>NC_090378.1:74713601-76078771 GCF_036365525.1 Heterodontus francisci | reverse complement strand
AGTTCAATAACAATAAAAGCCTTCTGCCAGTATGCTGCAGCTCTGCAGTGGTTTAGAATCATTCGAGGCATGCTGATTAGTCCAGGCATCACTCAGAAGACTCCACAGTGATAGCTGCAAGGAGCATCAGGGCACAGCTGATCGCTGAAGTCTCCCCTTCTGTCCTTTTGTTTAATATGGTCTACATCTGTCATTGCTGCCATAATATCTTCTCTACTCCTCCCCTTTCAAATTAAGGACCAGTCCTTCAATTCAAGTGCCAATTCCAGAACATAGCAACATGTAAGACAACCTTGCCCCACATGATCATGCCTGATTAAATAAGTCAGCACAAAATAAGTGCATCCTTTCCTGTAAGATTCTTACCTCAATGAATAACAAAGCATGTCACAGTGCACTTTCTCTATTAATACAACAAACTCCAGAGATTGATCAGAAACCAATCTACTCTTTCCTGATACAAAAAAAAACTGCAGATGCTGGAAATCTGATTCTGTTTTTATACTGTTCCCTGATACTGGGCTTCCCAGATGGCTCAACATTCTTTATTTCTCCTATTCTCATACTTCTCCTGGGTGCAACCAGAGCAGAAGTTATTGGTTTTGGAATATCAACTTTTTTAGTGGAGCAAAAGTAGTGGGCACTCACTTTCTACAGAAGTGCTGGGGGAAATGGATGGAACACAAGTCACACTAAAGACTCCCAGTCAGAGCCCACAAAGCTACATGAACTGAACGAATTACAGGTTCCTCATTATTCAGATGGTCTGCGCATGTACATTCTGTATGTGAACATGCAGCATGTGGGTGCTTGCCTGGGTCACTGAACGCTTGCTGGGGGATGGGGTCCCAGTGAAAGGATGGACAATCAGTGATGAAACTTGCTTACCTCTTGCTGTTGTAGCTGATGATATCATGTTTTGCCCCATATCCACATGGCGGGTGGTAGAGAGGACCATTGGGCACTGAAGAACCACTTCAGGTTCTTTGACAGGTGTGGGTATGTCCTCCAATATTCCCCAGAGTGCTGTGTCCTGAACAACTATTCCATGGCAGTAGGTCTAGATGTTGAAGTACAGGGAGAGGAACCTATCAAAGCAGATTATTCTGGACGGCAGGAGTTGGAGCCAAGGGACATGGCACATGCGTAGGATGCATCTCTTCGAAAGGTCAGAATTAGCAGAGCGTGGCTTTTGGAGCAGACTTTTACCCGATGAGCACCTCCACAGAGGTCATAACCAGAAGCAGGGTCAGGCATGGCTCTCTTTAAATTCAAATGTTTCACATGATTAGTAAACTTAAAGTGCAAATTGTTACAAGTAAATACAAATGTGGCCTAAAAGAGTTAAACAATACTTCAACATTTTGACAAATTGTTACAGGATGCCCAATACTTTAACTGGACCCTGACAAAGATATTTTAATTACAGTGTTTTAAAGCAATGTTAAACTCTCTTTAGAAATCTGACCAACTATTTATCAGAATAAACCTTTAATGAACATTCAAATTTTAATCAATAAAACATTAATTAATAAAACATTAAGGCCACAAAATTAAACAGGACCAAAAACAGGCACAGGTATCACAATGCAACGTAACCCATGTCCACATATCTACTTCATTCTTCCTCTAGTCATATGGTTCAGACCCTGAGAACACCAATAGGTAATCATACCCCAACAATTTCCACTTTCTTTCTGCCATTTTTCACAATGGCTACGAACATAATAGTTTTCTGTCTGAAAATGATTTAATCTTTCAAGCCAGTTGGTGAAGGATATAACTCAAACCAATCTTTACACATTGTTATAAGCATTTATTTATACAGTTAGAGGTTACAAGTACGCACCTCCTAACCTTACAAGGTTAAGTCAGTGTCTATTCATAGCGGTACAAGTGAATCCCCAGTTAATGTCTACCACCTACCTACAATTAAACACAATTAATATATAATTAACAGCCAAGAGGATGCTGTGATGGTCAGTAACAGAGGGCAGCTAAGGTGTGGGTCTGTTGGTGAATGGGGAATTCAGGTTGCGTTTGTGTAAAAATCAAGATCTTGAAAATCATTAGCTTGTTTGGCCACATATTCAAGGGAGTATGGATAAATCGACATAGAAGCCGTGTTTCTGCAGGGTAATACTTTTTAGAGAGAAGTGTGTCTGAAACCACCTAAAGAGGCAGCAGATGCAGAAGGAAAACTATGGAAACTAAACAAATGTGTCTAGGTCCTTAATGATGCTTACAGGGTGCGGTATTTCTTGATGAGATCTGTTTTGCTGAAAATTGGTTGTGTTCAGCTAAAAGAGATCCCACAATGTTTTATTGGTATCATAAAGGGAAACTTTCAGGCATCTTCCTGATGCATGTTGATGATTTCTTACAGGGTGGTACTGCAAAATTTGAGAAATGTGTTATTAATAAGATTAGAGTAGAATTTAAGATTGGGAGTCAGGCTTGCGAGGCTTTTAAATATATTGGTTTAGATATTAAGCAGAATAGGTCTGGAATAACTTTAAATCAACAATCCTATTTAGCGAGTGTTACTCCCACCCTGGATAATCATGCTAGGTCATCACAGAAAGATGATTATATACTTAAAGAGACAGAGTAATTGCAAAGCTTGATTGCTCAATTAAACTGTTTGTGCACTCTGATTAGACCTGATGCTAGTTTTGACATGTTGGAGTTATGTACTACAATGAAACACCCAAAGATTGAGAATGTTTTAAGGGCAAACAAAACATTTTTTAAAAATCTGGAGAAATGCATACTTAAGTTCCCATCCTTAAGTGATCCAAAGAATATGAGACGAGTCATTTTTAGTGATGCTTCACATGCTAATCTTGCTGATGGGTAGTCGTGTGCAGCTGGTTTCATAATATTTTTAATGGGTGAAAGCGGGAAATGTTGTCCTATAGCTTGGGAAGCTAAGAAAATAAAAAGGGTTGTTAAAAGTACTTTTGCTGCAGAAACACTGGCTTTTGTGGAGGTAGTGGATATAGAGTTCTATTTGTCAAATAGTTTAGGTGAGATTCTGTACAAGGGGCATACTGAAGGTAAGATACCTATTGAATGTTACATAGATAATCGTTCTTTGTAGGATAATGTACACTCTACAAAAAGTGTGAACGAGTAAAGGTTACGGATTGACCTTGCTTGATTGAAACAAATGCTGGAGAGAAAGGAAATCTCCAAAATTAAATGGGTACATGCAAGTCATCAACTATCTGACTGTTTTACAAAAAGAAATTCTTGTACAAAGTAATAGTTAGGTGTCCTAGAGGAGGGGTGTCTCGCATTATAATGCTTTGTACAGAAGTCATAGAATATGGTATTTATTTTGATTTGTTTTGAAATGTTTGTGCATGTTAAACTCTAAGTTTTATTTAAAGATAAAGAAGCAAATCTGTTAATTGTGTTTAACCATATGCAGGTGGAGGGTGTTAATTAGGATCTTACTTGAGCATATATAAGGAGACACTTACTGAAACTGGGTGAAGGTTTGAGTGAGGAGCTGCATGTTTGTGATATTTTTACTTTGTAAAATAAATGCAAGACTGAGTAAAGATTGGCTCCAGCATAATCCTTCAACAAGAAGCTTTTTGGAGTATAACATCTACCCCAACATGTTACAAAATCTGCAATGTCTTCCTCATGTGTAAAGGTGAAAATACATCAAAGTCTTTCTAATTTTTCTCAATGCACGTGCGGTAAAGAACAATGCAAGCATCAACATACTGGCTATATAGGAAATCGGAATGCCCCCATGAATTGTTCCATAGTGCTGTATTATTAATGCTCTCCCCCAGCTTTTTCTGTAAGGATCCCAAAACCAGCTGGGGTTTACTCTGGTATCCTGTAGGAGGCTGGTGTAAGCCCCTGAGGAATTTCAGGGTATTTTGTCTGTTACAGTGGCACTCTGTCATGATTTGGGAAATTTATCCTAGTTAATTTTTAATATATTAAAGAAAATCACCAGCAGTATTCAACAGACTTAACTTTTGGACTTCAAAGGGGCCCAGGCATGGCATCCTGAATTAGCATAATTATCTAACTCTATGAATGGTAATAAGTTATCCTTGGCAATGTAAAGTATTGTATTCCATCGCAGCTCGGGATTTAGTTAAAGGAAGACTAAGCTATGGTAGACAGGAATGTTGTACGCATACATTATCATGGCAGACAAAAATGAAATTTTCACCAGTTGTTTGCTAATATGGTCTGATTGAGATTTCTGACAACTGCAGATGCTGGACATGCAGGACCCGGCTCATCACCCCACGTTTACTCAGATGATTGACTAAGATCTGTTTGCTTTGCAATCTTCAAAGAAGCAGCTTTTAAATTTAAATGAAAAAGTGTGATTGAAAATCAAAAATCTTTCACAGCCTGTTAATTCTACTATTAACCAATGCATGTCAAGATGGCTTGCATCCATCAGTACTATTTCAAGACTTTTCTGGAAACAGCCAGGAGGAAAAGGGAGTCTTGAAGTTATTCCATTTGCTTGTGTTGTAAATTATTGGTTGTTGTTGCATAATGTTTGACCTAAATCTTTGCTGCTGTATATTGTGTAATATAGAAATTTGGTCAGAAGTTTTAACATGCACAAAATGGTCTATTTTCAAAGTACAAATGTTGTATTTTCAGTCTTTTGGGTTTCCATGCAAAATACTGTAAGCAATTTACCATCAAAGTTAATTGCTAAACACAGACTACATGACTATGGCAGAGAGTAGACGATGTAGTTTCAGTTGATCACCTCGTCTGTTTATGGAAACTTTCATCAGGCCATTTAAGTTACATGCAAAATTCGATTCACTCCGCGTGATATCAAGAAACGACTGAAGGCACTGGATACTGCAAAGGCTATGGGCCCTGACAATATTCCGGCAAAAGCACTGAAGACCTGTGCTCCAGAACTTGCCACGCCCCTAGCCAAGCTGTTCCAGTACAGCTACAACACTGGCATCTACCCTGCAATGTGGAAAATTGCCCAGGTATGTCCTGTACACAAAAAGCAGGACAAGTCCAACCCGGCCAATTACTGCCCCATCAGCCTACTCTCAATCATCAGTAAAGTGATGGAAGGTGTCATCAACAGTGCCATCAAGCTGCACTTGCTTAGCAATAACCCGCTCAGTGATGCTCAGTTTGGGTTCCACCAGGGCCACTCATCTCCTGACCTCATTACAGCCTTGGTTCAAACATGGACAAAAGAGCTGAACTCAAGAGGTGAGGTGAGAGTGACTGCCCTTGACATCAACGCTGCATTTGACTGGGTATGGCATCAAGGATCCCGAGCAAAACTGAGGTCAATGGGAATCAGGGGAAAACCCTCCACTGGCTGGAGTCATACCTAGCGCAAAGGGAGATGGTTGTGGTTGTTGGAGGTCAATCATCTGAGCTCCAGGACATCACTGCAGGAGTTACTCAGGGTAGTGTCCTAGGCCCAACCATCTTCAGCTGCTTCATCAATGACCTACCTTCAATCATAAGGTCAGAGGTGGGGATGTTCGCTGATGATTGCACAATGTTCAGCACCATTCGTGATTCCTCAGATACTGAAGTAGTCCGTGTAGAAATGCAGCAAGACTTGGACAATATCCAGGCTTGGGCTGATGGCAAGTAACATTCGCGCCACACAAGTGCCAGGCAATGACCATCTCCAACAAGACAGAATCTAACCATCTCCCTTTACATTCAATGTCATTACCATAGCTGAATCCCCCACTATCAGCATCCTAGGGGCTACCATTGACCAGAAACTGAACTGGAGTAGTCATATAAATACCGTGGCTACAAGAGCAAGTCAGAGACTAGGAATCCTGCGGTGAGTAACTCACCTCCTGACTCCCCAAAGCCTGTCCACCATCTATCTACAAGGCACAAGTCAGGAATATGATGGAACACTCTCCACTTGCCTGGATGGGTGCAGCTCCAACAACACTCAAGAAGCTCGACACCATCCAGCACAAAGCAGCCCACTTGATTGGCACCCCATCTACAAACATTCACTCCCTCCACCACAGACGCACAGTGGCAGCAGTGTGTACCATCTACAAGATGCAAAGCAGCAATGCACCAAGGCTCCTTAGACAGCACCTTCCAAACCCACGACCTCTACCAACTAGAAGGACAAGGGCAGCAAATACATGGGAACATCACCACCTGCAAGTTCCCCTCCAAGTCACACACCATCCTGACTTGGAACTATATCGCCTTTCCTTCACTGTCGCTGGGTCAAAATCCCTTCCTAACAGCACTGTGGGTGTACCTACCCCACATGGACTGCAGCGGTTTAAGAAGGCAGCTTACCACCACCTTCTCAAGGGCAATCAGGGATGGGCAATAAATGCTGGCCTGGCCAGCGACGCCCACATCCCATGAATGAATAAAAAAAAAGATTGAGGGAAACCTCCAAAATGCAACACTCGTGTAGCAGAGTTGGATTCTTAGCATTGATGATGTAGGTCTATTTGGACTGATGCCCTTAGAGTGACTCCATTTTATGAAACTGGTAAGTGCTGTCTATTCTCTGGTAGTCCAGTGTCAAGTATGTATTCCATTGACTGATAATACTGAATGTAACAATCTGTTCACTAAAGGTTGGCAGCAAATGGCTAAATTTGATCCCTGGTAGAGTATGGATATATAAATGTCCATTTTCCCTTGTGTTAAACTGGTGGATGGGGAACCTATCAGTGTTTATTTGGAGTTAGGGATTCTAATTCTTCAGTTGGCAGGATTGGTACTTCAATTTTAGCTTCATGAATACCTGGATTTACTGGCTGATAACATGAAGGCTGGAGAAAAATACAGAATGTGTCTTCCTAGAATGCTGCCTTTATATGGCAATTTATGGGCTGGGACTGGCAGCTGCAATATTGATTCACGGCTGGCTGGAACAGCTTATTCTGCTATCAAGACAGAGTTCTGCACAGGATCGGTTGTATGCCTGGGAGAAGTTCCTCTCCTAATAGTTAAAATATCTCAAGAGCGCAAGTGCCAATGTCTGCTGTCAATATTTACATAAAATGCAAATTTAAAAAGTGACCTGAAGCTCAAAGGGATCCCCTAAGATCTTTGTAAAATAAATTTAATACGTCGCTGGAGTGACACTAAAACCCAAGTGGTGTAATGCTGCCCCCTCCAGGAAATCTATCACTGCTTCTCTGTAGAGTTTACATAGTGGCAAGGTGAAATTTCTGCCTTCCCTGTCTCATCTCTCCCCCCAGCTGGGCTCTCCAGTTGCAGCAAAAAAAGCCTGGGCACCTGTCTATAATATCTAAATAGCCGATTTCTGGGATTTCTGACAGAGTCAGGGTTGTTGACTGTGGGTAGGAGGAAGTTCCGCTCCAACCCAGATCTAGCCTCCTTACTTCTCCAGAAATTTTAGATTCCAAAACTGACAGCACATTTTCACCTGTGTTTAGTTCCACAAAGGAGGATCTGTACATTTTGCATCAATTGTGCAAACTATGCACATATACATTTACTTTTGCTGGTTTGGAATTTCAAGTAAAGACCACACAATACCTAATGCACTGCACCTAGTGAATTAACCTGTGTGTCGATTGATGGATTGTCTATTGAAAAACTTGGTGTGACAAAATACATGGGCGATGACAAATTGAAGTGATGTAACATCGAAATTAAGAGTGGTAGGATAAGTATGAGCTTGGCTTTTCCCATACAGTGAGTTCCCAGGCTTGGACAGGCTGTTAGGAGGCAGTGTTGAGTAAAGAATAGGGAGTCTCCCTCTTTTCTCTTTTTCCCCATCTTCAAGCAAAGATTGAGGGACCTAATTAACTCAAGCTGCTCTCACACTTCCTGCACTGGATAGATGTGTGACTCTGGAACAAAAACAAAATAAACCTCATATTTATTCATTTTAAACACTCATGAATGGGTTGTTTATATATATATTAGAGAGTTTAGATAATTGTTCCAAATTAGGTTAGTTTCCCAATAAGATTACATGTATATCAGGCAGAGTAATGGGGAAAAAACTGTTATTTTACTTGATGGAATGTAAGTTGTAACTGAACTTTAATATACTAACAGTCTTGTTTTACATACATTAGAAACCAGTTGGGATACATTTACAGAAGTGATTAAATCATCTGTTCTGAGCTAAGCAGGCAGCTAGTTGGGTTTACGAAAAGCAAGTCCGGTGGACATTATGCAGGCCATACGCTATTTGCTGCCTTGAATTCCATCTTGCTTTCCAGAGCTATTGCTTCTATCCAGTTTTGGCCTTAGAAGTCCTTGATATTTAGTTTGTACTTATTCCTCTATTCCCAGGATTTTGCTTCCACAACATGCAGATTTGTTGACCTCACCTTCTCCCAGCTATACTCAGTGTATTCTACATCGTCTACTATACTGCTTCAATTGGTCTGTCTATTTGTGATCTATCCCAAATGGTCCCGACTTCATTTTAGCTTATTTATTATCCCCTGTTGGCACTTTTGAAACAACCCCACCTCATCTCTGCTGCTGTTTCAGCCTCTGGTTCCTTCTAATGAGCCTCTCTTCTGCTCACCAGCTCCTCTGAAACTTCCCACACCTGATTGGAGCCCCTTTCACATTCACAGTCCAGGCTTTTTGTTAGTTCATGATGTTCCTGCTGCAAACTCTCTGATGGATGCTTGGGCTCAAATGTAGGAACAAAGCAGCAGAACAAAGACAAATTACAAAAGCAAAATACTGCAGATGCTGGAAATCTGAAATAAAAACAGAAAAATGCTGGAAATACTCAGCAGGTCTGGCAGCATCTTAGGAGAGATAAACAGTTAATGTTTCAGGTAAACGACCCTTTCAAAGATCAAAGACAAATTATTCTTGTATCTTGCAGAGCACACCTTGAGAATGAGAGAGGCCTTTCAACATATTCTTCCTCTTACCTTCAGAAAGAACCTACAGCGTGTATTTGTTGAATGATTCCAGAATTTTTGTCTTCATAACCCTACCTAAAAGTTATTCCACATTTTGATTCCTTTTTGTGTGAAAGGCTTCCTGATAGCAGTCTTGAATTTGCTTTTCTTTAGTTATGTACAACTGTCATTGTTTAGTATGAAGTAGTGTTCTGGGCTTACCTTTTCTGTATTGTTTACCTTGTACATCTCTGGGGTTATTTCTCAGTTACTTCCTTTCAAGGTTGAAAACTCTAGTTTTCCTCATAACTCAGTTCTCTGACCCTAGGGATCAACGATACTTCTTCCCAGTGCTCAGGTCAAAGCTTAAACGTTTCCTTTGTATTTCAATTACTGGAACTGGACACAACAACATTGGACTTGTTGCTAAGCTGACTGTGTTAATTATCATTTATTAAACAGGGATCATTACAGACCAGTATTTAAACTATAATTAGTCTTGAACCTATAATGTCAAAATATATCTTGACCTCTGACATTTTGAGATTATCCTATCTATTTTGAAAGAATATGAACAGTGCAAGTAAAAATGTTAGAATCAGGGATTGAAACCTCTTGCAATCCTACTTCCAACTGTCCATATAGTCAGTGCCTGCTTGCCTGCAGCATTGGACAAATCAGTATTGCCTGGTTCCATTTTTCATTGCTACTCCCAGCTCCAACCGGATGATGTTGCTGTTCTAGGGGATGAATTATGCTGCACCCTGTAGGCAGGAAACCTCAATAGTTTTGTCAGGTCAGAAATTCCTGCCCAGGGTACAGCAGAGTTCCATCTGGCTGGTGGACCCTCCACCTTGGAGGGAGAACGGCCAGTAAAACCAGGTGGTTTCTCTGTCGGCTGGGTGGTGGTGGGGGGGTGGGGGGGGGGGGGTTGCCCTCCTGATTGGGCACTCTGTGGCCCACTGAGATCACCCCGGCGGCAAGGGCTGCCCCTGTGGAAATATCCCACCCCACACCTCGCAGGGGTCTGCCTGATTGGCCCTGGTGACACCCAACCCCACTTACCAGTTGGCAAGTAGGATTGCAAGAGGTTTCAATCCCTGATTCTAACATTTTTACTTGCACTGTTCGTATTATTTCAAAATAGATAGGATAATCTCAAAATGTCAGAGGTCAAGATATATTTTGACAGCTGCAGTCCCAGCTGTGGCCACCACTCCCTACAATTGGCTGGCAGCTCTTGGAGGTGGACTCCCATCTTTTAAAGGGACAGGAGCCCCAGCGCCAGGCAGTTAATTACCTGAGTGCCGAAAACTGCAGCTAGGGGTCCCCCAAACAGCCGAGGCAGGGTTTTCCCCAGCTTTCCGGCATGGCGTATGGACCCCACCAACAAAATTCAGCCCCCAGTGTGCATACGGAAGAGTTGGTTGCTAAGCATGGAGTTGAGAAGATGGACCATTTTTTGCAAGGTAAAATGGTGGAGAGTTGGAAAAGCAATCCATGCTTCCATACTATGTCATATGCCATTGTCAGGTCCATGAGTGACACAGTGATCTTGAGTTGGCGCTGAAAGCCTGCTTCGATGTTGTTAATGCTACCACTTGGTCACAACAGTTACAGCTGCTGCAGAAACCTGCTTGCTCTTTAGGGATGGTTGGCTCAATGATGGGGTTAGTGTATGGAGCAGTAGCCTCTCCAACACTTTGTAACAAATGCAAAGTAAAGAGATCAGGCGGTAGCTGGAGCCCTGAGAAGCAATCTTCCCCTTCTTTAAGAGGGCAGATATTTTAGCCTCCCTTCAGATAGATGGAATTTTACCAGTTGCCAGTACTTCAGAAGAAAGAGGTCAACTTTTTCTTTGCTTTAGGTCCCAATACTTTTAAGAATTCTGGGTAAAATACCATCTGAACCACCAGTGTTTCCAGAGTTAGTTATTGACAGGGCTGTGTTTAATTCATGCAGGGTGAATGGATCAGACATAGTTGATGATCTTGGTTCTACCATCAAGTTTGTCAAAGCTACTGTCATGCTCACTCAAGGGGAAATTATGAACTATAAAATGAACTGATGAATTGAACTCAAAACGGACACCTTTTGCTGTAAAACAAGATGGAGTAAGAGGTCAGGTGACCACTCCTGTACTGCGAATATACATGGTAACTGCTGGAACCCTAAACCAATCATCATGACTGGTCAAGTGTTGAAGAAAGCATCAGAAATGTAAATGGCCCATTCAATGCTAATGGCTACCCCTTTTCAACAAGTTGGGCTAACAATGACTTAGCAGACATGGAGAGTCCATATTCAAACTCAGGATAAAGGGTGTGAAAAAACACTTTATCAAGATGGCATAGAGATAAGCAACATGCAAATCCATTGCCTAACAATGGCCACATCATCAAACACCATTTATGAAAATACAACGGGAGAGAAATTTTGGTCACCTGACAGAAACCAAGGGCTGGATTTTGTGTAGGAGGCGAGGCTTCCGGTGTCAGGCCAAAACGGCAGGGAGAACCCCACCTTGGCCTTTACGTGCTCCCCCCCGCCACCCCTCGACTCCGGAGCGATCCTCCATTTTTTTTTGCTTAAGTGTCCCACACAGGGATCGCTGATCCTTTAAAGACACGGATCCCACCTCCAAGAGCTGTTGGCCAATCACAGGGCTGGCAGCTCAGCAGTATCGGCAACGCCACCGGCAGCGGTGGCCACTGTTGGTATTGCAGAGGCCTTGGACCCAGGCCCAGTGCTGGAGCCTGGACTCAAGGTGAGCGAGGCTGGAGGTGTGGTCGTAAAGCTGAGGGGGAGGGTGTCCTGGGAGGTGCATTGTTTCCTGGCCGGGGCCCTCCATGGGCCACAGATTGCCCATGGAGGAGGGACTGCTCTCCCAAGCCCGCAGGGAGGACGGCTCATTTTACAAGGTGCCCTCCCCAAGTGGCGGAGGCAGCTCTGGCTTCTGGTTAGATCCCAGTGGCGGCAGGAAGAGGCCCTTAAGTGGCCATTACTTGGCCACTTAAGGTCCTCAAATGGCCTCTGGGCGGGAAGGCCGTTGTCGGCCTATCCCGGCCCCAGTAAGATCACTTGGTGACAGGGGGGCAATGGGCCCTCCGCAACCGCCCCGCCACCCGTCATGATCCTGTGGGCCTCCCCCACCTCCGACCTCGTCTCTGGGGGCCCATAAAATCCAGGCCCTAGTCTCTGATAAGGGTTTTATTAAGAGACATTTTCTGTGCAAATTGGAGAAAGCCAGAAGAAAGATAGAGACCTAACACAGCAAGAAGAAGGACCCTGTCAGAATACCATCTTTAAACTACTTAGAGGCAGAGACAAAAAGGTGACCTTTGAATCTCTCTGAGAATTTGCAATAAGATTTTCGCCATTGAACTGTGACTGAGATTTGACCAAAGAAATATTCAGCAGAGCATCCGTCCACTTAAAACCTTCCATGGTTTGATGCCAGGGAACCAGGAGAAAGGAGAAGCAGGCCTGCATCATTTGAAAATTTTCCTCCCGGGGAAAGAAACAAGATTTCACAATGAACTCTTTTTAAAAACCATCAGATCTAAATGCATGCTATCTTTCAATCTCTATATTGTATTGTGTGTGTGTGCAAGTGGTTGAAATGGCAAATATTTTCAGGTAGGCTGCATTTGTTGACAATGCAACCGCTAGGTGGCGCAGTACTTGCACATGCGCAAATGCAGGCTCTTCAACTGGAATGTCAGTGTCTGTGACGTTCAGGCAGCTGCCAGGATTAAAGATGGCGCTGCTCAATTTATCACAGAAAATGCTTATGGCTAGTCAGTTCTAGTAAACTAACTTTACATTAAGTTGGATGGAAGCCCAGTAATATGCTACTATGTAGTTATAGGATACTAACTGTAATCCTCAGATCCATTTCAGTAATCCTATTAAGTACAAAAGGAATTCTATGACTGAATTTCCATTGGAAGATAGTGAATTGATACCCCGATTGATGGAAAAGAAAATCGGGCAGAGTACAAAATGCGCTGCCAATTCGTTATTGTGATTCGTTTATATGACTGACCAGGACTGATTTCACCCGAACGCAGCTACTAGCTCCCGCCCCTCTGGCCACCCTGCCCCCCTGGCAACTTGCTTTCTCCCCTCTCCTCCCCACTGGCCGCTTCCCCTCCCCCCCCCCCCCACTTCAGCCGCTTACTGCAGACCTCGTTGCCACCCCCCCCCCCCACTTCCCCGGCCCATTGTTCTCTGCTCGCGCAACCCCACTCTCCGGTCACTCGCTCGCTACCCCCCCACCCCCAGCTGCTAGCTCCAGGCTGCAGCACTTCCCTCCTCTCGGCCACTCGCTCCGTTTGATTGTTCTCCATGCGCCGCGCGAAGAAGCAAGGCGGGCCGCAAGGGACAACATTGGAGCGAGTGGCCGAGAGGAGGGAAGCAATGCGGCCTACAGCTAGCATCTGGAGGGGGTGCGGGGAAGCGGGGAGCAAATGGCTGGAGAGCGGGGTGGCGCGAAGTGGGGAACAATCGGCCAGGGGAGTGGGGGAGGGGGCAGGTGAAGCAGTTATTTCTGGAGCGAGTGGTTGAGGGGGAAAGCGTCGAGGCCTGGAGTGAGTTGCCATGGGAGGAGAGCGGCTAGTAGGGCGCAGCGAGTGACTGGGATTGAGCTCCAGCCTCAAAGTCTCCCATTCAGCCGCTTCCTTCAACCGAGCGGGGTGCTGGATACCCGATGACGCTTTATCGCGCATGCGCGAAGATGGACCAGGCCCGGATACACGATGACGTAATGCCGCGCATGTGCCACTTAGTCCTGGCAAGATGTCGCTGCGCATGTGCGCAGCATGGCACACTCTGATGATGCAGTGTGCTGCTACGATGTCAGGAATCACTTTGAGTATAAAATGTGCTGCCAATTTGTTATTGTGATTCGTTTATATGACTGACCAGGACTGATTTCACCCGAACGCAGCTACTAGCTCCCGCCCCTCTGGCCACCCTCCCCACTTGGCAATTCACTTTCTCCCCTCTCCTCCCCTATCTGGCCACTTCCCCCCACCCCCCTCAGCCACTTGCTCCAGACCTCATTGCCCCCCTCCCCACTTCCCTGGCCGATTGTTCTCTGCTCGCACAACCCCGCTCTCCGGTCGCTCGCTCGCCACCCCCCCACCCCCAGCTGCTAGCTCCAGGCTGCAGCACTTCCCTCCTCTTGGCCACTCGCTCCGTTTGATTGTTCTCCACGCACTGCGCGAAGAAGCAAGGCGGGCCGCAAGGGACAACATTGGAGCGAGTGGCCAAGAGGAGGGAAGCAGTGTGGCCTACAGCTAGCATCTGGCGGGGGTGCGAGGAAGCGGGGAGTGAACGGCTGGAGGGTGGGGTGGCACGAAGTGGGGAACAATCGGCCAGGGGAGTGGGGGGGGGGGGTGGGCAGCGAGGTCTGGAGCGAGCGGTTGAGTGGGGGGGAGTGTCGAGGCCTGGAGTGAGTTGCTGTGGGAGGAGAGCGGCTAGTAGGGCACAGCGAGTGACTGGGATTGAGCTCCAGCCTCAAAGTCTCCCATTCAGCCGCTTCCTTCAGCCGAGCGGGGTGCTGGATACCTGATGACGCTTTATCGAGCATGCGCGAAGATGGACCAGGCGCGGATACACGATGATGTAATCCCGCGCATGTGCCACTTAGTCCTGGCAAGATGTCGCTGCGCATGTGCGCAGCATGGCACACTCTGATGATGCAGTGGGCCGCTGCGTTGTCAGAAATCACTTTGTTTCAGGTATTGTTTAATAAACATTTATCTTTCTTTAAACCTATGCGAAAACATTTGTCTGTTTATGGACCATTAAAATGCTCAAGGGTTAAAACACAATTCTGAAAAAACGCTGTCTTCAGTCAGTTGAAAGGTGTAATAGGAGAACCATCCCTATCATTTCCTACCTGTCCACAACACTACCGCATCACTTGGCATCGAAATTCTATGTCCCTCGAGACTTTGGAATTTGGATCGAGTGGGATGTAATCGCCTCAGCTCTTACGGTTGACCCATGATTACAGGCAGGGTTTGCCCCACCAAGTTGACAGAGCAGGGCCCATACTTTCCTGTCGGAGTGAGTGAAGTTAATCTTATCTACAAGGCTCTTCCACTTTTCATGTCTTGCCAAGTTCAAGGACTCCGGCATTGTGGTGGCTGTGGCTGGGTTCTTGTTCAACAAATACTCTGGTAGAGAGCCTTGCCTTCTTCCGTCCAGTCTTTCTAAACCTCTGAGGTGTATTGTGTTCTGTGCCAGTTTTAATATTTCCTATAAATCTGTTGAAGGCATTGGTAGTTGGCAGAATCCACCTGATGTTGGTGTCAATTAACTTTGGGAAGGTTTCCCAGTCTGCTTTTTGAAATTCCATTGTGGTTCCAGTGTTGATGTAATGATAGGAATTTCAATGTCAATGTCGTTGATTGAGGTCCTGTGTTGACTATTGGGGAAGTCATCAAGAAAGTTCCGGAGGTGATGATTGGGTTTCCTTTGCTATCTTTAGAGAGGAAGCATAGGTCTGGGTTATAGTCCTTCAGCCACCTTGACAAATGGAATGTACCTTGGTCTTTGGCATCAAAAAGGAGGAATTTATTCTCTAGTATAGCCCTTTGTACAATTGCTTCTCTATTATAATTGACATCTTTATAGCTAGACATTGTGCGGTGGCTATTAAAGTCTCTGAGATGGATGGATTGGTGTTGACTCGGAGGGAGCAGTGGGTCACGCCACTGTACGAGTGGTGGTTTATAGATTGGAGATCTCCTACGCGTATTGCTGTAGTGAACACTCTGACAATACTTGAATGCTTGAGTTTGGTGCAACCTTCAATGCCTTGTTTGACATAGCATGCCAGGCTATATTTGAGATGGTTATTGCAAGCGATTAGGCCAAAACCTGTAATATGTCCTCTTTTGTCAACTGGTGGATGTGTTTGAAGTGTGTTTCCTCAAGAACCAGGAGATTAACATTGTGTTTCTTGAGTAACCTTCGAGATATTCCCATTTTGATCAAGAAATGCCTTTGATGTTAAGTTGGCATATTCAGAGGGTTGGGCCTATGTGTCGTTTTCTTTGGTCCTGAAAAGGACTGTTTGGTTTGCTTGATTTGCTACTCTCACAGGGAGGTTGATTTAACAACAAGTCCTTTGAAATGACATTAGGTGTGATCTAAGATTGCGTAACAGGGTGAGCTTCAAAAAGGCTGTCATCATCTGCAATTGCCAAAAACATTGCCATAAAAAATAAAAGAAGGTCAATGCAATTTTGCAATAATTTTGCACAACAAGATTGAATGTTGGTTATACCTGCAGCATGCTGTGGTAAGTCTATGCTCTATTGCACTTTCGAACTGTAGAAGCCTATATTTTGGGTTGTTTCTGAGGCTTTCAGTTTCTTTGCTGTTGGCCAGCATTTGCATGCATATCAAATGCTCATGAAAATGAGCATGAAATGGATTTAGGGATGGGATCAGCTTGCTCAACCAATAGAGGAGGATGAGGAGCGAGGGAGGCAACCAATACAGCCTCTTTCTGACTAGGCTGTCCGTGTTCCATTCATCCAACTCTGGTACCAGTGAACACAACCCCAATTCCCCATTCAACAACAGACCCACACCTCACTTTTCCTCTGTTGTTGACCATCACAACATGTTCTTGGCCACAATGCTGAAATGAAAGCTACCACAAAACAACCATTCAAAACCAACTTTATGAAATAAACTATTCAATACTCCATATAAAAGTCAACTAATTGCCCTTGTGCATTCCCTTAATGCCTGTCTTCTGTGTGCCTTTTCCTGTCCTAGTGCTACCCGAGTGGCTGCAGCATGGCAGGGGGAAGGATGCTGACTTTCAGTGGGACACTGCAGATGGCCTTGTGGGAAGACCTCGAGCAGCTCTGAGCCTGGCTTTAGACTGCAAAATCTTGGACTTGGCTGGTTGGCAACAGCAAGAACTCTAGCAGAGTGGCAAGAGTCGGAGAACAAATACCATCTTCCTGAGAGAAGATAGCAAGTTCTACTGCACAGTACCACTGCCACTTCCCTGGAGCCATGCCTCAGCAATGTGTTGGAGGACAGATTGCTGGACTGCTGTGACATCCTGCAAGCCCCTTTGAACACTGGTGTCCACAGCTACGATGGCAGCAGTTTGAGTGTTTGTGGCAGCAGGTTGAGCTTGCAGGACTTCAGTCTGAGCTTCCGCTGCAGCACTCAGATGTTGGGTGTTGTTGAGAAATTAACCATCAGATATTGCATCATGGTTGGGATCACAAGTGTGGTAATGGAGTTGGCCACCAATACTACACTGGAAACGATGGATTCCAAGCTCTGTATGTGCAAACTTGGTGCTAACTCTCCATGTTCCTTGACAGTGAGAGCAGGCTCTCTGGCAGGCCTGCCAATGCACGAAGCATTTCGGTGTGCAAACCCATCAGCCATTTTCTGTATATCACCCTGTTGAAGTCCTCATCTCTGTCCTCTGGAGCAGAACTCACATTTGACCTTGCCCTCTGGTCAACTGGCACCCACACTATCCTCTGGCCTGGCTGTAGGCCAGTAATGACATAAGACTCAGCAGATGCAGATCCCACCTCTAAACTAGGCTCTTAAGTACGTGCAGTGTCAGTATCTGAGCTGGTGGCTGTGAGTTTGAGAGTGAGTAATCTTGTTTCTCCTTCATCACTATCTTCCTACTCCTCCAGGTCTTTCTCTTCCACCACTGCCTAGCCAGGTTGAAGTTCTTGGGTACCTGAAAGGAGAAAGGCACAAGGATAGGGTTGCAGTGAGGGGAGTGGGGGGGGGGGGGGGGGAAATTCAAGAGGTGGGTGCTTAGACCACTTGCAGCTTGTATATCCAGGAAAGATTGTAGCATGAGGGGGAAGTGAGATGCAAGAAGGAGGATTAAGTAAGAGCATACCATCATCTTTGATGCTTTCAGCCCAGCCACCGGCCACAGGCTCAGTCATGGCTGCTCCAATGATGGTGACCACAGTCTCTACCATTGGGGTGAAGACAAGCAGCAGTGTCTGTCCCCTGCTGCTTAGCTGCTGCTGCTTGTGGTTATGCACCAACTTGTCTGCAAGAGTGAAGGAAGTATGTCAGTGAGTGCGGTCCAATCTGTTTTGCTGATGTGACTGTCATGGTTGAATACATTGCTGTGTGTGCAATCTGTAAGATGTAGGTGTGAGTCTTGCAGCAGTGCTATGTGTCTGAGGGTGAGGTGAAGCTATGAATGTGAGGTATGAGTTGTGATTGATGGACACTGTTGGTAGGTGAGTGATAGGGGTGTAGTGCATTGAGCAGAGTGTGAGGCTAATGGTGTAGTTGGTGGGATATGGCATTTGAAGATGCATTCGCTGACTTTGAGAACTCATGTGAGGTCACTGAATTTCTTGCAGCACTGCATCCAAGTCTCAGGGCTACACTGTATGGCTATCTGCTCCCACTGTCATTGCAGCATCTGTCTGGAGGGCCTCCAAACCACTGTGAATTGTGGACCTCTCTATTCTTGTCCACCTCCTGCACCAAGGCCTCCAGTCCTGCGTCGGAGAACCCTAGAGACCGTGCTCTCCCCTGTTGTGCCAAAGACACTCTTCTTGCAGGTCAGATGCTCTACCCTTGCTCCAATCAAAAAGTAACTCCCCTTTAAGAGATTCATGTTGGCATTAAGTTGTGCAGGCTAGCTTGAACTCGTGCTAGCGTTTCCTGGTTTTGTGTCATCTGCTCAGGAGTGCAGGCATTCAATAGCACCTTTAGCACCGGCTGCATGCTGCAATCATGTAAATGAGCAAGCAGAATGAAGTTTATGTGTTTGCTTGCATCAGAAGCAATGGGCACGGGTTAATTGTGCATCATAATCTCCGTGCCTGTTTTCGCGGCCATAGAGAGGAGGGTTGGAGAGGTTGTCAAAAATAGAGAGGTCTGTCAGACCCAAAGGCCATTACCTGTTCCTAAATATTCTCAACAAGATATTTAGAAACTGCAGATCTTTTCTACAAAGCTGATAATGTAATAATGAAACTAGCTGGCTGAAACCAATTAATAAGAACCTTGCACATTTCAGGGATTTATAGTGCTGCTCTGTATAGGAAATACAAAGGGTTAAGCATTATTTCCTCATTTAAGGTTGCATATATTGTAGATAGATTTTCAACTTCACTACCTGAACATAACAGCGTGGCAGAGTTGAGGTGGTTGTCGCCAATTTAGGCATTAGCTGTTCATGATTTCCCATCCATTAGGGTGGAATTTCCGCAGGAGTTCTTTGTGGTGGAGGATTGGTGGAAACCCTAAAGAAATATTCTAAGTGGGGTTTCTGCTGATCTTCCACTGAAGTTAGAGTAAACAATTGGGGAATCCCCATGGAAATTACAAGCAATTCATTTTCAGGTTTATAACTAGGGCTGAAGAGAATGTTTAAATATTTAATGTATAACACTTAAATATACTTTTTGGATAAAATTGAACCTAATAGGATTAGTCAGTGGTCCCCACGCTTGTATAGTTTAGAATTAGCTGAAAGGATACCTTCTAAAATGTAAATAATGTGCAGCTTACAAGATGGATCTAGAAAAACTGGATTGATAACTAAGAGAAATCAAGTGGCTGGATGGTAAGTCTGCACTGCTTGTATAGGATTAGGTATTATATTTACTTAATTATTCCCTGATTGGCAACTGTTTGAGGCTGAAGCAGACTGTTTGCAACCTTAGTGTGATAGTTGATCCTGAAATGAACTTCCAACCATATATCCGCGCCATCGTTAAGACCGCCTATTCCCAGCTTCATATGATCGCCTGACTCCGTCCTTGTCTCAGCTCACCTTCTGCTGAAACACTCATCCATGCCTTTGTTACCTTTAGCCATAAAAATATTTTGTAAAGGTTTGTTTTCCCTGAGCTGCATTTCTCGTCCTGTCCTTTCTCCAGTTTTGAACCTGGCAATCTTACAGTGTCATAAGCTGATATGAACTGAGGAATGGTGCCAAGTAAGAGGTATTTTCAGAGCATTCGGAGTGGGAATTGCACTGCACATTAAGACTGAGACTTAACTCCTGTGCATTGATGCATTCTTTTTGGAAGCTGAATGTGGTGAAAGTAAACTGTGTGGGTATGTGTAAAAGACAATCATTTAAAAAAATGTAAATTTACAACAGTAAATGTGATTAATTTGACTTTCCTTTCACCAATATGCCAGGGTGTTGGAATGTGATACCAAATCATTTCTTCAAATCCTATTATTAATATAGCATATTGAGAATCTGTTTTGTGGGATTAATATTTAATACCCAATGGCTAAGGAAGGAATTGATCTTGATTTTCAAGGATGCTTTTCCACCAAGTATCACCTTCAATTACAAATAATGGATGCACAGACCACTTAACTAGTGCAGAAGGCAAGTTAAAAGTCTGGTCTTTAAAAATTCAAAGCAACCTTTTTGAATTTCACAAACACTGAAGTACACCAATCAGGGACTTCCCAGAAGATTTGACAAACATGAACCCTTGTCCAGACATTTGCATATACTGTGACGTGACTGGCAGCTTGAAATGGAATATTTGAATCTAGAATGTAGATACATAGAAACATAGAACATAGAAACATATATGCAATCAATGGACATTGGTTTGGTTCTGCAGGGTTTGTAATTGTTATGCAATATTGTAATGATGAATGCTGTATGTCCAAGCAAAGATAACAAAATTCCCCAAGAAAAAGAATGTTTACTAGATTCCACTAGGAAATGAGTAATAAACTACAAATACTTATACTCATCAGGCTGCCTGTTTCAGCTGGTTTGAACTACACTAAAACTAATCAGAAAGGGAATGATAGTGAAACTAGTACACCAGACTACTAATTTTGTGTTGATGTGAAGTGATTTCGGGCGTGCATCAGCATACATGTCAACCCTCAGCATATTGTGCTAACATCATTGTCACTTCATAGGAGTATTATCAAACAAAATTTGACACCAAGCCATCCAAGGAGGAATTAGGGAAGATGACCAAAAGCTTGGTCAAAGAGGTAGTTTTAAGGACCATCTTAAAGGAGGAAAGAAAGGGGGTGGAGAGATCGAGGGAAGAAATTATTGTTGCAGGTGAGGGTGGAGGAGACAGGGGAAATGGGTTTAAGAATAGGGTTTGCAGTACAGAAAAGAAGCTGGGAGTTACAGAATCTTAGAAATTTACAGCACAGAACAAGGCCATTTGGCCTATCGTGTCCATGCCAGTTGAGATACAGCCTTCCGGCCTAATCCTACTTTCGAACTTTTGATCTAGCCTTCAAATGCATATCTAAGTACTTTTTAAATACAATGAGAGTTTCTGCCTCTAGCACCCTTTCAGGCAGTGAGTTCAGACCTCCATCATCCTCTGGATGAAAAATCATCTCATCTCCCTCCTGATCCTTTTACAAATTACTTCAAATCTCCGTCCCCTGATAACTGACCTATCTGCTAATGGAAATAGGTCCATTCTATCCACTCTACCTAGGTCCCTCATGATTTTATACACCTCAATTAAATCTCCCTTCAGCCTCCTCTGTTTCAAAGAAAATAACCCCAGTGTATCCAATCTTTCCTCATAGCTAAAATTCTCCAGTGCTGGCAACATCCTCGTAAATCTCCTCTGTACTCTATCTAGGATGATCACAGCCTTCCTGTAATATGGTGACCAGAACTGCACGTAGTACTCCAGCTGTGGCATAACTAGTGTTTTACGTAGTTAGGAGATGGGATTGGAATTTGAAATGGAGATGTGGGGGAGATGGTGGCATAGTGGTAATGTCATTGAACTAGTAATCCAGAGACCCAGGCTATTGACCTAGTGACACTAGTTCAAGTCCCACCATGGTACCTGATGGAATTTATTAATGGTGCCATGAAACTATCATCAATTGTCACAAAAATCCATCTGGTTCACTGATATCCTTTAGGGAAGGAAATCTGCTGTCCTAACCTGGTCTAGCCTCCATGTGACTCCAGACACACAGCAATGTGATTGATGTTTAACTGCCCTCTGCAAGCCACTCAGTTGTCAAGGGCAATTAGGGATGGGCAATAAATGCTGGCCGTGTCAGCAATGCCCACATCCCATGAAAGAATAATAAAAAAGTGGGTAAATAGTGTTACAAGGAAGTGGTCTAATCTGTGATTTACACAACAGGAATAGCAAGGTCACAAGAGATGGAAAGGTCAAGGGGTGACTTTGAGTATGAGTTAGGAGTTTATATGCAGGGAGAGATTAAAGGAGGATGGGAGGGCAGTGAACTCACAGGAAAGAGAGCATGATGAATTGAGATAGAGTTTGAAATCACTGAGGATGAGAGATCATTTGGCATAGAGGCTGAGGGAAGAAAGCAGTGATGGTATCTTGACGATTAAAATTTTTTATGGTACTTGGGTGGGTGGTAGAGAAAAATGAGAAGAGGGATGGAACAAGGTGGGGCATTCATAGGAGGAGAGATTGCCAAAGGAGTAGGCGTTGCAGCATTTATGAGTCAGGTTGATATATCGTTTGCTGACAATCACAGTGGATCAGACCCCTCTCCCCACAAAGTTGCTATTCAAGTATTGCTGTTAATTAAAGTGATTTGATCTGGTGTATTGTGTAGGCAAGGAATTCTCACAAGAATAGGAATTTCAACCTATAGTATACAAGATGGAGCTGGCCGAGTCCTGAAGGACATATCTGCCAGACTACGCTTGTGGCAGGTGGTGAGAGAACCAACAACAGGGAGAAAAATGCTTGACCTCACCCATTGGTAGGAGTGACTGCCTCACAGTCCTTGCGGAGACAAAGTCCCATCTTCACACTGAGGAAACCCTCTATCATGTTGTATGGCACTATCACCATACTAAATGGAATAGATTCGGAACATACCTAGCAGCTCAAAACTGGGCATCCATGAGATGCTGTGAACCATTAGCAGCAGCAGAATGGTATTCAATCACAATCTATAACCTCATACCCTGGCATATCTCTCACTCTACCACTACCATCAAGCCAGGGGATCAATCTGCTTCAATGAGGAGTGCAGGGTAGCATGCCAGGAGCAGCACCAGACATACCTAAAAATGAGGTGCCAATCTGGTGAAGCTACAACACATGCATGATAAACAGCAGAAGCTGCATGTGATAGCCAGAGTTAAGTGATCCCACAATCAGATCAAAGCTCAGCAGTCGTGCCACATCCAGTCATGAATGGTGATGGACAATTAAGCAACCAACCGGAGGAAGAGGCTCCACAAACATCCCCATCCTCAATGATGGAGGAGCCCAGAACGTCAGTGCAAAAGTAAAGGCTGAACATTTGCAATCGTCTTCAGCCAGAAGTGCCAAGTGGATAATCCAACTTGGCCTTCCCTTAAGGTCCCCAGCATCACAGAAGCCAGCCTTCAGCCAATTTGATTCATAGCATGTGATATCAAGAAACAGCTGAAGGCACTGGATACAGCAAAGGCTATGGACCCTGACAACATTCCGGCTGTAGTACTGAAGACTTGTGCTCCAAGCTGTTCCAGTAGAGCTACAACACTGGCATCTATCTGACAATGTGGAAAATTGGCCGAGTATGTCCTATCCACAAAAAGCAGAACAAATCTAACCCGGCCAATTCCCGCCCCAATCTGTCTACTCTTGATCATCAGCAAAGTGATGGAAGGTGTTGACAGTGCTATCAATCAGCAATTACAAAGCAATAACCTGCTCACCAATGCTCAGTTTGGGTTCTGCCAGGGCCACTCGGCTCCAGACCTTGTTACAGCCTTGGCCCAAGCATGGGCAAAAAAGCTGATTCAAAATGTGAGGAGAGTGACTGCCCTTGAAATCAAGGCAGCATTTGACTGAGAATGGCATTAAGGAGCCTTAGCAAAATTGAAGTTAATGGGAATCGGGGAAAACTCTCCACTGGTTGGAGTCATACCTAGCATAGAGGAAGACGGTTGTGGTTGTTGGAGTCAATCATCTCAGCCCCAGGACATCGCTACAGGAGTTCCTCAGGGTAGTGTCCTAGGCCCAACCAACTTCAGCTACTTGAATGACTTTCCATCCATCATAAGGTCAGAAGTGTAGATGTTCAGTATCATTCACAACTAACAGGCGCTGAAGCAATCTGTGCTCACATGCAGCAAGACCAGGACAACATTCAGGCTTGGGCCGATAAGTAGCAAGTTACATTCATGCCACACAAGTGCCAGGCAATGACCATTTCCAACACGAGAGAATCTAACCTTCCCCCCTTGATGTTCAACGGCATTACTATTGCTGAATCCTGCACTATCAACATGCTGGGCATTACCATTGATTAGAAACTGAACTGGACCAACCATATAAGTACTGTGGCTACAAGAGCAGGTCAGAGGCTGGGAATCCTGCAGTAAGTAACTCACCACCTGACTCCCCAAAGCCTGTTCAAGGCACAAGTCAGGAGTGTGATGGAATACTGTCCACTTGCCTGGATGAGTGCAGCTCCAACAACACTCAAGAAGCTCGAAACCATCCAGGACTAAGCAGCCCACTTGATTGGCACGCCATGCACCACATTCAACATTCACTCCCTCCACCGATGGCGCACAGTGGCAGCAGTGTGTACCATCTACAGGATGCACTGCAGCAACGCACCAAGGCTCCTTCGAAAGCACCTTCCAAACCCATGACCTCTACCACCTAGGACAAGGGCAGAAGTTGGATGGGAACATCACCACCTGCAAGTTCCCCTCCAAGCCACACACCATCCTGACTTGGAGCTATATCGCGGTTCCTTCACTGTCACTGGCTCAAAATCTTGCAACTCCCACCCTGACAGCACTGTGGGTGTACATACACCACATGGATAGCAGCGGTTGAAGAAGGCTGCTCACCACCACCTTCTCAAGGTAATTAGGGACGGACAACAAATGCTGGCCTTGCCAGTGATGCCCACATCCCATGAAAGAATTAAACAAAATGTGCTGACCCTCATGGAGGAAATGGTGCTGTGGATAATTGGAGCTGCCATCACTGAAGCCTTGCCCAGCAGCATCGCTGTCACCACTGAGGATGACAATATGTTCCTACCTTATACACCTTCTGAAATCCTACTTCAACCTCATCCTGGAATCCGTTGTGATGTACAAACTTCAGATGGTGCAACCATGCGCTTCTTGCTTTCCCCCCACCCTCCACTTCCCTCGCCCAACCCTCCCCTTGTGTTTATGCTTTTAGATACCTAAGAACTGTCACGTGGCCTGATTGAGGATTAAGGCTTAGAGGGAGATCTCTGAGGAAGAAACACTGTCACTCGACCTGACACTCACAGCCAACAGCTCAGATAGAGGCCTTGCACGAACTTTAGAGGGTAGTACAGAGGCGGCATCTGCACATGGTGTGTCACTGGGATTGAGAAGGCTGCAACCAGGCTGGGGGAAAGGATAGCACGTGTCAGCTCACTGAAGGGTGAGATCACACACGAATTCTGCTGCAGAGGACTCAGATGAGGACTTTAATGGGACCGTTGACAGAAAAAGCCTGATGGGCATGCAGAATGAAATGTTTGGTGCCAGAGAGCCCGCTGTCACTGTTAAGGAGCATAGAGCAGTCCGGCACCAATTTGGTACAGGACTTGTGCAGAGCTTGGAGCCCATCCTCTCCAGTGTGGAAGAAGTGGCCAACTCCGTGAGAACCCAACCGTGAAGCAGCGTCTGATGGTTGATGTCTCAGCTTCCATTGCAGCACAAGCAGAAACCACCCGACATCTGAGTGCTGCAGTGGAAGCTCAGACTGAAATCGCACAAGCACAACTTGCTGCCATGCATGTTCAGACTGCTACCATCATGGCTGTGGATACTAGTGCTCAAAGGGGCTTGTAGGCTGTCACAGGAGTCCAGCAATCCATGCTCCAGCAGATTAATAGGATTGCTGAGCCGCCCTGGGGGAGTGATAGTAGCTCCATGAGCACAAATCTGCCATCCTCTCTCAGAATAACAGCATCCATCCTCCCACCATTGCCACTCTGCCAGTATCCTTGCTGTTGCCTGTCACTCAGCCAACCAAGACTGCTGCCACCCATGCCAAGGTGGTGCAGTCCGAAGCTAGGCTATCTGCAGTCTCCCCCATTGAAAGTCAGCAGCCTTCTGCCAGCCGTTGGGGTAGCACTGTGTGGGAGCACTAGGCCAGGCAAAGGCACCTGTGAGACAGGCACTAAGGGAATGCACAAGGGCGATTAGTTGATTATTGTATGAAGTATTGGATGTGTTGTTGGATAATGTTAGATATGGAATGTTTGGTTTGTGTAAGCTTTTATTTCAGGGCTGTGGCCAAGAGGATCTGTGATGTTCCATAATAGAAGAATAGTAAGGTGGGGAAGTATTGAGCAATGGGTTTCATTCAGGGGACACAGAGCCTGTGCAGGATGTGGATGTCCCAGCTGTCTCCTCCTCTTCCTCCTCCTTGCCTGGTCACTGAAGCCCTGGTGGTTGTGGAGGATGCAACAGACCACCTCAAATTAGGACACCCCCTCCGATGACTACTGGAGAGCTCCCCATGAGCTGTGCAGGCATTGGAAATATTGCTTCAGTACGGCAATGGTCTGCTCGATGATGTTACTTGTTGTAGCATGATTCTCATTGTATGAGCATGGGCCACGTTTTTTGGGATCGTGAAGGGGAGGGTACAGTGGGTAGCCCTTGTTGCCGAGCAGCCACCCACTGGTTTGACAAGGTGGCTTGAAGATTGCTGGAATTGCGGACAGTTGCAGGATCAAAGTATCAAAAGTGCTGCCAGGATGGTTGGCATTCACCAGCATGATGTTCCAGGTGTGGTCACACACCGACTGCACGTTAAGTGAGTGGTATTCCTTGCAATTTCGGTGCATCTCTCTATTAAGATGCGGCACCCGCAAGGCCATGTGTGCAGTTGATAGCTCCCTGCGTCATGGGGAAGCTTGCTATCCTGGCAAAGTCATGTGTCCATTCCTCCTGCTTCTTTCAGTTTAGAGAGAAGACAAGAAGTCCCCTCTCCTGGTGTAAAAGGCCTCAGTGGCCTCCCAGATGCAGCGATGGATAGCGAACTGTAATAGGTTTGTAATGTCACCTGCTCCAGCCTGGAAGGATCCTCTGGTGTAAAATTCAGCGCCACCTTAACCTGACAGACACGAGCAGTGTCACAGACGTCCTGCTCTGAGGCAGTAGGACCGGTTCGTAGAGGTGGCACACTTGATGAAGCGCAGCCGCTGAACACACTGCTCCTGGCTTAGGTGTAGGTAGGAGAAATGCTCCTCAAGATCCCAGGTGGATAAGGCCTCTTGCTGAGAGCCCTCCTCCTCCTTCCTTAGCGAGTAGCTCGTCTTCTCTGTTGCCTCTGCTCCTTCTCCCTCCTAAGGGGAACTGCAACTATTGCTCCATGACTAGGAGCAAGTGATGTACTCGGAGGCCTTTCAGAAGCACTTCACAATGTCCAGCACCACATCCTGTTGATTGGATCAACTTTTCACAACTCCGCCAACAACTTGGTACTTGTACTAACTCTGCAACAGCAAATAAATAGTCAAAAGTGGCTAGCCTGCAAGTTGGATGGGGATGCCTTTAAATAGTGCTGGTGGGGGTTCTTTGTGCAGCTGAACACACACTCAGCTGTGCCTGTTTAAGAGAGGGAGCTACCTAAAACGGTGAAATCCAAAATGGCAGGTTGGACGTCAAATCAGTTTTAGACGTCACAATCTTGTCAATTTGCATACTTCTGGCCCAAGCATGGAATATCTCTGCTATTGCTCTCAAAAATTGGTAATTGGTGAGGGCTATGCTGGAAGTGCCCTTCACCCAAGTCTTTTTCATCTCCACTGGCTCCCACAGTGCCAAAACCACTGGTGCAAAGGAGGCAAATTTTGCAGCCTTTGTTCTCCAGTTTCTAAAGTGAGACTTGAACCTTTTGACTCAGAAGTAAGAGTGCTACAACTGAGACTGGATGTCTTTCTTCTGTTAGGGCTGGAAGTGTAGCAGGACCAATATTCTAAACTAACTCAAAATTACTTCAAAGAGGATTTGTATTCGAATTTTCTAACCATACAGCCCGAGATTCCTCCTTGCTCTCTTTAGTGAGTAGCGCCAAATTTTGCTGCCTTTAATCCCATATTAATGAGTTCTCAGGTACGTCTGCTTCCTCAGTTTTTGTTGGGGGGCGGGGGTGGGAATATTGAGTTGATGGCGTATTTCCGTCGGAGGGCAATGTGTGTTGCACCGGCTGCCAAACCGGAAGTGTGTGGGGTGAAGGAGAAGGAGGAGGCGGCGGGGGGACAGTGTTGGCTGTGACACAGATGAAGCCGACGCCGAGCAGCGAGCGGAGCGCGAGCAGCAGTCGGGGGCCTGGGAAGCAGCGCGCGGAGAGGCGCGCTCTGTGAGGACAGGGACGGCCCAACAGAAATACACAGACCGCACTGGCTGCTCGCTTCCCCGGGGCTACAGCCGGCCGCCTTCCGTTCTTTTTTGAAGGTTTTTTTTCGTCCTCTATCCAAGCGTCGAGCTATGAGTTTAACCTCTTTCTCGCCGACACCATCCGGATCGTTCAGCACTCGGGAGATTACATGGCGGCTGCTGCTGGGCTTTAGCGAGGAAGAATGAACCCGCTCTGCGCGCAGTATTTACGGTGAGAGGCTGGAGCCCGGGCCTGCTGCTAATGGCGGCCGGGAGATGTGTGTACGGGAAGGGGGTGGGGGTTATTTATCTCCCGGGGTCAACACCAGGCCCTGGGCCCGGCTCTCGGTTTCCGCAGTGCGTGAATGTAGCGTCTCGGAGCTGCTTGGTTGCTTAGTGTCCCCGTCTCCTCCTCCCCCCTGGTGCTAAATAATGAGTTACTATATCCGGCACCAGATCAGGGCATGCGCGTAATGCCTTGCCAGGTAATACTCTTTCTCCACCCCCCCCCCCCCCCCCCGGTTTACAGAAGTTTGGGGGTGGGGTTTGGCTGTTGTCCTGGGGCATAGTCCTCGTTACCTCCGGCTTTCTGCACACACATATCAGATAGCACCAACCGTACGCACACATTATAAACATGCAGGTTTCAAATAGCAAATGTCTTGCGATACTACTGGTTCTGCATGCCCTAAATTGCTACGTGAAATTCTAATCTTTGATAAGTGGTTTTCTTGTTTGAAGAGTGGCCTAATACTGTTAAGAGGAGTGACTTAAAATACCATGCTTTTGCTGCTTGAAATGGTTAGTCTGACTTTTTTGGGTCACTAAAAATGTCAGTTTTGATGCTGACATTTCGACAAGTGTAGATTGACATAATTTAGAGGGATAGAGCATTGGGAGTACTGTGCATTTTTATTCTACTGGTTCTATGTAAGTTTCAGTTTCACTTGAATTTTTGCAGGAAATCCGTTCACTCAATGCTTTGACAAAATGGAGGGGGTGGCACTGTGATACTTGGTGTTTACTGCTCCACACACTGCTATGATGTGGGTTTGATTATCTAATTTCTGTATGTACTGTGCTGCTCATTGTGCTATTAGGAATAGAGAGGGAGGAATTTGATAAATGCTATTGATGGAAGCTTCAGATAAAGTTGCTGAGAGTCAGAATGCATAGTATGAAGTGGGGAAAGGCATAAAAGCATGTACTTCAGTATGATTTTAATTGTCACTGTAACTATGTTTCAGTAATAATTCATCTATGCACATTACTTACTTCAGAATTAGCTCTTCACGTTTCTAGGAATGTCTTCTGTTTTAGTCAGTAAAACAATATACTGTGATCCAGTCATTCCTGTATATGTTATCCAAGCTTAAAAACTGGAGTGCAATTTACTATTAGTAAAATATTTTCTCTGCTATTTCAGCTTTAGGGTAACAACATTTGTTTATTGTGATTCGAGTAATGTTCACAGTAATGAATTCACAGACTGGTCAGCTCTGGTCACCTCATTACAGGAAAGATGTAATTGCATTGGAGAGAGTACAGAGGAGATTTTAGGATGTTGCCAGGACTGGAAAAATGCAACAATGAGGAAAGATTGGATAGGTTGGCGTTGTTCTCCTTGGAACAGAGCAGACGTAGGGGAGATTTGATTGAGATGTACCAAATTGAGGGGCCTGGATAGAGTGGGTGGGAAGGGCCTATTTACCTTAGCAGAGAGGTCAGTAATTAGGGGGCATAGATTTAAAGTGATTGGTAGAAAGATTAGAGGGGAGATAAGGAAAAGTTTTTTTCACCCAGAGGGATGTGGAACTCGGGGCCTGTAAGGATAGTAGAGGCAGAAATCCTCAACTCATTGAAAAGGTGTCTGGATATGCACCTCAAGTGTCGTAACTTGCAGGGCTATGGACCAAATGCTGGAAAGTGGGATTAGGCTGGGTGGCTAGTTTTCTGGCCGGCACAGATACGATGGGCCAAGTGGCCTCTTTCTGAACCATAAACTTTATGCTTTTATGATATTATGACTAAAACTAACTAATATGTTCACTGTTGTGGATTGAATTTGAGCATTTTACTCGAAAGCTTCAGATGTCTAACATTTGCTTCTTATACACTTATGGTGGCCGCAGCATAAAATGTAATGCTGATATAGGAGAAAACAATTTCTAAGGCCACTGCGTGTGGAGCACTAGACAGAACACTAAGACAGATAGTCTTACTGTCAGGTACTATTTGGTTCACTGACACAAACATAATTGTTTTGTGGAAACTTGGATACCTTATTTATGTAAAGTGCAGTAAGTAGAGCTTTTGTTTTCTTGTTGAAAAGATGGTGGCTTTGCTGTAGACCAGTAGCTTTTGGTAGCTGATACTCGTGTCTAGTGTTTCTGTGACCTTGATCGTGAAGGCTGAGATGTGAATGGATTGTTAGGTTTATCAGAAGAAATGTAGGTGTTTAGTTAGCTTGCTAAGATATGAATTTATAGTAAAAAAATAATACTGGAGATGGTAAATACTTAGATTCAGTGGTGTCAGTTACTCCCTTAAGTGGTCTAAGCATCTTATTTTAAGAGAACAACTGCATCCCCCTTGCAATATCTTTTGCATATATATTTCCTCGATCTCTCCAGAATTGCATTAACACCAAAAAAGTGAAGTGTGGTTTGAATTGTAAACTGCTGTATTCGACAGTAAGGGGAAATGTAAGGAACAATGGGTATGATCACAATCAGAGTTCAATTGATGCAACTTTGCTTTATGACAAAATAAAGGGGATGTGATGTTGCCCCACTTCAATGGATCTACTGATTTAAACACAACAATCCTGTCCTGTAGCCCATGGCAAGGCCACTCTCCTTGAAGTCTCGCGTCTTTTTCAGTGTTTTGCAGCCTGCTTGTGTAGTATCTTATTTCCAAAAGCCTGACTGCTGCCTTCAGTGTATGTGTTCTGTACTTAAAAGCATATTGTATTGTGACAAAAAGCTTGTCCCTCTCATCAACAGATCAAAGGGTTTTCCAACAGTGGTGTCTTACCAATGACCAGCACAAATTAACAAATTTTTTCTCTAAAAAGCTAAACAATAAGCAATTTCCGATTAGCATATTAACCACTTTTCATCTGGCTCTTTTAAAAAAAAACTTGAATAGCCGTTGTTTTTAAAAACCCAGTATTAGCAATAACCTTCCTTCCAGCTCCATTCTGCGAAAAACATGTTTTTAAAACAAAACACAAATAAGCTGGGGCATAATGCTTGAATTTTTTTTGAATCATGCATTTTATGTTGTATAGAATTAATGTACTTGAATCTTGGTGGAGTTTTTCTGACTCTTAATTGATTTTCCAAAATTTGCTTAAATTAGGCACAATGATTCTTTTTGATTTATTGGAGGTAAGAAATTGGTCATGTGAAATTTTAGACTTCATTTCTAAATTGCAAGGGGAGATTAATTGAACTTGCCTCCCTATCGTTACAGGAAGGATTGCTGTGATGTGATCCAGATCTTGAAAATAAGTGTGATTAGTATAGATATAAGCAGGTTATTTAACTTGATCTGTGATTGATTGTGTACAACTACATGAGCTATCTTCGAACAACACAGAAGATTAGAATATTTTTCTGAGTGGTGGGCAGGTGCATTTCTGTCCTAGTACAGGAATGCAAGAAATAGGAACAGGAGTAGACCATATGGCCCATCGAGCATGCTCTGCATTCAATATGATCATGGCTGATCTTAGGCTTCAACTCCACTTTCCGGTCCGTTTGCCATATCCCTGGATTCCCTCAAGGACCAAAAATCTGTCTATCCCAGCCATAAATGTATTCAATGATGGAGCATCCACAGCCCTCAGCTTGAGAATTCCAAAGATTCACAACCCTTTGTGTGAAGTAATTTCTCCTCATCTCAGTTTTAAATGATTGGCCCCTTATCCTGAGACTATGCTCCCATGTTTTACATTCCCTAACCAGCGGAAATAATGTCTGTCTACCCTATCCAGCCCCTTCAGAATCTTGTATGTTTCAATGAGATCACCTCTCACTCTTCTAAACTCCAGAGTGTAGGCACAATTTACTCAGCCTCTCATCATAGGACAACCCCCCCTCATCCCAGGGAACAACTTAGTGAACCATTGCTGTACTGCCTCCAATGCAAGTATATCTTAAATGTGGAGATCAAACTGCACACAGATGCCTCACCGAAACCCTTTACAGTTTAGCAAGACTTCTTTATTCCTGCACTCGAATACCCTTGTCATAAAAGTCAACATGCCATTTGCCTTCCTAATTGCTTGCTGTCCCTGCATGCTAACTTTCTGCATTCCTTGTGTAAGCACACCCAAGCCTTTATGAACATCAACACTTACAAGTTTCACACCTTTTAAAAAAATATTCTACTTTTCTATTCTTAAGACCAAAGTGCATAACTTCACACTTCCCTACATTGTACTGCATCTGCTGTCTTGTTACCCACTCACTTAACCTGTCTGTCTTTGCAGCCTCTGTCCTCCCCACAGCTTACCTTTCCACCTACCTTTGTATCCTCAGCAAACTTAGATACATTGCTCTCTGTCTCTTCATCAAAGTCATTAATGTAGATTGTAAGTAGCTGAGGCCCCAGCACTGATCCTTGCGGCACTCCACTGTTCACTGCCTGCCAACTTGAAAATGCCCTGTTTATGCCCACTCTTTGCTTCCTGTCCATTAACCAATCCTCTATCCATGCTAATATATTACCCCCAACACCAATAGCCCTTATCTTGCCGGTTAATGTTTTGTGTAGCACCTTATTGAATGCCTTTTGGAAATCCATATGAACATTGGAATTAGGAGCAGGAGGAGGCCACTCAGCCCCTCTGGCCTGCTCAGCCATTCAATAAGATCATGGCTGATCTGATTGTAACCTGGACTCCACATTCCCGCCTACCCTTGATGACCTTTCACCCCCTTGCTTATCAAGAATCTATCTACCTCTGCCTTAAAAATATTTAAGGAGTCTGCTTCAACTGCCTTTTGAGGAAGAGAGTTCCAAAGACTCACGACCCTCAGAGAAAAAAATTTCTCTTCATCTCTGCTTTAAACAGGCAACCCCTTATTTTTAAATTGTGACCCCCTCGTTCTATATTCTCCCACAAGGGGAAACATCCTTTCCACATCCACCCTGTCAAGACCCCTCAGGATTTTATATGTTTCAATCAAGTCGCCTCTTACTCTCCTAAACTCCAGCTGATACAAGCCTAGCCTGTCCATTCTTTCCTCATAAGACAACCTTCCCATTCCAGGTATTAGTATAGTAAAGCTTCTTTGAACTGCTTCCAATGCATTTACATCCTTCCTTAAATAAGGAGACCAATACTGTACACAGTATTCCAGTTGTGGTCTCACCAATGCCCTGAATAACTGAAGCATAACCTCCCTACATTTGTATTCGATCTTCCTCGCAATTAACGATAACATTCTATTAGCTTTCCTAATTACTTGCTAAACCTGCATACTAACCCTTTGCAATTCATGCACTAGTCAACCAGATCCCTCTGTGTCTCAGAGCTCTGCAATCTCTCACCATTTAGATAATATGCTTTTTTTTTCCTTCCTGTCAAATTGGACAATTTCACATTTTCCCATATTATACTCCATTTGCCAGATCTTTGCCCACTCCTTTTACCTATCTATATCCCTTTGTAGCCTCCTTATGTCCTCTATCTCCATTCTTCTCTTCTTTGGCCTCCTTGTCTCGAGAGATAATGGGTAAGCGCCTGGAGGTGGTCAGTGGTGTGTGAAGCAGCGCCTGGAGTGGTTATAAAGGCCAATTCTAGAGTGACAGACTCTTCCACAGGTGCTGCAGAAAAATTTGTTTGTCGGGGCTGTTACACAGTTGGCTCTCTCCTTGCGCCTCTGTCTTTTTTCCTGTCAACTGCTAAGTCTCTTCAACTCGCCACACTTTAGCCCCACCTTTATGGCTGCCCGCCAGCTCTGGCGAACGCTGGCAACTGACTCCCACGACTTGTGATCAATGTCACAGGACTTCATGTCGCGTTTGCAGACGTCTTTAAAGCGGAGACATGGACGGCTGGTAGGTCTGATACCAGTGGCGAGCTCGCTGTACAATGTGTCTTTGGGGATCCTGCCATCTTCCATGCGGCTCACATGGCCAAGCCCTGCATAATCCTACATAATCCCCTTGGGCCAAAATGAATGCAGCAGGACTCGAACCTGCAATCTTCTGATGATATGAAATACACCAAAGTCAGCCACCTTATGCATTAGGCCACATGGCCACTGATTCACATGTCTTAACCAATCGCAGAGCCTCGAATCACAAAGTACAGCAAATCATTGTCTTGTCCTCCTTGGTAGAGATCATGGGACTGGGAGATGTTGCTGAAGTAAGAAGTGGTAGGGCCTTTGTTCGCTGAAGATAGTCATTGCCTGAAACTTGGGTGGTGTAAATTTAATCTGCTACTTGTCAATCTATTTCTGTCTGTGTGGTCTCATTTCTACTGTAGGTTGATTGGGGCTGCTTCATTATTGAGGTATTGTGGATGGAGTGATTACTATAGAATTGTAAATGAACAATTCTGTACATGACCTTGTAATAGATGGAAGATAAAACAACCAAAGATGGTTGGGTCAAGACACTGTCCTCATGAACTCCGATAGTCGTGTCTTGGCCCCTGATGACTATAACCAACTTTCTATGTGTCAGGGATGACTGCAGTCACTGGAGTGTATTCACGTTGACTTATTTTGCTCCTTGGTGTCCTACTTAGTAAAATCCTACCTTGTTGTGCAGGGCACCTACTTTATTTCCTCTGGCATTCAGCTGACAGTCCATGTCCAGAGCAGACCTGATGAAGTCGAGAGCAAGTGATTCTTGCAGAACTAAATGTTGGTGTGCAGGTTACTGGGAAGTAGGTGTTGTCTAATGACACTATAAACTCCTTGCATCACTTTACGGGTAATTAAAAGGAGTCCCTTAGGGAGGTAATTTGGTTAGATTTCTGATTTTTGCAGGTAGGGCTACCTGGGGAATTTTCACGTTGTGTAAATGCTTTTATCATGGCTGACCAGGGGATCACCTAATTCTGGGGAACAGGCCTTCACCGTTACAATTAGAAACAGTTTTTCCTTATTTACCCTAGCAAATCCCTTCATGTTTTTGAACACCTCTATCAAATCTTCTCTTAACCTCCTCTGCTCTAAAGAGAACAACCCCAGCTCCTCCATTCTTTCCATATAGCTGAAGTCCCTTATCCCCAATACCATTCTAGTGATTCCCTTCTGTACCCTCTCTTCGGTTTTGACATACTTCCTAAAGTGAGGTGCCCAGAACTGAACACTGTGCTCCAGCTGAAGCCTAACCAGTGTTTTATAATTGTTCAGCATAACTTCCTTGCTTATGTACTCTGTGCCTCTCAATAAAGCCACTGATCTTGTGATTTTTTTAATGGTCTTCTCAACTTGTCCTGCCACCTAAGATTTATGTACATACAACCCCAGGTGTCTCTGTTCCTGCACCCTTTTTAAAATTGTGCCATTTAATTTATTGCCCCTCATTCTTCCTACTAAAATATATCACTTCACATTTCTGTGTTAAATTTCATCTGCCATGCGTTTTCCCATTTCACCAGTCCACCTATGTCATCCTGAAGTTAGTTGTAATCCTAATTATTACATCTGAGCTTCATGCCATCTTTGCAAACTTTGAAATTATACCTTTATGCCCCAATACCAACTCCTGGGGTACACCACTTTATACTTCCTTCGAGTCTGAAAAACAACCATTTACCACTGGTCTCTGCTTTCTGTCCCTTAGTCAGTGTTGTATCCATCCTTCCATTGTTCCTTTAATCCCATGGGCTTTGATTTTGCAAGCAAATCTATTATGTGGTACTTTATCAAATGCCTTTTGAAAGTCCATATACATAACATCAAGAACTACCCTGATCAACCCTCTCCATTACTTTATCAAAGAACTCAATCAAGCTAGTCAAACATGATTTGTCTTTAACAAATCTGTGCTGACTTTCATTTATTAGCCCATAATGTTCCAAGTGCCCATTTAATTTTATCCGAGACTATTGTCTCTTAAAAAGACTTGCAGGTTGATAGGTAAATTGGCCATTATAAATTGTCACTAGTGTAGGTAGGTGGTAGGGAAATATAGGGACAGGTGGGGATGTTTGGTAGGAATATGGGGTTAGTGTAGGATTAGTATAAATGGGTGGTTGATGTTCGGCACAGACTCGGTGGGCCGAAGGGCTTGTTTCAGTGCTGTATCTCTAATCTAATCTAATCTCTAAAGATAGAGATTAATGAAATAAAACAGAAAAAGGAAGCTTAAGACAAATGTAATGTTGATAATAGGAGAACCAAAATGAATACAAAAAATACAGAGGAAATCTTAAAGGGAATAAAAGGGGCAAAGAGAGTATGAGAATAGATAAGTGGCTAACATAAAAGGAACCCAAAAGAGCTTTGGGTGCACTTCCTTTCTTTCTGTTGGGAATGTGTCTGCACCCAAAATGTATCCTCTTTGAAAGTCTCTCATTGCTCAATTGCTGTTTTGCCTACCAGTTTTTGATTCCAATCCACCTGGACCAAATTGCTTCATAACTCACCTGAAATTACTCCTCCAATTTTTCTTTTATTCATTCACAGGATGTGTGTGTCATTGACAAGGCCAGCATTTACTGTCCATCCCTAATTGTCCCTGTGAAGGTGGTGGTGAGTCGCTACCTTGAACCTCTGCAGCCTGCGTGACGAAGATATTCCTACATGCTGTTGGGTAGACAGTTCCAGGAGTTTGACCCAGTAACAGTGGAGGAACGATGATATATTTCCAAGTCAGGGTGGTGTGTCACTTGGAGGTGATGGTGTTCCCACGTGCCTGCTACTCTTGTTCTTCTAGGTAATAAAGGTTTATGTTTATGTTTAGAGATACAGCACTGAAACAGGCCCTTCGGCCCACCGAGTCTGTGCTGACCATCAACCACCCATTTATACTAATCCCATATTCCTACCACATCCCCACCTATCCCTATATTTCCCTACCACCTACCTATACTAGGGGCAATTTATAATGGCCAATTTACCTACCAACCTGCAAGTCTTTTGGCTTGTGGGAGGAAACCGGAGCACCCGGAGGAAACCCATGCAGACACAGGGTGAACTTGCAAACTCCACACAGGCAGTACCCAGAATTGAACCCGGGTCGCTGGAGCTGTGAGGCTACAGTGCTAACCACTGTGCTGCCCTTGTCCTTTTCCATAACTATTCTAAACTTGATGATATCACTGTTCTCCTAATGCTACCCGACTGAAACATGCTCCACTTCTCCAAATTCATTCCTGGAACTAGATCCAATATTTCTTCCTTCCTAGTTGGACTGGATATGCACAGATCAAGAACATTTTCTTGTGCATATTTCAGGAATTCCTCTCCATTTTTGGCCGTACACTGTTGCTGTCCCAGTCTATATTAGGATACTTGATGTCCCCTATTATCATTACGCTAAAGCTGTTGCACCTTTCTGCAATTTACCCCTATATTTCCATCCCACTATTTGGTGGTCTGTAGTATGCACCTTTGTTGTGTAGTAACTCTTCTATTGTTGCTTAATACAAACTAAATAAATTCTGACTTTGACTCTTCAATTACATGACCCCTTTCCAGTGCTATAATAGTTTCTTTGAATATTGCCACCCCTCTTCTGCTTTTTCTTCCCCATCTTTACTGAATACCTTATAGCCAACAATATTAAGTTTCCACTTCTTCCCTTCTTTAAATCAGGTCTCTGTGGTTGCCGCTATATCATAGTCCAGTGTGGCAATATGTGCCTGCAGCTCACCAACCTTATTTACCACACTTTGTGCATTTGCATGCATCGTACTCCAAACCCATCTTGGGCTGCCTTGCATTTGTCTGCTGTCTGATCTCTTCTATTTATGAACCAATCTTTAGTGCTGTTCATGACTCCCAGTCCTTTGGGCAACTTGCTGCTCTTCAATGTTTCATCTTGGTGCTCATCTTTCTCCCCCCCCCCCCCCCCACCATGTCAAATTAGTTTAAACTCTGTCCTACAGTTCGCGTTTGCCTTCCTGCGAGGGCATTGGTCCCAGCTCTGTTGAAGTGCGACCTGTTGATTGTGAACAGGTTTGTCCTGCCCCAGAACTGGTCCCAATAACCTAGGAATCTGAAGCCCTTTCTCTTGTACCATGTCTCCGGTCACTGTTGACCTCTTACTATTCATATAGTCAGTAGGGCAGGGATTTTGGGTGCAGTCCAGAAGTTACTGTGTTTTTGAAGTCCTGCTTTTTAACTTGCTCCTTTTTAGCTCCCGAAACTCTGACTGCAGGACCTCAACGCTTTTCCTCCTTATGGCAGTGGTTCCCATTTGGACCTCTTTTTTGACTTCTGGCTGTTCCCCTCCCCCCACCCTCTGATGCCCTGTACCCTGGCAGCAGGGAGACAGCACACTATGTAGGACATGGCAGTTGCAAAAATGCCTGTCTGCCCCCCTGACTTGAATATCTATAACCACAATATTTCTACAATATTCTGCCCTCTTACACAGTCCTTTGCTCCATGGTACCATGCTGGGGACTGCACTTCTTTGAGGTCAGTACTGAACACCAGTTAGAGTGCCACACATAGGGAGGATTCCTGCCCTGCCTGCCTCTTCCTACCTTGCTGGATGGCTACCTACTGTCTGAAGCTTTCTGTGGCTACGGAGTGACCACCTCCTGGAATGTACAATTCAGGTTCCGAAGAAGGGTCACTGACCCGAAACGTTAACTCTGCTTCTCTTTTCACAGATGCTGCCAGACCTGCTGAGTGGTTCCAGCATTTCTTGTTTTTATTTCTGGAAATCCTTGTCTTCCTGTATACCCTGCAGTAATTCCAGCCGTGTCTTAAATTCAGAAACCTCAGCTTGAGCAACTGCAGGGTATACAGGAAGATAAAGATTTCCTGAATTGTACATTCCAGGAGGAAATATACTGAGGTACCAAGGACAACTTTTCTTTGCTGCCATCCTCATCAGCTTTCCAACTGGTTCCATTGGTCGAGCTGATGAGTAAGCACAAAGCATTATGTGTGAGAAAAGACAGCCAGTGACTGCAGCAAGAATTCTGCAGATGGTCTCGGCAGCCGATTCCAATTCTGTTTCTGTAGGGCGATAGAAGTGCTTAAAGTTCAGGCAAATTATTGTAGTAGGAAAAGGTATACAACACTTGGAAGAACTCTCATCTCTCATAGTTGTGGACAGATGTATCCAAGCAGTTGGTTCTGACCAGATCTCTAGCACCATTACAGGGAAATATTAGTCAAAAAATGTGGGCTCCTTTCAACCATATCTAAACTCCGTATTCTAACTGTAGAGACTCCTCAGCTGTTAAGTAAAGACATGACGATATTTGTTTTGTAAAGGCAGGAGCATTATACCATGGAAAGCAGTGTGGTGTTCTGGTAAGTTGGAGCTGTCTGTCATTCGGCACCTCCCTGTAAGTTGTTCTTGCTGTAAGCAACTCAGTTGGAGGGTATTTTCTGTTCATTGAGTTACTCTTGAAATAAGTGGGACGTGTTAATATTAAGTGATAGAAATTAGCATCTGTAACACTGAGTTTGACAGCTACCTCTACTAACTTTTATTACATGAGCACCCCTTGTTGTGATTATGGCCTTATAATGCTCAAATCCTGTTTCAGTTGTACTGATCAATTTGGGCTCTCAATATGTACTGCACTACAGTACATGGGAATCTATACCAGAAGATTGCAATCTCACAGCTGTGTAGGTTAAATCTTATTCCAAATCTGGTACTGCCAGAGGAGTGATCAGCTGTTTATTAAAGTTTTGGGAAATGGCATTTTAAACAACTGATTGGTAAGCTATGTAAAACCCTAAAAATGCTGTCCAACCTCTTGTCCCTTGGGAATTTTAGAACCCAAGCATACATCATTTTGAAAGGTGTTAAACCGATGGACTGTTGACTGTTCAGATGGACATAAAGGGTCCCATTGGCCCTTTGTTCAAGAATAGGGAGTTCTCCTAATGTCTTGACTAATAATTGAGGTTGTGGATTTAAGTTTCACTGCAGAGACTTGAGCACTAGACTGACACTTCATTGCAGTGCTGAGGGAGTGCTGCGCTGTTGGAGGCATGATCTTTCAGATGAGAAGTTAAACCAAGGTCCCGTCCACCACCTTGGGCGGGCATAAAAGAACCCTTTGGACTGCTCAAAGAGCAGGGGAGTTCTCCTGGTGTCCTGACCATTATTTTTCCCTCAACCAATAATTTAAAGCATGATATCATTTATCTCATTCCTGCTTGTGGCAGCTTGGTTGTCTGCAAATTTGCTGCCTTATTTCTAATATCATAAGTGAATATACTTCAAATGTACTTCATTAGCGATAAAGCACTTTGGAATGTCCTGAGCTCTTGAATGCAAGTTTGTTCCTTGTATAAGTGTGAAACTAAGCCATATAAACTAATAAGTTCTTGGTTCAGTTCCTGGTTTGTGATGAGTTGAGCTGACCTCAACCAGAAAAGTGGTGGAGCATTGTGATCAGAAAAAGCAACCAGGTTTTCTGCTGCTGCATGTTATTCATTGATTCTTCCTGGACGTTTACATGTTTGTATGTCAAATGTAAAGTCCTCATTGGTGAGTGCTGGAGCCTATTGATATCTAGTCTCACAGATGGAGAATAGATTCTTAAATGAGCCATCTGAGTGCAATTGGCCAGAGGCAGAAAAAAGGATATTTCTAAGTCTGGTGCACCGATTTAATTCTTTTAAATGTATGTCATTGTAGCATTGTTGGTAATGGGGATATTCTGAATGTGTGAATAGATTTGATAAACATTAAATATGCTGCGAGTAGAATATCTTGAGAAACAGTAGCTATGACACATTGTATCTTTGCTTAAGTTGCATGGTCAGCCTTTCTAATAGTTGTCATCTCTTTTAAGGGATGGCAATTCCTCAAGAAGCAATGCTTGCATTTTTATAGGGCACTTCACGACCTCAGGGCGCCCTAAAGCACTTTGCAGCCAATGAAGTACTTTTGAAGTGTAGTCGCTATTATACTGTAGGAAATGCAGCAACCAATTTGCGCACAGCAAGCTCCCACAAACAGCATCGTGATAATGACTGGATAATCTGTTTTTAGTAAAGTTGAATGAGGGGATAAATATTGACCAGGCCACCAGTGATAACTCCCCTGGCCCTGGTTGTCTCTTCCCCACCAGCTGTGCCCCTCCCACTCTTCACTTATTTAAAACCTAATTCTTTTCTAACCTTTGCCAGTTCTGAAGAAAGGTCACGGAGCTGAAACATTAACTCTGTTCTCTCCACAGATGCTTGCTGACCTGTTGTGTATTTCCAGCACTTTCTGTTTTTATAACAGGAAGAGGCCATTTAGCCCCACGAGCATGTTCTGCCATTCAATGAGAGCATGGCTGATCTTTGACTTAACTCCATATCCGCCTTTGCCCCAAATCCCTTAATACCTTTGGCTTACAAAAATCTATCAATTTTCGTTTTTATAAAAAGCAATTGATGTAGTATCCATTGCCGTTTGCAGAAGAGTTTCAAACTTCGACCACCCTTTGTGAGAAGAAATGTCTCCTAATTTCACGCTTGAAAGGTCTGACTCTAATTTTTTTTGACTATTCCTTCCAGTCTTAGACTCTGCAACACTGCCAATGTTTGCCTTAATGTCAGGAAAACTTCGATCTAATCACCCATTAACCTTCTAAATTCCAGGGGATATAACTCTGGTTTGTTTAATCTCTTCTCATAGCTTAACCCTTGAAATCTAGGTATCATTCTGCTAAATCTGCACTGCCTTCTCTCCGAGACCAATATACCCAGCCTAAGCTATGGTGCCCACATCTGCTCAGAGTACTCCAGATGTGGTCTAACCAGGGATTTGTATAGCTGAAGCATGACTCCTGCCTCCTTGTATTCTAATCCTCTTGATATAAAGGCCAATATTGTTTAGCCTTTTTGATTATTTTCTGTACCTGTTCATGATATTTTAATCTGTGTACCTGGATCCCCAAGTCTCTTTGGATGACTGCGGTTTCTAGGTTTTCATCATTTCGAAGGTATCCTTTATAGAATAGTGCCACGGGGTCTTTTATGAGAGGGCATTTGGGACCTCGGTTTAGCATCTCACCCAAAAGATGGAACGCCTTCAGTTCTGCATTAGAGTGTCAGCCAAGATTTTTGTGCTCAACTCCTGGAATGGGACTTGAACCTAAAATCTTCTGACTCGAGAGGCGAGAGTGCTACCAACTGAACCATGGCTTATACGTATATTACACTTGTTTGGAAAAATACCAGTGGAAATAGAAATCCCGTTTTCACTGAAATAATTGCACAATAATTTTGTTTGATATGTTTTCTTCCCTACCCATGACACTCCACCCTTCAATTTCAGACTTGATACTCACTTCAAAACTAATACTAGAAATATTTGTTCATAATAGAATGTATTAATTAACAGATTTCCTAGCTTGCATTCAGAGCTGTGCTGATTACAAATTTGCTTTTAAACTTTGATCAGAGATTAAAATAACTTATTGATGGGCTAGCTTAGTGCTGAACCAGTGTCTGTGTGCTACAGTATTGGTCAGCTGAAGACTGGTAGCATGTATTATTCTAAGCAAATGTAAAATTATGTACTAGATCTTCACTATTCAGATGTATGATACTGATTTTAAAAAAAATACTCCACTCTAACTGGATATTTAACTAGACTGTTGTATTTTGTTATTATCTGACTGGACAGGTCGAGAGAGCAGTTAATAAAGCATACAATATCCTATGTTTTATTAATAGGGGCATAGAGTACAAGAGCAAGGAGTTTATGTTGAACCTGTACAAGACACTAGTTTGGCCTCAGCTGGAGTATTGTGTCCAGTTCTGGGCACTGTACTTCAGGAATGATGTGAAGGCATTGGAGAAAGTGCAGAAAAGATTCACGAAAATGGTTCCAGGGATGAGGAACTTCAATTATGAAGATAGATTGGATAAGTTGGGACTGTTTTCCTCTGGGAAGAGAAGGCTGAGAGGAGATTTGGCAGACGTATTCAAAATCATGAGGGGTCTGGACAGAGTGGATAGGGAAAAACTGTTCCCACTTGTGAAAGGATTGAAAGCAAGAGGGCTCTGGTTTAAAGTGACTGGCAAAAGGAGCAAAAGCGATGTGAAACATTTTTTTCACGCAACGAGTGGTTAGGATCTGGAATGCGCTGCCTGAGAGTTTGTTGGAAGCAGGTTCAATCAGGGCTTTCAGAAGGGAATTAGACTTCTATCTATCTGAAAAGGAAGTATGTGCAGGGAGAAAGCAGGGGAACGGCATTAGGTGAATTGCTCATTCAGAGAGCCGGTGCGGACATGGGCCAAATGGCTGCCTTCTGCGCTGTAACAATTCTGTGATTCTGGAACAAATTGCAGATTAGCTACATGCAATTTAGGATTTGGTTTCAACACTGCATGATTTCCAGCATTTTTAAAATTTGTGCTGCATGCGCAGTATTTTGACTTTCATTTGAGGCTTGCCAATTCTTAACGCTGGTTAAGAATTGCTATAATTTTTACACTCTCATGGTATTGCTCACTTTTTTGGACTTGAGTAGACCACAGTAGCTGCTGTCTGACTTAACTAGTCTAATTTCATTAGCCAAAGTAACAGGGTTGCTTATAAATTCAATCCCAGATGATCATCTTTTGGACTGCCCTCTGGCAGCTTTGTTGCTTGCACTTTGTGAAAATTTGAGCTTTTAAACATTGCCAGCTTAACTTTGTTACAATTTTAAAAATGATTTATGTCATTGACTCAGGTTTTCACTTCCTCTAACACTGGTGTGAAATAGTTCTGGCTGTCTTCTATTTGTTCCTGGAATCTACTACTGCACGTGATGGTACTTTGGAACGGGTAAACTTAGCGCCAATATCAGGAAGTTCTTTGAAGAACTATTAACACTGGGCTAGGGTTAGTGGAGGCAGCGTCCTCGGTGATTGAAGAGGCAACTGAATGCTGTTATGGGGGGGCTAACTAAATGAGTCAAATTGGGCCCACTGTTCTTCTCCAATATTTATCTTATCAGTCAGCTGAGCAATAACATTTTTGGGTGCAATATTCTTAGCTATTGTTAGGGCCCCTGCTCAGGGATAGGTGGATGCTGGTGGGAGGAGGTGGAGAGAAGGGGGTGCGAGGGGCGTGAGGGGGGAGCTGCGGAGGGGGTGGAGGAAGGGGGTGCAGGTAATAAAACATTTCATCAGCTCCCACCATGGTCCTCTAGTGATCTGAATGCTGGTGGGGTACCTTCATCAATTGGTTATTGTAATGCATTTAAGAAAGGACCTCATCGGGGTAATCGAGCTCTCGGTGAACCTGTTTGCTTCCATCTGCATCGTCTTCGTTAACAAGTGGATCAGCAAGCGCATGGGAAAGGCTTCCACTGCTATATCCAGACTGGCCAAGAGAGTGTGGGAAAATGGCGCACTGACACAGAACACAAAAGTCCGAGTCTATCAAGCCTGTGTCCTCAGTACCTTGCTCTACGGCAGCGAGGACTGGACAACGTATGTCAGCCAAGAGCGACGTCTCAATTCATTCCATCTTCGCTGTTTCTGGAGAATCCTTGGCATCAGGTGGCAGGACCGTATCTCCAACACAGAAGCCCTCGAGGCGGCCAACATCCCCAGCGTATACACCCTACTGAGCCAGCGGCGCTTGAGATGGCTTGGCCATGTGAGCCGCATGGAAGATGGCAGGATCCCCAAGGACACATTGTACAGCAAGCTTGTCACTGGTATCGGACCCACCGGCCGTCCATGTCTCCGCTTTAAAGACGTTTGCGAACGCGACATGATGTCCTGTGACATTGATCACAAGTCGTGGGAGTCAGTTGCCAGTGATTGCCAGAGCTGGCGGACAGCCATAAAGGTGGGGCTAAAGTGTGGCGAGTCGAAGAGACTTAGTAGTTGGCAGGAAAAAAGACAGAGGCGCAAGGAGAGAGCCAACTGTGTAACAGCCCCGACAACTAATTTTATCTGCAGCACCTGTGGAAGAGTCTGTCACTCTAGAATTGGCCTTTATAGCCACTCCAGGCGCTGCTCCACAAACCACTGACCATCCATTGTCTCTTGAGACAAGGAGGCCAAAAAGATGGTTCTTAGCCATTATAACAGCTATTAGGCAAACTTGAAACTTAAAACTCAGGTAATGAACTCATCTAACCTTCGATTCATTTAAACTCAACTGGTTGTCTGACCACCTCAGCAGTGTACATTTTACACCCCATTCTTTCTAACCCCAGCTCAAATATTGCTTGCTTACTGTAATTATGTATTAAACTGCAGCACTTCTTGTTTTTGTTTAAGGCCTGCAAATAAAATCCTGTGCGGGTAGAAATCTAAACTTGCTGAATTTTTCTGCTAACCATTTCTGGACATTTTTCACTTATTCCTGTTCCCTATTGTCCTATTCAAATAAGAGAGAAGGCAATTGTACAAATTTTAAGGAGTGTTATTTAAATGTACAGCAGTTTGATTTTCAGTGATTTTTTTTTAAATGACAATTTTCAATTGCTGAAACAAAACTGGAGACTAACCTTTCACTCTGGGATCTTTCCTAATAAGGCAGTGGGTTGATTGTGACTTTTTGGTTTTAAATTGCAGTGCGACCAGGATTTTTATTTTGACAGTTTACTTATTTGATTTTATTTCTTGATGTGGGCAAAGCTAATTGGGCAGTATTTATTGAAAATCACTGATCTGAGAGCATTGAAGTCAACCACATAGTATGGAACTGGTATTGCACATAGTCAACCCAGGTAGAAACAGCAAACTCTCGCCCTTGAATGACATTAGTCAACCAGATGGATTCCTACAGCAATCGTATGGTCATTTTCTTTGCTAGCTCATAAATTACCAGATCTTTAAAATACCATTTCATAAGTTCCCATTGGTGGGATTTGAATTCACGATCTCTGGGTTACTAGTCAGGTACCATGACCACTAGGTTATCATGCCCTCTAATGTACACCTGTATACTATAAATTGTAATAGATGAATGCACAAACGAAATAAGCTCCAATATATCTAAGTAATCAGTTAGTTATCTGCAAGTGGACATCTGCCCTGTCTGTCTTTATTGTTGTTCTACCCCAGAATATGTTTGCACTGATCTAGTTAATTCTGTATCCAGTGGCTCTGATGTGAGCTTTTAAAATTGATGGTAAATCTTCCCGTGGATGCAGATATGTGAGGACTGCTGAGCATGTACAGAGTTTGGTAGTATATTTGAATGCTGCTTTAATAACTTTGGGGTTAAAAAGGGGAAGTGAGAATTGCCTGATCTGCTTTACATTAAATGTTCACCCAATATTGTACGAAAATGTTTTCTGTGAAGATAGAGCAAATCCGTTTCTATGCCACATACAGATTACTGATTTGGAGTGGTTGTTTATGGCTGCTAACATTTTGGTTTGTTGCACAAATCAAGGAGGTATCAACTTAAAAGCAAAATTCTGCAGATGCTGAAAATCTGAAATAAAATAAAATGCTGGAAATACTCAGCAGATCTGTGGAGAGAGAAGCGGAGTTAACGTTTAAGGTCTGAATTGCATGGACCATGTGTTCATTTGAATCTGGATTGTTCTAGAGTTAGGATTGCTATACGCTACAATCATACTTGGTAAATGTATTTTTATCCAGTTTGTCTTTTCTGTCAGCCAACCCCCATGTATGTGAGGGTCCAGTTTTGCTTCAGGCATTAAATTCATTATGTTTAAATATTTGATCTTGTATATTGCTTGGTAATTGCTCTCAGTCAGGCCTATTTTTGTATAGTGAAATATGTCATGGATTCCGTCCTACAAATCTGTGCAAAGATAACTTGAATTCAGGGTTCATAAGATTAAATTTAAAAAGTGGATGCTCATATTCTGTAAAGGAGATAGCTGTCACAGTTCCACAAAGTTTAGAATTATTTCCACCGTTAGCACAGTGATGACATTACATTAGGCAAAATGGCTGTCTGAGACTGCTTTATTCTTGATGAATGGAATATACAAGAAGCTGGGATCAGGTCAAATGACTTTGCAAATGCATATGGAGTCATTTGAAAATGGGAAAATAATACAAATATAGTACAATAATACAATTCTGTGTCTCAGCCAATAAAGGATAGCATTCCATACGCCCTCTTCACAACTCTATCTACCTGTTCTGCCACCTTCAGGGACCTGTGGACATGCACTCCAAGGTCTCCATGTAGTCCACATCCACTGCACTAACCTCCTCAATCCTACTTGTTACTTCCTTAAAAAACTCAATTAAGTTGGTAATATATGACCTTTCCCCTAACAAATCCATGCTGACTATCCCAGATTAATCTGTGCCTTTCTAAGTGGCAGTTTATCCTGTCCCTCAGAATTGATTCTAATAATTTATCCACCACCGAGGTCAGACTGAGCGGCCTATAATTATTTGGCCTATCCCTCGCACCCTTTTTAAACAATGGTACAACGTTCGCAGACCTCCAATCGTCTGGTACCTCGTCTGTATCTAGTGAGGATTTGAAGATGATCCTCAGTGCATCCACTATTTCCTCCCTGGCTTCCTTGAACAACCTGGGATGTAATCCATCCGGCGTTAGTGATTTATCCACTTTCAAGGATGTCCGACCCTATAGTGCACCCTCTCTCATTATGCTTATGGTATCTAATATTTCACGCTCCTCTTTTACTACAATGTCTGCATCAACCCACTCCTTTGTGAAAATAGGGACAAAAACCTCATTAAGGACCCTGCCCACATCTTCTGCATCCACGCATAAGTTCCCTTGTACATCTCTGATAGGCCCTACCCTTTCCTTAGTTATCCTCTTGCTCTTAATGTACTGATAAAAACATCTTTGGGTTTTCCTTGATTTTACCTGCCAATAATTTTTCATGTCTTCTCTTTTCTAATCTCCTTATTTACTTCACACCTGCACTTTCTATACTCTTCTAGACTTTCTAAAATATTAAGATTTTTGTGATCATAAGCTTTCTTTTTCTGTTTTAACTTACCGTGTAAGTTTCTAGATAACCAGGGGCCTCTAGATTTGGCAGTACCACCCTTTATCTTTATGGAGACATGCCTATGCATTGCCTGTAGTATCTTGCTTTTGAATGCCTCCCACTGATTTGCCACTGATTTTCCTTCAGTACTGTCCATTTTTCTGTGTAAGTCATATCAGTAGCCTAATTGTGGGGCATTGTGTTGGTTGTCTTGTTAAACTAGAATTGATAACAAGCCATTCTGCTGCTGAGTTTCAATTTGTGGCATTTAAATATAAATTGATATAAATGAAATGCATGGCTTAAGAACTTGTATTTACATGGTGCCTTTCTCAACCACAAGTTCCAAGTGCTTCACAATCCCATTAGCTGCTTTTGAAGTGTAGGTGCTGTTGTAACGTAGGAAATATGGCAGCCAATTTGCACACAGCAAGCTCCCGCAAACAACAATGGGATAATGACCAGATAATCTATTTTTAGTGATGTTGATTGAGGGATAAATATTGGCCAGAACGCCAGGGATAGCTCCCTTGCTATGGGGTCTTTTACATTCAGGGAGAGCAGGCAGGGTTTTTTTTTTAACGTCTCATCTGAAAAACTGCACCTCATAGTGCAGCAGTCCCTCAGTACTGCAGTGGAATGTCAGCCGTGATTTTTTTTTTTGAGCTCAAGTCTCGAGTTGGAATTGAACCTACAACCTTCTGACTCGGAGGTGAGTGTGCTACCAGCTGAGCCATGGGTAACATACATGGTGATGCAAGTGTTAAAGAATACTGTAGGTGTCTGTTTTAAAAACCTAAGGAAATAGGCTACATTTTAGTTATCTACCTAATTCTTTGATTATGTAATGGATTAGCTGAGGGATATCAATTGGCATAGTACTTCTGAATTTTCAGAAAGCGTTTGAGGTTTTTCATGTGAAGGATTACAAAAAGTTAGGAGCTGTTAGAAATTAATAGCCTTACATTGCTAGATTGAAAGCTGGCAGTTGATACAGAACTGATGAAAATGGGCACAGGATCATTGACTAGTTATAGAACAGAAGGAGGGTAACTTGGCTTGTTCTACTCTTCTGCCTTTTCCCCATAGCCCTGCAAATTGATTCTCTTCAGATAATTATCCAGCCACAATTTGAATTTGCTGCCACCACAATCTCAGGCAGTGCATTCCAGATCCTAACCACTTGCTGTGTTTAAAAACAAAAAGTTTCCTTAAGTCGCCTTTGATTCTTTTGCCATTCACCTTAAATCAGTATCCTCTGGTTCTCGACACTTCTGCCCGTGGGAACAATTTCTCCCTTTCTACTCTGTCCAGGCACCTCATGACTTTGAGCACCTCGATCAAATCTTCTCCAAGGCGAACATCCCCAGCTTCTCTAGTCTATCTTCGTAACTGAATTCCCTCATCTCTGGAGCCATTCTCTTAAATCTGCACCCTCTCTAATGCCTTCACATCCTTCCAAAAGTGTGGTGCCCAGAATTGGGCACAATACTTCAGTTGAGGCTGAACCAATGTTTTCTAAAGTTTCATCATAACCTCTTTGTTTTTGTACGCTCTGTTCCTGTTTATAAATAAAGCCCAGGATCCTGTATGCCTTATTAAATTCTTTCCCAACCTGCCCTGTCATCTTCAATGATTTGTGCACATGTTACCCCCCCCCCCCCCCACTGGTCCCTCTGCTCCTGCACCCCCTTTAGAATTATACCCTTAAGCTTATATTGCCTCTTGTCGTTCCTTCTCCCAGAGTGAATCACTTCACACTTCTCTGTATTGAATTTCATTTGCCACTTGTCAGCGCATTCCACCAGCCTGTCTGTCTCCCTTTGAAGTCTATCTTTCTCCTCCTCACAGTTCACAATACTTTGTGTCATCTGCAAATTTTGAAATTGTGCCCTGCATGCCCAAGTCTAAGTCATTAATATAGATCGAGAAAAGCAATAGTCCTAATGCAGATCCCTGCGGAACCCTACCGTGTACCTTCCTCCAGTTTGATAAACAGCCAATCATCACTGCTCGCTGTTTCCTGTTACTCGCCCAACTTTGTATCCCTTTCATTCCATGGGCTTTAAGTTTGCTGACAATCCTGTTATGTGGCACAAATGCCCTTTGAAAGTCCATGTACACCACATCAACCGCATTACCCTCATCAACCCCTCTCTGATCTCATCAAAAAACTCAATCAAGTTAAACACGATTTGCCCTTAACAAATCTGTGCTAGCTTTCCTTAATTAATCCACATTTGTCCAAGTGACTAGTTAATTTTGTCCAGGATTATCGTTTCTCAAAGCTTTCCCAGCATCGAGGTTAAACTGACTGGCCTATAGTTGCTGGGTTTATTCTAACATCTTTTTGTGAACAAGGATGTAACGTGCAGTTCTCCAGTCTTCTGGCACCACCTCCGTATGCAAGGAGGATTGGAAGATCATGGCAAACGCTTCTGCAATTTCCACCCTTGCTTCCTTCCATATTCTCAGATGCATCTGATACAGTTCTGGTGACTTATCAACTTTAAATACAGCCAGCCTTTCGAATAATCCTCTATCAATTTTTAGCCCATCCAGTGTGCCAACAACTTCCTCCTCCTTGATTTTGGAAGCATCTTCCTCCTTGGTAAAGATAGATTCAAAGTACTTCTTTAGTACCTCAGCCATGCCTTCTGCATCAATCTCATTTTTAGTCCCTAATCAGCCCCATTCCTCCTTTTACTATTTTTATACCTATAAAAGACTTTTGGATTCTCTTTTATGTTAGCTACCACTCTCTCTTCCTACTCTTTACTTTTTTTTTTCACTTCCCCTCTGAATTTTCTGTATTCAGCCTGGTTCTCGCCTTGTATTATCAACCTGACATCTATCATGCATGCCCTTTTCATGCTTCATTTTTCTTTAGTCATCCAGTGAGCTCTGGCTTTGCCCTACCTTTCCTCCTCATGGAAATGTACCTTGACTGTACCCAAAGGCAGCCCGTTCAGTTACAGTTTGGCAGTGTAGGCATGTTGGCACAAAGATTAAGGTTGGTACTGCCAAATTTAGAACCCCCTGGTTATCTAGAAGCTTACAGGGTAAGTTGAAGCAGAAAAAGAAAGCTTATGATGATCACAAATATCTTAATACTTTAGAAAACTTAAATGAATATAGAAAGTGCACGTGTGAAGTAAAAAAGAAAATTAGAAAAGCAAAGAGAGGACATTGGCAGGTAAAATCCAGGAAAACCCAAGGATGTTTTATCAGTACATTAAGAGCAAGAGAATAACTAAGGAAAGGGTAGGGCCCATCAGAGATGTACAAGGGAACTTGTGCGTGGATGCAGAGGATGTGGGCAGGGTTCTCAATGAGTACTTTGTCGCTGTCTTCACAAAGGAGAGGGTTGATGCAGATATTGTAGTTACAGAGGAAGAGTGTTAAATATTAGATATGATAAACATAATGAGAGAGGAAATACTAGAGGGTCTGATGTCCATGAAAGTGGATAAATAGCCAGGACCTGATGGATTACATCCCAGGTTGTTAAAGGAAGCCAGGTAGGAAATAGTGGATGCGCTGAGGATCATCTTCAAATCCTCACTAGATACAGGTGAGGTACCAGATGATTGGAGATCTGCGAACGTTGTACCATTGTTTAAAAAGGGTGTGAGGGATAGGCCAAATAATTATAGGCCAGTCAGTCTGACCTCGGTGGTGGGTAAATTATTACAATCAATTCTGAGGGACAGGATAAACTGCCACTTAGAAAGGCACAGATTAATCAGGGATAGTCAGCATGGATTTGTTAAGGGAAGGTCATGTCTTACTAACTTACTGAGTTTTTTTGAGGACTTAACAGGGAGGATTGATGAGGGTAGTGCATTGGATGTTGTCTACATGAATTTTAGTAAGGCATCTTACAAGGTCCCGACTGGCAGACTGGTCAGTAAAATGAAAGCCCATGGGAAACATGGGGATGTGGCAGGTTGGATCCAGAATTGGCTCAGGGACAGGAAGCAAAGGGTAGTAGTCGATGGATGCTTTTGCGAATGGAAAGCTGTTTCCAGTGGCGTTCCACAGGGCTCAGTGTTGGGTCCCTTGCTGTTTGTGGTATATATTAATGATTTGGACTTAAATGTGTGAGGCATGATTGGGAAATTTGCTGATGACAAAAAAATTGGCTGTGTAGTTGATAGTGAAGAGGATAGTTGTCGACTCCAGAAAGATGTCAATGATTTGGTTGAGTGGGCGGAGATGTGGCAAATGGAATCCAATCCAGATAAGTGTGAGGTAATGCATTTGGGGAGGGCAAATAAACCGAGGGAATACACAACAAACAGGAGGATAATGAGAGGAGTAGAAGTGGTGAGACAGTTTGGAGTTAATGTCCACAGGTACCTGAAGGTGGCAGGACAGGTAGATAGAGTGGTGAAGAAGGCATATGGAATGCTTTCCTTTATTGGCTGAGGTATAGAACTCAGAAGCAGGGATGTAATGCTGGAACTGTATAAAATGCTAGTTAGGCTGCAGCTGGAGTATTGCCTACAGTTCTGGTCCCTACATTACAGAAAGGACAGAATTGCCCTGGAGAGAGTACAGAGGAGATTTACAAGAATGTAACCAGGGCTCAAAAGTTGCAACTATGAGGAAAGATTGGATAGGCTAGGGATAGGCTGAGGGGTGACTTAATTGAGGTGTACAAAATTATGAGGGGCCTAGATAGAGTAGACAGGAAGGACCCATTTCCCCTAGTGGAGAGGTCAATTGCCATGGGGCACAGATTTAAGGTGATTGGTAGAAGGATTAGAGGGGACATGAGGAAAAACCTTTTCACCCAGAGGGTGGTGGGTGACTAGAATTCACTGCCAGGGAGGCAGAAACTTTCAGTTCTCTTCAAAGGTACCTGGACATGCACCTGAAGTTCTGTAACTTGCAAGGCTACGGACCTGATGCTGGTAAGTGGGATTAGATAGGGCGGCCAGTTTTTTTGGCCGGCATGGACGCGAGTGGCTGAATGGCCTCCTTCTGTGCCGTAATTTTTCTATGGTTCTACTAAACAAAACACTGAGCAGTTAAAATTGAGGAACTCGGAGGCCACTGCTGGGAGCCTGGGGCAACGGAACAGTCCTGGTCTATGGGAAACCTGTGTATATTTTTTTCCCCAAAATGTACACTTACCTGGATGCCTTCTGTCCCTGGATTCTGATCCCAGTAGTTTTATTGTGGCAGGGAAGTCACCACTGCTCCTGTACTCTGGCTTCAGGTCAAAATGGCAGTCAGAGCTTGATCTGCATATTTAGAGAAGCAACCCCGACCACCCCCGACCCCAACCACCCTCCAGGGCGGTGGAGTTAAAATTGACCTGTGCCATCTCTGTTCGTGGATTGATTGAATCAATATCTCTGACTCCAGGGCAGGGAACAAAACAACTTTGCAAGATGGGGATCTGCCAATCCAGAGACACATGAGCTACTTTGTTTAATATTGTGGAATATTTCTGATGCAGTACTTCCATTGAAAGCACTTTTAATAGCATAATTGGGGCACTGATTTCTACTGAATGTTCACCCAAAAGTTACCAATTTGTATTGCAAGAAGAGTATTGGCACAACATTGTAGTATTTTGGCATAAGTGCATTTATTTTTAAGCGCATTGGTACCAGTATAAGCTTAGTGACAGCATTGTAGAAACATAGAACATAGAAAAATAGGAGCTAGAGTAGGCCATTCGGCCCTTCCAGCCTTCACCGCCATTCAATACGATCGTGGCTGATCATCCAAACTCAGTACCCTGACCCTGCTTTCTCCCCATATCCCTTGATCCCTTTAGCCCTAAGAACTATATCTAACTCTTGAATATATTTAATGATTCGGCCTCAACTGTTTTCGGTGGTAGAGAATTCCACAGGTTCACCACTCTCTGGGTGAAGATATCCCTCCTCGTCTTAGTCCTAAATGGCTTACCTTGGACTGGGACTGTGACACTGGTCCTGGACTTCCCTGCCTTTGGGAATATCTTTCCTGCATCTAGTCTGTCCAGTCCTGTTAGAATTTTGTAGGTCCCCTCTCATCTAAACTCTAGCGAATACAAGCCTAATTGACCCAATCTCTTTATATGTCAGTCCTGCCATCCCAGGAATCAGTCTGGTAAACCTTCGCTGCACTCCCTCCATAGCAAGAACATCCTTCCTCAGATAAGGAGACCAAAACTGCACACAATACTCTAGATGTGGTCTCACCAAGGCCTTGTATAATTGCAGCAAGACATCCTTGCTCCTGTACTCGAATCCCCTCACTATGAAGGCCACCATACCATTTGCCTTCTTAACTGCCTGCTGCACCTGCATGCTTACTTTCAGCGACTGGTGCACAAGGACATCCAGGTCTCGTTGCACCTCCCCCTTTCCCAATCTATCGCTGTTCAGATAATCTGCCTTTCTGTTTTTGCCACCAAAGTGGATAACCTCACATTTATGCACATTACACTGCATCTGCCATGTATTTGCCCACTCACTTAACCTTTCCAAATCACATTGGAGCTTCTCTGCATCCTCCTCACAGTTCACATTCCCACCCAGCTTTGTGTCGTCTGCAAACTTGGATATATTACATTTAATTCCCTCATCTATATCATTAATATATATTGTGAATAGCTGGGGTCCTAACACTGATCCCTGTGGTACCCCACTAGTCACTGCCTGCCACTCAGAAAAAGACCTGTTTATTCCTACTCTTTGTTTCCTGTCTGCCAACCAGTTCTCTATCTGTGTCAGTACCTAACCCCAAATTCCATGTGCTTTAATTTTGCACGTTAATCTCTTGTGTGGGACCTTATCGAAAGCCTTCTGAATGTCCAAATACACCACATCCACTGGTTCTCCCTTATCTATTCTACTAGTTACATCCTCAAAAAATTCCAGTAGATTTGTCGAGCATGATTTCCCTTTCGTAAATCCATGTTGACTTTGTCCGATCCTGTCATTATTTTCCAAGTGCTCTGCTATTACATCTTTTATAATGGACTCTAGCATTTTCTCCACTACTGATGTCAGGCTAATTACCTGTCTATAATTACTTGTTTTCTCTCTACCTCATTTTTTAAATAGTGGGGTTACATTAGTTACCCTCCAATCCGTTGGAACTGTTCCAGAGGCTATTGAATTTTGAAAAATGGCCAGCAATGCATCTACTATTTCTAGGACCACTTCCTTAAGTACTCTGGGATGTAGATTATCAGGCCCTGGGGATTTATCGGCCTTCGATCCCATCAATTTTCCTAACACCATTTCCCTACTAATACTGATTTCATACAGTTCCGCCTGCTCACTAGACCCAATGTTCCCCAACATTTCTGGGAGGTAATTTGTGTCGTCCTCTGTAAAGACAGAACCAAAGTATGTTTTTAATTGGTCTGCCATTTCTTTGTTCCCCATTATAAATTCCCCTGTTTTCTGACTGTAAGGGACCCACATTTGTCTTCACTAATATTTTTCTCCACATATCTATGGAAGCTTTTACAGTCAGTTTTTATGTTCTCTGCAAGCTTACACTCATACTCTATTTTCCCCTTCTTAATCAATCCTTTTGTCCTCCTTTGTAACTGGAAAGCAATAGCTATAAAGTTAACAGTACAAATACATACCATAGATTGAACATACAGCAGTGATATATAGATAAAGTTTCTTGCTGTCATGGTTAGATTCAGAAAACAAAAGCAAGGTAATGCTATTGAACTTGATCAAGATATTGATTAGGCTACAATAAAGTATTGCATGCAGTTCTGGCCACTCCATTTTCGGGAATGTTTGTTCTTGGGGATCTTTTACTTTGTTTAATCTAAGGTTTTGGTGTCCTTCACCATGGCCATAGGTGAGCCTTCACTCCCTACCCAGGGAATGTTTTCACCTGCCTAGGTTAATTTGTAGCATGCCAAGGGATCAGACCCTCTTCACTGTTTGAGCTTACTGGTTTTCACACATTATCTTCCTCATCTTTGGAAAGTGAATAAAATAAACTTAGATTTTGACTTAGGTTGTAACAGCTGAAAGAGTTTACATAGAATTTACAGCATAGAAATGATGAAAGGTCACAGAGCTGAAATGTTAACTCTGCTTCTCTCCAGCCAGCCCTGTTGAATATTTCCAGCACTTTAATTTTATTACAGAAATAGGCCATTCAGCCCAACTGGTTTATGTTGGTGTTTATACTGTTCAGGAACTTCCTGCCATGTTACTTCATCTCACCCTATCAACATAGCCTTCTATTGCTTTCTAAATCATCTATTTATCTAGCTTCCCCTAAATACACCTGAGTTTATTAAACAATAGATGAATAAGTGAACAATAGAAATGACACAACATAGATTTTTTAGTAGTTATTAAACTTAAATATCCCAAGTAAGTAGAATATGCTAATTGTGATGTGCTCCTTTTTCACTGTCTTTATTGCATGGAATTTTACTAAGTATGATTGAAAATCACAGCAGTTATTTTAGGAACTTGGGCGTTGGGAGCAGGAGTAGGCCATTTGGCCCTTCGATCCTACTCCACCATTTGATAAGATCATGGCTAAGCTGGTTGTGGTCTCAACTCCACTTTACTGTCTGCCTTCCCATAACCCTTGACTCCCTTGCCGATCAAAAATCTATTTAACTGAGCCTTGAGTAATTTCAATCACCCAACCTCCACTACTTTCTGGGGAAGAGAATTCCACAGACTAATGACCCTCAGAGGAAAATTTCTCCTCATCATCTTAAAAGGGAGACCTCTTCCATTTTCTTCCATGCACCAACCAAAGGTTGCCACTGTCCAATTTGTTGGTGTGTTTCCATTTTGCACCTTTACTGGGGGTATTCTATAAGCCTCCAAATAGTGAGAGAGAGATAGAGCAGCAAATCTGCAGGGAATCACAGATGTGCAAGAAGAGAGTGCTGATATTGGGGGACTTTAATTACCCAAATATAGATTTAGATAATGTTAGAGTAAAGGGTCTGGGGGGAAGGGAGGAATTTCTGAAATGTGTTCACGAGAACTTCCTTGACCAGTGTGTTCTCAGTCTAACTAGAAAAGAGGCATTGTTGGATCTGGTCCTGGGAAATGAGATGGGCCAAGTGGACCAAGTATCTCTGGGGGTACACTTGGTTAAGAGTGATCATCGTATCATAAGATTTAGATTAGTTAATGGAGATGAGCAAGAAACAATCTAAAGCAGAACTTCAAAATTGGAAGAAGGCTAACATCAATGGGATGAAAAGGGATCTAGCCAGGGTAAAATGGTTTAGTTTAGTTTAAGTTTAGTTTAGAGATACAGCACTGAAACAGGCCCTTCAGCCCACCGAGTCTGTGCCGACCATCAACCACCCATTTTATACTAATCCTACACTAATTCCACATTACTACCACATCCCCACCTCTTCCTATATTTCCCTACCACCTACCTATACTAGGGGCAATTTATAAAGGCCAATTAACCTATCAACCAGCATGTGGGAGGAAACCGGAGCACCCAGAGGAAACCCACGCAGACACAGGGAGAACTTGCAAACTCCACACAGGCAGTACCCAGAATTGAACACGGGTCGCTGGAGCTGTGAGGCTGTGGTGCTAACCACTGCGCCACTGTGCCGCCCAATGGAGCCAAAGATTGACAAGGAAAACAAACAGAACAATGGGTGATCTTTTAAAATGAGATGTTTCAGGTATAGGCGAGGTACATTCCAACAAGGGCGAAAGGTAAGGGAACCAAAGTCAGGACTCCTTGGATGATGGAGATAAAGAATATGATGAAACGAAAAAAAGAGGTTATATGTTGCATGTCAGGTAAATTCTGCCACAGCTGCTGGTGTCTGAGGTCCGCTGGAGCATCCAGAGCATGTTTATTAAAGACCGTTTGAATTTATTTCTCGAGGAACTGAGATTAGGAAGGTCAGTTGAAGTGCAGATGTGGCTTACTTTCTTCTTTTGGGCCTCCTTATCTCGAGAGACAATGGATACGCGCCTGGAGGTGGTCAGTGGTTTGTGAAGCAGCGCCTGGAGTGGCTATAAAGGCCAATTCTGGAGTGACAGGCTCTTCCACAGGTGCTGCAGAGAAATTTGTTTGTTGGGGCTGTTGCACAGTTGGCTCTCCCCTTGCGCCTCTGTCTTTTTTCCTGCCAACTACTAAGTCTCTTCGACTCGCCACAATTTAGCCCTGTCTTTATGGCTGCCCGCCAGCTCTGGCGAATGCTGGCAACTGACTCCCACGACTTGTGATCAATGTCACACGATTTCATGTCGCGTTTGCAGACGTCTTTATAACGGAGACATGGACGGCCGGTGGGTCTGATACCAGTGGCGAGCTCGCTGTACAATGTGTCTTTGGGGATCCTGCCATCTTCCATGCGGCTCACATGGCCAAGCCATCTCAAGCGCCGCTGACTCAGTAGTGTGTATAAGCTGGGGGTGTTGGCCGCTTCAAGGACTTCTGTGTTGGAGATATAGTCCTGCCACCTGATGCCAAGTATTCTCCGAAGGCAGCGAAGATGGAATGAATTGAGACGTCGCTCTTGGCTGGCATACGTTGTCCAGGCCTCGCTGCCGTAGAGCAAGGTACTGAGGACACAGGCCTGATACACTCGGACTTTTGTGTTCCGTGTCAGTGCGCCATTTTCCCACACTCTCTTGGCCAGTCTGGACATAGCAGTGGAAGCCTTACCCATGCGCTTGTTGATTTCTGCATCTAGAGACAGGTTACTGGTGATAGTTGAGCCTAGGTAGGTGAACTCTTGAACCACTTCCAGAGCGTGGTCGCCAATATTGATGGATGGAGCATTTCTGACATCCTGCCCCATGATGTTCGTTTTCTTGAAGCTGATGGTTAGGCCAAATTCATTGCAGGCAGACGCAAACCTGTCGATGAGACTCTGCAGGCATTCTTCAGTGTGAGATGTTAAAGCAGCATCGTCAGCAAAGAGGAGTTCTCTGATGAGGACTTTCCGTACTTTGGACTTCGCTCTTAGACGGGCAAGGTTGAACAACCTGCCCCCTGATCTTGTGTGGAGGAAAATTCCTTCTTCAGAGGATTTGAACGCATGTGAAAGCAGCAGGGAGAAGAAAATCCCAAAAAGTGTGGGTGCGAGAACACAGCCCTGTTTCACACCACTCAGGATAGGAAAGGGCTCTGATGAGCCACCATGTTGAATTGTGCCTTTCATATTGTCATGGAATGAGGTGATGATACTTAGTAGCTTTGGTGGACATCCGATCTTTTCTAGTAGTCTGAAGAGACCACGTCTGCTGACGAGGTCAAAGGCTTTGGTGAGATCAATGAAAGCAATGTAGAGGGGCATCTGTTGTTCACGGCATTTCTCCTGTATCTGACGAAGGGAGAACAGCATGTCAATAGTCGATCTCTCTGCACGAAAGCCACACTGTGCCTCAGGGTAGACGCGCTCGGCAGGCTTCTGGAGCCTGTTCAGAGCGACTCGAGCAACGACTTTCCCCACTATGCTTAGCAGGGAGATTCCACGGTAGTTGTTGCAGTCACCGCGGTCACCTTTGTTTTTATAGAGGGTGATGATGTTGGCATCGCGCATGTCCTGGGGTACTGCTCCCTCGTCCCAGCACAGGCATAGCAGTTCATGTAGTGCTGAGAGTATAGCAGGCTTGGCACTCTTGATTATTTCAGGGGTAATGCTGTCCTTCCCAGGGGCTTTTCCGCTGGCTAGGGAATCAATGGCATCACTGAGTTCCGATTTGGTTGGCCACTGCACAGGATAGTGATCAAATGAAGAAGGGTTAATTTCCCTCATCTCCCCTGCTGAATCTGAATGTTGCAACCAATGCTTTTAGTTGTCAATGTTTTATGACATTGATATCAATTCTACCTGGCTCCTTGGATAAAAGAACTAAATGGGTTAGTGCAAGGGTATATACCATAGGAAGGTATAACATTACACACAGTAATCTCATTGTTTGAAATGCATATTCTGCCTGAGCTTTTGCCCAATACAATTGGGTTGTTTATTCTGTATTATTTGAGAGAAAATATCACTAAGTACAGTGTTCCAGAGTAGGTAATGTAATTATTCCTTGCATGCATAATATTTTAACATTTGCATTTATATAGCAACTTCTATGTCTAAATAGCTCAAAATATTTCACACCTTTTTTGAAGTGCAGTGCCCACTGTTTGCATACAATGGTAATCCTGGAAGTTCTAATTGAGTTCTAAAAGTTGATGGATGGATGGTTGGGTTCACTGCCTTGGATACGGCCTTATTAGTACACTGTTGGAAGTTCTTTTAAAGCGATCTTTTATTGGATTGTTTGGCATGTTGTTTGTTGCTTCACTCTATCCCAGAGTCTAATATACATGAGTCAAAATATCAGGAATGCACTCTGCATATGATGCACCTTGATGAAATGCAACATACTAGTAGGCCAATGAGACTCGTGAGCCTGTTTCACCATTCCATAAGAACATAAGAAACAGGAGCAGGAATAGGCCCTTTGGCCCCTCAAGCCTGCCCCGCCATTCAGTACAATCATGGCTGATCTGCCCCAGATCTCAGGTCGTGCCAGGTCCTCATATCCCTCAACTCCCCAATATTTCAAAAATCTATCAACCTCTTTAAATACTTTGTGATCTAGCCTCCACAACTCTCTCGGGTAGAGAATTGCAGACATTCGCTATCCTCTGAGAAGAAATTCCTTAGCATCTCAGTTTTAAATCAGTGTCCCCTTATTCTTTAACTGTGTCCCCTAGTTCAAGATTCCCCCACTATTGGAAACATCATCTCAACATCTACCCTGTCAAACCCCTTCAGAATCTTGTACGTTTCAATAAGATCACCCCTCATTCTTCTAAACACTAATGAATAAAGGCCTACCTGTTTAGTCACTCTTGATCAGTCAACCCCTTCATCCCAGGAATCAGCAATGAATCTCTTTTGAATTGCCTCCAGTGCCAGTATATCCTTTCATAAGTACGGGGACCAAAACTGTACAGTACTCCAGGTGTGGCCTCACCAACACCCTATACAGTTGTAACAAGGCTTCCCTCTTTTTAAACTCCAACCTCTTAGCAATAAAGGCCAAAATTCCATTTGCCTTCTGAATTACTTGCTGCACCTGCATGCTAACTTTTTGTGTTTCATGCACAAGAACACCCAGATCCCTCTGTGCTGCACTTTTTTGGAGTCTCTCTCCATTTAAATAGTCTGCCTTTTGATTCTTCCTACCAAAGTGCATGACCTCACACTTTCCTACATTAAACTCCATCTGCCAAATTTTTGCCCACTCACTCAACCTATCTATGTCCCCTTACAGATTCCTTATGTCCTCATCACAGCATGCCCTCCATCTCTTTTTGTACTGTCAGCAAATTTGGATATATTACACCATACCCCCTCCAAGTCATTAATATAGATAGTAAATAATTGAGGCCTTACGACTGATCCTTGTGGCACTCCACTAGTTACATCTTTCCAACCTGAAAAAGACCCATTATTCCCGACTCTCTGTCTTCTGGGAGTTAACCAATCCTCAATCCATGCTAATACATTACCCCCAATACTGTGAGCTCTTATCTTGTGCAATAATCTTTTATGTGGCACCTTATCGAATGCCTTCTGGAAATCCAAATACACTACATCTACCAGTTCCCCTTTATCAACTCTGCTTGTTATATCCTCAAAGAACTCCAACAAATTTGTCAAACATGATTTCCTTTTCACAAAACCATGTTGACTCTGTCTGTGTCAAACTTTTCTAAATGTCCTGCTGTTTCTTCCTTAATGGACTCTAGCATTTTCCCAACGACCAATGTTAGCCTGACTGGCCTATAGTTTCTTGCTTTTTGTCTCCCTCCCTTCTTGAACAGGGGCGTCACATTAGTGGTTTTCCAATCTGCTGGGACCCTCCCGGAATCCAGTGAGTTCTGGAATATTTCGACCAATGCTTCTGCTATCTCTGCAGCCACTTCCTTTAAAACCCTTGGATGCAGTCCCATTAGTTTGTCAAATACTTTGTCCCTCATGATAGAAACTGTTACCAGATCCTTCCTTCATTAGCTCCTTGCTTATCTGATATCTGTGGGATGTTTATAGTGTCCTCCACTGTGAAGACTGATGCAAAATATTGGTTTAAATTATCTGCCATTTCCCTGTTCCTCATGAGTAATTCTCTACTCTCAGCCTCCAAGGGTCCCACGCTCACTTTAGCTACTCTCTTTTTATATATCTGTAGAAGCTCTTGCTGTTTGTTTTTATATTTCTTGCCAATTTACTTTCATAATCAATTTTCTCCCTTTTCATTAACTTTTTAGTCATCCGCTGCTAGTTCCAAAAAAAAATTCCAATTCTCTGGCCTACCACTAGTTTTCGCCACTTTGTATGCCTTAGTTTTTGATTGGATACTCTCCTTGACCGCCTTTGTTACCATGGGTGGTTCATCCTTCTCATGGAGTCCTTTTGGACTAGGATAAATTTTTGCTGAGCGCTATGAAATATCTGCTTAACTGTCTACCGCTGCTCATCCACTGATCTTCCCCTTAGCCTATTTTCCCAGCCCACTTTAGGCAACTCTTTCTTCATACCTCTTTAATTGCCTTTGTTTAAGTTGAGGACACTGGTTTGAGACCTGAGTTGCTTGCCCTCAAACTGAATTTGAAATTCTACCATGTTGTGATCGCTATCCCGAGAGGATCCTTAACTACGATATCTTTCATTAATCTTACCTCATTACACATTACTAGATCAAAAATAGCCTGTTCCTGGGTAGGTTCTGCAACGTATTGCTCCAAGTAACAATCCCTGATGCACTGTACAAATTCGTCTTCCATGTTACCTCTGCCAATCTGATTTGTCCAGTCAATATGCAGATTAAAATCACCCATGACAATTGTAGTGCCCTTCTTGCACGCCTCCATTATTTTCTGATTTATACTTTGTCCTACAGTGAGACAACTCTTCGGGGGCCTATAGACTACTCCCACCTGTGACTTCTACACCCTTGCTATTCCTTATTTCCATCCAAACTGATTCCACATCACGATCTATTGCACCTATATCACTACTCATCACCGCACTGATGCCTTCCTTTATTAACAAAGCTACCCCACCTCCTTTTCCTTTTTGCCTATTTTTCCGGAACATCGAATGCCCTTCATTTATTGAGTTCCCATTCTTGGCCACTCTGCAACCACGTCTCTGTAATAGCTATCAAGTCATATTCATTTATCACCATTTGTGCCGTCAACTCATCTATCTTGTTACAAATGCTGCGTGCATTCAGTTAAAGAGCCTTAAGTTTTGACTTTTTACCATCATTATGCATTCTGGTACTAATTTCTGCTGCACTCTTGTATTTTTTGCCCCTTCTTGCCACACTTTGATTACCGTTTGCCTCCTCACTACCCTGCACCTCTACACTCATTTCTTTTTGATTTTTTAAACTTCCCTTCAATTGAACCCTCTTTTTCCCTCCCCCGCCCCCACTAATTCGTTTAAAGTCCTATCTACAGCCCTAGTTATACAATTCACCAGGACACTAGTCCCAGCATGGTTCAAATGAAGCCCGTCCCACTGGAACAGCTATCTTCTTCCCCAGTACTGGGTGCCAGTGCCCCATGAATCGGAATCCATTTCTCCCACACCAGTCTTTGAGCCATGCATTTACCCCTCTAATTTGATTAACCCTATGCCAATTTGCACGTGGCTCAGGTAGTAATCCGGAGATTATTACCTTTTGAGGTTCTGCTTTTTAGTTTAACCCCAAGCTGCTCATAGTCCCTCAGCAGAACCTCTTTCCTGCGTGGGCCATGACAACTGGATCCTACCCCTCCCACTCCAAGTTCCTCTCCAGCCCAGAAGAGATGTCCTTAACCTTGGCACCAGGTAGGCAACACACCCTTTGGAGCTGCCTGTCTTTGCTGCAGAGAACAGTATCTATTCCCCTAACTATGCTATCCCCTATTCCTACTACATTTCTCTTTTTCCCCCCCCCCCCCCAACTTGAATGGCACTCTGAGCCACGGTCAGTTCGCTCATCCTCCCTGCAGCCTTTGCCCTCGTCTACACCGGGAGCAAGAACCTCATGCTTATTGGATAAGGGCACTGGTTGAGGCTCCTCCAAAGCTAAATTCTGGATCCCCATACCTGCCTCACTCGCAGTCACACACTCCTGTTCCTGACCATGGTCCAAATTTGATGTAATTAATCTTAGGGGTGTGACTGTCTCCTGAAACAGTGTCCAGGTAACTCTTCCCCCTCCCTGATGTGTTGCAGTGTCCACAGTTTGGACTCCAGCTCATCAACTCTGAGCCGAAGGTCCTCGAGTAGCCAACACTTGCTGCAGATGTGGTCACCATGGATCGCACCGGCATCCACCAGCTCCCACATATTGCAGCTGCAACACATTGCCTGCCCAGCCATCTCTATTTAATTAATTAATTTAGATGTTAGATATTTGGATGTTTGATGCTATGATTGAATTAAATTAAAAGTACCTGTTTAAACAATCAATTGTAATTAATACTTCTAGTCCTGCTCTCTGTTTATACACTCATTATAACACTTCCTGTTACACTACCATAATTGAAAAATTTTAAATAACCCAGCTCCTAATTTGAACCCATACCCTCCCTGCTGCTCCCCCTCCCTCTCTCTCTCTCTATATCTCTATGTATGGCATACTCAGCCCAACCTGCTTTCTGTTTCCCCATGCTCTATGTTGACTGTGACGTCACTTTTTGATTTTTGATCTGCCTCCAAACCTCCCCGCTCGTCTGCTGCTGCTTCTCTCCAAATTTCCGAGGTTCTGGCAACCTTTTTAAAAGCTCTCCTCTCTGATCCGTGCCTCCATTCAATTTACTTACTATTGTGCTTATCTCTTGATGTCCTTGCATAACAAAAATCTATTGATCCCAGACTTGAATATTTTAATTGCTCCACCATCCACAGCTTTTTCATGGAGCAAGTTCTGGATTTCCACTACGTTTCCTATTAATTTTCTTTAAAGTAACTTGTCTTGTAGTGCCACCTGTTGAACAATTGCTCAAGCAATTGTCTTCTTCAGCACGAATCCCAGGTGAGTAATGTACCTAGCATGTAGAGCTGTAAGAATGTTTAAACACTTCTGGACCCAGAGCCTGATGTGCCAAAATGCACCAGTGTTCTGGCATCTTGTAGCTGATTTGGCTTATGTTGTATTGCAGTACCATGTTTTACCAATAGAGACCCTTGAGAAATTTTTGAAATAGAGCTCTGTCTTGTGGTGAGGCACAAATATTGCAGCAATATACATGATTAGAGTTGGATAATTCTTGTCATTTTAATTCGTAGATCCATTTCTTATCATTTGAACCTATGCATCTAAACTATATGATGGCTAGTTCTTTGCAAGCAATGATCATGGGAATATTCAGCTCTATGGTGCTGGCACGCCCGCTGGTGGCTAAACAGTTCGATTCTAGATCTGTAGGCTCTTGAGCATTTGGGACACAGGAATTCTTGACCTGGGGGAGCTCGGGCAGAAGCAGCCTCCTCATGATATATGGCACTAAAATATATTTACCCAAAAATAGTATTAGTAGTGTGCTTTTAACACTCTCCGTAAGGATTTTGTTTTAAATGCTCTTCAGGGATCAGTGCATAGATTTTTGATTTCACAAATTGTAAGTCTGGAAACACCTAATGGCTGCTGAAGTCCAGTCCTGAGTATTGCTTTTAGATTCTAGTCAGTAGATTTGGAATGACTGAACACTGTACTTAAAAGATCTGAGCATTTTTTTGGTTCATAGATTTATTGTGCTTTTAATTCTTGATTGGTTCTTATATGCCCCACAGTAAAATAAAAACACAATATATTATACTGAGTCCTTTGTGATCTATAGCTCTGTAGTAAAGTACTGAGGTGAAAGCTGAACAGGGTCTACTAAAACAACAAAAACAGATATGCAGTAAGGATTGAAAAGGAAGGGGGTGGTTTTAAATTGACGCGTGAAGTACTGCCTTCCAGCTGTAGCAGTACTTATGGGTTGTACCAGAACAATTGCTGAAACAGGCATGGTACATCTGGGAAGAAATGGTCATCTAATGCCACCAACAGTGATTTTGTTTGGTAAAATCTGGTATTTCTATGCTACATTCTGCAAGTCTCAGCGATACAGAACACATAGAATCAAATATGGAATATGTCTGATTTATGTCGAGTTCTGACTAAAATAGACAATGTTTCTGGACATTGCATTTCTCAAAGCCTTGAATTTAATTCAGAACTAAGAGACTGCAGCTTCCAGTTAACGAAATTTTTATTCCCTATTGCCATCAGCATCTATAATATGATATGCCGATTGGTTCTAGTTCCATAAATGTTCTGGATTTGGTGCCTTGACGATGAGTAGTAGCAGACTAATTGTGTGGGGCATTTCGCTGGATAGTGATTTTGTTTTCCTCCTCCCTCCTGGCAGCTCAGTTAAAATCAACTAACTCAACCCAAGCTAGGATTGAATTTGGTATGTATGCATCAGTTGTGATTCCTACCTTTGATAGCTAATCAGTGATTTGAGTTAAAAGTGTGTATTCTGTGGCTATTGGAAGAAGATGGGGTCAGACTTGCAGTCGAGTAATCAACTGATTATTGTCGTAGATCACTCATGAATAACAGCCACTTGTGCGCAAGGTACTGGGGGTGATGACCATCCTTGGGAATATACTCAGTGAATGAATTCCACATCTTCAGGAGAGGGGATAATATTGTGTGGGAGAAGAAGAAATTGATGGGAAAACCTCTGTGTGCTGTCTTCAGTCATATGAGCAAAGATATAAATGAGTTAAAACTGTATTCCATGGCATCATCTTGATGTATTCCACAACAAAAAATTGTTTAAATCAAGTCATGATTTGTGAACTGCTTCTAGGTTTGCTGGTGTGAGCCAGTTAGTGCAGAAATTTATGCCATGTGGAATGATTTCCATAAACGTAATATAATGTGCAACAAAATGCTTGTGCTGTAAAGGCACTCTGGATGGCTGTATTCTGTGTAAAGTAACCTTAAAGCAACTGCGGATCTTCTTTGCTATTTGGCTTGAGAAACAGTAATGTGGTCTGGTGAAGTGGTTGAGCTGTGTGCCCTTCATTTTGACTGTCTTGTTTATTCCGTGGATGGGTACACTCAATGTTGGAACTTCTGTAGTATAATTGGAGTGCTAAGTTTAGATGTAAGCTGGAGGCAAAGCAAAAGTGAATTAATTCGCTGTTGGGAATTATGTCTCAAAGCTACGTACAGATGATAAAAGGTATTCATCTTGTAACTCATCCTTCTATAGAAATCCATGGACTGAATAATTCCATAGTTTTTTTTCCTGCTCTACTCTACCCAGGAGTGCATTCCAGGAATTAATCACTCTTTGCATTAAAGAAGTGCTTCATGAGATCAACTTCTCATACATATGTTTCCTACTTGCTGTTACAGTCTGGCTTAATTTAAAATAGTGTTTAGACCTCAATGAGACAGTGAACGTTAAAAATGCGAGACATGAATCCCCAGACCAATTTAAAGAATTACATTAGATTTCACGTTTTATGACTTGATTTATAACAACTAAATTAAAAGAAATTCTCATTAACTAAATAGTACTTTGCAAGTAGCTGATACCCCAAATTACAGAGAAAGGAGTTTTTCTTATTAAAACACTTGGAAACCTCATCACACTTGAGCGTTACACAGTCCTCTTTGGCGAAATCTTTGCGGTTAAAAGTTCCAAACTCCTTCCAGTTGGATCTACTGGACCTTTCTCAAAGTAAATATCCCCTTCGCCCACTTCTCCGAGCACTTTGGACCTGGACGTCTGTGAATAAGGCGATTCCTTATGTTCCTGTTGGGCTTTAACTTCTTCACAAACCTCTGCTTTCTAAACAGTTTCATGTCTTTGCAGCCTTTCACTGTATCAGTATTCTCTGAGAGTGGGTGTTTTTCCCCCCCCTTCCCCCTTGAGGTTGCCACCACTGGCTGTCTTCCTTTCTTACAGCCTGCTCTGAGGCTGCCACCACTGGTTTCCTTTCTTTCAGCCTGTCTTCCTTCAGAAAATCTGTTAAATTTATCTGGAATCAAACATCAGTGGTTCATTGTCCTTTTTCAATATGCATAATTCAGAAGTTTGGTTTCACAGCGCCACCTGGGCCTTCCATTGTTCCCAGATGCTAACCGCTGCCTGGTACATTGCATCCTCAGAATCACTGACTCCTTATTTACAATCCGAAAGTCTGGGATGGTGAAGCCCATTGTTCTGAAGTTAGTTTTTCAAGAAAAAAGTCTTTGATATGTGTTCGTTGTTGTCCTGGTAACCAAGATTTCTTTCTTGTCCTTAAGCAGTCCTTAAGTGGGCGGCGCAGTGGTTAGCACCGCAGCCTCACAGCTCCAGCGACCAGGGTTCAATTCTGGGTACTGCCTGTGCGGAGTTTGCAAGTTCTCCCTGTGACCGCGTGGGTTTTCGCCGGGTGCTCCAGTTTCCTCCCACAGCCAAGGACTTGCAGGTTGATAGGTAAATTGGCCATTATAAATTGCCCCTAGTATAGGTAGGGGGAAGGTGGGGATGTGGTAGGGATATGGGATTAATGTAGGATTAGTATAAATGGGTGGTGGATGGTCGGCAGACTCAGTGGGCCGAAGGGCCTGTTTCAGTGCTGTATCTCTAAATAAAAAAAATAAATAAAAATGTGAGGACACCTGACTTCTTGGAGTCCGTCTTAATTCTTTTTTTAAATCCGCTTTTAAAACCTAATCATGTTACAAAGTCCAGTGTTCATAACAATAGTGCTTGTTAGATTCACAATTACAACTTGCATTTGTATAGTGCCTTGAATGTAGAAAATGTTCTAGGTTGCTTTGCAGGAACATTTCTAACATAAATGGATGCCAACTCAGAGAAGCTATTAGAGGTGGCCAAAGAGATGGGTCTGAGAAGTATTGGAGTCAAATTAGGTGGAGAGGTGGGAAGGCATTCTAGAGCATGGGGCCTAGTTAACTAAGGCACAGCTGCTAGTGGTGTGGTGAAGGGAGAGGAGATGCACAAGAAGTCAGATACAGAGGAATGAAGAGTTTGGGTAGGGTTATATGGTTGGAGGAGGTTAGATATAGGTAGGGACAAGCCCCTGAAAGGATTTAAACAAAAGATATGATTTTTAATTTGGAGGTATTGGATGATCAGATATAAATGTAAGTCAGCAAAGGGCGAAGTGATAGGTTACAGGCAGCAGAGCTTTGGATGAACTGAAGTTTAGAGCATGGCAGTCAGCCAGGAGAGCATTGGGATAGTCTATTTTGGAGGTAACCGAGCATTAATGAGGATTTGAGTAGCAAATGGCTTGAGGCAGGTGAGGAGATGGGCAGTGTTCCAATGGTGGAAGAAGGTGGTCCTTGTGATGGAGATGTGGGCACAAGCTCATCTTGGGGCCCAATAGAATGCTGAGGAATTCAAACAGTCTGCTTCAACCTGAGATGGTGACGGAGCGAGGGATTGAGTCAGTGGTGACCGCACAAAGGTTGTTGTGGGGGGTGGGGGAGAGTGACTGAAGACAATGATTTGGTCTTCCCAATGTTTAGCTGGAGTTTTTGTGGTTCATTCAAGACTGGATATCGCACAGCAGTCTGACAGCACAGAGGTAGTGGAGGAATTTAGAGCTGGGTGTTCCCAGCGTAAATGTGGAAGCCGAGTGTGTCTTCGGATAATGTCACCAAGGAGCAGCATGTAAATGAGGGAAGAAAAGGGGTTGTATCCATCTGTGTACCTGTCAATTCCCCTCTCATTCATCTCTTTTTCAGTTGTATTTTTCTAACACATTGTGATGACCTCTGATGCATTCTTCAACAATATCGATCAGTATTTCGTTAGTTTATTTGAAGAGTGCCCAGTGGGGCAAGAAGCTGGGTGGGCTACAGGTTATTTTGGAACACCTTTCACACTCTGGGTTAATGTCTTCAAGAAGTAAGGGGCAAAATCTTGTTTTGGATACTTTTCAGTACGTCAACATGAACATTGTTACAAAGGAAGATTCTTCATTTCTGGTAATTAAATCAGTTAATTAACAATGAGGTAAATACATTAGCTAAAAGGAGATTTGATTCAACAGGCAAAGCTGGAGAGAATTATGTGATTGGTACTGGAGTGCTTTGTAACATGTGGCTGACTTCATAATTCAAAAACAATTTGAGTGTTTTGTAAGCTTGCTTTTGCATAGCAGTTACTAAACAGAAACGGGTAATTTGGCCCAACTAGTCCATGTCAGTGTTTACCCTCTACCTGAGCAAATAGCTCTAATCACATTTATCCACCTTTTTCCCCCATATCCTTCATCCACCTATTTAATCCAACCTTAAATGTTGGCAATTTCTGGCCTAACCAGTAACCTGGAAGTGAATTCCATAGTTTTGTAACTGTCAGTGTGAAGGGGCTTCTGGTTGCTCTTAATCTCTGTATTTAATCTATGGCCCCTCATTCTTCACCCCTCAAATACTGGCAACAGTTGTTTTCTATCTACCCTGGGTCATCTTTTCATAATTAGAAGTACTTCCATTGTATCGTGCCATAATCTCCATTGTTCTAACAAAAAAGACACAATTTTTCAAGACTACTTTTTGCATTTGCATTTTCTCTTACCAGGCAGCACCCAATGAATCTCTATTGTACTCTCTCTGAACTTTCAATATAGTTCCTGTAGTATGGAGCCTGATGCTGCAAACTTTACTCTTAACTGAGGTTTTAAGGCTTTATATGGGTTCATTGTTACCTCTTGGCTTTTATATTTTATACTTTGACATAAAACCTAGAATTCCTTTTTTTTACAGCCTTATCTAATGCTCAGTGAACCTGTTAATATTGCATTACTTCTGTCACACCATTGTGTTTTGTTGAAAATTTTCTTTGGTCCACTGACTGGAGATCTGAATTGGTATTTTTTAAGACGTTTTTTAAAAGACAAGCTGCCAGCAAAGTCATCCTTTTCAGCTTAAGCTGATCACCTAGTTTGCAACACTGTATCCCACATTGCAAAGAACTGGAGAGACAAAATGTCTGCTAATATCCCAGCAAGAACCAAGATCCAACTTTAAAGTAACTACCTGTTTTCTCAGCAGCAGAGAAATACTAACGGCTATGTTTGAATGACCGTCACTCAGTCATGTGACAAGCCCCTCGCCATCTCTGGTCTTAAGCTGGTGTTTTCCTCTGTAGCAGAGGAGAAGCTTTTGGACTCTGACATGAGCAGACCCTAATTGCGGGTGTCCCTCTCTTTCCCCCCCCCCCATTCCAGCTTGAAAGCTTTCAAATCCTGCTGATTCACAGAATCATTGTTACAGCACAGAAGGAGGCCATTCGACCCATCATATCTGCACCGGCTCTCCGAATGAGCACCTCACCTAGTGCCACTCTCCCACCTTCTTCCTGTAATTCTGCACATTCTTCCTTTTCATTTTAACAGTCTAATTCCCTTTTGAATGCTTCAATTGAACCTGCCTCCACCACACTTGCAGGCAGTGCATTCCAGACTGTAACCACTTTTGCTGTGTGAAAAAGCTTTTCCTCATGTCACTTTTGCTTCTTTTACCAATCACTTTAAATCTGTGCCCTCTTGTTCTTGATCCTTTCATGAGTGGGAACAGTTTCTCCCTATCTACGTTGTTCTGATGAAAGGTCACTGACCTGAAGCGTTAACTCTGCTTTTCTCACCACAGATGCTGCCAGACCTGCTGAGTATTCCCAGCATTTTTTGTTTTTATTTCAGATTTCCAGCATCTGCAGTATTTTGCTTTTATTCTCCCTATCTACTTTGTCCAGGCCCTTAATGATTTTGAATTCCTCTATCAAATCACTTCTCCACTTTCTCTTCTCCACGGAAAACAGTTCCAGCTTCTTCAGTCTGTTTTCATAACCAAAGCTGCTCATCCTTGGAGTCATTCTCGTGAATCTTTTCTGCATCCTAACTAATTGACTGATCACCTTTGCATACTCCGGCTACAATCAGAAGTCCTGTTGGAGAAAATCATCCGCATCGCACTCTCCAAGAGACTCGCTGAACCAGTCATCTACCTCTTCAAACTAAAAGTCGCAGGACCACTGAATTCAGCTAGAAGCTAGAATCAGCAAACTCCTTAGACTGTATACCTTTTTTATGGACTCTAACTCAAGCAACTTTCCCCACTCTGTAACCTATTTGTGTGTGTGTGAGTGAAAGTTGTCACGTTTATTATTTTTATTCGGTTTAGGTACAATAAGGTTACCCTCTTTTGTTAACTCAAGAAAACCTGTCCAATTCGTTCTTATGATCATGGAAAGTAAGTAATCAAACACTTACTGAATTGGTCAGTACATACACTTTAAGAAAGAATCAAACCTGTTGTGGTCAAACAAGGAGGGAAAAGAGGGAAGCCCTTCTACCCCTCCTCACTTGCCGTAACTCTTCCCTCATAAGAGACTGTTGAGGTTCATGCAATTAAAGGCAAGTTATTGACCTGGTTAAGAAATTGGCGGAACGGCAAAAGATAATGGGTAGGTACTCTATTTGGCAGAATCTGACTAGCGATGTCCTGCAAGGATTTGTGTTGGGGCATAGAACAGAGCACTTTTTAAATGATGAAAAGCCAGAACCAATGGAGGTCCAAAGAGATTTGGGATCCAGGTTCATTGATCATTTAACTATTATGAAGACTAGAATATAAGGGGTTAGAGGTCATGCTACAGCTACACAAAGTCCAGTTAGATCACACCTGGAGTACTATGAGCAGTTCTGGGCACTGCACCATATGATTGATATACTGGCCTTGGAGGGATTGCAGCGTAGATTTACCAGAACACTACCTGGACTCCAAGGTTTAAATTATAAGGAGCAATTGCACAAATTAGGGTTGTATTCCCTGGAACTTAGCAGGTTAAGGAGTGATTTTATCGAAGTTGTTAAAGGGAACAGATAGGGTAGATAGAAACTATTTCTGTTGATGGGAGTGTTTAGGACTAAGGGACGTAGTCTAAAAATTAGACCCAGATCTTTCAGGAGTGAAATTAGCAAACACTAGATATACAGGGCAGTAGAAGTTTGGAACTCTATTCTGCAAGCAGCAATTGATTAATTGTTGTTAAATCTCCGAGATTGATAGGTTTTTGGTAACCAACGGTATTAAAAGATACGGCAGTTAGGTCACAGATCAGCTGTGATCTCATTGAATGGCAGAACAGGCTTGAGGGGCTAAATGGCCTACTCTTCCTATGTTTCCTATATCAACAAATATTCAGCTAAATCAACAGGAAACAGTTTGTCATTTAGATGTCCAGCCAACAGCTAAATTTAATGCCTCGATTGGGCCATTTAGCTGTACATTGAAGTTTTTAATTTGGATAATGTTACAATTGGCATGATGTCTTGAAATATAGCATCTAATGTAAACATATGTAGAGGGCAACAGGGGCCAGAAGAGAACCACAAGAAAATCTGTAAGCAGTGTGAGTTCTAGCGTAAGACAGGAACTTTGAAGCAATAATTATGCTGAACAGATGCTGTGAGAAAGAGAAATAGACATCTGTAGCTTTACAATAATATTGTAAAGGGACTCAATACATACATGGATACTGGTTTCAATTTTTGGAGGGAATTGAAGTGGTATGGGATTTGTAGTGGCTCCTCATCAGACCCCTTTCCGATCCTGAGTGGCGTGAAACAGGGCTGTGTTCTCGCACCCACACTTTTTGGGATTTTCTTCTCCCTGCTGCTTTCACATGCGTTCAAGTCGTCTGAAGAAGGAATTTTCCTCCACACAAGATCAGGGGGCAGGTTGTTCAACCTTGCCCGTCTACGAGCGAAGTCCAAAGTACGGAAAGTCCTCATCAGGGAACTCCTCTTTGCTGACGATGCTGATTTAACATCTCACACTGAAGAGTGCCTGCAGAGTCTCATCGACAGGTTTGCGGCTGCCTGCAATGAATTTGGCCTAACCATCAGCCTCAAGAAAACGAACATCATGGGGCAGGACGTCAGAAATGCTCCATCCATCAATATTGGCGACCACGCTCTGGAAGTGGTTCAAGAGTTCACCTACCTAGGCTCAACTATCACCAGTAACCTGTCTCTAGATGCAGAAATCAACAAGCGCATGGGAAAGGCTTCCACTGCTATGTCCAGACTGGCCAAGAGAGTGTGGGAAAATGGCGCACTGACACGGAACACAAAAGTCCGAGTGTATCAGGCCTGTGTCCTCAGTACCTTGCTCTATGGCAGCAAGGCCTGGACAATGTATGTCAGCCAAGAGCGACGTCTCAATTCATTCCATCTTCGCTGCCTCCGGAGAATACTTGGCATCAGGTGGCAGGACCGTATCTCCAACACAGAAGTCCTCGAGGCGGCCAACATCCCCAGCTTATACACACTATTGAGTCAGCGGACCTTGAGATGGCTTGGCCATGTGAGCCGATTGGAAGATGGCAGGATCCCCAAAGACACATTGTACAGCGAGCTCGCCACTGGTATCAGACCCACCGGCCGTCCATGTCTCCGCTTTAAAGACGTCTACAAACGCGACATGAAGTCCTGTGACGTTGATCACAAGTCGTGGGAGTCAGTCGCCAGCATTCGCCAGAGCTGGCGGGCAGCCATAAAGGCGGGGCTAAAGTGTGGCGAGTCGAAGAGATTTAGCAGTTGGCAGGAAAAAAGACAGAGGCGCAAGGAGAGAGCCAACTGTGTAACAGCCCCGACAAACAAATTTTTCTGCAGCACCTGTGGAAGAGCCTGTCACTCTAGAATTGGCCTTTATAGCCACTCCAGGCGCTGCTCCACAAACCACTGACCACCTCCAGGCGCTTACCCATTGTCTCTCGAGATAAGGAGGCCAAAGAGAAGAGAATTATGTCCCCACTCGCTTTCAGTGTACAGGAAACCAGACTGATATCCTGACCAGGAGGAATCCTGTTCATTTTTGTTTTCCAAATTAGAGTAATTTCTTTACATCAGAATTAGGTGAAGTAATTGAGTATTCCCTCCGGAGCCTTGCAGATAGTATGCAGGATTCAAAAGCATTAAGTCTGAGCAAGTGATCTGCTTAATTGCTGCTTGTGCTGGAAATTGGTATTTGTGTGCTAATGAAGTTCTTTCTTGAACTTTCATCTGGTAGGATAAAACTTTATATAATTGAAATACAGTAATCGTCAGTTACAAAATGATCAGGGAGATCATTGTCGCCTAATCAGGAGGTAGCTATGATGGACAAATGTATTGGCCAAATTCACTAATAAAGCACAATAATATCTTTTACTATCTGCTCCCAGCTCATGTGCTCTTGGTCAGTAGGCCTCAATGCAAATTTCTTGTTTTTTTATGTAACCCCTTCCTTATTAGTTTGCAGCCAGTCAGTGGAGCAGTTTGCAAACTGGCAGCCCCTAATGGGAGTGAAATAGACACTCTGCATTTTATAGTGGAGTTTTGTTTTAAAGAAAAATAATAAAATGGAGGTGTGTTTTCAATACAAATTTCCTATGCTTATTAAAGATGGGCAGCAATATTGATGTGAATGATGAGGGCTAAAACTTAATGCTGATCTGGATCAGATGACATTTACTAATTTGCTGCAAACTGCTGTTGTGTGCCTTCCTACAGTCTTGCATTCACTTTGTATAACTGCAGGAAGGACATCCATTAAACACCTGCCAAAGGTCAGCAGCTACCTTGAAAATTATACCCAGTGGTACTGAAGAATTTATTATTTGCTCTCTTGCACTTGTCAATCTACAGCGACACCTATATATTAAAACAGCTGAATTTTAATGGCATCTTAAAGTTACAAACTGAATTCAACTTTATAACTTAAATGACTTGAAACGTAAATCACCCGAAGGCACCTTAATTAACTATGAAAGACATGCAGAATAGATCAAGACAGCTTTGGGGTGGGTGGGGCAAACTGGTAGTGAACGCAAAACAGAGTTACACATTGTCATTATGGTAATATTCCATGAATGTTCATAATTTATGAACTTACATCCATGTAAGTGGGCAATATATACTGTTGCGATACATTCCTGTGTGATAGTGGCTGAAAACTCTATGCACAGGTTCACAGCACATTCAAGACCAGATGTTCTGGACTCACTTATGTTGTGAGCAATTGCGACAGTGTCCTTTTTTTAATTTGGCCATAACCCCTGTCAGTAAGTTACACTACATTTCTCTTCCTGTTTGAGTGGAATCCATGTCTGAGTTGTTTTGCAAATTTCATTCTGAATTGTTACAGTATCAGATCAATATTTTTTCCTGTTTTGGACTACTTAGCATGGTGTAGAGATTTTTTCAGTAGAATGAAGACATTTGAAAATAGCATTGAGTAAGGATATTGCATTCGAATTTGGTTTGCCATGCAGAATCCATTGAGTATTGTCAGCCACAAAAGGGCATTTCCATTCCAGAATAGAAGTGTCATGAAGTTTTTAAATATAGTGCATGTCCCTGTAGAATTTGGATATGTTGACAGTAGTAGCTAGCACTGGTTTGTTGTATTTACCTGCAGTGGCAACTACTCTTTAACTCTTGAGGCCAGTTAAGGTTACTGCAAACAGCCCAGCAAGCATAAATACCATCAAGGTAAAAGCTCTTGGAGCAACTGTTGTGTAGTGAAGAAGTTATCACAGCAACTTAAGCATTTTTCGTCAGTGCAGCTGGGAGATTCTTAATTCTGTCCCAAAGCCTCCAATTCTGGCGTTTCATACTCTGCTCATGTGTGTATGTGGAACTCGCAAAAATATCTATTGTGAGCATCGGCTTTGTTGTTGCTTCACCTATGTTTGTCCGGTGTGGAAAGTAAACCATTCGGTAGGCTTCGAGGACTGCTCTAAAACCGGTCGTACCTTGTGAAGGTGGTCGACCAAGTGCCCACATGGCGGGTTGGTGATGTTGTCATTGATCTGATAGTACTGGAGCACTTTTTCAAATCTGACCCTGGTCATTAGATCTTTTATGAAAACACTCCCAAACAGGCTGTCGTTGCTCCAGTACATTTTATAGAAAGGGAGGTTAAAATGAATATTTAGATACGCATACCTAGAAACGCCTTGATCTCTCCAGATGTGGTGGGATACCACTTCGTGTCTGTTCTCCCAGTGAGCTGCAGGTGTGCATACTTGGTTTCTGTAGCGAGGAGCTGGAACAATTCAGGGCGAAACAACAGGCTGAAGAAATCTCACTCTTTCAATTCAGGCCTAACTGAGAAAACCGGAGCTCTGTGAACTTTTTCCTTTATTACAACGGCAGCTTCGCAGTCCAGGACCCCTCGCCTTTTTGCAAATACTGGGTTGAGCGGAGGGGATGTGGCGACTCGCTGCTTCTCTTCACTCTCCGACACCGCTGAAGCATCTGACCGCACCCACAGCCTTGTAGGAAAAACCGCAACGTTACCTATTGACGCTGCTGTCACAATCCGACATGGTTCTTTGACCGCCGCTTTATTCTGTCCTTCGTTGCATTCTCAATCCCTCCTGCAGCAATGGCCGGGTATCTGGCAAGGCCCAGTCTGCGGAGAGGGTCAGATACCGCGCAGCCGAACCAATCCACACTCTCGTATTTCCCCAGAGCTCCAAGCCATTCTATCACCGCTGCTCTTATGCAAGTGACATAGTGCTATTATTGATATTAATTAAGCTAATTTACATAAACCATTCCTAACCCATTCAGAATAAATTTTCAAGAATTGAAAATCTTGTTGATGAAAACCTGCCCAAGGTTTTAAACTATCGTGCAAATGTGTATAATTCTGTTTAAAATTATTTTCGACCATGTATGAGGAAAAACAGTTCAGAATTCTATCGGGCGATTTTGGGATGGAGTGTATTCCTAAAATTTGCATTTTGTTTGCTGCTCTCTGCACTCCTACATTTCAACAGTGACGACGCATCAAAAGCCGTTATTGGTTTGAAAGCGATTTGATATGTGCGGTGGTCGTGAAAAGCGCTACATAAATGCACGTCTTCCTTTCACTTTGTTACTCTAAATAAATCCAATGCATATTATTTATTTTGCCCATCGTTTTATGTTTCCCGGAGATTGTTGGTATGGCAACAGTGACGTCGCGGCGCGCGAGTCCCGGGGGCCCGAATGGTGCTGTCATGACGACAGATGGCGTCTCGTGGGCAGGACGACCTGAAGTGACCATGCAGCGCCGTCAGTGCTCACTAGATGCTTTCTTCATCAATCCATCATGCTGCACTGCAGCGGTTTCTTCTTTTGGAAATGCTACTGAAATGTCGCCCACCCTCTCGCACAGCCTACCTGTTGATAAAATAAAGTTTACTTTTGGCGAATGAATAGCAAATTGTGTTACGTGGTCACAGTAAAGATTAATCACTTTTATGGGCTGTATTGAGTCGCTCCTCCAAATAAAATCCCTGAATTGTAGGAAACCATGCAAACAGAGAGCTGGAATTTCCTGTGGCTTTTTCAGCAGCTTCTGAGTGCTGAGAGTTGTTTCTTTATGAAAATAATGAAACGATGGTGCATACTGTAGTTTATTGTGGAGCATATTGCTTTTATGGGAGACTTTTCCCCAGTCAGCGTAATGTATTACTTGTGGAGTGTTGTGTTGAAATGCAGTATTAAAAACAATCACTGCACACTGCCATGGTGGTGCCACTTGTGTTCAGGCAGAAGCCACTCACAGCTGCAGGCCATCTGGCATCTTCCCTGGATGTGAAAGTGTGGTGAGAAAATTGGCTAATGAATTCTTTCGTTTTTTTATGGGTTAAAGTTGCACATGGAACTGGGATATTTAAAATGGCCAATAGATTCATCTCGATTATAAATTACATTTTTTTTTATTTTAAACTTGTTTGCTTCAAAGCTATAGTGGATTATGAAAAAGCTTTTGTCTGCTGGCACACTTGTTTAAATTTTTCAAGTCGTTGTGTGCTCTTAGCAGAGGCAACTGTCCTGAATATAATTTTCTGTGGGGGCACCCAGTTACATCTCCCAATATGCCACAATAATCAGCTGTATCTTGCCCATTCAAAGAATTTATATTTAAGTATTGCTGAAAATAGAGACATGTTGTCGAAGCTTTTCGCCTTGCACTCATCAGGACAATCCACAAAAATACCAATGTAAGGTATAATGCTCCTCTTACCTTCCGGGAGCGGGGCAGAGAGGAGCGGAGCAGACCTGTAGGGAGAATGCCGAGAGCGGAGCCTATAAATTGAACCCGAGGATCGAGGCCCAGTCTCTCTCCTTCTGGGAGCGGAGAGGAGCTCTTCCAGTGCGCCGGAGTTTTGAAAACAAAAAGCTAACAGTGACGTCACAGGAGAGCTGCAAGTTGATTGGTTGGTGAGTCACTGCTGTTGGGGAATAGCTCTAAATAGCTGGGTAAGTATCTCAGGTAAGAAAAGTTTTAAGGTTTAAAGTTTATTTCAATTATAGGAAGTTTTTTTTAGGGAGTTCTTTAGTAACGAGGACCAGGGAAGAAGGGCCCTGGAGTAACTGATATTATTGGGCGTTAAGATCTTCCAGAAGGTTTAATTTAATGGGTTAAGTCATGGCAGGAGAGCTCAAAGCCGTGGTGTGCCCCTTGTGCTCCGTCGGAGGCCAGAAACATTTCCAGTGCCCGGGGCCAGCATGTGTGCAGGAAGTGTGTCCAGCTGCAGCTCCTGGAGGCCCAGGTTTCGGAGCTGGAGTGGCAGCTGGGGAGACTGGAGCATCCACGAGACGGAGAGTATTGTGGATAGCACGTATAGAGAGGTGGTCACACCGCAGGCTCAGACACCACAGGCAGGAGGGAAATGGGTGACCACCAGGCAGAGCAAGAGAACTAGGCAGGCAGTTCAAGAATCTCCTGTGGCGGCGCAGTGGTTAGCATCGCAGCCTCACGGCTCCAGGCACCCGGGTTCGATTCTGGGTACTGCCTGTGTGGAGTTTGCAAGTTCTCCCTGTGACAGTGTGGGTTTTTGCCAGGTGCTCCTGTTTCCTCAGCCAAAGACTTGCAGGTGATGGGTAAATTGGCCATTGTAAATTGCCCCTAGTGTAGGTAGGTGGTAGGGAATATGAGATTACTGTAGGGTTAGTATAAATGGGTGGTTGTTGGTCGGCACAGACTCGGTGGGCCGAAGGACCTGTTTCAGTGCTGTATTTCTAAATAAGTAAATAAATATTCCCCTGCAAAATAGGTATACTGCTTTGGATACTAAAATAAAAGCAAAATACTGCGGATGCTGGAAATCTGAAACAAAAACAAGAAATGCTGGATTCACTCAGCAGGTCTGGCAGCATCTGTGGAAAGAGAAGCAGAGTTAACGTTTCGGGTCAGTGACCCTTCTTCGGAACTGACAAATATTAGAAAAGTCACAGATTATAAACAAGTGAGGTGGGGGTTGGGCAAGAGATAACAAAGGAGAAGGTGCAGATTGGACCAGGCCACATAGCTGACCAAAAGGTCACGGAGCAAAGGCAAACAATATGTTAATGGTGTGTTGAAATGGTGTGTTTGGATACTGTTGGGGAATGGCCTCTCAGAGGAAATCAGCAACAGCCCAATTCATTGCACCACAGTTGGCTCTGCTGCACAGGAGTAAAAAGTGTGGGAATGCAATAGTTATAGGGGATTCAATTGTAAGGGGAATAGATAGGCATTTCTGTGGCCGCAAAAGAGACTCCAGGATGGCATGTTGCCTCCCTGGTGCTAGGGTCAAGGATGTCAGCGGTTAGAGGACATTCTAAAAGGGAAGGGTGAACAGCCAGTGGTCGTGGTACACTTTGGTACAAATGACATAGATTTTTAAAAAAAAAAACCCTAAAAGCAGAATATAGGGAGCTAGGAAGTAAGTTGAAAAGTAGGACCTCAAAGGTCTCAGGATTACTACCAGTACCGCGTGCTAGTCAGAGTAGAAATAGCAGGATATATCTGATGAATACGTGCTGAAGAGATGGTGTGAGGTGGGAGGATTTTAGATTCCTGGGGCATTGGGACCGGTTCTGGGGGAGGTGGAACCAGTACAAACTGGATGGGTTATACCTGGGCAGGACCGGGACTGATGTCCTAGGGGGAGCATTTGCTATAGTGGTTGGGGAGGGTTTAAACTAAAATGGCAGGGGGGTGGGAACCTTTGCAAGGAGTCAGAGGAGGGGGATCAAAGACGAGAACAAAAGACAGGGGAATAAGAAAAGTGATAGGCGGAGAAATCAAGGGCCAGAATCAAACAAGGCCACAGTGAAAAATAGTGGGAAGAGGACAAATAATGTTAAAAAGACGAGCCTTAAGGCTTTGTGCCTTAACGCGCGGAGCATTCGTAATAAAGTAGATGAATTAATCGTGCAAATAGATGTAAACAGGTATGATATAGTCGGGATTACGGAGATATGGCTGCAAGGTGACCAGGGTTGAGAAATGAACATCCAGGGATATTCAGTATTTAGGAAGGACAGATGAAAAGCGAAAGGCGGTGGAGTTGCATTTCTGGTTAAAGAGGAAATTAACGCAATAGTGAGGAAAGATATTAGCTCTGACTATGTGGAATCTGTATGGCTAGAGCTGAGAAACACTAAGGGGCAAAAAACGTTAGTGGGGGTTGTATATAGACCCCCCCCCCCCAACTGTAGTGTTGATGGGAATGGCATTAAACAGGATATTAGAAATGCATGCGATAAAGGAACATCTGTAATTATGGGTGATTTTAATCTGCATATAGATTGGGCAAATCAAATTAGTCACAATACCGCAGAGGAGGAATTCTTGGAGTGTATACAGGATGGTTTTCTGGACCAATATGTTGAGGAACCAACTGGAGAACAGGCCATCCTAGACTAGGTATTGTGTAATGAGAGAGGAATAATTGACATTCTAGTGGTGCGAGACCGCTTGGGGACGAACGACCATAATATGATAGAATTCTTCATCAAGATGGAGAGTGACGTAGTTGATTCTGAGACAGGGGTCCTGAATCTTAGTAAAGGAAACTACGAAGGTATGAGGCGCGAGTTGGCCATGACGGATTGGGAAACATTACTTAAAGGGGTGACGGTGGGTAGGCAATGGCAAACATTTAAAGAGCGCATGGATGAACTGCAGCAATTGTTTATCCCTGTCTGGCGCAAAAGTAAAACCGGAAAGGTAGCCAAACCATGGCTTACAAGGGAAGATAGAGATAGCATTAGATCCAAGGAAGAGGCATATAAATTTGCCAGGAAAAACAACAGACCTGAGGATTGGGCGCAGTTTAGAATTCAGCAAAGGATTGATTAAGAAGGGGAACATTGAGTACGAGAGCAAGCTTGCGGGGAACATAAAAACTGACTGTAAAAGTTTCTACAGGTATATGAAGAGAAAAAGATCGGTGAAGACAAATGTAGGTCCCTTACAGTCAGGAACAAGGGAATTTATTAGGGGGTACAAAGAAATGGCTGACTAAATGCATACTTTGGTTCTGTCTTCACAAAGGAGGACACAAATATCACAGCAGGAATGTTGGGGAACACCGGCTTAGTGAGAGAGAGGAATTGAAAGAAATCAGTATTAGAGAAATGGTGTTGGGGAAATTGATGGGATTGAAGGCCGATAAATCCCCACGGCCAGATGGTATGCATCCCAGAGTACTTAAGGAAGTGGGCCTAGAAATAGTGGATGCATTGGTGGTCATCTTCCAAGACTCTATAGACTCTGGAACAGTTCCTACAGATTGAAGGGTAGCTAATGTAACCCCACTATTTAAAAAGTGAGGTATAAAGCAGGGAATTATAGACCAGTCAGCCTGACGTCGGTAGTGGGGAAAATTCTAGAGTCCATTATCAAAGATTTTATAGCAGAGCACTTGGAGAACAGTGATAGAAATCGGACAGAGTCAGCATGGATTTACGAAAGGGAAATCATGTTTTACAAATCTACTAGAATTCTTCGAGGATGTAACTAGTAGAGTTGATGAGGGGGAGCCAGTGGATGTGGTTTATTTGGACTTTCAGAAGGCTTTCGACAAAGTCCCACTTAAGAGATTAGCATGTAAAATTAAAGCGCATGGGATTGGGGGTAGTGTATTGCGATGGATAGAAAATTGGTTGGCAGACAGGAAATAAATGGGTCTTTTTCTGAATGGCAGGTAGTGACAGGTGGGGTGCAGCAGGGATCGGTGCTAGGACTCCAGCTATTCACAATATACATTGATGATTTAGATGAGGGAACTAAATGTAATATCTCCAAATTTGCAGATGACAAAACTGGGTTGGGGGGTGAGTTGTGAGGAGGATGCAGAGAGGCTTCAGTGTGATTTGGACAAGTTGAGTGAGTGGGATAATGCATGGCAGATGCAGTATAAATGTGAGGTTATCTTTGGTAGCAAAAACAGGAAGGCAGATTATTATCTGTGACTATAAACAGAGAGGGGGATATGTAGCGAGACCTGGGTGTTCTCGTACACCAGTCGCTGAAGGTAAGCGTGCAGGTGCAACAGGCAGTAAAAAAGGCAAATGGTATGTTGGCCTTTATAGCGAGAGGATTCAAGTACAGAAGCAGGGATGTCTTGCTGCAATTATACAGGACCTTGGTGAGGCCACACCTGGAATATTGTTTGCAGTTTTGGTCTCCTTATCTGAGGAAGGATGTTCTTGCTATAGAGGGAGTGCAGCGAAGGTTTACCAGACTGATGCCTGGGATGGCGAGACTGACATATGAGGAGAGATTGAGTTGGTTAGGATTATATTTGCTAGAGTTCAGAAGAGTGAGGGGGCATCTCATAGAAACCTATAAAATTCTAACAGGAGTTGATAGGGTAGATGCAGGAAGGATGTTCCCGATGGGGGAGTCCAGAACCAGGGGTCATAGTCTAAGGATAAGGGGTAAACCTTTCAGGACTGAGAAGAGGAGAAATTCCTTCACCCAGAGAATGGTGAGCCTGTGGAATTCACTACCACAGAAAGCAGTTGAGGCCAAAACATTGTATGTTCTCAAGAAGGAGTTAGGTATAGCTCTTGGGTCTAAAGGGATCAAAGGGTATGGGGCGAAAGCGGGAACAGGTTACTGAGTTGGATGATCAGCCATGATAATGAATGGTGGAGCAGGCTCGAAGGGCTGAATGGCCTACTCCTGCTCCTATTTTCTATGTTTCTAAAACACCAACCTTATACTGTATGAGTAGAATGCTGATTGGTTGGCAAGTGAACTTTGGTAGAGGCGTTGCCGTGGAGAATGCACCAGTTTACGGTGGCTGACAGTTAACTGCCAAGCTTCATTTGAAATTTAAACCAAGTAGCTTGACTCTGGTCAAGGCATTGCCCTGAGGAATGAACCAGCGAATCGCTGTCACTTATTTTGTTTAGCTGAAACAGGTGCAATGTTTGTACGTGTTCTTTCTGTCTGCAAAGAACAGGGCCCTGTGTATTAATGTATGTAGCTTCCAGTATGCGTAAATGCACCACACTGCGAGCCCTACTGACAATCTTAAATTGGTTGTCAGCGTAATTCTGAGCACACTGAGGATTATTTAACCAATGTTGTCCAATTGCGGATTCGTATCTAATGTTCAGCACTTGTGTGTTGAGCTTTTGCAAGCACGGACTAGTTGGGTACGGTCTGCACCTTGCCTGTTGCAAACAGAGGAAGGGACATGTTTGATACGATCCGCCAATCTTTGGAACATACGGCCTGTATACCTAGCATCACACTGGCATGGAAATTCATATCATTACTCATTTGTGTGATAGGCAAGGAAGTCTTTTTGGCTTGACGGCAGCATCCTGTTAATGGTGAGCACCATACGTGTTGCTACTGCTTAGTAGCAGCGTGAAGTAGCTGGCTTCACCTGTTGCTCAAATTTTTATTTACCTTCAGTGAAAATATTTTCTGCAGTATATAGTGCCTTAAAGGTAACACTAATTATGGAATTGTGTTTTAACCCATTTGACTGCAATGGCTTTTCTCCACCAAAATCAAAAAAAGATTGATTTTCCAGTTTCAACATTCAAAAGATATGCATTGATTTCTGCTTAATTGTTTTGGCATCACATGTTCATTTTGCATATCTTTTTGAAGAACAGGGTGTTATATTTTGAAAGTATTTAAATACTCAGCACGTTAATCATAAAACAAAACCGCCCTTAATTTGCACTTAATCTTGTTCAGAGAGAGCATGGGGTCTGGGCTGAGAAAAAGTGGGGACTCCTGGCTAAGACTTCTGGTGAATTTGGTTCCAGGAAACTTGGAGTTAGAGTCTTGAGTTTGGGAGGGAAGGTGAACTGAAAATAAACTGGTTCCTGGGATGAAACACTGAGCCTGAGACTGTTAGAAACACAAGGGAAAAGAGAGATGCTGGGAAGGAGCAAGGAAGTTGTGGAGCCTGAGACTGGTGTTTAGAGTGAACAATGGGGCTCTAACAGGATCGGTCCTGTTGGCACAAAGACTGACTGAGGGGGTCGGGGGAAGGGACCATTATCTGAGCAAAGCTGCAGCAGGATCAGACAGGGGAGTCTACATAATGAATGGCCAAACAGTGCAGCATGAAAGTGGTCAATGATGTATGACTCAGACTGTCGCTTTGGACATAGAAATGTTTTAGTGAAAGAAATTCAATCATTGTAGAGTTGTACAACACAGAAGGAGGCCATTTGGCCCATTATGCCTGTGCTGGCTCTTTGAAAGAATTATCCATATGAGCAAGGTTGCCAATTCAATGTAAGTTAAGGTTTTCTGACTAACTTGTTGAGCATTTAAAAACTTTCAAAATACCACACACTTTAAAAAGATGTATAAAATAAATGTCATTCCAGCACTATTAAGTGGAAGTATTAATGGAGCTGATTCACTAAAAGCAGTGAGAAAAATTCAGTGGTTAAAATGTGTATTGGCCTCTCTTGTCTGTCCCTGATTCTCTGAAGTTGAATCTGTTAGTGTAGTTAAATAAAAAGTTCTCTGTCTTCGTCTTCCAAATAATTTCTTAGCTCCTGTATTTGAACTTTGCTAAGGGGAGCTATATGCAAAAGAATCTAGTTGAAAACACTTGAGAGAAAGCTAGGAGGAGGATTGGTGATGCCAATGTTTTGGCACTGCACTGTATCTATATTAGCACCAGCTTCAACTTCACTAAGAGTTCAAGAAAAGGTAGATTTATCTGTTTTGTGAATAGGATATACCCAGGCAGTCATCAACTTTGATGAATAGATATTAGTGTCTTGGCAACATCTTTGCCTGGGTGGCTAGCAGTGATGTGAAGGTCTTCAGTACAGCTGGAATGTTTTCAGGGCTCAGAGCATTTTTTATGTATTGCTCTCTTGCTTCCTTAAAGCCACATGGAGTGACCCAAATTGACACTGGTATTTTTCGTTTTGGAGAGCTTGGGAGGAGGCTGAGTAGGATCATCCAGTCGACATCTTTGGCTGAAGACACTTGCAAACATGCAGCATTATCTCTTGCAGTCATGCTGGATTTCACTATGGTTGAAGATAAGGATGTTCTTGGAGCCTCCCCTCCAGTTAGTTGCCTGGTTGTCCACCGTCATTAGTGATTGGTTATGTCGGACCTAGAGAGATTTGCTCTGATCTCTTGGCTATTGGGCTACTTTTATCTGTCTGTTGCCTGCTGCTTCTGATGTTTAGCTTGCAGATAGCCCTTTGTAGTAGCTTCACCAAATTTCAGCAAATCCATGCTCATCTTTTCTGGAGCTCCATGTTTGAATCCCTCCAATTCGGTTTCTGCTCCTGCCACAGTACCAAAACAGCTCTATGTGACTGTGACAGAGGTAAACTATTCCTCCTCGTCCTTCTTGACCTGTCTGCAGCCTTTGACACGGTTGACCACACCATCTTCCTTCAGTGCCTCTCCACTGTTGTCCAGCTGGGTGGGACTGCCCTTGCCTGGTTCCATTCTTATCTATCCAGTCGTAATCAAAGAATCCCTTGCAATGGCTTCTCTTCCCACTCCCACACTGTTATCTCTTGTGTCCTCCAAGGAGCTATCCTTGGTCTCCTCCTATTTCTCATCTACGTGCTGTCTGTTGGCGACATCGTCCGAAAATACAACATCAGTTTCCACATGCACACTGCTGACAGACTGCTTGTTTGACATCCAGTACTGAATGAGCAAACATTTCCTCCAATTAGATTGGAAAGACTGAAACCATTGTCTTCGGTCCTCGCCACAAACATTTAATCCCTAGCCACTGACTGCATCCCTCTCCCTGGCAACTGTCTTGAGATTGAAGCAGACTGCACAACTTTAGTGTCATATTTGACCCGGAGATGAGCTTCCAACTACATATCAGTGCCATTGCCAAGACACAAAAACATAAGTAGTAGGAGCAGGAGTAGGCCATTCAGCCCCTTGACCCTGCTTTGCCATTCAATAAGATCGTGGCTGATCTGTCCCAGCCCTCAACTCCTCTTTCGGGCCTGTTCCGCATAACCCTCGACTCCCCGAGATTTCAAAAATCTATATACCTCCTCCTCAAATACAATTAGTGACCTAACCAGACCACTTATTTCCACCTCTAACATTGCCCGACTCCTCCCCGCCTCAGCTCATTTGCTGAAACCCTTATCCATGCCTTTGTTACCTCCGGAGTTGACTATTCTAACATACTCCTGGCTGGGCTCCCACATTCTGGATTCCATAAACTTGAGGTCATCCAAAAATGCCCTATCTTGCACCAAATACCTTTTGTCTATCACTCCTATATTACCTCCTGGTTAAGCAACCTCTACTTTCCTCCTTTAAGACACTTCTTAAAACCTGCCTCCTTGACCATGCTTTTGGTCATGCCTCAATTTCTTATGTGGTTCTGTGACATATCTTGCTTTATAACACTCCTGTGAAGTGCTTTGGGATGTTTTATTACGTTAAAGGTGCTATATAAATACAAGTTGCTGCTGGTATCTGATCCTAAGGTATGCTTGGTGCTATTCCTGGCACGCTCTGTTACACTCCTCATTAAACCTAGATTGATCTCTTTGCTTGGCAAGGGATGTGCTGAGGCATGAGATTACAGATCTGCTACTAACACTCTCTGGACTAATGCTTGTATTTTAATACAACCATCAGCACTCCCTTTGCCTTTGTTCCGTGACATCTTTGTCACTTAATCTCTCGTGCTCTTTGCCGTATCTTTCCCCCTCTGCCCTTTTATTTGCTCAAAGCCTATTACGTTTCACCAGAACTGGAAAAGGTTAGAAAGGTCACAGACCTGAAACCTTTACTCTATTTCACTCTCCACAGATGCTGCCAGATCTGCGGAGTATTTCCAACACTTTCTGTTTTTACTTCAGATTACAGATCGTTTTCCAAGTTTGCTGTTGCTGATAGCCTTATTGAGTCATAGAGTTTTACAGCACAGAAACAGGCCCTTTGGCCCAATGTGCCTGCGCCGACAATCAAGCACCTGTCCAAAAATAATCCCACTTCCCTGCACTTGGCCCGTAGCCTTGTATGTTATGCCTTTTCAAGTGCTCATCTAAATACTTCTTAAATGTTGTGAGTGTTCCTGCCTCTACCACACCTTCAGGCAATGTGTTCCAGATTCCAACCACCCTCTGGGTGAAAACATTTTTCCTCAAATCCCCTCTAAACATCCTGCCCCTTTCCTTAAATCTGTGCCCCCTAGTTATTGACATCTCCGCTAAGGGAAAAAGTTTCTTCTTACCTATCCTATCAATGCCCCTCATAATTTTGTATACCTCAATCAGGTCCCCCCTCAGCCTTCTCCACTCCAAGGAAAGCAACCCCAGCCTGTCCAGTGTCTCCTCGTAGCTGAAGTGCTCCATCCCAGGCAACATCCTGGTGAATCTCCTCTGCACCCTTTCCATTGCAATCACATCCTTCCTAGAGTGTGGTGACCAGAACTGTACACAGTACTCCAGCTGTGGCCTAACCAGCGTTTTATCCAGCTCCCTCATAACCCCCCTGCTCTTACATTCTATGCCTCGGCTAATAAAGGCAAGTATCCCATATGCCTTCCTAACCACCTTATCTACCTGTGCTGCTGCCTTCAATGATCTGTGGACGAGTATCCCAAGGTCCCTCTGACCCTCTACTCCCTGGGGTCCTACCATCCATTGTATATTCACTTGCCTTGTTCGCCCTCACAAAGTGCACCACCTCACACTTCTCAGGATTAAACTCAATTTGCTACAGCTCCGCCCATCTTACCAACCCATCTATATCGTCCTGTAATCTAAGGCCTTCCTCCTCACTATTTGACACCACCAATTTTCATGTCTGCGAACTTACTGATCATACCTCCTATATTCACGTCTAAATCATTAATGTACACTACAAACAGTAAGGGTCCCAGCACTGATCCCTGCGGTACCCCACTGGTCGCAGACCTCCACTCGCAAAAACAACCCTCTACCATCACCCTCTGCCTCCTGCCACTAAGTCAATTTTGAATCCAAATTGCCAAATTGCCCTGGATCCCATGGGCTCTTAGTTTCTTTACCAATCTCCCTTGTGGGACCTTATGGAAGCATTGTTTTGGGCTACTATATTTGAGCTTCGTCTGTCCCACTTAGCACGCCAGTGATGCCATAGATAGAGGAAGCCCTCATGCTAGAGATGAGACTTTCTACACAAGGAGTGCGCAGTTGTTATCTGTTCTACACATAGATGATCTGTGTTAGTTGGATTGGTGAGGATGAGGTCAAGTAGGTTATTCTCTCCTGTTTCCTTCACCATCTGGTGCAGACCCAGTTTGGGAGCTATGTTTTTCAGAATTCGGACAGCTTTGTCAGTGCTGGTACCACTGAGCCATTCTTCATTGTCGACACTGAAGTCCTCCAGCCAGCATTCATTCTGTACCTTTGCTTCTCAGTACTACTTAAGTGGCCCATGCTATAGCATCAAATTCAAAACAATTTCTTCTTTCCACCCCACCGCTTTATTTGATTCTAACCCCAAGTCCTGCTTTCTACTATAAATGTGCAACTGCAGTCTAGTTATTTGATGGTAAACTATTCCAGACTAAAGAAGAGAGGTGAACAAATTATCTTGTGCACTAATGCAAACAGTGAATGGAACTAATGTTTTTAGTCAGTATGGAGCTCAAGGATGGCTATGCAACAGCAGTATATGAATTTTAATGCATTTCCCTGCTGCCATTTTGCATTTTGGGCTATTCATACACTTGGTGATTAGTGCAATGCATGCTTTGGTAAAGTCATTGCAATGTGCTTACTCGGTTTTTGTCAACAGTGGAGTTTTCTTTTCAGCCCCTGGGCTAGAGTGAGCCTGGAAGAAAATTATTGTTGCCAGGCATTTTTGTGATGTAAAGAAAGACTGGTATATTACAATTGTTGGTTTCATACATTTAGGGTCACAGCATTCAAATCTCACATTATAGATGGATAGAGAGATACAGCACTGAAACAGGCCCTTCGGCCCACCGAGTCTGTGCCGACCATCAACCACCCATTTATACTAATCCTACATTAATCCCATATTCCCTACCACTCCCCTACCACCTACCTACACTAGGGGCAATTTACAATGGCCAATTTACCTATCAACCTGCAAGTCTTCGGCTGAGGGAGGAAATCGGAGCACACGGCGAAAACCCACGCAGTCACAGGGAGAACTTGCAAACTCCACACAGGCGGTATCCAGAACCGAACCCAGGTCACTGGAGCTGTGAGGCTGCGGTGCTAACCACTGTGCCGCCCTTAAATCTAAGGAAGTAATGCCAAAAATGGCACCTCTGATGCATCACCTTTCTTAGTATTGCATAAAGTGTCATCCTAGATTATATGATGAGTCCTAGAATTGGAACTCGCAGCCTTCTGCCTAAGAAGCAAGAGTGTGACCATTGAGCATGAAGATGTGAGGAAGTTTGCATTTGGCTGCATAGCAATAATGAGGCTAAGTCCGATTATGTGAGAGGGAAATTCTTTGCACACTTGGAAAATGTTACAGGATCGTAGTGGATGACCATGTCCATGTTTTTGCTGTTCATTCTATTAAGTAGCATGCTTTATACATTTTGGGTTAATTTTAATTTTCACCATTTCCTTCAGTTATTTCCTGGTTTCCGCTGAATCATTAGTGAGGTACACTGAGAAAGAAGAAAAAAATCAGAGGGTGAATAATCTTTGCCCTCCACCCTCTTTGATTAAGCATTCCAGCAGCTAATTAATGAGCAGCAATGACTGTACTCTTGGAGATTAGCTACCCGAGTTAGCTGGAGTATAATTGGTAATGTCAAGAATCCAAATGAGAAAGGAAGGGGAGAATTTAAAACTTTTATTTTGGGATGATAAAAACATACACACATACTGTTTGTAGAGCATTTTTATATTCATAGCAAAAATTGCTAGTTGGTTGCAGTAAAATCTCACCACAAAAATTTTGTATTCTATGAAAATCTTGAGTGAAGAAAATATTGTATTCTATCCATTGAATCGAAATCAAAGGATCAAATGTTCTACTTACCTCAGCTTATCAAATTTCTGATGTGCTTAAATCATGGAAGTCTGGTTGGAGATTATTATTGTAGTAGTGGATTTTTAAAAGTGTAAATCTGCTACAATATGTTTTCATTGAATGCGAAACTGGGTGTGGACTGTAACTAATACCAGGATAAATTAAAGTTTGTTGAAAAAGCAGCCAGCATAGATGTGCTAAAAGCTGCACAGGAATAGTCTGTTCCAACAGTGGAACTATTTAGAGTTGCCCTTAAATGGATGCCTCCGGATGCTGCACTGGATGCCAACAGGGTGGTGTTAGTTGTAGATGTCACTTTGGCATCTACATTTCTTGGACGTAATTAAGGACTGCTGGTGTGATCATTTCTGAGCTACATAAGGACCCAATTTAGATGTTGTACTCCAGTATATAACCACCTGTCCCTGGGGATGACATTAAGCCAACTTTTTCACTACTATTTTAGATGTTTTATACTCATGGAGTCTGTAATATCTGGTTTAACCCAGAATATATCCACTGCAACCATTGACTTTGTGGCCCATGAAGCTGTCTGCTGCAGCGGACATCTAATTTGGTACTTGTATCAAGGTTCAGCTTTTTTTTTAAACCATCTGTTGCATCTTAGAAGTGAATGGACCTACATAAAAACATAGGAGCAGGAGTAGGCCATTCAGCCCATCGAGCCTGCCCCGCCATTCAATATGATCATGGCTGATCATCCACTTAAATGCTTTTTTCCCACACTATCCTCATATCCCCTTATGTCATTTGTATTTCGAAATCTGTCAATCTCTGCTTTTAACATACTCAATCACTGAGCTTCCACAGCCCTCTGGGGTAGAGAATTCCAAAGATTCACAACCCTCTGAGCAAAGACATTTCTCCTCATCTCTGTCCTAAGTGGCTTCCCTCTTTATTTTGAAATTGTGTCGCCTGATTCTAGACTTCCCAACCAGGGGAATCATCTTAGCTGCATCTACCCTGTCTATCCCTTTAAGTATTTTGTAGGTTTCAATGAGATCACCGCTCATTCTTCGCAACTCTAGAGAATACAGGCCCATTTTCCCCAATCTCTCTCTATAGGACAAACCCACCATCCCGGGAACAAGTCTGGTGAACCTTCGTTGCACTTCCTCTATAGCAATAATATCCTTCCTAAGGTAAGGGGACCAAAACTGCACACAGTACTCCAAGTGCAATCTAACCAAGGTTCTCTACAATTGAAACAAGACTTCACTACTCCTGTACTCAAATCCTCTTGCGATAAAGGCTAACATACCATTAGCTTTCCTAATTGTTTGCTGCACCTGCATGTTAGCTTTCAGTGACTTATTGACAAGGACACCCAGATCCATTTGTACATTTCTTGTTGCATCTTCCATTGAAGCTACCCTGCAGAGAGATTGCAAACTGCACAATACATATTGTCTGTCAGATTATCCAGTCTGCTGCCTAGATATTTCTTTGAATGTGAATGTAAATGGGCTTGATGTTGAATAATTATTGTAATGAAATACATTTCTAATTTATTTGTACAAATTTGGGATGTTCAGACAGGATTATTTTTTGTAATTATATATATATATATATTTTTTTCTCTTCTAGGCAAGCAGAGGCCCTTAAGGCTGACATGACAGGTAAGATTGACTGTTTTTAATTCTGTACCATTTTTGTAAATTTGATTTGAATGGAACTATAATACCTTTACTTTCGGGATTATGAATAATCACCTCAAGATCAATGATTGTACTCACTGATTAACAAATGGCCTCTTTCGAAACCTTCCTTGTCTCTGGAAAATATGAAAAACTGGAAACTAGCAGTGATACCAAAAATTAGCAACTCGAGCAAAACTCTGCATTTAGGCCTTGAATGGAGCATAAGAACGTAGGGGGCAGGAATAGGCCTTTCAGCCCTTCGAACCTGCTCCACTTTTCTCGATCATGGCTGATCGTCTACCTCAACGCCATATTCCCGCACTATCCCCATATCCCTTGATGTCATTAACAACTCGAAATCTATCGATCTCTGTCTTGAACATGCTCAATGACTGACCTTCCACCACCCTCTAGGGCAGAGAATTCCAAAGGTTCACCACCCCCTGAGTGCTTAACAATTGAACTCCTATCTGGCAAAATGTTGAACTCATTGCTTGGAGAGAGTTCAGATAAATTAAACATTTTGAAAGTAAATGTGAGTATGTATTAAAATACATTTTTGAACAGTAGTCCATATATTGTAGGACTTGGCACTGTTGCCATACCACCTAGTTACTAAATTGTCCATTTTAGAATATACATGCTTCACCGTAACATAAACCTGCCATTTTCCCATCAGGTAGGGTTTGAAAGTGGTCATTGTTTTCCAGTATTTAAGGTCTTACATTTTCACCAGATGTGGAGTTTGTTCAGATTCCCTAGCCTCTGTTCAGAGATTAGGAATGTTGGGAAGCATCAGTGCAAGTGCAGATTTATTCATCAGTAAAAACTTTAATTGAACTTTTAAACTAAATGTATCGAGGAATTTTTGCCTACAGTCTCGTCAAAGGTGGATGATTTCATGTGCGGTTTCCTAGGTTAATTTAAAAAAAAATCATTTTACTCCTTTTTAAGACAGCCACACTAAGGATTCCTGTCTAGCTATACACGAGCACTAATTTTACTGAGCAGAGGTGGGAATACATTCTACTGCACCTTATCTGAGTGAAGCTATCGGTTGTAGAAACATGTTTCAAAGTGCAGAAATGTAAATGACATTTATCTGTGCACAACACATTATTACAAATGGACATGTTGCACTAAAATCTTTGAAGAATATTGATCAGCAAACATATAGATCAAGGAACTAAATTCAGTTATTTCTCTTTTTCCACAAGTTAATGTAATCACTAGAAATGAATGTCGTAGACTCCCAAGATGGTTGAATGCAGCCATTATTTTAAAAACTTGAAAGATAACTCAAGTACAGTTCTTTTTGTATTTGGTCTGTTTGAGACTGGAGAATAATTGGGAATTTTTGTCACTGTTCAATATTCTAGTTTTTATCTTCCTGGTGTTGGTCCTTTCTCTAAAATAAAACATCTGTCTTGCTACCTGCAAGGTTTAACTGAAATGGAGACTAAATACCCAGAACAACAGTCTGTATAATCCCTTTTGAATGCTATGATGGAGTGTACCCTGTAGAGCATGTGCCACCAGTTTACACTACTGTACAGAAAAATCCATGTAACTTTGTATGAAAAGTTAGTGAATGTCATAATCAGTATCCTGGAGATTTTGGTTCCCCTGTGCATCAAAATAGTGTTTCTAATGATGCACATATTCTACCACTGATATGTGCTGCTTAAATGACTGGTACAGTTTATATACTAGATTTTTACATGTGCTTACTTTTAATGAGCAATTTGTTCCCTTAATGTGTTTTTGTCAGGGCTTCACTATATATATTTAAAAATACTTCTGTTGAAAAGGATTGTGATTAGCAGATTCCTTCCCTACATCACTATAGGCAGGGAATTGAGTTTTACTTTGGAACTTTGAATTTTCCAATGTTCTTACAGTCTTGAGTATATGGCAATAATAAATCCACACTTTTTATTCATCTTTTCATGTTCTCGGCGCAGTGGTTAGCACCGCAGCCTCACAGCTCCAGTGACCCGGGTTCAATTCTGGGTACTGCCTGTGTGGAGTTTGCAAGTTCTCCCTGTGTTTGCGTGGGTTTCCTCTGGGTGCTCCGGTTTCCTCCCACATGCCAAAGACTTGCAGGTTGATAGGTAAATTGGCCATTAGCAATTGCCCCTAGTATAGGTACGTGGTAGGGAAATATAGGGACAGGTGGGGATGTGGTAGGAATATGGAATTAGTGTAGCATTAGTATAAATGGGTGGTTGATGGTCGGCACAGACTCGGTGGGCCAAAGGGCCTGTTTCAGTGCTGTATTTCTAAACTAAACTAAACTAACCTTCAGTGTTCTTCCCCACAGAGTTGTTGTTTTTTGATCGTCAAACTTCAAACATTGCTATTAAATTATAGCTGTGATCATAACTGTTCATATGATTTATTACCCCGGCCCCTTCTCTCCCGTGCCCCGCCCTCTTCCCTCCTCCTCCTCCGGCCCCCCCTCTCTATTCTCAATATAATATATTAATTATGTCTGTCCTGGTTTTTCCAGAGAGACCTAATTGTGAACCAGCTGATTTCCACTAAATTCGACTTGTGACAAAAGGATTCTGTATAATAGTCTAGAATACCAAGTTCCCTTTGGGTGAGGTGGTGAGCTATAAGCAGGGTCTTCTCACGAGGTTACTCTTGGCCATTCATTGTGGCTTTATTAAAATTATGTACATACTGTCTGCTCACATTCCAAATTATATGACCTGAGGTTTGTTAGTAGATGTTCCATTAGTCTGTATTTTCAGATTTTCAGTTGTCAAAACCTGTGTTAATGCGCACTCAAAGTATGACGTGAAACTTTTCTTCCTAACTATACTTTTATAATTGGCTGTGTTTGAATGCTACCACTAGGTGGTGCTGCAGTGGCACATGCGCAAATGCAGCATGTGCCACTAAAACGTCACAGTCTGCGACTTCAGGCAGCTGCCAGGACTAAAGATGGCGCTGCTCAAATAATCACATGAAGGCAGCCTAACCTAAACACATGGCAGCACACAATGGCGGGGGGGAGCGGGACGGGCGGGGAGCAGAGCGGGCTGGGGACGAGGAGCGGAGTGGGACGTGGGGAGCGGAGAGAGCAGCGAGGGGGGGGAGAGCGGAGCGGCTGAAAAAGCGGAGCGGCCGGAGAAAGCTGGGGGTGGTGGGGAGCGGAGCAGCGGGGTGGTGGGGGGAAACGGAGCTTGACGCATGCATGAATACCTGTTAGCGTTGCATTGCTGTACGTGTAAAGTGCATACGCAGAGGCCGACCAGGCGCGTTGCCCGAAGATGCACACGTCACGCGATGACGTCGTCGGCGCGTGTGCTAACTAGTCCTGGCAAGTCGGAAAGCAGCGCACACGCAGAGAGCAGGAGCCCATCTGCGCACCTTGGCGCAGCCTGATGACGTCAGTCGCCGGCTGCGTTGTCAGGAATCACTTTGTTTATAATTTGACACCAAACAAGAAAGAAAAGCATGTCTAGAAAAGTAAGCTTTTCTTTTCAAATCAATATGCATTACATTCTGTTTTTCTGAACAGATTCGAAGCTGGGTCCAGCTGAAGTCTGGACTTCCAGGCAAGCTCTACAGGACCTGTACCAGAAGATGTTGGTCACAGATTTGGAGTATGCATTGGATAAGAAGGTGGAGCAGGATCTGTAAGTATGCAATATGCACAGAAATGTCATTTGCTTCTGTGTCTCAGTTCCTATTTTCTCTTAGGTTGATGTACTCGGTTGATCATAGTTGCTTAACAATAAAAATCAGACTGCTCAGCTATAAAAGGAGGAAACAGAAGAAAATAATTGTGGGCAGGAGCTAAAATTTGGCATTTTTGCTCGGATTCTGTTCTACTGTATCCGATCCAAACACTGCTGATCTGTTAATATCTGGTTATATTATACTGATTTGTAATATGTTTTCCACTTTGGAAAGAAACTGCAGTATGATAGTACTCTGGAAACTAGATTTTGGCACTTTTCTGGTTCTTGAAGTGTGTTGAGGTGTTGAAGCAAATTTACAATGGGACAAATTATCTTTCAAGACAATTCTTGCCTTATAGGTACTGGAGTAATCTTGGTATTCATTGTGGCATGACCTTGAAGGACAGGTCAAGATTAGCACTTCTAAGCTGTGTTTACATTCATTGATCTGTCTCTTACAGCATTTATCCAGGCGAACACTAGATTGTTCCATTTATATAAGTGATATTCTGGGAACTCTGCTCTTTATTATTAGCTTGCAAGGCATTGTCTTTGTTACTAGTTGATCTTTCATGGCAAGTGAACACAGCAAGTTGGAGAATACGGTTACTTTTGCCTGTCTTTGATATCTTTGTGTTGCCCTTCCTTGTTGACTCTCCTCTCTTTTTCACTTGTCCCACCCCTCCCTCTCTCTGACTTTCCTTTGTTTCTCTCTCTGAACTTGTTACTTGGTTTTTGTTGTCTTATGTTTTCTACTTTTCTTATCAGGTGGGATGCATTGTTTGGTGGGGAAAGAAGTTTCCATTGGTTGCAGGCTGCTGTTAAGTGTATGTTTGTGGGGAAATTGCAGTCCTCAGCAGTGTTGATCACACGTGCAGTGTTCCACCCCCTCAATCTCATCGTTCCTATACCATCCATTATCCCATCAGCTTTGAAGCCATCAGCCTTGGCTAAGGAGTAAGCATGCCTGCCTCTCTGACAGGAAGTTATGGGTTCAAGCCCCTCCCAAAGACTTGAGCACTTAGTCTAAACTGACACTTGACTGCAATGCTGAGAAACCATTATCACCATAACACATTATCCAATTATTTATCTTCCCACTACCTGTGGGACTTTGCTGTACGCAAATTGGCAGTGGCATTTTCCTACATTGCAAGAGTGACTGCACTTTAGAAATTAATTAATTGACTGTCAAATGCTTTGGGACGTCTTGAGGTCATGGAAGATGCTATATAAAGAAAAGTTTTTTTAATCTTAAACTATCTACTCAAGCTCATCTCTTCCCCACAACGCCCCCCCCTCCCCCACCCCAAACTGCCACTTGCCTCAGCTTTAGCATTCCACCCCCAACAACCCCAAGGAGCAGCGACAGGGCGCATGTGTTGTCCTGCCCTTTATCCGTTTTCCTTTTCCACTCCATTCCTATCTGTTTTCTCTCAAATTTTGTTTGCTTTCAAAATTGAACTTTTGCTTTTCCTACCAAAAGATCATATTGGGCTAGATTTTGCAGTCAGTGGGAAAGCAATGACACTTGCTGCTGACCTTGAAGAAAGCTGCCCACAAAGATCGAGCAATCCCTGAGTGCTGAATTTGTTTTCCAATAGCAGTTTAATTTTGGCACCGTCAAAGGGATCTTCAGGAGTGCAGCAGTGATGGCTGCTTACCCTGCTTTCTGACAATCACATTGAAACCAGGAAGTTAAAAGCACTGATTATTCATTTTTAATTTATATATAGCAAAATAAATGATTATGATTGGATTAAGATAAAACTAAAATACAAAAGTTATGTGGAATTTTTTTTTAATCATAATGGAGTAATTTGAGACTCCACAAATATAAGTTTTTCGGAGGCAGTGAGGGTGTTTAGCAGTAATTATGAACATAGTACACTTTAAAAATCCAGTTATACCCATTCAGCAAGGTGTAACTTTTTAAAGGGTTTTTACAGTGAGGTAAACAGTTGTCACGTACATCGGAAGTGTGATGATACAACATTCACGGACTAATTCTGAAGAGTTATGAAAAAATAAACTGTCTTTTAAAAAAGAAAAGAACTTTTTTTTAAAAAGTGACCAGTGGTCCAAAATTGCCAGCGATGGAAAAGGAGATTAGCCTTTTGTGTATCCAAACAGTCTGACAAAGGACAAATCTTCAAAGCCAAAAAGTGTTAATGAAACCCATCTTGCATCTAAAAACATTCCAAAATTGAATGTCCTTTCTAAAACAAAGGAGGTGTGAAGTAGCCACTTCCTGGTCCAATGTGTAATCACCTTGGGGAAGAGATCAGAGTGTCTCCTAATAGGAGGTGTGAGGTGACACAGTTTTACTTTAAAACAAAGACAGCCAGAGAGAGAGAGACTGACCCAGAAGGTGAAGTTACTTGTGACAGCTGGCATTCCAACAAGCCAGAAAGCAGATGTCCTGCTGAAAAAATCCGACATAGATTATACAACAGAGAGAGCTAGAAGTGGCCCACCCAGAACTTTCAGTCAAGAAAGAAATCTACAATCATCTCAGGCCTGCAACTATCTAGAACTTGAGTCTTAAGATAATTCAACAGGTATATCATAACCCTTCTCCCCCACTAAAACCCACCTACCTCTCTCCCTTCTCTATCTGTTGTTTCGTGTGTGTGTGTGTATGCGCATGTGCAAGTGAATGACAATTTTGGGATAAGGCATATTGATAAACAATTGACTTTCTGTTTTTAAAACCTACAAGAAGATCTGTCACTGTGTGGTTATTTGAAAAATAAAACACCGACGGGCTAAACTCTAATACAAATACACTTGCTGTGGTCAGGTGGGGAGCTGAACAGTGGTAACCACCCATGCCAAACCACATTGTCGTAACAGTGTAAAAGAAGTTTTTGTCAATCCGCTCCTTAGGGACTCCACTCCAGGAGTCTCAACAGAACACTTTCTGAAGGAGTGTAGAATCATTGACAGCAGCTTTTGGATTATTCCGCGTACGTGCGAACTCTTGAAACTTCTGTTCGCCTCAGTGGGGTAATACTGGCGAACGTTAACAACTTCACTGGCATCACCACTGCAAAATACGGGAAGATAATGAGGAAAGGAATGATCTATCTTACGCTCTTTGTATGTCGCATATTTTCTTTCTTGCACTTTCACTCACATGGATGCACTTCCATTGTCTGCATAGATGTTGCCAAACTCTCCTGGCCCCTCTCTGCAGTCTCATAGGGGTGTAAACATTTAAAATTGACCTTTTCTAACTGTCAGATGGAGATTACAGTTGGAGCTAAAACACGGGCTTTAAAAGTCAATTTTGTTTTAGAAAAATTGTATCATCTCTGTCAGGTGAATAGGTATGCTTGATTTAATTTATAATGGGGGGTTAGGGGAATTGGAAAACTTGAGGTAACCAATGAAAAGGAAGAAATCTAACTTTAAAACTGAGAATCAAGGGAAGAATTGAGATTGTCGATGTTGTGCTTAAAGGATTGTGAAGCAATGCAGCTCAGTCTTTTATTATATCACCTTGAAACGCTTCATCTTGGAGCGATCGTAATTAGACTAAAAATAGGGAAATGCTGGCAACAAAAATTTTGATAGTAACTTTTGAAAATTATACCAATAAATCTTCGTTAGAATATTTTACTCCCAAACTCTGCATAGTGACTGAGAACTTTGTCAAAGCTTCAAAGAATAGCATCACTGATTAGTTTGCCTTTGTTCACTATCTTTATAAAAGTTCTGAGAACAGATATCATATTTCAGAGACAAGGCTGCAATTTCATCCTGTTTTTCCTAATCTGGAGCTGTAAATTTACAAGCAACTTCTAATCTGAAATTCCGGACCAAACAAGTTACACTATGATAGACTGTGCTTACTTTCAGCAATTAGACTGTGCAGTTTTCAAAGGGGCAGATTGATCAGCTTTAAACAAAACTTCAATTCAGCGGATGGATAGCGCATGATGGCCAAACCCTGCGCAAAAACATTTAAAACTTGTCCTTAAAAAGCAGTACATCATTTGAGTTAATGTGAGCAAAGTCACTTTTTATGTGACTTGCCTTATACCAAAAAAACAGGTGTTTTGTAAGAACAAACTAATGCAGTTTTAAGTGTTATTTAATTAGCAAGCTCTAATATTAAAAGCTCTTGAACCAATGTCATTAGGAAGCAAATGGCGGCTTTCACTGCTTCCTGTCGTGTTCAATGAACTCTACATGAAAGAACAGCTTGACAACATCTTTTTATTGGGGTAGCTGTACAGCTTGCAACTAGAATGGTTTATGCAGAAGTCTTATAAATGAGATGAATGTGGAATCAGTTTCCAACGATAATGTTAGGGGAGTCAGTCAGAGGCAGTTTGCTCTCAACTTGAGATGTTACTTACATTATCTTGCCTTTATAAACAGCTTTGACCAAGCTTCTATTGGGCTGTTTACAAGTCTTGAAAATACATATTTACTCTTCACATTTGTTATTGAGTATCGCTGAAAATAGAGACATGTTGTCGAAGCTATTTGTCTTGCACTCACCAGGACAATCCGCAAGAATAACCAATGTAAGGGAATGTACTGCATGAGAAGAAAGTGCTGATTGGTTGGCAGGTGAACTCTGGTAGAGGCGTTTCCATGGAGAATACACCAGTTTACGGTGACCGACCGTTAACTGCCAAGCTTTGTTTGAAATTTAAAACAGGCAGCTTGACTGGTCAAGGCATTGCCCTGAGGAATGAAGCAGTGAATGGCTGTCACTTATTTTATTCAGCTGAAATAGTCGCAATGTTTGTACATATTATTTCTGTCTGGAAAGAACAGGGCTCAGTGTATTAATATATGTAACTTCCAGTATGCACAAATGCACCACACTGAGCCCTACTGACAATCTTACATTGGTTGTCAGCTAATTCTTAGCACACTGAGGATTATTCAGCAAATGTTGTCCAGTCGCGGAATCACATCTAACAAAGCTTGGCAGTTAACTGTCAGTCACCATAAACTGGTGCATTCTCCATGGTACCTCGACTGGTGCCTCTACCAATCAGAGTTCACTTGCCAACCAATCAGCATTCTCTTCTCATGCAGTATAAGTTGTTGTTTTCCCTTACATTGGTTATTCTTGCAGATTGTCCTGATGAGTGCAAGGCAAAAAACTTCATGTCTCTATTTTCAGCAATACTTGAGTTCTGTACTACTAAACGAACATTTGTAATTCTCAGATATGTCAGAGGGATTGATTCCTGAGAGTCAAACTTTAATACCATCAAAAGATTACTTTGATAGATTATTCTTCTTGGAAAACTTTTTTTTTTACTGTGGATTATGCTTTAAATTTTCATTGGCTTCTAATCTCCAAGTGTGTTGTAATAAATTGCTGTTACTTTCCATGCTATAGACAAATGCAGATTTTTTAAAACCAGATTTATTACCATTCAATTTCAGCAAGAACAAAGTTAGCTTTGCAGAGGTCTCCATATATTTTCATTTGACCCGATTTAAATTATGCTGTGCACATGAATCAAACCTACTGATGGTGCGTTCTTCATCTCTCCTCATTGTGGTTAAGATATTATAATGCTTTTAAAATCTCCGAGTAATTGTTCTGATTTCACAAAAAATTATTTTTTCTCTTCAGTATTAAATAAAGAGCAATATATGAGATTCGTGTGGTAGGGAGAGGGGTAGATTATTAGTTTACATTATATTGCTTGAGATCACGAGGTAGATGTGAATGAGGACAGCTTTTTAGCTCATCGGTCCAAAGCCGATCTATAGCCTCACTACTTCCTCCGTCCTGCAGCCTAGCAAGTATTTGCCTCCACTATTCTAACAAAACTCCATTCCATGTGCTGAAGGAAAAATAGTTCTTGTAAAGCTAGCTGGTCTGTATTTCATTTATTAAGATCCTTAGGTTGGAATGAGTTTGGGATAGCTGCTTTGCCGCCTTTCTGTATATCCACAAGCTAAGTTTTTTGTGATATGCTGAGTGTTGTATTTTAGACCCAAGTAATATGTGATCGAGCCAACTATATAAAAACTATGTAACATGTTCAAAATGTCGTGACAGTTCTATAAGCTGTTGAAGGAAATTAAATTGTTTACTCTTTTAAGGGTTTTTTTAAGCTTTGCTGAAATGCTGTGCTTGTGTCAGCTAGAGAAATGGACTCGAGGTTGATTTATCTTAATGGTTAATGTGTTATTCACTGTAGCTGGAACCACGCCTTCAAAAATCAAATTACAACACTACAGGGTCAGGCCAAGAACCGAGCCAATCCTAACCGCAGTGAGGTACAGGCCAACCTTTCGCTCTTCTTAGAGGCAGCTAGTGGCTTCTACACACAGGTGAGTCCACAGAAAAAAAAATCAGATTTCACTGGGAAAATGAAATGTTTGGTTCACTAAAGACTAGATTGGATTAATCAGTTTAGTTTGCAGTATGTAACTGGTAACCTAAATTGGGCTGAAGGTTTATTTACACTTAAGAAATTTGAATGGAGCTGTGCAACCCTGAAAAACTACAATACCAGCTGGGTAATGTGTATTTTCCTCTTAGGACAGTCTGAAGTTTGGAGCCCTCCCTGTTAGTTTGTTAATGCTCAGTGGTGTGGAGAGATGCTGTACCTGTGACTTCACGAGAGCAGTGTAGTCGGGGAGACAGAAAGAAATCCAACTGAAAGGTCTTCAAGGCAGCAATAAAAGTGACTTTATGAAGAAATAAACAAGACTTTCATAATTAGATGTCTACATCTTGGGGAGTACTTTTAATAAATTTACCCATTTAAGTATGCTTTGGGAATTTTTTTTATTCCAGTTGCTGCAGGAGTTGTGCACGGTCTTCAATGTGGATCTTCCTTGCCGTGTTAAATCTTCACAGCTAGGAATCATCAGCAATAAACAATGCAGCACCAGTGGAATTGTGAAGCCCCAACCCAGCTCTTGCTCTTATATCTGCCAGCACTGCCTTGTACATCTTGGAGACATAGGTATGTCAGTTAGAGAGATTTAACAGCATCAATTGACCAAAGGTAGTTCTGCCAGATGACTTTTTTTTTTAATCCTGTGTAAGTTCATCTATATTTCAAGCAAGTATTGGTTGTTCTTGGTTCTGGATATATGGATATGCTTTCTATAGAATTCATCTCTCATCGTTCTAGCTTCGGACCAGCTGCTAGCTTTGTAGTGTGGCTTCCACATAAAGTTTTTGATATTTAGAACAGTGCTCATCTAAAAGCTGCATCTTCGTAAAGATTATATATTACTGTTGTTGGCCAACTTAATATTTTGCTCACAAAACATTTTTTACATTTGTTTCTATAATGTTTTTGTTTTAAATTCCTTTCAGCTGCCAGTAAGTGTCCTTATAGGCTTGGATAAGAGATTTACTGAAACCCTTATCCATTCTCATTCTACAGCCAGAAGATCCAATATACCATTTTTAGTAAAGAACAATTCTATACCACATGTTCTGAAGTATGTTGGGAAGTCAGTGCTATAAATACAGTAGTGTATTTTAATGTTTCTTCCCCATCCTTATATATCGCTACTTCCTTATGCACTGTTTTGTGAACTGGGAAGACAGAGCTGTCTGGGCACAGACTTTGCCGGATCTAACTTTATTAAGTTAGTTAAGTCACCAGAACATAGAACAGTACAGCACAGTACAGGCCCTTCGGCCCACGATGTTGTGCCGAACCTTTAACCTACTCTAAGATCAAACTAACTACCTACTCTATTGTGAACTGTGTGGAGTATAGTGGTAAAATTCAAAAGGACATAGGCTGGTGGAATGGGCAGACAAGTGACAGATGAAATTTAATGCTAAGAAATGTGAAGTGATTCATTTTGGAATGAAGAACGGGGTGAGGCAATATAAAATGAAGGATACAATTCTAAAGGCGGTGCAGGAGCAGAGGGACCTGGGGATATCTATGCAGAAATTGTTGAAGGTTGCAGGGCAGTTGTGAAAGCAGTTAATAAAGCATATGGGATCCTGGGCTTTATAAATAGGGGCATGGAGTACAAAAGCAAGTAAGTTGTGAACAGAAAATGCTGGGAATACACAGCAAGTCGGGCAGCATCTGTGGAGAGAAAAGCAGTTAACGTTTCAGTCTGTGATCTTTCATCAGTTGAGTTTTGCTGACCTGAAACGTTAACAGCATCTGCAGTACTTTGCTTTTGTGTTGTGTGAAGTTATGGTAAATCTACATACAAAACTGCTTTGGCCTCGACTGGAGTACTGTGTCCACTTCTGGGCACCACACTTCAGAAAGGCTATGAAGGCATTAGAGAGGGTGCAGAAAAGATTCATGAGAATGATTCCAGGGGTGAAGAACTTCAGTTATGTGGATAGATTGGAGAAGCTGGGATGGTTCTCCTTGGAGAAGAGAAGATTAAGAGGAGATTTGATAGAGTTCAAAATCGTGAAGGGTCTGGACAGAGTAGATGGGGAGAAACTGCTCCCATTGACACGGATTTAAGGTGATTGGCAAAAGAATCAACAGCAACATCAGGAAAAACTTTTTTATGCAGCGAGTGGTTAGTATGTGGAATGCACTGCCTGAGAGTGTGATGGAGGCAGATTCAATTGTGCTTTCAAAACTGAATTGGATAATTATCTGAAAAGAGAAAATTTGCAGGGCCGCAAGGAAAAGACAGTGGGACGAGATGAGTTGCGCTTGGAGAGCCTGCGCAGACACGACGGACCGAATGACCACCTGCTATGCTGTAACCATTCTTTGTTTCTAACTTTAGTGCTACTGTGTACTTGGTTGAAATATATTTGCAGTGTTCTGATGGTGCTAATGTCAGATTTTCCTCGTTACTGATGTCAATTCTTTTGGGAGGTATGCCAACTAGTGGTCTGTTCCAGGGTTAACCTAGCTCGCAGCAAAGGCAGTCATTTCAATAAGCAAATTTGCAGGCAAGCTGGTGGAATGTTGTTAAAGGAGAAGAAAAACTTAGATAAATTACCTTCAGCGTATGCTCATTTGTATTTAATTTTGAAAAATTAAGGTGGTATCTCCTGTTTAAAAAGCGATGTGCTACTTTTATTAAACAGTGAGATGGGGTGTTCCCTGTACTGAAAGTATTCTTCACTTTCCCTCCCTCTTCAGCCTTCCTTTGAATATTAGCCCAGATTTTCCTGTCAAAATAATGGTCAGGCTAATGACACTCATCATTATTTATGTGCAAATACATACATTACCCATATACAACAGTGTCTACACTTCAAAAGTACTTCACTGGTTGTAAAGCGCTTTGGGACACCATTTGGTTGTGAAAGTATAAATGCCAGTCTTTCAAATGGCACAGCAACTTCAGGCGAGGGGCAGATGTGTGATTAGACTCTAATATTTAAAAGTTGCTCTCCAAGTTATGCTGCTTTGCTGTTAGATTTTTGAAAACTGCATCTTGCTATCTGCCTCACCTTAGCAACTTCACGCCACTCAATGCATTGCAATATTTGAAGGTAGATATGAACAAAAAATTAGTCGTCCATTCTCCTGTAAGTACCCTTTTAATGTGGTAAGTGTTAATTACTGCTAATCCACCACTCTGGCTCTGAAATTGAGGTATTGCAAGTTTAGGATCTCATTCCTTCCGGCTTTCATTGTTAGATTTATAAAATATCAAATTTAGTTTTTTTTTTACTTTTTCTTCATTTTTCTCTCAATCCAGTCTATCTTTCCATCTTTATTTCTCTTTCTGTTCCTAATTTGACATTGATTTTACTGATTCTAATTTGCACTTCTTTCTCAGTCTTTGCACTGTTAATTTCATAATACTTCAGTCTGGTTAAACAGATGCAGTTGCTTGCCCTGCTCACTCGGGTCCCAGATGCCCAGTTTCCCTTGCTGCAACATTATCAGCTCACACTTGAAGCAACTTGCAATGCAGAAAATATAAAAAGCTAAATGTGCGTAGACAAGTCTAACAACAAACGCTGCTAGATGCCCTACCAGAGCAAATTATGGCCTATTATGTTTCAGGAAGAATTGAGGAAACTTGGGAGACCAAGTGGGTTAAAATGCACTTCTGAGCTGTACCTTTGAATCCAAACTGGATAAAGGCCTCAATCTTGTGACTGTGAAGCTACAGTGTGAAATTAATTTAGTCAGTTTATGCATTAATCTACATGACAAGACAACCATAAGTCTTTACTAAATTATAGGCCATGGATTGTTAATATGGGCAATGAGAAATTCAGATTAGTATGCAGTGGCGGACAGCTGAGGTTAAGGCACATGTTACAGAACAAACACAAGAAAATGTCAGACAGGGAAAGAACAACTGGTTCATTTAGGCTATCCCATGCAAATGCAATGCCTTATGCATCACATCAAGAGACTCCTTACCCACTAGGTGCCATGTAGGCTTCTGGCAAAGATGAAAATAATAGAGGGGTTACTCTGTATATAGGATTAGGAATTACTTGATCTGGCATTGAATGGCTAAAGTGGAAAACATTGCTTTCTAGTCCTGGCCTCCCTCAGCTTGGATTACAGAAATCTGTGCGTCAGCAGTTCTTTTTATAAAAATCATAGTTTGTATTTTTCCTATCTTTTTCTTGAGTTTAGGGGGGGCGGGGTGGTGGGCGGGTGGACGGAGTGACCAAAAAGGAGGAAGCAAATAATGCTGTAAATGACCTTTGTCATTTTGGGAGAAAATTTCATGTTATAGATCTCGTGTAAACTTATGTTAATAAAATAATTCTGAGGCTGATCAAGTGTAAACACTAATTTCTGATGCTGTGGTCAGTTTTGCTGAACGGGCCATCAATGATGATTGCATTCTCTAACCATAATAAAGCGGTATGTCCTCCTATTTACATTGATCTACACTGCAATTGATCTGTCAGTGCATGTAAATAAAACAATTATCTTTCTGATAGTCAGGACATTCTTAACTGATGGCGGGGGTTAAAATGGCATTCTAATTACGTGAAAGAAAATGGGTAAGCAGCTGTTCTGGGAGAGCCTGCACTTCCTTTTATCAGCTGTGTGAATTTTAAAAATGTGGATCTCTAATATATCTGTGCTTTGGCCTACAGCTCGATACAGGAATCAGACTAGCCAGGCTGAGTCTTACTACAGACATGCAGCTCAACTTGTTCCTTCAAATGGTACGATATATCTTTTTATCTATTGATCATGAACTCACTTATGTTCTGAAAAATTATCAGATCATAAGTTGCATCCAATACAACAAAAAGATCAACATATTCCATGCAATGATGGTGTGGTGTTTATTTTCTATTTTAATTTGTGGTCGTCAACAATTGCAACAGGTGCAATACATTGCTTATGGTAATTTTTGAATTAGTTTGAATACCATAAAAGTGACATTCAGGCTTAAAAAAAACATTTACCAGGAAGTTGGAAAAATGTTGAGAATAAATCATTCATTTCTGCTAGAAAAATGTAATCTTGTTTAAATTGAATGTCCTTGAAACTATACAGTTGTTTTGTTATTGATCTTGAATGGCATCTGTAAGTGATCTAAAAATATTTTTGCATACCTTTTAATCAAAACTTCTGAAACTGAAAGGTTGTTGAGGGATCCAATATTTTTTCTTTCCACGTGTGATGACATTTCCACAAAATATTGCTTCATAGTTCATACAGGTGGTTTCATATTGTAACTGCTAGAACAATTTTCCTTTGAAAATGTATTTTAAGGGAATGTTGAAACTAAACATTCTCAAACCGCACCACGTAATGGGATAGTGTTCCAGCTGCACTGTAACCAACTATCTTTGCTTACTTAATTCTGTCCTTTTTGTAACAGTTAAAAATAATCAAGTTTATATTTTGAAGACCTATGATGTAATTTTTCTTCAGCTTGTGAATTTGTTAATGCTGCCCAGTACCACCCAGGAGACTGGCTAACAGTTGTGTATTACAAATGCATTTAAATTGGGTCTAGAGAGCTACAGGAAAAGCACCAGGAATTCAATGCAATATGTGTTTACTACCAATTTGTCACCCAGTGTGTTCAAGTGTATGTCTATAAAAGCAGCTGTTTTTGAACTGAAGGTCTGGCTGTTTGCTATTATTTTTCATTGGCTGATCAGAACTCCCAGGTGCATGGGCACCTGAATTTTTTTGAAGAAACCAGACTTCTTAAATCTATACAAATCCCAGCTATAGCCAGTGCAGGAAGTATCACTTCTGCAAACAGTTTTAGGTTTCTGTAGAGTTAGCGCCAAACAGACAACTGTTTTGTGTGGGAACTAAACTTGTCACTGGGTAGTTGAATGCGTCATTGTGTGTTAGTCGCTGGCAAGCTAAGAGCTAGCAGAAGGATTTTTCTTAGTCAGTGGAGTGCCATTCATGTCTGGAAAATTCTGACACTATCTGCAAGGCAGCATCCTACAGCAAGGCAACTTCTTGGGCTCAGGATGAAGAGCAGTGATCTAAGCTAACCAGAATATTTTGGCCTTCACAGTCTCACCACTAGTTTTCTTGCTAATTTCGTTCAACTTCCATTTTACAATCCTGTTGCCCAAAAAAAACCTGTCTGTTGTCCCTCACCTGGTGCTGCTTGGAGCCATTGGCTAACCCGATTTGTATTGCATCACTTGTGTTGTCATTTGATGGATTGTTTGCTGCAGTTTATGGAACTGAGGTGCTTTCTGGAGCTAGGCATTATCAACGGAAGTAGAGAGAAACAATCAAATTAGAAAGTCAGCATAATTGAACTTTTTATTGACTTGTCCCCTTTTCCTTCACCATGGATGATGGGAAATATAAATTTTTTGGAGATGTTGTTTTAGTCAGTGAGCAAGGCTGTTTGTCAATTAATCAAACACAGTCAGCAGTGGAACTTAAAACTTCTAGGATAAATAGAAAATGAATCCCTCCCATCCCGCCTACTTGTGATGGGCCAGTCCATATGGGGGATTTGCTTTCACTTGAACACATCAAAATCTGGTGAATGATTCACAAGGAAAAAAGTAGCATTTAGAAAGGCACCTCAATCTTGGGAACCCATTGCTAGGTTTGAAGTTTTCAAGTTGGGACCCCAGTCTTTAGCATAATCCATTTTGGTTCCAATGCACACTCAGTTTCTCCCTTTGTACTGCAAGATGTGGAAGTATAGAAATCAGAAAATCCACTCTTAACGTGTCCAAGATTATTGCTGTGCCATCTGTCCTGTGTTGGTGATAGAATTGTTAATAGAATCATAGAATGGGTATAGCACAGAAAAATATGTGCTGTTACATTTTTTTTAAAACAAGTCCAAAGGCAGAAAATGTGAGAAACATACAGAAGTTCGGTTAACATCTGTGAAGACAACAGGTTAATGTTTCAGGTATAGATTTTTCTCTACATAGCGTTACCACTGAGGCAGGAGGAGTGCACTGTTTGTTCTAGTCCCACTTCTCCACAGGTCACAAAATATATTTTAAATTTTCCCACTTACTAATACAATCATATACTCTTTTTTCCCCAGAGTAGAACAAACCAAGTTTCTTTAATGAACAACAAAATTCAGTATATTTTATAAAATAAATCTTAACTAGTAATGAAGTAAAGAATAAACACATTTTTTAAAGTTCCCTTTTTACCGTAACCAACTTTTAAAGTCCTTTTTTTTACCTTAACCCCACACACTTGCACACACGCAGGCATATATACACATACCGGTAAACCTAAAAAATAAAAGGGATTTTTAAAATTCAGAGCTCTGTTACAGACAAAAAAAGCACTTGGGCGGATTACTTGCTCATTTCTGAAGAAAACAGCAAATGAGATATGTTGTTCCAAAACTGGCTTACAGTCTAGCCTCCAAATACGTGTAGACAGGTCACGTTAGGACAGGTTAGAACCGTTCTTTTCAGACGGTGTTGAGAATTAATGTAGCAGGCTTTCTTCAAAGACAGGAGATGAGATGAATTGACACAGTGGACTTCTCAAGATCTTTGAGATTTGCTGGAAAACAAGCTGGGTTGTGGTCTTCTCTCCTTCCTTGACACTACTTCAGGCTAACTTTTATCAGCCACTCACTCCCAAAGGTAAAACACACACTGACACACAGCCAAAAGCTTGTGAATTTGCTGCCCTTTCAGGTGCGCTCTGCTGCTCCCTGGGCTTGTCCAATCAAGGGGCGCGCGACTGACTTCTCTGCCTACATTTCCCTGTTTCCAATGTTTGTTCTATTTTTAACTTGAGTCATGTGACAACCAGTATTCATTGCCAACTAGTTCTTTCAGTGCCCTCTTGAAAAAAAAACCTGGTCCAACAGTTATTCATTTTGACTGAATTCCTCAAAAAATATTTTAACAAAAAAAATCACTTTCATAACAATAGCTGAAACATCAACTCATCTGTTTTCTTCACACATGCTGACTGACCTGACTGTTCCCAGCATTTCTGTTTGCATAATGTTTCCAACATATAGTGTGTTTTTGTTATATTTAGTGTTTGCTAATAGTTGTGCAAATGTGACTGGTACATATCAAAACAGCTGGAATTGACTACCAAAGGAAGACACCTGATGGCATAAAAACAAGAAATGTTGGAACCACTCAGCAGGTCTGGCAGCATCTGTGGAAAGAGAAACAGAGTTAACGTTTCGTGTCAGTGACCCTTCTTCGGAGCAAATGGTTTAAAAGCACGAATAACCAGTGAGGTCAAGTGGAATGATTCTAAAGAGATGTGTACACAAAATAATTCCATCAGTGAGATTTTCTGACTGTTTCTATATATAACTATATAGATATAACTATATCAATAACTCCCAGCAGGAGAATTGTAAGTGGCATTAGAAATGGGGAATTGATGGACAATGGCAATAAAATACAAACCATTGTAGCTAATTGCTGTATTCTGAATTAAGTGTCATTTTTTTCCATTTCAGGTCAACCATACAATCAGCTGGCCATTCTGGCTTCCTCTAAAGGTGATCACCTTACAACCATTTTCTACTATTGCAGAAGTATTGCTGTCAAATTTCCTTTCCCGGCTGCTTCCACTAACCTACAGAAAGCGCTTTCTAAAGCTCTGGAAAGGTGAGTAAAAGATGCACCAAAAACATCAGAGACCAGAATTTACTGTAGCTCATAAACTAACAAGGCCCACTGTTTGCTCAATTTGTCCTTGCCCATTTATTTTCCATGACATTTTACACTGGAAATTGCTGGAAGTTAAAGATCCAAACGACGTGGTGCCCTCTCCAGGGCATCCAGGACCTCTGTGAACAGGGCTGTGTAACTCAGCACTGTTTGAACCAGGAAGTGTAAGTTAGAATAGTGAATTCAATGTCAGGAACAGAAAGCAGAGGCAAAGCAAGATCTGATTGAGAGAACCAAGACAAAGAAAAAGTATAAAGAAATTGTATCTTTTTTTTCAAAAAATTTTACAACAATTAAAATCTGAAAGAATGAGATTCCACACTTGTAAAAGTTAATTGTCATTGCCAGAGAGGTTATTTAGCTGTAAATAAGATTTATCATGCCATTAAAAATGGAACTTGGGTTGGAATGAACAAGGCCTAACTTCCTGTGGTGAATTTAGTCCGTATCTATGGCCTAACTTGATGACATTCGAGATGGAGTTTTGTGTTTAACTGCGCTACTGCCCTCGACAGAATTTGCTGTCTGATATGTGCATTTATAACGGTGATTGCAGTTAGTCTCACTGTTACTTTTACAGTAAATTCTGGCTGAACGTGTCCACTCGCACATTTGTTGCATACCAGAAATCCCGAATCAAATGTCAACATAATCTGTAATTTACCTATTTTCAGCTATTTTTTTCCAATATTACAAAGTTAACTCAAACAATATATCCACATTCTTGGCATTTCTGCATTTTGATATAGAAAATCAATATTCAATTCCATATTTGAGTTTGTTTTTTAAAAACTTTTTTGAAGCAGATACATTGTTTTCTATTTCTTTATGCTGTTCAATAATTGTGTTAATGTACAAGAATGCTGTGTTGCAAAATATTGCACAAGGTTTACACTGTCGTTTCCCACATTGTGGGCTACATTTTACAAGCTCGTGCAAGCTATGCTCCGTGGAGCCGCCGCTATATTAAACGCGGCAGCTCATTTACACGACCAGGGTGGACTGCCCCCCTCTTCCCTGCCCCCCCCCCCCCCCCCCCCAATCAGGTGCCAATGTTAAAGGGCTACCAGCTCTTACATTTAATTTAAATTTTTTAAGTTACATGCATTTTAAATGTAATGAGAAGACATAAATGTTTCTAGCCCCTCTCCCAACCCCCCCATAACCAGACAGCTCAGTCCTTGCCCTTTTCTCTTTCCCCCCACCTCCCCAAAATACTTGTGTACCTGACCTTTCACACTCCACAAAGTGCGCAAACTTTTATCTTTAACTCTTCCCACCATTCTCTGCACCAATCATAATGGTTTGACCCAGCTCCCCCCGCCCCCCCCCACACTGAAATACTTCACTCCTCCCCCCTCCCCTCCAGTGTCCCGCATCGGATCTCCAGATGGAGTCCAGCTAGTCTCAAATGACTTGATCAGACATTTTTATTGTGGAGGGACCACTTAGCTTCACAATAATGGCCAGGACACAAATGGGAAATCACTGGGGCGAATTTTACTGACCCCTCACGCCGGGGGGCCTGGAAAATGCCTCCGATGGAGGCATGCCACGGACCTCAATGCTAGGAAAGCACGGCCCCATAGTGCCAGTGGTGTCCCCCACCCCCCGCCGCTCGGGGACAGGAGCAGAATTTAAATATTTATTAATTAATGGAAAGTAATGAATTAATGACTTACCTGCTCCCGCCAGCTGTCCCGCTCCAATATTGTGGTCGGTTGCCGTGACTCCCGTGCAATCGGATCTCCAGATGGAGATCTTAGTACTTATGGAGATTTGAATGCATTTTGAGCATTATAAATATTGAATGTATAGAATGACTTTCAGTATAACTAAAGTATTCATTGCACTTGAGTTGATTGTAAATGTCATACTTTGATTAGCTATTTGTTTTACTTTGCAAGAATGCTTTTTCAGTCGTATAATGCTAATATTTGCTTCTCGTTACCTGCTAAAGTGATGTTTTTCTGTTTTGTAGCCGTGATGATATGAAGACGAAGTGGAATGTTTCTGACTTCATAAAGGCTTTTATTAAGTTTCATGGTCATGTATATTTGACCAAAAGTTTAGAGAAATTGTGTACTCTGAGAGAGAAGCTGGAAGACCAGTTCAAGGTAAGATTAAGATACATTTTTATCAATAATGCTAATTTAATGTTTCATCCTATAGGAAAAAGATTTTTCATGGAGTTCACTGCTTTCTTGCCTTTTTTGAAACACAAGTGTACAAGTAATTTAAGGAATTTACTGAATTGTATTAGCATTTAAGGGGAATAAAAAGTGGAATTGAATTAATTTTGAGAAGAATTTTGCACAGTTGTAAAACTCTACCAATTATATACAGGTACATAAAAACAAGAGAGTGAGGGTGGAGGTGAAGGACATGATTTTTGGCTGCCTGTCCCACTGCTGGCCCATCTACATCCCCATTTCCAACTCATCAATTCTGGCTTGGCCCCATGGAAGAGCTGCTGACTTTAGTGCTCTTCCTCCCCCCTCAAATCAGCAAGTTGGTGATTGTGTGTTTCTTCAATGATTGCAGCTCCCTGGCATTTTGGAAATGAGGTTCATACCTGAAAATTGCCCCCAAGATTTTTAAGAGTAACTGTGAAGACCAGTACAACAATTTTGACATGCACGAATTTCACTCCAAATCCAGGTTTTTAGGGTATAAATTCAACAGCCTGTTTTGTCACATTTAGTTTTATCTCTCTTAAAAAGAATATTGTGTACTTCTAATTCAAGCATCTTATTTCAGATTTTATGATCATTTTTAAAACACTAGATTGCTATGTTCCTCTGGTTTTATATTGCTTAATTCAAATGACTGGATAATTCAATTGTTTTCGTGCATGGTGCAGCCTCTATAATTCTAAGATTTCCTACAATTGCTAGCTTTCTCCACTTTTGTAATTTTAAACACCTTACACTTCTGGAGTTGTCTACAGCAACTATAATTCTGATCTAGATTTGATTGTTTTCAGAGACTTCTTCCGCAGAAGGCATTTAGTTCTCAGCAACTCGTGCACCTCACAGTCATCAACCTGTTTGAGTTGCACCATCTCCGTGATTTCAGTACAGAATCCGATGACCATAGCTATAGTCCAGAAGAACTGCTGTGTTGGACACAGCTCCTGGGTCTCTTCAGTAAGTGATACTACTTTTTTAAAAAGTTTTTTTTAGTGGAGTAGTCATGTGTTGGAGCATCTGTTATACATGTTGAGATGGTCAAAAGTATGAAATATTTTTGTAGTGCGACTTAATCCATAGGAAAGTCTGAAATGGGATTTAAAATATTTTAAATCGTAATAGGTGTCAAAAGGGGCACTATGTAATAACTACGTTTTTGGACTATTAGGTTTTTTTGGCAGTGAAAAGCAGTTGGTCTCTGAAGAAAGTAGTTACTCCAGATATCAATTAAATTAAGTTGTCAAGGTATGCAATTTTGAAGACATTTTATATTGGTCAGGCAAGTTTGTGTCTCCTGATAAGTTGGTGCTCAAAATTGCTGCCAAATCAAATTAAGTTCTCTAACTTGATATTTAACTAGCTTTGTCATAACTTTGACATTCTTTAGGTGACATTGCTAAGTGACATTTATTCATGCTGAGTTTTTGTGTATATTTTTGCACCCCCTCTCATTTTCCCCCCGCCCAAAACCCGGCAATCTAACCTCTAACAGTATACAAAATATCTGTTTGACTTCAACTTTCAAATGACTTATTTGGTTTACACAGTTAATTTTCTTTTGAGGAAAGAAAGTAGAAGGGCAACACCTAACCAGACTGTTTGTTTAAACCAGAGCTTGAGTGTTTGGTGTAATTCATAATACTATTCGATTCTGCTTAAACCTATAAATCAGTTTTTACCCATGTGAAAAATAAATATAGGACTTCCAGGTAATCTGTAGCCAGAATGCTAAATCAAAATTAGCTTTATGTATGCTAAGTCAAAATTAGCTTTATTACCACTCTGTAGCTACAATACCACAATGATCACCAAAGTATGGTTTAAAAACTAGTTATATAAGTGTTCATCAATTCTTTATATTTTTGTTGTAGAGAGAGGAACATTTCAGACACATGTTGGTGATTTTTATATGGATACAAAACTGTAATAAAACAATGACCTCTTTAGATCTTAGTGTTTTAAGTGGTATCTCAGTCCAGGTAATATGTTTAAATCAGAATGTAGATGGTGCAAATAAATTTTATATTTGGGCATACCAGCAGAAGTTGGTGATGCTAAACAAGCTTATGATCTCATAAATGTTCCCATTAAGATTCCACCTTTCAATGAACAGTCCACTGAATGTTTGTTTTTTCTCTCCCTTTGAAGAGTACAATAGATGCAGGCATACAAAGTATCCCTCAGGTTTTGGCTCAAGAAAAAAATTATAATTGACGAATACAAACCACTATTAAAGCAGAAATTGCATACAACTTTTCAATTTTTCATATATAAATATTAACTACAATTGGGGATTTCAGTGGCAACTGTTGATCTGAAAACTCCAGAAAAGACCTTAAAAGGTTCTGTTGCTCACTTGGGGTAACTTCTGTAATTAGAGGGATAATGGTTTGCATTGTAATTAATATTTATTTTGTATCCTGACTTTCACTCATGTGATACATCTTTTGCTTTGCAAAATAGAAAAGGCAATGAAAATTCTCCTTGCATCACTGCTTGTCAAACAGTCATGTTGTATTTCAGTCTAAGGGTGGTATAATTCTTTTATCTTCTACTTTGAGTACAGTAAGACCTGAGAGATAATGTGTTTCTTTACAACAGCAAGTTCTTTTTTTTCTTTAGTGTGTTACATGAGCTCAGGACATCCCAAGCACTTTTTAGTTGATATGTTTATGAAGCGTAGTGACCTTGCAATGTAGGTATATGCAATAGCCAATTTGCATACAGCAAAATCTCACAAACAGTAATGAGACAAATAGAGATTCTTTTAGATATTCTGGTTGAAGATATTAGCCAGGACATCAGGAGAACTGTCTTGCACTTATTCATATAGTGCCATGGGATCATTTACATTCATGCGAGAGGGCAGCCAGGCTTCAGTTTACCACCATACCTGAAAGGCAGCTCGAACAGTAACAGAACTCCCTTAGTACTGCACTGAAGTGTAAGCCTAGATTATGTGCTGAAGTTTTGCAGTGCAGCTTTAACCCATGACCTGACTTGGATGACAGTGCCACAACTGAGCTCCGATCAATGAGGCTGTGCACAAGATTAACTAAAATGATTTTGGCATACAGGCCAAAATTGTAAAACCAACCTTTTTCTGGAGTCTCTGTTTATACCCAGCATAGACAAAGGTTTCTTATTATCAAAATTTAAGACCCTGCCCATGAAGCCAGGCTTTCTAGAAAACTGACTCCCTTGAAATCTGCAATTAATTCCCTCAGAACATAATTATAAATGGTTTGGGAAATGGAGAAAGTATATGTCATTGATTATTCTGTTGCCCTTGAGGCTTGTGGTTTAGGGGGACATCTGGGCTCTGCTTTACCCACTTGGAACACTTTGTTTCATCACTTCACAACGAGTAGCTAATGTTTAATAAGACAGATTTAGTTAAGTTAAAATAATCAAATGAAATCAGCATAAATGGCAGAGTAATGTATGTTTAACATTTTTTAAATTTCTATTTTCCCACAATTTTACAGTGTCTTTTCTTGGAGTCATGTGCAAGTGTGCATTACAGGATGAGAACCTGAAAGAAACCTTAGGTGAATGCCCACTACCTGCTGTTAAAGTCTCATTGGATTGGTTGAAACTCAGACCTAATGTCTTTCAGGAGAGTGCATTAGAAGAGAGACAGTAGTAAGTATTCTGTTTTAAGAAATGGCCAGGTTTAATAAATTGAATAGTAAACCTTTTAAGTGACCCAAGGACATGAAATGTACTTTGCCCCCTCCTTACCTGGCATTGATGTAGTTTTTTCCTGAGCATGTTTTTAAATGTAAACCAACAATTGTGGTTTGTGGATGGAATAATTAAGTGCACCTTTCTGCTTCCTGCATTTAAAAATTAGTTTCTGAAACTGTTGGAAGGTTCATCAGGCATGCAAACATTTATGGTAGTTAACTATTTCATTTGGAGCAATAAAAATCATTATTCCAACAAATAACGTTCACAAATAATACAAATGTGACTGATACTCTGAGTTAGTATTCTATTTCACTTCTAGAGCTTGGATAGCAATTTTGTCTCTTCTGTCCACCGACTGTAAAGGTCCAATGTAAAATGAATTTGGATAGTCTCCGCCCTGTTCCCAATGGGTGTAGCGCAAAGCTGTTCACATTTTTGTGTAAATTCGTGTTAAATTATAAGCTCTCTGAAAATTTGTAAGGATGGCTGATGTAGAAAATGAAAAGATTTCACAAGTGCAGTATGGAAGTAGTTTTTTGAGGAAGAGATGCGCTGTTTGGGGAAGTTTTACTTTTTTTTGCTTTCTTCTTTGGATATGGGTGACACTGGCAGGACTGCATTTAATGCCCACCCGTTGTTGATCTGACAATTGGGTGGTTTGCTAGCAACTTCATTAAGAATGGGGCTGGAGTTATGTGTAGGTTGGTCTGGGTAGGTTCCCTTTCTTAAAAGATGTTACTGATCCAGTTGGGTTTTTACAACGGTCCAACAGCTTTTGTGGTAATATTTTTAAGTGCGAGCCCACAAGTCACAAATTGCCATAGTGGAATTTGAGCAGGCTAAGAATCCAGTATCATAACCACTATACTACTGTGCTCTTAACTGGTCTCTGCTACATTTGACTTTGCAGTGCTTGATACTGAGACATCTTGGATTAGAAGATCAGGATGCAGAATCAGTATGGGCAGAGATAAGGAATGACAAGGGGCAGAAAACACTGGTAGAGTAGTTTGCAGGCACCCTAACAGTCGATATGCCATCGCACAGAGTATTCATCAAGAAATAATGAATCTTGTAACAAAGTTAATGCAGTAATCACAGCGAACTTGAATCTTATAGATTGGGCATACCAAATTAACAAAAGCAGTTTGGAGGACGAGCTTATAGAATGCATTCAAGACTGTTTCCTAGAACAATAAATTGTGGAACCAACAAGGGATACGGCTATTTTAGATCTTGTATTGTGTGATGAGACAGGGTTAATTAGAAATCTCAGTAAAGGATCCTATAAGGCAGAGTGATCATAATATGATAAAATTTCATATTAAGTTTGAGTGTGACATAAATCTGAAACAAGAGTCTTAAACTTTGTTAATTACCTATGTATGAGGGGCGAGTTGACTAAGGTTGATCGGGAAAATAGATTAAAAGATATGGAGGTAGATAAGCAGTGGCAAACATTTAAAGAACTAATTCAAAATTCTCAACAAACATACATTTCATTGAGAAACAAAAATCCCATGGGAAAAGTGATCCACCTGTGGCTGACTAAAAAAGTTAAGGATAGGATTAGACTAAAGGAAGAGGCTTATACTGGTGCAAAGAATAGTAGTAAGCCTGAAGATTGGGAGATATTTAGAAAGCAGCAAAGGAAGAACCAAAAGTTGATTAAAAAGGGGAAAAATGAGAGTAAATTAGCAGGAGATATAAAAACAGATTGCAAGGGCTTTTAGTTTAGTTTGGTTTAGAGATACAGCACTGAAACAGGCCCTTCGGCCCACCAAGTCTGTGCCGACCATCAACCACCCATTTATACTAATCCAACACTAATCCCATATTCTTACCACATCCCCACCTGTCCTATATTTCCCTTCACCTACCTGTACTAGGGGCAATTTATAATGGCCAATTTACCTACCAACCTGCAAGTCTTTTGGCTTGTGGGAGGAAACCGGAGCACCCGGAGGAAACCCACGCAGACACAGGGAGAACTTGCAAACTCCACACAGGCAGTACCCAGAATTGAACCTGGGTCGCTGGAGCTGTGAGGCTGAGGTGCTAACCACTGCGCCACAAATATGTGAAAAGGAAGGGAGTAAATGTTAGCCCCTTAGAGACTGAAACGGGAGAAGTTAAACAAATTTTGTATTTGTCTTCACAGCAGAGACACCAAAAGCATACCAAAATAGTGGAAACCAAGGGGCTAATGAGAATGACCAACTTGAAATAATTAATATCAGCAGAGGAAAGTAGTAAAAGAAACTAATGGGACTAAAAGCCAACTGTTTCCCCTAGTCCTGATGGCCTACATCCCAGCATTGTAAAAGAGGTGGCTGCAGAGATGGTGGATGCATTGATTGTGATCTTCCAAAATTCCCTAGATTCTAGAACAGTCCCAGTGGAGTGGAAGGTAGCCAATGTAACACCGCTATTCAAGAAAGGAGGGAGAGAGAAAATGGGGACCCACAGCCCAGTTAGCCCGATATTGGTCATTGGAAAAATGCTGAAATCTATTATCTAACAAAGCACTTAGAAAATCATATTGTTATGGTCAGGTGAGAAAGGGGTTTTCTTAGGTTTAAAGAAAAAAGGTTGAACTTTATTAAACTTCAACTCTAATTCAATTGATGCCTATGAATACACGACGCGCCCACGCTAGCATGCATATGCAATACACACATGCAGATAGAGACAGAAAAGAGCAGAAGAAATGATGTGGAAAAGTTTGAGGCAATATCTGAAGATGGTTTTGGTTACTGTTCTTCGAGTTCGCTGTAAAGTCCCTGATTGTAGATAGGTCTTGCTTTTCGTTGGGGCCCAGTATTCTTCTTAAACCTTGTTTGAGGTCAGAGACTTTTCTCTCTTGAAGTTCATGTGTCCTCAGTGGGTCCAGAGGCATGTGAGAAAGAGATGGGAGCAGACAGTCTTTCCCAGTTCAAACTCTTTGTATAATTCAGAAAAACCCAGGTGCCAAGCAGGTTAGTCATGTGACTAGCTGGTCTGGCCATATCTGTTTGTGGATTCTCTTGTCTTAGCCGACCTTGGAATGTCTCCTCTTACACACAATACCTGGTGTTCAAAGTTGGATTAAATTGGAGCAGGGAACAGCCCTCTTGTCCCTCCAAGCACTGTCTGTTAGTATGCAAAAATGTTTTTCCAGCCAAGTGTCTGGTGATTTTTTTTTTAACAAGTCCTTTCTTCACTCCAGTAACAGTTTAAAATCAATGTTCGTATGACAAAATTAATATGCCTCATTCTTGGTAGGTGGGGGTCTGCATGACAATATGATTGGGCAGAGTCAGTTTTATGAAAGAGACAAATTTATCAGAGATTTTTGAGGATGTAACTGACAAGGTAGATAAAGAGGAATCAGTGAATGTAGTGTATCTGGATTTCCAAAAGACATTCCATAAGGTGCCGCACGAAAGAATGTTGTACAAGATAAGGGCTTATGGAGTTGGTGGGGTGATATATAAACATGGGATAGAGGACTGGTTAATGGACAGAGAGCAGGGGTTGGCGGACTGTAACTAGTGGGTGCCACAAGGATCAATGCAGGGGCCTCAGCTACTTATAACTAGATAAATGACAGATTAAGGTACTGAGAGTAATGCATCCAAGTTTGCTGATGATACAAAGCTAGGTGGGACAGTAAGCTGTGAGGAGGACACACAGACACTTGGACAGAGGAACCTGGGGGTGCATGTGCATTGATCTTTAAGGGTGGCGTGACTATTGTGAGAGTAGTTAGCAAAGCATATGGGATCTTGGGCTGCTTCATAATAAGAGGTATGGAGAACAAAAACAGGGAAGTTTGCTGAACCTTTATGAAGCTCTGGTTAGGCCACAACTAGATCATTGCGTCCAATTCTGGTCACACTTTAGGAACGATGTGAGAGTCCTTGAGAGGGCGCAAAGACTTACCAGGGTGGTTCTGGGGTTGAGGGATTTTAGCTACAAGGTTAGGTTGGAGAGGTTGGGGTTGTTCCCCTTGGAGTAAAGGAGGTTGAGGGGAGATTTGACAGAGGTGTACAAGATTAGGCTTGGTTAGGGTAGACAAAGAAAGTCTATTTCCGTTAGTTAATAGTATGGGGACTTGGACACAGATTTAGGGTTTTGGGCAAGAGATGTGAACAAAGAAAATTACAGCACAGGAACAGGTCCTTCGGCCCTCCAAGCCTGCGCCGATCCAGATCCTCTATCTAAACATGTCGCCTATTTTCTAAGGGTCTGTATCTCTTTGCTTCCTGCCCATTCATGTATCTGTCTAGATACATCTTAAAAGATGCAATCGTGCCCGCGTCTACCACCTCCGCTGGCAACGCGTTCCAGGCACCCACCACCCTCTGCGTAAAGAACTTTCCACGCATATCCCCCCTAAACTTTTCCCCTCTCACTTTGAACTCGTGACCCCTAGTAATTGAATCCCGCACTCTGGGAAAAAGCTTCTTGCTATCCACCCTGTCTATTCCTCTCGTGGGAGGGGGGAGGAATTGGTGGGATGTGAGAACTTTTTTTTACACAGTGAGTGGTAATGACCTGCAACCTGCTGCCTGAGGATGGTGAGGATTTTACCAGCCCCTCAACATCGTAGATCGAGGACCGTAAAATGCTTGCAGGAGCAGAACCCCATGACGCCGAGTAGGCCTCACTGCCGGCGAGGCCTCTGTGCAGGCGGCAGGGCCTTCATTTCAATATTAAAATTGACAGAATAAATATTAAAATGAACTTACCTTGTTCCGGCGGCAGTCCCACAGCGATTTTATAGCTGGTGGCTACAACACACGCACCTTCGGAACTCCATATGGAGTTCCGAGGCGAGGCACTGATGGGGAGGGGGGAGGACTGAAATAATCAGGGTGGGGGGGGGAAGCGGGGATAACTTTTTTTTATTGGCTGTGGGGATGGTGGGAAGGGATTGAAGGGCAAAAGTGATGAAGTTGGGTGGGAAATGTCAGGGTGGGAATAAAATTAATGATGTCATATTGACATAAAACAACCATTTGGTGGGGGGGGGGGGCGGGGGTTTGGGAAAGGGCCTCCTGCTTTTGATTTTATTTTTAAAAATTAAGAAAGTACTTTCTCTTTAAGCGTAAAGATTTTTGTTAAGGGCTTGAAGCCCTTTAAAAGCAGTGGCGCGCCTGCAAGGTGACGCCAGATGCCATTGCTGGGGACGAAGTTGCTGGCCCCGATGACTTCATTGGGGGTGGCCACTCAGCCCCCTCATTTAAATGAGCCCCCGCGTGAAATATCGCGGGGGCTCAGCAGCGGCGCTTCGGTGTTGGCATGCTGCCGGCTTCAAAGCACGGGGTGTGCGTGAAGTGCGGCACGCTATTGAAATTCAGCCCGATAAGTGATTTCAAAAGGAAATTGGATGGGCATTTGAGGGAAATAAACTTGCAGCGCTAAGGGATAGAGCCAGGGAATGGGACTGAACGGATTGCTCTACAGGGAGCCGGCATGTATTCGATGGGCTAAATGACCTCATTTTGTGCTGTTATGACTCTGATTCTATGACTATGAAGAGGCTGCAGAAGGATATATACAGATTAAGTGAGTAGGCAATAAAAGTGGCAGATGGAGTATAATGTGGGAAATGGGAGGTTATTCATTTTGGTAGGAAGAATAGCAAAGCAGAATATCTTTTAAATGGTGAAAAACTTTTAAATGTTGATACTCCGATATTTGTGTATCCTCATACAAGAAACAAAAAGTTAGCATGTGGGTGCAGCAGGCAATTAGGAAGGCAAATGGCATGTTAGCCTTTATTGCAAGGGGACTGGAGTGCAAGAGTAAGGGAGTCTTGCTCCAATTCTGCAGGGCTGAGACCACACCTAGAGTAGTGTGAACATACAAATTAGGAGCATGAGTAGGCCAGTCGGCCCCTCAAGCCTGCTCCACCATTCCATAAGATCATGGCTGTGCACAATTTTGGTCTCTTTATCAGAGGAAGGATATACTTGCCTTGGAGGTAGTGCAGCAAAGGTTCACTAGATTGATTCCTAGGATGAGAGGGTTATCCTATGATAGACTGAGTAGACTGGGCCTGTATTTGCTGGAGTTTAGAAGAATGAATGGTGATCTCGTTGAAGATTATAAGGTGGGGGTGGTGGTTCACCGGATAGATCCTCAGAGGTTGTTTCCCCTAGCTGGTGAGTCTAGAACCAGCAGGCATAGTGTAAGGATAAGGGGATGATCATTTATGACTGAGATTAGGAGAGCCCTTTTCACTGAGGGTTGTGAATCTTTGGAATTTTCTATCCCAGGGAGCTATGGATGCTCAGTCGTTGAGTATATTCAAGACGAAGATCAATAGATTTTTGGACTCTAGGGAATTGAGGAAGAGAGAGATGAGGCGGGTAAGTGGAATTGAGGTCAAAGATCAGCTGTGATCTTATTGAATAGCAGACAGGTTCGAGGTGCAGTAAGGCCTGCTCCTCGTCCTTATGCTATTTCTTAAACAGGGTGGCAAAAGCATTCAACATTGTTATTGTGCCACTTAATGAAATAATTTCTTCTCTTCCTCCATCCATAAGACTTTCCAATCATCTTTCTCGACTGCACCCTGGCCAAGCAAGTGGCATTTTGCGCTCAGACTTCTGCCTTACCAGTCTGGACTGCAATAGGGTGTGCAACACACAGAATTCCAATTTCTTATCACTAGAATTTTGTTCTTATCCTTCAGCATTTGGCCCTGGATTGTATCATTGCTGAACAGCTTTCATCCGCAGGAAGACGATCTGTCTGGCTTTAATGGTAAGGATGTTGTTTTTGAAATTATAAATAATTAATGCTAAACTTAATGGGAAAAAAATGGATGCATTGTATAGAACATGAGGAACTTCCATTGAAAGATGAGGCAGTATTTTTATTTCAGTTTTTTTTTCATTTGGACCAAGAGCCTTCCACATAGTTTTTAAATTGAGTAGTGACAAATGTGAAAGCATGTGTCTATATTGCAATTTAATAACTGAATTGGGCCAAGCACTCATCCATGAGGAATCGAGCTGTTCCAGTCAGCTACAGACTGGCGTCCAACCCGGTCAATTACCGCCCCATCAGTGCACTCTAGATCATCAGTAAAGTGATGGCAGGTGTTGTCGACAGCGATATTAAGTGGCACTTACAGCAATGACCTGCTCATTGACGCTCAGTTTGGGTTCCGCCAGGGCCACTCGACTCCTTGGTCCAAACATGGACAAAAGAGCTGAACTCGAGGTGAGAGTGACTGCCCTTGACATCAAGGCAGCATTTGACCGAGTGTTGTATCAAGGAGCCCGAGCAAGACTGGAGTCAATGGGAATCAGGGAAAAGTCTCCACTGGTTGGAGTAATACCAAGTACAAAGGAAAATGGTTGTGATTTTGGAGGCCAATCGTCTCAGTCCCAGGACGTCACAGCAGGAGTTCCTCACGGTAGTGTCCTAGGCCATACCATCTTCAGCTGTTTCATAAATGACCGTCCCTCCATCACAAGGTCAGATGTGGGGATGTTCTCTGATGATTGCACAATGTTAAGCATCATTCACGACGACTCAGATACTGAAGCAGTCCGTGTCCATATGCAGCAAGACGTGGACAACATTCAGGCTTGGGCTGATGAGTGGCAAGTAACATTCGTGCCACACAAGTGCCAGGCAATGACCATCTCCAACAAGAGAGAATCTAACCATTTCCCCTTGACATTCAATGGCATTACGAATCCCCCACTATCAACAACCCATGGGTTATCAATGACCAGAAACTGAACTGGAGCAGCCAAATCAGAAGGTCAGAGGCTGGGAATTCTGCAGAGAGTAATCATCTCCTGACTCCCCAAAGCCTGTCCACCACCTACAAGGCACAAATCAGGGGTATGATGGAATACTCTCCACTTGCCTGGATGAGTGCAGCTCCAACAACACTCAAGAAGTTTGACACCATCCAGGACAAAGCAGCCTGCTTGAGTGGCACCCCGTTTACCACCTTCAATATTCACTCCCTCCAACACCGATGCACAGTGGCAGCAGTGTGTACCATCTACAAGATGCACTGCAGCAACTCACCAAGGCTTCTTTGACAGCACCTTCCAACCCTGCAGCTTCTACCGCCTAGGACAAAGGCAGCAGATGCATGGGAACACCACCACCTACACATTCCCCTCCAAGACACGCATCATCCTGACTTGGAATTATATCGCTGTTCCTACACTGTTGCTGGATCTAAATCCTGGAATTCCCTTGCTAACAGCACTGTGGGTGTAGCTATTCCAAATGGTCTGCAGCTGTTCAAGAAGGCAGCTCATCACCTTCTCAAGGGCAATTGGGGATGGGCAATAAATGCTGGCCTAACAGTGATGCCGACATCCTGTGAAAGAATTTTTTAAAAAGCCCTTGTGATAATCTCGTGCTTCAATCTTCCAGACATAAATGGTGTAACTTTCTTTCTTTTAAACTACTCTGCTTGACTCCTTGTATTAATTTTTCTTTAAAGAGTTTTTATTGCCTAAACCAAGCACTTTGAATGAGAGGACAGGTAGGCAATGCTGCTCTTGAACTGGCTGATAGGAGATGCCTGAGACCTGCCTAATGGCAGTTTTCCCTCCAACTCTGCAGCTCAGTTCCTCTGCCCATTTGATGCACTGGACCAATTTTCTTCCAAATAAATCCGATGTGGAATGAAATATAGAGGTGACACATCTGTCCTTTCCTCCACCAGGGCGGCGCAGTGGCTAGCACTGCAGCCTCACAGCTCCAGCGACCAGGGTGCGGTTCTGGGTACTGCCTGTGCAGAGTTTGCAAGTTCTCCCTGTGACCGCGTGGGTTTCCTCCGGGTGCTCCGGTTTCCTCCCACATGCCAAAGACTTGCGGGTTGATAGGTAAATTGGCCATTGAAAAAAAAATTGCCCCTAGTGTAGGTAGGAGAATTAAGGGAAGGTGGGGACGTGAGGGAAAAATGGGATTAATGTAGGATTAGTATAAATGGGTGGTTGATGGTTGGCGTGGGCTCGGTGGGCCGAAGGGCCTGTTTCGGTGCTGTATCTCTCTGACCTCCCCAGAAATCGGGACGAAGGTCTGAAGGAACGTTGATCCTGACGGAAATTACTTTTGGAGGAAAGGCGCATTCATTTCCTACCCATTCAATAACACTGAACCACCACCACCACCACCTTTTGGTTGTTTTTTTTTAAAAACTGTCCCCTTGCAGGTTAGGTACACAGAAATTTATCTTAACCAGACATGAGCAGCTTTTGATATTCTAAGCATGTAACTGCTCTAGAACTGAGAAATCTATGTGGAAGACCCTTCTGTTGGAAGGTCCTACTTTTAGAGTTGGTTTTTGGCAACGTTGTTATGTGTTGTATCTGTGTGATGTATAATGCAGGAAGAGATTAAGTAGGAGTTGGGCATGGTTATCCATTAAGTTAAACACAATTCCATAATTACGGGATGATATTCTTAAAATATATACATTATTGAAGTTCTCTATCGTTTTCAGTTGATTTTTAAAACCTCAATGAGGACACATTTCTATAACTGTCCAAAACAAAAATTAAATTACCAATTTGTGTAAATTTTTGCCTAATACTATTTTCTTTTTTTTTTCTATCTTCTCTTCCGCATCCCCTTTTATAGCCATTCCTCTTCCTGAAGAATTTGAACTGCAGGGGTTCCTTGCACTCAGACCTTCACTAAGGTAAAAAAAAAGTTGCTCTTTTCAAAAAAGTGCAAAATAACCTGCATGTTTGGAACATAGAAACAAAGGAAATAGGAACAGGAGTAGGCCATTCGGCCCCTCAAGCCTGCTACGCCATTCAACTAGATCAGTGCCATTTTCTCACATTATACCCATATCCCTTTAATATCTAGAAATCTATCGATCTCAGTCTTGAGCATGCTCAATGACTGACCCTCCACAGTCCTCTGCAGTGGAGAATTCCAAAGATTCATCACCCTGTAAATTAAGAAATTTGAACATACGAATTAGGAGTAGGCCCATCGAGCCTGCTGCGCCATTCAACAAGATCATGGCTGATCTGATTGTAACCTCAACTCCACATTCCCGCCTACCCTTGATAACCTTTCACCCCCTTGCTGATCAAGAATCTATCTACCTCTGCCTGAAAAAAATATTTAAGGACTTTGCTTCAACTGCCTTTTGAGGAAGAGTTCCAAAGATTCACGACTCTGAGAAAAAACTTCTCCTCATCTGTCTTAAATGGGCGATCCCTTATTTTTAAACAGTGACCCCTAGTTCTAGATTCTCCCACAATGGGAAACATCCTTTCCACATCCACCCTGTCAACACCCTTCAGGATCTTGCATGTTTCAATCAAGATGCCTTTTACTCTTCTAAATTCCAGCGGATACAAACCTAGCCTGTCCAACCTTTCCTCATGAGGCAACCTGCCCATCCCAGGTATTAGTCTAGTAAACCACTTCTGAACTGCTTCCAATGCATTTACATCCTTCCTTAAATAAGGAGACCAATACTGTACACAGTACTCCAGATGTGGTGTCACCAATGCCCTGTATAACTGAAGCATAACCTCCCTACTTTTGTATTTTATTCCCCTCGCAATAAATGATAACATTCTATTAGCTATCCTAATTACCTACTCATAGAGTTATACAGCACAGAAACAGGCCCTTCGGCCCATCCTGTTTGTGCCAGCCATTAAGCACCTAACTATTCTAATCCCATTTTCCAGCACTTGGCCAGTAGCCTTGTATGCTATGGCGTTTCAAGTGCTCATCTAAATATTTCTTAAATGTTGTGAGAGTTCCTGCCTCTACCACCTCTTCAGGCAGTGCGTTCCAAATTCCAACCACCCTCTGGGTGAAAAAATCTTTCCTCAAATCCCCTCTCAACCTCCTGCACCTTACCTTAAATTACTTGCTGTAACTGCATACTAACCTGATGCAATTCATGCACTTGGGCATCCAGATCCCTCTGTGTCTAGAGCTCTGCAATCTCTAAGTGCCCTATGATAACGTCTTTAATAATATCTTCTAACATTTTTCCTATGACCGATGTTAAGCTAACTGGCCTGTAGTTTCCTGCTTTCTGCCTCCCTCTCTTTTTGATTAAAGGAGTTACATTCCTCTTCATCTCAGTCCTAATTTGCCTGCCTCTTATTCTGAGACTGTGTTCCCTGGTTCTAGACCCCCCAGCCAGGGGAAACATCCTTCCTGCATCTACCCTGTCGAGCCCTGTAAGAATTTTGTAAGTTTCAGTGAGATCACCTCTCATTCTTCTAAACTCTAGAGAATACAGGCCCAGCCTCCTCAATATCTCCTCATAGGACGATCCTGGTATTCCAGGGATCGGTCAGGTGAACCGTCGATGCACTCCCTCTATGGCAAGTATCTCCTTTCTTAGTTAAGGATACTAAAACTGTACACAATACTGCAGGTGCAGTCTCACCAAGGCTCTATACAATTGCAGCAAGATTTCTTTACTCCTGTACTCAAGTCCTCTTGCAATAAAGGCCAACATACCATTTGCCTTCCTGGGCGGCGCAGTGGTTAGCACCGCAGCCTCACAGCTCCAGCGACCTGGGTTCGATTCTGGGTACTGCCTGTGCGGAGTTTGCAAGTTCTCCCTGTGACCGCTTGGGTTTTCGCCGGGTGCTCTGGTTTCCCCCCACAGCCAAAGACTTGCAAGTTGATAGGTAAATTGGCCATTGTAAATTGCCCCTAGTATAGGTAGGTGGTATGGGAATTAAGGGAAGGTGGGGATGTGGTAGGAACATGGGATTAATGTAGGATTAGTATAAATGGGTGATTGATGGTCGGCACAGACCCGGGCCGAAGGGCCTGTTTCAGTGCTGCATCTCTTTTATAAAAAAATAAATAAATAATTGCTTGCTGCATCTGCATGTTAGCTTTCAGTGACTTCTGAACAAGCACATCCAGGTCTCTTTGGATATCACTTCCCAACCTCTCACCATTTAAGAAGTACTCTGCATTTATGTTTTTCCTGTCAAAGTGGATAACTTCACATTTTTCCACATTATGTTCCATCTTGCGGATTCACTTAGCCTGTCTAAATCCCCTTGCAGCCTCTTTGCAATCTCCCTCACAATTCACATTCCCACCTAGTTTGTGTCATCAGCAAACTTGGAAATATTGCATTTGGTCCCCACATCCAAATCATTGATATAGATTGCTTGGACCCTAGGTATTCACACTGATCCTTGCAGTACCCCACAGCCTGCCAACATGAGAATGACCCATTTATTTCGACACTCTATTTCCTGTCCGTTAATCAATTCTCAATCCATGCCAGCATATTACCCCCAATCTCGTGCTCCACTTTTTCTTACTAACCTCTTGTGTGGGACCTTAATTGAAAGCCTTCTGAAAATCCAAATACGCCACATCCACTGGTTTGCCCCTTATCTATTCTGCTAGTTACATCCTCAAAAAAATCTCTAACAGGTTCGTCAAACATGATTTTCATAAATCCATGTTGACTCTGCCCAATTCTAAGTGTCCAGTTATCACATCCTTTGTAATAGATTCCAGCATTTTCCTTCCTACTGATGTAAGGCTAATAGGTCTGTGGTTCCCTGTTTTATCTTTCCCTCCTTTCTTAAATAGTGGGGTTACATTTGCTACCTTCCAATCTTCAGGAACCATTCAGAATCTATAGAATTTTGGAAGAAGACCACCAACGCATCCACACTCTCTCCAGCCACCTCCTTCAACACTCTGGGATGTCGATCATCAGGGCCAGCGGATTTATCAACTTTCAGTCCCATTTATTTCTCCAGTACTACCTTTTTACTAATACTAACTTTCAGTTCCTCATTCTCGTTAGTGCCTTGTTTCTCCAGCATTTCTGGGAGGTTTTTTGTATCTTGTGAAGTCAGACACAAAGTATTTAGTTTCTCTGTCATTTCCTTATTCCCCATTATAAAATCCCCTTGTCTCTGCCTGTATTGAGCCCACATTTGTCTTTGCTAAGCTTTTCCTTTTTACATACCTTTAGAAGCTTTTACAATTCGTTTTTATGTTTCTTGCCAGTTTACTTTCATATTCTGTTTTCTCTTTTTCTGGCATTGGTCCTTTTAAAGGAAGCCTACTTTGTTGTGACTAGTTTCATAAAAATGTACAAGGTTGAAAAAGAGCCTTTGGGTCTATCAAGGTTTCCATCCCTCTAGTATGCCAACTTTAACCATCCTAAAACTGCATTTTGAACAACCTTCTCAATTAATTATTTGAAACACTTGAGCATGGAGCTTTTTTTCTAAGACCAGCTTCAAATAACTTTCACAGCATAAATCTAATTCCTCTGGTGATTTTGGTCTGACTTGAATTGTAAAATTTTACAGTACAGAAGGAGACCATTCTGTTCATTGCACCGGCACTGGCTTTCTTAAAAAAAAAACTATTCACCTAATCCCATTTCTCTGCTCTTTCTCCACATGTTTTTATTTTATTCAAATATTTAACAACTTTTAAAAGCTTTTGTGGAATCTGCTGTAATAAAAGCAGAAAATGCTGGAAGTACTCAGCAGGTCTGGCAGCATCTGTGGAGAGAGAAACCTGTTTCAGATCTGTGACTTTCCATCAAAACAGGTTCCTTTAAAGAATGGAGTAACATTTACAACTTTCCAATCTACTGGTATAATTCCTGAATCGAGAGTGATTTGGCAAATTATTGCAAACTCAGCTGTAGTTTCTCCACCTTTTTTAAATAACTGAAGCTGGAAACTGTCAGATTCTAAAGATTTGTCAACCTTCAGTTCTATTATTTTCCCCGTTACCATTTTTAAGCCCATTAAATCCACTAAATTCCTCCCCTTCACTTATTTCAGATTTCCTTATACCTGTGGTATTTTTTCTTCCTGCACTGTGAAAACAGATACAAAGTACTCATTTAACGAATCTACGATCTCCTTATTGTCCATTATGGTCTCACCTGCATTTGCTTTATAATGTGCCCCTCACCACTCCCTTTCTCTGTGATAAAACTTCTGGTTTTGTTATCTCTTCCAAGTTTTCAATTCGTACTCCTTTTTTGCATCCTTTTTTATAGTTATCCCAATCTGCTGGATTTCACCTTTTTTGGCATTTGCATATGCCTTTTCTTCTAGTTGAATACTGTCTCTTACCTTGCTTGCTAATCATGATTGATTGCTTAAATGCACATGAAGTTTTGGCAGTTTTGAGTCTTCCTGGTCTTTTATTGTACCAAATACTTCTTTGAATACTTCCCTTTGTTTGTAGGTTGACCTATGTTATGACGAGGTGAGAAAGGTATCTAAGGGTCTTTTACTGTCTTCACCGGGTCTTACTGTAACAGCATTTAATTTTAAACTCTGGTCTGAGCTCCCTGTTTGGTGAATCCTTGTTCACCACTTTTCAATTATAAGGCAAAGAAATGAGCATACACAGGCTTTCTTTGGTTTAAAGAAGAAAAGTGAAATTTATGAAACTTAAAATCTAATGCGGTTAACGCCTATGGATTTACGACACCCCCACGTTAGCCTGCAAATGTGATACGCACATGCAAATAGGGACAGAAAAAAGCAGAAGAAAAAATAGAGGTTTGAGGCAGTCTCTAAAGGGGGTTTCTTGTTACTGTTTGTGTTTCCAGCTTGCCATTGAGTCCTTGATTGTAGACAGCTCTTACTTTTCGTTGGGGCCCATTATTATTCTTAAATTTTGTTCACTGTAGGAGACTTTTCTCTCTTGGGGTTTATATGTCTTCAATGGTTTCCGAAGCTGGTGAGAGCGCCATGAGAGCGGTGTTCTCAGTCCAGGAAAAAACAGCTTTGAGTTCAAAATCCCTGTTGGAAGTTCAATTTCAAAAAAACTCCAACAGTCAGCCAGTCATATGATCAAACTGGTCCGGCCACATCTGATTGTGCCCTCTTAGCAGTTAACCTGGAATGCTAGCCTTTCCACCTTCAGCGTCTGGTAATCAAAAGTCCATTGTGGATTAAATTGGAGCAGAGAAAAGCTCCTTTGTCCTTTTTGAACTACTGTCTGTTGATATGCTCATGTCTCTCTCCAACCAAAGTCTCCAATTGTTTTTTTAAAACAAGTTCTTTCTTCACCAATAGTTTAAAATCAATGTTCATGTGGCGAAATTAATTTTCCTCTTTCTTGGCTTGCCTGACATATGTACATTGAGTACATAGCTTTTATTTGTATAACTCCCTATCCTACCTGTCGTGTATTTATTCACACTTTTTGATTTGTCACGCTTTTGATTTCTCATGTTCTGCAAGTTGCTATAGAGACAATTTTATAAAGTTTTATTTTTCATCGCTCCTATATTTTTTAAACAGACATTTTATAATTGCTATTTCTTTTCCCAGTGTATCTGTTATCTTTATCTCCTCCTGTATTCTGACTGTTTCTCTCATCCTCCTTTTTTATCTTTAGGTTTTTTCCCTTCCTGGGCCATCCTCCCTATTTATTGGTTTATAGTCCTTTCTATAGGCCTATTTGTCCTTTCTGCTAGGACCATGGTCCCAACCGGCATCAGGGTGCAGTCCATCCCCAGCGGCTTAGCTTCTTCCTGCCCCAGTACTAGTGTCGGTGTCCTATGAAAGGGAACCCTCCTTCGCACACATTAGTTCTTCAACCATGCATTTACTTTCCTGATCTATTTATCCCTGTGCCAGTTAGCATGTGGCTCAGGTTGTAATCCATCGATTACCATGCTTGAGGTCTTGCAATTTAATTTAGCGCCATGCTGATACTCCTGATATACCCTCAGCAGGACCTCCTTTCTCTTCATTCTTATGTCATCGATTCTGACGTGGATTGCAACAATTAGTTTGTCTCCCTTCCCTTTCAATGATTTTATCCAGCTGACTCTCGATGCCCTGGTGGATAAACATGCCCTCCTGGACCCTTGATCATGACTACAGAGGATACACTCTCTCCCCTAATTATAAATTCAATAATAATTCTGCTACAATTGCAAAGTACTGCGGATGCTGGAAATCTGAAATAAAAACAAATGCTGGAAATACTCAGTAGGTCTGGCAGCATCCCTGGAGAGAGAAACAGTGTTAATGTTTCAAGTCGATGATTCTTCATCAGTACTGAGAGGTTAACTCTGTTTCTCTCTCCACAGATGCTGTCAGACCTGCTGAGTATTTCCAGCATTTTCTATTTCCTCTTAATTCTGCTGTCTTTCTCTCATCGTCACCTCCCTTGAACTAACCCCTGCTCATGTTGCCTCATGTCCTGATTAGCAGCTGGCCACCCTCTCCACAGCGTTCTTCCTCATCTCTACAGGTAGCAAGTACATTATATCTGTTGGACAGGACTAGTTTCAGTGGCTCCTCCTTCCATACATCTGCTAGGTTCCTATTACTTTGTTAGCTGTCAATTACACACGCTTCTCCCTATCTACTTGTACCTCAACCTTTTGGGCTTATTAACTCTACTGTGTTCTAATGCTTTTCCGTCTTGAGAGCATGAGTGGCAGAGAGGTCTTAAAATTCAATCCTTTTAAGAAAAAATGGGGAGAGAGATAAAATCCCAAACAAAGTTTATATACATCTTATTTCTTTGCATGGCTTTGAGATTTTTTTTCTCCAAACATTCTCCATTTGCTGAAGTTATTTGCTGTATTTCAGTTACTATTTATTGCTTGTGTTAGAGGATTTTTTTTAAACTTTCATTGTTTTTGTTGTGTGTAATGAATCTGTTCAAGATACTCTATACGTTGATGTATTTCATTCTTGTAAAGAAATCTGGATTTCTCGAGCGGGCACCAAGGAATAGTGGGAGACAAGGAAGGGCAACAACTAAGGACACGCCATCAGCGATTGCTTGCTTTGGGAAAGTGGATAGCAGAAAATCATTCCAGGTATACTGTAACTGAAACGATGTCACTGTACTTATATGAACAAATTAAATATCCTCCACTTAGATTGGCTGACAGTGGCTATAACCAAGGAAAGAAGATTGGAATCATTGTATTTTAACTTTTTAATGCCTTTTTAGTAATTTCAAAAACAAAATAATGGCTGCTCCCTGATGACTCAGCAAGTTTATCCAATGGTGTCTGAGCCTTACAGACTGGGAAGGTCCTTAGTTTGATCTCTGGTTTACATTGTATTATCTGGTCTTACTGAGGTGTCTACTATTGGCCTCAATGCCTGTGTGTATGTTTGCCAATCCTAATCACTATCCAGATACTCCTGCCTGAATTGTATGTCTATGGACAGTGGTCAAGGACAGCATTGGGCTTGTCACGGTCAAAAAGCCTTCCAGTATTCTCTGTCAAGGCTCACAGGCTGAGATATTAAAGGGCAATGGAATTGCACACCAGCAAGGTGTCAGTGCCTGCAGGAGGGGAGGGGTGAGAAAACAAGAAAAAATGCAACTGAATGAAGGCCATTGTGAAGGTCACACTTCAGAATTATATGATGAATGGCTAAATAGTAAAAGATTATATACACAAATTCTAAGATCAAAATTGTAGGTCAAGAAAATACTTGTGAAGGTGAGAGATTTGGGCGTGAAACCGTATTTATATTAAAACCAGATGCTTTGACTTTTTAATTAGAACTGTGAAGCTAGGATGCAGATTTTTGTTTTTCCCAATTAGTGCCGTAATAAAGCACTGGAGGTCAGACTGCTCCACATAGGTTTGGAACCAAGACCCTAATTCATTTGTTTAAACTTCACGTATAATAGAATATTACCTGTCATTCTCCGCACAAAAATAACTTGGAGCCACTTCCCTTCAAGAAGAATGCATATGCTACCACATAGATTCTTTTGTTTCCCACCATCTCTCAATCTTTTTTAAATGGTAAATTGCCTTAAGAGATTCAGCAGAAGGGTTAGGTGTGACTAGTTCATGCCTAAATAATTTCCCCTCGAACGTTGAAGCTCAGATCTTTCAAGTGACAATATGGGGACAACTTGACACAAAAATCTCCTCTAATCCTCAGTAAAAAGGTCCTGTGTAGGATGCAAGCAATTGGAAGAATCTAGGCTACCACTAATGCTTTTAGTACTTTCAACAAACTGTTCAAATCTAGTTGGCCTTTGTAGCAAAGTGGTATTGAATCACACTTGCATTCACTTAAAGGGATTGCAAATCAAATTTCTTTTAATTGCTTAAATGTGTATAAAATCTACAAGTTAGGGATTTATTGTCTAAAGATTTATTCAGAGTTCCAGTGAATTTTATTGAGTATATAAATGAAAAAAAAAATACTATCAAACATGGGAACAGGTGTAGGCTATTCAGTCTCGAGCCTGTTTGTCTATTATAAGATCATAAGAACTAGGGGCAGGAGTAGGCCGTCCGGCCCCTCGAGCCTGCTCCGCCATTCAATAAGATCATGGCTGATCTTTTCGTGGACTCAGATCCACTTACCCACGTTCTCACTGTATCCCTTAATTCCTTTATTGTTCAAAACGATATCTACCTTAGCTTTAAAAACGTTTACTGAAGAAGCGTCAACTACTTCACTGGGCAAGGAATTCCATAGATTAACAACCCTCTGGGTGAAGAAGTTCCCTCTTAATTCAGTCCTAAATCTGCTCCCTCTAATCTTGAGGCTATGCCCTCTTGTCCTAGCTTCACCTGCCAGTGGAAACATCCTCTCTACTTGTATCTTATCTATTCCCTTCATAATTTTATATGTTTCTATAAGATCCCCCCCTCATTCTTCTGAATTCCAATGAATATAATCCCAATCTACTCAGTCTCTCCTCATAAGCCAACCCCCTCAACTCCGGAATCAACCTAGTGAACCTCCTCTGCACCCTCTCCAGTGCCAGTACATCCTTTCTCAAGTAAGGAGACCAAAACTGCACACAGTACTCCAGGTGCGGCCTCACCAGTACCTTATACAGCTGCAACATAACCTCTCTGCTTTTAAACTCAATCCCTTTAGCAATGAAGGACAAAATTCCATTTGCCTTTCTAATTACTTGCTGTACCTGCAGACCAACCTTCTGCAATTCATGCACAAGGACACCCAGGTCCCTCTGCAGAGCAGCATGCTGCAACTTTTTACCATTCAAGTAATAATCCTTTTTACTGTTACTCCTACCGAAATGAATGACTGCACATTTGTTAACATTGTATTCCATCTGCCAGACCTTTGCTCACTCACTCAATGTATCTATGTTCCTCTGCAAAGTTTCACAGTCATCTGCACACTTTGCTCTGCCACTCATCTTAGTGTCATCTGCAAACTTTGACACCCTACACGTGGTCCCCAACTCCAAATCATCTATATAAATTGTAAATAATTGCGGTCCCAACACCGATCCCTGAGGCACACCACTAGTGACTGATTGCCATCCAGAATAGCACTCATTTATCCCCACTCTCTGCTTCCTGTTAGTCAACCAATCCTCTATCCATGCTAATACTTTACCCCTAACGCCATGCATCCTTATCTTATGCAGCAGCCTCTTGTGCGGCACCTTGTCGAAGGTCTTTTGGAAATCTAGGTACACCACATCCACTGGGTCCCCATTGTCCACCTTGCTCGTAATGTCATCATAGAATTCCAAAAGATTTGTCAAGCATGACCTGCCCTTCATGAACCCATGCTGCGTCTGCCCAACGGGACAATTTCTATCGAGATGCCCTGCTATTTCTTCCTTGATAATAGACTCAAGCATCTTCCCCACTACGGAGGTTAAGCTAATCGGTCTATAATTCCCCATCTTTTGTCTACCTCCCTTTTTAAACAGTGGCGTCACATCTGTTTTCCAATCTGCTGGGACTACCCCAGAGTCCAGCGAATTTTGGAAAATTACCGCCAGTGCACCTGCTATTTCTCCCGCCATCTCTTTTAGTACCCTGGGATGCATTCCATCAGGGCCAGGAGACTTATCAATCCTTAGCTCCATTAGCTTGCCCAACGCTACCTCTTCTGTAATAATGATTGTTTCCCGGTCCTCACCTACGTTCGTCTCTTTGTCAATTACTGACATGTTATTAATGTTCTCCACTGTGAAGACCGATACAAAATACCCGTTCAATGCCTCGGCCATTTCATCATATCCCATAACTAAATTCCCCTTCTCATCCTCTAAAGGACCAACGTTTACTTTAGCCACTCTTTTTCGTTTTATATATTTATAGAAACTTTTGCTATCTGTCTTTATATTCTGTGCTAGTTTTTTCTCATGTTCTATCTTACTTTTCTTTATAGCTCTTTTTGTGGCTTTCTGTTGACCTTTAAAGTTTTCCCAATCTTCTAGTTTCATGCTATTTTTGGCCACTTTGTATGCCTTCTCTTTCAATTTGATAGCTTCCCTTATTTCCTTAGACACCCATGGCAGATTGCCCCTTTTCTTCCAGTCCTTCCTTTTCACTGGAATATACTTTTGCTGAGCACTTTGAAAAATTGCTTTGAAAGTCCTCCACTGCTCGTCAACTGTCCCACCATAAAATCTTTGTTTCCAGTCTACTTTAGCCAAGTCCTCCCTCATTCTATTGTAGTCCCCCTTGTTCAAGCGCAGGACCCTGGTATTGGATTTTATCTTCACACTCTCCATCTGTATTCTAAATTCAACCATACTGTGATCACTCCTTCCAAGAGGATCCCTAACTATGAGGTCATTAATTATTCCTGTCTCATTACACAGGACTAGATCTAGGATAGCTTGCTCCCTCTTCGGTTCCATTACATACTGTTCAAGAAAACTATCACGGATATACTCAACGAACTCCTCCTCAAGGCTACCCTGACTGAGCTGGTTCGACCAATCTACATGTGGATTAAAATCCCCCATGATAATTGCCGTACCATTTTTACAGGCATTAGTTATTTCTTTGTTTATTGCCCGTCCCAATGTGATATTATTTGGTGGCCTACAGACTGTGCCTATCAATGACTTTTTCTTCTTAGAGTTTCTAATTTCCACCCAAATGGATTCAACCTCATTCTCCATAGAACCTATATCATCTCTCAGCACTGCCCTGATGTCGTCCTTGAGTATCAGAGCTACACCACCTCCCTTCCCTTCCTGTCTGTCCTTCCGAATAGTCTGGTACCCCTGGATATTTAACTCCCAGTCGTGACCAACTTGTAACCATGTCTCCGTAATGGCTACCAAATCATATTCATTCGCGATGATTTGTGCCGTTAACTCATCAACCTTGTTACGAATGCTACGAGCATTCAGGTAAAGTGCCTTTATGCTAGCTTTCTTACCCTCATGATTTCCAACATCTCTAATAATAACTCCTGAGTTATCCTTCCTTTCTGCTTCTTTCATAGTCTGCCTTGAACTTAAACCCTCCTGCACACATGTTAACCTGCTGCTTACCTTTTTATTTACCATCATACTCCCTGTCGTTATTCCTTTCCCTTCCCCCCGACTCACGAGTTTAAAGTCCTAGAGACCACCCTATTTATCCGTTTCGCTAGAACACTGGTTCCAGATAGGTTGAGGTGGAGACTGTCCCATCGGTACAGATCCCTCCGGTTCCAAAACTGATGCCAATGCCCCATGAAATGGAACCCCTCTTTCCCACACCAATCCCTTAGCCACGTGTTTACTTCCCTAATATTCTTATCCCTAAGCCAATTTGCACGTGGCTTGGGCAGTAATCCGGAGATTATGACCCTCGAGGACCTGTTCCTTAATTTCGTTCCTAGTGCTTTATAATCCCCAAACAGGTCCTCCATCCTAGCCTTGCCTATATTGTTAGTCCCAACGTGGACCACAACAACTGGATCCTCCCCCTCCCGCTCCAATATCCTTTCAAGCCGGTCAGAGATGTCCTGCACCCTGGTACTGGGCAGGTAACACACCATGCGGGACTCAGTTGTATCAAGGCTGATCTGTATCTTAACTCCATCTGCATAATTTGGTTTCCTAACAGTTGACACCCTTGTCTAAGAAAAATATTTCAGTCTCTGTTTTGAAATTTTCAAATGACCTAACCTCAGTTTTTTTGGGGGCGAGTGTTCTAAATTTTCACTGCCCTTTGTATGAAGAAGTGCTTCTGACATACCCCCAAATGGCTTACCTCCAAGTTTAAGATTATGCCCCCTTTTTCTGGACTCTCCAGCCAGAGGAAATGGGGTAAATAGAAACTATCAAATCCTTTAATCATCTTAAACACAATTAGATCACTCCTTAATCTTGTATACACAAAGGAATAAGAGCCTAGTTTGCACAATTCGTCCGTATAATTTAACCCTTTTAGCATCCCTAAAGCAAGTTCTGTGCAAGTATTTGCTCACAATTTGTTACTTTCTCAGACTTATCCAGAACAAAAATGAAGAAGGAAAACTGCTGTTTGTAACGGACATCCCAGAACTGGTTAATGAGGATTCTTCTGAAACAAAGGATAGCCTGATCCTGCTGGAACCCCCCTTTTCAGAACCTAGTAGCATTGAGATTGGTCAGGGTCTAAAATCTGTCTTGTCTTCAGGCAAGACTCAGAGTAACAGTTCAGAAAGTGGCGAAAAACTGGTTACCTTCAAGGAGAATATTAAACCACGAGAACAGAATCGGAATCACCATCAAAAAGAAGGCATGAAGGAAAGATGGGACTATAACAAAGGAAATGATATTGCAAACAAAATGGATGTGAAAAGAGACAGCAATAAGCGAAAGACTGAACCAAAGAAAAACAATCAGGAGAAGAACCTGGAACATGCACGGAAACAGAATGTGGCAGTGCAGGTAGGGAGCCACTTCCTGGATTTAAAATCTATGGCTTCTTGTGATGGAAATCAATTCTTCCATTTGCAAAATAAATTCTTAAGCATGCTTTGAAAATTCAAAGGCAGTACTTGGGTTGTGAGGTGAAAACTAAACACAGCCCTGCATTGAGGCATGTGGGTGACCTTGTTTAACTGGACTGTTTTGAAAGAGCATAATGGAAAGAACCAGCTCTTTTTCATAACCTAAGGGTGCCTTGCAGTAGTGTGCAGCCAGTGAATTATTTCTGAAGTGCAGGTATTGCTTTGTAGACAAACATAGCTACTAGTTTGTGCACGGCATGGTCCTGTAAACAGTAAATGAGAGGTGACCAGTTAATCTGTTATGTGGTTGAGGAATAACTGGCGCAGGATAGTATGATTGGGATCTTTTAGGTCTACCAGAACAGGCAGGCCTTTGGATTAACCCGTCATTCAAAAGAAGGCACTTCAGAAAATATAGCTCTCCCTCTATTCTATGCCAGAGTGTCAACCTAGAATATGTGTCAAGTCATGCAGTAAGGCTTTAATTTCTGCCCTTCTGACTCTGAAGTGAGTGCACTGACGCTGTGGACTGGAATTTATGGGTTCGCCGCTGATCTTAGCAGTGAGCTTCAAAAATGGTGATCCGCCTGTGCAGAACACACCTTGTGGTCATTTAAGTGACTGAGATGGACACCCCCCCCACCCCCCCACCACCCCGATGACGTGGAAGGGGAAGGCAGTCCGTCCCTGGCAATGGTGTCAGGCTCCAACACCATTTTTAAAGGGCTTCAAGCCCTACATCTCAATTTGAATCTTTAAAGGGAGAGTGAGTTAAAATAGATCTGAAAAAATCAAATGTTTCCAGCCCCTCTCCCATCACCCCAATAACCATATAATTCATTCCTTGCGTTCTTCCCCCCCCCCCCCCTCCAAATACTTAGCTTGTGCTTGTGCACCTGAACTTCCCCCTAGTCCCCAAAGTTCATACACTATGCACTTTACCCCTTCCCGCCATACCTGACACCAATTGGAAGAGTTTGACCCCACTACCCCCCTCACCCCGCCACTGAAATAATTACCTGCTCTGCACTCCCCACCAGTATGACTCCTCAGATCTCTGAACAGAGATCCAAAGGTGCGGGAGTGCTGGCCATTGGCAACAATATAGGATGATGGAAGCGGGTAAGTCATTCATTCCTTCATTTGATTAGATTAGATTTTAGATTTAGCTCATGTTGCCGAACAGGGGGGCCGCCGGCAATATGGGGCTAGGCCTCTCCCAGAGGCATTTTCCGCCCCATCCCCCAGCCACGACCCCCACCTTTTGTGGGGGTGGGGGGGGGTGGCGGGCTGTAAAATCCAGCCCTGTGTTTCTTAAGATGTTCTTTTTCAGTCTTGATTTCTTTATCGAAAAATGGAGCAAAATAGTATGGTGGTAGTGTTGAAGATTGGTTAAGAAATTGAAGTATTGGTACCGATTGCTGGTTTCATTAAAAGTACACTAAATTTTGAGATCGTTCTGTTTTGCTAACTAATGTGATTGTCTCTAGGAAGTATTTTTAATACATTTTTGCAGTTCTCAAGTTTTAATGAAGCCTCTCTCTTTCAATGCCTTTCCTCCATTCTCCATCTTAGTGGGACTTCCTTTGCTTGGTTCTATTCTTATCTATCAGATTGTAACCCTATCATCTCCAAGAATGCTTCTGTTAATACCTTTGCACCGTTACATTTGGAGACCACCAAGGTTTTAATCTTGGCCCTCTCCTCTTAATGTTACCCATAGCAATATCATCTACAGATGGCTCATGGAGCCAGCTTCCACATGAGCACCAATGACACCCTGCTGTACCTCTCCACAACTTCTCTCAACCTCTCTACTACACCTTAGTTGTCTGACTGCTTGATCAACATCCAGTCTTGCATAAACTGCAATTTCCTCCAATTAAACTGAAATCATTATCTTCAGTACTCACCCCAAAATCTGTGCCCTCACCACTTATTGCATCCTCCTCCGCAGCCACTGACTCGGGTTGAACCAGATGGTTCGCGACCTTGGCATCCTATTCAACAGTGTGCTGTAGAAGATATTCGGTTGAAAGCTCAGCTCAAAGACCTGTGTACTCCCATCTGTTTAATATTGTCCTTGCTGCTGGAAAACCCTCATCCGTGACTTTGACACCCCCAGATATGATTAACTTCAATACTTTCCAGGCCAACTAGCCATCCTTTATAAACTTCAGCTTATCCAATATCCTGCTCAGCTGTCACCTCAGTCTTCAGTGACCTACATTGGCTCCTGTTTCCACAATGCCTCAAGTTTCACATTCTGCTCTTTGTGTTTGTCATTCCTCACTCTCTGTGCCTTCACTTACTCTACTGATAGATGGTCCATAAACTCAGCCTTTTGTGCATCCCTCTCCCTATCACCTCCATCATTGGCGGTTGTCTTCAACTGCCTGGGCTCCACACTGGAGATATAGACCATTTTGTTGTGATATCTGAGGGGTGCTGCCCATAAAGCAATTACCCTTCAATACAAGTTACGTAGTACAGGAACAGAAGAGCAAGTGAAATGCTGACAATTCAGCAAATATCTAATTTAAGATTATTTTGCTCATTTGAATGTAAATAAAGATCAGCATTGGGCTGAATAATTGTGAAGGAATCATTGGGCACCGTGTCCTATTTCTCCAACTGAGTGTTTAGAACACGAGTGGCTGTGCCACAAACTTAATATGCGGTAGTAGAAACTGTGAAAATACAAGAAAAACTATTGAGCCATTACACTGTGAAAAGTAAACCTTTATGCTGAGGAGCTTTCTGCCTGCAGAGAAATTGCTCACTGACACAAATTCACTGTCTCATTGTAAGGAGTCAGTGTTAATTTCTGGCTCTCATTGGAAATGGCAAAATGGGGCAAGAAAGAACAAAATATGCAATTATATAGTACGTTGCCACTGAAGATGCCTTGAAACACTTCAGATAGAGTAAATTCTTGTGGTAATGTTGGTTGAATGAAGAATGTTGGCCAAGACTCTTGGTTGAATAATGCTATAGAAAGGAATTTTAGGATTTTAACATCCACCTGAACAGATAGATGGGAACTTGGTTTAATGTCTCATCTAAAGTGCAGTATCACTGGTAATGTGTTGAAGTGTCAACCAAGATTGTTATCAAATCCAGGATTGGGCTTGAATCCACAATCTTCTGGCACAAAAGCGAGGGTGGTAAAATCTCCCATTCAAATGGCTATGTTTTTTTGACCTGATATTTAAAATTGTATAAATATAATGAAGGAATAGTTATATTTAACTACTTGTGAACATGAGAAACTGTTCTAGGCCAGTAGTTGTTCATGAGCCATTACAAGTGGTCAGTTAAATTAGAGTTGACACATTTAACTTATGCAATCGCATTGAATATGACCAACAAAGTTCAATCATATTAGTAAGATTAGTAAGAATGGCCAGGGCCACTCAGCTCCTGACTTCATTACAGCCTTGGTTCAAACATGGACAAAAGAGCTGAACTCGAGGTGAGGTGAGAATGACTGCCCTTGACATCAAGGAGCCTTAGCAAAACTAGAGTCAATGCAAATCGGGGGAAAACTGTCTGCTGATTGGAGTCATACCTAACGCAAAGGAAGATGGCTGTGGTTGTTGGAGGTCAATCATCTCAGCTCCAGGAAATCACTGCAGGAGTTCCTCAGGGTAGTGTCCTAGGCCCAACCGTCTTCAGCTGCTTCATCAATGACATTCCTTCAATCATAAGGTCAGAAGTGGGGATGTTCGCTGATGATTGCACAATGTTCAGCACTATTTGCGATGGCTCAAATACTGAATCAGTCAGTGTAGAAATGCAGCAAGACCTGGACAATATCCAGGCTTGGGCTGATAAGTGGCAAGTAACATTTGCGTCACACAAGTGCCAGGCAATGACCATCTCCAACAAGCGAGAATCTAACCATCTCCCCTTGACATTCAATGGCATTACCATCACTGAATCCCCCACTATCAACATCCTAGGGGCTACCATTGACCAGAAACTGAACTGGAGTAGCCATATAAATACCGTGGCTACAAAAGCAGGTCAGAGGCTAGGAATCCTGTGGCGAGTAACTCACCACCTGACTCCCCAAAGCCTGTCCACCATCTACAAGGCACAAGTGTGATGGAATACTCTCCACTTGCCTGGATGGGTGCAGCTCCAACAACACTCAAGAAGCTCGACACCATCCAGAACAAAGCAGCCTGCTTGATTGGCACCCCATCTACAAACATTCACTCCCTCCACCACCAACGCACAGTGGCAGCAGTGTGTACCATCTACAAGATGCACCGCAGCAACGCACCAAGGCTCCTTAGACAGCACCTTCCAAACCCGTGACCTCTACCACCTAGAAGGACAAGAGCAGCAGATGCATGGGAACACCACCACCTGCAAGTTCCCGTCCAAGTCGCACACCATCCTGACTTGGAACTATATTGCCGTTCCTTCACTGTCGCTGGGTCAAAATCCTGGAACTCCCTTGCTAATAGCACTGTGGGTATACCTACCCCACATGGACTGCAGGGTTCAAGAAGGCAGCTCACCATCACCTTCTCAAGGGCATTTAGGGATGGGCAATAAATGCTGGCATAGCCAGTGACGCCCACATCCCATGAATGAATAAAAAAAAATTAGATTGTTTCTGTATGTATATAGAAAGGTGGCATTTTTTGGAGCTGTAACAAAGTGAGTTCTTAAGTTTATACAGTCTTTTTGCTTTTGAACCAGCCTTTAAAGAATCTTTTATTCTGATGGCGTCCAGCTTCCATAAACTTGAGGCCATCCAAAACTCTGCTGCTCATGACCTTACTTGCATCAAGTGCCCATTCTCCTATCACCCCTGGGCTCGCTGACCTACATTGGCTCCCGGTCAAGCAACGCCTCACTTAAAATTCTTATCCTTATTTTCAAATCCCTCATGGCCTTGCCCCTCCCAGCTCTCTAATCTCCAGCTCCACGACCCTCTGAGATACCTGACTTCTTGAGCATCCCTGATTTTAATTGCTTCACCATTGGTGGCTGTGCCTTCAGCTACCTAGGGCCTAAGCTCTGGAATTCCTTCCCTAAACCCCTCCAGCCCTCGACATCTCTTTCTTCCTTTAAGACGCTGTTTAAAACCTACCTCTTCAACTAAGCTTTTGGCCATCTGCTGTAATATTTGCCGTATGTGGTTGAGTCTAATTTTGCTTTATGATGCTCCTGTGAAGTGCCTTGGAACATTTTACATGCGTATGATTGCATTGGCCTGTTCTCTGCCATGCATCCTTGCAGCCCAACTAGTCCACGTCAGCATTAATGGTCCCTCGAGCATCTGCTTGTCTTTCCTGATCTAAATCTACCAGCAAAACCTTTTACTCCCTTCTTCCTGTACTTGTTTAGCCTCCCCTTAAATGCATCTACACTATTTGCTTCAATCACTCCCTGTGGTAGCATTCTCACCACTCTCTTATGTTAAAGGAGCTATATAAATATAAGTTGTTATAATTTAGAATATCAGATATTGTTAATGGTTCCTGTCCCGTAAACGTAGAATGAAAATGTTTGTGGCAAGGAAATCCTGCTATCTCTGAAGAACAAAATATGTAACTGATTTCACAGGTGGATCAAGGATCTTTGTTAGCTGTTCACTAGTCTGATATTAGGAAGCAGTCTTCTTCCTTTTCCCATCTGATGGGTGACGGAGGTTATTGGGATGGTTTTGGAGATGCAAAGGAGGTTCTTTGCTTTGGTTTCGACTATATTGGATCTCCTATAAATAGGGCCCCTGCCACCTGCTCACTGCGAACTTGGTGCTGAAAGAGGGCACGTTAAAGCTATCCTGCGGGATAGTGGCAAGCCCTATCAGATCATTGCTCGTTGTGTATTGCGCATACTCACAAATGGGCCTAAGGCTGCCACTTTCAGACCTGATAAATGCGCAGTCTATTTCAAATTACCCTGGAAGGATAAGGTATCTTAAAGATTTGAGCAACAGGTAAAGCTAGCCATTTCACACTGCTATGCAGTAGCAACACAAGTAGTATTTTCCACTAACAGGATGCTGCTGTCAAGCCAAAAAGACATTCTGCCGACCATGCAAATGAGTAATGCAGTATATGAATTCCAATCCCAATGCATCACCAGGTACGTCCCAACGACTGGCGGATTGCATCAAACAGCGTGTCTCTTCGGCTGTTCGCAATAGATAAGAGTACAGACCGTAGTCAACCAGCCCGTACTTGCAAAACTCAGAATACAATGTCTAATGTTAGATGTCGTTCCGCGATTGGACAGCACTTACTGAACAATTACGAGTGTACTAAGAATTACATTAACAACCAATTTAAGGTTATCAGTCAGGTTCACAACATGACTTATTTACGCTTGCTAGAAGTCACATATATTCATACACAGGGACTTGTCCTCTACATAGGGTGGCGCAGTGGTTAGCACCACAGCCTCACAGCGCCAGCGACCCGGGTTCAATTCTGGGTACTGCCTGTGTGGAGTTTGCAAGTTATCCCTGTGTCTGCGTGGGTTTCCTCCGGGTGCCCCGGTTTCCTCCCACATGCCAAAGACTTGCAGGTTGATAGCTAAATTGGCCATTATAAATTGCCCCTAGTATAGGTAGGTGGTAGGGAAATATAGGGACAGGTGGGGATGTGGTAGGAATATGGAATTAGTGTAGGATTAGTATAAATTGGTGGTTGATGGTCGGCACAGACTCGGTGGGCCGAAGGGCCTGTTTCAGTGCTGTATCTCTAAATAAAATAAATAAAACATGCAAAAGGAACATGTCCAGACATTGTACTGGGGGGGACAGTAGTTCCGTGGTGCAATTTCCATGGCAATGCCTTGACCAATCAGAGTCAACTTGTCAACCAATCAGCACTTTCGTCTCATGCAGTATAAATTGTTGCTCCTTTTGAAACTAGCATTTTGCATCTGTCCTGATGAGTGCAAGATGAAAAGCTTCGACAACATGTTTCTTTTTTCAGCAATATATGGGAATAATTAACCAGGGCTCACCTCTTGGATCTAGAGTTTCATTGTGCTTTAGTATGATATGTGATTGTACAAGGATGTGATGTAATTGTACTTTTATTTTGTGCTATAACCTGTGCAGTGCAAAGTGTTATACTAAGTATGTATTTGCCATTACTGTCAATAAAAGAGAACTTCAAGTTTAAAAAAAAAACTCAAGGTGGCCAGTCTAGTAGCTGCAATGGTTGAGCACTGGATTCTCAGCTGGGACACTTGAATTTGTATTCTGGTATCCACTGACATTTATACTCCTCAAACAAGATCTTGACCAGATCAACCAGGGAAATAATGAAAGATCCTTTATAGAACCCATGGATGCGCGTTGAGGCATTTGAAGGTGCATATGGATTGGAGTTCCCCAACCGATGTGATGGAGGAACCTGGATCTTAGCATGAACTAGGAAATCAATGGCTAAGATTTTATGATCTTTTATATTAGCTGTGGTACCATGTTTTGTGGCCATTATGCCAGCTGTGTCGATTTTCGAGGTTTGCACCATCCATCTCTTGTTTGATAAATCTGGGAAAAGTTAGAACTTTGAAACGGCTTATCCGAAATAAACCAGGATTTACTTGAGAGTCAGAACATGAGTAGAATATTTTGGCTTGATCTTTTGGATTACAATTTATAACTTGTGTTTATTAGGTAAAAACTCAGTCAGATTTGAGAAAGACACCTGTATCAGAGGCAAGGAAAACTCCAGTGACTCAATCACAAAACCAAACCAGCAACTCTCAGTTCATCCCCATCCACCATCCAGGAGCATTTCCCCCTCTTCCTAGCCGACCAGGTGAGTGAACTTACGTACTTAAATTTGGAAACATTGCATCCAAAAACTGAAATTTCAAGCCTTGAAGTGCAGTTATATATGGCACAGCCTTTTGTTTCTGATTTTTGTTTGAAATTGATTCCAAATGCTTGCCAATGGAAACTGATTTGAGGGTGGATTTTCAGTTGGGTGTTAGTAGGTGCTGTTTAATGAGCCCTCACCCAACAATTAATGGGGAATGTTCTGGCCACACCTGATTTTTGCAGAGTTACCTTTATTTACATAGTGTGGTCAATTTCTCAGTCCATTATCGGGTCTGGCTGTAGGAATTCAGCAGGGGCATGACAAATCACATATAAGCAGCCCCCAAACCCCTGCTTAGATGGATGTCAGTCATAATGGCACAGAAGGAATCCATTCGGCCCATCATGTCCATGCCGGCTCTCTGTGGCGCGAACCAATCAATCCCATTTCCTGGCTGTATGCCATAGCCCTTAAGGTTATTTTCCTCAAGTGCCCATCCAATTTCCTTTTGAAATCAAAAGCCTCAGCTTCCACCAACCTTGTAGGCAGCAAGTTCCAGGTCATTACCACTCGCTATGTAAAGAAGTACTTCCTCACATCTCCCCCCACCACCCCATGTCTCTTGCCCAAAACCTGAAATCTGTGTCTCCAAATCCTTGTACCATCAGATAATGGGAACGCTTTTCTTTGTCTACCCTGTCTAAACTTGTCATAATCTTGTACACCTCTATCAAATCTACCTCAATCTCCTTTGCTCCAAGGAGAAGAACACCAGCTTCTCCAATCTAACCTTGTAAAATCCCTGATCCCTGAAACCATATTAGTAAATCTCTGTACCCTTTCAAGGACCTTCGTGTCCTTCCTAAAGTGTGGTGACCAGAACTGGATGCAGTACTCTGGTTGTGGCCTAACCAGAGCTTTATACAGGTTCAGCAAAACCTCTTTGCTTTTGTACTCAATTCCTCTATTTATGAAGCCCAAGATCCCATATGTTTTGCTAACCATTCTCTCAATATATTCTGCGACCTTGAAAGATCTATGCACATGAACTCCCAGGTTCTCCTGTCTCTGTATACTCTTTAGAACCGTACCATTTAGTCTATATTGGCTTGCCCTATCTCTTTTGTCAAAATGCATCATCTCACATTTGACCATTGTGTCTCTTTGAATGTAAGTGGCCACCTTTGACAATAAAATGATTAATTAAATGGCTTCTAATAGATATTTCAGTTTTTGCAGAAGTTGTTTTGGGTAACAAAAATGTATAGCAAAACTAGTGTTGGCACAATAAATGTGAAGGCGGGAGAACAAATCTTTCACCGAGTGATGGAGTGGCAGAATACTGCAATTCTGGTGAATTGGAAGTGATACCAAAAAAAATGATAGCAAAAGGGTGGCCTTGCTTTCCACTCCAGGGCACCTTCTCCACAGCACAACATTGCAGAATACCTGGTGGGAGGCTGATGTTGACTATTGCTATGAGTTCTATGGTTCACATTAGCTGCAGGTATCTTTGCAGCAGATTTCACTGATCTGTCTGGCTGTTTCTGCCCTGGAGCCTGTCTTGCCAGTTTTGCACAGGTATTGGCTGTAACTGTTGGTGAAAGGTGGCACAGTCTGTTGCTGCTGCAATCTGACCTGTTTTGCGTCTTTCCCCCACTCCTCCTCCCTTCAAAAAGCATAAATTAAGAGGATTCCCATTAAGAAATCCATTGTCCCAATAGTCTTAAAATGTTGCAGATGTCCATTTTAGATGGATGAGTAGATGTCAGGGCATCCCTCTGGTATAAAAGAGTTGGAAAATTGCTCGGGCATCTAAATAATGTAATTTTAGCTTACTTTGGACTCCTTCATATCATCTCATCCCTTCCTCTGTTTCTGACCAGGGCATGTCTGTTCTAATTTCTGCCGTGCCTATTTACCCCAAATTCCTTCCGTCCAACATGTGCGCATTTTAGCATTTGCTGTGGACCTGAGCGTATCACTTCTGTTGCACTCTTCCTTTCCAAAGTCCCTCTCTGGCCTTTCTCTGTCTCATTCCTTTCCTGTAACCCAACCATGCTGCCTTTCACATCCCTTTTTGGATATTTTATCTGCATCCCAACCCACTGTTACTGGTCTGCCTTCCTGCCACTGTTCCAGGCTTGAATAAGCCTACAGCTACCCACTGTGCCTCTTCTGAGTTTCGCAAAAGAGCCCAATGAGGCACCCACTGCTGCTTTCTTAGCAGCAGCCCTAACTGCCCCATCCTGTCATCAAACCTCCCACCAGTGCACCCAACTGGGATATAACCTTAGCAACCTCCTTTCTAGCCCATCCAACCCAACTACCACTGCCCCTTAGACTTTGCCAGAGAGTCAACGATCACTGCCCCTTTCTGCATTTTTCTCCAAAATGTCTGGTCACTTGTGAACAAGGCCCCTCTCATGCACAACCTTATTGTGGATGTTTGCATTGACATCCTGCTTTTTTACTGAAACTTAGTTCATGTGTGGTGACACCTTGCTCCTTGCTGTCCGACTATACTTTCCACCATTTATCCTGCCGAACCAGTGGTGGAGGTGTGGACCATATATTTAGTGCTGTCATGCTATTATTTGCTGAAATGTAAGAAAAAAGACTGAATGCTGCTTTATATAAAATGTCAGCCATCAACCCACTGATAATTGGTTAGCAGGATGTCTTTCTATCTGTCAGCACAGATTGCGGATTGGTATGCATGCTATCATAGCACTGACATGCCTGGTAACGATCCACAATAGTGTCTTTTTATTACAGGGTTCCCTCCACCTCCCTATCTTGTGTCGCCACCGGTTACTTTCCAGATGACTCCTGGCTATACATTTCCACCTGGAGTCTCCATACCAGGACCTTTCCTCCAAGCCACTGGCCACCCCCAGTCGGGAAGCCAGGTGCCAGGTGGGAAGCAGTCCCATGTCCCTTATAGCCAGCAGCGGCCATCAGGGCAAGGGCCAATAAACCAAGGACCCCAACAGCAACAACCTCAGCAGCATCAGCAGGTCGCCCAATCGCAATCGCAGCTTCAGGTTCAGGTTGTGAACCAACAGTCGCCTACCAAGGCAGCACAGCAACTGGGAAAGAATCAACACCATCTCGGACCTCAGCAGGTAAGGCAAGTGTGACCAATTTCTGAGTGTATTTCAAGTAAATAGAATAATTGCACCAGTTCTTTTTTAAAAGAAAAGATCCAGTTTTTACTGCAAATGCTGTATTTCTGTTCTGTCTGAGCAGATTAGGGACTGATACTTAGAGTGTCATAATGCTAACGTGCCTGGTAATAGCGTGTGTTTTAATTATAGGGTGTCTTCCATCTTACTATCTGGTTTTGCTGCCAGTTACTTTTAAGAATTCTGCATGTACATTGACTAGATTTTGCTATATAAAGCAGGTGTTATAAAGGTTGCTGAAACAATAGTGTTTTGAATATCCACATTTGGAAAGAATGAAGTTGTTTTGCATTATTGAGATGAATTCCATAACTGCTGCTTTAATTATTTATAATGTCCAACTTTGTAGGAAAATATTGAAAATCGGTTTTTATGCTAATGTGTTATGTTTTGCCAATCTGCTTTAAACACTGTCTCTATATTTAAGCATGCTTCTGTTAGAAACCTATTTTGTGGAAACACCATGGGTATGGAAATTAGCTCATGTCCTCATTCATTGAATATGATCCTCCGCATAATGACCTTTTTACCTTTTGCTTAAGGTGCAAAGTTTTAAGTTACTTGGGTGGGAAAACTGAAACAAGAGGCTGGACTTTTACATGGAGCAATGTAGGTGCTTCTCGGCCTTTTGGCTAAGGTCAAGTGTAGTATCTTCTTATCAGTACTTACTTGGTAGAGAAGAAACCATGATCAGTGGCTTTTGATCCTAGGTAGGCTTTGAGTAAAATGGCTATAACCAATCTTAGAGCTTCAGGCCAGGGAGTGCGTAACACCGTACGGGTGGTCGTGAGGGACAAGGATGGAGATGCACTGGTCGATCGCACCTTCTTCATCAAGAATATTCTCATCGATTGCTGTGGATTTCAAGCTACGGACATCTTCTGCCTACAGGATTTCCCCAGCAGTGGCTATTTCGACGTGACGTTCAAGGACGTGGCGGAATGCATCAAGTTCTTGAAGGCGTTCAAGGAGAAAGGGGACCGGGCGCTACTGTCGATTCTCACAGTGGAGCCGCTCTTCACGCTTCCGTCACAATGTGACCGGGTGGTGACGATTCACCTCCACAACCCCCATGTTCCTGTGATGGATGTACTCACCTTTCTCGCCAGGTACGTCGAGGTGGCCGGCAGCAGCACTGATGTCAAGGACCCCTTTGGGATTTGGACCAGCAAGCGGCAGGTCAAGGTGACCTTGAAGGTCGATGCCAATGGAGCCATTATCCACCCTCCCTCCAGCTTCGCAATCGGGGGAAGTCGAGGCTTCTTGGTCTACGCTGGGCAGCCCAGAGTTTGTCGCACCTGTGGCAAATCTGGTCACGTGGCAGCTAACTGCAGCACGGTTGTCGGCAAGAACTGCAAGGAGGAAGGCCATCAGACCAAGGACTGTAAGCAGACTAAGTGTTGCAACTTGTGCGGGGCGGCAGGCCACCTCTACAAAACCTGCCCCAAACACTGCCTCAGTTATGCTCAGGCAGCAAGGTCCAAGGAAAGGCCGGGAGAAGGTACGACGAAGGCGTCTGGTGCTGGAAAGGAGACAAGCAACCTTTTCCGCAGCAAGGAAAGTATACCTGAGAAGGAGAAGAAAGGGGAGGCAGCTGAAATCAGTGACCCAGCACCTACCCTACGCCCGGAAACCCCTCCTCCACAGACAGAATCAATGGAGGAGGAGGCAGCAGATGGACAAACTGGTCAGTGGCAAGTGGTACAAAGGAGAACCACAAAGAAAAGACCTCCAAAATTGGAACAGACCACCACCCAAACCATTGGCAAGAGGAGGTTACCGTCTGAGACAGACTACAGCAGCTCCTCTTCACTGGACGAGGAAGTGCTGGAACGACAGCCCCTTCAAAAGAGGCGGCAGAACTCAAAGGAGCTGGAAGATAAAGCCCCCAGCCCCCGGGCACTGAAAGCTGTGATGGGCCCGGCGTGCCCCAACCCCAAAGCGCCACACCTAGCGACATGCCCAGCGCATCCCAGCTCCGGGACACCGAGAGCAAAGACACGTCTGGCGCACCTCAGCTCCGGGAAGCCGGGAGCTGTGATGTTTTCGAGGAGGAACAGAGGGGAACAGCAGAGGACAACCCAATCCTTGCTGCCTACAAGACCCCCCCGATGTCACCCCAGCGGAACAAACCCTGCATGAAAAACCAAGAGTGGTTTCTGAGCCCAACGAACGTGAAACAGCTTGCACACACTGGGTATGCAGGAACATCCCGAAGCACTGGGACTAGCAAGGACAAATGGTATGGGAAGCAACAACTAATTTTTTAAAAATGGGTATAAGAATTGCTTCAATTAATGTGCGTAGCATTAAATCCACTACGCGATGTGTTTCAACCTTGGATTACGTCGCCAAGGTCAAAGCCGACCTACTGTTTCTGCAGGAGTGTGGAATACCACACCTCAGCACCGACAGGCAGTGGTTGCGATGGTGGTCCCACGGGCCATCGATCTGGTCAGAGGGTAATGATTGCCGTTCCTCCGGCCTGGGTATTCTGCTGCGGGGAGGTAACTTCACGATCTTCGAAGTTAAGGAGGTGGTGGGCGGTCGCCTCCTCGTAGCAGATGTAATGTACAACAACGCTCCGCTCCGGTTGATCGTGTACGCCCCGGTTCAATGCAGCGAGCGGCTGACCGTCTTCCAGCAGCTCCCACTGCTGCTGGCGACGTCCAGGCCGGTCATCCTAGGCGGTGACTTCAACTGCATCATCGATGCAGCTGGACGATCCGGCAGAGACGACAGCAAACTGGACGCGACGTCCAGATTCCTAATAGAAACAGTAAAAGATGCCAAACTGAATGACGTCTCCAGCAAACCTACAGAGGAACGCAGCGTAGATACACACGGTCAAGATCAGACGGGTCTGCCTGTTCCAGGATTGACTTCCTGTTTGTGTCCTGCGCTGTCACGGTCGGATCCACCGACGTCAAGCCGGTGTTCTTCTCCGACCACTGTCTCTTACTGGCCGACTGTCACTTACAGGACGATCAGCGGGTTGGCAGGGGGACGTGGAAGCTCAATGCTACGCTACTAACCCCAGAGAATGTTGAGGAACTCGAAAGGGATTGCGAAGGTTGGAGGACCGTGAAACCCCTCTGAGTCTCCAGCTCACTGGTGGGAAGCGATCAAGGAGAACATCAAGAGGTTCTTCATCCACAAAGATGTTCCGAGGGCGAGAGAGAGACAGAGGGAAATGTCCCGACTCCAGAAAAGTATGCAAAATTTGCTCCGGCTGCAGTCGATGGGGGTCGAAGTTAAGGAGGACATCCATGAGGTGAAGAGCCAGCAGGCTTCGCTCTTTGCCACGGAGGCCTCCAAGATCATCTTCCGGTCCAGAGTCCGCTCCATTGAGCAGGATGAGATGTGCTCGCGTTACTTCTTCCAAAAGGTACACGGAGAGAGCTCTGTGATCAGCAGCCTGGTCAGAACAAAGAACAGTACAGCACAGGAACAGGCCATTCGGCCCTCCAAGCCTGCTTGATGCCTGTCTAAACTAAAACCTTCTGCACTTCCGGGGACCGTATCCTTCTATTCCCATCCTATTCATGTATTTGTCAAGAAGCCTCTTAAACGTCGCTATCGTACCTGCTTCCACCACCTCCCCCGGCAGCAAGTTCCAGGCACTCACCACCCTCTGTGTCAGCTGTGGGTAAATTCTGCAAAACAAAGAGGATGGCTCGGTGACGTCTTAGCAGTTCGACATACTAAGGATCAGCAAATCCTTTTATGCCGGGCTATATGACGCGAAGCCCACAGACAGCAGAGCCTCCCAGTCCTTCCTTTCATGTATCACAGAGGTCTTAGATGACAGCACGAGGGAGAGACTGGACAAGCTGCTAACTCTGGACGAGCTGACAAAGGCCGTCGGGTCCTTCGAGACGAGTAAAACTCCCGGAAGCGATGGCTTACTGGTTGAGTTGTATTCGGCCCTGTGAGACTGGGTCGGCCCGGACCTGCTGGAAATATACGAGAGTATGCTCCTGACCGGCAGCATGTCAGAATCCATGAGGAAAGGCATCACCCTCATCTACAAGCGGAAGGGGGAGAGGGCAGAAATCAGAAATTGGCGGCCCATCTCACTGCTTAATATGGACTACAAGATTCTGTCCAAAGTCATAGCCAGTCGAGTCAAGTCTGCTCTGGAGTTGGTGATTCACCCTGACCAGACCTGTACTGTACCCGGCAGGAAGATTTCTGATAGCCTCGCGCTACTCAGGGATATGGGACAGGAGGGTGGACGCCTGCCTCATTAACCTGGACCAGGAGAAGGCTTTTGACAGGATATCGCACACCTACATGATGGACGTGCTTTCCAAAATGGGGTTTGGGGAGGGAATCTGCAATTGGATCAAACTGCTCTACACAAACATCAGTAGCGCAGTCTCAATCAATGGGTAGGAATCGGAAAGTTTCCCGATCCAATCTGGAGTCAGACAGGGCTGTCCTCTCTCCCCGTTCTTGTTTGTTTGCTGTATTAAACCCTTTGAGTCTATTAGGAAGGATGCAAGCATAAGAGGGGTGACAATCCCAGGCAGTGGAGGCACTCAGGTTAAAACCTCCCTGTACATGGATGATGTCGCTGTCTTCTGCTCGGATCTGCTGTCTGTGCGCAGACTGATGAGCATCTGCGACCAGTTTGAACTGGCCTCGAGCCAAAGTTAACCATGGCAAGAGCGAGGCCATGTTCTTTGGGAACTGGGCTGACCGATCTTTTGTCCCCTTCACCGTCAGGTCTGACTACCTGAAGGTGCTGGGAATATGGTTCGGAAGGGTCGGGACGTGCACCAAAACCTGGGAGAAGTGAGTAGCCAAGGTACAACACAAGTTGAGCATGTGAGGGCAGCGATCTCTCTCCATTGTGGGTAAGAACTTGGTCATCAGGTGCGAGGCGCACGTTGTTACTGTATGTGGCGCAGGTCTGGCCCATATCCCACTCCTGCGCTGTGGCGGTCACCCGAGCCATTTTCTGCTTCATCTGGGGATCCAAAATGGATCGAGTCCGGAGGGACACTATGTTCAAACCTCTGGATAAGGGCGGAAAAATGTACCCAACGTTGCCCTCATCCTGATGACCACCTTCGTGTGCGGCTGCATCAAGCTGTGTGTAGACCTCCAGTACGCAAACTCCAAGTGTCACTATGTGCTGAGATTCTGTCTGTCCCCGGTGTCGCGAAGGATGGACCTGGTCACATTGCCGAGGAATGCTCCATCCAGTTGGACCGTGCCGTACCACCTATCCTTCGTGGAGCAGTTTCTGCGGAAAAACACCTTTGACCACCGGTCCATCAGGCAGTGGTCTGCACGGAATGTCCCCAAGGCTCTGCGGGAAAAGGAGATGGTGGATCCTGTCGGATGGTTCCCCGAGCAGACCGCCAAAGTCATTTGGCGGAATGCCTCATCACCAGAACTTTCAAACAAACACCAAGACGTAGCTTGGCTGGTGGTGAGAAGGGCCCTCCCCGTCAGATCCTTCCTGCACGCCCCAAGTCTCTCTCCCCCCCCCCCCCCCATGCCCCTGCACAATGCCCTCACGGTGGCTGTGGTGGGGAAAGGACGATTGCCCACCACCTTCTGGAATGTGTCTTTGCAAAACAGGTGTGGAAAGAGATGCAGTGGTTTTTGTCGAGGTTCATCCCAAGCAGCTCTGTAACACAGGAGTCTGTGCTCTACGGGCAGTTCCCAGGGACGCACACCGAGACAAACATCAGCTGCTGCTGGAGGACTATCAATTCGGTGAAAGACACCCTTTGGTCTACCTAAAACATGCTGGTCTTCCAACGCAAAGAGTTGCCCACGACCGAATGTTGCAGACTGGCACATTCCAAGGTCCACCACTACGTGCTGAGGGATGCACTAAAGCTTGGGACAGCCGCAGCAAAGGCTCAATGGAGAAAGACCACTGTGTAAGGTCCCCCCACCAAGCTGAACTGAGGGGCTGGATCCATGGGAAACCCCTCGAACTGTATGGGGAAAATTTTGTGTGCTGTAAAATGTAAAAATGTATATGGCATGACAAATGAAATGGAAGGGTTGTGAGGCAACTCATGGTTGTATTGAAGGAAACGGACCTCCTTTGCACTGTTTGTAATTTTTGACTTGGTGCTGTTTGAAACTGTTTGATGTATTTTTTACAGATTTTTATGAATAAAGTATATTTTGGAAATTAAAAAAAACATTGTGCCAGCATTGCAATATGCATAAATTAACTTAATTTTTTTTTTGTGCTCTTCTGTCAGGTAGTATGCGAAGGATGATTTTCTAATACAATGAATAAAGACCCTATCCAGACTAGTTAATCAATCAATTAACATCTTATATTTTCTCTCCTTGAGTATCTGCAGGCTGATCAGACCAACCAGCTTTGGAATCAACATCATGCGGTCCCCTCTCAACATCAGAAGACATCCATCCAGATGTCTTTGAAGCAACAACCCTATTTCATGCATCAGGACCCATTAAAGCTGTTTGAAAAGTCACTTCAGCAATCACAGCAAGTCCAGATGGAAAAGAACCTGAAGGCTTTTGCTATGGAACCATTTACCCAGAACCCTTCAGATGTACAAAAATTGCAGGACTTTCCTTGGGATTATGGTATGTTAGGCACATTTGATTATTTGTATGTTAAATGCATAATGCTGTGTGAAATTGCGTTGTTCTCACTAAGAAGGACTCACCCTCTTATCGTTGTTAAACAACCTGCTGATACTTAATGTCTCAGCTTGCACATGAAAAATGGCACGTTGGTGCGGTACAAACAGCTTCTGCACCACATTTCAGTCTTAATGTCTTTGGAAGAGGAGAAAATAAAATGCTTGTAGAGTGGCGCCAGCTGAATTGCTGTGATTGGTTGCAGCATGGTGCATTGGACTGCCGTGAAAGATGGAACATTTGGTGCCGTATTAAAAGAGAAATCCTGTTTATTCCTGATTCTAGCTTCCCTTGTCATTTTTAAGCGGCCCATATATGTTTTACACTTTTACTGCAGTTATATTGGGGGAGAAAAGTTGTTACTTAGAATGTTGTCACTAATCTTGCACTAAATGCTCCTCATACTAGAGGCCTGCTTTAGGTCGGGAAAAAGAACCCAACCCAAACCCGACCAAACTACAGCGGTCCCGATCCCAACCCGGCCCGAGTCCCTCCGATTTTGCCCCGAGCCCGACCCAACTCGAACCCGCCACAACTCGAACCCGCCACAGCTCGAACCCGCCACAGCTCGAACCCGCCACAGCTCGAACCCGCCACAGCTCGAACCCGCCACAGCTCGACCCCGCCACAGCTCGACCCCGCCACAGCTCGACCCCGCCACAGCTCGACCCCGCCACAGCTCGACCCCGCCACAGCTCGACCCCGCCACAGCTCGACCCCGCCACAGCTCGACCCCGCCACAGCTCGACCCCGCCACAGCTCGACCCCGCCACAGCTCGACCCCGCCACAGCTCGACCCCGCCACAGCTCGACCCCGCCACAGCTCGACCCCGCCACAGCTCGACCCCGCCACAGCTCGACCCCGCCACAGCTCGACCTGATCCAAGCCCAGCCCGACCATCCGTTTACTTACCTTCCTGACACCGAACCTGCAAGAAGCTGCATCATGCTGTGACGTCATAGTGATGTCACTCGCTCACTGCGCAAACTCAGTTTTGTCCCGGACTCCCAGCTCAGGTAAGTTTTTATTTTTTTTTATTTTTAATACGTACCGTGTGTGTCGGGCCTGACCCGACCTGAGCCCGAAAGCCGGGCCCGACACGACCCGAACCCGACACGTGTCGTCGGGTCCCGTCGGGTCCCATCGGGTCGGGTAGCAGGCCTCTATCTCCTACATCCATGTTTTCTGTAGAAAAAATCTTTTCCTTTATCCTTATAACTTTCAAACGGTCATATCCCTTGATTGTTCTGAAAGCTTTTTGTTTATCCCTAACAGTATTTACAGAAGTCAGGAAGCTTTAAGGATGTAATGATCACTATTTGCATCCTTACCTAGCCATGTTTGTTCTTTATCGCCCTTTAATCTGGTTTGATTTAGTCAGGTTGAAGTTTTATTGTAGCCTCATTAACGTTGCTTTTAATATTTCCCATATTTCTACGGTAGGTTTCCCAATCCTTATTATGTTCCAGTTAAGTTAGTTAAGCTTGTTTTCTGTTTTCCCAAAGCACATCCATAACCGTTATTGGATCACGGCATCCTTAAAGCTTCCTGACTTCTGCCTTGCATACCGTATATGGGTCATTACTAAAGAGTAAATCCAGAATTGTGTCTTATCACATTGTCTGTTCAACATATTGAGTGAAAGAGCGATGCTTTACCAACTGAAAAACAAATACATTTTCATTTTCCCTCTGCTACTTTCCCAATTAATATCTTGGAGTGGTTGCAATCCCCAATGACTAAAATGTAATGCTTTCAGGTTTACAAAGGAAATCAACATTGATTCAAGTGACTTATTTACCATTATGAAACGTTCAAATCAAAACTGGGTCCCTTAAAAGCTAAGTACTTTTTAAGAAGGAAAATCGGGTGAAAATTTTTGCACCCTTTAAGGAAGTAGTGTTGTGAAATAAATTATATAGGAGGACCTTTGAAATGGATGTTACTAGAATTCCATTTCTGGAAAGAGAATGGACAAGATAATAGATATGTTTATCTGTGAAACAAGACAGGCATATTAGGCTTAATAGACTTTTTGTGTTGCTAATAAATGTTTACGTTCTTATGTCAGACATGCGGCATATGATGGGGCATCAACTGAGTAATGATCGTATGGTAAAACGACAGCCAGGGGTTTTCCGAACAGATCAAGATAATATGCCTAGAATGCAGACGTATGAGGTAAGGTATAAATGAATGCAAATAAGCAACATTAAGTATAACATGAACCCCAGATGATGTGCATATAAACTAGTTGGACTTGGATTTCAATCCAGAGAAGCTAATTCTGAAGTTTATACCATGGGATTTATATAATAGTTGTATTGCCTGAAAAAATTAGATTCACTAAAAATTTAGTTTGAGATTTTTAACCCTCCTTGTTGCTCATTTGTTCTTTGACCTAAAGTAAACTTTTTTTCCTGATTAACCTGTCCATTTAAATAGTGGAAAGTGGGAAAACTTTGCTCGTGAAAATAAACTTTGAAAAGGCATGAGAAGAGTAAAGAAAACTCAATTCTTAGTACAAAGAGGGCATGTGAATTAAAATGAAATGTATCTAAAGTATTAGCCGATGTGACATTGATTTAGCCGCTTGATATATTTTTGTTTTGGTCTGTATCATTGTTAATCAGCTCTTCAGTTTTTAGAAAGAACTTTTTCAGTGTTGGCTATCTGTAAATCTTTTCCAGTGAGGTTAAAATAATGTTTGCAAACTAAAATCACCCAACCCTCATGTAGTACTCACTACTGATATTCATGACCATTTTGTAAAATATCAGTGTAATCTTCAAGCAGCATCCTCACTTGTTTATCTTCTGCATCTCATTCTATACCTGTCTTATTCTATCTGATAAGTTTTGTGCAATTTCAGATAATTTTGACATTCAACAGCTTCTAAATCTCATTAAATTTTCTGTTTGTATATTGCAGTTCTTTATATTAGTTATTCACTAATATAGTTAAGTATACTAATTAGTCCTGCTCAGTGGTTTGGGTGACCTCTCTGCAACAATCCTGTTCAAAGTATTTCACTGCCTTTTAATATTGTTTCATTGTAAAAGTTGATCTATTTAAACATGGAATGAAATCAGGTAGCTTCTAGCTGTGTACTTGTAAATATTACAAAGGACAAGTGAGTTAAAAACTATATTGAGGGTTCCTCATAAACTTGAATTCATATAAATTAGGTAAATAATCCACTTAATCAAAAAGGTTTTCTATTAATATTTTCCAGTATATGCCATACAGCAAGAGTTATTTTATTTTGCCCAATGGTCTGTTTGTTAGTACTATCTTTTAGACCATTTAAAACATGCCTGGTCTTCACTTTTTAACTTCGACTTCAATGCTTCTAAACAATTCCCATCCCCTCAAGTACATTTCCGGCTGTAGGATGAATTATGAATAAGGCCCTTACATTTTGTCAGGAATCTTTACTGATGAACATATTTTCGGTGTGTCTGGTTCTAAAGCCAGCTCTAAGACTTGTTTATTTTTGTTTCCTCTCTGAGTATGCTTTCTTCCTCTGTTCTTCTTCTGTCTGTAGGATGCCAAGAGCTCACCTCTGTTGCCTCCTGATCTGTTAAAAAGTATTGCTGACTTTGAGGAGGAGGAAGAGCTGGCTTTTTCCAAACCCCATGATTTCTACCAGGCCTTGGCTAGCCCTCTTGGCAGTACTTCGGGGCGAGGTTTCTTTGTATGTACTTACTACTTTGATCTTCTGCTTTCTGTCTTACATTTCCATTCTTGATAAGTGTATAAAACAAAACATAGTTTTCAGTATAGTAGCGACTCAAGCAAAAGTATTAGTAAATTGCTGTATGCTGCTTACACTATTGTGTTTCTCAGTTAAAGGTAATATTCTAGGCAGTTGACTTAATGGAGCATGAACTTGACTGTTTTGTGTTTTCTTTTTGAGGGCAATTATATGTCACAGTATTTTGGTATGAGTCACCACTACAGACTGATGAATTTATTTGCAACTACACATCTTTTAGAATTTACGTTTTGAAAGGATTTGTTTTAATACTAAATCTATTCAAAGAAATGGATGGCTAAAATGGGCTTGCTGATCAGGGAGCTGAGATTAGTCATTATCATAGAGATAAAACTTTCCATTTTTGGTAGCACGTTAATGTTGATGCAGACAACGAAGAAGATCTGTCTAGGAGAGAGATTTGGAGTTCCAAATCTGTAGCAGTGATTGTAGAGAAAGAAAGAGAAAAACAAAATAGAGGGGGAAAGCAAACACCATCGTAAAGGCAGTAATGGGAGAAACAGCAAAATAAAAGCAATATGCTGGAAATCTGAAATGAAAGCAAATTGCTGGGAATACTCAACAGGTCTGGCAGCATCTGTGGAGAGAGAAGCAGAGTTAGTGTTTCTGATCTGTGACTTTTCATCAGAGCTGGCTGAAGTTAGAAATGTAATAGGCTTTGGGCAAATGAAAGGGTGGGGGAAGAAGAACTTGGGGGAAGGTGTGGGATCAGGCAGAGGGCAGGGAAGATTAACGACAGATGTCACAGAACAAAAGGCAAAGGGAGTGCCAGTAGTTGTAGTAAAAGACAAAGCATTAGTCCAGAGAGAGTGTTAATGGCAGAATAATAAACAGCTCTGTCCAAAAGCAAAAACATGAAAAACAGGTTTAAGGCAGGTTCATGGTTAAAAAATTAAATTAAATCAAATAAATAATTAAAAAAAAAAATTAAAATGGCTGTAATGCTCTGAAATTGTTGAACTTAAGTCCAGAAGGCTGTAGCGTGCCTCATCGGAAGATGAGGTGCTGTTCCTCAAGCTTACATTGAGCTTCATTGGAACACTGTAGCAGGCCAAGGACTCAAATGTGAGAGCAGGGTGGTGAATTAACATGACAGGCAACCAGAAGCTCAGGGTCATGCTTGTGGACTGAGCAGAGGTGTTCTGCAAAGAGGTCACCCAATCTGCATTTTGTCTCTCCAGTGTAGAGGATACTGCATTGTGAGCAGTGAATACAGTATACTAAATTGAAAAAAGTACAAGTAAATTGCTGCTTCACATGGAAGGAGTGTTTGAGGCCTTGGGTGGTGAAGAGAGAGGAGGTGAAAGGGCAGGTGTTGCACCTCCTGCGATTGCATGGGAAGGGCACAAGGCATCAGAGGTAATGGAAGAGTGGACCAGGGTGTCGTGGAGCAAATAGTCCTTTTGGAATGCTGTCAGGGGAGGGGAGAGGAAGATGTGTTGGGTGGTGGCATCATGCTGGAGGGGACAGAAATGGAAGAGGATGATCATCCGGATGTGGAGGCTGGTGGGGTGGAAAGTGAGGACAAGGGGGGGAACCCTGTTGCGGTTCTGGGAGGGAGGGGAAAGAGTGAGGGCAGAAGTGTGGGTCGGACATGTTCGAGGGCCCGGTCAGCCACAATGGGGTGTGGGGGGGAGGTTGGTGGTTGGGGAATCCTTGGTTCAGGAAAAAGGAAGATATATCCGAAGCGCTGTTGTGGAAGGTTGCATCATCAGAACAGATGCGTCGGAGATGGAGAAACTGGGAGAATGGAATGGAGTCCTTACAGGAGGCAGGGTGTGAGGAAGTGTAGTCAAGGTTGCTGTGGGAGTCGGTGGACTTGTAATGAATATTAGTAGGGAGCCTATCCCCAGAAATGACGACAGAGAAGTCGAGGAAGGGCAGTGTCGGGGATGGACCATGTGAAGGTGAGAGAAGGGTGAAAATTGAAAGCAAAGTTGAAGTTTTCCAGTTCAGGGCGAGAGCAGGAAACTGCACCGATACTGGATGGGAGACTGGCTGGAGCAAGGTAGCAAGTGTCCAAGGAGTAGAAGGACAAGAAAAAAAAATCATAAATTAATATTATGAAAGAGAATGCTGAGGTCGGAAAAGTACAATTATGAAAAGGGGAGAGAAAGAAAAGTAAGGAAAGTGGAACTCAAACTTTCCACAGTTGAGATATAATTGTTGGGATGTGAATTGTTGTACAAACATTAGAGGGCAGGAGTGTCAGCACAAAAATAATACCAAGAAAATGCGTGGCCTGTCTGCAAAACTTGGCTTCCTGTTAATATTTTTATTGTGCTTTTGGTGTAAAACTTTTGTGACTGTAAATGCCTGTGCCCACATTTATAATGGATTTTACCGATAGAAATTTGCTCCCCATGTCACCTAGTGGCCAAAAAGTGCAATTGTACAGTGACAAAATTACGATTTCTGTCCCAGTTTGACCATCATTTGAACTTTGCTGCCCCAACCACTCCCAAACCAGTGTTTCTATTCCACCTTTCCTCCCAATCCCTTTTTCATTGAGACACTTTAGTTTAATTTTAAAGCTTTTACGACTAATATTTGTGTTTTTAATCTTCCAGGGCTTAATTTTTGCTTCCCATGCTGTTTGAAATGGTCATCAATGGCTCTGGATGCCCCACATCCGCAAAAACACAATTTTATAAAGTTAGCTTCGGTACATGGCCTGTCCTCTCTTCCACCTGCTATTTCATGGTGGTATCATATCTTGGAGGCTTGTTTTGCATTTACGCCCTTAACTGTCTCTTCCTCGACATGCAACCCTGCTGCACCTTACCAGTTGGGTGCAATGTGACTACTTTCATTGTGTTAAATGAAGCTTCAGTCCATGTGGCCCACTACCTTTCTATCTCTTGAAGGCCTGTTCAATTGAATAAATATCTTTAACAAGTGCTCATTTAGATGAAATAATTAGATTAAAAAGTCAGGACTGCTGATTGTTGGGCCAAGGGTAAATCAGTGACAGTAATTCGCTAGCAAACACCTTCATATTACTATTGTCATCACCGTCACTGACCCTTTATTCCCCCTATATTCTTCTCCCCACTCAGTTAGCTCCACCTCTACTTCCTTTTTCCACCACCTCCCCACTCTTTCCTCTCTTCTCCCTCTATGCCATCTTCTCTCTCCCCTTCCCTCACCTCTCTGTTTCTCCATGTGTCTCTCTCCCTGCCCCCCCTTCTCCCTAGTTTGATATGTACACAGTGCATGATTTCCCTGGATGCATCAGTAGACTGTTTCTCTGTCTCCAACAAATTCTGTTTTTGTTTTTCAAATTTATTTAAAGAAAAGCTAGAAGATACATATTTCAAATCTTATTTCAGGTAAAAATTATCTTCAGTTTTTCAGTGAGATGGAAATAACACATTGTACTGATTACACACACATTGTAGCTTTTGTTGCTGTTCAATTATAAATACTGAATGAACTTCAGAAATTATATTGACGATGTCTTTGCACGTTTTGATTTGAATTTATATATTTTTTTAAAAGTTGAATTCTGAAAGCAAACAGAGCCTCGAACAATCTGTCACAGAATCAGTGGCTCTGGTGTTATCCCCATATGGCATAAATGTGTCCATTGAACTTAGCGAGCAATGCCGTGGGAGATCTAGTTACCTAAATAACTGCACATATAATTTGAAGTAATCGATGGTGAGGACTGGGCAACCAAATTTATGCCATCTCTAGAATCAGGACAGTTTATATTAAAGTGATAGATGAAAGAAACTGTTGGATAAAATTATTAGTTTTGTTGTGCTAATGCAAAAATATGGTTTTGGTCATTGTAATTCCTGTCATCTTAATCAAGGTGTAATCCACACATAGCATTTCCTTGGTCCAAAAACTAAAAGTTATCTGTATGCTGTTGTGCTAAAATAGCAATGAAAATGCTGCCTTTGATGGAGAAATTTTTAAAAAGAAAAGATTAAAAAAAATGACTTTTCTAGCAGCTTCAGATGCCACCTAATTTGCAGCACTGTATCCTACATTGCAAGGCTTGTAAAGGGAGACAAAATGTCTGCATTTTTCCCCAGCAAGAACCAAGACCCAGAAAGTTTAAGAGAACTTCCTGTTCTTTTTAGCAAGAAGAGAAATATTGCTAACTGCCATGTTTAAATCACTGAGTGACTGTCATGTGACAAACACCTCCCCATCTGTGGTTTTAAGCTCGTCCTTCTGCAGAAGAGAGAAGGAGAAGCAACTGGACTCTGACATGTGCAGACCTAAGTGGGGGTCTTGCTCTCTCGCTCCAGACCCACAGCAATGTGGTTGACTCTAAAAATGCCCTCTACCATGGCCTAGCAAGCCACTCAGTTGTATCACACTGCTGCAAAGTCAATAAGGAATTAAACCGGATGGACCACCCGGCATTGTCCTAGGCAAAGGAAACGACAACAGCAAACCCAGCCCTGTCGACCCTGCAAAGTCCTCCATTAATAACATCTGGGGGCGTGTGCCAAAGTTGGGAAAGCTGACCCACAGACCAGTCAAGCAGCAGCCTGACATGGTCATACTTATGGAATCATACCTTACAGACAATGTCCCAAACACCTCCATCACCACCCCCAGGTATGTCTTGTCCCACCAACAGGACAGACCCAGCAGAGGTGGCAGCACAGTGGTATACAGTCCTCAACATCGACTCCGTACCCATGAAATCTGATGGCATCAGGTCAAACATGGGCAAGGAAACCTCCTGCTGATTACTGTCTACTGCCCCACCCCCCCAAAAAAACTGAGGGATCAGTACTCCTCCATGTTGACCACCACTTGGAGGAATCACTGAAGGTGGCAAGGGTGCCAAATGTACTCTGGGTGGGGGTCTTCAATGTCTATCACCAAGAGTGGCTCAGTAGCACCACTGCTGGCCGAGTACTAAAGGTCATAGCTGCTAGACTAGGTCTGCAGCAGGTGGTGAGGGAGCCAACAAGAGGGAAAAACATACTTGACCTCGTTGTCACAATCTGCCTGTTGCAGATGCAACTGTCCATGACAGTATTGGTAGGGGTGACCACTGCACAGTCTATATGGAGACTAAGTCCTGTCTTCACATTGAGGATACCCTCATTTGTGTTGTGTGGCAGTACCACTGTGCTAAATGGGATAGATTTCAAACAGATCTAGCAACTCAAAACAATCCATGAGGCGCTGTGGGCCATCAGCAGCAACAGAATTGTACTCAACCACAATCTGTAACCTCATGGCCCGGCATATCCCCCACTTTACAATTGGCATCAACCCTGGTTCAGTGAAGAGTGCAGGAGGGCATGCCAGGAGCAGCACCATGCATACCTAAAAATGTGTCAACCTGGTGAAGCTACAACCCAGGACTACATGCATGCCAAATAGCATAAGCAACATGTGATAGAACTAAGCGATCCCACAACCACAGATGGCTTTGCTGCACAGCAGGGAAGGAAAAGGAGCGGAAGAGCTACAGTGATGGGGGATTCTATCGTAAGGGGTACAGATAGGCATTTCTGTGGCCGCAAACGTGACTTCAGGATGGTATGTTGCCTCTCTGGTGCTAGGGTCAAGGATGTCTCAGAGCGGCTGCAGGACATTCTGAAGGGGGAGTGTGAACAGTCAGAGGTCGTGGTATACATTGCTACCAACGACATAGGTAAAAAGAGGGATGAGGTCCTTCAACAAGAATTTAGGGAGCTAGGTAGCAGATTAAAAAGCAGGACCTCAAAGGTTGTAATGTCTGGATTACTCCCAGTGCCACGTGCTAGTGAGTATAGGAATAGGATGATAGAACAGATGACTGCGTGGCTGAAAAGATGGCGCAGGAGGGAGGGCTTTAGTTTCCTGGATCACTGGGTCTGTTTCTGGCAAAGGTGGGACCTGTACAAGTTGGACGAGTTGCATCTGAACCGGAATGGGACCAACATCCTTGCTGGGAGGTTTGCTAGTGCTGTTGGGAGGGTGGCGGGGTGGGGGGGGGTTAAACTAATTTGGTAGGGGAATGGGATACAGAGTGGAGGTACAGTAGGGGGTGATCAGTCAAATATAGAAGAGAAACTGAGTCAATCTGGAAGGCAGAGCAAATATAAACCTGTTAAGGCACCAGGGAAAATGCAAGACTGGATTGCATCTATTTTAATGCAAGGAGTCTTGACTAGTAAGGCAGATGAATTAAGGGCATTGATTAGCACATGGGATTATGATGTTGCTATCATAGAGACATGGTTTAGGGAGGGGCAGGACTGGTAGCTCAATATTCCAGGGTATAGAATCTTCAGCTATGACAGGGGAGGGGATAAAAGAGGAGGTGGCACTGCACTGTTGATTAAGGAGTCAATTACTACAGTAAGGAGGGATGTTATCTTAGAAGGGTCTTCAAATGAGGCCATATGGGTAGAACTTAAAAACAAAAAGGAGGCAATCACTTGGCTGGGAGTGTACTGCAGGCCTCCAAACAGTCAGGGAGAGATAGAGGAGCAGATATGTAGGCAAATCTCAGAGGTGTAAAAATAATTGGGGATTTCAACTTACACTAAGACAATCCCAGTTAATATTAGGTAATAGGCTTAAAGGGGGCGGAATTCTTAAAATGCATACAAGAGAGCTTTTTGAGCCAGTGCGTAGAAAGTCCTACAAGAGAAGGGGCGGTACTGGACCTAATCCTACGGAATGAAGCTGGACAAGTGGTAGAAGTGTCAGTGGGGGAGCATTTCGGGGATAGTGACCATAACTCTAAGCTTTAAGGTAGTACTGGAAAAGGACAAAGATGGGCCGGAAATAAAGATACTGAATTGGGGGAAGGCCGATTTCAATCATAAAACAGGATCTGGCCAGAGTGGAATAAAAATAATAAATGCTGGAACCAATCAGCAAGTCTGGCAGCATCTGTGGAAAGAGAAGCAGAGTTAACGTTTCGGGTCAGTGACCCTTCATCGGAACTGACCAGAGTGGGCTGGGAGCAGCTACTTGTAGGAAAGTCTACATCAGACCAGTGGGAGTCATTCAAAGAGGAAATAGTGAGGGTTCAGAGCCAACATGTACCTGTTAAGGTGAAGGGTAAGACCAACATGTCCAGGGAACCCTGGATGTCAAGGGATATAGAGGATTGGATCAGGAAAAAAAGGAGGCTTATGGCAGATTCGGAGCGCTGAAAACAGCGGCGGCATTAGAGGAGTATAGAAAGTGTGGGGGGTACTTAAAAAAAAAAGTAATTATGAGAGCGAAGAAGGGGCATGAAAAAACACTGGCGGGCAAGGTAAAGGAAAATCCTAAGGCATTTATAAGTATATATGAGGTTTACAAAGTTGTGAGCGGCGTGGACAGAGTGGATAGTCAGAAGCTTTTTCCCATAGTGGAAGGGTCAGTTACTAGGGGGCATAGGTTTAAGGTGAGAGGGGCAAAGTTTAGAGAGGATGTGTGAGGCAAGTTCTTTACACAGAGGGTGGTGAGTGCCTGGAACTTGCTGCCGGGGGAGGTGGTGGAAGCAGGTACCATAGAGACGTTTAAGAGGCATCTTGACAAATACATGAATAGGATGGGAATAGAGGGATACGGACCCCGGAAGTGCAGAAGGTTTTAGTTTAGGCAGGCATCAAGATCGGCGCAGGCTTGCAGGGCCGAATGGCCTGTTCCTGTGCTGTACTGTTCTTTATTTGTTGTTTGTTCTATATTAAGGACGTGGATAACCAGGGAAAGAATGGGGCCCATTAGGGACCAAAGTGGCAATTTGTGTGTGGAGCCAGAGAACGTAGGTGAGGTTTTAAATTATTACTTTTCATCTGCATTCACAATGGAGAAGGACGATGTAGGTGTAGAGATCATGGAGGGGAATTGTGGTATACTTGAGCATAGTAGCATTGAAAGGGAGGAGGTATTAGCTGTTTTAGTGGGTTAAAAGTGGATAAATCCCCAGGCCCAGATGAGATGTATCCCAGGCTGTTATGTGAGGCAAGGGAGGATATAGCAGAGGCTCTGACACAAATTTTCAAATCCTCTCTGGCCACAGGAGAGGTACCAGAAGACTGGAGGATAGCAAATGTGTCATTATCCAAGAAGGGTAGCAGGGATAAACTAGGTAATTACAGGCTAATTACAGTCTAACATCAGTGGTTGGGAAAATATTGGAAAAAATTCTGAGGGACAGGATTAATCTCCACTTGGAGAGGCAGAGATTAATCAGGGATGGTCAGCATGGCTTTGTCAGGGGGAGATAGTGTCTAAATAACTTGATTGAATTTTTTGAGGAGGTGACTAGATGTGTAGATGAGGATAAAGCAGTTGATGTAGTCTACATGGACTTCAGTAAGGCTTTTGATAAGGTCCCGCATGGGAGATTGGTTAAGAAGGTAAGCCCATGGGATCCAGGGCAATTTGGCAAATTGGATCCAAAATTGGCTTAGTGGCAGGAGGCAGAGGGTAATGGTCGAGGGCTGTTTTTGCGATTGGAAGCCTGTGACCAGTGGTGTACCGCAAGGATTGGTGCTGGGACCCTTGCTGTTGTAGTGTACATTAATGATTTAGACGTGAATATAGGAGATATGATAAAGAAGTTTGTAGATGATACGAAAATTGGTGGTGTCGTAAATAGTGCGGAGGAAAGCCTTAGATTACAGGATGATATAGATGGGCTGGTAAGATGGGCAGAGCAATGGCAAATGGAATTTAATTCTGAGAAGTGAGGTGATGCATTTTGGGAGGACTAAAAAGGCAAGGGAATATACAATGGATGGTAGGACCCTAGGAAGTACAGAAGGTCAGAGGGATCTTGGTGTACTTGTCTATAGATCACTGAAGGCAGCAGCACAGATAGATGTGGTTAGGAAGGCATATGGGATGCTTGCCTTTATCAGCCAAGGCATAGAATATAAGAGCAGGGAGGTCATGATGGAGCTGTATAAAATGCTAGCTAGGCCACAGCTGAAGTACTGTGTACAGTTCTGGTCACCACACTATAGGAAGGGTATGATTGCACTGGAGACGGTGCAGAGGAGATTCACCAGGATGTTGCCTGGGCTGGAGCATTTCAGCTATGAAGTGAGACTGAAAAGGCTAGGGTTGTTTTCCTTAGAGCAGAGAAGGCTGAGGGGGCACATGATTGAGGTATACAAAATTATGAAGGGCATTGATAGGTTAGATAGGAAGAAACTTTTTCCCTTAGTGGAGGTGTCAGTAGCCAGGGGGCATAGATTTAAGGTAAGGGGCAGAAGGTTTAGAGGGAATTTGAGGAAAAATGTTCTCAGCCAGAGGGTGGTTGGAATCTGGAACACACTACCTGAAGAGGTGGTAGAGGCAGGAACTCTCAAGAATTAAGAAGTATTTAGATGAGGACTTGAAATGCCGTAGCATACAAGGTTACGGGCCAAATGCTGGAAAATGGGATTAGAATAGTTAAGTGCTTGATGGCCGGTGCAGTCACGATGGGCCTGTTTCTGTGCTGCATAACTCTGACTACGAATCCTGCGGTGAGTAACTCGACTCCTGACTCCCCAAAGCAAGCGCACCATCTACAAAGCACAAGTCAGGAATGTGATGGAATACTCTCCGCTTGCCTGCATGGGTGCAGCTCCAATAACATTTGAAGCTCGACACCATCCTGGACAAAGCTGCTTGATGGCACCCCATCCACAGACATTCACTCCCTTCAGCACTGATGCACAGTGGCAACAGTGTGTACCATCTACAAGATGCACTGCAGCAATCCACCAAGGCTCCTTTGACAGCACCTTCCAAACCTGCGACCTCTACCAGCTAGAAAGGCAAGGACAGCAGATGCATTGGAACACCACCACCTGCAAAATCCCTCCAAATCACACACCGTCCTGACTTGGAACTATGTCGCCATTCCTTCACTACTGTGGGGTCAAAATCCTGGAATTTCCTTCCTAACAGCACTGTGGGTGTACCTACCCTACATCGACTGCAGCGGTTGAAGAAGGCCACTTTCTCGAGGGCAATTAGGGATGGGCAATAAATGCTGTCCTAGCCAGTGATGCCCACATCCCATGAACAAATATTTTAAAAAAACCTGCTTTCCCCACTCTAACCTATTTGTGTGTGTGTGTGTTTGTGTGTGTGTGTAATTGTCGTGTGTTTGTGAGTGAAAATTGGAACCTAGTTTGTTTTCATTAGTTCGGTTAGGTGCAATAAAGTTAACTTTTTTCTTTGTTAAACTCAAGAAAACCTGTCCAATTGGTTCTTGTCATGATCATAGCAAGTAATTAATCAAACACCTACTGAATTGATCAGTACATCCACTTTAAGAATCAAACCTGTTGTGGTCAAACAGGGAGAGGGAAACAAGAGAAGCCCTTCGAATCCCTCCTCACCTGACTGCAACAGAAATCTGGGGGCTCTTGTCCGGGATACAACCCAAAGATAAACTGGAAATTGGAAGTGGGAAACCAAATTGATCCCCAGCAATAATTTAAAAGCTTCAATATAGGTTTTCTTGTGGTTTTCAGTGCTAGAGTACTAAAATGTCCACATTCGAGGCCAGTACCTTCCTAGAACAGTATGAAGTAACTTAGGCCAGGTTAAAAGCCCAATCTGTTGAGTTGAGGCACGTAGCTGGGCAGTTAGAGATTACAATCTGTCCAAAAGCTAGGAAGCCTGAAATCCTAAAACTTATGGCCAACTATTTTAAAATTGACACTGAAGAACCAGAGACAGGCAGAGAATCTGAAACAGATACAGTAACATTAGCTAAGGTACAGCTAGAACAGAGGAGACTAGAATTAGAATTTCAGAAGGAAAAAGAGAGAGCTTTCCAGAGAGAGAATTTCAAGAAAGGGAAAAAGAAGGAACTTTCCAAAGGGAGTTAAGGCAACTTGAACTGAATAGGGGATGACCCAGTGTACCCAGTGCAGGCACTGCTAGTGAGGAACTACCCCTAGCTCAGGACCGGGTTCTGAGCTCTTAAAGTTCTCCCAGTTGATACCAAAGTTCAATGAGGGGGATGTGGAAGCATTTTTTTTGCCTCTTTTGATAAGCTTGCAAAACAGTTGAAGGGGCCAGGAGACAGTTGGATACTGTTATTACAGGGCAAACTAACAGGAAAAGCCCATGAGGTTTGTTCACTGTTGCCTGATAAGAGTTCATCAAATTGAGATGACAAAAAATGCTATTCTGAGTGTATACGAGCTAGTATCGGAGGCGTACCTCCAAAAATTTCGAACCATCTGAACGCAGCCTGAAACAACTTGCCTCGAATTTGACTAGTGGATAATGGGCACTTAAGATAGAGTCCACCTATGAAAACCTCAAAGAGGTGATCCTCCTCAGAGTTCAAAAACACTCTTCCCCTTTCCATAAGAAACCACGTGGAGGAATAAAAGGTTCCAAGAGCCAGACAGGCCACAATCCTGGCTGATGATTATACACTTACTCACAAGCCCTTGCCCCGAGGGAAACCCTTCCCTAGTCACCTCCAAAAACCTGGAACAGTCATGGGCGAGAAGGGCGAACTGAAAACACGGGGCCCTCCTCAGGCCAAACCGGAAGGTGCTGAGAACAGGAGTGACGCCCGAAAGCCTGTATGTTTCCATTGCAACAAGGCAGGTCACCTTCGAGCTGACTGCTGAAAGTTACGGGGAAGCCAAAGGTTTAGTCAGGGTATGAACATTGCAGGCGTAGGCCATTCAGCCCATCGAGGGTTTGGAAGGTGCTGTCTAAGGAGTCTTGGTGCATTGCTGCAGTGCATCTTGTAGATGGTACACACTGCTGCCACTGTGCATCAGTGGTGGAGGGAGTGAATGTCTGTGAATGGGGTGCCAATCAAGCGGGCTGCTTTGTCCTGAATGGTGTCGAGCTTCTTGAGTGTTGGAGATGCACCCATCCAGGCAAGTGGAGAGTATTCCATCACACTCCTGACTTGTGCCTTGTAGATGGTGGACAGGCTTTGGTGAGTCAGGAGGTGAGTTATTCACCGCAGGATTCCAAGCCTCTGATCTGCTCTTGTTTTGCTAGGGTTCCTTGATGCCATACTTGATCAAATGCTGCCTTGATGTCTAGGGCAGTCACTCTCGCCTCACCTCACGAGAGCCTATGCATGAGCTCAGGAACACCTAAAAAGCCTCCCAGACAGCTATGAAAAGGCAGGTGAATAAACATGCTAAAGCAAGAACGTTTCAGCCCAGAGACCATGTGTTTGTGCTACTCCCAATACAGGGAGAACAGTTGCAAGTCCGATTCAGTGGCCTGCACAGAGTAAGAAAGAGAATTAGCAAGGTGAATTATATAATTGACACCCCAGATCGTAGAAAAAAAGCAAAGGCTGTGCTACATCAATATGTTAAAATGGGATCACAGCCAGGAAGGGGACAAACGAGCACAAGTCTGTCAGGCAGTCAGCAAAGAGGAGGGTAAAAGGGACAGTGAGGACGAGTTAGAGGGTGACCTTGAGGATTCCCAGATCGAACCTCCTACTGTCTGGTTAGCTAACAGTGAAATATTAGGGAAATTAGACACCATACTGTCATACTTAAACACAGAACAGAGAGGAGACCTAGCAAGGTTGCTCACAGCATTTAAAGGGATCTGCAGGGATAAACCAGGGTGCACAACTCTAACCATACACACTGTGGATGTAGGTGAGAACCCTCACATAAAATAAAATCCCTACCGCCTGGGTCTCAGGCAACTGGCCCAGGTTCAGAAGGAAATGGGTGGTTGTTGGTCGGCACAGACTCGGTGGGCTGAAGGGCCTGTTTCAGTGCTGTATCTCTAAATATAAATAAATAAATAAAAATTCAAAATGAAGACCTGGAAATTAAAAATTTAAATTCTGAAGGGAGGCACAGAAAAGCTTATCAGCCGAAGGAAAGCCCTGAGCCCCAAAAGGTTTTTTGTGGCAGATTTGGAGGGTGGTGGTGGTGACTGCAAGTCAAGTATCCTAACTGAGGAGGAATTGTGGGCCAGGCTGAATGAGCTGGGACAACAGGAAGATATGCAGGATGAAATTGATAGGTGGTCTCAACCTGCAAAGGAAAAATCCAGTACTGGGTTAAAGTACAAAATGACTATGAAGCCCTTCAAGGCAGGCTCAAAATTTTGCCTGGCAGTGTCTTATGATCTTCTGGTGCCATTTGGCCCACTTGCATTTATGCCAGGACAGCTAATCCACACAAATTAAGTCAATGTTTTACTAGGTGACAGTTGGTTTGCAAAATGCTCTGCAAAGCAAGCTGTTGTCCTGGCAGAACACAGGGAAAAACATGTACAAAGAACACTGGATGGTGTTCACAAAGTTATGAACAACTTTGAATCCAGGGTTGAGTTCACTGATGTAGAGAAACTGGAAAAGGAAGGTATTATAGAAATATGCTAGGAAATGCAGTATATGCTGGAGCACAAGCTGATTGAGCCTGGTCAGAGCAGTTGGAGTTCCCTAGTTGTGCTTGTGCCCAATCCTGGATTTAAAAAAAAATTAAACCAGAGCATGGCTATGACAATGAGACTGACTGTGTGTGCGTACAATTTATTTTTAATTTGTGACCTCATAGTGAAATGTTCCTGTTGTCACATTTCATTTCACGTGGTGGAGAGGTGTCATGCCAATTCACTCTGTTGAATGATGATTTTCTTCAATCCACTGACTGAATTTATATTTTGTTGAAGAAATTTTTTAAAAAGATAAAAAAAGATGACTTTGGTAGCAGCTTAGGATGGTCATTTAATTTGCAGCACTGTATCCTACATTGCAAGGCTTGTGAAGGGAGACAAAATGTTTGCTTATTCCCCAGCAAGAGCCAAGACCCAGGAAGTTTAAGGGAACTACCTGTTATTTTTAGCAAGGAAGAGAAATACTGCTGACTGCTATGTTTGAATCACTGAGTGACTGTCATGTAACAAGCCCTTCCTCATATGGTTTTAAGCTTGACTTTCTGCAGCAGAGAGAAGGAGAAGCAACTGGACTCTGACACATGCAGACCAAAGTGGGGGTTCGCTTGCTTGCGCTCTCCACTGAATTCAGCTTGATGCCAGCCAAATCACCAAACCCCACAGCCTGTATACCCCTTTTTTCTATGGCCTCTTAACCAACCTACCTTTCCGCACTCTGTAGCCTGTTGTAACCTCTGTAAACCTCTAGTGTGTGTGCATGAGTAAAAGTTGGCATGTAATTTATTATTTTCGGTTTGGGTACAATAAAATTAACCTAGAAAACCTGCCCTATTGGTTCTTGTTATGATCATGGCAAGTAAGTAATCAAACACTTACTGAATTGACCAGTCTATCCATTTTAAGAAGGACTTAAACTTGTTGCAGTCAGACAGGGAGAGGGAAAAGAGGGAAGCCCTCCTCACCTGACCGTAACAATAAGGTCTGGTTTGCAGGTGATTGGAATTAAGTCATTACAGTTTACACAACTCTGCCCTTGGATGGAGAACCATAGAACAATTACGGCACAGGAGGCCATTCAGCCCGTCGTGTCCGTGCCAGCCGAAGAAACTAACTGCCCAATCTAATCCCACCTTTCAGCACCTGGTCCATAGCCTTGCAGGTAACAGCACTTCAGGTGCATGTCCAGGTGCCTTTTTAAAAGAATTGAGGGTTTCTGCCTTCACCACCGTTCCTGGCAGTGAATTCCAGACACCCACCACCCTCTGGGTGAAACGTTCTTCCTCATGTCCCCTCTAATCCTTTTACCAATCACCTTAAGTCTGTGCCCTCGGTAATTGACCTCTCCACCAGGGGAAACTGGTCCTTCCTGTCTACTCTATCTAGGCCCCTCATAATTTGGTACACCTCAGTTAAATCAACCCTCAGCGTTCTCTGTTCTAGGGAAAACAACCCTAGCCTATCCAATCTTTTCTCATGACTGCAATTTTCAGGCCCTGGTAACATTCTTATAAATCTCCTCTGTACTCTCTCCAGAGCAATTATGTCCTTTCTGTAATGTGGTGACCAGAACTGTATGCAGTACTCCAGCTGGGGCCTAACCAATGTTTTATACAGTTCTAGCATTATATCCCTGCCTTTGAATTCTATACCTCAGCCAATAAAGGAAAGCATTCCGCATTTAAATTGTGGCCCTGGAGGTACAATAGAATATATGTTCTATTTGATCTTTTTAATTGTTAATTGCTGATGTTTGGTGGTAGAATCTTTGGGCTGAATTTTAATCTTGAAGAGCTCACTGGTTTGGGTGCAAGTGGGGGGCTTAATGGCAAAATTGGCAGTGCTGGCTAGGACCTGCCGACTTCCACATTTGACTGGAGTGCGTTCAGCTGCCTAATTAAGGCAATATTGACTTTACTGTTTTCAGTTTAATGTTGGTTTTATGAGCTTCTTGAAACTCACCTGTGAACCCAAGATGAATACACAGCAATTGGGCAGGCGGCAGAACCAATCTTGGGCAAATATGCCAATAAATATTCAGTATTTAAATGCTTTCATACCCGGTGGGAATGGGTTTGTTCACAATATTTTTGCTGAGATGTTTCTTTGTACAGTTTAGAGGTAACTTTCTAAACTTTTGGAGGTTTGCTCGTTCACAGCAGGATGGTTGCTGCTTCAGAAGCCTTAGATTGGATCTCATGGTGATGACTAACAACTGCACCTGCAGAAGCCTGCTGCTAACAAATGTATCGCAACACAGCAGAGAGGCGCAACTCACAGGAGGCACTATCCGCAAAATAGGCTGAGGATCAGTTTCCTTGATATGTCTGAACACGAGTTTCATGGGAACCTCAAGATGTCACGTCAGGTGGAGGCAGATATCTGCAGCCTCCTAGAAGGCCTGCTGGACATGGTGGTCACATGTTAGTAATGGCTGTCAAAATCACTAGAGCCCTCAACCTTTGCCTCTGGATCCTTCCAGAGCTCTGCCGCAGACAGATCCAGGATCTCCCAGTCAGCACAAATGCATAAGGCAGGTGACTGGATGTTTGCCAGGGCTGGCAATTATGTCAACTTTGCATCTGATACCAGTCAGAATAAGTGGATGCTTGGCTTTCCAGCTATTGCTGGCACCCCACAGGTGCAAAGTGCCACAGACTGCACAAAAGTGTCAATCTGGGCACCCCCGGAATTACCAGAAGTATTAGCCGCACGGACCTCCACTCTGTCAATGTGGAGCTGATGTGCAATGACAAAAAGATATTTATGCCAGATGTGTGCAAGATTCCCAGGCAGCTGACATGATGCTTTCATCCTGCAGCAGTCCAAACTTCCTGATCTCTCTGCATCTGGAAGCAAACATATGGGATACCAACTGCAAACTTGGCTTATAACACTTGTCAGAAACTTGATCACTGAAGCCCAACAATGTTACAATGAATGCCATATCACCACCAGTCGTGTGATTAAACAGGCCACCAGCATGCTGAAGATACGATGTAGGTGCCCGGACAGTTCTGGAGGCTGCCTTCAGTACACACCAGCCATTGTCTCCAGAATGGTTATGGTTTGCTGTGCCCTGCACAACAGTGCACAACAACGAGACCAAGAGCTGTAGGAGGCAGAAGGTGAAGAGCTCAGATCTTCCACATTCCCCTCTGAATCGTCCAAGGAAGAGAAGGGAGATGAGCACACTGCACCCCTAGCCGCTCACATTACGGTCCGGGGTACCTTTATTATTGCTAGGTTCACTTGGGTTACACCAGTGAATCCATGTCACAAGAAAATGCTACTGTCACTATTTCGTCTCACCTCCCCTACCCCCATGTCACTATCAAACTGCAGCCAGCCACCACTTGACAACCACCCCCACCCCCACATTGGTCCCCATGAATTCATGTCTTTGTGAAAACTCAGCATCATTAATAGTAATGTGTAAGGGCTTAATTGCTCGTCTGCACAAACTTCAGTGCAGCACTTAAATAAGAAAGTTCATATGTCAAAGACTGCTTTCCAGACAAAGGAAGTATATTTTAATAAGTTTTTTGGGGCTCAGCATAGTAACATCATAGTATGTAAAGTTCAGAGATTGTAACAGCAGTTACAGATTGTGATTTTTGATTGCATCTCTTAATGCAGCCAACTGTAGGAATTGAAGAATTTTTAAAGAATACTTTCTACATATGTTGCTTTATGCCTTGTTAAGCATGCTGATCTGATCCCTGTAATTGTAAGATATAAAATAAAGAACTTGCATTTATATAGCACCTTAAAGGATCTCAGGACTTTCTAAAGCACTGTACAGCCAACAAACTGCTTTTGAAGTGTAGTCACTGCTGTATGCAATCAGTGGTATCTTTCTGTATAGTTAAACTTGTTTTAAGTTGATACAAAAGCAAAATACTGTGCATGCAGGAAATTGGAAATAAAAACAGAAAACGTTGGAAATACCCAGGTCAGGCAGCATCTGGAGAGAAACAGTTTACGTTTCAGATCGATAATTACTTTTTTACAATTTAAACAAGTTTGTTTTTTGGGTTGCTTTAGTAGAATTATAGGAGAGATTGTCATGGATGTGATGGTGTATAATTTGTATGTGGGATTTGTTTATAGGCTTAGAGTCAGCTTAGCCACTTAGCATATTTTTGTGTTTCTTGGCTTCCACATCAAATAAGCAGATGTTTTAAAGTTAAGAAAGGCAGCCTATATATGAAAAAAGTCTACTCTGGTGTATTATGGAGATAATCAAGCTTTTGCTACTGAAATCTTGTTTTGTATGCTCATACTTTTGTTCTCTGCTATTCACGTGAATAACTGCCAGAATACAGAGGTGGAAGTGTACAAGGTACACTTGGTGGTGTGAATACTCAAGCCATAGGTCCTCAAACTGACCTGCAAAATGTTGAATTCCTTGAAGGGGATGGAGAGTAGAAAGGGTGCTAGCAAAGCAACTTTTTTTTTAAACCTGTTTCTTGCACCTATTGTGCATCCAGCAAGGGTATAGCTACAAAAGCCATTCCTCCCATTAGGGCAACCGGGTCATCATAGAAGTGTAAAGAATTCAACAAACTTGGGTTAATTTGAACCTTTTCAGCCTGCAAACCAAATCTTTAAATGATTTCGCTAGTACATATCAGTGTTGTGCAATACTACATAGACTGGTGTGTACAGTGACCTTTTTATATGTGGGAAACTTGTATGGGGGCAGGAAGCCTCAGTTACATATCCAACTGGTTGACTATTAGTAAACCCTATAACCTCTTGATGCCACCACTTTTTTTTGGTTTCTTTGATAACAGTATTGCATTATGCTGTTTTACCTATTCGTAATGGGCATGTGTGAGGTGAGAGTAACTGCCCTTGACATCAAGGAGTCCTAGCAAAATTGAAGTCAATGAGAATCAGGGAAAACTCTCCACTGGTGGGAGTCATACCGAACACAAAAGATGACAATCTCCAACAACCACAACCAATCATCTCAGTCCCAGGACATTGCTGCAGGAGTTTCTCAGGGTACTGTCCTAGGCCCAGCCATCTTCAACTGCTTTATCAATGACCTTCTGTCCATCATAAGGTCAGAAGTAGGGATGTTCGCGGATGATTGCAATGTTCAGTGCCATTTGCAACTTCTCAAAAACGGAAGAAGTCCGTGCCTGCATACAGCAAGGTCTCAGCAACATTGGCTTGAGCTGATAAGTGGCAGATAACGCTTGCACCACACAAGTGCCAGACGATGACCATTTCCAACAAGAGAGAATCTAACCATCTGCCCTTGATGTTCAACGGCATTGCTATCACTGAATCCCCCACCACCACCATCCTGGAGGTTACCATTGACCAGAAACTTAACTGGACCAGCCATATAAATACTGTGCTTACAGAGGCTGGGAATTCTGCAACAATTAAGTCACCTCCTGACCTCCCCAAAGCCTGTCCACCATCTACAAGTCAGGAGTGTGATGGATTACTGTCCACTTGTCTGGATGAGTACAGCTCCAACAACACTCAGAAGCTTGACACCATCCAGGACAAAGCAGTCACTTGATTGGCACCCCATCCATCACCTTAAACATTCACTCCCTGTACCTCCGGTGCACAGTGGCAGCAGTGTGTACCATCTGCAAGATGCATTACGGCACCTCGCCAAGCCTCCTTTGACAGCACCTTCCAAACCGCAACTTCTACCACCTAGAAGGACAAGGGCAGCAGATGCCTGGGAACACCACTTGCATGTTCCCCTCCAAGCCACACACCATTCTGACTTGCAACTGTATCGCCATTCCTTCACTGTCACTGGGTCAAAAACCTGAAACTCCCTCCATGACAGCACAGTGAGTGTACCTACCCCACATGCACTGCAGCAGTTCATGAAGGCTGATCGTCACCACCTCCTCAAGGGCAATTAGGGATGAACAATAAATGCTGGCCTTACTAGCAATGCTGACATCCCATGTATGAATTTTTAAAAAATCCAGCTTCATCCGATCTGTTAGTTGTTTTCTAGATGCCTGCATGTACGGGCTTGTGAAAATGTCAGCAAATAGTAGAGGTTTGATGTGACTGTTCATTCATTTCATTATATAAACATTGTAGTAAATTAATAAGGAGCAGCAGAAATGGCAGACTTTTCACTGCCTTTAATTTGTAATGTATTTAAATGACTTCCTTTTTGATTTGTTTCACGTAGATGCCAAACAGATCTCGACTTGAGAGGCCTTCTGAGCTGATTACCTCTTCCTCCTTGTTGTCTTTGCCACCATTTTCACTCAATCAGGTTTGTTTACCAAAATCAAAACTCATTTCCAGAAATTAACAAATGCTTTTTAAGTTCTATTTTCATTGTGGTTATATTTATATAACTATATTTTTAATACTATTGATGAATTCTAACAATTGGAGCATATAAAGGGCAACATTAGTACATTTAATTATATTTTTAGTTTTATTATTTGAGATATGTTAATGAAATCATTCAGATATTATAGTATTGGTTCTGCAAGTTACTGCATACAGTCACCAGGTTCTGCTTTGGATCTAAGGTTAAAAAGCTGAGTAAACTAAGGCAAATTCTCTGCCTCCTTTTTTCCTGTTTCCTGTGTACCTCCGGAATGATTCTATGGAATGAAGATGCAATTTATCTGGCAGCTGTTCATTCAGATGACTTTTGTCTGAGATGTACACTGCAGACTTTCCTCAACATCCTTTGTTCAGTGTTCAAGTTCAGTTTCTGGTTTTAGTTCATGCTCTTGGCACTTGGCCTCTGTGGGCTGACATGGAAATTGAGTCACCCAAGTTATATTATGAAGGCTATGAAAATCTTTTAGGTAAGGAAGAAATGTTCTTAAGATATTATAGCCATTTCCACTTGTTATGAACAACCGCTCCAGTCAAAGCCCCCAATCAAAATATATGATTCTGATTGTGGTGGGAGAAACGCACTGTTAATTCAATCCCATCCCACAGATCGCCTAACATATCATTTTAAACTTTCCAAATTAAAGAAAGACCCAGCTAAGTTTAGTTACTGTCCTTATTAATTAGTTAATTAGGGTTTTAATCAATTTTTATCAATGTTTTATTTTCAAATTCAGTTTAAAAAAAAATTCCCTACCAGCCGATCAGGTCACAGGAGATTACTGTATTTAGTTAGCATTTAATATTTATAGTAGGAATCCAGCACTAGGGACCATATAGTTAATTATAACAATTTAGTAAGGATTTAATAAGTTATTTATTTTTAATTAATTTATTAATTAGTGCCAGAAATGTCAGTTAGAGGGGTGAAGTGCTTCACCTGTAAGATGTGGGAGGTCCGTGACGCTTCCAGTGTTCCGGACAACTACATCTGTAGGAAGTGTGTACCCAGTTGCAGCTCCTCACGGACCGCATGGATCGGTTGGAGCGGCAACTGGATGCATTTAGGAGCATGCAGGTGGCAGAAAGCGTCATAGACAGGAGTTTTAAAGAAGTGGTTACACCCAAGGTGCAGGCAGATAGATGGGTGACCGCTAGAAGGGGCAGGCAGTCAGTGCAGGAATCCCCTGTGGCTATCCCCCTCTCTAACAAGTATACCGTTTTGGATACTATTGGAGGGGGTGGCGTATCGGGAAAACAGCAGCAGCCAGAGCAGTGGCACCACGTCTGGCACTGTTGTTCAGCAGGGAGGGACAAAGCGCAGAAGAGCAATAGTTGTAGGGGACTCTATAGTCAGGGGCACAGATAGGCGCTTCTGTGGACGTGAAAGAGACTCCAGGATGGTATGTTGCCTCCCTGGTGCCAGGGTCAAGGATGTCTCTGAACGGACAGGGGGCATTCTGAAGGGGAAGGGTGAACAGCCAGAGGTTGTGGTACACATTGGTACCAATGACATAGGCAGGAAGAGTAACGAGGTCCTGCAGGGGGAGTTTAGTAAGTTTGGTAGAAAGTTAAAAGACAGGACCTCTAGGGTTGTAATCTCGGGATTACTCCCTGTGCCACGTGCCAGTGAGGCTAGAAATAGGAAGATAGTGCAGCTAAACACGTGGCCGAACAGCTGGTGTAGAAGGGAGGGTTTCAGATATTTGGACCATTGGGATCTCTTCAGGGACAGATGGGACCTGTACAAGAGGGATGGGTTGCATCTAAACTGAGGGGCACAAATATCCTGGCTGCGAGGTTTGCTAGCGTCACTCGGGAGGGTTTAAACTAGTGTGGCAGGGGGGTGGGAACCAGAGCAGTAGGACAGCAAGTTAAATAAATGAGGGGGAACTAGTAGATAAGGCCAGTAAGACCAAGAGGAAGAGCAGGCAGGGAGATGTTGTGGAGCACAGCGGGACTGGTGGTCTGAAGTGCATTTGTTTCAATGCAAGAAGTATGACAGGTAAGGCAGATGAACTTAGAGCTTGGATTAGTACTTGGAACTATGATGATGCTATTACAGAGACTTGGTTGAGGGAAGGACAGGATTGGCAGCTAAATGTTCCAGGATTTAGAAGCTTCAGGCGGGATAGAGGGGGATGTAAAAGGGGTGGGGGAGTTGCATTACTGGTTAAGGAGAATATCACAGCTGTACTGCGGGAAGACACCTCGGAGGGGTCGTGCAGCGAGGCAATATGGGTGGAGCTCAGGAATAGGAAGGCTGTAGTCACGATGTTGGGGGTTTTCTACAGGCCTCCCAACAGCCAGTGGGAGGTAGAGGAGCAGATATGTGGGCAGATTTTGGAAAGATGTAAAGGTAACAGGGTTGTAGTGGTGGGTGATTTTAACTTCCCCTATATTGACTGGGACTCACCTAGTGCTAGGGGCTTGGATGGGGCAGAATTTGTAAGGAGCATCCAGGAGGGCTGCTTGAAACAATATGTAGATAGTCCAACTAGGGATGGGGCCGTACTGGACCTGGTATTGGGGAATGAGCCCGGCCAGGTGGTCGAAGTTTCAGTAGGGGAGCATTTTGGGAACAGTGACCATAATTCCATAAGTTTTAAGGTACTTGTGGATAAGGATAAGAGTAGTCCTCGGGTGAAGGTGCTAAATTGGGGGAAGGCTAATTATAACAATATTAGGCAGGAACTGAAGAATTTAGATTGGGGGCGGCTGTTTGAGGGTAAATCAACATCTGACATGTGGGAGTCTTTCAAACGTCAGCTGATTAGAATCCAGGACCAGCACGTTCCTGCGAGGAAGAAGGATAAGTCTGGCAAGTTTCGGGAACCTTGGATAACGCGGGATATTGTGAGCCTAGTCAAAAAGAAAAAGGAAGCATTTGTAAGGGCTGGAAGGCGAGGAACAGACGAATCCCTTGAGGAATACAAAGACAGTAGGAAGGAACTTAAGCAAGGAGTTAGGAGGGCTAAAAGGGGTCATGAAAAGTCATTGGCAAACCGGATTAAGGAAAATCCCAAGGCTTTTTATACATATATAAAGAGCAAGAGGGTAACTGGGGAAAGGGTTGGCCCACTCAAGGACAGAGAAGGGAATCTATGTGTGGAGCCAGAGGAAATGGGCGAGGTACTAAATGAGTACTTTGCATCAGTATTCACCAAAGAGAAGGACTTGGTGGATGATGAGCCCAGGAAAGGGAGTGCAGATAGTCTCAGTCATCTCATTATCAAAAAGAAGGTGGTGTTGGGTGTCTTGCAAAGCATTAAGGTAGATAAGTCCCCAGGGCCCGATGGGATCTACCCCAGAATACTGAGGGAGGCAAGGGAAGAAATTGCTGGGGCCTTGACAGAAATCTTTGCATTCTCATTGGCTACAGGTGAGGTCCCAGAGGACTGGAGAATAGCCGATGTTCCTTTGTTTAAGAAGGGTAGCAAGGATAATCCAGGAAATTATAGGCCGGTGAGCCTTACATCAGTGGTAGGGAAATTATTAGAGAGGATTCTTCGGGACAGGATTTACTCCCATTTGGAAACAAACGAACTTATTAGCGAGAGGCAGCATGGTTTTGTGAAGGGGACGTCGTGTCTCACTAATTTGATTGAGTTTTTTGAGGAAGTGACGAAGATGATTGATGAAGGAAGGGCAGTGGATGTTATTTATATGGACTTCAGTAAAGCCTTTGACAAGGTCCCTCATGGCAGACTGGTACAAAAGGTGAAGTCACACGGGATCAGAGGTGAGCTGGCAAGATGGATACAGAACTGGCTCAGTCATAGAAGACAGAGGGTAGCAGTGGAAGGGTGCTTTTCTGAATGGAGGGATGTGACTAGTGCTGTTGCGCAGGGATCAGTGCTGGGACCTTTGCTGTTTGTAGTATATATAAATGATTTGGAGGTAAATGTAGCTGGTCTGATTAGTAAGTTTGCGGATGACACAAAGGTTGGTGGAGTTGCGGATAGTGATGAGGATTGTCGGAGGATACAGCAGGATATAGATCGGTTGGAGACTTGGGCGGAGAAATGGCAGATGGAGTTTAATCCGGACAAATGTGAGTTAATGCATTTTGGAAGGTCTAATGCAGGTGGGAGGTGTACAGTAAATGGCAGAACCCTTAGGAGTATTGACAGGCAGAGAGATCTGGGCGTACAGGTCCACAGGTCACAAAGTGGCAACGCAGGTGGATAAGGTAGTCAAGAAGGCATACGACATGCTTGCCTTCATCGGTCGGGGCATAGAGTATAAAAATTGGCAAGTCATGCTGCAGCTGTACAGAACTTTAGTTAGGCCACACTTAGAATATTGCGTGCAATTTTGGTCGCCACACTACCAGAAGGACTTTGAGGCTTTGGAGAGGGTACAGAAGATGTTTACCAGAATGTTGCCTGGTCTGGAGGGCATTAGCTATGAGGAGAGGTTGGAAAAACTCGGATTGTTTTCACTGGAATGACGGAGGTGGAGGGGCGACATGATAGAGGTTTACAAAGTTGTGAGCGGCATGGACAGAGTGGATAGTCAGAAAATTTTTCCCAGGGTGGAAGAGTCAGTTACTCGGGGGCATAGGTTTAAGGTGTGAGGGGCAAAGTTTAGAGGGGATGTGCGAGGCAAGTTCTTTACACAGAGGGTGGTGAGTGCCTGGAACTTGCTACCGGGGGAGGTGGTGGAAGCCGGTACGATAGCGACGTTTAAGAGGCATCTTGACAAATACATGAATAGGATGGGAATAGAGGGATACGGACCCCGGAAGTGCAGAAGGTTTTAGTTTAGGCAGGCATCAAGATCGGCGCAGGCTTGGAGGGCCGAATGGCCAGTTCCTGTGCTGTACTGTTCTTCTAAATTGTACCGTCTATTAACCCCTGAATGAGGCTAACCAAACCAGGTGTCTTTAAATCAACAAATTAACTGTTTAATTAGGAAAAACTAAATTCTTAAACACTACAAAGATATGAACAACATTTATGATAGAAAAAATTAGAGTCCTTGGAGATTAACGCTCCTGCTGATTGTGGAGCAGTCCAAGGTTGCATGAAGTCCTCACAGCCGTCCGATGGGGAAAAAGGTTCTTCAACAGTAGAAAAATCTGTAGTCTAATCCAGAAGTCGAAATTGTTGCTTTCCTTCTCCAGTGATAAATTTCAATAATTAACAACTTGCAAACATTTTTTAATCAATTTGGCTTTCGAATTTTTGAGGGATTAAAGATTGTCACAGTCTAACTTTCCTTCCTTCAGTTTAAATTATCAGAGATCTGTGTTTTGGCTTGACTTTTTAAAATTTTGAGAGAATAATAAATAAACAGATTAAATTCTCTTCCTTCAGTTTAAATGGTCCGAGAGCACTCCTTTCAGGTGCTAACACACAGCTGTCTGTCTGTTTCCGCTATGAGCCAGTTCAAAAGATAATTGCAACATGGAATATCCAGTTCTTGTTCTCTGGCTTTTACCGGGTAACCAGGATGCATTCTTTGAAGCTGGTTGGTTCCCTCTCCATATGGTTGTATCCAATGGCAACCAGAATGCACTTTCTCTAACTCCCGAGGCTGGTTCTTAAAGCAGTGCGGCTCCTTTTACAGCCTTAAAGGCACACCGCATTCTTCCTGAAAAAATCCCGACAGGATCGTAATACACTTGGTTTTATTTTAATTGCTTTGGTAATGTTAACTTAGCTCAGTTATTAATGCACTTGCTTCTGGGTCAGAAAGTTCAAGCTGTACTCCCAAGATTTAAGCATGTAATCTGGGCTGATACTTAAGGGATTACTGCATTGTTGGGAGGTGCCATTCGCATAAAATGTCAAACCAATGCCTAATTTAGGTGAATATAAAAGACCCTGCGGCATTATCTTCCCAATCGATGGTATGTTGTCCTTGTGTCCTGACTAGCGTTCATCCCTCAATCGACACAATCAAAAAGCTTAGCTAGTCGTTTTCTCATTTGCTGAATTTGAGACTTTGCTGTTCACATTAACTACTGAGTTTACCTACAAAACAAGTGACAGCACCTAAAAATTATTCATTAGCTGTGAAGTACTTTGGAAAGTCCTAAGGAGTGACAGAAGCTATTGATAAGTGTTTGCACCTTCAGTATTTGCATTTCTGTTGGGCAACCCATATGGTCACAGCTGAGTTATATGCCTTTAAAAAAGGATACTTATTAACCCTGTGGCACATTAACTGATTCAAACCAAAAATAAAGGTGTTCGTTTCTAGTGAATTCTTGTCAGCAATGAAAGATGCTGCTTTGTTATAAATACAGCTGAAAGTGTTGGGAGAAAACCCAAATTAGAATCACATTACAAGATGTCATAAATAAGAACTTATCCAGTGGATTTTGTGATTTTTGGAAGTCAAAGTTATCTGACCACTTTGAATGAAATGGCTGTAAAAGCAGATGGCTGTTACCTCACTCACCTGCTCCAAAATCTTCCTCTGCCACCTTGGGGAAACCCCTAGTCAAATGCCTGGAACCCACAATAGATAAAATCTGTAATGCTACCACATAGCTCTTGCCAGAGACCTAATTACAAAACATACCATTGGAATAATATTTTTACTTAAATGTACTTCTATCAACATGTAATTTCAAAGTGTCTTATTACATCCTTCCTGTTACTTTCAGGAGAACTCTCATAATAACAGCATTTTCAGTGAGGTTTACGGCAAGAATCTAGCACCAAGTGGGAAATCGGAGAATGCACCACCACAAGCATTCCATGAGGCTTCCTGTTACTCACTATTCGATGGAAACCCTTGGTCCCCATCTCTTCCTGCCAGCTCAGGTTAGTGCTTCTATGTGCAATCTTTACTAACTATGAACACTGTTTATAATGAGACATTCCACCACTGAAAATGTTCCTCATGATTTTGATAAGCTGTGCATTAAGTTCTGTTTTCAGTAACTTTATTTTTCAGTATGAATGGATACAAATGTACCTCGACTTTTATTGGCATCTTCTCAGCTATTTTACAAACATTTTAGTCAAGGAAATAACACCAAGTTTATTAAACTATTTTGTACAATAAGTTGTTCACAACAGGTTGGACTGCAGGAATAGAGGGAATTTTGTTTTATTTTTGTCTCAGCAGTAATGGCTCAGGTGATCACCCATATCGTAAAATAATTAAGGGCGCTGACTTGCATCTTTTCATTAAAAAAGATCATGTATTTCAAACCAGCTGCATTTGCTGACAACGCAACCACTAGGTGGTGCTGTACTTGCACATGCACAAATGCAGGCCCTTCAACTGGAACATCACTGTCTGCGATGTTCAGGCAGCTGCCAGGATTAAAATGGCGCTGCTTGAATTATCACAAGAAATGCGTATGGCTAGATCGTTCTAGCAAGCTAACCTTGCATTAAGTTGGAAGGTAGCCCAGAAATATGCTATGTAGTTATAGGATACCAGCAGTAATCCTCAGATTCATTTAATATTCCAGTAACCCTATTAAATACAAAAGGAATTTTAGGTTTGAATTTCGATTGGAAGATAGTGAATTGGCACCCCAATCGATGGAAAAGAAAATTGGGCAGAGTATAAAATGTGCTGCCAATTTGTTATTGTGATTCGTTTATATGACTGACCAGGACTGATTTCACTTAAACGCAGCTACTAGCTCTTACCCCCACTGGCCACTCTTCTCTTCCCCCCCCCCCCCCCCCACCCCCCCTGGCAACTCAATCCCCCCCCACCGGCCATTGGCTCCAGACCTCGCTGCCCCCCACTCCCCTGGCCGATAGTTCCCTGCTCGCACCGCTCCGCTTTCCGGTCGGTGGGTCGCTCCACGCCACCCTTCCACACCCCGCTGCTAGCTCCTAGCCATGCTGCTTCCCTCCTCTCGGCCACTCGCTCCCACGTTGCATCAGTCTCCGTGTGCCACCCAAAGCAAGGCAGGTCGCAATAGGAGACGGGGCAGCATAGGAGCGAGTGGCTGAGGGGAGGGAAGCGGCGCGGCCTAGAGCTAACGGCTGGCGGAGGAGAGTAGGGAAGCGGAGAGCGAGCGGCCAGAGAGTGCGGTGGCACAAAACAAGGAACAATCGGCCAGGGGAGTGTGGGGGGAGCGGCTGAGGGGGGAGAGCGGCCAGTGGGGCGGGAGCGAGTGACGGGGATCGAGCTCCAGTCTCAAAGTCTCCAATTCAGCCACCTCCTGCAGCCGAATGGGGGGCAGGATACCTGATGTCGCTTTATCGCGCATGCGCGAGGATGGACCAGGCACAGATACGCGATGCCATTGACGCTGTGTGATGGCATCATCCCGCGCATGCGCCACTTAATCCTGGCAAGATGGAGCTGCGCATGTGTGCATCTTGGCGCACTCTGACGTCAGCAAACCGCTGTATTGTCAGGAATCACTTTGTTTAAAACCTCAAACACCAGTGAAATCACAGGTAACCTGGCAATGGGTTCCACCTCTGGGACCTAGGTTCATATCCATCCCACCAGCCCACATTGGTGGGATGACTTTTTTTTTCAACCTTAACTGAACAATTGCAGATCTGGATACAAGGAACCTCACTTTTTTTTTTTCTTTATTCACATGTGCTTCAAATAATAGATCACTCAACACCAGCAAGCCAGTCTCCTCACTCCTCTAATCCCAGCAGCCTACCAAGTTCTCCTCCAACTCACAACCAGAATTCATTCTCTGGCTTTGGACCGATTGGAACACCTGACAACAGTGAGAGGAGGCTAACTGACCGCTGGAACATGAAACGTACAGATAAGCCGGGTAGAGTAGCTAACATCCTCAAATATTTGCCTGTTTAACAGGTTGTTTAGCTTTATACAGAAAATGATTCCTATATTATTTGGAATGAATTCCTGTATCTTTTTTGTAAAATGTATAAACAATTTCCATTGCCTGTAACATCTGTATGTTTCTTTTTAAATGGTACACTGTGAAGTCAGAGAACTGTCCTGCACAAATTATTGAGCCCAATGGTGTGAGCATGTGTTTGAAATGATGAACTCATTCAAGCAAGGTGAATTGTTATCTTGGGTTTCTTGCATTGTCAGGCTCAGTAGTTCCTTCAAAATGGATGCCCTACAGATCAAACAATTTTTTTTAAGATCAACCAATAGTGAAAGCAAAAGAATATAAAAATTGATCAGAATTCTTGATGTTTAAACAGACTATCGATAAAATTGTGTCTTTAAAAGAAAAAGTTATCTATTTTCCTTGACTGCAGCAATATTTAAAAATTGAATATCTCCCATTACCCTGATATAAGCTTTAGTTTTTGTAATGAGAGATTGCCCTGAAGCACCATCTGATTGCTGATCTGGATGTTAACTATCACTCAGCACTATTTGAAGAACAGAGAATTCTCCTAATGTCCTGAACAGCATTCTTCCTGCAACCACCAACAATGTCCAGATTATTTAGTCATTCATTTTGCCTGTTTGTGGAATGTAACTGGTGCAGAGTGGCTGCCATGGTTGCTTAAACATCAATAGTCATTGTGCTTCAAAAATTAATCCATTGCATGAAGGGCTTTGCGATGTCTTGATGATGTGACAAGGTGCTATATAAATTGAAGTCTTCCTTACAGGGACATCAGTTAATATAATTAATGTTGGAGCACAGCAGGTAAAAAGGAGGGGAATCCATAAAAGAATAATTTTACTTGAAGGCTGGTTGAAATGCCCTTTTCGTTCGCATGATTTCTTTGTCTTCGTGTTTCACCTTTAGTGGCTACTCCATTCTTAATGCAAGTCAAATATTAAACATTTTCAATTATCAGAACAGTCCATCACTTCTGGTACTTTAATCTTTCTAAAATTTGCATTAAAATTGTTCCGTAAGATATTGTATATTTAGTCTTTTTTTGTTTCTGAACAAAAAATAGTAATGAGTGGATTTGGCCTGGACTATCTACCCGCCGCATCTTCCTCGTCAGACAATACTTGGCATCAGGGCAGTACTCCTAGCAACACGTGGGCTGCCCCAGACACCACACTGGATGACTCGTCCACATTGCTCATGGACAGTTTCAAGGTATGATATCTCACCAGATCCCTTCCTTCCCCCTCTCCTTACCCAATTCCTATTTTCTTTTCCTGTCTGAGGGTGATGATTTGTGTTTGGTTGTGATTCCACAGACACAAATATCCCCCTCCTACATTCCGTATATTCTTGAAATTTAATGTTGGATAGTTTGTTTGGGTGGCCTTGTTCAATCATGGGGATCATAACAGACAAGTCTGATCCTATCCAGATATATCCAATAGGGTTGCTGGAACATAGGAACAGGCGTAGGCCATTTAGCGCCTCAAGTCTGTTCTACCATTCAGTGGGACCATGGCTGATCTGCCACCTAAATCCATATACCTGCCTTTACCTCATATTCCTTAACCTATCAATCTCAGCTTTAAAATTAAAAATTGATCTAACTTCAGTTACCATTTGCGGAAGAGAGTTACAAACTTTTGCTGCCCATTGTGTGTAGAACTGTTTCCTAACTTCACTCCTGAAAGATCTGGCTCTAATTTTTAGACTCTGCCCCCAGCCGTAGACTTTCTAACCAGCGGAAATAGTTTCTCCCTAAATACTCTTTCTGTTCCCCTTAATATCTTGAAAAGTTCAATCAAGTTACCCCGTAACCTTAAATTCTAGGGAACGCAACCCTAGTTTGTGTCTGTAAACTCTACTTATAATTTAACCCTTGGAGTCCAGGTATCATTCTAGTAAATATATGCTGCACTTGCTCCAAGGCCAGTGTATCCTTCCTAAGGTGTGGTGCCCAGAATTGTGCTCAGTACTCCAGATATGGTCTAACCAATGCTTTGTATAGCTAAAGCAGGACTACTACCCCCTTGTATTCGGGACAGCAACTATAGCAAAGGCCTGGCTCATTAAGTTTTTTTTTCTTTTATCTGCCCTAATATAGAGATGCTGAGGCCAGTTATAGCAGCCAAATCTAAGATCAGCGAATCCAGCATAGAACAGACCTTAAAACTCAATGGGGTATGCCTTCAATGGAAAAGATAGAGTCGGACCATAAAATGGGATGCAAACTTGCTGTTTTGCACTATTGCCCAAGACATGCATTAGTTGAGTCTGGAATGACAAAGGCATCGATGAGGGTTTCAGCAGCAGATGGGCTGAGGCAGAAGTGGGTGACATTACACGGGTGAAAGTAATCGATCTCTAATGGAGAGGATATGGAGTTGAAAACTCGGCTCAGGATTGAATAGGATGCAGAGATTACAAATAGTGTGACTCATCCCGAGACAGTGGCTGGGGTAGGGGATGGAATTGGTTCCAAGAGTACAGATTTTGTGGTCCAAAGATGACTGCTTCAGTCTTAATATTTAGCTGAAGGAAATCACAGTTCATCCCAGGCTGGTTGTCAGTCAAGCCTTCTGACCACAGAGACTGTGGAGCAGTCAAGACAGGCAGTGGAGAGCTAGAGTTGCATGTCATCAGCATATGTTTGGAAGCTCATCCCATGTCAGTGGCTGATGTCGCCAAGGGGCAGCATGTAGATGAGGAACAGGAGTAGCAAGAAAAGATTCTGGAGACTCCAGAGGTAAAGGTGCTGGTGTGGGAAGAGATGCCCTTGTTAGCGATACTCTGGCTAGAATTGGATAGGTAAAAGCAGAACCAAGCGAGGGAAGTCCCACTGAGCTGGGTAAGGGATTGGAGGAGAATGGTGTAGTCGACTGTGTCAAAGGTTGCGCAGCAGTTGAGGAGGAATAATGTACCACGATCACAGAGGCAGTCATTTATAACTTTGATTTGGGCCATTGTGATCATGTGGCAGGTTCAAAAACTTGATTGGAGAAATTCAAACTGGAAGTTGTAGTAAAGATGGGTACAAATTTGGAAAGCAACAAGATGTTTAAACACTTTGGAGACAAAGGGAAATTTTAGATGGGGGTGTAGCTAGCAAGGTCAGATCGGTCATTGGTGGTGGGATGAACTGAAGGGAATGAGGGAAGATGGGAAAGAAACTAGAGCAAGATACAAGTTTAGGACCATGGCAAGATGATGTCTGATGGAAAGTTTAGCTTGGTGGAAAACGGAAAGGTGGGGGAGCAGCAGAGGCAACTGAATGAATGTTCTCTGGCTTAATATCAAAAGTTCATGATCATTTCACATTTGTTAGAGATGAGAGTGGAGGGAGCAGTGGTTTAAGGAGATTGTTGATTATGAAGAAACTGTGGGGCTATTAGTGCTCATTGGGGTGATCCTGAAATATTGGGTGGGTTTGGCAGAGGAGAATGTGGTCTGTTGGTGCCTGATATGGTACAGCTAGATCTGGTGGAGGATGGCTAAATCAGTTGTGCTAACTACACTGTGCGCCTTGGACTTAGGGGAGCAATGGTGGCGACCGTACCAGGGAGAATGCCTGGGATAGGAAAGAATAAAGATTTTGCTGGGGTCAAGGACATCAAAGATGAGGGAGTATTGATCAAATTGACAACTATAGAAGTATCATTGGAAATGGAAGGCCAAACACTAGGTGGTTGAGTTTTTTCCAGGGACAAATGCAGAAGAAAATGGAGTTGTAAGGGGATTAGGGTGGTAATATTTATCCCTCAACCAACAGCACCAAAACAGATTATCTGGCCATTTATCTCTTTGCTGTTTATGGGACTTTGCTCTGTGCAAATTAGCTTCTTCATTTTCCTAATTTACAACATTGGCCAGAATTCTTTTTTTAATGAAAAAAAGTACCTCATTGGCTGTGAAACATGTCCTGAGGACATGAAAAGTGCGAAGTAAATACAAATGTTAATTCCTTCTGGAATAAAGTCACTGGTAAAAAATAGTCTTTTAATAGCTTGATCACTTAATGACTGAGTGCAATTATGTTTAAAGATAACCTAAAACAGCACAAAATTAATATGTGGATATGGTAGCATAGAGGTTGTTACTGGACTAGTAATGTAGAGGCCCGAGCTAATAATCCAAAGAATGAGTGTTTAAAGCCCACCGTGACAACCTGAGAATTGCAATTCAGTTTTTTAAAAAAAAAACCTGGAAATAAAGAATGTAGCTGTTGGATTGCCCTAGATGTTCACTAATGTTATTTATGAAAAGAAACCCTTTTAAGAAAGGATATACTTGCACTGGAGGCAGTGCTGTGAAGATTTACTAAATTGGTCCCGAGGATGAAAGGGTTGTCCAGTGATAGGCTGAGTAAATTGGGCCTATATTCTCTGGAGTTCAGAAGAATGAGAGGCGATCTAATTGAGACATACAAGATTCTGAAAGGGCTTGATAGGGTAGAAGCTGAGAGATTGTTTCCACTGGTCGGGGAATCTGGAACATACGAATTGGGAGCAGGTGTAGGCCACTCGACCACTTGAGCCTGCTCCGTCATTCAATAAGTTCATAGCTGAATTGATTACTCCACATTTCCACCTATCCCGATAACCTTCCACCCCCTTGCTTATCACGAATCCTATCTATCTCTGCCTTAAAAATATTTGATTTATGATTTGATTTAGAGATACAGCACTGAAACAGGCCCTTCGGCCCACCGAGTCTGTGCCGACCATTAACCACCCATTTATACTAATCCTACACTAATCCCATATCCTACCACATCCTCACCTGTCCCTATATTCCCCTACCACCTACCTATACTAGGGGCAATTTATAATGGCCAATTTACCTATCAACCTGCAAGTCTTTTGGCTGTGGGAGGAAACCGGAGCACCCGGATGAAACCCATGCAGACACAGGGAGAACCTGCAAACTCCACACAGGCAGTACCCAGAATTGAACCCGGATCGCTGGAGCTGTGAGGCTGCGGTGCTAACCACTGTGCCGCCCCAAAGACTCTGCTTCCACTGTCTTTTGAGAAAGAGAATTCCAAAGACTCGCCACCCTCAGAAAAAATTTCTCCTCATCTCTGTCTTAAATGGGCGACCCCTTATTTTTAAACAGTATCCCCTAGTTCAAGATTCTCCCACAAGGGGAAACATCCTTTCCACAACCACCTTGTCAAGACCCCTCAGGATCTTATGTTTCAATCAAGTCGCCTCTTACTCTTCTAAAACACGGGGGCACAGTCTCAGGATAAGGGGCCAATCATTCAGGACTGAGATGAGAAGTTATTACGCTCAAAGGGTTGTGAATCTTTAGAATGCTCTACCCCAGAGGGTTGTGGATGCTCCATCATTGAATACATTCAAGGCTGAGATAGATAGATTTTTGGTCTCGTAGGGAATTGAGGGATATGGGGAGTGGGCAGAAAAGTGGAATTGAAGCCCAGGATCAGCCATGATCGTATTGAATGGCAGAGCAGGCTTGATGGGCCATATGGTTTACTTCTGCTCCTATTTCTTGTGTTCTTGCTGAGACTGACCTATGTGTAACTCCAGTCACACACCAGCATGGTTGACTCTTAGTTGCCCTCTGAAGTAGCCCAGCAAGCCACTCAGTTGTATCAAACACAGGCAGTGTTGGCAACTCCCACATTCCAAGAATGTATTAATAAAGTATATTGTTGCACTGAGGGCAAACTGAATACAGAAAAGGCTTCATACATTTAATTTCTCTTTGCTAATGTTTTCTGGAATGCAAAGAATTTCTTGCATTATTCTGATAATCCTATCCAGTGTCCTACAGTAACCTACCAATTTTGTGCCAAGTCAGCAGAGGTGACTTCAGTAGAACATCATATATTTACATAGTTGGAGGTCGGTCTTGGGGGAAAAAAAACTTGCTCTACTAATTAGGGCAGGGGTGCTCATTGTCAGTGTTGAAACTGATATGCCTTTACTCTGAAGAATTTCTCTTTGTAGACTGTTGACATTCCATAATGAATAGATTTCTTAATTTTATTTCTTCCCCCACCCTCCATTCTTTTCAGTCAATCTGGTCAAGTTCAATGATGCATCCTGGACCCTCTGCACTGGAGCAGCTGCTAATGCAGCAGAAACAGAAGCAACAGCGAGGACTTGGCACACTGAACCCACCACACTGAGAGGCACAATGGCATGACCGGTGAATCCAGGTTACACAACTCAAGGCATGTTGGGTTTGCATTACAGCCCACGGTCCCCTGCAGGTGGCAGCCCTCTCTCCTCTGTGTTTTCTTGCTGTTGAGAGGGCGTAAGCACTCCACCAGTGCTGCGTGTGCACAAAGCTGCTGCTGAGGAAAAAAACAGAAACAAGAACATTACATGCTTCCTGTCACTTCCAGAGGAAGGTCCATCACCTGCCTCACTCAGTTATCTCCTAAACACTTGATTCTGCTCATTCAAAGATCTCCTATGTTCTTCTCCATTTTATACATCTCTAATATGGTTGGGCAATGAAGGGAGATGAGATGGGGAAGGAAAAGCCAAGTGGGCTGAAGTAGTGTGGTATTGTTTTTTTAAAAAAAGCGAGGAGAATCAACTAATGAATGCTCTGCTAGTGAGGATGTGGTTGCGTTTTTTAAATCCTCTATCATCTTGGTTTTTGAGAGTGATCATTTTCTGCTCTGTTAAGGAACAGGTGTGCTTGTAATCTCTAAATGTAGTGACACTGGCCCATTCGTCAGCTTTCCTCGAACCTATTACGTAAGGATGTGCGGAGGCATTCTGTTAGTGAATTTGTATGAAGGCAACTTTTCAGACAGGCAAGGGTTTTGTGTGTTTGAAAACAGCTTCACATCACTGCACCTTTAGTTAATAGATTTTTTAAAAGGAAAAACTAGTTGTTAATATCAATAGCTGCAGTAGTAATTACAATATTAAATACTTGTGATACTGTTCTGTAGCAGTCCTAGCTAAAATGGTGATAAGACGTGCAGCAGAGAGCTCTGCTTAAAACAAAAAAAGCAGTAATTGCTAAAGATTTTAAATTAGTGGTTTTTGATTATAACAGTAGCTATAAATTTTACTATAGCATACCAACCTTGAAAGGGGTTAATTTATCTATTTAGTTCTAGTTCAGGCTTCTTTTAATTACTAGATAAGAACAGCTTTTGTCGGCTTCTGTCTGATGGTAATTTTTATTCCCAATTTGGCAGCGTCTTTCAAAGTGGAAAAAGGGTCCAGCAATGCTGCTGGTTCAGCAAAACGGGGCACAAAGCAGGTGTGAGTGAGTAAGTGGGCCACTTGTACTTGTGGGTGTTCGTTGCTGCTTGTGGCCACCTGCTACTCCCATTTACAATTTAAAAGAAATATGAAAAGCATGGGTCATGCACTGTGGTCATCATATCAGTAAAGGTTTCAGGCTCTTGAATGTAAAAAAAAAATTGTCCTATTTGAGCTTTGTGGAAAGATCTGAATGTATTGTTTGCAGACTCATGGAAAATGCCTGTTAAAGCCATTCTTTAAGTCACAGTAATGAAAATGTACTTTCAGTAGAAACTCTTTCAATTGAATTTCTAATGGCAAAAGCTGATGTAACTGTGCAGGAACACAATGCTTTCTGTTCTTATTTGGGGATGGAAGAGTTACATTGTCTGAGTTCTGTTCAAAGCCAATGTCTCATGCTTGTGGGGGAAAGTATGGAGCTCAGATGGGTGCTAGGACAATTCAGGCCAGGTTGGTAAGAAGTGCAACACTAGGAAGAAGTGGAGGAAAGGAATCAGTTTATTTTTGAGAGAAAAATGATATATAACAACCTCTTCACAGTAATAAAGACTTACAAATTGAAAATAACTAAGACAACCCCCACTCCCTGTGTTTTTTTTAAAAGTTAAACAGTGCCCTCCACCAAATTTTGAAGTGCAGCTCCACAGCCAACCCACTGAAACATTCCACTGTTCTGCTCTGGTCACCTAACTTTCCAACTACTCTGGTACTGAATCACCTCGCACCCCCAGGTCTATTCACTGAGCTGACAAGTCCCAGAAGGTTAACAGAAGTACCAGGGCATGAATTCACAACCTGCATGCATGTATGCTGTTCAGAATAGTAATATTTCTGGGGAACAGGAGCACTGCAAGAAAGATTATAGGGCCCTTGGAAAAAATGGTTTCTGTTCTAAGCTTTTGTGTTCATGTCTTTTTTGTGTAAGAACTTGTGCAGCAATTGCTGGAATCAGCTTTGCCTTCAATAAATGAAACCATGTTCTAAATAAAACTGTTTATGTTTAATCACTTGTTCTTCTGTGCACAGTGTTTTCCTTTTAAGGATGGTCCTTGAAGGAAAAATCTACAAACATTGGTGTGGTGCTAAACTTACATTAAATACTGTTGAACATGCAAGATAAGTTGTGTTGCGTGCTACTTAAATTTTCATAATTGTCTACATTTTGTTTTAACCTGTACAGGGCAGTAGTTGAAAAGGTCAGCCATGATTCCTGGCTGCTATGTAGTGACCTCTTTTAGAAGTGGTTGAGGACAGGATTAGACTTGTTTGTAATGTTCCCACCATTGAATAAGATGGTTTGTATATAAAGGATGGTCACTTGATTAAGGTACTGAAGCACTGTAGCTGCCTACGAACCGTACTTCAGCTGTGGCTCAGTTGATAGCACTCCCGCCTGAGTCAGAAGGTTGTGGGTTCAAGTCCCACTCCAGGACTTGAGCACAAAAATCTAGACTGCCACTCCAATGCAGTACTGAGTGTGCTGCACTGCTGGAGGTGCAGTCTTTCACATGAGACGTTAAACCGAGGCCCTGTCTGCGCTCTAGGGTGTTATTCCTGGTGTCAGGAGAACATTTAGAGGATAATGATCATTGTATCACAAGATTTAGGTTGGCTATGGGAAAGGACAAAGAACAATTAACTGGGGGAAAGCCAACTTCAATGGGGTAAGAATGGATCTGGGCCGAATAAATTAGTATCAAAGGTTGGCAGGAAAAACAGTAGCTGAACAATGAGCTACCTTCAAAGAAGAGGTAGTTCAGGCACAGTCAAAGCATATTCCCTCGAAGGGGAAAGGTAGGGCAAACAAATCCAGAGCTCCTGGATGACAAAAGAAGTAGAGAGTAACATGAAGAAAAAATGTGTTTATGACAGATGTCAGATAGATAATACAATGGAGAACCAGGCTGAATATGGAAGGTTCAGAGGGGAAGTGAAAAAGAAAAGCAGAGTATGAAAAGAAACTAGCAGCTAATGTAAAAGGGAATCCCAAAGTCTTCCAAAGGCATATAAATAGTAAAAGTGTGGTAAAAGGTAGAGTAGGGCCTAAAAGGAAGATTTATGCATGGAAGCAGGGGGAATATCTGAGGTATTAAATGAATACTTTGCAGCTGTCTTTACCAAGGAAGAAGATGCTACCCAGGCCATGGTGAAAGAGAAGATAAATAATACACTGGAAGGATTTAGAATTGATGAGGTATTAGATGGGCTGTGTATACTTAAAGTTGATAAAGCACCAGGACTGGATGAGATGCATCCAAGGATACTGAGGGAAGGGAGAGTGGGAATTGAAGAGGCACTGGGCATAATTTTCCAGTCTTCCTTAGACTCCAGGGTGGTGCTAGAGGACTGGAAAAAATGTTACACCCTTGTTCAAAAAAGGGAATAAAGATCAGGCCAGTCAGTTGAACGTCGGTGGTGGGGAAACTTCTAGAAACAATACTTCGGGACAAAATAGTCATGTGGACAAATGTGGGTTAATTAAGGAAAGCCAGCATGGATTTGTTAAAGAGAAATAGTGTTTAACTAACTTGCTGGAGTGTTATGAAAGAGTAACAGAGAGGGTTGATGAGGGCAATGCTGTTGATGTGTACATGGAATTCCAAAAGGGATTGATACAGTGTCACTACTGACTTGAGCAAAGTTATAGCTCATGGAATAAAAGGGATAGTACCAACATGGATACGGAATTGGTTGAGTGACAGGAAACAAAGAGTAGTGGTTAATGGATATTTTTCGGGAGGGTTTATAGTGGAGTTCCCCAGGGGTCAGTGTTGGGACCATTGCTTTTCCTGATATGTAAATAACTTTGACCTTGGTGTACAGGACACAATTTCAAAATTTGCCGATGATAAACTTGGAAGCATTGTGGACTGTGAGGAGGATAGTATAAAACTTCAAAAGGACATCAACAAGCTGGTGGAATGGGTGGACAAGTGGCAGATGAAGTTTAATGTGGAGAAATGTGAAGTGATTCATTTTGGTAGGAAGAACATGGAGAGACAATATAAAATAAAGGGTACAACTCCAAAGAGGGTGCCGGAACGGAGGGACCTGGGTGTATATGTGTATAAGTCATTGAAGGTAGCAGGACAGGTTGAGAAAGCAGTCAATAAAGCATACAGTATCATAGGCTTTATTAATTGGGGTATAGACTACAAGAGCAAGGAGGTTATGTTAAACTTGTATAAGACACAAGTTTGGCCTCAGCTGGAGTATTGCATCCAGTACTGGGTACTACATTTAAGAAAAGATGTGAAGGTATTGGAGAGTGCAGAAAAGATTCATGAGAATGGTTCCAGGGATGAGGAACTGCATTTATGAAGATAGATTGGAGAAGTTGGGACTGTTTTCCTTGGAGAAGAGAAGTCTAAGAGGAGATTTGATTGAGGTATTCAAAATGATGAGTTTGGACAGAGTAGATAGGGAGAAACTTTCTACTTGTAAAAGGATCGAGAACGAGAAGGGCACAGATTTAAGGTAATTGGCAGAAGAAGCAATGGTGACATGAGGAAAAACATTTTCACGCAGTGAGTGGTTAGGATCTGGAATTCACTGCCAGAGAGTGCCCTGGAGGCAGGTTCAATTGAGGTATTCAAAAGTGTTACGACCGAGGTGGAAGGAGTGCACTGTTTATTCTAGTTCCATTTCTCCATAAATCGCAACATATATTTAAATTTTCCCACTTACTGATACGGTCAATCATGCACTCTTTTTCACAGAATAAAACACATTAACCAGGTTTCTTTAATGAGCAACAAAATTATCAGTATTATAAAACAAGTCTTAACCAGTAATGAAGTAAAGCATAAACACACAGATTAAAATTTTAAAGTTCCCTTTTTACCTTAGCCACTCATACACATATACACACACCGGTTAACCAGAAAAATAAATGGGATTTTTGTTCAGAGCTCTGTTACAGACAAAAAAAAACACTTGGTCTGAATACTTGCTCATTTTGAAGAAAACAACAGATGAGATATGTTCCAAAACTGGCATACAGTCTAGCCTCCGAATACACTTGGGTCACTGGGCTGTTTTACAACAGTTCTTTCCAGGTGGCGTTGAGAATTAATTTAGCAGGCTTTTCTTCAGACAGGAGATGAGATGAGTTGACACAGTGGACTTCTTAGGGTCTTTTAGAGCGGTGTTGGAAAGCTGGGCTGAGTTGTGGTCTTCCTTGGGAATCCTCCTCTTCAGGCTATGTAAAGAGATGGAACAGGCTGGGCTAAGCTGGGATTCTGTCCTTCATTTTTTTAAACTGCAACAAATTCAAAGTGAAGCTGGAAACAGAAAATCCACCTTCTGACCTGTGACTTCTCTGCACTCATATTCCCCTTTTACCAAGGTTTCTGTTCTATTTTTAATGAGTCATGTGACAACCAGTATCATTGTTGCCGAACTAGTTCTTTCAGTGTCCTCTTGACCCTCTTGGGGAAAAAAAACTGGTCTAACATTTCTTCATGACTGAATTCCTCAAAATATTTTTAATAAAACAATCACTTTCATAACACTGCCACCCTTGGAGGAATAAAACACCATTTTTAAATGTTTCATTACAAAGTGTGGGGAAAAATATATGAAAAATTTTAAGACATTTTCGCACTCATACTCATTCACTCTTGTAGTTAATACAGTTTTGCTGTGTACCCTTTTTTCATGTAACTCAAAGCAAAGTTAGATTCTTGATAAAGGATCTGCAGTAACATTTTTTCACGCAATGTGGATAATCTTTAAGCGATAAGGTTGTAATAATAAACTCCATCAGAATAGTCTGGCATTCTGGTTTTTAAATTTTTCAACAAAGTTTATCACCAAATCAGCTGACTGCAACCTTCCAAACATAGCCCCCCAGTTGTTCCAAGTGATCCTTCCAAGTGTCATTGTAGACCAGCACATCTTCAAGGTAAACCATCTGGTTAGGAATACTGCCTATCCCTTGGTTCGCTAGTCTTTGAAAAGTGGCTGGGGCATCCCCTAGCCTGAATGGCATCGCCCGGCATTGGAAAAGACCGCCTGGTGTGACAAATGCCGATGTTTCTTTAGCTCGGAGTGTCAGAGAATCATGCCAGTATCCCTTTAACAAATCTATTTTTGTAAGAAATATGGCACTGCCCACTATCAATACAGTCTTCTAAGTGAGGAAGTAGGTAGGAGTCTGCTTTTGTTACATTAACTTTTCTGTAGTCTATGCAAAGTCTAGTTGAACTGTCGGGTTTAGGCTTTAATACTACTGGTGAACTCCAGCTGCTTTGATTGCATTCTATTAGGTGGTTCTCCAGCATGTATTGAATTTCGGCTTTTACCTGGGCCTGTTTCTCTGGACTTAAGCAATAAGGATGCTGCTTTATAGGAAAGGATTCCCCTACAACCACATCATGTGTGGCTGGGGTTGTTCCTGAGCCACTTTGCAAGCTCTCGTGAACTGTTCCTGGAACACGGATACATAATCTAGCACAGAAGATTCGTCCCTCTGTTCTTGAAATCCTTTCTTTAATTAGTTTTAGAGGGTCTCTTATCTCATGTCCATAAACTAATTCAAAAGGACTAAAACCTGTAGACTCATTAGGTGAATCCCTAGTGGCAAACAAAAGAAATACTGTCCCTTTATCCCAATTATCCCAGGACAGAATGCCCTGATCATCGTTTTGAGGGTCTGATGGCACCTTTCTAAAGCTCTTTGTGTCTGTGGGTGGTATGCTGAAGACTTTAACTGTGTTATACCTAAATTATCCATAACTTCCTGAAACATTTTAGACATAAAATTGGAACCTTGATCTGACAGAATCTCAATCGGTAATCCATATCTAGTGAAGAACTGCATTAACTTCTCAACAATTACCTTAGCAGAAATTGTTCTCAAGGGAATGGCCTCTGGGAACTGACTAACCATATCCATGATAATGAGTATATATTGGTGTCCCGCTTTTGTTTTTGGTAAAGGCCCTATACAGTCTACCAACACCCAACTAAGTGGTTCCCCAAAAACTGGTATGGGAATTAGAGGTGCCAGTTTTATGGCAGGTTGTGGTTTTCTCACAATCTGGCACTTATGGCACATTTTACAAAACTGCATCACGTCCTTGGAAAGACCTGGCCACTAAAAATGTTGACGTATACATGATTGGGTCTTCCACATCCCCCCATGTCCCACTATAGGAATTTCATGCGCTATCCTTAATAATTCCCGACGATACTTTGGTGGTACCACTATCTGATGAAATACCATCCATTCTTTGTCTGCAGGACTGTGATGAGGTCTCCACTTCCTCATCAGCATCCTAATTTTGATATAATAGCCTTCTGGAACTCCTTTTGCCTCCACTTTTGTTAGAGCTGATTGTGCCACCTTATTTAACACTGGGTCAGCTTGCTGAGCTGTGATCAGAGCAGACATATTAAGCTTTTCCTTTGGATTATCCAAATCCCCAAAGAACGTTTCAGATATTTGACTATCTGATGGTGCTGCCAATTTTACTTCCGACAATGGAACTTGTTTAGCCATTGCTCGGGTTACTACACATGAAAGAAAAATTCCTGGAACCTTTTCCTGCAACTGTTCTGTCTCTTGTAACTTCACTTGGTATTTTCATGACAACTGGAGAAGCTACTACTTTTGAACCGGCCAAATCATTCCCCAGGAGTAGGTCAATTCCGTCTACTGGCAAACTGTGGACAATTCCTACAGTTACCGTTCCAGACATTAGGTCACATTCTAGGTGCACCCAATTCAAAGGTACAAGGTATAAAACTCTCTGCCGATACCATTCACTAAAACCTTGGAGAGTGCACTCTCTGGTAGAAATGTTATGCCTTTCCCTAGTAAAAGAATTTGGGTGGCTCCTGTATCCCTAATTATAACTATAGGTTTTCCTGCCTCACTTGAGGGATAAAGTGTTACTTTTCCTTTCAACAAGAATTCCCTATAACTCTCAGGTATCCTATTCACAACCTTGCACTCACATTAGTTTTTGTACTTGGCCTTACAGCTGCAGTCCTAGCTACAGCCTGATCTGTTGTGCTCTTGGTCAGGGCCCCTTTCTCTGCATTGGCTTTGTGTGCCCAATAAGTCCCATGGGATTTTCCCTCCAAATTCCAGCATTCCGCAGGAAGATGTTCCACCTTGTGACAATGATAACATTTAGGCTTGCAAACCTCATTTCCACCCTCAGCACCTTCCTTTCTGGCCTGAAGAGATCCTGGGGCGTTGCCAGCTGTCCCTTGTTATCCCTGGCTACTTGCCTTCCTTTCACCCTCCCACCTTCTATCCTACTCTGGTTTGTGGGGGTGATGGGGAAACTAAAGTAACACACAAGTTCATAATTAGAATTAGAACATTACAGCGCAGTACAGGCCCTTCGGCCCTCGATGTTGCGCCGACCTGTGAAACCATCTAACCTACACTATTCCATTTTCATCCATATGTCTATCCAATGACCACTTAAATGCCCTTAAAGTTGGTGAGTCTACTACTGCTGCAGGCAGGACGTTCCACGCCCCTACTACTCTCTGAGTAAAGAAACTACCTCTGACATCTGTCCTATATCTATCACCCCTCAACTTAAAGCTATGTCCCCTCGTGTTTGCCATCACCATCCGAGGAAAAAGACTCTCACTATCCACCCTATCTAACCCTCTGATTATCTTATATGTCTCTATTAAGTCACCTCTCCTCCTTCTTCTCTCCAACGAAAACAACCTCAAGTCCCTCAGCCTTTCCTCGTAAGACCTTCCCTCCATACCAGGCAACATCCTAGTAAATCTCCTCTGCACCCTTTCCATAGCTTCCACATCCTTCCTATAATGCGGTGACCAGAACTGCACGCAATATTCCAGGTGCGGTCTCACCAGAGTTTTGTACAGCTGCAGCATGACCTCGTGGCTCCGAAACTCGATCCCCCTACTAATAAAAGCCAACACACCATATACCTTCTTAACAGCCCTATTAACCTGGGTAGCAACCTTCAGGGATTTATGCACCTGGACACCAAGATCTCTCTGTTCATCTACACTACCAAGAATCTTCTCATTAGCCCAGTACTCTGCATTCCTGTTACTCCTTCCAAAGTGAATCACCTCGCACTTTTCCGCATTAAACTCCATTTGCCATCTCTCAGCCCAGCTCTGCAGCCTATCTATGTCCCTCTGTACCCTACAACATCCTTCGGCACTATCCACAACTCCACCGACCTTAGTGTCATCCGCAAATTTACTAACCCACCCTTCTACACCCTCTTCCAGGTCATTTATAAAAATGACAAACAGCAGTGGCCCCAAAACAGATCCTTGCGGTACACCACTAGTAACTAAACTCCAGGATGAACATTTGCCATCAACCACCACCCTCTGTCTTCTTTCAGCTAGCCAATTTCTGATCCAAAGCTCTAAATCACCTTCAACCCCATACTTCCGTATTTTCTGCAATAGCCTACCGTGGGGAACCTTATCAAACGCCTTACTGAAATCCATATACACCACATCCACTGCTTTACCCTCATCCACCTGTTTGGTCACCTTCTCGAAAAACTCAATAAGGTTTGTGAGGCACGACCTACCCGTCACAAAGCCGTGCTGACTATCGCTAATGAACTTATTCTTTTCAAGATGATTATAAATCCTGTCTCTTATAACCTTTTCCAACATTTTACCCACAACCGAAGTAAGGCTCACAGGTCTATAATTACCAGGGCTGTCTCTACTCCCCTTCTTGAACAAGGGGACAACATTTGCTATCCTCCAGTCTTCCGGCACTATTCCTGTCGACAATGACGACATAAAGATCAAGGACAAAGGCTCTGCAATCTCCTCCCTAGCTTCCCAGAGAATCCTCGGATAAATCCCATCTGGCCCAGGGGACTTATCTATTTTCACACTTTCCAAAATTGCTAACACCTCCTCCTTGTGAACCTCAATCCCATCTAGCCTAGTAGCCTGAATCTCAGTATTCTCCTCGACAACATTTTCTTTTTCTACTGTAAATACTGATGCAAAATATTCATTTAACGCTTCCCCTATCTCCTCTGATTCCACACACAACTTCCCACTACTATCCTTGATTGGCCCTAATCTAACTCTAGTCATTCTTTTATTCCTGATATACCTATAGAAAGCCTTAGGGTTTTCCATGATCCTATCCGCCAATGACTTCTCGTGTCCTCTCCTTGCTCTTCTTAGCTCTCCCTTTAGATCCTTCCTGGCTAGCTTGTAACTCTCAAGCGCCCTAACTGAGCCTTCACGTCTCATCCTAACATAAGCCTTCTTCTTCCTCTTGACAAGCGCTTCAACTTCTTTAGTAAACCACGGCTCCCTCGCTCGACAACTTCCTCCCTGCCTGACAGGTACATACTTATCAAGGACATGCAGTAGCTGCTCCTTGAATAAGCTCCACATTTCGATTGTTCCCATCCCCTGCAGTTTCCTTCCCCATCCTACGCATCCTAAATCTTGCCTAATCGCATCATAATTTCCTTTTCCCCAGCTATAATTTTTGCCCTGCGGTATATACCTGTCCCTGCCCATCGCTAAAGTAAACCTAACCGAATTGTGATCACTATCACCAAAGTGCTCACCTACATCTAAATCTAACACCTGGCCGGGTTCATTGCCCAGTACCAAATCCAATGTGGCATTGCCCCTGGTTGGCCTGTCTACATACTGTGTCAGAAAACCCTCCTGCACACACTGGACAAAAACTGACCCATCTAAAGTACTCGAACTATAGTATTTCCAGTCGATATTTGGAAAGTTAAAGTCCCCCATAACAACTACCCTGTTACTCTTGCCCCTGTCGAGAATCATCTTCGCTATCCTTTCCTCTACATCTCTGGAACTGTTTGGAGGTCTATAAAAGACTCCCAACAGGGTGACCTCACCTCTCCTGTTTCTAACCTCGGCCCATACTACCTCAGTAGACGAATCCTCAAGCGTGCTTTCTGTCGCTGTAATACTCTCCTTGATTAACAATGCCACACCCCCTCCCCCCCCCCCCCCCCCCCCACTCTTTTGCCATCTTCTCTGTTCTTACTGAAACATCTAAATCCCGGAACCTGCAACTTCCATTCCTGCCCCTGCTCTACCCATGTCTCTGAAATGGCCACTACATTGAGATCCCAGGTACCAACCCATGCTGCAAGCTCACCCACCTTATTCCGGATGCTCCTGGCGTTGAAGTAGACACACTTTAAACCAGGTTCTTGCTTGCCAGTGCCCTCTTGCGTCCTTGTAATTTCCTCTGCCTGTTTGGCCTTTGAAACCTTCTGGTTCTCTCCATGGGTTCTTACTAATGGAGGGAGTGAATTTTTAAATTCTTCCAGGAAAATTAGTTCCCTAAGGTTCTCATGAGTGGCTTCCTTCTTTAGTGCCCATATCCAACGATCAAAATTAATTTGCTTTACCCTCTCAAATTCTATACAAGTCTGCCCAGACAATCTCCGGAAGTTCTGAAATTTCTGCCGACTAGCTTCAGGGACAAACTCATATGCAGCGAGAATAGCCTATTTTGCCATCTCATAACCTGCAGAAGCCTCCTCAGAAAGCATAGCATAAACTTCATGAGCTCTGCCCATCAACCTGCTTTGCATAAGCAGTGTCCAGCTTTCCTTTGGCCACTTAATCTGTTTGGCTATCTTTTCAAAAGAAATGAAAAATGCCTCTACGCCCTGTCATGGACTTGTATTTTCTTTCTCCTCAAATAAAAGAATTCTATGCGCCTTTCTTCTTCTCCTTCTTCTTTGGCCTCCTTGTCTCAAGAGACAATGAGTAAGCGCCTGGAGGTGGTCAGTGGTTTGTGGAGCAGTGCCTGGAGTGGCTATAAAGGCCAATTCTGGAGTGACAGGCTCTTCCACACGTGCTGCAGATAAAATTGGTTGTCGGGGCTGTTACACAGTTGGCTCTCCCCTTGCACTTCTCTTTTCCTGCCAACTGCTAAGTCTCTTCGATTCGCCACACTTTAGCCCCGCCTTTATGGCTGTCCGCCAGCTCTGGCGATCACTGGCAACTGACTCCCACGACTTGTGATCAATATCACAGGACTTCACGTCGTGTTTGCAGATGTCTTTAAAGCGGAGACATGGATGGCTGGTGGGTCTGATACCAGTGACGAGCTCGCTGTACAATGTGTCCTTGGGGCTCCTGCCATCTTCCATGCGGCTCACATGGCCAAGCCATCTCAAGCGCCGCTGGCTCAGTAGAGTATATATGCTGCGGATGTTGGCTGCCTTGAGGACTTCTGCGTTGGAGATTCGGTCCTACCACCTGATGCCCAGGATTCTCCGGAGGCAGCGAAGATGGAATAAATTGAGATGTCGCTCTTGGCTGCCATACGTTGTCCAGGCCTTGCTGCCGTACAGCAAGGTACTGAGGACACAGGCTTGATAAACTCGGACTTTTGTGTTCCATGTCAGTGCGTCATTTTCCCACACTCACAGCCAGTCTGGACATAGCAGCGGACACCTTTCCCATGCGCTTGTTGATTTCTGCATCGAGAGACAGGTTACTGGTGATAGTTGAGCCTAGGTAGGTGAACTCTTGAACCACTTCCAGAGCGTGGTCACCTATATTGATGGATGGAACATTTCTGACGTCCTGTCCCATGGTGTTCATTTTCTTGATGTTGATGGTTAGGCCAAATTTGTTGCAGGCAGCCGCAATCCTGTCGATGAGTCTCTGCAGACACTCTTCTGTGTGGGATGTTAATGCAGCAACGTCAGCAAAGAGGAGTTCCCTGACGAGGACCTTCCGTACTTTGGTCTTCGCTCTTAGACGGGCAAGGTTGAACAACCTGCCATCTGATCTTGTGTGGAGGAAAATTCCTTCTTCTGAAGACTTGAATGCATGTGAGAGCAGCAGGGAGAAGAAGATCCCAAACAGTGTAGGTGCGAGAACACAGCCTTGTTTCATGCCACTCAGGATAGGAAAGGGATCTGATGAGGCGCCGCTATGCTGAATTGTGCCTTTCATATTGTCATGGAATAAGATGATGATACTGATGTAGCTTTGGTGGACATCTGATCTTTGCTAGTAGTTTGAAGAGACCACATCTGCTGACGAGGTCAAAGGCTTTGGTGATATCTATGAAAGCAACGTAGAGGGGCATCTGTTGTTCGCGGCATTTCTCCTATAACTGGCCAAGGGAGAACAGCATGTCAATAGTGGATCACTCTGCTCGAAAGCCACACTGTGCCTCAGGGTAGACACGTTCAGCCAGCTTCTGGAGCCTATTTAAAACGACTCGAGCGAAGACATTCCCCACTATGCTGAACAGGGACATTCCACGGTAGTTGTTGCAGTCACCGCGGTCACCCTTGTTCTTATAGAGGGTGATGATATTGGCATCGCACATGTCCTGTGGTACTGCTCCCTCATCCCAGCACAGGCAAAGCAGTTCATGGAATGCTGAAAGTATAGCAGGCTTGGCACTCTTGATTATTTCAGGGGTAATGCCGTCCTTCCCAGGGGCTTTTCCACTGGCTAAAGAATCAATGGCATCACTGAGTTCTGATTTTGTCCAGTATCCAGGGCGGCACAGTGGCGCAGTGGTTAGCACTGCAGCCTCACAGCTCCAGGGACCCGGGTTCGATTCTGGGTACTGCCTGTGTGGAGTTTGCAAGTTCTCCCTGTGTCTGCGTGGGTTTTCTCCGGGTGCTCCGGTTTCCTCCCACAAGCCAAAAGACTTGCAGGTTGGTAGGTAAATTGGCCATTATAAATTGTCACTAGTATAGGTAGGTGGTAGGGAAATATAGGGACAGGTGGGGATGTTTGGTAGGAATATGGGATTAGTGTAGGATTAGTATAAATGGGTGGTTGATGGTCGGCACAGACACGGTGGGCCGAAGGGCCTGTTTCAGTGCTGTATCTCTAATCTAATCTAATCTAATCCATGACTGGCAGAGACTGGGCTGCATTGAGGGTGGTGTTGTAGGGTATTCCCAAGCGCAGAGGCACCTGCCGTAAATATCATACTGTTTAAATATTATTTGAGTAACCAGTAACATATAATATTAGTGAACAGTGAGGAGGTTGCAAAGCACCATGGGGCTCAGTTAACTTAACCACATTCCACAGGAGCTGAGTAATCCAATCTCAAATAAAAGGCTAATTAAAATGAAAAGCAGACACCCTTGTGGAATGCTGACAAAGGTGCTAGCCTGTAACGAGGTGAAAACATCATGAGTAATCACCTATCTGTGTATGGGCCGGTCATGCAGCCCCTCTATGCCTAGTAACCACTTCTATTGGCTCTAATAATCAATGTATATAATCGATAATCATTGTGATTGGACCATGTCCGGCCGGGATGGGCTGAGTAACTGTTTGAAAATGTATAAGTATGGATGATTTTCCTTTGTTCAGTGGAGAGGCATCTGGACAGCCCAGTGACCTGCTCCTCGCTGGCGTAACTAAATAAACTGTTTGACATTGGAGCAGACCTGACTGTCGAGTGATTCTTCTAGATTCATTCCCGCTAACAGTGGTATCAGTGACAACATTTACCCTGGAGTACAGTTCTTGGTAGTGCTCCACCAAGCGGTCCATTTGCTTGCGTTGATCAGTGATCGTGTCCCCTGATTTATACTTGAGGGGGGCGATCTTCCTGATGGTTGGCCTTTAAGACTGTTAAAAAAACAGTGCACCTTCAAGGGAGAGAAGATTGTAGAAATCTGGGGACACAATGTCCCACAGCTGCATTTTTGGTTACCCTGAACTACAGCAGCTCACATAGTATGATGTATCCATTTTGACTGTGTGGAGCTGGCAGGGCGATGGCAGTTGGTTCTGAGAGCTTTTTCCAGAGAGGCGATCTGGAGATAGGAGTTGTTCTATTCTCTCTCAAGAATAATTCGACAAAGATGCAGGCTAAGTTAATTCCCTGAGCAAGGAAGAAAAGCTTTCTTTTTCAAACAAGTTATTTGTATTGCTGTGCTCATCGTTGAAAGAGCTGTTTAATGTTACTGCAACTGAACTGTTTGAATGCCGAATCAAGAACAGAGTATTTCCAACAAATCCAGATAAAGACTTCAAGTGAACTTTGATTATCTTCACCTTAGAAGACTTCATTCATCGGGAATGTAAAACGCAAATCTTACTTATTTATTTTATTCTCAAGAGACAGCTAATTTAAAAAACTCTACCTTTAAAACCAGACCACTGTTCTTTTTGAATGTATGTGCGTGAATGTGGGAGTTACATTAAATTAACGGTTTGGCGAGAAGGCGGGGGAATGGCACTAAGTGAATTACTCACTTGGAGAGCTGGTGCAGACATGATGGGCTGAACTTCCTCCCTCTGTGCTGTAACAATTCTGTGATTCTGTGTCCTAGCCGATGTTCATCCCTTAATCAACATCACTTTTAAAAAATTCTGATCATTATCACATTGCTGTTGTGGGAACTTGCTGTCTGTAAATCGGCTGCTGCTTTTCCTGCATTACCACAGTTACTACTACATTTCAAAAGTACTTAATTATCTGTAAGGCATTTTGGGATGTTCTGAGGTCGTGAAAGACGCTATATTTCTTTCCAGCAGAAGTAACTTATTCAAAATGGAAAATAGCATTCCAAAACGTCTCATGAGGCTTGTAATGTTCAGTAATTATTTGAATAAGCAAATGTGTTGTATCTTAATGTATCTGATTAGAGTATTAAAATTTGACACCTTGAGTGCCCTGTTGCTAGTTTAGTCAGTTCTTTGAGCTTGCAGTGTCTTCTAAGAAACTTGGAAACAGTCTGGAGAACTTCTAAGTGGGGCAAGGGTTTAGATGTTGTACAACCTTGTTGCAGTGATTCCTCAGTTTTAAGGTTGTTTTGCATTTGTTGATGATATTAACACTATTGGAAAAAATGCAGGCCAAAAATGTGCTGCAGTTGGCAAAATGCATCAGAATCCGCAACGTCTGTTTATGTAACATTATTAAAGCTAAAGTGGCTGATTCCAACTGTGGAATGAATAAGGACAAAACCAGCAGAATTTCAACTATTTATATAAAGCCTAGTAAAATGTCCTGAAGTACTTCACAAGTGCATTATCGAACAAAAGAGGCAATATAAGATAAAGGATACAATTCTACAGGGGATGCTGGATCAGAGGGAGCTAGGGGTCTATGTGCCCAAATCATTGAAGGTGACAGGGCAGATTGAGAAAGCAGTTAATAAGGCATCCTCAGCTTTATAAAAGAGGCAGAGAGTACAAAATCAAGGAGGTTATGGAGAACCTTTTTAAAGACTTGTTTGACTAGAGTATTGTCTCCAATTCTGGGCACCACACTTCAGAAGGATGCAGAATGTGAGGGTGCAGAAAAGATTGAGAATCGTTCCATGGATGAGGGACTTAGGTTACATGAATAGATTGGAGAAGATGGAGCTGTTTTCCTTAGCGAAGAGAGGTGGAGAGGAGATTTGATAGAAGTGTTGAAAAACATGAGGGCTTGGGACGAAGTAGATAGAGAGAAACTTCTCATTGGCATAAGGGTCGAAAATCAGGACACCAATTTAAGGTGAATGGCAAAAGAACCAAAGGCGACATGAGGAAACTCTTCTACACAGCGAGTAGTTAGGATCTGGAATGCACTGCCTGAGAGTGTGGTGGAGGCAGATTCAATCATGGCTTTCAATAGGGAATTGGATAATTAGCAGGCGAAAAAAATTGCAAGGCTATGGGAAAAGACTGAGGAATGGGACTAGCTGAGTTGCTCTTGCAGAGAGCTGACATTGACATGATGGACTGAATGGCCTCCTTCTGTGCTGTACCCATTCTATGATTCTGTAAAACTTGACACCAAGCCACTAACGAGATCTTGGTCAAACAGGTAGGTTTTAAGGAGTGTCTTAAAGGAGGAAAGAGAGACAGATGTTTAGGGAGGGAATTCCGGACCTTAGGGCCTTGGCAGCTGAAGGCATGTCTGCCAATGGTGGTGTATTTAAAACCAGGGATGCGCAAGAGACAAGACTTAGAACAGCACAGTAAAGGTAACTTTGGTTGTAAGGCTGGAGGTAGTTACAAAATTGGGAGGGGAAGGGGAGATTTGAAAACAAGGATGAAAATTTTAAAATTGAACTATTGCCTAACTAAGATCCAGTGTAGATCAGTGAATGGGACTTGGTCCAAGCTAAGGCACAAGCAGCAGTGTTTTGAATGACCAAGTTTACAGAGGGTGAAAGATAGACTATTGGTCAGTCTCCTGTTTGAATAGTCACGTCTCTTCTTCTTCTTCTTTGGCCTCCTTATCTCGAGAGACAATGGATACACGCCTGGAGGTGGTCAGTGGTTTGTGAAGCAGAGCCTGGAGTGGCTATAAAGGCCAATTCTAGAGTGACAGGCTCTTCCACAGGTGCTGCAGAGAAATTTGTTTGTCGGGGCTGTTGCACAGTTGGCTCTCCCCTTGCGCCTCTGTCTTTTTTCCTGCCAACTACTAAGTCTCTTCGACTCGCCACATTTTAGCCCCATCTTTATGGCTGCCCGCCAGCTCTGGCGAATGCTGGCAACTGACTCCCACGACTTGTGATCAATGTCACAGGATTTCATGTCGCATTTGCAGACATCTTTAAAGTGGAGACATGGACGGCCGGTGGGTCTGATACCAGTGGCGAGCTTGCTGTACAATGTGTCTTTGGGGATCCTGCCATCTTCCATGCGGCTCACATGGCCAAGACATCTCAAGCGCCGCTGACTCAGTAGTGTGTACAAGCTGGGGATGTTGGCCGCCTCGAAGACTTCTGTGTTGGAGATACGGTCCTGCCACCTGATGCCGTATTCTCCGGAGGCAGCGAAGAAGGAATGAATTGAGACGTCGCTCTTGGCTGACATACGTTGTCCAGTCCTCGCTGCCATAGAGCAAGGTACTGAGGACACAGGCTTGATAGACTCGGACTTTTGTGTTCTGTGTCAGTGCGCCATTTTCCCACACTCTCTTGGCCAGTCTGGATATAGCAGTGGAAGCCTTTCCCATGCGCTTGTTGATTTCTGCATCGAGAGACAGGTTACTGGTGATAGTTGAGCCTAGGTAGGTGAACTCTTGAACCACTTCCAGAGCATGGTCGCCAATATTGATGGATGGAGCATTTCTGACGTCCTGCCCCATGATGTTCATTTTCTTGAGGCTGATGGTTAGGCCAAATTCATTGCAGGCAGCCGCAACCCTGTCGATGAGTCTCTGCAGACACTCTTCAGTGTGAGATTTTAATGCAGCATCGTCAGCAAAGAGGAGTTCCCTGATGATGACTTTCCGTACTTTGGTCTTTGCTCTTAGACGGGTAAGGTTGAACAACCTGCCATCTGATCTTTTGTGGAGGAAAATTCCTTCTTCAGAAGACTTGAATGCATGTGAGAGCAGCAGTGAGAAGAAGATCCCAAACAGTGTAGGTGCGAGAACACAGCCCTGTTTTATGCCACTCAGGATAGGAAAGGGGTCTGATGAGGCGCCACTATGCTAATTATGCCTTTCATATTGTCATGGAATGAGATGATACTTAGTAGCTTTGGTGGACATCCGATCTTTTCTAGTAGTCTGCAGAGACCACATCTGCTGACGAGGTCAAAGGCTTTGGTGAGATCAATGAAAGCAACATCGAGGGGCATCTGTTGTTCACGGCATTTCTCTTGTAGCTGGCGAAGGGAGAACAGCATGTCAATGGTGGATCTCTCTGCTTGAAAGCCACACTGTGCCTCAGGGTAGACACGCTCAGCCAGCTTCTGGAGCCTGTTTAAAGAGACTCGAGCAAAGATTTTCTCCACTATGCTGAGCAGAGAGATCCCACGGTATTTGTTGCAGTCACCGCGGTCACCCTTGTTCTTATAGAGGGTGATGATATTGGCATCGCGCATGTCCTGTGGTACTGCTTCTTTGGTTTGAGTCTAGCCTTGCTGCACACCCGGGAGTGGTCAGTGTCGCAGTCCACACTGTGGAAGCTGCATGTGATTTGAACACTGTTTAAAGAGGCTTGCCTTGTGATGATGAGGTCCAGCTGGTGCCAACGACGTGATCACGGGTCCCTTCAAGAAACCCGGTGACAGGGTTTAGTATGAAAGAACGAGTTGGTGATGCAGAGGTTGTGATCGGTACACAACTCCAGCAGTCTCTGTCCATTTTCATCCATCCTTCCAATGCCATAGTGCCCAAGGCAGAAGGGCCATGAGTCATGGTTGGCCCCAACCCTGGCATTAAAGTCCCCCAGCAGGAACAGATGATCAGTATTGGGGATGCTACTAATGATATTATGGAGTTCCTTGTAGAACTGGTCTTTAACTTCAGGTTAAGTAGTAGTAGGCAACTAATACTTGATATACCAAGTGTTCTGAACTTGAATGGTATCAATTAACACCAGCATTTTGAGAAAAATACTCTTTTATAAAGCATGCAATCAAAGACTGGTGAATGAAAAAGCAAAAGCAATTAATCTGATCCATTATGGGTTTATTAACTTCAGGTACTGCAGAGATAATGTCTAATATATTTTGGAATCTACTTCATATGATCCCTCCAAAGTAAAAATAATTAAAAATTTTTGTCACCTGAGAACAGGATCATTGGAGCTGCCAAGCATTTGGACGTTGGTTCCTTGTTCATAACTATGATTTCAGCTAAGGGTATTAAAAACATTTTTGGGAAAGCAGGATGTTTTGAGCAGTTAGATGTTGTCCAAGAAGATCTACAGTTCAGTTATACTAAACTGATTTTATACCAATGCAATTTTGAGTGGTGAAAACTGGTCACTTTAAGTTACACTGTCTTGCAACACAACACTCAAATAAAGGAAACTCAGCATTATTTTCCCAATCCTTTTTGGAAGCAGTGATGAGTCCAAACACAAACTGAATCAACTTGTGTTTGGAAAAAAAAATTTAGAAATTCAAACCACTAAAAAATCTTATCATCTGTAGATAATCATTCTAGTATCACCCTAGGAGAAAGGGATTACTTCAAAATCAGTACACACATTTGCATGTACTTTACATTCCTGAATTCATGCCATGCTTAATTCTTTGACAAAAGTTGCTGGGAAGATGCCGGTATTTCCTTTGCATTGTCCTTCCAGCCAGTTGTTGTTTACTGTGGAAAGAAAGAAAAGCAGTGAAATAATGTTTAAAAACGAGATGCTAGAGATTTTTAAATTTGACTTGAAAGTGAAGTACATTTGTGACTGTCAATATATATTAGAATATAATTCAAATTCATAATTTCAGAACAAGCCTTCAGTTCAACATTTGATAACTTTTAGAAAAAAATTGACATGTAAACATTAACGAGGGTCTGTATTTGTTCCTTTTCAAAAATGGAAACACAAGTAGGTTTAGGATAAAGAAAGCTAAGAGGGTGTGTGGGAAACATATTTAAAAAGAAACATCAAAAGGAACAATAAAGTATATTGGTAAAAAGAGATTTGTTAAAGTGGGAACCCCTAAGAGAAGAAAATTGTTCACTTGCAGATGATCAATAAATGGTAGAGGTATTTAAGAAGTAATTTGCCTCGGTCTTTACAAGAATATCTTCAAGAACAGTTGAGTAAGTCCTGGTGGGTATTTTTCAAACTGAATTGAATTGTAAGTCATTGTTTTAGAAAGACTTAGTTGTTTTTAAAATTATAATAGTCTCCTAAAGTTTTAAATTTAAAGGGTTTAGTCATGACAGGAGAGCTCAAAGCCGTGGTTTGCTCCTCTTGCTGCATGTGGGAATCCAGGAACATTTCCAGTCCCTGGGACCAGCATGTGTGCAGGAAGTGTGTCCAGCTGCAGCTCCTGGAAGCTCGGGTTTCAGAGCTGGAACGGTGGCTGGAAACACTGTGGAGCATCCGCGAGTCTGAGAGCATTGTGGATAGCACGTATAGAGAGGTGGTCACACCGCAGCTGAAGGGACTTGAGGAAGGAAGGGAATGGGTGACCACCAGGCAATCCAACAGAAACAGGCAGGTAGTTCAGGAGTCCTCTGGGGTCCCGCTTGCAAATCGGTATTCCATTTTGGAGGCTGATGAGGCTGGTTCCTCCAAGGAGTGCAGACAGAGCCAAACTTCTGGCACCGCAAGCAGCCTGTCTGTACAGGAAGGGGGAAAGAGAGGAAGAGCAATAGTAATAGGGGATTCTATAGTCAGGGGAACAGATAGGTGCTACTGTGGCCGTCAACGTGACTCCAGGATGGTGTGTTGCCTCCCTGGTGCCAGGATCCGGGATGTCACTGAACGGCTGCAGGGCATCCTGAATGGGGAGGGTGATAAGGCAGAGGTCATGGTACATGTTGGTATCAATGACATAGGTAGAAAGAGGGATGAGGTCTTGCATCAAGAATTCAGGGAGTTAGGCAGTAGACTAAAAAGCAGGACCTCTCGGGTTGTAATCTCTGGATTACTCCCAGAGCCACATGCTAGCGAGTATAGAAATAGGAGAATAGCACAGATGAACACGTGGCTTAAGAGTTGGTGCAGGAGGGAGGGTTTTAGATTCCTGGTCCACTGGGACCGTTTCTGGGAAAGGTGGGACCTGTACAAGCGGGACGGTCTACATCTGAACCAGAGGGGGACTAACATCCTTGCTGGCGGGTTTGCTAGTGCTGTTGGGAGGGGTTTAAACTAATTTGGCAGGGGGAGGGAATGCAGACTCCTAGCAGAATAGGGACACAGCTAAACACAGGAAAGTGAACAAGTCAGAGGGAATACAGCAGAAGTAAGTTTCAAGGGAGTAAGACCAGGATGGAAGGCCTCTACTTTAATGCCTGGAGTATTGCAGGTAAAACGGATGAGTTAAGGGCAAGGATTGACACGTGGAATTGTGATATAGTAGTCATCACGGAGACATGGTTGAGGGAGGGGCAGAATTGGCAGCTCAGTATCCCGGGATATAGAATCTTCAGGCAAGACAGAGGAGGGGGTAAAAGAGGAGGGGGCATTGCAATATTAGTTAAGGAGTCAATTACTGCAGTAAGGAGAGATGATATCTTGGAGGGGGCATCAAATGAAGCTTTATGGGTAGAGTTTAGGAATAAAAAAGGGACAGCCACATTGTTAGGTGTTTATTATAGACCCCCAGATAGTCAGCGGGAAATTGAGGAGCAAATATGTGCACAATTTGCAGAGGTGTGTAAAAATAATAAGGTAATTATATTAGGTGATTTCAACTTTTCCAACATTAATTGGGATAGTCATCGTGTTAAGGGCTTAGATGGAGTGGAGTTCTTAAAATGTATACAGGAGAATATGTAGAGGATCCAACAAGGGAGGGTGCAGTGCTGGGGAATGAAGCCGGACAGGTGGTTGATGTGTTGGTGGGGGAGCATTTTGGTGATAGTGACCACAATATGGTACAATTTAAGCTTGTTATGGAGAAAGAAATAGACAAGTTGCAAAAAAAGGTTTTGGATTGGGGGAGAGTGAATTTTAGTAAAATAAGGCAGGATCTGGCCAAGGTAGACTGGAAAGAGGTACTTGTCGGGAACTCTACAGAAGAGCAGTGGGGGGCATTCAAAAAGGAAATGGGGAGGGTACAGGCCCAACATGTTCCCTCAAGGGTAATAGGTAGGAGCAACAAGCCCAGAGAACCATGGACCAGAAACATTCAGGGTACGATGAGAAGGAAAAGAGAGGCTTTTAGCAAATACAAGGAGAGCAAATCAATGGAAGCATTAGTGGAGCACAGAAAGTGTAGGATGGAGCTTAAGAAAGCAATTAGGAGAGCAAAGAGGGGATATGAGAAAGCTCTGGCTGGTAAAAGTAAGGAAAATCCCAAGATATTCTATAAGTACATCAATGGGGAGGAAAACCAGGGAAAGAGTAGGACCCATTAGGGACAAAGGGGGAAATTTGTGGGTGGAGCCAGAGGACATTGGTAGGGTGTTGAACGAATACTTCACATCTGTCTTCACCCAAGAGAATGAGGATGTAGATATGGAACTTAGAGAGAGAGAGAGACTGTGAGGTTCTTGAACAAATTGTCATAGGGAGTGACAAGGTATTGGAGGTTTTGGAAGGCTTAAAAATGGACAAATCTCCAGGTCTGGACAATTTGTGTCCCAGGATGCTGTGGGAAGCGAGGGTGGAGATTGCAGGGGCTCTGCCCTAATTTTTTATTCCTTTCTGGCCACGGGGGAGGTGCCAGAGGACTGGAGAACAGCTAATGTGGTCCCACTATTTAAGAAAGGTTGTAGAGATAAGCCAGGGAACTACAGACCAGTGAGTCTCATGTCAGTGGTAGGGAAACTATTGGAGAAAATTCTGAAGGGGAGAATCTATCTCCACTTGGAGAGGCAAAATTTGATTAGGAATAGTCAGCATAACTTTGTCAGAGGGAGGTCATGCCTAACAAATTTGATTGAATTTTTTGAGCATGTGACCAGGTGTGTAGATGAGGTTACTGCAGTTGATGTAGTTTACATGGATTTCAGCAAAGCCTTTGACAAGGTCCCACATGGAAGACTTATCAAGAAAGCAAATGCACATGGGATATAGGGTAACTTGATAAGGTGGATTCAAAATTGGCTTAGCTGTAGGAGACAGAGAGTGATGACAGACGGCTGTTTTAGTGACTGGAAGCCAGTGTCCAGTGGCGTACCACAGAGATCTGTGCTGGGTCCCTTATTGTTTGTCATTTATATAAACGACATAGATGACTATGTGGGGGGTAGGATCAGTAAGTTCGCGGATGACACAAAGATTGGTCGAGTGGTTAACAGTGAGGTGGAGTGTCTTAGGTTACAGGAAGATATAGACGGGATGGTCAAATGGGCAGAAAAGTGGCAGATGGAATTTAACGCTGAAAAGTGTGAGGTGAAACACTTTGGAAGGAGTACTGTGACAATGAATAGCTTGACACTGGGAAGTTCCGAGGAACAAAGGGACCTTGGCGTGTTTGTCCATAGATCTCTGAAGGCAGAAGGGCAGGTTAATAGGGTGGTGAAAAAGGCATATGGGATACTTGCTTTTATCAATCGAGGCATAGATTACAAAAGCAGTGAGGTCATGTTGGAGTTGTACAGAACTTTGGTAAGGCCACAGCTGGAGTACTGTTTGCAATTCTGGTCACCACATTATAGGAAGGATGTGATTGCATTGGAGGGGGTGCAGAGGCGATTCACCAGGATGTTGCCTGGGATGGAACATTTAAGCTATGAAGAGAGATTGGATAGGCTTGGGTTGTTTTTGCTGGAGCAGAGAAGACTGAGGGGTGACCTGATCGAGGTGTACAAGATTATGAGGGGCATGGACAGGGTGGATAGGGAGCAGTTGTTCCTCTTAGTTGAAGGGTCAGTTACGAGGAGTCACAAGTTTAAGGTGAGGGGCAGGAGGTTTAAGGGGGATTTGAGGAAGAACTTTTTTGCCCAGAGGGTGGTGACGGTCTGGAATGCCCTGCCTGGGAGGGTGGTAGAGGCAGGTTGCCTCACATCCTTTAAAAAGTACCTGGATGAGAACTTGGCACGTCATAACATTCAAAGCTATGGGCCAAGTGCTGGCAAATGGGATTACGTAGACAGGTCAGGTGTCTTTAATGTATCGGTGCAGACGCGATGGGCCGAAGGGCCTCTTCTGCACTGTATTATTCTGTGATTCTGTGAACAGGTAACTCCTGAAGTGGCTGAGAGTAGAACAAGTGATAGCTAAAGTTTCCTTTTCTCCAACATAATAAGTTGGTTAAGCTAAAGGAAGACAAAGTGCCATGGCCTGATGGGATATGTCTTAGGATCATGAGGGAGGACAGTAAATTAGATCAAAAGTTGGTTGGAAGGCAGAAAGAGGGTAGGAGTTAAGGGCATTTTTCCAGAGTGGATACTGATATTCCATAGGATTCAGTTCTGGGGTCACTTTTATTTATCAATAATTTGGAAATGGACCTCAGCGGAGTAGTGTTGAAATTGCAGATGTACCTGTAGCACCTGCACAAAGCCATAGACATGAAACCCAAACCTGCAAAGGGATATTAATGAGATGAGTGGAATGGATAAAGGTGGAAGGTGGAATTCAACATCAGTAAGTATGAGATTATGATGGAACTCTTAAAGTGAGCTCAGTGCTGTGAAATAGCAGAGGGATTTAGCAGACCCAGAACATTAAAGACACCACCTCCATTTAATAAAGCTATATAGAGAAGTTACAACTCAAATTTAACTAGAATGCTGCTGAGTATGAGGAAAAATTGATATGAAAAGCATGCAAAATTACATCTTTTCATTAAAACAACACAAATGTTCTTTTAAAATTATAATAGGATAGAAGCAGATTGTTTCCAGTGGTTTAGGGGGCAAGAGCATGGGGTCATAGATACAAGATTACATGTAAGATTTAGAACAGAAAGCAAGAGAAATTGTTTTACACAGTTATAAGGCTGTGGAATTCATCACTCTTGCACTTTTATCAATGCTGTTGTTGTTCAAAATTTATATTAATGATTTAGACTTTGGAATCAGAGGCACAATTTCTAAATTTGTGGACGACACCAAATTGGGAGGATAGTCAACACTAAGGAGGACTGCAACAAATTACAAGATGACATTAAGAAACTTGCAGAATGTGCATATAATTGGCAAATGAATTTCAGCATGTGAGGTATTACATTTTGGTAACAAACAAGAGGTCACATGTTCGTCAGAAAGAATCTAAATGATGTAGAGGAGCAATGGGATCTGAGAATGCAAATAAATCACAAAGTAGCAATGCAGTTCAGTAAGGTCTAACAAAAGCAAAGCAAGCACTGGGGTCTATTTCTGAAGGGAAAAGCAGAGAAGTTATACTAAACTGATATCAAACCTTGGTTAGATCACACTTAGAGTACTGTGTACAGTTCTGGTCACCATATAATAAAAAGAAGGTACTGGAAAGAGTGCGAAAAAGATTTACATGAGTGATACCAGAACTATGAAGTTATACATTTCAGGAAAGGATGAACAGGCTAGGTCTCTTTTCTCCTGAAAAAGAAGGCTGAGGGATGACTGAATAGGGGTCTTTACCATTATGAAAGGTTTTGATACAGTAGAGAAAAAGAGAGTTTCCACTTGTGGGAATGAGCAAAACTAGAGGACATAAATATAAGATGGTCAGCAACAATATTGCCTGTAAGCTGCGCAAGTGCGCAGCAATCCGAAAGTCCCCGTGCAGACCGCACAAGTCAACCTCTTTAAATTACTGCCTCAGAAAATTTAAAGGCGCCGCGCACTTAAATAAATCACCCATGCACTCCAAAAAAAAATTAAAGGGAACGTTGGTCAGCAAGACATAGAACAGGAATTTCGGAAGAAATGTGTTTACCCAGACCGTGGTGAGAATGTGGAACTTGCAACAGTTGAGACAAGTAGTATCGATGCATTTAAGGGGAAGCTGGATAAGCATGATCGAGAGGGCTATGCTGATAGAGTTAGATGAGGAAGGATGGGAGGAGGCTCGAGTGGAGCATAAATGTCAGCATAGACTGGTTGGGCTGAATGGCCTGTTTCTGTGCTGTATATTCCATGAGCGTACAGCACAGAAACAGGCCATTCAACCCCAAATAGTTTATGTTCCACACGAACCACCTCCCATCCTACTTCATCTAGCCCTATTATCACAACTTTCCATTTCTTTCTCCCTCATACTTATCTAACTTGCCCTTAAATACACCTATGCTATTTGCCTCAACTAATCCTTGCGGTAGCTAGCATCTTCCACATTCTGCAGGTAAAGAAGTTTCTCCCAAATTTTCTATTGGATTTATTAGTGACTTTCTTACATTAATAATCTCCAGTTTTGGACTCCCCAGAAGTGAAAACATTTTCTCTACATCTAACCTATCAAACTGTCTCATTATCTATAAAGTCATCCCTTGGCCTTCTCTTTTCTAGAGAAAAGAACCACAGCATGTCCTGATGAATATATCCTTTGTTCTGGTATCATCCTTGTGAGTCTCCTTTTGTACTTTCATCAATGCTACTGTATCCGTTTCATAATATGGAGATCGGAACACTGCACAGTTCTCTGAAGTATGGTCTAACCAAGGTTCAATACAAGTTTAATAATGTAACTTCTTTGCCTTTCAATTCTATCCCTCAAGAAATGAATACCAGTGCTTGGTTTGCTGACTTTATTTATCTGTTACTACTTTAAGTGATTTGTGTATCTGTACCCCTACATCCCTTTGCTCCTCTACCTCATTTAGACTCTTATCTAAGCAGTATATGGCATCCTTATTCTTGCTACCAAAATGTACCACCTCACACTTAGCTGTATTGAAATTCATTTGCCAATTACATACCCTTCTGCAAGCTGTATTCTGTCACAGTCTTCCTTTGTATTCAAAACACCTCCCAATTTGGTGTTATTTGCAAATTTTGTAATTGTACTTTCGATTGCAGAGACTAAATTATTAATGTAAATTGTGAACAACAGTGGTCTCAGCACCAATCCCTGTGAAAGACCACTTCCCAGGATGTTACTTCAAAGAGTTCAATAAGGTTGGTCAAAGCATGACTTTCCCTTTTGGAATCTGTGCTGAATCTGTATTTTCACTTCCAGAGTTAAAGGTTAAGGCAGAAACTATGACAACATTCAAAGTTGGATTGCTTAGGTGGGTGATGGAAAAGGAGTTGAAGAGATAATGGTAACAAGATGGGTAAATATAGTTAGAGCTCTTCTTTGGCCTCCTTATCTTGAGAGACAATGGATAAGCGCCTGGAGGTGGTCAGTGGTTTGTGAAGCAGCACCTGGAGTGGCTATAAAGGCCAATTCTAGAGTGACAGGCTCTTCCACAGGTGCTGCAGAGAAATTTGTTTGTCGGGGCTGTTACACAGTTGGCTCTCCCCTTGCGCCTCTGTCTTTTTTCCTGCCAACTACGAAGGCTCTTCGACTCGCCACACTTTAGCCCTGCCTTTATGGCTGCCCGCCAGCTTTGGCGGACGCTGGCAACTGACTCCCACGATTTGTGATCAATGTCACAGGACTTCACGTCGCGTTTGCAGACGTCTTTAAAGCAGAGACATGGACGGCCGGTGGGTCTGATACCAGTGGCGAGCTCGCTGTACAATGTGTCTTTGGGGATCCTGCCATCTTCCATGCGGCTCACATGGCCAAGCCATCTCAAGCGCCGCTGACTCAGTAGTCTGTATAAGCTGGGGATGTTGGCCGCCTCGAGGATTTCTGTGTTGGAGATACGGTCCTGCCACCTGATGCCAAGTATTCTCCGGAGGCAGCGAAGATGGAATGAATTGAGATGTCGCTCTTGGCTAACATACGTTGTCCAGGCCTTGCTGCCATAGAGCAAGGTACTGAGGACACAGGCTTGATACACTCAGACTTTTGTGTTCCGTGTCAGTGCGCCATTTTCCCACACTCTCTTGGCCAGTCTGGACATAGCAGTGGAAGCCTTTCCCATGCGCTTGTTGATTTCTGCATCTAGAGACAGGTTACTGGTGATAGTTGAGCCTAGGTAGGTGAACTCTTGAACCAGTTCCAGAGCGTGGTCGCCAATATTGATGGATGGAGCATTTCTGACATCCTGTCCCATGATGTTCGTTTTCTTGAGGTTGATGGTTAGGCCAAATTCATTGCAGGCAGCCGCAAATCTGTCGATGAGGCTCTGCAGGCAGTCTTCAGTGTGAGATGTTAAAGCAGCATCGTCAGCAAAGAGGAGTTCCCTGATGAGGACTTTCCGTACTTTGGACTTCGCTCGTAGACGGGCAAGGTTGAACAACCTGCCCCCTGATCTTGTGTGGAGGAAATGTCTTCTTCAGAGGACTTGAACGCATGTGAAAGCAGCAGGGAGAAGAAAATCCCAAAAAGTGTGGGTGCGAGAACACAGCCCTGTTTCACGCCACTCAGGATAGGAAAGGGCTCTGATGAGGAGCCACCATGTTGAATTGTGCCTTTCATATTGTCATGGAATGAGGTGATGATACTTAGCAGCTTTGGTGGGCATCCAATCTTTTCTAGTAGTCTGAAGAGACCACGTCTGCTGACAAGGTCAAAGGCTTTGGTGAGACCAATGAAAGCAATGTAGAGGGGCATCTGTTGTTCACGGCATTTTTCCTGTATCTGACGATATAGTTAGAACTATTTGCTGACAAAGAGGGTGGGGGGGGTGGGGTGCGGATAAATGGCAACATAAACTGCATGGGTCGAATGGCTTGTTTCCATGTTGAAACTTCTTTGTGTTTCTATGTATTGATGTGAGTGGCCATTTTTTTTCTGAAGTCAATGTTTGAGTGGATTGTCATTTTTCCTTTTTTACATAAGCAGTAAAATATATTATGGCTTTTGTGAAATTGAACAGTCAATGTGAATGTATAAAAGTGGCACTTACAAACTACTAACAAAATGGCTAGTCCAAAAAAATGCATTAGAGAGATTGCCTACACAAAGGTCATGCTAAATATTTACTTCAGAACCTTAAGTGATAAGCAGTGATACCTTATGATTCTCACCTTGTGCTAAAACTTGGATGATGTCTCCTTTATGAAAGCCCAGATCAGCAGGGTCAGAGACCTCATAATCATACAGTGCTACTGCCTAATGTGGAAAGATGAATGAATTTAAAAATCTCATGTTAGTTAAGAAGAACCATGGGCTTGAGAAAAATAACATAAGCCAATGCAAAACCATGTGAACATTTACAGTATGAATAATCATCTCTCACCTCCAGAAACTTGCACCAAATGGTCAAACGCTGATTTCTGACCTCAGTCCATGCATTCTTCATTTTGGTTTCACTGGTAATGGGAATGAGCTCACCACTCTCTTGTGCCTTGTAACTGAAAGGAAGAATCATTAGAGATGGAAATCATATTGTTTCTTATGCTATACCGAAGACTTCGGGCAAGCAGGTCCACATTTGTGCTCATTTTTGTTCTGCATCCCCAATTTCCCAGTTTCCAGCACTTACAAAAGGCATTAAAGCATATCTGATATGTCTCTCCTCTTATGTAGGGGCTATAGTTATATAGAAAGCCCTATCTCAATATTGGTGTATTCATGCTGTTAAATTTTACAGATGTTGGCAATTTTATGTCATAGGCTAAAATATTAAAAGTAAGGAATAGTATTAGAAAAATAGGATCAAGAGGTGAACACCAGGTATGGACTAGGTATCAATAGTATGGTGGAACATTATGGGAGAGTGACCTTCAAAAGGTTTAAATGACTGACATGTTTACCAAATTATGAACAGCATTTCGAAATCTCAAGTGATTTGCTTTAATAGCTGTTGGGAGTGTTCAATCTAAATCGCTAGGCTAGAAAAACAAAATTGGCACTAAGTTAAAAATAGGGGCATGACAAGGAGAACAATCGTTATTGTCAAAGTCACAAAGTAGATGACTTTCAGTGCGTTTTGGAGTTCTTCATGTGGAACCAGAAAAACCCTGATGGACACAATTGTAAACCGAGTCATATAAGAAATATATCTAAAATGGTTAATGTACAGAATGGACCATGCTACCACGCAGTGAAAGTGACTGTCAAAAAATGATTTTGATTTAATGGAGCAGAAATTTAAATGCATAAACCAAGCAGGAAATGAAAGGTATGGGTGCTAAATATGAGCAAGTTATTTTGCTTTTAAAATATTTATTCTATTTGTTATGACCACGGCGGGAGTAATGCACTGTTAATTCAGTTCCACTACTCCACAGGTCATAGTATATCAAATAAAGTTTCCCACCTACCAAAGACAAGCCAAATTAAATACTGTATTTTTCCCCCAGAATAAAGCATACAAAACCAGGTTTCTTAAAACAACAACAACATTAACTATTTACTAGAAAATAAATAGGTCTTAACTACTAATGAGATAAATCTATACATGAAAAAATCCTTATTCTCTCATGCACACACACATACATTCAAAAAGAAACAATTGACCGGTTTCAAAAGGAGGTTTTGGATTATAACTGTTTCTTAGGAATAGAAGGAATAATAAAAATAATGGAGGTTCATGTTCTGGTTGGATGTTTTCAGTATGGCGAAGTGTCTCAGAGTCAAATAGTCGGATGCCACTCAAAATCTCTCCAGGCGAGGTTAATGAACAGTCTGTGAAGGGTAGGTATTCACGGCAATTTAACTGCAGCAGGCATTGCACAGGTCTTCCATCAGGGGTATAGCAACAGGTCTATTTGAGCTTTGAAGCAGCAGTCTAGCAGTAGAAGATTTCTTCAGATTTCAGGATTTTCTTAGAACACAAGAGGCAGCAGGAATCTCACTGGATGCAGAAATTCTTCAGAGACCGGAGGCAACAGGAATCTGCCACCTTTCAAATGCAGAATTCCTTTTCAAAAGATGCGAGTCTCCTTTACAGAAAGAGGTAGCACTTTTCCGGGTCTTTTCTCTGTGGCTCCAGCCAGGTCAAGCAAAGATTTCAAATGCCTGCCCTTTGTCTAATTCACAGGCTTTTTAAAGGATCCAAAGTGGAAAAAACACCTTCCCGAACATGGTCACATGTCCAGACACAGTGTCTCCCCCTTGTCACTCAAGCTGCTCTGAAGAACGATCAAACCCCTGTGATTTCCTTGAAACTGTTAACCTTCCTTTCAAAACATCCATCAAGTTCAACTCTTTGTTCTGAACTTCCTTTCAAAACATTGCTGGAATTCCAATTATTTTTGCAGGTGTCTTTCACTGAGCAACATCATTCTGTCAGTTTTTTTTTAAACACATGGAAGACCAAAATTTTAGTACAAAAATAAAATCTTTTGTGACAATTTGTTCTTAGGATGTGTGTCACTGTTAAGACTAGCATTTATTGCTCATCCCCAAATGCCCTTGAGAAGGTGGTGGTGAGCTACCTTCTTGAACCGCTGCCGTCCATGTGGTGAAGATATACACACCCACACTGCTGTTAGGGAGAGAGTTCCAGGATTTTGACCCAGCGACAGTGAAGGAACGGCGATATAGTTCCATGTCAGTATGGTGCTTGACTTAGAGGGGAACTTGCAGGTGGTGGTGTTCCCATGCATCTGCTGCCCTTGTCCTTCTAAATGGTAGAGGTTATGGTTTGGAAAATGCTGTCGAGGGAGGCTTGGCTAGGTGCTGCAGTGCATCTTGCAGATGGTACACACCGCTGCCATGGTGCGCCGGTGGTGCAGGGAGTGAATGTTTAAGGTTGTGGATGCGGTGATGATCAAGTGGGCTGCTTTTTCAGGGATGGTATCGAGCTTCTTGAGTGTTGCTAATGCTGCACACATCCAGGCAAGTGGAGAGTATTCCCTCACACTCTTGACTTGTGCCTTGTAGATGGTGGACAGGCTGTGAGGAATCAAGAGGTGAGCACCCAGCCTCTGATCTGTTCTTGTAACCACAGTATTTACATGGCTGGTTCAGTTGTGTTTCTGGTCAATGGTAACCCCCAGTATGTTGATGGTGGTGGAAATTCAGCAATGGTAATTCCATTAAATTTCAAGGGCGGGTGGTGGGGGGGAGCGGGGTGGGGGTGGGGTGGGGGTGGGGGGTGGGGAGGTGGTGGTTAGATTCTCTCTGATCAGGTATGGTCATTGCCCAGCACTCAAGCCTGAATGTTGTCCAGGTCTTGTATGCAGGTACGGACTGCTTCCGAATCTGAGGAATGTCATAGAGTTATACAGCACCGAAACAGGCCCTTCAGCCCATTGTGTCCGTGCTGGCCATCAAGCAGCTATCTATTCTAATTCCATTTTCCAGTACTTGGCCCGTAGCCTTGTATGCGATAGCGTTTCAAATGCCCATCAAAGTACTTCTTAAATGCTGTGAGGGTTCCTGCCTCTACCATCCCTTCAGGTAGTGTGTTTCAGATTCCAACCACCCTCTGGGTGAATTTTTTTCCTCAAATTCCCTCTACACCTTCTGCCCCTTACCTTAAATCTATGCCCCCTAGTTATTGACACCTCCGCTAAGGAAAAAAGTTTCTTCCTTTCCAAACCTATCAATGCCCCTCAATTTTTTGTATACTCAATCAGGTTCCCCCCTCAGCCTTCTCTGCTCTAAGGAAAACAATCGTAGCCTATCCAACCTCTCTTCATAGCTGAAATGCTCCAGCCCAGGCAATATCCTGGTGAATCTCCTCTGCACCCTCTCCAGGTGCAATCACATCCTTCCTATAGTGTGGCAACCAGAACTGTACACAGAACTCCAGCTGTGGCCTAACTAATGTTTTATACAGCTCTTTCCTTGTTAGTCCTTCCAAAATGCATCACCTCACACTTCTCAGGATTAAATTCCATTTGCCATTGCATTGCCCATCTTACCAGCCCATCTATTTCATCCTGTAATCTAAGGCTTTGCTCTCACTATTTACGACACCATTAATTTTCGTGTCATTTGCGAACTTACTGACCATACCTCCCATATTCACATCTAAATTATTAATGTACACTACAAACAGCAAGGGTCCCAGCACCAATCCCTGCGGTACACCACTGGTCACAGGCTTCCAATCGCAAAAACAACCCTCGACCATCATCCTCTGCCTCCTGCCACGAAGCCAATTTTGGATCCAATCTGCTAAATTGCCCTGGATCCCATGGGCTCTTACCTTCTTGACCAATCTCCCATGCAGGACCTTATCAAAAGCCTTACTGAAGTCCATGTAGACTACATCAACTGCTTTACCCTCATCTACACGTCTAGTCACCTCCTCAAAAAATTCAATTGAATTTGTTAGACATGATCTCCCCCTGACAAAGCCATGCTGACCATCCTTGATTAATCCCTGCCTCTCCAAGTGGAGATTAATCCTGTTCCTCAGAATTTTTTCCAATAGTTTTCCTACCACTGATGTTAGACTCACTGGCCTGTAATTACCTGGTTTATCCCTACTACCCTTCTTGAATAATGGTACCACATTTGCTGACCTCCAATCCTCTGGCACCTCTCCTATGGCCAGAGAGGATTTGAAAATTTGTGTCAGAGTCCCTGCAATCTCCCCCCTTGCCACACATTTAAGAAGTATAGATGAGTACTTGAAACGCCATAGCATATAAGGCTACAGGTCAAGTGCTGGAAAATGGGATTAGAATAGATAGGCTTGATGGCCGGCGTGGACATGGTGGGCCAAAAGGCTTGTTTCTGTGCTGTATAACTCTATGACTATGACACAGCAGCTTGGGATACATCTCATCTGGGCCTGGGGATTTATCCACTTTTAAGCCAGCTAAAACTGCTAATATCTCCTCCCTTTCAATGCTAATTTGTTCAAGTATATCACAATCCCCCTCCCTGATCTCTACACCTACATCGTCTTTCTCCATAGTGAACATAGATGAAAAGTAATCATTTAAAACCTCCCCGACATCCTCCGGCTCCACACACAGATTGCCACTTTGGTCCCAAACGGGCCCTACTCTTTCCCTGGTTATCCTCTTGCCCTTAATATACTTATAAAATGCCTTGGGATTTTCCTTTATCTTGCCTGCCAATGTTTTTTCATTTTACCTCTTCGCTCTCCTAATTACTTTTTTGAGAACCCCCCTACACTTGCTGTACTCCTCTAGTCCTCTGCTGTTTTCAGTGCTCTGAATCTGCCATAAGCCTCCTTTTTTATCCCTTATCTAATCCTCTATATCCCTTGACATCCAGGGTTCCCTGAACTTGCTGGTCCTACCCTTCATCTTTAAGGGAACATGTTGGCCCTGAACTCTCACTATTTTCTTTTTGAATGACTCCCACTGCTCTGATGTAGACTTTCCTACAAGTAGCTCCCAGTCCACTTTGGCCAGATCCTGTTTTATCAAATTGAAATCGGCCTTCCCCCAATTCAGTACCTTTATTTCCAGTCCATCTTTGTCCTTTTCCATAACTACCTTAATTCTTACAGGTACAAATGGTACTGCACACTGTGCAATTAGTGAAGATCCCCACTTCTGACCTTGCATTGGAGGGAGGGTCATTGATGAAGCAGCTGAAGATGGTTGGGCCTAGGACATTACTCTGCAGCAAGGTAAAGTTTGTGATGATGAAATTGATGATTGCAAAGAAGCCAGAAGAAAGCCATGTGAAAATTCAACATCCGGTAAAATGCCCCATAACGAGCTCAGTGCAGTGTTCATTATTATCACTGCAAGAGAACACTTTCACCCTGCCTCCACATCCCAGAAAAAAGAGATCCGCTTTATTAAGTTTATAACAATACTGTCATTTACAATGACTGGGAATTTCCTGAGTTGCTCCCACTCCACTCGCAAGATTTTGTCAGAAATGCCATTTACATGAGTAGACACTCTTCCTACTGCACTTTAGGTGAAGTTACAATGGTGAAGCAGGAGCAGCCGTCAGAAAATTGCCAGCAAATGACTTAAGTTGAAGCAGTTTCCGAAAGAAAATGGAAACTGATGATAATTCACCTTCTGGATCCTAACAACTCCACACCTGCTCTAAGAAAGTACTGAACAGATAGATCTGTGTCTTCGCATTGGAGGACATTTAACTTATTAAAAAATAAGTTTAGATTAAAATGCAGTTCATTTTGGGGCTTGGGTGTTACAATGGGTGAGTACAGTGTCCTTTCACTTTTAGGTTTGAATCCAGAACATTCTTTCTCTGTTAACTATAATAGCTCAATTGAAAATAGACTTGACATGCTCAACCCAATTTCAGGTCAGTATAGCAACCACAGTGCAACAATGGCCCCAATTTGGAAGTAAACTGGCAGCACTACTCAGGCTACCAAGGTACAAATGTGATGTTGATGCAGTAAAAGATCGGAGATGAGACATAGTAGCGTGGAAAAAACTTACTTTGCATCTAAGTTGTGCTATACCTGATCTAGGTGACTAATGACAACTTTGAATATAAAATTTCCCAGCATTGATAATTCTTCATCTGATAATTGCAAAAATTCAATAAAAAATGAAAGAATGTGAAAAAGAAAACATTTTTATGATGCCGTTAAACATATTGAAAAAGTCTTACTCATACCTCAGTCCAAGTCTGTTCTCAGGTAGATGAAACTTCTTACTGATGACGGCCAACAGCTCATTGTGTGACAGCCCTGGTTTTACACGTATAGCCACCGTGTACATGAAGTGCACTTTAACAATGGAAGGTACAGGCATAGGGTGGTCCTTGCACTGTTCCACAAGGAAGAAAATTGCAGATTGGTGACATTTTAAATTATACAGTCAGTAACACAAATTGTTTACATTGGTCAAATTATTGGTTTATTTAAGGAATTAGAGGTGGTAACCAACACCCATGTCCTCATTGCCTTTATGAATAATTGCATTTCTTCGCTTAGTACTGTTCCACACAAGGTAAGGTAAGATGTGCCACAAAGGTCGTTTTTACCCAGTCTGGCCTACATGTGACTCCATCTCGGCCTCCTTCTGAGGTTCTCAGCATCACAGATGCCAGTCTTCAACCAACTCGATTCACGCCACGTGATATCAAGAAACAGCTGAAAGCATTGGATACAGCAAAAGCTATGGGCCCAGGCAACACCCCAGCTGTAGTACTGAAGACGTGCTCCAGAGAAGCCGCACACTTAGTCAAGCTGTTCCAGTACAACTACAGCATTAGCATCTACCTAACAATGTGGAAAATTGCACAGGTATGTCCTGTCCACAAAAAGCAAGACAAATCCAAACCCGCCAATTACTGGTCCATCAGTCTACACTTAAGCATGAGTAAAGTGATGCAAGGTGTCATCGACAGTGCTATCAAGTGCCACTTACTCATCAATAATCTGCTCACCAATGCTCAGTTTGGGTTCCACCAAGGCCACTTAGCTGCAGACCTCATTACAGCCTTGGCCCAAACACGGACAAAAGAGCTGAATTCCAGAGGTGAGGTGAAAGTGACTGCCTGTAACATCAAGGCAGCTCTATTAAAATCAATGGGAATTAGGGGGAAAACTCTCCACTAGTTGGAGTCATCCCTAGCACAAAGGAAGATGGTTGTTGAAGGCAATCATCTCAGTCCCAGGACATCACTGCAGGAGTTCCTCAGGGTAGTTTCCTACACCCAACCATCTTCAGCTGTTTCATCAATGACTTTCCCTCCATCATAAGGTCAGCAATGAGGATGTTTGCCGATGATTGCACAATGTTCAGTATGATTCGCAACTCCTCAGGATACTGAAGCAGTCTGTACCCTCATACAGCAAGACCTGGACAACATTCAGGCTCGAGCTGATGAGTGGCAAGTAACATTTGCACCACACAAGTGCCAGGTAATGACCTTCTCCAACAAGAGAGAATCTAACCATCTTCTCTTGATATTCAATGATGATACCATTGCTGAATCCCCCACCATCAACATCCTGGGGTGTTACTATTGACCAGAAACTTAACTGGACCAGCCATGTAAATACTGTGGCTATAAGAGGAGGTTAAAAGCTGGGTACTCACCTCCTGACTCCCCAAAGTCTGTCCACCATCTACATGGCACAAGTCAGGAGTGTGATGGAATGCTTTCCACATGCTTGGATGAATGCAGCTCCAACATCATTCAAAAAGCTCAACACTATCCAAGACAGATCAGCCCTCTTGATCTGCACTCCATCCAATACCTTAAACATTCAGTCCCTCCACCAGGGCACGGTGGCAACAGCGTGTACCATCTACAAGATGCACTCCCTGGAACTCCTTCCGTAACAGCATTGTGGGTTTACCTACACCACATGGACTTCAATGGTTCAAGAAGACAGTTCATCACCTTCTCAAGGCCAATTAGGGATGGGCAATAAACGCTGGCCTTACCAGCGATGCTCACATCCCAAGAATGAACAAAAATAAGGGAAAGTTATACAATTACCTGAAGCTCCACTGTGTTGCAGTATCATGTGAGTTTGCTCCTCACATAAAGACTTTTGAGTTAGGTTATGCTGTCATGAGGAAACACTGAGGTGCAGACCAGATACTTCCTCCAAGGTGACAGAAGGCATACCAATGGAAGATCCATACTAAACTGTTCGCATTCCTGTACATTAGATAGAAGCCTAGATGTAGATTGGTTGTCAGGTAGGAATGGTAGCTGACATGGGGAGCTCAATACAAAGGGAAGAGGTAAGAGTTGCTTATTCTATTAAGAGATTGATGCCTAAATCTGTGAATTCTACCACCTAGCAGGGTAAGGACAGACATGGGAACACCACTGCCAAGTTCTCCTCCAAATCACACATCATCCTGACTTAGATATACATCACCATTCCTTAATCCTGAAACCCCTTACCCAACAGCACTGTGAGACTGCCTTCACCACAGGGATTGCAGTGGTTCAAGAGGGTGTCTCACCAACACCTTCGCAAGGGAAACTAGGAAGGGGCAATAATGCTGGCCTTGCTAGTCACACCCGCATCCCAAGAATAAATAATTTTTTTTAAATTAAAAATTCAGGTCAAAACAAAAGCATTTTTCCTTGGAGCAGAACATCCTTTTCACCCTACATGATCTTCAGTACTTATCAAACAAAGAAATATCATATCATAAGGATCTGTGAAGGAAATCACAGACCTCCTCCTTGTGCTCGACAGAAGGGTGAGAAGCCCTACCTGTAATTTTAAACAAAGTGATTGATGACAACGCTACGTCATCAGGATGCGCCGCGGTGCGCACATGCGCACACGGTCTCAGGCCCTCTGCGCATGCGCTGCGGTCCGGATTGCCAGGACCAGTTTGCGCATGCGCCGATGACGTCATCGCGTACCGTCATCTTCCTTTAAAAAAAATTTATTTTAAAATAAATTACCACATAGTTCTACCATTAGGAAGCTAAAACTTAAACTTTTATACTTCTTTTATTGGGGAGCAGGATGAGAAATAACTTGGTTGAATTGGTAACACTTTTACTTTGTAGTTGTGAGTTCAAGCCCCATTCTAGAGCTTGAGCACATAACCTAGGCGTCTCTATTACAATAAATTAGGGAGTGCTATGTTAGAGATGTTGGCCTTCAGTTGAGAAGTTAAACCAAGGGCTGAATTTTATGCGGCCCTTGGGGACATGAATAGAGGTGGGGTGGGGGCATAAAATCGAGACAGCAGACATCGGACTGCTGACAGCCCATCCTAATTTTATCAATGGCGGCAAACATAGAGGATGGAGAGCAAACAAAATCATCAAGCAGACAATTAAGGTAGTTAAGAGGTTTCTTGACAGATTTTACTGTCAGTTTTAAATTTTAATAACGGCATTCAGGAATCACGGGGCTTCAGAGCCTCGCCTGGTCGAGGGAGGCAACATGGAAGCAGGAGCTCATTGGTGGCTGCAAAGGGAGGCCATGGGGAGAAGCAGCATCAACTGCCAGGCAGGGTGGAGAAGGGAGGGCATCGGGAATCGTCTGAGCAGCGGGGGCAAAAGTGCCAGCACTGCAGGGGAACCATACAATAGGTAAATGCCACCTCATCAGAGGTTACAAGTGGGGGAAAGAGGTGGAGGGCTGTTACACTTAGGGAGATGCCACCTATCATGTGCCTCATTCATCCAGGCTTTGGGGACCTCATTGTAGAGGAGGTGCAGCAGAACGGGAGGGTGGTCCAGGCAGCGGCAGCGGCACCGCATTGACCTGTGAGATCACAGAAAGGTCAACATCGGCCTCCAGAAAGTGGAAAAGGGAACAGAGGGAAAAGCCAGCAGCCTCCTCCACACAGGAGAAGCTACCCTCTAGAGATGGTCTACTGGTCAAGGTTCAGCTACCTACAGATATCTGAGAGGCAGTGCCAACTAAGACTCTGCCTCTGCAGGGAGGCTGGTATTGACCTCTGTACTATGATGCAAGGCAAACTGAACCCAGGGGATTTAGTGGAAATTCAATATCAGTGGTGCTGAAGATCAATGTTGCACTGAACTTCTACGCCTCTGGATCATTCCAGGGATCTACTGAGGACAAGTGTGGGATCTCGTAGTCAGTGGTCGATCGGTGCATCAAGGAGGTCACCAATGCCCCTTTCAGGAGGGCTGGTAAGTATGTGTGCTTCTACACGGATCCCAACTCAGGCCAAGAGGGCCATCAGGTTCGAGGCCATCGCTGGATTCCCCCAGGTGCAGGATGTCATCAACTGCATACGTGCGTCTATCAAGACTCCTGCACACCAGGCAGTGGCCTTCATCAACGGGAGGGCTTCCACTCCCTCAATGTACAACTTGTCTGTGACCACGTAAACAGATCCTGGAGGCCTGTGCATGCTTCCCGGGAAGTTGCCACGATGCCTACATTTTGAGGCAGTCCCTGATGCCAGAGCTTTTCCGGCCCCCCCACACACCTTCAGGGATGGATCCTTGGAGACAAGAGCAACCCACTGAGGACATGGCTACAGACGTCCATGATGAACCTTGCACAGATACAGAGGAAAGTTACAACACTTGCCACGGGCAACGCGAGTGATAATTGAGCAGGTCATTGGTCTGTGAAGATAAGATTCAGGTGTCTGGGTTAGTCTGGTGGAGCCATTCAGTATGTCCCGCAAGGGTCTCACGCATCATGATGGGCTGCTGTGCTCTGCACAATCTGTCGCTTCAGAAGGGAAGGGGGCGGGGTGGTGTGTTGAACAATGAGAATATCGAGGAGCACGACAAGTCCTCAGACAATGGAAGATGCGGAGGCAGAAGCTGGCCAAGCATCACCAGATAAAAGGACCCCAGGGTCAACAGGAAAGATGCCATGAGATACGTGCAAGGGAAGTTCGCTCTGCCCTTATACAATGATCCGTACTGCCAAACATACCTTTATGCAGCCTTGTTGTCACCTTCCTTCCTATAGCAAGACATCGCCGAGCTCCCAGGGCACAGCGCTCAGCTGACAAGGCTCCAAACTTGACGCCTCGAAGCAAGATCACTCGCCTCGGGGCCCTTGACAGAGGCAGGGTTAAAATGAGAGGAAGGAGTTTGTGAAATAGAAGCTTATCTCTATTATCCCTCATAACAAACACTAGTCTTTTTATTGACATTCAGCCATGAATCTCCCATGCTTCCAGATGTTCTTTATTCTTTTGCATGCACTCCTACACAGTGCTCTCCCTATGCTATCAGCTGAAGTGCAGGCAAGCTGCAGACCTTGATGCCCCTTGGCTAGGGATGTCCTTGGCGGTTGACCTCTGGATGCCTTAGGCCTGGTGGGCCCCAGTACGTTGAGGGCCTCCTGCACAGTAGTAGTACCAACCGCTGTCGTCAGGGATGAAGGAGGATCTGGCGTCATTGGCAGAGGGGCTGAGGAACTGCTCCCTGCATCAAAAGCAACCTGAAAGGAGCCCTCAGATGCAGGGTCAGCCCCTCCTCCACCCTTGTAAGACAGACTTGTGCCTCCCTGCTGACCTGAGAGGGTAGAGGACCTGGTGGTGACTCCAGGTGCCTCGTCTGCCTCGCCTTACCACTGCTGCCTAAGCTCTTGGCCAAGACAAGGATATGCAGGTCTGCACAAATCTCCTACAGACACTGTGTACTCTCCAGGAGGGGTGCCCATCTCTCAATGGAGGATGCCACCTGTGCACCACTTAGAGACAAAGCCTGGATGGACTCCTCCATCATCCGTGCTTGGGCACGCATAGCCTTTGGTATCTCTGCCGGATGTTGCCTGACCTCTCGCTACAGCTACAGCATTTCCTGTGATGCTGGCCACACTAGAGGCATATCATGAGCCTGGGGCTCAGCATGGGCCTGGCCTCCCACTGTCCTCCATCTATTAGAGGCATGGGCTGTTTCAGCTGCTTGTGCGTGTTCATGCTGTGTGCACTAGGCTGTGTTCCTGAACTTGTGCAAGTGCAGACCCAACAACGTATCTGCACTGGTGGAGGGTGTGGGGGTACAAGGTGACAATGCACCCTCTGAAGCTCCGTCCTCCCCCTCAGATGTCGCAGGCTCTCCCAAAGTCTCAGAGGCTCTTTGTGGATGTTCTATGTGACCTTCATGAGAGAACAGAGACATTGAAGAGTCAAGGGCCTCCCCCCCCAAACATTGCAATCACCCCTATGTTGGAGATCCCTGTAAGTACCAGATGCCTCATGAGCAGCATGGCTCCATCGCTGCTGATGCACCCTCGTGTCCCATGGTGACTTGACTCACTAGCTTGGAATGTGACCCTGTCTCTCTGTCCACAACAGAATGTCAGTCCTGCAGCCATTCCAGCTCCATAGCTGCCTTCTCCATCGGGTTCAGGACATGAAGAATCAGCAGTCCACCGCCAGTGTTGGCTTGCTGTCTGCCATTGTGTACTATCATCTCCTGCAGATACAAAGATGAACACTGTTGGTCTCCCAGTGGGGACAAGCCCAAAACATATGCTGGTGGTAGTTCAGCTGTTACTAATGGGGGCACACAGATGCCTCCTGCACGCGGCCCCTTTCCAGGGTCTTCCTTGGAGAGTCTCCAATGAAACACAGCCGCCTTTCAGAGCCATTTCGCCATCTTGTCTTTATGCCCTGACTCTTTGCCCACATCTGGGTGGGCACTCTCTCTTCGTCCAATGCACTCTTCCTCTGACAAATGCCAAGGGTTTATGCGGTACTCACTTTCACTGCCCGGATGAGGTCATTGAGCCATTTGCGACACTGTATTCAGGTCCTAGGGGTGACCCCACAGGTGCTGACCTCTTCTGCTATCTCTGGCCAGGCTTGCTTGGTCATGTGCTAGGCTCTCAGGCCATCCCTGGGGAAGTGTACCTCCCACATTTCCCAGGCAGCCTGTAGGAGAACCTGGAGGGAAGCATCACTGAAGTGTGGGGTCACCCGGGATCTTCCTTCTGCCATCATTGCGCAGCCTCTCTCCCTGAGGAAGTCCTTGCAATTGCAGATCATACATTGAATGCAGGGATGGCAGCCCGTTAATTATGGCGGCAGCACCTGCCACAGCGTCAGCTGATGCCAGCGTCTCCAACGTCGCCCCCGCCACCATCCACTTCATTGATGGTCCTCATGCCTCATTCAGCTTAGTTGACCAGCCATCACTTGATTGCATGTGGCCTTGAATGGAAGCCGCACCTGCTTCCGGTCCCGACATCGGGACTTGCGGCTTTTGAATAAAATCCAGCCCAGGGCTCTGACTCTCTATTCCATGAGTTCACATCAGCATTAAAGATCTCACTGCACTCCAGAAAGAAAAGTGCCGGTTTCTCCTCATGTCATGGCCAGCATTCATCCCTCAACCAACACCATCAACACATTTATCTCTTTACTGTTTGTTGGTTTTTGCAATCCACAAGATGACTGCTGCCTTTGCTACATAATAAGTCACAGCATAATTCATTGCGCATGAAGTACTTTAAGAACTGATAAGGTACAACATAAATGCACAGATTGCTTTCTTTTTCCTTAATTCTTAAGACTAGTAGAGACCCACAAAATATTTGCAATCAAATTAGTATCTTTATTGCAACAGTACTTTAAATACAGGATTTCTAGTTATTTTTCATCAAAGACTTTAAGAATCAAAGAATCAAAACTTCTCACTCTGGAAAAAAACACACAAAGCTGTGCATGTGTGAAGACAGGCCTAGGAATATAAATACAAATGTTGTCAAGAGTCTGGCCTTGTAACTTGTTTATAGTCAGAGAATATGAAAGTCTAATTCGAATCTTTTTTCTTCTGAGTTGAAAAGGCAGGTTTACCTCTGATGAGCTCAATTTATTCAAGGAATAAACGCTCTGGGCTGAATTTAGTCATGCCAGCAAGGTTCCCAGTGCTGGGCCAAAAAGGTGAGGGGAACACTGCCTCAGCCTTTCAGAGCCCATCTCACTGCCCCGCCCCTGCTTCGGTGAAATTCAATGGCACTCGGGCAATAAACTGCCCAGCACCAGGATCACTGTCCCTTTAAGGAGGGGGATTCCACCTCCCAGAGCTGCCAATCAGAGAGCTGGCAGCTCAGTAGTATCAGCAGTGCCACTGGGAGCAGTGACCACTGCTGGTACTACAGGAAGCCTGGGACCAGGCCCTAAGTGAGGTGGGGTCGATGGGGCCTACTGGACTGGCCCCGTCCCTGGTACAACAGGAAGGCAACGGTCCCTCCGTCCCCAACCTTCCATTGCAATTCTATGGGCCTCCCCACCTCCTAGCCCATCTCTGGGGACCATTAAATTCCACGTCTATTTCTTGAAAGGCTGCATTTGCTGACAACGCAACCACTAGGTGGCGCTGTACTAGCTAATTCAATTGAAACGTCACTGTCTGCGACGTTCAGGCAGCTGCCAGGATTAAAGATGGTGCTGCTCAATTTATCACAGGAAATGCTTTTGGCTAGTCAGTTCTAGCAAACTAACCTTACATTAAGTTGGATGGAAGCCCAGTATTATACTAGCATGGAGTATAGGATACTAACTGTACTCCTCAGATCCATTTAATATTCCAGTAATCCTATTAAATACAAAAGGAATTTTATGATTGAATTTCCATGTTCTGATACTTTCAGGCGTTAGTGAATTGGCACCCCGATCGATGGAGAAGAAAATCGAGCAGAGTATAAAATGTGCTGCCAATTAGTTATCCACATTTTATATGACTGACCAGGACTGATTTCACCCCAACTCAACCGCTCGCTCCAAACCTCACTGCCATCTCCCTCCCCCGGCCGATTTCTCCTCGTTTTGCACTGTCCCCGCCCCCCCGCCCCCCCCCCCCCCCCCACTCACCAGCCCTAGGCTGCACCACTTCCCACTTCTCGGCCACTTGCTCCCACGTTTGATCGTTTTCCATGCACCGCCCGAAGAAGCAAGGTGGGCTGCGAGGGGTGATGGGGCAACATTGGAGCAAGTGGCTGAGAGAAGGGAAGCAGCGCGGCCTAGAGCTGTGGGGGGGGCGGTGGGGAAGTGGGGAGCGAGCAGCAGGAGAGCGGGTTTGTGCAAAGCGAGGAGCGGGGAACAATCATCCTGGGGTCAGGGGAGCTGCGAGGTCTGGAGCGAGCAGCTGAGGAGGATAAGTGGCCGGTGGGGACAAGGGGGAAGGGTAGAAAACATCGAGCGAGCAGCGGGGATCGAGCACCAGCCTCAAAGGGGCTCAATACCGGATGATGCTTTATCGAGTGCGCGAAGAACAACCAGGCGCAGATGCGCGATGACATTGGCGCTACACGTTGACTGTATCCTGTGCTAGCGCCACTTAGTCCTGGCAAGACGTAGGCTGCGCATATGTGCAGCTTGGAACACTGTGATGATGTTGGCGGGCCACTGCGTTGTCAGGAGTCACTTTGTTCTTGAAATCTACCTGTTATAATTTCAGCATTTATCATCAAAGAAAACAACTTCCTAACTACCAATCTTATTCCATGACAATGTCCTTCTTCAGGATTCAAGTTTCGAAGCATCATTATAACTGCTCCTTCCTTGACTATAAGTTTGTGCAGTGGCATGCCCATTGGAGTTGGATTGTGTAGAAACTCTGGAGGGTATAAACTATTCGTCTACTTCATCTATAGAATCAACACTGATGTATTATTTTAATTCACCTGACAGCTTTTTCATTCAAATCTAGCGAATCTTCATTTTTAGCACAAAGAATAGCTTTTGAATAATAAGTTGTATCAAATAATTGTCACCGCCATTTTGTCACACTTAACCAATTCCAACATTGCATCCACCCTCCCATACCACCTCTCCTATGTCAACCCCATCCCACCCATTAATTTTTCCCATCCCTCAAAGAAACAATCTTGCCAGCAAGCGTAACTCTGTTGTTGGGATCCCCTTACTTCCTGCTGTTTTTGTTCTCCACCAACAACCCCATCCCGCCATCCCCCACACCCCATCCCAGCGACCAATTGTTGTCAGCTGCACATGCATCACGCGCTCCAGTTCTCTGCGTGCTCCAGGCAACACCCACCAAATAAACCCACCCACAGACTGACCCTTAAACTGACCAAAACAGTCCGAACAGATAAAAACTGAGTCTTATTGTTACAAAGTCCCTTACCTGAATCTTTTTTGAAGGATCTATCACCTGTTGTCTTGTAATGGTGAGTAAATTCTCATCTGAAAAATGAACAAATACATTTTTTCAGAAATCACTGTGAATTTAACTCTCAATATTGCGCTAGCTATTGTGTTAAATTTATTATTTTCTCTAATGTGATTACTTGTTGCCATGTAGCTCAAAGTTTAGGCCTTGTTCTTCAATGGCCAAGGTCACTTCTGCTTCATCATCAGCCAACAGGAGAGCAGTCTTCCATTTCCCTGAATCAGTTATATAATCGATGACAGGTTCGCATGCTCTAGATCTAATTCTGTTTCCATTACAGAAATGGTGATGCAACAGCATTTGGGGAGGTTCAAAATCCCAAACTTATTTTATGAACAGCTGTACATGCAGAAGCCTGCACACATGTAGACACTTCCAACGCCAATTGATAATTTACATTTTCTACCCATGAACCTTCCCCAGAGAGCTGCCAATGCCTATCTAACCATATGAAAGCATGAGCCATGGCCTTCACAAGAATAGGAGTCAGGGGAAGGAACATAAACAGTTGGAAAAACTGTCTTTTCTCCAGTTTCCCCTAGGACTTTCAGTCCATGTATTTCCTGCAGCCAGACACAAGATGGACTTCTATTGTTAGCCCTCTGTCATTGCTGTGTAGGATGTCAGGCTACAAAGTTCTCAGTTTCCTGCTCCCATCAATGACAGCTAGCCTGGCACTTACTCAGCACATTTTCACAACAGTAAGACTGAAATATGTACTCCCATATCACCATCAGTCATCGTTAGAATGCACTGAACCTCTCACTTTTAATTCTTCAAAGGCTTTTGGTCATTTTGATTTTCATATTTTACAGAATTTATTATGTCTATAACTTTCTAGTTGATGCAGTTACAGTCACACTATTTGATGATATTCTAACTCCTCACCTTTCACACCGGCTGGTCTTTCAGGGGCTGTTGTCGTGGGTGGTGCTGGAATATCAGGAGGGGGAGATGTTTCACCCTAATCAAGAAACACACAGATTACATCTCTTTAGGAGTTCATGTTCTTTGTTCATGAGCTGAAATAGGGCTTTTATCTAAAATAAATTACAAAAAGAATCTCACAAAGCAGCATTTTTAAATTAAATTCTGTACAAATATAAAATCAGAAAATCCTGGGTTTGCCTTATTTGGGCAAATGTCACTGGTTCCCTACCTGGTGTCTATACCAGGGAACATAACAATTCAGTACTGGGAAGTGAAGAAATTAGATGCTGCTTGAACTGTGTCTCCTGCTGGTCATTCACTGACCATCACTGATGGTAATCAGGGTAGAATCTATACCAAAGAAGGGGGACCAGAATGGCACGCACTGCCAACAAAGCTCATTGGATAGCAATCAGGATTGGCAATGCCTGACCCAGCTGCACTGCATCCAATTATAGAGCCCCTACCACTGCCCTAAATACAATCAGCACCAAGCGGGGATTGAATATGACACTTTCCTGATCTATGTGGCCTTCGGGGAGATTCTCAAAATCAAATCAAATGGAAAATTCTATTTTCTGAATCAAGCAGAATAGAACATTTGTCTTATAAACACACCACTCACAGCTTTACCTTTTCAAGTTCCAGTGGCTCCAAGTAGTTGTAGGGAACTAAGCCAGTCTAATAAATGAAAGAAAACACAGTTAGGAAATATTTATAACCATGTATGACACTCAGAAATCAAACTAAACCGAAATGGATTTACTCACAATAACAGCCAGAAAGATGTTTTAAAATTACATTAGTATTTTATTGGACTATCAATTTATATAGATTGAACATTTTTAAAGAGTAAGCATCAGTGGAGTGCTCAAGGGAGGGGTTCTATTGACAGCTGTTGTGTTAACAAACGCATCTTGTTGAAGTGATCTCAGTGACTTTCCTGCACCATTCAGTCAAATAATGTAACATTCGTGCCACACAAGTGCCAGGCAATGACCATCTCCAACAAGAGAGAATCTAACCATCTCCCCTTGATGTTCAATGGCATTACCATCGCTGAATCCCCCACTGTCAACATCCTGACCATTGACCAGAAGCTGAACTGGACCAGCCACATAAATACTGTGGCTACAAGAGCAGGTCAGAAGCTGGGAATTCTGCAGTGAGTAACTCACCTCCTGATTCCCCAAGGCCCGTCTACCATCTACAAGGCACAAGTCAGGAGTGTGATGGAATACTCTCCTTTTGCCTGGATGGGTGCAGCTCCAACAACAGTCAAGAAGCTCAACACCATCTAGGACTTGATTGGCACTCCTTCCACCACCTTCAACATTCACTCCCTCCACCACCGACGCATAGTGGCAGCAGTGTGTACCTTCTGCAAGATGCACTGCAGCAACTCACCAAGGCTCCTTTGACAGCACCTTCCAAACCCGCGACCTCTACCACCTAGCAAGACAAGGGCTGCAGATGCATGGGAACATCACCAACTGCAAGCTCCCCTCCAGGTCACACACCATCCTGACTTGGAACTATATCACCGTTCATTCACTGTAGCTGGGTCAAAATCCTGGAACTCCCTTCCTAACAGCACTGTGGGTGTAGCTACACCCCAAGGACTGCAGCGACTCAAGAAGGCGGCTCACCATCACCTTCTCAAGGGCAATTAGGGATGGGCAATAAATGCTGGTCTAGCCAGCGACGCCCACATCCATGAACGAATGAAAAAATATAGAGTTTGCCACAATGTAGGCTAACATTAAACCATTTGATAGTCCTGGAATTCTAGCTTCACAATGCCAAGACCCAAAATAGGTACATCACCTCACGTCAGACCCAAAATGAGACTGAGAGTAAATGGATTGTGACAGAGCCAGCCTCACTTTCAATGAGTTTTTGTAGTTCTCAGTGAGGTCACTGGATGGAGCAATGTACAGAGGACAGGAAGAGGAACAGAAAAAACAGCTACTCTCTATGTTAATGCTTGTTCCAAATATACCAGAGCTGATAGTTTGTCTTCCTGTAGCAGATGATTTTCAGCCCTGTAAAGGTCCACTGTGGAGACCCATTGCAACAAGCCCCCCCGCACCCCATCTCATAGGAGCCTTTTTAGCTGCAGGTCGGGTAGGGGTGCTAACTCTGGTTGAAGGCATCAGTGGAGGTTTAATCATGTGACATCCTGACCACATGATGGCTGATCACATGGCAATTATGTGACATATTCACATGATTTCTACAAATGTTATTCTACAAATGTTAAGGTACAAATGTACCTTATAAAGATTGGGTCCCCTGTAGTTGAGTATTTCTGCTCCTGGTTTATCATCAGTAGCTGTTGTGTGACATGTTCCAACAACCAGGAGGCCACCTGTGAGCAGCAAAAGAGGGGAAGCCGAAAAGCCAGCCCCGCTACTCCTCGCATCATTTCAGAGCCCTCCTGAATGCTGACACCACCCCCCCGAATACAGAAAGCCTCCTCCACTCGGTTACAGCTCTCTGCAGGCGATGTCACCAAACCAGAGGCTTCCCTTACAGCAGCCAGTGACATCATGAAGCTGGGGGTGGGGGTGGGGGGGCGGGGTGATGCACTTCTGTGGGAAATTTAAATTGCTGAATTCTGGGAAACGCCTGGTTATTCTGGCAAGGTTAGAAACCTGAGGTCAGTGGTGCCCAGTGTCTCAGAACCAAAGACTGACACACAAGTGATCCTATGAGTCTGTAGGGACTGAGTTTATCACTGAGCAGATCCTCTGATTGGAATCTGACCACTAAAGGAGAAGGTAATTGTGCACTTCTGTATCATGAGCAATAAGTACTTACTACTGGAGCATTCTGTTAAATAAATTTGTTAAAAGGTACATAATCTCATTAAAAAATGGGGAAAGGGATAGAAGCAGAGGTACTCAATGTGTCTGTTCTCTGTCCATCATGTCAGTGGAATCAGTCTGTTCAGAGACCAGCATTTTCTGAATCCAGTGGAAGATTCATGGGAAGCTTTTAAATAAGAACACATTCTGTTCAAGGCTTCCCTATTCCTGTGCGAACGCCCACAATCAATCATGCACTGGAGTCATGAGCAGCTAAGGCACAATGTAGCCTTTCTTTTAATTATTTAGCTATTTTCATTTCCTTCAGCCTGAATTCTGAGAGATAGGTGGACAACCTCTGGTGTGTATCTTGCCAGGATGGGGCACTGAAATGACCCACCTGCCAATCTTGTTTTGCTCTCACCTTACCACCTCTCACATTATGGACAAAACTGCCAGCTCTCCGAGGAGGTGTAGCCCATGGTGGTTGAGACTGGGCTCTGAGGTATAGCATTGCCTCCCACCAACAGACTACCAAAGATAAATAACTTTTACAGTCGAGCATTTTGGTTCAGCTTCTGGGTTTCCTTTTCCTGATTTACCCATTACACAGACAAAGCAGGCATATTAAAAAGCCCACATTTGTAGGACAACTTATTGATGTATTGATTGTAGCTCTGTGTTAAATACTTAAAAGGACCCGTTCTTTTTTGAAACAAAAACAAGAAATGCTGGAATCACTCAGCAGGTCTGGCAGCATCTGTGGAAAGAGAAGCAGAGTTAACGTTTCGGGTCAGTGACCCTTCTTCGGAACTGCTTTTATTTCCCCTTCTTTTTTGGCTTCCTTGTCTTGAGAGACAATGGGTAAGCGCCTGGAGGTGGTCAGTGGTTTGTGAAGCAGCACCTGGAGTGGCTATAAAGGCCAATTCTAGAGTGACAGACTCTTCCACAGTTGCTGCAGATAAAATTGGTTGTCGGGGCTGTTACACAGTTGGCTCTCCCCTTGCGCTTCTGTCTTTTTTCCTGCCAACAGCTAAGTCTCTTCGGCTCGCCACTCTTTAGCCCCGCCTTTATGGCTGTCCGCCAGCTCTGGCGATCACTGGCAACTGACTCCCATGACGTGATCAATGTCACAGGACTTCACGTCGCGTTTGCAGACGTCTTTAAAGCGGAGACATGGACGGCCGGTGGGTCCGATACCAGTGATGAGCTCGCTGTACATTGTGGTCTTGAGGATCCTGCCATCTTCCATGCGGCTCACATGGCCAAGCCATCTCAAGCGCCGCTGGCTCAGTAGGGTGTATATGCTGGGGATGTTGGCCGCCTCGAGGACTTCTGCGTTGGAGATACGGTCCTGCCACCTGATGCCAAGGATTCTCTGGAGGCAGCGAAGATGGAATGAATTGAGACGTCGCTCTTGGCTGGCATACGTTGTCCAAAAGGACCCCCTACCCCACATGGTATTAGGTATTTCAACATAATTATAAACATGCATCCTGCAGGTTGCTTTGAATGTTATTAGATCTCTGTCTATGATTCCATCATAAAACTACCAAAATATTATTGCGCTAAGAGAATCTGGAATATGATTCTGGGACTGCTGACCAGCCAGTTGCAACCTGTAGTTTTATTCTGTCACTCATCAATTTGCTCGAGCAATGCTCTGGTAAATGAATGCGACTCAATTAGAACTCACCTTGTTGTTGAACATGACTGTGGCCCAGTTGTCTTGCCCTTTCTCCAGCAGGAAGACTATGTTTCCTGATTGTACTTCCAGTTCCACTTCATTATTTGGGATGTAGTTAAACAACACCCGGTGAGGTACACCCTCCAGTGTCCTGCAAGGAAAAAGAAATGCTCTAAAATCTGAAGTCAGACCCCTTTATGTTGACTTTATGTCTATTTTTCAATGTAGAATATCACAACAGTAGTCCATTTCATAGTCAGTTTTGGACAGTTTATCTGAACAGACTCCTTTTAATGCCATTGGACCTGAGTCTCACAGTGCTGTGGCACAAGTGTCACATTTCCAATGCATTGTGTTATTTTTATGTTTAGTAAATGTCGGGTATAAGCTGAAAGGCAGAAATCTGTCTCAAGAAGGCAGGCAAACAAACCTCTAGTAAGAGGCTAAATTGATTAACTCTTTCAAAAAGAATGAGCCCTATAATTGCCGAGTTAGGAATGGTTTTAGAATGGGAATAGAACTGAAGTGCAGTATTCAAATTTCTCCACAGAACACATTTATCTCTGCTCCTGGAGATGGGGACAAGGAGAACCCAGCAGGCAGGGCTGTAGTGGAGACATGAGAATGGGTGACTATTCTGGAGTATTGCTTTATTACCTTTCAGGATCAAGCAGTATTTTACAGACATTTGCCTTGGGAGATAAAATGGATGAGGTAGAGTTCACAAAGGGGCAGATTATACATGGTCTGTAGAAGGTGCCGTCTTTCCTGAGAGAAAAGAATGTAACAGCACAGGAAGTGTTAATTCTTTATTAGATTAGATTAGATTAGAGATACAGCACTGAAACAGGCCCTTCGGCCCACCGAGTCTGTGCCAACCATCAACCACCCATTTATACTAATCCTACACTAATTTCTACCACATCCCCATCTGTCCCTATATTTCCCTACCACCTACACTAGGGGCAATTTATAATGGCCAATTAACCTATCAACCTGCAAGTCTTTGACATGCGGGTTATTAGTTGAGTGTTTAACTGTATTTAGATGATGGGCATTAACTGGGGATTCACTTGTACCCCGATATATAAGAGCAGACTGAAACTGTGATTGTTGGGTTTGGAGCTGCATGTTTATAACATGTGTCTCTAAATAAAAGCTTATAAATGTGTAAAGATTAGGCTCCAGTTCTATCCAGTCAGTCTCACTCCCCCGCTCAATCCCCATAGCCCTGAAAGTTTATTTCCTTCAACTGGCCATCCAATTTCCTTTTGAAGTCATTGATTGTCTCTGCTTCCACCACCCTTGTGGGCAGCACGTTCCAGGTCATTATTACCCACTGTGTATAAAAGTGCTTCTTCATATTGCCCCTGCATCTCATGCCCAAAACCTTCAATCTGTGTCCCCGAGTCTTTGTAGCATTAGTTAATGGGAACAGTTTTTACTTGACTAACGAGAGCCGGCATGGACGAGATGGGCCAAATGGCCTCCTTCTGTGTTGCAAATGGCTCTATGACTATGACTATCCTTCACAGCCTGGCTATCTGGAATAGAACAGGCAGAGTGCAAATCTGTGAAGAGGAACAGTGACTCAAAGCCAGTAATTTAACCTCAGCACCTCTGCTCAGCAGTGGCAGTAAGTACTCGCCTTTCTGAGAATTTTTATTCTTGCATTTTATATTACTATCATAACAGTGTGATTGGTTCCATAACTCACTAGAGTCACATATTATACACATACATACATACAGCTACTCCCATACCACTCGTAACTGCTGTGCACTAATCAGCAAACAAGCCTAAATACTGGATGGAGCTCAGAGTAGAGAAAAGCAGTGAGTAAGTTCTACTTACTTGAATTTTTCTGGAGCTTTTCTTTGAGAAACAGGTTCTGGTGCCTGTTAATTAAATTTGAATAATATATCCCATTAAATTGTTGGAAAGGACCAAACAATGCACTAAATAAGAGGAACGGCACAAGCTGCATTATAGAAAGATACAGAGGATGTACGTTAGTTTACTGAAGGGAAACCAGAGTGATATGGTCTGTGGAACTCACAGGACACAGGAACACAGGGCACATTTTTAGCCTCCAATGTTTCAATGGTTCTTTGCACCATATTGTGGAGTACTGACTAAACCAGACTAAGAAGGTTTGGGCATCAATGTCCTATCTGGGCTAAATGGTCTCACCTAGGGCAATAATAAACCTTCACAACTGGCATCCCTGTCCCCAGGCTAGAGATGGAGAGAGAGAAAAAATAATCAGCCAGGGTTTCCATTTATGATTGCTATTGATTGAGCAATAATGAAAAGTCCACACATGTGGCCTTTCAACTGATTAATGAAACGTCCATGTGTGTGGCTGTTGAATTGGGCTTGGCTGTTGTGGATCCTATGGATGAATAGACCACAAGCACTCAAGAGCCAGATTCTCAATGAATGATAATTTTGCACCACTGCTCCATGCTGAACTGCACTCCTCCATGAGTCAGTATCATCAGGAGCAAAAAGAGGAGGATAAAAATGTTTGTACATTTTTACCAGCCTCTGCCTTTCCTAGAGATTTGAATACATGGTTGTATTCTTCTGAAAGTTGGACAGTGCGTAATCTAATATGTGGTGTATTGTTCATTTATTGTTCATTTGGTATGTAGTGTACTGTTCATTTGAGGCCACCGTATATGCTTGGTGTAGCATGCACAGTGTGCCACTAGAGGGAGTCATTAATATAAGTTCAGTTTACAGCAGCAATCCAGAAGGTAGTGCCATGTGTTTCTTCCAGAGATTTACAATAGTAGATCTACAATATGAAATTTTACATAATATATTGCTGGTGCAGTTTCTTTGGGCTATGGGTCTCTGAACATGTACCAAGAGGAAAGAAATGGGCTGTGAGGGAGAAATTCAAAATAATAGACATCAGAAACCAGCAGACTTAAGTTCGCACATATGGTCGAGTATTTCACAGAGGCAATCAAGTAGAGAAAGACTGAGAGAGAAAGGGAGAGGGAGAGAGAATGAAAGTGAATCAGCAGTTAAAAATAAACATAGGAGAAAAAAAAGAGTTAGAATTCCAAGCAGCTGTAAGACAATTATAGCAGAAACATAAGTTTATAAATAGCTTACAGTAAAGATCATTTTACCTTAACCAATAAAAGTGGTACAGTCATTACAATTTTTCTTCTACTTAATCCAGTTACAATATATATATGTAAAACAACAGAGCTTCCAAATGACAATATAACCTTACAAATATATCAAAAATTACATGTCACTACTTGCTGTAGATAACAGCTCAGATTTTCTTGTCAAAATAATGGTGGGGCTAAGTGGCACTCGTTGCCTTTATACACAAATGGTACAGCAGCTTCATCTGAGATGCAGATGCACAGTTAAACCCAAAATATCTGAGTTGTGCCGCTCGGCCATAAGCTTTGCGGAAATGCAATTTCTCTATTTGCCTCACGATTGCAATGCATTGAATGGCATGAAGTTGATTTGTGTGGTAGATTGCTAAACTCATCACAGAAAGTTAAGTCTTGTCCATTCCAGACTAAGTACCCTTTTAATGACATGACAAATGTTAATTACTACCAAACAACTTCTCTGGCGCTGAAAATTGATAATTATAAGTATGGAGTCTCACTCATTCAGGTTTTAATGGTCCTTAGAGATTTTAAAAATGTAAAATGGATTTTTTTGTTAACTTTTATTTCTGGCTTTTTTTCTCCCTCTCTCTCTCTTAATTCATTCCTTTTTTGCTGGCTTTATTTCTCTTTCTGTACTTGATTTGACATTGAATTCATCCTCTCTAATTTATACTTCCTTCTCAGTCCTTGCGCTATTAATTTCTCAGTCCCTCAATCTGATTGGTTAAGGACATATACAGTTGCTTGTCCTGTTCACTCAGGTCCCACTTGCCCACTTTCCCTCACTTTTATGTTATCAGACTGCACTTTCAGCAACTTGCCATGTAAAAAATGGAAAAACTTAAACGTGCACAGGCAAGTCTAACTGATGGCAGAGGCAGTTAAATTCATTCCTACAGAAAAATCTGGCGTATTATTCCATGTTGAGGCGTCAAAGCTAGGTAATGGTAAGCCAGTTTTGTTTACAATGCATCAGGCCCAAAGATCAATGGAATGTCTGACAGGGACAAAAATGGGTAGGTTCGCAGGGGAACCAGGTCTGGCCCCATATTCATTCCCTGTCCACCCAGACTGTGCCATTCATTTGGCACCAGAACTAAAGAATTTCAGGGCCCATATTTCTACAGAAAGTACTTTTGTGTCAAGTCTACAGTCTGGTAACCAGAGATTAACTAATGTAATTAATACCTGTGGCCTAGACCAGATGTTCATTGTTTTTTGTTTAAACAATATTATAAAGTGAAATGTACCAGAGGCTGCAGGGGTGCGAAGCCAGAGAATGCATCTTTGTCAATGATCGATGCTACCACCTAGAGTGCAAGCAAAAAGACAGCAGTTGGAATCAGTCTGTCATTTCTCAACACTGGGTGAATGTTATGTCAGATCAGCAGACTGCACAATGCTGATTCAGTTAATAACCTAAACATTCATACTCTAAGATAACCCATTTACATTAAAACACGCAACAAACACAAGTTCATTCATGAAATTCCACAAGCATGACCCAGAGCTTCCAGTTGCCGGTCACTGCAATTCTCCACCTTGCTCTCACTCTGACTTCTCTATCTTCACCTTCCTGCAGTGTTCCAATGAAGTTCAATGTAAGCTCAAGAAACAGCTTTCGACTGGGCACTTTACAGCCTTCTGGGCTCAATATTGAGTTCAACAATTTCAGATCATAACCTCTGCCCACATTTTGTTTCCCTTTTTCCGGCAAGTTTTGACTTTACTCTCGTTTTTCTCATTTTTGCTTTCGGACAGCAGCTGTTTATCATTCTGCCATTCACACCTCCTCTAGACACATCTTTTTTGCTTTACTTGTCCCATTAACACTCTCTTTGGCCTTGCACCACCAACATTTTTGTCATTTAATCTCTCCTGTCTTCCTCCCAATCACAGACCTTTCCTTTTGTCCTTTTTCCACCCTCCCCCATTTTACCTGCTTAAAACCTAATACATTTCTAACTTTTCCCAGTTCTGATGAAAGGTCACACAGACCTGAAATGCTAACTTTGTTTTTCTCTCTACAGATGCTGCCTGACCTGCTGCGTATTTCCAGGATTTTCTGTTTTTATTTCATTCATGAAAGACTTGTCGCCATAGTAATGGTGGTCTGCAAGCTCCACACAACAGGGGCAATTTTGACTGAATGTACGAGTGACTTAGCAACTTGTTTTACAACTCCCAATTTTTTATTACAATTGAAATCAAGAGAAACAAAAATAGTCAGCAATGTAAAATGGTTTGCTGAGTCACTATTTTACACTATTGCACAAAATCAAAATTGCCCCCAGTATGTTTCTGACCTCAGCCACTAGGGAGGATGGCCAGTGGTGGCCAGACCTCTCTTGTAGGACCACTGCAGCACAGAAGGAGGCCATCGGTCCACTGTGCCTGTGTGAGCTCTTTGATAGAGCAATCCAAAACTAATCCCACTGCCCCTGGCTCTCTCCCAACAGCCCTGTATCTGCCTCTGCTTCAAATAGTGGATCCAATTTCCACTTAAAAGGCACAATGGCCTCTCTCAGAGCTGTACAAGAACAGCATTGGCAGAGGCCTTACAGCACGTCAACGGTCTGACTCTCAGCAGGGCAAATGAAGCATGAGTTAAAAATGCTCGATTCTAGATTTAATAGTTATCATGAAAAAAAGGCAGAAAATCATTTTGAAGAGGTTATGTCACAGTGTCTGCTTCTCTAATATTATTACCGCCTGCTAATCTTGTGTTGCTATTCTTCCAGGTTTTCAGCAGCTGTCCAGAAATGAATAAACCATAAACAAAATAAGTCTACATTTTCAAATAAAAGTCAATGTCTTACTTTTGTATCTAGTTATGTCAATACATGAACAATTAAGGCTATTATGGTTTTCATCACCAGCAGAGCAAGCCTCAGAACTGAATCCATGAACCCACCCTTTAACCAGATAGAGGTTGGGATGGGGAAGTTTTGAATTTGCATCAGATGGTACCCCTGGTTATAAACTTCTGAAGGGGTTCTGAAGCCTTACATTTTTGGATAAGACCACAAACATTCCATTTCTGTGTAATCTCTCAAGTTAGAGTGTTTCCGATCGTATCTGTGATTGTGAAGTACAGCTCCTTGTTCAGCAACAGTGTATATGACATTCACAACAGTGGGCTGGAGCTCTCTTGAGCAAATCACTTGTGAATCAAGTTCACAGAGGTCTGATGCTCAAAATCATTCAGAGTTGCTTGATTAAGTGGGAATCCTTTGGGAATGAGCCGGTACCTTGGCCTCTCCCAGGAAGTCCTGCTTTTCCAGCTGAGCCACTACTCTTTTCTTGGGCCTGAAAAGTTCTCCCGTTGGCAGCTGTAGGAGTGGAAACAGCTCTTGCTTCTGTGAAGAGGAATCAGGGATTAGATCAAGTCAACATGTGACAAAAACACAATGTTCCTCCCAACCTTGCAGGAGTTGCTTTAGAAAGGAGCACTATACCGTGGGAAGAATTACTTTCAGCCCTTTAAGTTTATTTTCACTTATATTTCCACCATCAAATTTTGCCCTGAGTCGATACACGGTTCCAGTCATGTGGAACCCCATGACTGATGTTTAATTCTCATCAGATACAAATTCAATGAGTGAATATCTCCACTGAAGGAAAGATGATTTCCATCCTCGTCACTCCTGCATGTTAATGGAAGCTGTGATAACGCCCTAACTAATGTCAACTGAGTCCGAAGATGTGCCGGTCTGGTACTGCATCAGGGAATGAGTCTGAAGTGGAGATCAGTTGCTTATTCTACTATTAACTGAGTAAAACTGTGCTGAGCTGAGATTCCTCCCTATCCTAGTACTAGTTGATTCTTATTTTGCACATTAACAGAGCCAGGGAATTAATCATATCTTCCCCTAGGCAAAACTCTATGTTTAAATAAGCATTTTAGGAAAAATCCCCAAATCAGTCAGATTAGTAGACAGGAAGATCCAATGGACACATTAGAGCTTGGAAGGGCACAGTGGACACATTAGAGGATGGGAGGATATAGAAGGCTTTAGAGACTTGTGAACATTTGAATAAAGTTAATACCCAAACAGCTTCCAGAGCTTGATCCACAAAATTGGGCTTAGCCTCTGTTTTATAAGTTTCGGCTTTCTTTAAAGCCTCTTCAGCTTTGTCCCAGTTCTGCATTGTGGCATGTACCAGCGCCACATTGTGAAGTACCTAGAAAGATCAATCAGCAAAAGTTTAAGTATGGAAAACTGGTATATCGTCTTCCTTTAAGTTTGAAACATCAGCTATTAACAACAACGATTGAACTATGATACAGTGTAAATAATATGAGTCTTTACTAGCCTTGCACATTGTGGGCATGTCAGGGAATCGTGCATGGGACTTTGTGTGCCCAATTCCTACCATGCCTGATCTTATAACCAGTGTTTGGGCAATGTCAAGCTGGTCAAGTAATCAGCATACGTGGGCTTTGTTACCTAGTTATCTGAGCAGGGTGGCGGTCACATGCTAAATCCTGTTTTAGGCTCCACAAAAATGCCAGTCTTACCCAAAAAAATTAGGTGCACCAGAGTGCTTGGCAGCTAACCTACTCAGGTTACTCTCTTGAATGGAGAAGATTTTTTAAAATTATTTTTGGGGAGGCAAGGATTTGCAATTTCATATGCCCTTGGCTGAATTTTGCTCTGTGTATTAGTTGTTTTTTGTTCAAGGTTTCCATTGTTGAATTTTAGTTTTTTTTCCAATATTACTTTGCTTCAATATTCTTGCATACCACTGGCTTTGACGTAGTACTTTACAATAGATCTGAAGGCGTACTCCTTGGGGGTTTCTGAACGCACTTCTTAATTGAGATGAGCCAACAAATATACTTTGGCCACGACCATCACTACTGCAGGAGTTGTTCCTAGACAGGTTAGAGAAAACCCACCCACCACCTTCACTGTATGGAACAAGCTGCCATAGTGTTGACATTCTTTCAGAATGGTAGAGTTGGCATCCTTCCAACCCATTCCAAGAAACATCTTCCACATCAAACCAGGCAATCTGCAGTACACAGCTCTCTAAGTAAGTGATGAACATTAACTCGGACAGGGCAACATGCAGATGCTGGAAATCTGAAATAAAACAGAAAAGTGCTGGAAATACTCAGCAGATCTGGCAACATCTGTGGAGTGATAAACAGAGTTAATGTTTCAGGTCAATGACTTTTCATCAGAACTGACAAAGGTTAGAAATGCAATGGGCTTTGAGCAAGTGAAAGGGGGAGGGAGTAGAAGAACAAAAGGGAAGGTCTGTGATGGCAAGCAATCGGAAGCTCGGGGTCATGCTTGTGGACTGAGTGGAGGTGTTCTGCAAAGCAGTCACCCAGTCTGCGTTTGATCTCCCCAATGTAGTGGAGAATGCACTGTGAGCAGCAAATATAGTATACTAATTGGAAGAAGTACAAGTAAATCACTCCTTTATCTGGAAGTAGCGTTTGAGGCCTTGGATGGCGGGGAGAGAAGAGGTAAAAGGGAGGTGTTACACCTCCTGCGATTGCATGGGAACATGCTGTGGGAAGGGGACGAGGTGTTGGGGTTGATGGAGGAGTGGACCAGGGTGTCACAAAGGAACGGTCTATTTGGAACACTGACAGGGGAGGGGGGAAGATGTGTTTAATGGTGGCATCATGCTAGAGGTGCCTGAAATGGTTGAGAATGATCCTTTAGATGTGGAGGCTGGTGGGGTGGAAAGTGAGGTCAAGGGGAATACTATCGCGGTTCTGGAAGGAGGGGAATGGGTGCGAGCAGAAATGCGGAAAATGGATTGGGCGTGGTTGAGGGCCCTGTCAACCACAGTGCGTGGGAAACCTCGGTTGAGGAAAAAGAAAGACATATCAGAGGCACTGTTGTGAAAGGTTGCATCATCAGAACAGATGCGTCAGAGACGGAGAAACTAGGAGAATGGAATGGAATCCTTACAGGAGGCAGGGTGTGAAGAAGTGTAGTCGAGGTAGCTGTGGGAGTCGGTGGGCTTGTAATGAATATTAGTAGACAGCCTATCCCCAGAGATGGAGTCAGAGAAGTCAAAGAAGGGCAGGGAAGTGTCGGAGATAGACCATGTGAAGGTGAGAGAAGGGTGGGAATTGGAAGCAAAGTTGATAACGTTTTCCAATTCCAGGCGAGAGCAGGAAACGGCACCGATACAGTCACAATGAACTGGAAAAAGTGTTGGGGGAGGGGGCCTGAGAAGGACTGGAAGAAGGAATGTTCAACATATCCCACAAAAAGACAGGCATAACTAGGACCCATGCGGGTACCCTCATCTACAAAAAGTCACACATGTACTTATCTAATAATGTTTAGATAATGTTCTTCACATTACCCACCTTAATAAAAAGAAATCCTTTACACTCAATTGATGTTTAAGTGGTATCCACTTCAGAAAATCATCCTGCACATTATCCAGGAAGCAGCACTCTACGGTTCTTCAGATTTTTTAAAAAGGAGATGGATGGCTTCTAAGTAAACAATGCTATCCTCTGCCATATATGCCTGCTAATCGGACTTGGAAACTCCCTAACAGCAGGCGAACACCTGAGCCTAGACATCTTGTCATTTGTTTGCCGATTCTTGACTGCCGCCTCCATCGTCACAAAAAGTTTACCCAGCAGCCTTAGCAAATTGAAAAAATATGCATGAAAGTCTGTGCACAATCCAGAAGGAGCAGCCATTCACAACTTAGGTTTCTGTCACTGTTGATGGGCCCTACAAGAAATTCCTGAAAAGTGGGAGCAGTACAGTTACCTTCACCTCTCTTGACAGCAGCTAATTCTTCCTCATTTGGAGTTAGGGATTCAGTCAGTAATCTATGCAGATGGCCGCTATGCTTTTACTGAAGGTGGCTTTCATCCACTAATAGGATCACCTTCCTTTGGGACACCTCCTGCAGTAAGATCTCCAGTGTTTCCTACTTGTCTTTACTATGCTCTTGTGAATGATTGATTTACTTTACTGCCAGCACCACAACTGCACTTTTCCTGGTGAGCTGGAGTGGGCAGTTTTTCCTCCCTTGATGATCGGCTCTTTAAATGTACTTACTTGACAAGTGCATAGCTTATACCTCAGGCCCAGCTGGTTGTAGTCAATCAACTGATTCCCTCTCAGTCGGTTAAAGGCTTCTAGAAAGTCTCTCAAGGCCTCTTCATACCTGAACACAAAATTTGCAGCAATGTCAGGGATAAAAACGCAATTCCAAAAATGCATCCACCTTTAACTTCAATGAATACTGTCATCAGGAATTTTTGACTTGCAAGTTCCAGCATGCATGTAGCACCAAGTTCAGAAGCAACATAAATAAAAGTGAGGCAGTCATAATTCTCACATTAAAATGCTTTTCTAGATCATTATTGAAACTGGAAAGACAGAATTCAAACTTTTCCAAAGTCTGCTCTGGTCTACCATTGGAAGTTTGGTACCATTGGTCACTGATTTCAATTGGAAATGTTTCGAGCCGACTCCAAAACAGTGTAGCAAAGCAACTTACTTCTCATTTTTGTACAAAATTATCCCACGTTGAAAGAAAGCAACTGCCAAGTGCTCATCTCTAGAGATGCTCTTGTCAAATGCCTAGAAAGTAAAGAGTACACAATAATCTTCCTTTTCAAACAAAGAAACCCTATGGTAACCCATCTCCACTTCAAGATCTTGTAGTGTTTTGCAATGGTATTTAACTTTCATTCAATAACAACTGTTAAATTGGGGGAAATTCATCTCTTACAACAAAAGAAGAGAATGCCTGTTTTCAACTTGCTAGCAAAATTGTGGGAACAAAATAAGTGATACCTGAAAGTGTTGTAAAAAAAGACATACAAACACCAGCCATTCTCCTGCTCCTAATTAAAAAAACCAAAGGCAAAAGCTGTCAAATACTCTCCATGGGAACTGGCATAGTTGTGTTTGAGAAGTCGCTTAGATGTCAGCCTTGGTTCCATGGTAATATTCCCACTCCAGGACTTGAGCACAAATCTCAGCCAATACTCCAGTGCTGTACTGAGGGAGTGCTGCACTGTTGGTAGGTCACATCTTTCAGATGAGACATTAAACCTGCCTTCTCAGGTGGAAGTAAAAGGCTTCATAACTCTATTTGATGTAAAGGAGAGTTCTCCTGGTGTCCAGCTAACAATAATCTCTCAAACCACATCACTAAAACAGATTATCTAGTCACTTATTTTACTGCTGCTTGAAGGATATTGCTGTGTGCAAATCGGTTGCTGTGTTTGGCAACATTGGTTGTGAAACAACTTGGGGCATCCTGAGATTGTGAATGGTGCTATATAATTGCAAGTTCTTTCTTTCTTCTTCACAGGTTTTGTACAATTACTACTTCTGGAATTTGGATCACGGGAGAGCAATGTCCTTGAGTTAGCTTCTCTCATGATTCCATTGCTAAACACAGCTTCCTAAATCTGAAAGAAGAAGTGCAGACCCACCAATGTGCAATGTTATTGCAGAGGACTATTGTAGGGGATGTGGTCTTCTGTAATCTAAAACAAAGTGTCTTCTGACAATGCAGAGCATGCACAGAGCGATCGCTGACATCATGGGTGCGTGCGAACATTTGCCAGCTTGCCAGTATTAATGCACGCTGCTGTCACCACGCAATGACATCAGCTGTAATGACGTCCAAGCGTTGCCTCAACCCTCAATAGCTGCGATTGCCGCCTCCATTCCCCCCAACAGTACCCCGCTCCCTCATGTGATCACCTTCTCTTCATCGTTTTCTCTTCTCCGCTCCATTCCGCGATTGCAGCTTCTCTTCGCCACTCCCTCCCGCTGCTCCCGACTACTCACTGCTCCATCCCACCATTCCCTCTTGCTCCTGACTGCTTGCTGCTCATACTCCACCTTGCCATCTGGAGAAGTGGTGGGGGGGATGGGGTTGGGGGTGGTGGTGAGGAGCGAGTGGTGAGAGGGGAAGCAAGCAGTGAGCAGTCGGGAGCAGGAGAGAATGGCGGTATGGAGCAGTGAGCAGTTGGAAGCGGGAGAGAACGGCGGGATGGAGCAGTGAGCAGTCGGAAGTGGGAGAGAATGGCGGGATGGAGCAATGAGCAGTCGGAAGCGGGAGAGAACGGCGGGATGGAGCAGTGAGCAGTCGGAAGCAGGAGAGAACGGCGGGATGGAGCAGTGAGCAGTCAGAAGCGGGAGAGAACGGCGGGATGGAGCAGTGAGCAGTCAGAAGCGGGAGAGAACGGTGGGATGGAGCAGTGAGCAGTCAGAAGCGGTGAGCAAATGGGCACGGGAGAGAACGGCGAATAGACGGGCGTGGGAGCGAGCAGGGAAGAGAAAGGGGTGACTAAGGTGCCGATCGTGGGAGGGAGCAGGATACTTTTGAGGGGATGGAGGCAGTGATCACAACCATTGAAGGTTGAGGCAACGCTCGGATGTCATTATGTGGTGACGTTGGCAAGCTGGCAAATGTTCGGACGCAGACTGATGATGTCAGCAATTGCTCTGCGCTGTCCGGAGACACTTCGATATATAAATGACTTTGATCTTGGAATACAGAGTGGAATTTCAAAATTTGCCGATGCCCACCAAACTTGGAGGTGTGACAATAATGAGGATGATATGAACTGCCCGCAACAGGACATAGATAGACCAGCAGAATGGGTAGACAGGTTGCAGATGGAATTTAATACTGACAAATGTGAGGTGATGCATTTTAGCAGAAGGGATAGGGTGAGGCAATATAGAATTAATGGCGCAGTTCTAAAGAGTGTGCAGGGACCTGGGGATGCATTTGCTATCTTCCAATCTGCAGGAACCATTCAGAATCCATAGAACTTTGGAAGATGACCACCAATGCATCCACTCTCTCTCCAGCTACCTCTTTCAACATGCTCGGATGTCAATCATCAGGTCCAGTGGATTTATCAACTTTCAGTCCCATTAATTTCTCCAGTATGACCTTTTTACTAATATTAATTTCTTTCAGTTCCTCTTTCTCACTAGCTCCTTGGTTATCTAGTATTCCTGGTTGTTCTCCTTCGAGCAAAGGAGATTGGGGGGAGATATCATAGAGGTGCACAAGATTTTGCCAGACTTAGTTAAAGTAGACAAGGAGAAACTGTTCCCATTAACTGATGGTACAAGGACTAGGGGACACAGATTGAAGATTTTGGGCAAGAGATGCAGGGGAATGTGAGGAAGAACTTTTTTCCACAGCACATAGTAATGACCTGGACCTCACTGCCTACGAGGCTGGTGGATGCAGAAACTATCAATGATTTGAAAAGGAAATTGGATGGGTTCTTGAAGGAAATAAACTTGCAGGGCTACAGGGATTGGGGGGGTGGGGGAATGGGACTGACCAGATAGCTCCACTGAGAACCAGCAAGGACTTGATGGGCCAAATAGCCTCCTTCTGTGTTGTAAATAACTTTACTTTCTGTTTCCTATCACTCAGCCAACTTGGTATCCATGCTGCCACTCTCCCTTTAATTGCATGGGCTTCAACTTTGCTGATAAGCCTGTTAGGTGGCACTTTATCAAATGCTTTTTGGAACTCCATGCACACCTCATCAACTGGATTACGCTTGTCAGCCCTCTCTGTTACCTCATCAAATTAGTTAAGCACAATTTGCCCTTAACAAATCCATGCTGGCTTTCCCTTAATTAATCCACATTTCTCCACGTGACTATTAATTTTGTCCCAGACTATGATTTCTAAAAGCATTCCCACCATTGATATTAAACTGACTGGCCTGCAATTGCTGAACTTATCCTTGTATTATTTTTTGAACGATGGTGTAATATTTGTAATTTGTCAGTACTCTGGCACCACTCCTGTATCTAAGGAGGATTGGAGCAGTATGGTCAGTGCCTCTGCAGTTTTGAGCCTCACTTCCTTCAGTATCCTCAGATGCATCTGGTCTGGTCCTGGTGATTCACATAGGATTACATCGGATATACAGCACAAAAATAGATCATTCAGCCCAACCAGTCCATGTTGTCATTTATGCTTCACTCGAGACTCCGCCCATCTTTCCTCAACTAAATCTATCATTGTAACCATCTATTTTCCTACTCCCTCATATGCTTGTCTAGCCTCCCCTTAAACACATCTATACTATTGGCTTCAAACACACCCTGCGGTATCGAGTTCCACATTCTCACCACTCCTTGAGTAAAGAGGTTTCTTTGAGTTCCCTGTTGAATTTCTTAGTGACTATCTTATACTGATGGCCTCTAGTTATTCTCATCCCCACAAATGAAAACATTCTCTCTGTATCTACTCTATTTAAAATTTCATAATTTCAAAGACCTCTATTACATTACCCCTAGCCTTTTTTGGTCAACAGAAAGGAAACCCAGCCTGTTCGTCCTTTCCTGATATGTGTTGTGATCTCATGGAGACCACCAACAAACCAAAAGAATTGAATCCATTGACAGACCCCAATTTAAGAATCAAAAACCAAATGGACAAGATTTCACTTTTATCAATTTTACTTTAACACTCAAAACAAAACCAATATAAATTAAACATGAACGAACAGATAAACCACGATTGATATATATATATATATCTTAAAGGTTACACGTTAACTATCAGATGTAACAAGAATGTATCTTGCAAGTCCATTGGCAGTCCTATCTGCAGGATGATGCCAAACCATCATAAAGTCCTTCAGGTCTTTGATATTTTCAAGTAGATTTCCAGATTCCCAAGTTGCAAACGCCGGTTTTCACTCGATGGCGGTTCCTCTGCAATCTGAATCCACCGGTACTAGCTCCACCAAAACTGTGCACCCTTCCAGAACTTCCATAGTTTTGCTCACAACAGTCCCAGTGGTGTAGCTTCACTGGTGCCACCTAACATAACTCCTTAAGGCACCAAAAATAACAGTAGCAACTTGTATCTTCCAAGAGTCAGCTTCCAGGAAACAGGTTCCAATTCAAAGAGCTTTGCTTTTTTAAAAAACAACAACATCCAGCTTTGCAACTGGCTTCCACCTACTGGAGACTTCTTGCGAAAACTGAAACTGAAGCTCCAATCACATGTCTCTGGTAAAAAAAATGTTTGTTTTGTTAACCTGATTCTGACCTCCCAGAACATTGAAGCTTTTAGTTTCATTTTCAAATCAAGGTCTGTCTAAAAAAAAAAACACTTTGAATCCAAAGTCACAGCATCCAACAGGCCAGCTGCACAGAACGCAATCTGCTCACGAGAACTCCATCACAATATATACTGACGCATTTCTGGTATCATCCTTGTAAATCTTCTCTGCACCCTCTCCAGTGCCTCCACAACCTTTTTATAATATGGTGACCAGTACTCTAAGTGTGGTCCAACTACAGTTTGATACAGGTTTAGCATAACTTCCCCACTTTTCAACTCTATCCCTCTAGAAATAAAGTCTAGTACTTGGTTTGCTTTTTTATGGCCTTGTTAATCTGTGGCACAACTTTTAGTGATCGGTGTATTTGAACTCCGACATCACTTTGTTCCTCTACCTCACCTCGACTTGCATCTTCCAAGTAATGTGATCTCCCTATTCTCCCTACCAAACTGTACTACTTCACATTAATTTGTTTTGAATTTAATTTGTCAATTATTTGCCTATCTGCAAGTTTATTAACATCCTCCTGTAATTTGTTGCAGTCTTCTTCAGTATCACCCCGCAACTTCTTGTGATCACAAATTTAGAAATTGTGTTTTTGATTCCAAAGTTCAAATTGTTAAGGCAAATTGTGAACAGCAGTGGTCCCATCACTGATCCTGTAGAACACTACTTCCCACTTTCTGTCACTCTGAAAACTACCCTTTACTCACACTGTCTGATTTCTGACTTACCAACCTTAAGTACAGCCAGCCTTTCTAATACCTCCTCTTTATCAATTTTTCACCCATCCATTGTCTCAATTACTTTCTCTTTCACTACGAGTTTAGCAGCACCTTCTTCCTTGGTAAAGATAAATGTAAAGTACTCATTTAGTATCTCAGCCATGTCCTCTACCTCCATGTATAAATTCCCTTTTTGTTTAATTGTTTTACCACCCTTTTACTATTTATATGCCTATAGAAGATTTTTGGATTGCCTTTTATGTTAGCTGCCAGCATCTTCTCGACTCTCTCTTTGCTTCTGTTATTTCTTTTTTCACTTCCCCTCTGAACTTTCTATATTCAGTCTAGTTCTCACTTATATTAGCAACCTGAGATCTGTCACAGACCCTTTTTCTGCTTCATCTTATTCTCTATCTCTTTCAGCATCAAGGGAACTCTGGCTTTGATTGTCCTAACTTTCCCCATCATGGGAATGTACCTCGACTGTACCCAAACCTTTTCAAAGGGAGGTCATTATTCTGTACACTTTTACCTGCCACTCTTTGATGCTAGTTTACCTGGGACAGACCTGTTCTCACCCCACTGAAATTGCTCCTCCCCCAATTAATTACTTTTGCTCTGGGTTGCTCCTTGTCCTTTTCCATAGCTAACCTAAACCTTTTGATATTATGATCACTGTCCTTTAAATGTTCCACTACTAACACTTGATCCACCTGACCCACCTCCTTCCCCTGAACCAGATTTAGCAATGCCTTCTTCTTTGTTGGGTCGGAAATGTTCTGATCTAGAAAATTCTCCTGAACACACTTCAAAAACTCTTCCCCTCTCTGTCCTTCACACTATTACTATCTCAGTCTATATTAGAATAATTAAAGCCCCCTTTTATAACTACTCGACAGTTTTTGCACCTCTCTGTAATTTCCTTGCAAATTTGTCCCTCTATATCTTTCCCACTAGTTGGTGGCCTATAGAATACATCTAGTATTCTAATGTTCCTTAGGTCTAACTAGATAGATTCTGTCCTTGACCCCACTAGAACAACCTTTCTCTCCAGCACTTGTACCTAGGAATATTTAGTATCCAGTCCTACCCTTTATTGAGCCAGGTCTCTGTTATCACCACAACATCATAGTCTCACGTAGCTAGCTGTGCCTGCAGCTCACCAACCTTATTTAGCACACTCATGCACAGTATACCTAATTTAGGCCTATTGCACTTCCTCTTACTCTGACTCCACATAATAGTTTACTATTTCTTACTCTAGTGCTATCAGTCTCTCCCAATTCTTTGTGCACCATGTTTTTCCTCTCTAATGTTACCTCCTGGTTCCCATCCCCCTGACAAGTTAGTTTAAACCCTCACCAATAGCATTAGCAAACCATTACGCAAGGACATTGGCCCCGGCTCTGTTAAGGTGCAATCCGCCCAGCCTATTAAAGATCTCATCTCTCCCAGAACCTGCCTCAATGCCCCAGGAATCTAAAGCCTTCTCTCCTGCACCATCTCTCCAGCCACGCATTCATCTGCTCTCTCCTCCTATTTCTATACTCACTAGCAGGTGGCACCTGGAATAATCCGGAGATTACTACCCTTGAGGTCCTACTTGCTAGTTTCTTTCCTAGCTCCATAAAATCTGCTTGCAGAACCTCATCCCTCTTTCTACCTATGTCATTGGTACTGATATGGACTATGACCTCTGACTGTTCATTCCCTCCATTGAGAATGCTGTGCAGCTTGACCCGAGCACCAGGGAGGCAACATACCATCCTGGATTCACACCTGCGGCCACAGAAATTTCTGTATGTTCCCCTAACTACAGAATCCCTTATCACTATTGTTTTCTCAACATTCCTCCTGCAGTCATCAGTACAGCTGAGCCAGCCATGGTGCCATGGACTTGATTCTGTCTGCACTCCCCAGAGGAACCATCACTCTCACCAGAGTGAACACTGATCGTAATTAGATGATAAATTATCAATTTTCTTTAGTCTTTACACTAATTAATTGATCTAGTCTTATTTTATAGTTGGTTAAGTTAAATTAAAATAAAAACTTACCAGTATACTCACCCCTTGTGACTCCTTGACCCGCAACATCACTTTTCAATATTATTTTTTCCCTTCCATTCCATTCAGACTCACAGTCAAATCGCAGTGCTACTCTGTTCCCAGGACTTTCGTTTTGTCCGATTATTCAACGATTATTAATAGAATAAGTTGCAGAATAAATACGTACAATTAAAAATGGAAACTACCTCAAGTTTCAGGATGTTGTGGATAAATAAAGAGGTTAAAAACAAATTAAAATTGAAGAACAGGGCAGATGGGGCCTATAATTTTGACAAAAGTGATAAATGAGAAAATAAGGAAAGAGGTTACAAGAGGGATAAGGAAAGCAAGGAAGAAGTATGGGGAGACAATCTCAAAAACCTTAAAAAGAACAGTAAAGTATTCTACAAATCTCAATAAAGAGAGAATTGTTAAATGTGAGATGGATCCTGAGAGGAGAGGATAGTGAGTTAGCAGACGATAAGCAGAAATTGGTGGGAATAGTTAACAAGTACTTCATTTCAGAGTTGACAAAAGAGAAGGATATTGGAGAGCAGGAAAATCTTGAAATGGTTAAAAGTGAGTCGAGAGATATTATAAATAAAAAGTAAAATATTAGAGAAGTTTGTTCAGCTAAAGGTGCTGAGACCTGATGGGATACATCTTAGGATTCTGAGTAAAATGAGGAAGAAATAGCTGAGATGATGAGACTTTCAAGACGCTGTTAGATAGGAAATTGTAGGATATTGACCCAGTGACAATGCTGGAACTACATACTATTCAAATCAAGCTAGGGTGCGACTTGGAAACGATGGTGTCCTGGTTAATAGTAACCTCAAGGATGATGATGGTGGGGTAACATGGCAATGGTTTTGCTATTGAGAATTAGGGGAGGTGCTTAAGCCTTTACTTGTTGGTGATGGTCATTGCCTGGTACATGCGGCAAGAATGACAGCTGCCACCTGCTAACCCAAACCTGCCATTTGTAATGTTCAAAGGAGGTTGTGGTAACCTTTGCTTTTATTTGATTGATATTACAACTGAATGTCACAACTGCACCAATGCAGTACACAACAGTTAGATTAATATCCGGTATATTCTAAAACTGATTTATATCTGTGTCATGAGCAGTTTCATTTCCACTTTTTCGTTAAATTGCTTGAATCCATAAAACAATACACCAACTACACCCCTTCCCTATAATAAGCAAAAAACGATGTTTCCTACTATTCTTATTGAACTGAACCTCTTAGAACATCATATCTTTTTTTAATCTGCTCAAGGATTTACAATGTTAATCTGCTAATTATAATCATTTTTCTTGCCTTGGAATGGATAAATAAGTATCTCAGGTTACTAAGTACTCCTTTAAATGGTGGAACTGAATTAGGAGTCACTTACCTTCTCAGCCTGGTTCAATTGCCCCAGTAAGAGGTGCAGGCAGCCGATGTTGAAGCAGATTTTGGAGCTGGGCTCTAGAATAGCAGTAAACATATCCAGTGCTGTTACCCATTCTTGCTGGTCTGCTGCGGTGATGCCTTCATCCCACAGTCTTATAGTATCCGTCAAAGACATGCTGGGCTCTGGTGTGTGTGCTTACACACAGGCGGTGATGTGATAAATTTAGTATATCTTGTGCACTGGTTTAACTAGCAAACTAGTAACTAGTCATTTCTAGACACTACCTCTTTTGCCATCTGCTTCCTCCACTGACAGAATACATTGCAAAAATACTTCAGGAAATGTGACAATGTGACTAATTTCAGCTCTGACTGGATCAGTTTCACAGGAAGTTAATGCACTGCCATTACCATTTGATTCATTAGCTAGGGATCGTGTGCAAATGTAAACAGTCTGAAAAATATGATCCCTACAATGATGTTGACAAGAAGGATTAGAAAAATATGGATGCAAAGTATTTTGTTTTCCTAATCCCATTCCTTTCTACAAATCCTTTTGTATATTTTGTCTTTTATTTTTCTGTTGCAAACTTATTAATCAAATATATCTGACACTGGAATTCACTTGTTAAATGGAATAAAGGATCTAACTCTAGGCAGTCTACAGTCTGGCTGCTGTCATACTGAAACAGCTCCGCCTTGATGTTTCCATGGCAACAAGGAAATTAACAACAAATAGTTCAGCCATCCACCTCCGAGAGAGACCAGATGCAGAGACAACAAACTGCTGAAGGGCCATCTTTCCCAATTAGGAAAAAGGCAAAAAGCATTGAGATTTGGTGAGTAGCTTTGTGCATTTTGTCTGACTTTCTGTCAATAATTATGCTGATGTGAGTCAGTCACTAACTACATACAGTTTAATGTTCCCAAGTGATTAACTTTAATACAATTTTTTGTTTCAATTGCGTGACGACATTCCACTTCATCACCACTCGGGTACCAAATGGTGCAGTAGATGGGAGATTGTTCTGTTCGACAGCAGTCACTCTTTTCAATAGCAATCATTCCCTAGTTAAGAATTACATTTGTGTTTGCATTATTCTTTACTTCACCACACTATAATAGTATGGCTGAAACCAATCACTCAATGTTTTGAGGGCAACTGAGGGCACAAACACAATCTACTGCTCCTTGGTACTGTGTGTCAGATTTCCAAAGAACACCCTGACTGACTTTCTCTGGCCCTTGTCTCAATCTCTGCTCCCTGTCCACACTGTAGACCCTGGTGCCAGTCTCTGCTCCCTGTCCACACTGTAGGCCCTGGTGCCAGTCTCTGCTCCCTGTCCACACTGTAGACCCTGGTGCCAGTCTCTGCTCCCTGTCCACACTGTAGACCCTGGTGCCAGTCTCTGCTCCCTGTCCACACCGTAGGCCCTGGTGCCAGTCTCTGCTCCCTATCCACACTGTAGGCCCTGGTGCCAGTCTCTGCTCCCTATCCACACTGTAGGCCCTGGTGCCAGTCTCTGCTCCCTGTCCACACCGTAGGCCCTGGTGCCAATCTCTGCTCCCTATCCACACTGTAGGCCCTGGTGCCAGTCTCTGCTCCCTATCCACACTGTAGGCCCTGGTGCCAGTCTCTGCTCCCTATCCACACTGTAGGCCCTGGTGCCAGTCTCTGCTCCCTGTCCACACTGTAGGCCCTGATGTCAATCTCTGCTCCCTGTCCACACTGTAGGCCCTGGTGCCAGTCTCTGCACCCTGTCCACACTGTTGGTGCTGATGCCAATCTCTGCTCCCTGTCCACACTGTAGGCCCTGGCGCTGATCTCTGCTCCCTATCCATACTGTAGGCCCTGGTGCCAGTCTCTGCTCCCTGTCCACACTGTAGGCCCTGGTGTCAATCTCTGCTCCCTGTCCACACTATAGGCCCTGGCGCTGATCTCTGCTCCCTATCCATACTGTAGTCCCTGGTGCCAGTATCTGCTCCCTGTCCACACTGTACGCCCTGGCACTGATCTCTGCCCCCTGTCCACACAGTAGGCCCTGGTGCCTATAATGAGTTCTTTATATGTTGTCTGCTACAACATAAATGAGATGCATGGAGTCCAGGTTGTTGAAGATCTCAAACAGGTTTATTAAATAGCTAACTATTGTATACAGTACAGAGCTAACTATTTATAGAACCTTACTCTGGGTGCTACAGTAGCAGAGTGACACTGGCTCTGAGTCACATGACTATGTCCTGGTACTTAGCTCATTAGCATACTCAGATCTTAAAGGCACATTACTCTTAAAGGCAATCATACAACAGTCCCCTTCTTTCCAAAGATAAGTCTCGTATGCTAAAAGTAAGAAACACACAAGATTAGATATCAAAATTATTTACACATGAATAGAGATTGTGATATTTACAAATATAGAGGCTCAAAAGTCCATTATCATCTCAGTAATTTGACAACTCTTACTCGGGGAATCTGTGTCTCATCTGTTGCTGTTCTTTCTGAAGTTTCTCCCTCTCTACATTCAGCCTCTATTGCTCTGCCTTCAGCCTGCTAACATACTCTAATATAAAAGCAAAAGAAGGGTCACTAACCTGAAATGTTAACTCTGCTTCTCTCTCCACAGATGCTGCCAGACCCGCTGAGTATTTCCAGCATTTCTTGTTTTTATTGCTAACATACTCTCTTGCTTTTCTCAAGATGACCACTTTTGGGGCCTTGTCATTCTTGGAAAGGTCCGGCACCTCATCTCGAAGAGCCAATAGACAATGCTTCAACTCATTCCTCCCCTGCCTCTTCAGGGCATTGTATGTCCTTCGCCTCTCCTTATCCTTCACACTTGACGGGTTGGGGCTCAAGATCGAGGACTTGTTGGGGGAAGAATATTTGGTCTCATACAGATACCTGTCTGTTCTGGCTCATTGTGGTGCTGACGGTTCTCTAGAGAGCAGAAATTAAGGTGCGGCATAGTTGTGCTGTTGCTGGGTTTCCAGACTTGATGCTGGTCAGAGTTTGTGAGCGGGTTCCAGTCCTTGGAGATCTCCCCTTGGCAATGCGCCCATGGATAGTTATGATGTTGAGGTTATTATACGCTGGTAGTCCTGCCACTGCTGGTCCGCTTGTGTCTACCAGGTAGAATATTTGTGGTTTCCATGCTGACTTGCCATAGCTGCATTGCATTATCAGTGTGCCACTACAAGGGATGGGTGACCCATTGTATGCAGATAACTTGGCAGTTGGCAGTTGTATCATTGATTTCCAGTGACTCTGATACAAAGCTTTGAGGATTCGGACTGGTAGGATATTTGCACTAGCGCCGGTGTCATTCTTGACCCAGAGTGTGTGTTTGCCAGCTTTAGTTTAGTTTAGTTTAGTTTAGAGATACAGCACTGAAACAGGCCCTTCGGCCCACCGAGACTGTGCCGACCATCAACCACCCATTTATACTAATCCTACACTAATTCCATATTCCTACCACATCCCCACCCTGTCCCTATATTTCCCTACCACCTACCTATACTAGGGGCAATTTATAATGGCCAATTAACCTATCAACCTGCAAGTCTTTGGCTTGTGGGAGGAAACCGGAGCACCCGCAGGAAACTCACGCAGACACACGGAGAACTTGCAAACTCCACACAGGCAGTACCCAGAATCAAACCCGGGTCCCTGGAGTTGTGAGGCTGCGGTGCTAACCACTGCGCCACTGTGCCGCCCCAAACATGATGTTAATAGTGTCGAAAGCTTCTAGTTGTTTGACTTAATCAATATGATGTATTAGGTTCACAATGTGGAATGCCTGTTCATCTTTTGGCTGAGACCTACTTCTCCCTGAGTCTCATCTCAGGTCTGTTTCGCTGTGGACTTTGTGTATTGGCTTGCATTTATACAGGTCTCTGGTGCTCTCCTTGCTGCTGTTGCCCTGTTTTCTGTTTGCTTGTGTTCTACAATGACTTCTGGCTGCATCTTTGGAGCCAGATTTCTTACATAGGCAGGCCTAGTGTCCTTTTGCACCGCACATCTTGCACAGGTCACGAAATACAGGGCAATTTCACCATGAGTGGGACCAACCACACTTACCACACAGCTTGCTTGCTCTTTTTGATCTAGTTATTGTGCCGATACTGTTGGCTGCACCTAGTGCTTGCAAGTGCTGTTGTCCAGCTACAATGGCTTCGTGTTTCCAGCCATCTTCCAGCAGTGCATCAATGCTGTGACCTTTTTCCCCCAAGAGGTCCTTTTGAAATGCTTCAATGGGTGTTGGTCGATACAATCACTAGCTCCATTATTTGGTCTGACAACTCTCAGTTTCTGAGAAATCACATTCGTTGCCCTTACTACGTCATCTACTGACAAACTGGTCTATTGATTCCTGTGGCTGTTGCCTGTAGGACATCAATTCCAGGTGGTGAATTCTGAAATTCACTCGTAACAGATTTGATCTTCCAGCAATTTCCATATTTTTGTGGGATCTTTCTGGTCCTCTTCAGATAAGCCTGAGGTATTAATTCTGTGTAATTCCTCATTTCCAACTGCCATTAGTTTTTTTTACATCTTGTTTTGCTCGTTCTACATTTACTTGGTCTGTAAAACATAACTGCATTCTCTGTTTAAAAAGTTGGAAGTAGGGTAGGATATCCATGCCCTTCCAGTTCATGATGGGAAATTTGGTATCCATCTTCCTGCTGTTCTTTTACTTAAAACTTGCTTTAAGACTTATTCTATGAGTCTGTTCTGTTTCCCCTTTAAAGAAAACTCTCTTGACTGCTTTGATTGACAGGAGCATGTGTTTAGCAGTGCTTGTCTGTTTATCTAGCTTCCAGCACTCTAGTCTGTCTGTTTACACAGTTGTGCAATCGACATTTCAACTACTATTTTCTGCTAGAGTTTGTTTATATAGCCATTCAATAGGGAATTCTTCATGCTTGAGTGGTTTTTTGAGTTTTTAAAACTCTGGCTGAGTGAATGAAAGGTCTTCACACTTGAGTGGTTTGATGATTTTTTTTAAAGCTTTAGTTGCCAGCAGTGTGAATGGATGATTTCTGCGCTTTTGCTGTCAGGTGCCTCCTGTAATGGTGCTGACTTCGAACAACCTGGGAGGGGATCCTTTGAAAACAATTGATTAGCCTGAGATAGGGATTGGGTTTCCCCAATGTTTTTTTTAACTGAGCATTTAAAAAAATCAGCTTTACAAGCACCTCAAAGCTTTCTTTCAAAGGGGATTCCTGGACCATTGGGATAACGACTCACCCAATCGTAGTGATTGATTTGCAGCCTGTCGTTCAGTGCTCTGTCTTCTACAGCTTGAGGTAAGTGTTTTCTTCTTTCCCTGTTTGGGCCAGTATTGCTTATAACTTTCTCTCTTTTAACTGTAGGAAGGTAGTTTTTAAAGCTGTTTTCCCTGTGGTCTTCAATCTTAAATTCTGTCTTCTCACCACAGCTGCCACCATATAATGAGTTCTTTTTGTGTTGTCTGATGCAACTGGTCCTGATCGCTGCTAACTGATTACACTATAGCGCTGGTGCCAATCTCTGCTCCCAGTCCACACTGTAGGCCCTGGTGCTGATCTCTACTCCCTAGTCGCACTATAGGCCATGGCTTTGATCTGTGTTCCCTTCTACACTGTAGGCCCTCATCCTGATCTCTCCTCCCTGGTCACTCTGTAGGGCCTGGTCCCAATCTCTGCTCCCTGGTCACTCCGTAGGGCCTGGTGCCAATTTCTGTTCCCTGGCCACACTGTAGGCCCTTGTCCTGAACTCTCCTCCCTTACCACACTGTAGTCGCTGATTCCAATCTCTGCTCCCTGGATACACTGTACGCCCTGGTCTCAATGTCTCCTCCCTGGTTATGCTGTAGCCTAATCTTCTGTTGGCAGACTTTACACCTTTTGAGACCTACATAAAAAAGTGGAAAAAAGGCCAGTTGACCCTCAGTTTAAATATAGGACTTGTGTCACCTGTCTTATTGTGGACTCCATTTAATCCTTTTGAAATTCTACCCAATTCCCAAATGTAATTAAAAGGCAAACACCAAAACATTTTCACTCTCCATTGTTTTAAACTGACCTGCAGTCCTCCGATAACTTTACCCACAGCACAGTGTCTCCCACTGAGACTTCATCTCAGTCTCCTATCTCTATAATCTCTAATCCCAAAGATTTATTCAGCTCCTAAAGAGACTGAGCATCTGAGATTTAACTGATTTTACTGTTACACATATCCAATGCTCTGAAGGAAAGAACTTTTCTCCTGAACTTCAGTCTTGCTAATTTTACCCCCATATTCTTCAATGCTGTAATCAACAGTCATAAGTCAAAAAGCCTGCTTACATTTAGAGTACCCACACCTCAATTACTAGCTTTCTTGCTAGTTCAATTACTTGTCACTGGACTGACACCCCAATGCATCAAATTAATCGAATTTTTTGAAGACATAACAAGGAAGATAGATGAGGGGAGTGCAATTGGTGTGGTCTACATGGATTTTAGCAAGGCTTTTGACAAGGTCCCACATGGCAGACTGGTTAAAAATATAAAATCCCATGGGATCCAGGGAAACGCAGCAAGCTGGATACAAAATTGGCTCAGTGGCAGGACACAAAGGGTAATTGTTGAAGGGTGTTTTAGTTACTGGAGGGCTGTTTCCAGTGGTGTTCCGCAGGGCTCAGTACTGGGATTCCTGCTTTTTGTAGTATATATTAACGATTTGGACGTAAATGTATGGGGTATGATCAAGAAGTTTGCAGATGACACAAAGATTGGCCATGTGGTAGAGAGCGAGGAGGATAGCTGTAGGCTGCAGGAAGATATTGATGGTCTGGTCAGATGGGCAGAAAAGTGGCAAATGAATTCAACCTTGAAAAGTGTGAGGTGATGCATTTGGGGAGGTCAAACAAGGCAAAGGAATACATGATTAATGGGAAAATACTGAGAATTGTAGAGGAAGTGAGGGATCTTGGAGTGAATGTCCACAGATCCCTGAAGGTAGCAGGACAGGTCAATAAGGTGGTTAAAAAGGTATATGGCATTCTTTCCTTTATTAGCCGAGGTGTAGACTATAAGAGCAGGGAGGTTATGCTGGAACTGTATAACTTATTGGTTAGGCCACCACTTGAGTACTGTGATGGGATTAGAATAAGTGGATCATTTTTCAGCCAGCACAGACACAACGGGCCAAGTGACCTATTTCTGTGCCTTAAACATTCTATGATTCTAATGGGAAAGAAATTCATCATGTTGATAATTTCAGAGAAAAACTGTGCAAATGCAAAATAAGATTTTTATCTTTTCCCGTTCAATTTACAGCAGGAAGTATTTCTCTCCCAACATACCCTGTTAATCCTCCATTATCCTTTCTTTCCAGAGTATGCTTGAGACCGTGACTGTTTTTGGTGCTGACAAGTGTCAAGGGAATGCGGTAGCCACTGCCTTGCTCGAGGATGGTCATTTCACAGTGCGTGCTGTAGTGCAAGAGTTAACCTCTCCAACTGCTCAGCAGCTGCAGACAGGCGGGGCACACATCTTGCTGGTAGACTATAACAAACCTGCAAGCATCAACGCTGCACTGTGTGGTGCACACAAATGCTTTGTCATCACCCACACAGATTTCAACAACACGGATCCTCTAATTGTTAGTCTCATTGCCCTTTACAATCAAACATGTAAATATAGGAGATGTGTTTATTTTAGTCACTCCCACAGCTTAGTCTGTCTTAATTACTGAAGATATTAAGTACATATACAGAAAGGGAAGTGATGAACTAGCACTTAACATTGTGATGTGGGGGGTGGGGGGTGGGGTGGGGGGGGTGGTGCGGGGAGAGCTGTCTGGCAAAGAGCCAACTGAGACATGCATCACCTAGATGCAAGAGAGAAAGATTCAAACCATGGAGGCAGTGCAGAGAACAGAAATGTGGTGACCCCTGGGGCAGGATTCTGGGTTTGGACCCCAACTTTGGCGTCAAATGCAGGTCCCAACCTCACACTGTGTGAGAAACAGACACACGGCAGTGATTTTCCCTGAATTGGCCAATTTGTGGCCAGAGGGCACAATCACCACCCAATTACGGACAGCGGGCGGGTTCTTGAAGCTGGAGGCCCAATGGGAGGCCCTCCAGCACAGAAGGAGCTGAAGGCTGCTGTTGCAGGTTAGAGAGAGAGAGAGAGAAAGCGCCTCCATCTTGAAGTGCCATCTCAACACTTTTAAAACTTTTCAATTAAAAAATGGCCACAGCTGTGGCCAGGTAGGCAAGGAGGGCCTCAAAGCCTGCCGGGAGCTCTGGCCCCCTGTTCTGCCACAGAGAGGCTGCCTCCATTCAGCTGGCCTGTTCCCAATGTTGCGGGGGCCCCGCAGGTTGACTGGAAAATTCCAGTTGGCCTCTGATACTTGGCCTATTACTTATCTTGATTGGCTACACCTCATTTATGGGCAGGCAGCCCTTCCAACCTGATCTCACCTCCAGGAAAATGGCTTGGAGGCAGAATGGTGCTGGCAAATCAGCAAACCAGTGAAAATTCTGCTCATGGTGTCTGAGAATGGAGTTGTGAGAAAAAACTGAGAAACACGGGCTTTACAACATAGAGAAAAGGAGACTGGGAGGTGACTATCTAGAGGTATAAAAGATAGTAAATGGCATAGAAAAGGCAACCCCTGCAACCCCACCCAGAACATAACTCCAAGTTAAACCGTGACTATCAGATCACAAGTTCAAACTGGGAAAAATGTAAAATTAGGACTATAAAGGTCTGGAGACATGGAATGGATTTCTGATTAGGAGGTGAAGGTGAAAGTCCTGGAATGATTTAGCAAACAGCTGATTATCCCTGCAGTTAAGACTATGAAAAGCACTTGGGAAAGAGATGTCTGACCACTGTTACAAGTCTTGGCCCAACAATTACCTGAATAAAACAACTGCATAACCAACAAGCATAATCCTCACATCACCAGCTCAGTATAAGATGACTTCATTTTCACTCCTCTCTCAAGTGAACAAACCATTTTGTCACCTGAATAAAGCCTGTTTAAAAGCTATATTATCTTGTGTTTTCAAGAAAGAAAATAGTAGACAGTTTACAGTGCCAAGTATTGTGAAAGTCCACAAATGTGATGACATTACTGCTCACTGATGCCATCATTTCCACCAGCACCTTTACTTGTTCAACATCCACCACTCCATTGGACGCAGTCTATATCAGAAGTAGCCTGGGCTGCTCCTGCGGCTGATGGGGTGATGAGACATTGAAAGAAACAAGACAATAACTCGAGAGTTTACTATTTAAAAACAGTTGCTTTTTCTTACCGAAAACATTTGCATCTTTTACAGACTGAAATTCAGCAGGGGTACAGGATAGCCGACCTATGTAAACAGCACAACATCAGGCAGGTTGTGTTGAGTGGAGCTCATCATGTCCACAGGATATACAGCCTCCCAGCAAGGCACATGGATGCAAAGGCCTGCATCAATGAATATATGAATGAAATTGATTTGCCCAAGACTGAGATCATAGTTCCATTTTACTTTGAAAGTTTTCTGACAACATTCAAACCAAGTCCAGCTGGAAATAATATTTATAAAATTGGTAAGGACTGAATTTCAGTTTTAATGAATTGCAATAAAACCTTCTATTTACTATAATCTTAAGGGGAAAAATTCCGAACAACCCACAATGTATCCCTCAAAGATAATGAATAACAATGGTTCAGTGAGTTGAAGCCCCAATGTGTTGGGTCACTGACTGGTAGGATATGGAATTGTGCTTACAATTGCTCACATGTCAGCTATACATCTATGGGAGGGACCTGAAAGCTCCTGCATTTCCCATTGAGAAAGGGTGATATCAGAGGGAGTCACCCAGCCTCATTCAATGTACCCAGTTTGAGTGCTTGGGTATCCCTGTCTGGCGCAAAAGTAAAACGGGAAAGGTAGCCAAACCATGGCTTACAAGGGAAAATAGAGATAGCATTAGATCCAAGGAAGAGGCATATAAATTTTCCAGGAAAAGCAACAGACCTGAGGATTGGGATCAGTTTAAAATTCAGCAAAGGAGGACCAAGGGATTGATTAAGAAGGGGAAAATAGAGTACGAGAGCAAGCTTGCGGGGAACATAAAAACTGACTGGAAAAGTTTCTATAGGTATGTGAAGAGAAAAAGATTGGTGAAGACAAATGTAGGTTCCTTACAGTCAGAAACAGGGGAATTTATTATGGGGAGTAAAGAAATGGCTGACCAACTAAATGCATACTTTGGTTCTGTCTTCACAAAGGAGGACACAAATATCATTCCAGAAATGTTGGGGAACACAGGGCTTAGTGAGAGAGAGGAACTGAAAGAAATCAGTATTAGTAGAGAAATGGTGTTGGGAAAATTGATGAGATTGAAGGCCGATAAATCCCCAGGGCCTGATGGTATGCATCCCAGAGTACTTAAGGAAGTGGGCCTAGAAATAGTGGATGCATTGGTGGTCATCTTCCAAGATTCTGTAGACTCTGGAACAGTTCCTACAGATTGGAGGGTAGCTAATGTAACCCCACTATTTAAAAAGGGAGGTATAGAGAAAACAGGGAATTATAGACCAGTCAGCCTGATGTCGGTAGTGGGGAAAATTGTGGAGTCCATCATCAAAGATTTTGTACCAGAGGACTTAGAGAACAGTGGTAGAATTTGGCAGAGTCAGCATGGATTTACGAAAGGGAAATCATGCTTGACAAATCTACTAGAATTCTTTGAGTATGTAACCAGCAGAGTTGATGAGGGGGAGCCAGTTGATATTGTTTATTTGGACTTTCAGAAGACTTTTGACAAAGTCCCAAATAAGAGATTAGCGTGTAAAACTAAAGCGCATGGGATTGGGGTGGTGTATTGCGATGGATAGAAAATTGGTTGGCGGACAGGAAACAAAGAGTAGGGATAAATGGGTCTTTTTCCAAATGGCAGGCTGTGACTAGTGGGGTACTGCAGGGATTGGTGCTAGGACCCCAGCTATTCACAATATACATTAATGATTTAGATGAGGGAACTAAATGTAATATCTCCAAATTTGCAGATGACACAAAACTAGGTGGGAGGGTGAGTTGTGAGGAGGATGCAGAGAGGCTTCAGAGTGATTTGGACAAGTTGAGTGAGTGGGCTAATGCATGGCAGATGCAGTATAATGTGGATAAATGTGAGGTTATCCACTTTGGTAGCAAAAACAGGAAGGCAAATTATTATCTGAACGGCTATAAACTGAGAGAGGGGAATATGCAGCGAGACCTGGGTGTTCTCAATACACCAATCACTGAAGGTAAGAATGCAGGCGCAACAGGCGATAAGAAAGGCAAATGGTATGTTGGCCTTCATAGCGAGAGGATTCGAGTACAGGAGCAAGGATGTCTTGCTGCAATTATACAGGGCCTTGTTGAGGCCATACCTGGAATATTGTGTGCAGTTTTGGTCTCCTTATCTGAGGAAGGATGTTCTTGCTATAGAGAGAGTGCAGCGAAGATTTACCAGACTGATTCCTGGGATGGTGGGACTGACGTATGAGGAGAGATTGAGTCGGTTAGGATTATATTCGCTGGAGTTCAGAAGAGTGAGGGGGGAATCTCATAGAAACCTATAAAATTCTAACAGGACTTGACAGGGTAGATGCAGGAAGGATGTTCCCAATGGTGGGGGAGTCCAGAACCAGGGGTCATAGTCTAAGGATACGGGGTAAACCTTTCAGGACTGAGATGAGGAGAAATTTCTTCACCCAGAGAGTGGTGAGCCTGTGGAATTTGCTACCACAGAAAGCAGTTGAGGCCAAAACATTGTATGTTTTCAAGAAGGAGTTAGATATAGCTCTTGGGTCTAAAGGGATCAAAGGGTCTGGGGCGAAAGCGGGAACAGGTTACTGAGTTGGATGATCAGCCATGATCATAATGAATGGCGGAGCAGGCTCGAAGGGCCGAATGGCCTGCTCCTGCTCCTATTTTCTATGCTTCTATGGGAGATGGTCGCCAGAGAAGGTATTTGGGATAGGGAGGTTCATGAAAACCTTCCCAACAACCATTTAAAAAGGTGATTGTAGAACTGGTCTGGTGAGTGGTATTTTTCATTCATGATAACTGTGATACATTATCAGCTGTTTGGGCATTGAAGCATTGCCCCACACTTTGGTACTGCACAAAGGAAATATGAAATGAGACTGGGTCCACTCATTTGGTAAATACTGTATACACTGGAACCTTAATATGATTTCTATCTACACCAGAAGTTCAAGCAAAAATTATATATTTTTTCTGACTTATTATACCAATAAAACTTAATTCACCTGATGTAGCAGGTAGTTGTGGCTTTGTGAAGAAGTGGACATTACAATAATTGTGCCATTGTTGTTATGATTCTGAAGGAAGGTAGGGGATAATAGAATAATTGAATTGGATCTCTTATTGATTAGAGGCATTCTGTTTGCAAAGGAGACAGTGGCCTCCTTTCTGTTTCTCTAGTTTGCATCAGTTTGATGGGTAGCGACACTGCCACTTCTGATCAAGATGACACAAGCCCCACTCCAGAATTTCAGTGCACAATTTGAAGCTCACCATTCAGTGTAGTGCTGAGGGCGTTCTGCATTATAGAGGCAGTGTTATCTGTTGGATGATACTTCACGATGAGGCTCTAGCTGCCTATTCAGGTGGACAAAAAGGATTTGAAGAAGAACAGGGAAGTTCTGCTAGTGTCCTGGCCAACAGTCATCCCTCAATCAACAAAACAAATTAACTGGTCCTTTGCTGTTTGTGGGTTATTGCCATGAGCAAAATGGCTGCTGAGTTTGCCTACATACCAACAATAACTATGCTTTAAAAATAATTAATTGGCTGTGACTGTGAAGTGTTCTGGGATGTTCTAAGATGTGAAATGTGCTAGAAATGCACATTATTTCTTTTCTTAGTACATGGTTGAAGCAAAGATAACTGTTAATGTCTAAACCGCATGTTAGCTCATAAAGAGTGTTTTTTTTAAATTCATTCATGGGATGTAGGCGTCACTGGCCAGGCCAGCATTTACTGCCCATCCCTAATTGCCCTTGAGAAGGTGGTGGTGAGCTGCCTTCTTGAACCGCTGCAGTCCATTTGGGGTAGGTATACCCATAGTGCTGTTAGGAAGGGAGTTCCAGGATTTTGACCCAGCGACAGCGAAGGAATGGCGATATAGTTCCAAGTCAGGATGGTGTGTGAATTGGAGGGGAACTTGCAGGTGGTGGTGTTCCCATTTATTTGCTGCCCTTGTCCTTTTAGTTGGTAGAGGTCGCGGGTTTGGAAGATGCTGTCTAAGGAGCCTTGGTGCATTGCTGCAGTGCATCTTGTAGATGGTAAACACTGCTGCCACTGTGCATCGGTGGTGGAGGGAGTGAATGTTTGTGGATGGGGTGCCAATCAAGCAGGCTGCTTTGTCCTGGATGGTGTCGAGCTTCTTGAGTGTTGTTGGAGCTGCACCCATCCAGGCAAGTGGAGAGTATTCCATCACACTCCTGACTTGTGCCTTGTAGATGGTGGACAGGCTTTGGGGAGTCAGGAGGTGAGTTACTCGCCTCAGGATTCCTAGCCTCTGACCTGCTCTTGTAGCCACGGTATTTATATGGCCATTCCAGTTCAGTTTCTGGTCAATGGTATACCCTAGGATGTTGATAGTGGGGGATTCAGCGATGGTAATGCCATTGAATGTCAAGGGGAGATGGTTAGATTCTCTCTTGTTGGAGATGGTCATTGCCTGGCACTTGTGTGTCGTGAATGTTACTTGCCACTTATCAGCCCAAGCCTGGATATTGTCCAGGTCTTGCTGCATTTCTACACGGACTGCTTCAGTATCTGAGGAGTCACGAATGGTGCTGAACATTGTGCAATCATCAGCAAACATACCCACTTCTGACCTTATGATTGAAGGAAGGTCATTGATGAAGCAGCTGAAGATGGTTGGGTCTAGGACACTACCCTGAGGAACTCCTGCAGTGATGTCCTGGAGCTCAGATGATTGACCTCCAACAACCACAACCATCTTCCTTTGCGCTAGGTATGACTCAAACCTGTATAACCTTTATTAACTGTTTAAAGAGTGTTTAATTCTTTCAGTTGGTGGAACTATTATAGATGCTGTTGTTTTGCTTTTTAGAACTTTTGTGTTGTTTTCAGCCATTCCTATGGGAGAAGCAGCCATGGACGGAATAAGTATCAAACAGATCGGTCCGATTGTCACCACCTTATTTAAAAACCCACAGCGCTGGATAGGAAAAAGCTGCTTTCTGTCAGCAGGCAGGCTGAGGATCCAGGAATATGCACAAATCCTGACACATCATCTGTATCCCAAACAGTTTAAAGATTCCCGGGTATGACTGTCTCAAGAAAGTACTGTCATTAAATTAGATTATTCTCATAAGCATCTTGTGAGTGAAAGTGAAACAGAGGTGCAGTTGAAGGGCATGGTGCAATGGGTCAGGACACAGTCATTCCACTTCAGGGATTTAGATTTGAAATCTGGACAACACAGATGAGTGTGTCCTCCATATTGGCTGTTAAAGACCCAAAGTAAAATGAATTTATAGACTAACTCCACCTAATCTCTACTGGATGTAAATTTTTGGCACAGAACTGCCCCTAATGTGACATTAAACAGCATAATTCAGATCACAAGGAGGTGTGAAAAATGGAAACATCACACTAGTGCAGCAGCGGTGCTCCTCTGAATTGACCCAGACTTTAACTCTGCATAGTTTACCTATTTTGAAATAGCTGATGATGATAGCTGAAAGAAATCCCTTTCTCCAAGAGTTAGATACTAAATGGGCAGCAAAAATAAAAACTTTTTAAGATGCTTTTTTGCATTATTTACCTATGACTATTCAATTACTCTCCAATAGGATCACTGCCATGTGCAGAACAAACCCCTAGATCTGATAGGGGAGGGTCGACTTAAACTAATTTTTGAATGACGAGAACAGCAAAAACATTGTGGTAGCCAGTTTATCCCACTTTGTGTAGGTTTTGATAACCCAGCTTAATAAAACAGTACCAGATGATTATCTCACACTTTTCATTTTATACAACAACTGAAAGGTGAATGTTTTAAATGGAAAATGTTAAAGTTTGATTTATTTGTTCATTGAGTAGTACTAGTGGGAAAATGTACTTTAATCCTCTCCATTGTGTCATAAGAGCTTATCTCAATTCTCTTCAAGTGTGACAGGCAGTCATTTTGAAAATGAACAAAGTAGGAACAACCCACTCTGCCAGTCAATACATTTTATATTGTTTCCCTAATAATCTGAATGACATTTTGCCATTTATTTTTCTTTGTGACAGATTTCAGTGCGAGACTTTGTGGAGTTTTTTGGAGGACCAGGAGCTCAGGACCTTGGGAATATGTTTGAATTCTGGAAGCGAGGTGGGCAGAAAATGAACAGTGCTTTGACTCTGGAACTGTATCCAGAGTTACAACAATTCCAACAGTGGGTTTCAGTAAACAGCACCTTACTCAGGACTGCTCTGGATAATTAACAGGCAGTACTGATGGGCAGCTGAAGACATATAGGTGCCTGTTTCTGGATCTTATATAGGAAGGTAAAGAGCTTTGATATGGGACACCATTGGAGAATGCAACATTGACCTTGTTTAGCAAAAGTTGGTATTCAGAAATAACATTTGTTCTTTTGGGTTTACATGCATAAAAGTTCTCTATTTCACTCTAATCCTCATCTCACTGTGTCAAACTCTAGCTGACGCCTATAAAACAATTTCCTCACTGGCCTCTGCCAGTGTCACTCTGAAGAAATGAGTAGCCCAGAAATGGCATCCTCTAAAATCTCCTCCTCCCATTTCAGGATTTCAGAATTAATATTGGAGAGTTTAGTATCTGGCGGGATCAAACTGTGGTCCCCACAGCCATACAACAGCACATTTGGTTCTACAACACACTGCCCCAACTACCCCAGTAAGAAAAATGAAATACCCACAAACTAGGGATGCAACAACTGAGTTAATCTCCACATTCATGTCTGCAGTATTACTGCTAATTTTAACATATGTTTGTACCATCATCCATCTGTATGTGAGGTTAAAACCTCAGCCACAAACTGCTAATGTCACCATGTTACATGGAACGTTCATTAGCAATTTATAGAAACAAGAAGTGTGCTGTGTAATAAATACAAAGCACTAATCTGTTTTAATTTTCAGCCACTAAGAAAATTTCATTTTAAAACTAATTTTAACCATGAATAAATTAACCAGTGAGCAAATGTTAATTTGTTAGCAGTTTCTCCAATATTGTGAACATTGATAAATATTTAGTTTTCCATTAATTCTCTCATACTGTGGTCATAGGCTGTTGAAATGTCACTTCCTATTTGGAAACTCAAGTTTTTTTAATCCTTGTAAGTTCACCCACACTGTCTACCCACCTTGGTCTGTGAACTTGTGCAGCAGGTTCCTCCCAGCTTTTGCCAATGCTACACTGTTAGTGTTGATGAGGGAGAACACAACTGATGCAGCTCGATTCGTATCAGATTTTCCTTCATATTTTTTGGTGCACCATGTGTGTTGCACTCCATAGACTGGGAACAGCTCCTTCATTGTCACCATGTGGGAATACTTGCCATGCCCAAATCTATCCTACTTGTTGTGTAGCATAAGGAAGCACACACACACCACTGCATTGTCCTGGACCGGAATTTTATGGGGTCTTTGGGGATGGGCTTGGAGGCAGAAAGGCTGGCAAAATGGCATGGGAATTTTGCCAGTGGTGGGAAAGGTGGCAGATGTCTCACCTATAAACCAATTGAGCCACTTAAATGGTCAATTTAGGGCCTCTTCTCACCTCTGCTGGCATTTTACTAGTGGCGGGGTGGGGGTGCTTCGTCACGTGGAGAGACCCGCCAGAAGTAAATCATTTTGGACCATGGTGCATGAAGGGACCCCCAGCAGCTCCTGCGACATCAGCACCACCTGCCCTCAGTGACCACCCCCATCCTCAGCAATGACCCCAGACCACCCCCCTGCCAGGGTCTGCCTGACTGGCCCTGGAACCTACAAACCCCACTTAGCTGGTTGTGAGGGCGCACGTCCATCGATGCACCTTTATCCTTCAGGTGCCGCCCCAGCAGTAGCCACTGCTCCAGATGGTGCTGCTGAGGCTACTGAGCTGCCAGCCCTCTGATTCAGCTGGCAGCTTTTGGGGGCGGGCCGCTGTCCTTAATTGGCTGCTGCCCATAAAATGTCACCCCACCCTCTTTTCAGCCCCGGTGGTAGGACACCTGCCGCCTCTGAAAAATCCCAGGCCTGGAATCGGAAAACTTTACATATCTAAACTAAATTTGAAATTGATTATTGCTGAAAATAGAGACATGTTGTCAAAGCTTTTCGTCTTGCTCTCATTGGGACAATCCGCAAGAATACCAATGTAAAGTAAAACAACAACTTTATATTTATGAGAAGAGAGTGCTTATTGGTTGGCAAGTGAACTCTGATTGGTAGAGGTGTTGCCATGGAGAATGCGCCAGTTTACAGTGATTGGCAGTTAACTGCCAAGTTTTGTTTGAAATTTAAACCAGGCAGCTTGACTCTGATTGGTCAAGGTATTGCCCTGAGGAATGAACCAGTGAATGGCTGTCACTTATTTTGTCTAGCTGAAACAGGTGCAATGTCTGTATATATTCTTTCTGTCTGCAAAGAACAGGGCCCTGTGTATTAATATATGCAGCTTCCAGAACGCACAAATGCACCACACTGTGAGCCTTACTGACAATCTTAAATTGGTTGTCAGTGTAATTCTTGGCACACTGAGGATTATTCAGCACATGTTGTCCAATCGTGGAATCACATGTAATGTTGGACACTGTGTTTTGAGTTTTGCAAGCATGGGTTGGTTGGGTACAGCCTGTACCTTTCCTGTTGCGAACAGCAGAAGGGACATGTTGTGATGCTAGGTATATAGACCGTACATCCCAAAGACTAGCGGATTGTATCAAACAGCAAGTTGTTGTTTTCCCTTATATTGGTATTCTTGCCAGTTGTCCTGATGAGTGCAAGAGGACAAGCTTCAACAACATGTCTCTATTTTCAGGAATACTTAAATTTGAAATGTCAATCTTCTTGATCAAGCATAGCATTTCAGCCTGTAGTAAACATGGATATAAAAAGAAAAATTTGAAATACACAGGTAATTCGTATTTGAAAGACAAAAAAGTAATGTTTCAGGTGGAGACCCTTCGTCTCCTGTACATTGCTCATATTATCTGATTTTAGTGCATACAGAGAGATATTTTAGGTGTTTCTATTCCATGATGCCACATCATTTTCACTCTCTTGGACTCTGCAGCTATCATATAATTTTGTTTCTGTAAGTTTTTAAAATAAAATTCTCCACTCCCTACTGTTCCCTGTGTAACTTAGTATCCTTGAAATGAATGGGTGAGCAGCGAAATTGAGGCTAGACACTGCCCGGTATTAGGATTTATTTGAGAACAAGCCAAGGTGATACTCTCTTTTTCTCAAGTGTAAACCTTTATCCTACCTGCCCATGACATAATGCCTAGGAGCTCTAGTTAACACTGCTACTATTGCACACTTCAACTAACATTATTATACGATTGTCTTTAAGAGTGATGTCCCTTTAAGAGCTTAGTATGTTAATGAGCTAAGTACCAGGACGTAGTCATGTGACTTGAAGCCAGAGTCACTCTGCAAAAGTAACACCTAGAGGAAGGTTCTGTATATAGTTTGGTCTATACTGTATATAATAGTTTCGCTGTAATAAACCTGTTTGAGATCTTCAGCAAACTTGACTCCACACATATCATGTATGTTGCATCAGACAACATAAAGAACGCATTATAGACATCAGTTTTTTCTCAATGCTTTAAAACACAAATCCCTCATTACTATTCTACAGCAGCAAGCTTTCATTCCTGGTATTAAAAAATACTTCACATGAATCTGTAAGTGTCCTTTGTATTGTGTGGTTCTCTCAGAATTACAACACTCCTGAAAAATTCATTACATTGGTACATTTAGAATTAACTTTATAAAGGGCGGCACAGTGGTGCAATGGCTAGCACCGCAACCTCACAGCTCCAGCGACCCGGGTTCAGTTTTGGGTACTGCCTGTGTGGAGTTTGCAAGTTCTGTGACGGCGTGGGTTTCCTCTGGGTGCTCCGGTTTCCTCCCACATGCCAAAGACTTGCTGGTTGATAGGTAAATTGGCCATTATAAATTGCCCCTAGTGTAGGTAGGTGGTGGGAGAAGGAAATGGGATTAATGTAGGATTAGTATAAATGGGTGGTTGATGGTCAGCGTGGACTCGGTGGGCTGAAGGGCCTGTTTTGGTGCTGTATCTCTCTATGACTCTATTTATAACATAAGAAAAACGAGCAAGAGTAGGCCATTTGGCCCCTAGAGCCTATTCCACCATTCAATAAGATCATGGACGATCTCATTGTGGTCTTAACTCCGCTTTCCTGCCTGCTCCCCATAACCCTTTACTCCCTTGTCGATCAAAAATCTGTTTAGCTCAGCCTTGAATATATTCAATGACCCAGCCTCCAACGTTCTCTGGGGTTGAGAATTCCAAAGATTAAAGACCCTCTGAAAGAAGAAATTTCTCCTCCTCTCCATCTTAAATGGAAGACCCCTTTTTTTTGAAACTGTGCCCCCTAGTTCTAGATTCCATCACGAGGGGAAACTCCTCTCAACATCTACCCTTTAAAACCCCCTAAGAATCTTATATGTTTCAATAAGATCCCCAATTGTTCTTATAAACTCCAATGAGTATAGGCCCAACCTGCTCAACCTTTCCTCATAAGACAAACCTCTTCATCCCAGGAAACAGCCTCAAGAACCTTCTCTGAACAGCCTTAAATGCACGTATATCCCTCCTTAAATAAGCTGACCATAATTATACGCATTACTCAAGGTGTGGTTCACCTGTACAGGTGAAGTAAGGCTTCCCTACTTTTATACTCCATCCTGTTATGAAGGTGCTTATATATTTTTTGTTGCGTTTTTTTTGAGGACTCATATTTTAGTATTTTGGACATTGTTATTATTTGAGAAAAGAACAAACAAAGAACAAAGAACAGTACAGCACAGGAACAGGCCATTCGGCCCTCCAAGCCTGCACCGATCTTGATGCCTGCCTAAACTAAAACCTTCTGCACTTCCGGGGCCCATATCCTTCTATTCCCATCCTATTCATGTATTTGTCAAGATGCCTCTTAAACGTCTCTATGGTACCTGCTTCCACCACCTTCCCCGGCAGCAGGTTCCAGGCACTCACCACCCTCTGTGTAAAGAACTTGCCTCGCACATCCCCTCTAAACTTTGCCCCTCTCACCTTAAACCTATGTCCCCTAGTAACTGACTCTTCCACCATGGGAAAAAGCTTTTGACGATCCACTCTGTCCATGCCGCTCAGAACTTTGTAAATCTCTATCATGTCGCCCCTCCACCTCCATCGTTCCAGTGAAAACAATCCGAGTTTATCCAACCTCTCCTCATAGCTAATGCCCTCCAGACCAGGCAACATCTTGGTAAACCTCTTCTGTGCCCTCTCCAAAGCCTTCACATCCTTCTGGTAGTGTGGCGACCAGAATTGCACGCAATATTCTAAGTGTGGCCACATTAAAGTTCTGTACAGCTGCAGCATGACTTGCCAATTTTTATACTCTATGCCCCGACCGATGAAGACAAGCATGCCGTATGCCTTCTTGACTACCTTATCCACCTGTGTTGCCACTTTCAATGACCTGTGAACCTGTACGCCCAGATCTCGCTGCCTGTCAATTCTCCGAAGGGTTCTGCCATTTACTGTATACTTCCCACCTGCATTAGACCTTCCAAAATGCATTAACTCACATTTGTCCCGATTAAACTCCATCTGCCATTTCTCCACCCAAGTCTCCAACCGATCTATATCCTGCTGTATCCTCTGACAATCCTCAACACTATCCGCAACTGCACCAACCTTTGTGTCATCCGCAAACTTACTAATCAGACCAGCTACATTTTCCTCCAAATCATTTATATATACTACAAAGAGCAAAGGTCCCAGCACTGATCCCTGCGCAACACCACTAGTCACATCCCTCCATTCAGAAAAGCACCCTTCCACTGCTACCCTCTGTCTTCTATGACTGAGCCATTTCTGTATCCATCTTGCCAGCTCACCTCTGATCCTGTGTGACTTCACCTTTTGTACCAGTCTGCCATGCGGGACCTTGTCAAAGGCTTTACTGAAGTCCATATAAATAACATCCACTGCCCTTCCTTCATCAATCATCTTTGTCACTTCCTCAAAAAACTCAATTAAATTAGTGAGACACGACCACCCCTTCACAAAACCATGCTGCCTCTCGCTAATAAGTTCGTTTGTTTCCAAATGGGAGTAAACCCTGTCCCGAAGAATCCTCTCTAATAATTTCCCTACCACTGATGTAAGGCTCACCGGCCTATAATTTCCTGGATTATCCTTGCTACCCTTCTTAAACAAAGGAACAACATTGGCTATTCTCCAGTCCTCTGGGACCTCACCTGTGGTCAATGAGGATGCATGATTTCTGTCAAGGCCCCAGCAATTTCTTCCCTTGCCTCCCTCAGTATTCTGGGGTAGATCCCATCAGGCCCTGGGGACTTATCTACCTTAATGCTTTGCAAGACACCCAACACCTCCTCCTTTTTGATAATGAGATGACTGAGACTATCTACACTCCCTTCCCTAGGCTCATCATCCACCAAGTCCTTCTCTGGTGAATACTGATGCAAAGTACTCATTTAGTACCTTGCCCATTTCCTCTGGCTCCACACGTAGATTCCCTTCTCTGTCCTTGAGTGGGCCAACCCTTTCCCCGGTTACCCTCTTGCTCCTTATATATGTATAAAAAGCCTTGGGATTTTCCTTAATCCTGTTTGCCAGTGACTTTTCATGACCCCTTTTAGCCCTCCTAACTCCTTGCTTAAGTTCCTTCCTACTGTCTTTATATTCCTCAAGGGATTCATCTGTTCCTAGCCTTCCAGCCCTTACGAATGCTTCCTTTTTCTTTTTGACTAGGCTCACAATATCCCGCGTTATCCACGATTCCTGAAACTTGCCAAACTTATCCTTCTTCCTCACAGGAACATGCTGGTCCTGGATTCTAATCAACTGACGTTTGAAAGACTCCCACATGTCAGATGTTGATTTACCCTCAAACAGCAGCCCCCAATCTAAATTCTTCAGTTCCTGCCTAATATTGTTATAATTAGCCTTCCCCCAATTTAGCACCTTCACCCGAGGACTACTCTTATCCTTATCCACAAGTACCTTAAAACTTACGGAATTATGGTCACTGTTCCCGAAATGCTCCCCTACTGAAACTTCGACCACCTGGCCGGGCTCATTCCCCAATATCAGGTCCAGTACGGCCCCATCCCTAGTTGGACTATCTACATATTGTTTCAAGAAGCCCTCCTGGATGCTCCTTACAAATTCTGCCCCATCCAAGCCCCTAGCACTAAGTGAGTCCCAGTCAATATAGGGGAAGTTAAAATCACCCACCACTACAACCCTGTTACCTTTACATCTTTCCACAACTGTCTACATATCTGCTCCTCTACCTCCTGCTGGCTGTTGGAAGGCCTATAGTAAACCCCCAACATCGTGACTGCACCCTTCCTTTTCCTGAGCTCCACCCATAATACCTCGCTGCACGGCCCCTCCGAGGTATCCTCCCACAGTACAGCTGTGATATTCTCCTTAACAAGTAATGCAACACCCCCACCTCTTTTACATCCCCCTCTATCCCGCCTGAAGCTTCTAAATCCTGGAACATTTAGCTGCCAATTCTGTCCTTCCCTCAACCAAGTCTCTGTAATAGCAACAACATCATCATAGTTCCAAGTACTAATCCAAGCTCTAAGTTCATCTGCCTTACCTGTTATACTTCTCGCATTGAAACAAATGCACTTCAGACCACCAGTCCCGCTGTGCTCCGCAACATCTCCCTGCCTGCTCTTCCTCTCAGTCTTACTGGCCTTATTTACTAGTTCCCCCTCATTTATTTCACTTGCTGTCCTACTGCTCTGGTTCCCACCCCCCTGCCATACTAGTTTAAACCCTCCCGAGTGACGCTAGCAAACCTCGCAGCCAGGATATTTGTGCCCCTCCAGTTTAGATGCAACCCGTCCTTCTTGTACAGGTCCCATCTGTCCCTGAAGAGATCCCAATGGTCCAGATATCTGAAACCCTCCCTTCTACACCAGCTGTTCAGCCACGTGTTTAGCTGCACTATCCTCCTGTTTCTAGCCTCACTGGCACGTGGCACAGGGAGTAATCCCGAGATTACAACCCTAGAGGTCCTGTCTTTTAACTTTCTATCTAACTCCCTGAACTCCCCCTGCAGGACCTCATCACTCTTCCTACCTATGTCATTGGTACCGATGTGTACCACAACCTCTGACTGTTCACCCTCCCCCTTCAGAATGCCCCCTGTCTGTTCAGAGACATCCTTGACCCTGGTACCAGGGAGGCAACATACCATCCTGCAGCCTCTTTCACGTCCACAGAAGCGCCTATCTGTGCTCCTGACTATAGAGTCCCCTACAACTATTGCTCTTCTGCGCTTTGTCCCTCCCTGCTGAACAACAGTGCCAGCCGTGGTGCCACTGCTCTGGCTGCTGCTGTTTTCCCCTGATAGGCCATCCCCCCCAACAGTATCCAAAATGGTATATTTGTTAGAGAGGGGGATAGCCACAGGGGATTCCTGCACTGACTGCCTGTCCCTTCTAGCAGTCACCCATCTATCTGCCTGCACCTTGGGTGTAACCACTTCTCTAAAACTCCTGTCTATGACACTTTCTGCCACCTGCATGCTCCTGTGCATCCAGTTGCCGCTCCAACCGATCCATGCGGTCTGTGAGGAGCTGCAACTGGGTACACTTCCTGCAGATGTAGTCATCCGGAACGCTGGAAGCATCACGGACCTCCCACATCTCACAGGTGAAGCACTTCACCCCTCTAACTGACATTTCTAGCACTAATTAGTAAATTAATTTAAAATAAATAAATATTTATTAAATCCTTACTAAATTGTTATAATTAACTATATGGTCCCTAGTTCTAGATTCCTACTATAAATATAAAATGTTAAGTAAATACAGTAATCTCCTCCCTCTGGTTTAGTTACTCTACTTATTAGTTAGTTAATTAGGGTTTTAATCAATTTTTATCAATGTTTTATTTTCAAATTCAGTAAAAAAAAATCCCTACCAGCCAATCAGGTGACAGCTTTCCTGTGATGTCACTTTCAGTTTTTTTACGAGGTAAGTTTTTTTATACTTACCGGTCTGGAACTCCGCCCTCCGAGTCTTCTCCCAGTCAGCTGTTTTGAAGCTCTGGGCTTCCCTCACTCTGAGGACAGGTAGGAAATAAAGGAGCTCCTCGCTCCCTCCTTACTGAACTTCCTCAGTTACCAAACTTCCACTATAGCACTCTAATGCAACCCAAGTCAGCACTCTAGTGCAAAAAAGTCAGCACTGTAAGATGGCTCACTTTTATACTGACTGACTCTAGCCCCCTGAAAACTGGTTTAAGCCAGTTATCTAATTAACAAGGTGCAGCTGCAAGCAGAGCCTGAGTGAACCCTGTTTAAAGCTGGTCTAAAACTTACCTTCTCCAACTCTAACAGCAACTGTTAAATTAATTGGCTAAATAAAAGACAGATTAGATTTAAGATAAAATTAACCCTTAATTATCCTCAGTTACCAAACTTCCACTATAGCACTCTAATACAACCCAAGTCAGCACTCCAGTGCAAAAAAAAAACTGAAAAGAATTTCATGGATTTTTTTTCACTGGGGTCATTGAAGGGGCACTGAGAGGTCTTGTTTGAAAACAACATTTTCAACAGCTGGAAGTCACCTGGCTTCAGAAAATACCCACCAGGGGATTTTTTTGACCTGGGGAAGATGTTTACAGAGAAATGACATGTCAAGATTTATAGGGGTTAGGACGCTTAACTCTTGAAATGTTGTTTTTAGTTTTGCTTTGGACAGTGAGTTGGGGTGTGGAGTGTTTTGAAAGGAATTTTAAAAGCCAGCCAAGAGATCAGAGACCTCAGCTCAGCTTTTTCCATCTCTTTGAAAAGCCTGCCAGCTTTTCCATCTCTTTGAGCTCTTTGAAGCAAGTGTGAGAAATTGATGCTGCATTCCTCCTGAAAGGCCAGCCAGAAACTCCTGATGCTGCATTTTGCCCAGAAAATCTGCCAAACTGATCTTTAATATCACCTGAAAAGAATTGTTCCAGAAAGATCCCAGTGACTGACGTCTATGCGTATTTGTGATGCCAAACCAAAAAAGGGACAACTGACATCTTGCAGTATCTTCCTTTTTTTTCAAGAATTAGCAAGTATTTAGCCAAAGTATTATTTTTGCCTTTTTTTGTAACGGAGCTCTAAAAAGAAAATCTCTTTTTTTTTCAGTTAACTGGTGTGTGTGTCTATATGTGAGGGGCTAAGGTAAAAGGAAACTTTCATATTTCACTCTGTGTTAATGCTTTGCTTTGTTACTGGTCATAAACGGATAATTTTGTTGTTTATTGAAGAAACCTGGTTGATGTATTTTATTCTGGGATAAAGAGCAGAGTCTATGATTGACCATATCGGTAACTGGGTAAACATTTAAATATATGTTGTGACCTGTGGAGTGTTGGAACTAGAAAAGACAGTGCACTCCTCCCACCTCAGTCATAACAATCCCCCTTGTAATAAAGGCCAGAATAAATAAATAACAGAAGATGTACAATCCTCAATGGTTGGGAGTGAGTATGAAGGCTGTTGTTTACTCCATGGGTTCTTAAACCAGTATTTTTGTTGAGCAGTATCTTAAATGAGGGAAAATCTCCAGACTGTACTAATTTGCTGCACCATAGAATGCAGACCTGTGACCAGGACACCCATACACTGTGCTAATTTCAGTAGTGTCATTATGAGCAAATGCCAAATGGAAGCCAAGGACTTCCTGAAAATCAGGGAAGAAGAAAACTTTAGGAATACTAATAAAATTACAGATCCCATAGTTTCACTGGAGCCTTCATTTGCTCCGTGGATGCTGGGATGCAGAAGGGGGAAAACTTAATATCCCAAAGCTAGGAAGGCCATAAATGGAAGTTCAGTGCATAAGCCTCAGCCAGTGTGCTGTAAACCACATGAAAGTTTACTAGTTTGTGTGAGTTATTATGAGAACTGCATTATTAAACTAAGGCAGCAAAGATTGAGTGATTCTCTCTTGCTCTACCCCAACCATACATACAGCCTCAATCACATCAGATCTTGGCTTTGTGGCCTTCTGAATCTGTTGTCAATCACCAGACTCCAGGAGGCCTCAGCTCAGTATGAACGCTACTGGATATGAACTAGTTTTAATGTGCAGATTATAGCTATTTGGCTGAGGGCTAATTGAAATTTCTAAACAAGCTTTCAGATACAGCAGTGATGTGGGGTGGTTGTATAGAAAAGGCATTAGAAACTGTCCAAATACCAAAATGTTTACAGGTTAAATTTCTCTATCACCATCTTGCCTGCTGCAGCAGTTACGTTGATCACCTTGTCCTGGGCCACAAGGTGGAATGACTAACATTGGTAGGAAAGTAATAGGCAAATCTAAAAACTGAAACTGGTTTGGTCTCCCAGCTGATGTGTATGACATATGGGACCAAGTTACCAAAAATAAAAAGTGTATTTTTATTTTTGCAGCTTTCTAATTTTTATTGTTTTTTAAAATGAATTTTCCATCCTCCTGAAGATACTGTCAATGGGCTGCATTTACACAAGTGTCAGAGCCCTTGGCCAGGTGCCTATCATCGAGCCTGGAAGGTGTCAGCAGGCTATTTGACCAAGAAGAGAATCATCGCCCTCATCCAATGTTCACACCACACATTTTCCAGCAGGATCACTGGACAGAGAATAGCAGTAGGTACTCTGACTGATTTCCTCTCCTTTGCACAGTAGCATTGAAGCCAATTAGAGTACCCTAAATGCTCCGCATTAGTAAACTCAGCGCAGACGAGGAATGAGGTTCTTCCCAATCTGTTATTCTTTTTTTTGTAACATGGTTTGAATGCATTCAATCAGAATCTGTGGATGAAAAGCTCAGGTATCTCGTCTCTGTCCTAGGCCTGTCAATCTTCACAGCAAGATTTCTATTTTGGGAGAACCATCTGTTAAAGTACATGAATTTTGAACACAGTGCTGCTTAATAAGGTTGAAAGCTTGAGGATTATTTGACACTACTCAATTACAAGTGGTATACATCTGGGAAAATGCCAAGTTTAGTAGGGCCACTCTTTTTGTTCCTAATGAATGTTTAAACACTGCTTTCATACATGTGCTGACACTGCATCTGTTGCAGAATGTTGTTGTCTGTGCACTGTTCCATCACTTTTACACTAGAATTGGGTGGCTGGTGCTCTGGCTTCTGTTTCTATACCACAGCCCACAGAAATAAAAGGACCAAGCTCTCCATACTTACATAACCAAAACCATCTCTGTTATCTCAATGGCAGAATTACAGGCCCATATAGTGTCCATTTAAAGAACTTCAAAGCAGCTCTTGTATAGAACCCCAGCGAAGGCACACCTTAAAAGGATCTCAAGTGAAGGCAAACCTTAAAAGGAACACCAGATTTTGAAAATAATTTCAATAGTTCATTCATTTTCTGCCACGTTGCTTTGACCACATCCTGCTTTTTGCTCAGCTCTGCAGAAATTCAGCTTGTTACTTCATAAATTTTCATAAGGGTGATGTTATTCCTTCCGCTTTACTCTCAGAACATTGGTAGTTTAATCTTGCGGTGAATATGGAATCAGTGGAGTAATAAATAGGACTACGAGATCACACAACCATATATCAGGAACATTGCCTCCCATCAGGGATTTTATTACTATCAGCTGTGTCTCAGTTGGTAGTATTCTCACCTCTGAATCACAAGGTTCTGGGTTCAATTCTCACTCAGATGAGATGTTAAACTGAGGCCCCATTCATCTGCTCAAGTTGAAGTAAAAGATCCCACGGCACTATTATGAAGAGCAGGGGAGTTATTTATCCTTCAATTAACATCACAGATTATCTGGTCATGAACACATCACTGTTTGTGGGCGTTTGCTGTGCACAAACTGGCTGCTGTGTTTCCTACATTACAACAGTGACTGCACTTCAAAAATACTTCATTGGCTGTAAAACACTTTGAGACATTTGGTGGTTGTGAAAAGCAGTATATAAATGCACGTTTTTCTTTTAAACTTTGTCCATTTTGAATCCGTTGCTCCTTCTTTGAATGTAATTGCTCTTAAAAGAAAAACACAGCAATATTATAAATAGCACTTCTTCTGTATAAGACAGATAGTGCTAAGAACACCAGTGTGCAGCCATATATGGTCACTAGAAAACCAATCTTGAAATAAAAGCTTTGGGGGATATTTTCCTCTGGTCAAGTTAGCATAAAACAAGTAGGCATAAGCAAACAAGTAGTGAGGGACTTTTTGTCCTCTATTACATACTATTGAGACTTACTCTCATCCTAAAATGAGACTTGTTTGCTAAGATCTTGTTTAACGATTCATTGTGTAGGAGGACTGACAGTGCCTCCCATTCAACAGCCTCACTATTCATGGGAACTACCTTGGGAGAAAACTTGGGGAAGATTACAGAGGCTGAGTTGAAGAATCAACTGGGTGTGCTCAAGTGATTTCTATTCAGTTAAACTATTTAAAATAAAAGTAAATGTTTGACTCCATAAATAAAAGCAAACTACTGCAGATGCTGGAAATCTGAAATAAAATCAGAAGGTGCTGGAAATACTCAGCAGCATCCGTGGAGAGAGAAGCAGAGTTAACATTTCAGGTCTGTGACCTTTTATCAAAACCATCTATATGGACTTTGAATATTTTAGTGTAAAGGTCTAAACCTTAGACTGTGTGGATAACAAACAAGAGATCTAGTGTATATCATGACTCATTTTGCATTAAGCTGCTCCCTCTCTCTAGAAGAGTGTAAAAAAAAACGTATTTTGGGAGGTGATTTCCATTAATCACTAAAAGCTGATCTTTTTGGGGGGGCGGGCGTTATTTTCTGTGCTTTGTGTGGCAAAATCTTTTTAAAAAGTTTGCGATTTTGTAACAAAGCAGTCTCTGGAGAGTTTACAGAGGAACACTGGCTAGTGATATGGAATATAGTTATTTACTGCTTGTTGCAGAGCCACATAGTGTACATTTTTTAAAAAGTTTTTTTCTGGGTCATATGACTGTGCCCATACCATGTGGGGAGGAACCCATTTGACCCTAACAATCAAGTAAGGTTTTATGGAGTCAAACAGGAAGTGCTAGAAATACTCAGCAGGTCAGCCAGCATCTATGGAGTGAAAAACAGAGATAATTGTTCAGGTTTGTACGACCTTTCATCAGAACTGATGAAATGTCAATGACCTGAAACGTTAACTCCGAGGTTGCCTTGGCATTGGGAGCATGGATGATCAGTACTTTCCCCGGCGGGTAGGTCCTTCACTAATTTGATATTCAGGTTCACAGAAATTTGGTGTTACAGTGCTGACTATTTGTGTCAACCCCCTCGGAATCCAATTTAGCAGACAAACTGGACTAAAGCGGAACAGCTGGGGGCAGTTTTTCAATACAATGTTGTCTTGAATGAAATATTAACTATCTTCCCCCCTGCACTGCCCCCTTACCCCATTCCCCACAAACAAGCCAATCTCTTAGGTCAGTCATCAGGGACAATGAATTGATTTTCTTTAGTCTGTACACTTGCACATATTAACATTTCAGAGATAGACTACCTAAAGGACACTTTGACCTAATTATTCTCTGAAGGCAGGCAGTGGCACCACCAGAGGTGGTAAGCTGATTCTTGTAGTGGATGGTTCTGTCCAGTTCGGTTTGGGCCGGCACAGTGGTTAGCACCGCGGCCTCACAGCTCCAGCGACCCGGGTTCAATTCTGGATACTGCCTGTGTGGAGTTTGCAAGTTCTCCCTGTGTCTGTGTGGGTTTTCTCCGGGTGCTCCTGTTTCCTCCCACAAGCCAAAAGACTTGCAGGATGGTAGGTAAATTGGCCATTATAAAAAATTGCCCCTAGTATAGGAAGGTGGTAGGGAAATATAGGGACAGGTGGGGATGTGGTAGGAATATGGGAGTAGTGTAGGATTAGTATATATGGGTGGTTGATGGTCGGCACAGACTCGGTGGGCCGAAGGGCCTGTTTCAGTGCTGTATCTCTAAACTAAACTAAACTCTGTTTCTCTCTCCACAGATGCTGCCTGACCTGCTGAGTATTTCCAGAATTTTCTGTTTTCGTTTCAGATTTCCAGCACCCACAGTATTTTGCTTTTTAAATCCTGATTAAACCCTGACAGTGGTACCAGGCCCGGCTGTCTAGTAAACTTGGAGCAATTTACAATGTGCAATGTACAATGTGCTCGAGCTCTTTTTTTTTCTCTATGCACTATTGCGGAACTGCTTCTGCGACATAACTCAGGAGTTACGAAAGTATTGAGTCCCCCAGAAGATGCAATTTGAATGTTGAGTGGGTGAGGGGGTAAACAAACAGGCTGAGTTTACTTCCAAATCCATACAATGGCAATTCAGCTTAAAACAGTGGAATGATCGTGTAGCTACAGGAAACAAGCCTGCAGCCTAAAATAACACAAGTGCAACTTTAAAATATCTTGGAAGACAAATTACGCACAAACAGGTCATTGGAGATATGGAAATTTTAATGGTTTTAACGTTAAATAAACCTTTTCTTAAATGGTACAAACACACCCCTGGATGTTTTTGCAACCTCACCGAGCCTGGCCACCTGAATTAATACCATCTCATTGACCATGTTTTCCACCTGCCTGCTTAAGTTCCTTCAATTCATGGTCAGTGTCCATCTAAGTTGGTGACTTTCATGCCTGTTTTGCATTATCCATTCAAGGCAACTTGAATTTCCTTCCTGATCTAATTCAAATTCCCATTATCTCCTACTTACCCGCCAGCCACCAATTAGCTACCTATCTTTCCCAGGGTAACAAGTCACTGCAGTCCCAATGTTAATCTACTGGGTTGCAAATGTTCTACCAATGTTAACATCTAAGTTGCTTTTAACCATCAAAAGCAACTTGTATTAATGTAGCTCCTTTAAGGTAGTAAAGCTCCTGTTATGCTTTGGGAAGTTTTATCAAACAAAATTTGACATCTAGGCACATAAGGAAATATTAGTTGATAACCAAAACCTTGGTCAAACAGGTGGGTTTTAAGGAGTGTCTTAAAAGGAGGATAGAGAGCCAGAGAGGTTTAGAGAGGAAATTCCAGAGCTTAGGGCCTTGGCCCTGAAGTCAATAGTGGATGCTTGAGAGGCCAGAATGGCAAATATCTTAGAGTTTTGTAGGGATGGAGGAGATTAGAGATAGGGACGGGGAGACTATGGAGGGATTTAAAAAAAACAAGAATTTGAAAAAAAACAAGACATTACTTATCTGGGAGCCAATGTTAGTGAGCACAGGGTGATGGGTGAATGGGACTTGCTGTGATCAAGGACATAGGCAGCAGAGTTTTCGACAACTTTAAATTTATGAAGGGTAGAACATGGGAGGTTGGATGGGAGTGCATTAGAATAGTCAAGAGGAAAAACTTTTTCACACAGTGATTCATTAAGGTCTAGAATGTGCTGCCTGAGAACGTGGTGGAGGCAGGAAATTAGACAGTTATATGAAAAGAATGTGCAGGGTTATGGAACTGAGCGAGTTGCTCTTTCAGAGAGCTGGTGCAAATATGATGGGCCAAATGGTCTCCTTCTGCACTGTAACGATTCTGCGAAGTCTAGAGATAACAAAAGCACAGATAAGGGTTGCAGATGATGAACTGAGGCAGGGGCAGAGTCTGGCAATCCTATGAAGGTGAAAATAGGTGGTCTTATTGATGGCGTGAATGTAGTCTGGAACTCGTCTCGGTCAAATATGACACTAAGGTTGTGATCAGTCTGGTTCAACCTTAAGTTATGTGACTGAATTCAGCTCCAAATAAATGAAAACTACTGAATTGAAAGAAAAAAAATGCATAAATGCAATGAGTATCCTGCTGTTTAGGATAAGAGTCTGTTGAAATTAACACAAAATCTTTGATGTTCCAAATGTACAGAATTACCATTGACATTATAGAAAGCCCGGCAGAAAATGGGATTTCAACCTCATCTGGTTCAATATCTTTTCTTTATCCCTATAATTGAATTGGATAAGCAACCAAGGAGCACTCTTCCTACTGTACCCCCCCCAACCCCACCCCACACCACTGCGCTTATATTTGGGCAAATGTTTTAGACAATAAACAGAGTCAACTCCTTTACAGAGTGTGAAAGAAGGCTCTTTGAGCAATGAAATGGGATTGAATGATTTAATGGTCTGATTCTGTATGGTTTAGACCTAGATATTGCCATGGATAAAAAGCTCAGACTTGGTTTCTCATTTTTAGTTTGATTGTTAGAAGCACTGTGATGATCGTGTCTATAAGTGTTAGTGTTGACATATTCCTCAAATCTATCAACAGGGTAAGTAATGCCACTGTAATTTAACAAGGGCAAGTTCAACTAACCTCAGCACTCCCAAGCATAATAATGCTGGGCTCAGCGGAGATTGCCCGCATTAAAAACTCCATTATTAAAATCCAAAAATAACTTATGCATTACTTTACTTTGGAGAAGTCTGTATAGTTGACTTTGATAAAAATGTTATAAACCTGGGATTTGCTCTTCGTAACAATTGAGCCTGGTGGGTAAATCAGCATTTTTAAAGTCAGGACAAATGAGCATGTACAATGTACAGCTGAACAACCAAACTTGTATCAACTTTACTAGCTAAGTGGCTATTTAGCTAGCCATGTGGGGAGGGAAGATCACTACAGGTGTGTCAGGATTAACAAGAAATATAGTAATAGATGGCACCAACAGTGCAAAAAAAAACCTCCATTTCACAATATTGCACTAAATTCAAAGACACAGCATTGCTGATTGTGCTTCTTTTATGTTTGTGACCCAAGTATAATGGGGTATTAAGTCTCTAAGTATATTCACAACCCAAGTTTCAAAAAGTATGAAGCACACCAATTGTGTTTTGTGAAATTAATTTAACCTCAGTTTAATTACATACTCAATTTAGCACAACAACATAACAAATTGGATTGTTGAGCTACAAATCAGTCATGAATGAAATGAATGCCAGAACAGGTGTGAGAGATTGAAATGGCCTGCTCCTGTTCCCAGCTTCCTATGCCAGGAGAGCTGAAATCAGGTTCAATATCCACGCGGAGTTCCTAATCCAAGCCACTCCCCCACAAAGAGGAAGTAGTTAAAATACTGAATATCACCAGCAGAGACTCGAAATCAGGTCTAATTGATGCCTGACCCAGGTAGTATAAAAGATAACTTACCATCAAACTCAAGATAAATCGAATGTATAGGTGGAAAACCAGCTCCTGGCTAAAGGCATAAACTTGATAGACAAATAGTAGGTCAGTTGATCCACTTTTGCATTTTCAATGTGAACCCAACAATTTTTAATTTAAGTAGTGATTTGCTCTAAAATTAAACATTAACATTCATCATCAGCTCAATGCACCATTTTGAAATGCTTACACTAGTTAGAACCAGGACATGTGGTGCAAACCAAAAGGCCATTAGTTGTAAGCTTCTGTGCCATTTTTGAACTGAGTTTTCAACTGATGGACAGTAAATCCAAATGACAATTTCCATTGTGTCTTTTAAATCAGTGAAACCATTGTATTTAAGTTTCATTCTTAATTTAATAATTTGAAGATTTTAGATAATTCTGAAATAATATTAAGGCAAGTCAAGTCTACAAAACTTGGATGACATCATTGCTGACACGGTAGCAAAACTGTAAGTGACCACAGTACTGTAAACCCCTTGCATATTGATGCAGTAATTGTCTGAATTTTATTTATTTGTTTTGTGCACTTCTAGTGCGATTCTTAATTTTAAACTTAAAAATGTACTTTCAAAAAAGTGACATGTTATGCAGCACCTACAGATTAATAGGAAGCAATTATCTTTGAGGCCTGCTTGTATCAGGATCACCTCTCATGCCAGGGATAATTATAGCATGTTAAGTAACCCCCAACATGCCAAAACCTCATTATTCACTATTACTATTATCAACCAAGACATGATTTCAAACAAATATTTCTGGTGATTTTATGTGGTTAAGCTATGCTCATGAACAGCTGTATGTGGGGCCAGCTGCATCTGAATGCATTAAATTTTAGTTGATTTATTCACTTTCTGCATGACACATTCATATACTGTACCTTTATTCAATTAAACATTTAAAGTAAAAAAAAAAGATACAGTTTTCTGCAAAGAAAAATTCCTGATTTTCTGGCAAGTTTTTATTTTAAATAAAACTGGGCTTCAGAAATGTTGTTTGGATACAAAAATTGTACGAAATACTGAGTTTATAAAATGAAGATTGGATTGCACCTTTGATTCTGGTTAACAGACAAATGAACAGAGCTAATAACAGACTGGTCATAAAAAGCAAGCCAAAATTTTCTTTTAAAAAATGAAAGAAGGAGATTATATGACTCCAGTGTTGCACAAACTGGTTCTTTTGGTCTCGGCACCAGCAATTTCTCTGTACCAGACAGCTGCTCTTTGTTCCATTGCTTAAACAGTTTTCCTTGCTGTTAGAACTCGCACTACAGATCCCACTCCTCCAGCTGCTAATACCTAAGAAACAAGAGATTCAGTGTTAATAACTTCTAATAGATATAAAAGTGTGTGAATATTTTAGCCACTCAGTATAAAAGCTACCCATTACTGGCTGGCTGCTTGGTTGCTTCATTGGTACTTGCTGGGATCCTGGAGCTGAAGGTTCCTTATTTGAGAGGAGTCCTGTATCACTAAGCAAACTGCACAGAAAATACAGATAAAAACAGGCCATTTGGCCCAACCAATCCATGGTGGCATTGATGCTTCATTTCAGACACCCCCTCCCATCCTTCCTCATCTAACTAGCAGCATAACACTCTGTTCCCTTCTCCCTCATATGCTTATCTAGCCTCCTCTTAAATGCATCTATACCAGTTGCCTCGATCACTCCCTGTGGCAGCGAGTTCCATATTCTCACCACTCTCTGGGTGAAAAAGTTTCTTCTGAATTCCCTATTTTATTTCTTGGTGACTGTGTTATATTAATGCCCTCTGGTTTTGGATTCCTGCAGCGGAAAGACACTCTGTCATAGGAATATAGGAGGAGGCGGCCGTTCAGCTCTGCCGATCTTGGCTGATCATCTACCTCAACGCCACTTTCCTGTGCTGTCCCCATATTCCTCGACGTCATTAGTATCCAGCTATCCATCGATTTCAGTCTTGAACATGCTCAATGATTGAACTTCCACAGCCCTCTGGGGTACAGAATTCCAAAGATTCACCACACACTCAATGAAGAAATACCTCCTCATCTCAGTTCTAAATGGCCAATCCCTTATCCTGAGACTATGTCCCCTGGTTCTGGACTCACCAGCCCAGAAGAACATCCTATCTACATCCATCCTGTCAGAATTTAAGTTTCAATGAGATCACCTCTCATTCTTCTAAACTCTAGAGAATACAGGCTCAGTTTCCTCAATCTCTACTCAAGATAATCCCACCATCCCAGGAATTAGTCTGGTGAACTTCTGTTGCACTCCCTCCATGGCAAGTACATCCTTCTCTAGATGAGAAGTCCAAAACTGTACACAATACTCCAGGTGCAGTCTCACCAAGGCTCTATAAAACTGAGCAAGACTTCTTTACTCCTGTACTCAAAACTCCTTGCGATGAAGGCCAACATAGCATTTGCCTTCCTAATTGCGCACTGCACCTCCATGCTAGTTTTTAATGACTCATGAACAAGGACACCCAGGTCCCTTTGGACATCAACACTTCCCAAACTCTCACCATTTATGAAATACTCTCTTTTTTTTTTCCCTACCAAAGTGGATAACTTCACATTTATTCACATTATATTCCACCTGCCATATTCTTGCCCACTTAGCCTGTTCAAGTCCCCTTGAAGCCTCCTTGCATCCTCCTCAACTCACATTGCCACCTAGTCATCAGCAAACTTGGAAATATTACATTTGATCCCCTCCAAATAATTTATATGGATTGTGAACAGCTGTGGCCCAAGCACTAATCCTTGCAGTACCCCCACCAGTAACAGCCTACCATCCTGAGAATGAACCACTTATTCACAAACTCTTTTCTGTCTGTTAACCAATTCTCAATCCATAGTATATTACCCCCAATCTCATGTGCTCTAATTTTGTTTATAAACCTCCTGTGTGGGACCTTGTCAAAAGCCTTTGAAAATCCAACTACACCGCATCCACTGTTTCTACTTTATCTATGCTGCAAGTAACATCCTCAAAAAACTCCAACAGGTTTGTCAAACATGATTTCCCTTTCATAAATCCATGCTGAATCTGCCCAATCAGATTTTCTAAGTGTCTAGTTATCACATCCTCTATAATGGAATCTAACATTTTCTCTACCACTGACTTCAAACAAACAGGTCTCAAGTTCCCCATTTTCTCTCTCCCTCCTTTCTTAAATAGTGGGGTTACATTTGCTACTTTCCAGTCTGCAAGAACCTTTCCAGAATCTATAGAATTTTGGAAGATAATCACTCTCTATAGCCACTTCCTTCAACACTATCAAAACATTTCAGGTCACCCCTCAGCCTTCTCTTTCAACAGAAAAGAGACCCAGCCTATTCAGCCTTTCCTGATGGATCTAACCTCGCATTTCTGGTGTCATTCTTGTAAATCTTTTTTGGGCCTTTTCCAGTGCCTCTATCTTTTTTATATTATGGTGATCAGAACTGTATATGGTACTCCAAATGTAGCCTAATCAAGGTTCGATACAAGTTTGGCATAATTTCTCTACTTTTGAATTCTATCCATCTGGAAATAAACCAGATTCCTTGGTTTTCTTTTTTTTAATAAATAACCCCATTAACCTGTGTCACTATTTTTAGTGACGTGTATTTGTACTCCCAGATCGCTTTGCTCCTCTACCCCATTTAGATTCTTATTTTCTAAGTAATCTTATTTTTCTTACCAAAATGTAATACCTCATACTTACTTGTGTTGAAACTCATTTGCTAATTATATGCTCATTCTGAAAGTTTACCAATGTTGGCTTATAATTTGTTGCAGTCCTGCTCAGTATTGACCACCCCACCCTCACCTCACCATAATGCCATCCATAAATTTAGAAATTGTTTGATTCCAAAATCTAAATTACGATGAATTGTGAGCAAGTGATCCTAGCACTGATCCTTATGGGTCCCCAGTTTCTACCTTCTTCCACTCCGAATATCTACACTTACCCCTACTTTCTGTCTTGCAGCCAGCTAGTTATCCATTTCAGTTACCTTTTTTGGGATTTGGGCGTATTCTACCCTTGAACAAAATAAACTGCCTGGTCTGTGCCAACAATATCTTGGTACTACAAGTGCCAAATAACTCTTGAAATTTTTGTGCATAAAAATGCCCTTGTCACTTAGGCTGGCTGGTCTGTGTCCTCTGACGCCAGTGAGTCCCTACTGTCAGTTAAAGCTACAGATTCCTTGAAAACCATTCCAGGACCCTGAAGCATGACTGGATTTCTTAGTCTTAAACTACTCATCTATTGTACTTTGAATAATGCAAGAAACATGGTGCAACTGTTCCTTAAGGGCATGTGTCATGAACGCAAGGCAAATTTGGTACACTGCATCGTATTTAAGCATCAAGTATTTTATGGAATGATTGTCAGCATCAACAAATGGAGTACAGTGGAACCCTGTTGTACAGATCATTGTCTATATAAAAACAATCTGTTTGCAAGGACAAGGGATCTCAGTTTGTTACTGCAATTAATATATAGTTATACGTTCTGCACATAACCCATTGTTCATTAGTACTCTCATTTGTTTTGAGATATTTTGCAATATAGCCATTTGGGGAACACTGGATTGGTTGCTAGTCATACAATCCAAAGAGCATAGCTGTTCTTTAATTTTTACGCTTCTGAAATGACGGTCTAGTCTATTTACTAGCAGCTCATCACCAAATGTCATAAAACATAGGCTCCAGAGGAAAAAAAACACAAGTCTGTCCAAACTAACTTACTCCTGAAGAGAAGCCAGTGACTTTGCCCTGAACTTTTAATGAGATATCCAACATGGGAAGTAAAGAATTTTTAGTTGGGGAAAAATGAATGAGTACAATGGTATAGGTCTTGGGGCTTTATGGAACATGTGTAGAACTAGCGCACTACTGCCTACTTGCACGGTCACATTTTCACATATACACCAGACATGTAGGGGGGAATTTTAACAGGCAAGAATGGGTAGGGTGGGATCAGGTGTGTACTTAAAGTTGGAGAAACATGAAGCACGACGGCAGCCCCATTTCAACGTGCTGACTGAGATGTGTTTGGATGTGGATGAGAAACTTACTCACCAAAGATATTGCAGGCAGGTGGGTAATTGGTGCAACTGACATCCTTAGGAGACGTTAATAAGATTTTTGGAAATGGATTTAAACCACTTAACTTTAACCTATGCAGCATGGTTTCCGAGGTTTGGGAAACTGACAAGGAAAACAGAGGCAAGTTTGAGGATGGAGTTCAGGTGAGTATTTAAAACTGATCATTGCCCTATTTGAATAAAAGTTCACTTATTGATGCCAAACATGTGACTGAGCATTCATGTGTATATAGTTCTTTTCCCCCAACCTTGGAGGCTTTCAAACGGATAGCAGAACGGGAGATGGGTTGGATGTATCTGAAAGCATATTAAGAGAAAGACAATCACCATTCGTGGTGCCACGATGAGCTGTGGTGGGCTCAACACATACACAGGAGGGGCTGCAGGAGGCACTACCCACACACGTTTTACTAACAGAAGTTCAGTTTCCTTAATCTCTCAAAAATCACTTCCACAGACTGAAATTGCCACATCAGGTGGTGACAATTATCTTCAGCCTTCTGGAGGAAGACCTGCTCCCTGATGGAGCTGGGAGCCACACCCTACCTGTGGCTATGGAAGTGACCACTGCCCTCAACTTTTTATGCCTCTGGATCCTTCCAGGACACTACCGTGAATCATATCCAGATCTCCCAGTTGGTTGTACTTAAATGCACAAGGTCGATCACCGATGGATTGTATACCAGGGCCGGCAATTAAAAAACTCCCCCACCCCACCATGACGATAACCAGAATGAGTGGGCGTTCAGATTCACCCCTCTGGTTGGATTCCCACAGATACAGGTTGCCATTAACTGCACATGTGGTAATCAAAGTGGCATCACAGCAACCAGGAGTTTATAATAAACCACAAGGGACATTTGTCTATCAATGCACAACTGGTATGCAACGACAAGAGGTTCATGCAAGTCTGTGCCAGATTCCCTGGTAGCCATCATGATGCATTTAAACTGTAGCAAATCAACATTCCTATACTTTCATTCCAGGAAGCAGTTTATTTTTATTCGTTCATGGGATGTGAGTGTTGCTGACAAGGCCAGCATTTATTGCCCATCCCTAATTGCCCTTGAGGAGGTGGTAAGCTGCCTTTTTGAATCACTGCTGCCCGTGTGGTGTAGGTACACCCACAGTGCTGTTAGGGAGGAAGTCCCAGAATTTTAACCCAGCAACTCAAGGGCCACCCCTTCTAACTTGCCTCATGTTACCTGTGAGGCACAGGTACACTGCAAAAGCCACATGACCATCTGGCAGAGCAAACCACTGGAATGCTGAAGATGTGCTTCACATGCCTGGATATGTCTGGAGGTGCCCTTCAGTATTCGCCAGCAAGGGTCTCCATAAAAATAATGCTGTGTTGTATCCTGTGCATCAGAGGACTGCAGGTACAGAAGGATGAAAGGGCTCATCACTCATTTCTGGATGAGGAGAACATGGAAGAGGAAGGAGAAGGATGTGGATGAAAATGGGGCACCCAGTGCCAGACCAGCCACTTGCACATTGCTGTTTGAGATGCCAGGGATGCTCTAATATTATAAAGTTCACCGAGTGTAAAATTTAAGAAATGAGATTCTGCAGTCTTCTCCTACCACCAGGTCCACGCTCACCCATCCTTCTGCACTAAAACAGTCCTTCAACCACTCATCCACCCGTTGCATATCCACCGAGTGGGTCCCATTATATATTTACATTCAGCATGAAACAAGGGAAAAGACAATAATGGGAAGATATGGAAGTGATGCTGATCAATAAAATATTAAAAAAGGAAAAAGTTTTGTCGAATACCCATGAGCATACCTTTGGTGAATTACAATTTCTTGAGCTTATGCTTTCTACCACTTCTATGTTGTGCATCCTGTGTGACTTCAACAGAGGTAGAGGCAGGCTGCTCGGATCTCTGCCTGCTGAGATGCTTTTGAGCCATGCCCTCTGGATTTTGAAGTCTAAGAGCCCCACCAAAGACAGCTCCACCTGCAATCGCACAGGGCAGACATGGCCATCAGATGAGGCAGCATGCCATATACTGGATTGGAGATGGTGGGGAAAGAGTACAGGTGCTTTGAATGGAGTTCCCTTCTGCCATCATCCCTCACTGAACCAGCCCCAACTCACTTCTACCACTATGTTGTAGACCAGCCTAATGGAAACTAGTGACGTGTCATAAAGCCAGAGACAGTATGTCATCCTGTTTAAGGCTGCAGAGAAGCTGGCATCAAAAATTTGTACGGCCACAGTCACGTGGACTCATTTCAGAGCCATGTCTGAAGCTCCATGGAGGCTGTTACTTTTGTCTTGGCAGACACAATTGCATGTGCCACTGATCCACCAGCCTTTGAGTTAGGTTTCACCACGCTCTCCTCGTCTGTCGAGTGTGCGCATGGCACATCTGAGAGTAGCTGGTTGAGTTGCTGATGCACATCTAGCATTCTCCTTCCCAACAGCAGCCCCTCAGGGGTTCAGCATCAGTGTACAGCTGGGCACAGCTTGGAGAGGATTGTGTTCCTCGACATAATTCTCCGCAGCTGTTCATGCCACCAGTGTCTGCTCATGCTCATTTGTGAGGTGTGAATCACCAGGTGAAAAGACAACTGACTGGCTAAGTGGAACCACTAAAGAAAGAGTATTTGCACTGGTGCATGGTTGTATGTCCTGGTAACAGTGCACACTAAGAAGGAATGAGGTCCTCTGAGGAGTTGGCCTCATGCATGTCCAAGAACATTTGTCGTGTATGTAAAAGCTCTGAAAAGATATTATTTGATTGTCAAAATTGTGGATTTTTCAGCAAGCTCCCTGTCTCTCCATCTCCAACTGAGGGGGGCACATTTATCTCAAGGACCCCTCTTCTGCATCCATTAGCTGGACTATTTGTGGCGGCCCACTTCCAGCCCTCTCCCTCGCTTTTTGTGCTCTCTAAAAGAGGCGTGAAACAGATCTGTGAATAAGTGAAGGTTAGGCATTCAACTGTTTGGATGCAATGCATTCAGTGAGGGTGACCATAAGACAGTTGCATCAAATTGTCTAAGAACTGGGATAAGGTGATGAACTGCATAGAAAGTGAAGCTGGGAACTGCTGAAAGTTGAGCGAGTGTGAAGAGTGATGTGATGCAGAATGCTTAGCAAGACAGAGTGAAAGGGGGTGGGTGCTTAAACCATAGGATATAGTTTGACTCAGCTAATGTACTCACTTTTCCTGACCTTGTTAGGTCAGTAAACTGCTTCCTAAATTGCATCCAAGACCTAGGCACAATGCTGCTGCTGCTCACCTCCTCAGCCTCCTCCGAGACCTTCTTGAGAGCCACAGAATTCTTCCTTCCTCTACTGGGGTAAAGTATGTCCCTCCTCCTGTTCCTGACTGCACCCAGCAGTAATTCCAAGGATGCATCATTAAATCTGGGTGTTACTGTTGCTTTATTGCAAATCATTCATCCTGAACACCTCCAATTTCCATTTGTACACTGCTGTTTTAAATACAGAGTCATGACGTTGTAAATCACTTTGGCTGCACAGCTTGGAGATGCAAAACCCAGAAGTCAAAATTAATTGGTTGAATAAAGCTGAGATTGCAGATTCTGACCAAATGAGTTGACGGCCTGGTTTCTCCCATGCAATTCCACCTCCCTGCCTGGAAACCGCCTTCATATTAATATCAGGGCTGTAGTTTCCCCAAAACCTATCAAGTTCGGCTATAAACCTGTGGCAGGGAAAATGCAAAAGAATTATTCTCACATTGATAAATACTATACTAACCTTTTCATGCCACTGTAGTAGAATTGCACTGCTATTTTCTGTTGGTTTTTCAAAACCTTTGTAGATGTACTTCATCAGGAGGTCAATGCTATTCTTGTCAAGGGATTGAACAGCCTTTTCAATATCATTACTTTTAAATGAAGTCAAAACTTTAACAACAGTACTTTCTGCCCGATCCTGTTTAAAAAAAAAAGCAGCTTTGTCAGTGGCAATTATATTAAATTTGAATTTTTATCAACTGAATTTAAATGTTTATTTTGTTTTTTTTTTACTTTAGACATGAACTGGGCAGAGGCGCTAACTACTGAACTACCACTGTATCAAATAGCTTGTACTGACTGGCAAATTGAAAGTGAGGTCCCTATGTTTAGCAAAGACAAGTGAATTTGTGGAGCAGAAGGTTATTTGGAATACTTTCAATAAGGCAACTCACAAAAACCTTTCCCTTGCACTACCCTCCCCCACAACTCATTTATGTCCATGCATCCGATTGTGCAGACAGAACATGCACTTCAACTGTAGAAGTAGGAAGAGGGGATGCTATGAGACACTATTCATTGACTTGTGTGGTTGAGATTGTGGTAGCACATGCCCAAATTGATTCTAGTGCAAACCAATCCCAAGGTGGGTCATATTGTAAGCAGATAAGAATTTGAGCAAGAGACACTAGTTTTGAAGTAGTAGTGTTTTTTTCTGATGGCAAGTTTGATTAGGCCTCAATTTAAACAGAATTGCCAAATGTAACAAATTGACATTGAATCAATCCTACTCGGTCCATTACTCTAAATTCCACATGAGGTTTAACCCAATTTCAATTCAAACTGAAATTAAGTTCCTGAAGTTGACAAACATTTAAGTACCTTTACAAGCAAACAAAATCTTTGCATCAAAATTTGTCACTTTTGGAGTTTGCACGTAAATCTTCAGGCCATCTCATGTATTGGGGCAAATCCCAAGGAACAGACAGGAGCAAAATTACCTCAGATTCTTCCAAGTTTCAAAATGCTGAGAGGGCTAGCCATTTAATCCTTCAACCTTACCTTAACAGCTTGGTTCTTTGTATTAATTGGGGGATTTTTCAGTGCTGCCTGGAGAGCTGCATTCAGATTTCCTGTTCATAGACATTAAGGAATACCACAGAATTCATAATTTGCCTATAAGAATGCAGAACACAAAGGATAACCCCCCTTTTCTTCGAAATAGTGCCATGAGATCTTTCACGCCTGCCTGATGGGGCAGCCTCGGTCTAATGTCTCAGCTGAAAGACGGCAACTCTGACAGTACAGCGAAACTCCCTCAGTACTGCGAAACTCCCTCAGTACTGCACTGGAGTATCAGACTTGTGCTCAAGTCCTGGAGCGGAACTTGAACCCACAATCTTCTGATTCAGAGGTGAGATGCTACCAATTGAGCCACAGATGACACAACTAGGCCAAGATGACACATACATATAGTACAAAAAAGAGACAGGCTGATCTTATTGTCCTGCTGTCTGCAGATACTAATACACCACATCACCAATAGATCCTCAATCAAGCTCTGCTGGCTATTCAGGTTGAAGGTATCTTTCAACCAACCAACCTTCAGTATTTGTGACAAAAACAAGAAATGCTGGATTCACTCAGCAGGTCTGGCAGCATCTGTGGAAAGAGAAGCAGAGTTAACGTTTCGGGTCAGTGACCCTTCTTCGGTTCCGAAGAAGGGTCACTGACCCGAAACGTTAACTCTGCTTCTCTTTCCACAGATGCTGCCAGACCTGCTGAGTGAATCCAGCATTTCTTGTTTTTGTTTCAGATTTCCAGCATCCGCAGTATTTTGCTTTTATTTCAGTATTTGTGAGCTATACTGACATTTTGTAGCAAATGAAACTGCTAAGCAAAGTGAACAGGAAAGGGAGAAAAGATACTACAAATTTGTGAAAATATTGTTTTACATATATTTTATAATGAATTATTTGGTAATTGTAAAGCTTAATTTTTAAAAAATTAAACAATGGGCCATAATTTGCTGTGGTAGGACATCTAATAGCATTTGTCATTAGTTAGACTTGTCCATGCACATTTAGGTTTTTACATTTTTTTCATGGCAAGTTGTTGAAAGTGAGAAAGAGGAAACTGGAGAACTGAGTGAACAGGGCAAGCAACTGTGTACCACTTTAACCAATCAGACTGAAGGATTGTGAAATTAACAGCAAAACGACTGAGAAGGAAGTAAAAATTTGAGTGGGTAAATTCAATGTCAAATCAGGTACAGGAAGAGAAAGAGAAGGAAAGAAAGGATGGATTGAGAGAGAAAGGAGACAAAGGACAAGCAGAAAAGATTAAATTTAAAATTTAACATTTTTAAAATAACAATTAAAACTTGAAACAATGAGACTCCATGCTTCCAATTATTAATTTTCAGTGCTAGATTGTTTTGCCATAATTAAAACTCATCACATTAAGAAGGTATTTAAGACTTGAAATGACTTAACTTTCTGTGGTGTGTATAAAAAGACATGCATATAGTAAGAGTTTCTATGGATATTTAAGAAGTGTTAACAGTGAGCGTTGGTTCTATAGAACGTGAGTCTGGGGAATTAATAATGGAAAAAATAAGGAGATGGCAGATGAATTAAACAGATATTTTGCATCGGTCTTCACTATACAGGATACATGTAACATCCCAGAAATAGCTGTAAATCAGGAAATGGAAGGGAGGGAGGAAGGAAATCAAGAAAATTACAATCACCAAGGAAGTGGTACTGAGCAGATTGTTGGAACTGCGGGGCTGACGAGCCCCCAGGTCCTGATGGACTTCATCCTAGGGTGTTAAAACAAGTGGCTAGTGAGATAGTTGATGCGTTGGTTTTAATTTTCCAAAATTCCCTAGATTTTGGGAAGGTTCCATTAGACTGGAAAATAGCAAATGTAACTCCTTTATTCAAAAAGGGAGACAGAAAGCAGGCAACGACAGGCCAATTAGAAAAATTCAAGGTAATCAGGCAGAGTCAACATGGTTTTGTAAGAGGGAAATCATGTTTAAGCAATTTATTGGAGTTCTTTGAAGTAGTAACAAGTGCTGTGAATAAAGGGGACCCAGGGGATGTACTATACTTAAATTTCCAGATGGCATTTGATAAGGTGCCACATCAAAGCTCATTGCGGAAAATAAAAGCTCATGGTATGGGGGTAACATATTGACATGAATAGAAGATTGGTTAGCTAACAGGAAACAGAGAGTAGGCATAAATGGGTAATTTTCTGGTTGGCAAGATGTAATGAGCGGTGTGCCGCATGGATCAGTGCTGGGGCCTCAACTTTTTACAACTTATATAAATTACTTGGATGAAGGGACTGAAGGTAGGTTGCTAAATTTGATGATGATACAAAGATAGGGAGGAAAGTAAGTTGTGAAGAGGATATTGGGAGGCTTCAAAGGGATATAGATAGGTTAAATGAGTGGGCAAGATCTGGCAAATGGAGCATAATGTGAGATTGTCCATTTTGTCAAGAAGAATGAAAAAGCACATTATCTAAATGGCAAGAGATTGCAGAGCTCGGAGATGCAGAGGGATCTGGGTGGCCTAGTGCATGAATCGCAAAAATGTTAGTATGCAGGTACAGCAAGTAATTAGAAAAGCTAATAGAATGTTATTGTTTATTGCGAGGAGAATTGAATACAAAAGTAGGAAGGCTATGCTTCAGTTATACAGGGCATTGGTGAGACCACATCTGGAGTACTGTGTACAGTACTGGTCTCCTTATTTAAGGAAGGATGTAAATTCATTGGAAGCAGTTCAGAGAAGGTTTACTAGACTAATAACTGGAATGGGCAGGTTGTCTTATGAGGAAAGGTTGGACAGGCCAGGCTTGTATCTGTTGGAGTTTAGAAGAGTAAGAGGCGACTTGATTGAAACATATAAGATCCTGAGGGGTCTTGACAAGGTAAACGTGGAAAGGATGTTTCCCCTTGTGGGAGAATTTAGAACTAGGGGTTATTATTTAAAAATAGGGGGTCACCCATTTAAGACAGCTGAAAATTTTTTTCTCTCATCGCAAGTCTTTGGAACTCACTTTCTCAAAAGGCAGTGGAAGCAGAGTCTTTAAATATTTTTAAGGCAGAGGTAGATAGATTCTTGATAAGCAAGGGCATGAAAGGTTATCAGGGGTAGGCAAGAATGTGGAGTCAAAGTTACAATTAGATTAGCCATGATGTTGTTGAATGACAGGGCAGGCTCAAGGGGCCGAGTGGCCCTAATTCGTATGTTCATATGTTCCTATGTAAAATCTGGCACATTAATATTTACATGTTTCTAAATCACATTTAATCTCTAACCTGACTAAAAAGTAATTTGAGAAGCTGTCCAAAATGGATGATTATAACAGCCCAAATCAACATGATTAAAAAGCAATACAAGCAGAAAAGCTCATTTAGGGGAGGCAGATTTGTATTCAAGATTGCAAGCTAAGGAAGATGAAAGATCACAATGAATAGTATTACTCAGAGACTACTGTAACACTTCTACTTTGTGAGAATATTACATATTAATCAGTTATTTTGATGTTTATCCAAACATTTTAATTGGCAACTTTCAGTCACTTGAGTTCCCAAATATTCAACTCCCAACTATTCCAGAGCAGTTCAGATAATCAAAATGCTCAAGTGAACGGGCAAGTTGTAATGTCTGACCAAAGTTACATGACTTAGCCCCACATCTTTAATAACCGTGAGATTTTTTAACACATTTATTTGGAGATTTAATATCTGACCTCCCTTCCAGTTCTCAAAAATTACATTTCTACCAGATGTTAAAATCACTAGTCTAAAAACTAATACAGCCATTTTGTGACACTCACAATCTAAAACATTACACTGATCAAGATTCCTTGAGTGTAATAGTGAAGATCATTTTTAAATTGCTCCTTTAAATCCCAGCAGTAATTTATCCTTAAAAAGATAAGCAAATGCTATTCTGGTATGTATGGATACAAACAGAGGGACCCAGTCTGGCTAACTCAGACAGGAACTGACTAGCCTGTCAAAGCCACTCAAAGTTGATGCATGAGAAAACAAATCACATGTCCCTATCAAAGCACAACAGCTCCAGAGCAAATCAACCTCGACTTCAACACTGCACACCACAAGTTGAGGCCGTAATGTCCGGTGTAGCTGGGGGCAGACAGCTACAAGTTCACCCCTTACCATCTATATCAACTTTACAAATATCCCCAAGAAGTCTACCACTTTGCAATCTGTAAGTCATGAGCTGACCTGGAACAATTCATTCCTAAACAATATACAAAGGAATTCATGTGTCCCATGCAACTCCCCTTATGTCCCGTGACACATTAACCCAGTACAAATTGCACATTAGCAAAGCAATTGATCTGCAATATGTAAAACATACGTACACACCGAATTGGATAGCTATAATTTAAAATAAGTCTCCATTAGCTGAATTACATAGTGTGCATACTTTCCCAACAATCTTCAATCCAAACTTCAGTTCCTTTCCTTTACTAAACTCAAAAGTGATGTCAATTTCCTACATAATTTATTCAAATCGCCTCAGGTGAAACTGGCCAATTACCACTATATTACTTTTCGAAGTTATTCGTTGTACGTGAGGAACTGAGATGTTAGAGACGACCGATAAGGCATTTTATCAATGCACATTTCTCTTTCTAGTTTTTACATCACATCTCTCTACTCACTAGTGGATTCCCAGTAATCTTTCCACTCTTAGTTTTGAGGCTGGCACTTAGATTGTATCTGCTACAACATGCAGCTACCTCATTTGTGTTAACTTGAAAAAAATCAACTTAGAAAAGCTTTTATTTTAAGCAGACAGGAGAGAAATTTGAGTTGTGCTGGTTCTTTCCTTAATTTTGGGCTTGTGCAGGCTTGAGTGACAAGCTAGGACTGAATAACATGTTTCAAAATTTATATTTAATGGATTGGGGCTGTGGGCTTCCTGGAGGGAGCAAAACCAAAGTTTATAAATTAGTGCTATGAAGTGTTAACAAAACTTCAGCTTTTGAATTAAGTGTTCTTTTATAGTCAGAATGAGGAGCACAGGAGGTCACTCACGCCTGTCTCAGCTCTTTGGTAGAGCTCTCCAACAAGTCCCACTCCCACGCTCCTTCCACACAGCACAGCAAATGTTCTTCTTTCAAATATTTATCCAATTCCCTTTTAAAAGTTTTGTTTCATCTGCTTCCATCACCCTTTAAGGCTGTGCATTCCAAATCATACATAACTCACTGCATTTAAAATAAAAGTTTCACATTGCCTCTGGTGCTTTTGCCAACCACTTAAAATCCTCTGGTAACTGACCCTTCGGCCACTGAAAACAATTCCTCCTTATTTACTCTATCAAAACTATATGATTTTGAACACATCTATCAAATCTTCCTCTTAACCCTCTCTGCTTAAAAGGAGAGCAAGCCCAGCTTCTCCACTACATAACTGAAGTCCCTCATCCCCTGTACCATTCTAGTAAATTTCTCTAAAGCCTTTATATCCTTCCTGTGGTGCCCAGAATTAAACACAATAGTTGAAACCTAACCATACTTTTGTAATCTGCCTCCATTAATAAACTACATACTTCAACTGCCTTCTCACCTTGTCCTGCCACCTACAAAGTTGCATGTACATGCAGCCCCAGGACTCTACTCCTGCACCCCCTTTAAAATTGTATAATTTGGTTTTTATATTGCCTCTCATTCTTCCTTCTAAAATTAATCACTTCATCACTCAGAGAACATGTTTCAAAATGCTCATTTTAACCCATTGTTCTTAATTTATTCTAGATACAGCCTCACAAACACTACATTAATGATAAAGTCAGGAAAAATGCTGGTTACAGTTAAAAATAATGAACTTGAAAGCAAGCAGAAAGTTTTCAAATGAGCTCAGAGTCAGAAGCAGAACCTGTAAAAGGGAAGTCATGAGTGGGGGACAGAGAATAAGGTAACGAGCAACATTACCAGGAATAAGAGCATTCATGTGTGAAGGCCATGGTCACCAGCAGTGTTTATGTCTGCACATCACAGCACTCAAGTCCTCATTCGGCACCCATTGACATCACTTTAGTTGGGGTGGCAATTCCTCTGACTCCATACATGCATCTACAACTAAGTGTATAATTCCCTTTCAAAGCAAGGAAGTGGGTCATTTTAAATCAGGGTTCACTCCACTCTCATCTCACAAGTCTCAAACTTCAGGTGACTATAAGCCCATGTGCACAGACCCTCAAGACTTTCTACATAATGAGCATTAACTCACTGCAGCCATTACTGTGACACATCAATAATTGTTCCCACTGCTAGTATAGCAGTAATGGGAGCCAACCAATATGGAATCTAGACTGTTGCTTTTTTTTTTTTGGAAACAATGGGAGTCAGGTGTACAATGGCTCTCTCCCCCACCCTCCATACTAAAAACACCAGTCTCAGGATGTGAATCCATACAGCTTGCACCCAAAAGGTCAAGCAGTTAGCTCAGAATTACCTGTCTTCAGAAGTGACTTTTCATTCAGAGCATCAGAATATTGACAGATCTCACTGCAAAAACTGTATTCAGTTTCTTCATGGATTTTAAGTATAATAAATCAATTTGGCCCAAGGCAGTTCAGAGGTGTAATCAAAAAAAGGGAGGTAGAATCACAGATGAAAATGAGGAATGAGCAAAAGTTTGGTCGAAAAGGTTGGTTTTTTTTGAAGGATCAAAAGGAAAAGAAGGGTGGATAAACTACGTTTACATCGCTTGCAGGTTTGGGGGCTAGCCATTGAGCACTGGAATAGCTGAGTCTTAGAGGTGAAAATGCATGGATGAGAGTTTCGGCACAAAATGAGCGAAGGCCGAGGCGTGAGAAGTGATGTTCCCTTTAAGCAATTCAGAAGTTACCCTTCAGGCTGTGCACAAGTTGGCCCCTTTAAAAGAGCACACACCGCAGCCATGAAAAAATCGTAAAGGCACTGTGCACTTAAGTGAATAGGCTGCACACAACGAAGAAAAATTAGAGAGGACTTTGGTGGACAGGTAAGGTTATAGAGGTGGAAGTAGGCCATCTGTGTGATAGAGAGAATACGGAGTCGAAAGCTCTAATTGGGGTTGAAAAGTATGCGTATATTGGGAAGAGACTGTCTCAGCCTGAGATTATGGTCAAGGAGGGAGATGTAATCAACAGCAAGATAATGTACACAGTTTGTAGTGGGGTCCAAAGACAATAGGTTTGGTCTTCCCAAAGCTTAACCGGGGGAAACTTTTTTAAAATTCATTCATGGGATGTGGGCGTTGCTGGCCAGGCCAGCATTTATTGCCCATCCCTAATTGCCCTTGAGAAGGTGGTGGTGAGCTGCCTTCTTGAACCGCTGCAGTCCATGTGGGGTAGGTACACCCATAGTGCTGGAAGGAAGGGAGTTCCAGGATTTTGACCCAGCGACAGTGAAGGAACAGCGATATAGTTCCAAGTCAGGGTGGTGTGTGACTTGGAGGGGAACTTGCAGGTGGTGGTGTTCCCATGTATTTGCTGCCCTTGTCCTTTGAGTTGGTAGAGGTCGCGGGTTTGGAAGGTGCTGTCGAAGGAGCCTTGGTGCTTTGCTGCAGTGCATCTTGTAGATGGTACACACTGCTGCCACTGTGCGTCAGTGGTGGAGGGAGTGAATGTTTGTAGATGGGGTGCCAATCAAGCGGGCCGCTTTGTCCTGGATGGTGTCGAGCTTCTTGAGTGTTGTTGGAGCTGCACCCATCCAGGCAAGTGGAGAGTATTCCATCACACTCCTGACTTGTGCCTTGTAGATTGTGGACAGGCTTTGGGGAGTGAGGAGGTGGGTTACTCGCCTCAGGATTCCTAGCCTCTGACCTGCTCTTGTAGCCACGGTATTTATATGGCTACTCCAGTTCAGTTTTCGGTCAATGGTAGCCTCTAGGATGTTGATAGTGGGGGATTCAGCGATGGTAATGCCGTTGAATGTCAAGGGGAGATGGTTAGATTCTTTCTTGTTGGAGATGGTCATTGCCTGGCACTTGTGTAGCGCGAATGTTACTTGCCACTTTTCAGCCCAAGCCTGGATATTGTCCAGGTCTTGCTGCATTTCTACACAGACTGCTTCAGTACCTGAGGAGTTGCGAATGGTGCTGAACATTGTGCAATCATCAGCGAACATCCCCACTTCTGACCTTATGATTGAAGGAAGGTCATTGATGAAGCAGCTGAAGATGGTTGGGCCTAGGACACTACCCTGAGGTACTCCTGCAGTGATGTCATGGAGCTCAGATGATTGACCAACAACCATCTTCCTTTGCGCTAGGTATGACTCCAGCCAGCAGAGGGTTTTCCCCCTGATTTCCATTGACTTCAGTTTTGCTAGGGCTCCTTGATGCCATACTCGGTCAAATGCTGCCTTGATGTCAAGGGCAGTCACTCTCACCTCACCTCTTGAGTTCAGCTCTTTTGTCCATGTTTGAACCAAGGCTGTAATGAGGTCAGGAGCTGAGTGGCCCTGGCGGAACCCAAACTGAGCGTCACTGAACAGGTTGTTGCTAAGCAAGTGCCGCTTGATGGCACTGTTGATGACACCTTCCATCACTTTACTGATGATTGAGAGTAGGCAAATGGGGCGGTAGCTGGCCGGGTTGGATTTGTCCTGCTTTTTGTGTACAGGACATACCTGGGCAATTTTCCACATTGCAGGGTAGATGCCAGTGTTGTAGCTGTACTGGAACAGCTTAGCTAGGGGCGCAGCAAGTTCTGGAGCACAGGTCTTCAGTACTATTGCCGGAATATTGTCAGGGCCCATAGCTTTTGCAGTATCCAGTGCCTTCAGTCGTTTCTTGATATCATGTGGAGTGAATCGAATTGGCTGAAGTTTGGTATCTGTGATGCTGGGGACTTCAGGAGGAGGCTGAGATGGATCATCAACTCGGCACTTCTGGCTGAAGATTGTTGCAAATGCTTCCGCCTTATCTTTCGCACTGATGTGCTGGGCTCCCCCATCATTGAGGATGGGGATATTTATGGAGCCACCTCCTCCAGTTAGTTGTTTAATTGTCCACCACCATTCACGGCTGGATGTGGCAGGACTGCAGAGCTTAGATCTGATCCATTGGTTATGGGATCGCTTAGCTCTGTCTACTGCATGCTGCTTACGCAGTTTGGCACGCAAGTAGTCCTGGGTTGTAGCTTCACAAGGTTGACACCTCATTTTGAGGTATGCCTGGTGCTGCTCCTGGCATGCCCTCCTGCACACTTCATTGAACCAGGGTTGGTCTCCTGGCTTGATGGTAATGGTAGAGTGGGGGGATATGCTGGGCCATGAGGTTACACATTGTGGTTGAGTACAATTCTGCTGCTGCTGATGGCCCACAGCGCCTCATGGATGCCCAGTTTTGCATTGCTAGATCTGTTCGAAATCTATCCCATTCAGCACGGTGATAGTGCCACACAACACGATGGACGGTATCCTTAATGTGAAGGTGGGACTTCGTCTCCACAAGGACTGTGCGGTGGTCACTCCTACCAATACTGTCATGGACAGATGCATCCGCGGCAGGCAGATTGGTGAGGACGAAGTCGAGTATGTTCTTCCCTCGTGTTGGTTCCCCCACCACCTGCCGCAGACCCAGTCTAGCAGCCATGTCCTTTAGGACTCGGTCAGTAGTGGTGCTACCAAGCCACTCATGGTGATGGACATTGAAGTCCACCACCCAGAGTACATTTTGTGCCCTTGCCACCCTCAGTGCTTCCTCCAAGTGGTGTTCAACATGGAGGAGTACTGAGTCATCAGCTGAGGGAGGGCAGTAGGTGGTAATCAGTAGGAGGTTACCTTGCCCATATTTAACCTGATGCCATGAGACTTCATGAGGTCCGGAGTCGATGTTGAGGACTCCCAGGGCAACTCCCTCCCTACTGTATACCACTGTGCCACCACCTCTGGTGGGTCTGTCCTGCCGGTGGGACAGGACGTACCCGGGGATGGTGATGGCAGTGTCTGGGACATTGTCTGTTAGGTATGATTCCATGAGTATGACTATGTCAGGCTGTTGCTTGACTAGTCTGCGTGACAGCTCTCCCAACTTTGGCACAAGCCCCCAGATGTTAGTAAGGAGGACTTTGCAGCGTCGACAGGGCTGGGTTTGCCATTGTCGTTTCCGGTGCCTAGGTCGATGCCGGGTGGTCCGTCCGGTTTCATTCCTTTTTATAGACTTCGTAGCGGTTAGGTACAACTGAGTGGCTTGCTAGGCCATTTCAGAGGGCATGTAAGAGTTAACCACATTGCTGTGGGTCTGGAGTCACATGTAGGCCAGACCAGGTAAGGACAGCAGATTTCTTTCCCTAAAGGACATTAGTGAACCAGATGGGTTTTTACAACAATCAACAATGGTTTCATGGCCATCATTAGACTAGTTTTTAATTCCAGATTTTTATTAAATTCAAATTCCACCTTCTGCTGTGGTGGGATTCGAACCCATGTTCCCAGAGGAATACCCTGGGTCTCTGGGTTACTAGTCCAGTGATAATACCACTACGCCACCGCCTACCCCTGAAGCACAAGGTGGTAGGATGTAGATCTGGGTGTTAACATGTATGTGGAAGCTGACCCAAAGTCTTTAGATGATATGTATGAACACACGAATCAGGAGCAGGATTAGGCCACTCAGCCCTTCGAGCCTGCTCTGTCATTCAATAAGTTCACGCCTGAATACTCCACATTTCCACCTACCCCCGATAACCTTCCACCCCCTTGCTGATCATGAATCTATCTACCTCTGCCTTAAAAATATTCAAAGACTCTGCTTCCACCACCTTTTGAGGAAGAGTATTCCAAAGACTCTCAACCCTCAGAGAAAAAAATTCTCATCTCGGTCTTCAATGGGTGACCCCTTATTTTTAAACAATGATCCTTTGTCCTAGATTCTCCCACAAGGGAAAATATCCTTCCACATCCACCTTGTCAAAACCCCTCAGGAGCTTACATGTTTCAATCAAGTCGCCTCTTACTCTTCTAAATTCCAGCGGATACAAGCCTAGCCTGTCCAATCATTTCTCGTAAGACAGCTCGCCCATTCCAGGTATTAGTCTAGTAAACCTTCTCTGTACTGCCTCCAACGCATTTACATCTTTCCTGAAAGGAAAACAGTACTGTACAAAGTACTCCAGATGTGGTCTCACCAATGCCCTGTATAGCTGAAGCATAACCTCCCTACTTTTGCATTCAATTCCCCTCGCGATAAATTATATTCGATTAGCTTTCCTAATTACGTGCTGCACCTGCATACTAATCTTTTGCAATTCATACGCTAGGACACCCAGATCCCTCTGCATCTCAGAACTCTGCAACCTCTCATCGTTTAGATAATATGCTTTTTTTTATTCTTCTTGCCCAAGTGGACAATTTCCCACATTATACTTCATTTGCCAGGATTTTGCCTACTCACTTAACCTATCTATATCCCTTTCTAGCCCCCTAATGTCCTCTTCACAAGTTACTTTCCTATCTATCTTTGTGTCATCATCAAATTTAGCAACCATACCTTCGGTCCCTTCATCCAAGTCATTTATATAAATTGTATAAATTTGAGGCCCCAACACTGATCCCTGTGGCACATCACTCGTTGCTTCTTGCCAACCAGGAAATGACCCATTTATGCCTACTCTGTTTCCTGTTGGCTAGCCAATCGTCTATCCATGCCAACATGTTACCCCCTACACCATGAGCTTTTATTTTCTGCAATCACCTTTGATGTGGCACCCTATCAAATGTCTTCTGGAAATTTAAGTACAATACATCCATCGGTTCTCCCCTTTATCCACAGCACATGCAACTCCCTCAAAAAACTCCAATAAATTGGTTAATCATGATTGCCCTTTCACAAAATCATGTTGATTCTACCTGCTTACCTTGAATTTTTCTAAATGCCCTACTAAAAAGTCTTTAATAGCTTCTAATTGGCCTGTAGTTTCCTGCTTCTGTCTCCCTCCCTTTTTGAATAAAGGAGTTACATTCGCTACTTTCCAATCTAATGGAACCTTACCCCAAATCTAGGAAATTTTGGAAAATTAAAACTAATGCATCAACTATCTCACTAGCCACTTCTTTTAACACCCTAGGATGAAGTCCATCAGGACTTGGGGACTTGTTAGCCCACAGCTCCAACAATTTGTTCAATACCACTTCCCTGGTGATTGTAATTTTCTTGAGTTCCTTCCTCCCTCCCTTCCATTTCCTGACTTACAGCTAATACAGTGATGTGTCTAGTCTCAATAGTGAAGACCGATGCAAAATGTGTTCAATTCATCTGCCATCTCCTTATTATCCATTATGAATTCCCCAGACTCACTTTCTATAGGACCAACGCTCACTTTAACACTTTTCTTTTTAAAATAGCTATGGAAACTCTTACTATCTGTCTTTATATTTCTAGCTAGCTTTCTCTTGTACTCTAATTTTTCCGTCCTTGTTAATCTTTTAGTCATTATTTGCTGTTTTTTATATTTTGTCCAATCTTCTGACCTGCCTCTTTGTGCAATTATAGGCTTTTTCTTTAAGTTTGATACTACCTTTAACTGTTTTAGTTAACCACGGATGGTGGATCCCACCCTTGGAAATATGATATCGCCAAGGGGCAGGACGTAGATGAGAAAGAGGGGTCAAGGACAGATTCTTGGGAGATTCCAGAAATAACAGTGCAGGGTGGGAAGAGCAGCTATTGTTAGGGATGCTCTGGCTATGACTGAATATGTAAAATTGGAACCAAGTGGGGGCAGTCCCAATGAGCAAGACAATAGAGGGGGTTGGTGCAGTCAAAGGCTGCAGCAAGGTTGAGGAGAAAGAGTAGGGAAAATGCACCATGGTCACAGTCACAGCAGATGGCACTTATGATTTTATTAGAATGGTTTCAGTGTTTTGGCTGCAGTGGAAATCAGATTGAAGAGATTCAGACATGAAGTTGCAGAGAACTTGCACATGAGCATTCTTTGTTCCAGTCCTACTCAGGCCCCCTCCCCCAACTCTTTTTCCGGTACATTGATGACTGTATCGGTGCTGTTTCCTGCTCCCGCCCCGAACTAGAAAACTTTATCAACTTTGCTTCCAATTTCCACCCTTCTCTCACCTTTACATGGTCCATCTCTGACACTTCCCTTCCCTTCCTCGACTTCTCTGTCTCCATCTCTGGGGATAGGTTGTCTACCAATATCCATTATAAGCCCACTGACTCCCACAGCTACCTCGACTACACTTCTTCACACCCTACCTCCTGTAAGGACTCCATTCCATTCTCCCAGTTTCTCCGTCTCCGACGCATCTGCTCTGATGATGCTACCTTCCATGACGGTGCTTCTGATATGACCTCCTTTTTCCTCAACCGAGGATTTCCCCCCACTGTGGTTGACAGGGCCCTCAACCGTGTCCGACCCATTCCCCGCACCTCTACCCTCACCCCTTCCCCTCCCTCCCAGAACCGTGACAGGGTTCCCCTTGTCCTCACTTTTCATCCCACCAGCCTCCATATCCAAAGGATCATCCTCCGCCATTTTCGCCACCTCCAGCGTGATGCCACTACCAGTCGCATATTCCCCTCCCTTCCCCTGTCAGCATTCCGAAGGGATCGTTCCCTCTGCGACACCCTGGTCCACTCCTCCATTACCCCCACCACCTCGTCCCCGTCCCAGGGCACCTTCCCTTGCAATCGCAGGAGGTGTAATACCTGCCCATTTACCTCCTCTCTCCTCACTATCCCAGGCCCCAAACACTCCTTTCAGGTGAAGCAGCGATTTACTTGTACTTCTTTCAATGTAGTATACTGTATACGCTGCTCACAGTGTGGTCTCCTCTACATTGGGGAGACCAAGCGCAGACTGGGTGACCGCTTTGCGGAACATCTCCGCTCAGTCCGCAAGCAGGACCCTGAGCTTCCGGTTGCTTGCCATTTCAACACTCCCCCCTGCTCTCATGCTCACATCTCTGTCCTGGGATTGCTGCAGTGTTCCAGTGAACATCAACGCAAGCTCGAGGAACAGCATCTCATCTACCGATTAGGCACACTACAGCCTGCCGGACTGAACATTGAGTTCAATAATTTCAGAGCATGACAGCCCCCCACTTTACTTTCATTTTTAGTCATTTTTTCTTCCTTTTTTTTGCATTCCTTTTTACATTTTTTACAATCTTTTTTTGCATTTATTTCATTCCATCTTAGTTTGTTCAGTTTGCTTACCCACTGTTTTTTTCAGGTTGTTTTTCTTCAGGTTTGCACTTGCTGATGTTCAATATTCAGTATATTCACACCTAATCTGTACTAATGCTTTGTCTTTCAACACACCATTAACATATTGTTTGCCTTTGCTCCGTGACCTTTTGGTCAGCTATGTGGCCTGGCCCAATCTGCACCTTCTCCTTTGTTATCTCTTGCCCAACCCCCACCTCACTTGTTTATAATCTGTGACTTTTCTAATATTTGTCAGTTCCGAAGAAGGGTCACTGACCCGAAACGTTAACTCTGCTTCTCTTTCCACAGATGCTGCCAGACCTGCTGAGTGAATCCAGCATTTCTTGTTTTTGTTGCACATGAGCATGCTGTTGCATCCCAAATTCAAGAACTGCAGACAGGCAAGGACACATGGAGTTGGGTGGTAGTTTACAAGGACAGAGGGGTTAAAAGTGCTTTTTTTTGAGGAAGTGAGCAATGATGGGAGTTTTTTTTTAAAAGGAAGCAATACCAGAGGAGCGGGAACCATTTACAATGTCAACTGGCTGGGGACAGTGGGGGTTTGAGCCAGGAAGGCAAGTTGGGGGGTGGGTGAGGGGTTCAGTAAGTCGCTGTCAAGAGTTTCACAGAAAAGATGAACCCAGAGAGGGCATGAAGGGAAGAAAGGAGAGAAACCAGTGAAGGAGACAGGATAAGAGCTGGGGTAGGGGAATGTTTGGCTTGGAGGACAAGGAGAAGGGAAGCAGCAAAGACAACTGAATGAATGGTCTCATTCTTAGTGACAAAAGAATTCCACAAGCTCAGCACACTTGTTGCTGGATGCGGCAGGGGATTACGCAAATGGTTAGTAATTGAGAAAAGTCAGGGATTATCTTTAATATGGTTTTGGAGTAATGTGCTATTAAAATTGAAAAGCTAGCTAATTTTGCATTTGAAAAGCCAGCTCCAGCACAGATACAATGGGACTAATGGTCACCTCCTATGCTGAAATTTCTATAGTAAGATTCCTAGAGAAACACAATAGAACTGAGTACAAAAAAAGATTTACATGCAGGCAGTATGGAGGCAGCAAATGAAATTCCATTTGAAACACAGCAATGTGCAAGTGTGATACTTCTTCTATACAAGATTAGCTGGGGTCAAGGCTGAAGATAAAGTTAAGAATGTGAAAAGTAATCACAATAGTTATTGCACTAGACATCAGCAACCAAGAAACAAACAGTGGGGCTTCCATAAGAGAATTCCATCCTACTAACTTAAAAACACCTAGTCCTACTCAGTGGGTATAAAATTGTGCTATGTACCTCAGATTATATTCGATTTTCTCCAATAACTCACAAACTAGAAGTCCTATCTTTATGAAACTCAGTGAAAATATAGTATTCAACTCATCCATTTCCACAGATTTCACTAAAAGACATCAGCTGATGCATCATCGAACTGAAATATTAAAGTCTACCTTTCCCTCTCCACAGATGCTAAATATCTCTGGCATTTTCTGTTTTATTTCATATTTCCACCATCTACAATACTTTATTTTCATTTACCATAAATTCAAGTTTGGGGGAGGGGTCAAACATATCACAATACACAGTAAACAAAGTTCGCCTTTTGAAAACCTCAATGTCACACCTTTTGTACCCGTATGTCAAAGAAGAATTATGTTTAAAGATCTACTCATATAAAAGCTTAATCATTACTCAACTTGAGACCTTTTAAAAGTCATACATACAAATAGTTCAGTGTCTGTGGAAAGTAAAGGCAGGTATGAAAAGCAGCCATTTTAGGCAGTACTTAACTCAACGGTGACAATCTTTTGTGTTGAAAAGATGCACCGTTAACACAGGAAGTTTCTGACTCTATCTAACTTGCTGTATGGCGTACAGATTGGGATCTGTTCAACACATTTCCAAGCTGCTGGTCCATCCCCACTAGACACCTTTCCCCATGCCATCAACATGAACAAAGCCACAACACAGGTGACCATTGCACTAACAGTTGCCACAACCAATAACTAAAATTCCTACATCTCACCCTATGATCTTAGCCTGAACAATTTGGCTATGCCGTCAGGGAATTAACTTTTAAATCCTCCAATGATGAGCATATCCTGAATTCCTATTCCAAAGCTACTGCAATCTGAACCAATTATTTGCAGGTTAAGATCATGTGACTAGGATGCAGTTGTGCAGGGACCCCCCACCAACCCTATAAAGCCATCATTCTTCATGAGAACAGAGGTTATTAAGCTATTTGACCATGGAAGGTATAAGAAATTGATCTGGTACTCACTGGGATGTTCAGATACATGTACTTTTCAGGGAGATCAAGAACAGTAGTGATAACCCAGGCTGATCTTTTCCCCCTTCCCAGTCTAAAACCAAATTATAGTGCCATTATTTCCCTGCCCAAGATAAGTGAACTCAGTACAAATGGAGACCTTGGATCTTCCTGGTTTATGTGGCTCAGCACCACAGCAAAAGGGAAGTTTATAAAACCAAGCAAGTATAGTAAATGTGATACAAATTTGGAAACCCTAGTGAGAATATCTCATAAAATTCACCCATGACTTCATCACTAAGGAAATGGTCTATACTGGTGATGCATTCAAAGTTCGCATAATTTTACCAAAATGGCATAATGCAATTTTTAATAGAAGTGTAAGCAGTGGGAGAGGCGCAGATCCATGTTTTGTCCTTTTATAATTCTTAAATAAGACCCCAGTCTTCTTGGGTTGTCAGTGAAACTGGATTTTTAAAAAAATCTTGAACCCCGAATGGTACTGGTTGTTTTATCTAATAGCTTTACACTGTTTTCCATATAAGTAGTGCACAAAAAGACATCTTCCTCCTTCTGCATGAGGAAATGACTAAAATGATTCAAATATGAGATTACTTTCTCCATCTTGAGAAAAGCAACACTGCAGCCACCTGTCCTATACCCTAATTCCAATTCCAGCCTGCTCCCTGACAACTGGGCCCAATGGTGTGCAATCCTAATGTCCTGCTTGACAAAACTCACATCTTATCTATCACCAAGACTGCCTATTTCCAGCTCCACATCACCATCCTCCAACCACCACCCCACAAACTCTGGGCCTACCATTACGGTAGGTTTATGTCTTCATGCTCCTGTGGCAACCTCCATCAATCCATCCTTGGCTCCGTTCTATTGCTTATCTGTTCCTCTGTGACATAATCCAAAAACAGTTCAGGTTCTACATGTATGCTGACGATACCCAGTTCTACTTCACCATAACCTCTCCACTGTCTGTCCGACTTACAGTACCAGTTGAGCAAGTATTTTCTCCAAATATTAGGAAGTCCAAAGCCATTGTCTTCGGTCCCCGCCACAAACTCCATCCTCTAGCCACCGACTCCATCTCCCTCCCAGTCACCGTTTAAGGCTGAACTAGACAGTTTGCAACCTTAGCACCCTATTTGACTCTGAACTGAGCTTTCAACCCCAAATACGCTCTATCAAGGCTCTCACTTACAACTCTATAATCACCCATCACCAGCCCTGCATCAGCTCATCTGCTGCTGAAACCCTTATCCATGTCTTTGTTGGCTGTAGATTTGATTATTCCAATTCTGTCCTGGCCAGCTTCCCACCTCACATCCTCCACAAACATGAGCTCATCCAAAACTGCCCATTCCCGAACTTGCACCAAGTCTCATTCACCCATCACCCCTGTCCCCTTTGCTCACTGACCTACATTGGCTCCCATTCTGGCAACACCAAAACTTCAAAATTCTCATCCTTGTTTTCAAATCCTTTTGTGACCTAGTCCCTCACCATATCTGAAACCTCTTTCAGCTCTACAATTCTACATGATCTCTGGGCTCCTCCAAATCTGGTCTCTTGTACATCCTCGATTTTCACAGCTTCTGCATCGGCAGCCATGCCTTCAGGCTCCAAGATCTGGAATATCCTCCCTGAACTTCTCTGCCTCTTCCTTTAAGACACTCCTTGAAGTCTACATCTGAACAAGCTTTTCATCACTTTTCCTAACATCTCTTTATGTGGTTTGGTATCCTGTAAAGCACTTTGAGACATTTTGCAACATTAAAAAGGCACTATATAAATGCAAGTTATTGTTGAACAACTCTAAGCTTGATTTATCCAATGTCATCGTCAGCTATCTCATGAAGCCGTCCTACAAAAATTCCAACCTGTCCAAAAGTCTACTACCCAAATCCCATACCTCCATCACCCCTACCCCCACCAATCTCTACTGAATGTACCCAAATGAACCAAAGTAAAATAAAATCTTCATCTTCAAATCTCTCCTCACCCCTCTTTGCTTTATGAGGCAGAACTACAGCTGTCTTAACCCTATACTCTTTGGCAAGTTATTCCGCCCCCCCCCAAAAACTAAATCTTCAGCCACGTCCTTCAGTAAGTAGCTGTCTCGCTAACCACTGCTTATCACTTCTGTTTGACCCCAGAATGCAATAATTGACTGTGTAAACACAGGGTGTCCTTGCACTAAATCTCTCAAAAATATGTTTTAATTTTTAAAAAACTAACATTGCATTAAATGCAGAAGCATAAAATAGATCCTTGATGTTAAATCTGAAACCACTACACTGGAAGCAAAAACCACGCCCAGACGACAGGAAAATGCAATGAATACAGCCGTCAGAGAGCGACGTCCGACTCACTGAATGAACGGCTCAGTCTCCGGCAGGAACCGGGCCGCCCCACCGCTGCCAACCACCACCCCCTCCCACTGGGCCCACGTGAGCCGCTACTCCCCTCCCTCCCCTCCCCTCGGGCCCAGGTGCGGCCGTTGCACCCACCCCCACCCCAGCTCAGGAAGGATATTGCCTAATGGAAGCGTCCACCTCGGCTTCGTCAGGTCCCAGCTGGTTGTCGCCGCCTTCCTCCTCGTCCACATAGTTGTTCTCGTCGTAGTCATCGACATTAACCCGGCGGAACTTGTCGGCGCTGGTATTCTTGGACATGTCGCAGACCCGGACGGTTCTTGTATTTCAGTTAAGGAGAGGGAGCCGCTTGTTCACTGTCACTCGCTCCGGAGCCGCCAAAGTAAACTGCGGCCGACACTTCCGCAGTGACAGCGCCGGGGAGGGGCCGGGCACGCGGAGCGCATCCCCGCCCGCGCGCGCCCACAGCACGCGGAGCGCATCCCCGCCCGCGCGCGCCCACAGCACGCGGAGCGCATCCCCACGCGCGCGCGCAGTGAGGGGTGTTCATATTGATCAAGGAATGCTGGAGAAAGAGGATGTGCAACAGGGGTCAGGGACTGAGTTTAGAAAGAATAAAAGTTATTAAGACACTACTGAGTGTATTCTATAGGCCAGCAACAAGTGGAAAAGATAATGAGGAACAAATTTGCAAGGAATCTACAGAGAGTTAAAAAAACTATTAAGTGGTAATAACAGGGAACTCTAATTATCATAATCACATTCAGTCCTGACAACACAGAGCGATTGCGGATGTCATCAGTGCATACGAACATTTGCCAACTTGCTGGTATGAATGCACACATGCGCGCACTGATGTCACCATGCAATGACATCCTCACCCCTCATTTCCCTGAACAGTACCCCGCTCCCTCCCGCCATTCCCACTTCAATTGCCGCTTTCAATTTCCACTGCCTTCCATCAGCCACTCGCTCCCACCCTCACCGCTTCCCCCCTCGTTACTTCCCCTCGGCTGCTCACTTCCTGCCTTGCCGCTTCCCCCCCTTGGCCGATCACTCCTGGCCTCCCTGCTGCCTTCCCTCAGTCACTTGCTCCCACCCTCGCCACTTCTCCCCCGCCTCCCCCCACAGCCACTCACTCAGGCTCTCGCTGCTTCCCCCCCCCCCATCCAATCGCTGTCTGCCATGCCACCCAAAGCGGCGGCGAGGGTGGGGAGGGGAACAAGTTGCCAAAGGGGGAAGTGGCGAGGGCAGGAGCGAATGGCTGAGGGAAGGCAGCGGCGAGGTGGGGAGCAAGCGGCAAGCAGACGGGCGCGTGAGGGAGCGACGAAGAGCAGCACGATGGCAGGAGGGAGCGGTGTACTGTTGAGGATGGGATGGAGGCGGCGATCGCAGCCATTGAGGGGATTTGGGTTTAATTTGATTTCGTGATAAATTGAGCAGCGCCATCTTTATTACTGGCAGCTGCCTGAGACGTTGCAGATAGTGACGTTTCAGTGGATGAGCCTGCATTTGTGCATGTGCCAGTACGGTGCCACCTTGTGGTTGCATTGTCAGCAAATGCAGCCTATCCTACTATCGACTGGGATGGTAATAGTGTAAAGGGCAGAGGGAGGGAAGAGTTTCTAAAGTGTGCTCAGGAGAATTTTCTATATCAAAAAATTTCTGGTCCAATGAGGAAGGAGGCATTGCTGGGTCTAGATCTGGAGAATAAGGTGGGTCAAATGGATCAAGTGACAGTCGAGGAACATTTAGGGGATAATTATCATAGTATCATGAGGTTTAGTTTAGCTATGGAATAGGACAAGGACCAATGGGCGGCACAGTGGCGCAGTGGTTAGCACTGCAGCCTCACAGTTGCAGGGACCCGGGTTCGATTCTGGGTACTGCCTGTGTGGAGTTTGCAAGTTCTCCCTGTGTCTGCGTGGGTTTTCTCCGGGTGCTCCGGTTTCCTCCCACAAGCCAAAGACTTGCAGGTTGGTAGGTAAATTGGCCATTATAAATTGTCACTAGTATAGGTAGGTGGTAGGGAAATATAGGGTCAGGTGGGGATGTTTGGTAGGAATATGGGATTAGTGTAGGATTAGTATAAATGGGTGGTTGATGGTCGGCACAGACTCGATGGGCCGAAGGGCCTGTTTCAGTGCTGTATCTCTAATCTAATCTAATCCAGAGTAAAAATTATTAATTAAGAGAGGGCCAATTTCAGTGGGGTGAGAATGGATCTGTTCCAGGTAAATTGAAGTTGAAGATTGGCAGACAAAACTGTAATGTAACAATAGACTGTATTTGAAGAGGAGATGGTTTGGGTACAGTCAAGGTACATTCCTAAGAGCAGAAAGGGTAGGACAAAACAAAGCCAGAACTCCATGGATGATGAAAATGATAGAGACTAAAGTGAAGTAGAATAAGGTTCTGTATGACAGATGCCAGGTTGTTAATACAACAGAGAACCTGGCTGAATATATAAAGTTCAGAGGGGAAGTGAAAAAACTAATGAAAAGCAAAGAGAGAGTATGAGAAGAGACTGACAGCTAACATCTAAGGGAATCCAAAAGCCTTCTATAGGCGTATAGAAAACTGTCGTAAAGGAGGGATGGGACTGAGTAAGGACCAAAAAGGGGATTTATACATAGAGGCGGAGGGCATGGCTGAGGTACGAAATGAGTACTTTGCATCTGTCTTTACCAATGTAGAAGGTGCTGCCAAAGTCATTGGGAAAGCGGAGCCAGTTGAGACACTGAATGGGCTAAAAATTGATGATGAAGGGGTATTAGAAAGGCTAGCTGTATTTAAAGTTAGTAAGTCACTGTTATGACCAGGTGAGAAAGGGTCTAGGGGTTCCCTCTCAGCCTTTGCCTGGTTTAACCGTAACAGGGTTTAATTTTAAAACACAGTGTTTTTAGCTCCCCCCTCAGTGAATCCTTGTTCACTGCTCCTACTGTAAGGCAACAAAATCAGACAGGTTTCCTTAGATTTACACAAGAAAGGTGGAAGTTTATTAAACTTAAACTATAATCCGGTTACCGACTACAAATATGCGACGCTACCACACTAGCATGCATATTCAATAAACACACACGCAGTTAGAGACAGAAAAAGTAGAAAAGAATAAAGGGAAAAACTTTGAGGCAACAGATGGGTTTCTGTTTTACCGTCCTTTGAGTTTGCTGTGGAGTCTTTGGTTGCCGGTAAGTCCTGCAATTCGTTGGGGCCCAGTGCATACTTCAACTTGTTTCGATGTCGGAGTCTTTTCTTTCTTGAGGTTTACGTGTCTTCTGTGGGTCCGGTGGCTTGGGAGAAAGCGAGAGAGAGAGAACGGCTTCCTTGTTCCAGCTTCAGTTGCGAACTGCCTTCTGTTCCTTTCTGTGTGGCACAATTCAAAAAACCCCAGGTTGCCCAGCAGGTTAGTCTTTTGACTAGCTCCTTATTTGGAACCAAAGTGATTCCTGACAATGCAGCAGACTGCTGACATCATCAGAGTGCACCATGCTGTGCACATGCACAGCTACATCTTGCCAGGAGTAAGTGGCGCGTGCGCGGGATGATGTCATTGCACAGCGCTGACTCCATCGCGTATCAGCGCCTGGTCCATCTTCCTGCATGCATGCTAAAGCGTCATTGAGAATCCAGCCTCCCCACTCGACTGGAGGAAGTGGCTGAAGGGGAGATTTTGAGGCTGGCACTTTCCTCCCTCGGCAACTCGCTCCAGACCTTCATGCTTCCTCCCCTCAGCCACTCGTTCCAGACCTCGCTACTTCTCCGCACCCCCCTCCCCCCACTGACCTGGCCAATTGTTCCCTGCTCGCGCCACCCCGCTCTCCGGTCACCTGGCTCCCTGCCCCCTCCTCCAGTCGCGAGCTCTAGACTGCGCCGCTTTCCTCCTTTCGGCCACTCGCTCCGACATCACTCCTTGCAGCCCGCCTTGCTTCTTCGGGCTGTGCATGGAGAACGATTAAACGTGGTGGCGAGTGGCCGAGAGGAGAAAAGTGGCGCGGCCTAGAGCTAGTGGCTGGTGGGCGGTGGGGGGGGGGGGTGGGTAGTGGGGAGCAAGTGAGTGACTGGAGAACGGGGTGGAGCGAGCGGGGAACAATCGGCCAGGAGAGTGGGGGGGGAGCAGCGAGGTCTGGAGCGAGCAGCTAAAGGGGGGGGGGTGGGGAGTGGCCAGTGGGGAGGAGGGGGGAGAAAGCGAGTTGCCAAGGGGGGAGAGCGGCCAGTGGGGCGGCAGCTAGTAGCTGCGTTTGGGTGAAATCAGTCTTGGTCACTCATATAAATGAACCACAATAACGAATTGGCAGCACTTTTTATACACTGTCCGATTTTCGATCAGGGTGACAATTCACTATCTTTCAATGGAAATTCAATCATAAAATTCCTTTTGTATTTAATAGGATTGCTGGAATATTAAATGGATCTGAGGATTACAGTTAGTATCCTATCTTCTTTTTGTTTTCTTTTTTCTTTAGCCTCCTTGTCTCGGGAGACAATGGGTAAGCGCCTGGAGGTGGTCAGTGGTTTGTGCAGCAGTGCCTGGAGTGGCTATAAAGGCCAATTCTAGAGTGACAGACTCTTCCACAGGTGCTGCAGATAAAATTGGTTGTCGGGGCTGTTACACAGTTGGCTCTCTCCTTGCGCTTCTGTCTTTTTTCCTGCCAACTGCTAAGTCTCTTCGACTCGCCACGCTTTAGCCCCGCCTTTATGGTTGCCCGCCAACTCTGGCGATCGCTGGCAACTGACTCCCACGACTTGTGATCAATGTCACAGGACTTCATGTCGCGTTTGCAGCTGTCTTTAAAGCGGAGCCATGGACGGCCGGTGGGTCTGGTACCTGTGACGAGCTCGCTGTACAATGTGTCCTTGGGGATCCTGCCATCTTCCATGCGGCTCACATGGCCAAGCCATCTCGGGCGCCGCTGGCTTAGTAGGGTGTATATGCTGGGGATGTTGGCTGCCTCGAGGACATTTGTGTTGGAGATACAGTCCCGCCACCTGATACCAAGGATTCTCCGGAGGCAGCGAAGATGGAATGAATTGAGACGTCGCTCTTGGCTGACGTATGTTGTCCAGTCCTCACTGCCATAGAGCAAGGTACTGAGGACACAGGCTTGATACACTTGAACTTTTGTGTTCTGTGTCAGTGCGCCATTTTCCCACACTCTCTTGGCCAGTCTGGACATAGCAGAGGAAGCCTTTCCCATGCGCTTGTTTAATTCTGCATCGAGAGACCGGTTACTGGTGATAGTTGAGCCTAGGTAGGTGAACTCTTGAACCACTTCCAGAGTGTGGTCGCCGATATTGATAGATGGGGCATTTCTGACGTCCTGTCCCATGATGTTCGTTTTCTTGAGGCTGATGGTCAGGCCAAATTCATTGCAGGCAGCCGCAAACCTGTCAATGAGTCTCTGCAGACACTCTTCAGTGTGAGATGTTAATGCAGCATCGTCAGCAAAGAGGAGTTCCCTGATGAGGACTTTCCGTACTTTGGTCTTCGCTTTTAGACGGGCAAGGTTGAACAACCTGCCACCTGATCATGTGTGGAGGAAAATTTCTTCTTCTGAGGACTTGAATGCATGTGAGAGCAGCAGGGAGAAGAAGATCCCAAACAGTGTAGGTGCAAGAACACAGCCCTGTTTCACGTCACTCAGGATAGCAAAGGGGTCTGATGAGGCACCGCTATGCTAATTGTGCCTTTCATATTGTCATGGAATGAGATGATGATACTTAGTAGCTTTGGTGGGCATCCAATCTTTTCTAGTAGTCTGAAGAGACCACTTCTGCTGACAAGGTCAAAGGCTTTGGTGAGATCAATGAAAGCAACGTAGAGGGGCATCTGTTGTTCACGGCATTTCTCCTGTAGCTGGCGAAGGGAGAACAGTATGTCAATGGTGGATCTCTCTGCTCGAAAGCCACACTGTGCCTCAGGATAGACACGCTCAGCCAGCTTCTGGAGCCTGTTTAAAGCGACACAAGCGAAGACTTTCCCCACTATGCTGAGCAGGGAGATTCCACGGTAGTTGTTGCAGTCACCGCGGTCACCCTTGTTCTTATAGAGGGTGATGATATTGGCATCGCGCATGTCCGGTGATACTGCTCCCTTGTCCCAGCACAGGCAAAGTAGTTCGTGCAGAGCTGAAAGTATAGCAGGCTTGGCACTCTTGATGATTTCAGGGGTAATGCCGTCCTTCCCAGGGGCTTTTCCGCTGGTTCGAGAATCAATGGCATCACTGAGTTCCGATTTTGTTGGCTGTACATCCAGCTCATCCATGACTGGCAGAGACAGGGTTGCATTGAGGGCGATCTCAGTGACAACATTTTCCCTGGAGTACAGTTCTGGGTCGTGTTCCACCCAGCGGTCCATTTGCTTGCGTTAGTCAGTGATTGTGTCCCCTGATTTAGATTTGAGGGGGGCAATCTTCTTGATGGTTGGCCCAAAAGCTCTCTTAATGCCATCATACATCCCTCTGATATTTCCTGTGTCAGAGGCCAGCTGAATATGACTGCATAGGTGTTGCCAGTAGTCATTTGCGCAGCGCCTGGCTGTTCTTTGTGCAGCGCTTCTGGCAGCTTTAAGTGCTACGGATGTTAACTCGCTGGGGGCTTTCTTGTAGTTCAGCAGTGCAATGCGCTTAGCGGCTATGACAGGTTCCAGCTCTTCAATGTGAGATTGAAACCAGTCTGCATTCCGCTTCACACATAGGTGGTCATTGCTGAGTCACAGATGGCGTCTCTGATGTGGGCCCACTTGGTCCCTGCATCCCCTGTGGGAGTGTTTTGGAGGGCTTTTTCAAGTGAATTTAGAAACTTGCGTAACAGCTGTGGATGAGAAATTCTGCTAGTGTTGATGCGTGGGCAGCCCTTCTGCTTGGAGTGATGCAGCTTCTTTGGTTTGAGGCTAACCTTGCTGCACACCTGGGAGTGGTTGGTGTCGCAGTCCGCACTGTGGAAGCTGCGTGTGATTTGAACACTGTTTAAAGAGGCTCGTCTTGTGACGATGAGGTCCAGCTGGTGCCAACGACGTGATCTTGGGTGCCTCCAAGAAACCTGGTGACAGGGTTTAGTGTGAAAGAATGAGTTGGTGATGCAGAGGTTATGATAGGTACACAACTCAAGCAGTCTCTGTGCATTCTCATTCATCCTTCCAATGCCAAAGCGCCCAAGGCAGGAAGGCCATGAGTCATGGTCGGCCCCAACCCTGGCATTAAAGTCCCCCAGCAGGAATAGGTGTTCGGTGTTGGGGATGCTACTAATGATATTATGGAGTTCCTCATAGAACTGGTCTTTAGCTTCAGGTGGGGAGCAGAGTGTTGGAGCATAGATGCTGAGTAGGTGTACTAGACCAGAGGCGGTGAACAGTCGGATGGACAGTATGCGTTCCGAGCCATTTAAGGGTGGCTCTATCATGCTGAGCAAAGAGTTTCTGATGGCGAAGCCCACTCCGTGCTGTCTTGGTTCTTCGGGATCCCTATCCTGCCAGAAGAAGGTGTAGTCTTGCTCTCTTAGAGATCCGCTCGCAGGGAGGTGCATCTCCTGAAGTGCTGCAATGTCCACATTGAGTCTACTGAGCTCGTTGTTGATGATGGCGGTCTTCCAAGAATCGTTGATTTGTGTAAAGTCTTCCGACAGGCCAGGACACATAGTTCTGACGTTCCAGCTTGCAAAACGAAGGGCTGGTACCTTCTTTCCTTTTTTGGTCGTGCTGTTTGGTATGGTGTTACAGTCCACTTGTCGGGCAATGACCCTGAGCTCCAAGCACCCATTGAAGAAGGTGGACTGTGGCGGGACAGAACCTTACTGACCGGGGGCTGCCCGGTTTGAGGCGGGCAGTAGCTGTCCAGTGAGATGCGATGACCTCTCCCACCGACGAAGGCAACCCGTGGCGCCCAATTTCTATGCCAATTGAGCTGGACTTATAACCCATAACTGCTGCCTTCTGTGTTGATTTGGTTGCGGTGAGGCGACTATGGAGTGACCTCTCCATGGCCCATGCCTGGGCGGTTGTATGGAGGTTGTGAGTTGCCCAAGCGTCAAAACCCGCCTCTCAGCCTTCGTGGTGGGGTCCAAAGGAGTGCAGAGCACGACGTTTGGCACCAGTATGGCTGCAGGAACTGCTGGAAACATGCCAAAGGTGACACATGACCGCCTTCGGGGTTCCGCTCCGGATTTTCTGTTAGGGTTTACTCCCTTAGCCTTGGTCTCTCCCGAGACGCCCACAAGGCAGTGGCGTTGTTGGGGCCCCGACACAGGGGTAGGTGGATGCCGGTGGGAGGAGGTGGGGGGAAGGGTGTGCGGGGGGGCGGGGTGCGAGGAGGAGGAGTGCGGTGGGAAGGGGTGGAGGGAAGGGGGTCTGGGGGGAGCTGGGAGGGGGGCTGCAGGGGGTAGGGGAGAGGGGTGCAGGGGAAGGGGGTGCGAGGGGAAGATGGTGCAAGGGGGGGCTGGGAAGGGGGTGCGAGGGGGGTGGGGGGAAGGGGGTGCGAGGGGGGTGAGCTGGGAGTGGGGTGGGGAGGGGGTGCAGGTAATAGGTGCAGGGCGGCACAGTGGCGCAGTGGTTAGCACCGCAGCCTCACAGCTCCAGGGACCCGGGTTCGATTCCGGGTACTGCCTGTGTGGAGTTTGCAAGTTCTCCCTGTGTCTGCGTGGGTTTTCTCCGGGTGCTCCGGTTTCCTCCCACAAGCCAAAAGACTTGCAGGTTGATAGGTAAATTGGCCATTATAAATTGTCACGAGTATAGGTAGGTGGTAGGGAAATATAGGGACAGGTGGGGATGTTTGGTAGGAATATGGGATTAGTGTAGGATTAGTATAAATGGGTGGTTGATGTTCGGCACAGACTCGGTGGGCCAAAGGGCCTGTTTCAGTGCTGTATCTCTAATCTAATCTAATCTAATCTAATAAAACATTGCATCAGCTCCCACCATTGTCCCTTTTACAATGGTGTACTACTACTAGGATTGGGATCCGGATCCGGGAGCCGAACCGGAGTTGTGGGGAAAGTTTGTGTGGAAACAGCGCGGAGTCGCTGAGTGAGCGGGAGCCGCTGCCAGGACCATGTGGCCACTCTTCCTCCTGATTGTCGCCGTGGACGGGATCCCTGAACACAGCCAAGTGGCCTTCCAAGCTTGGCCACAACTGGCAGGGTCTTCATCAGCAGTCCTTTCCCGGATTGCCAGCCGTTCACCCTCTCTCTGCGGTGAATTCCTCTCCCAGCCTTATGCGACCACCGTCCTGGACGCCGCCATCTTCCCCTATCACTACATAGCATATTACTGGGCTTCCATCCAACTTAATGTAAGGCTCGTTTGCTAGAACTATGTAGCCATAAGCATTTCCTGTGATAAATTGAGCAGCACCATCTTTAATCCTGGCAGCTGCCTGAACATCGCAGACACTGACCTTCCAGTTGAAGAGCCTGCATTTGTGCATGTGCAAGTACTGCTCCACCTAGTGGTTGCGTTGTCAGCAAACGCAGCCATTTGGAACAGTCTCTCCTGCGAGGTTTGTGGATTGTATTACTTTAGCAGTCTTTGGAATGCACTTCCTTACACCTTCAATGTCTGGTGATCAAAATCCATTTGGGTTAATTGGAGCAGGGAATAGTCCTTTGTCTCCACAAGCAGTGTCTCTTAGTATGCAAATGTCGTTCCAGCCCAGTGTCTGGTGATCTTCAAACAAGTAATTTCTTCACTCCAGCAGCAGTTTAAAATCAATATTCAATTGACAAAATTAATATGCCTCATTCTTGGCAGGTGGGGGTCTGCATGACAGTCTGCAAGACCAGATGAGATGCATCTGAATGAAATTGCAGAGGCACTGGCAATAATCTTCCAATCCTCCTTAGATTCAGAGCTGGTGCCAGAAGACTGGAGAATTGTTAATGTTAAACCCCTGTTCAAGAAAAGGATGTGAGGATAAGCACAACTACAGGCTTAACCTCAGTGGTGGAAAAGCTTTTAGAAATGATAATCCATGATGAAATTAGCAGTCACCTGGAGAAATGTGGATTAATTAAGGAAAGCCATCATGGATTTTTTTAAAGGCAAATTATGTTTAACTATTTTGATTGAGTTTTTGATGAGGTCATAGGGAGGGTTGATGAGGGTAATGCAGTTGATGTGGTGTACATGGACATTCAAAAGGCATTTGATAAAATGCCATATAACAACTACAACCATCTTCCTTTGTGCAAGGTATGACTCCAATCAGTGGAGAGTTTACCCCTGATTCCATTGACCTCACTTTTGCTAGTGCTCCTTGATGCCACACTTGGTCAGTCTCAACTCACCTCTGGAATTCAGCTCTTTTGTCCATGTTTGGACCAAGACTGTAATGAGGTCTGGAGCTGAGTGGCCCTGGCATTAGTGAGCAGGTTGTTGCTGAGTAACTGCTGCTTGATAGCACTGTCAACAGCACCTTCCATCACTTTGCTGATGGTTGAGAGTAGACTGATGGGGTGGTAGTTGGCCAGATTAGATTTGTCCTGCTTTTTGTGGACGTGACATACCTGAGCAATTTTCCACATGATTGGGTAGATGCCAGTGTTGTAGGTGTACTTGAACAGCTTGGCTAAGGGTGCGGCTAGTTCTGGAGCATAAGGCTCCAGTACTGCAGTGGCGATGTTGTCAGGGCCCATAGCCTTTGCTGTATCCAGTGCCTTCAACCGTTTCTTGATATCACATGGAGTGAATTGAACTGTCTGAAGACTGGCATATATGATGATTGGGACCTCAGAAGGAGGCTTCGATGGATCATCCACTCAGCACTTTTGACTGTCTTTTGCACTGATCTGCTGGGTTCCACCGTCATTGAGGATGGGGATGTTTGTGGAGCTTCCTCCTCCAGTTAGTTGTTTAATTGTCCACCACCACTCAAGACTGGATGTGGCAGGACTGCAGAGCTTTGATCTGATCCACTGGTTGTAGAATCACTTATCCCTGCCTATAGGATGCTGCTTCTGCTGTTTATCATGCATGTAGTCCTGTGTTGTAGCTTCACCAAGTTGCCAACTCATTTATTTAGGTATGCCTGGTGCTGCTCCTGGCCTGGTCCACTGCTTCATAGTACCGGTAGAGTGAAAGATATGCTGGGCCATCAGGCTACCGATTGAGGTTGAATGCAATTGTGCTACTGTTGATGGCGCATAGTGCTTCATGGATGCCCAATTGTGAGTTGCTAAGAGTTCCGGCCATGTGGTGAGGGGTTTGGTGGTTGTCATTGTTCAACTACCACCTAACCGCAGCAAGTGTGTTTTGTTATTAGTCAAATAAACAGAGTGACAGGTTTTCTTGCAGGTTTAAAACAGAAAAGCAATTATTTATTGATCAATTGGCCTTAACCTGCAATTATCACAACCGCATCCCCTCATGCATTCACTCACATACACACACACAAGAGACAGAAAGAGAGGAAAAGGGGTGAGCGATGGTAAGTGGGAAGTAGGTTTCAGGGGGGTCACAGTAAACCTGTTGAATTCTATCGGAAGTCAAGTTTTCGTTGGTTGCAGGTCTGAGATGTTTGTAGGTTTCTCTCTTAGTTGAAAGTTCAGATGACAAGTTCAGATGTTCAGAAGTGGATCACTTCTAATTCATTGCTGTATAAAGTGTAGATGTAGAATTCTACAGCAGGGCATGTCTCTTCTGTCTGCTGAATTTTTCCGAGCCCCTTAGCTGAAAAAGATGTTTGGCGATGTTTTTTTCTGGTGTCTTCCTCTCTCTTCAAGGGCTGCCCTTTTAAGGTAAAAAGTTTGTCATATCGTCTTCTGGTAAGAGACACTTTGGTCTCTCCCCCATGGTGATCACACTATGGTCCAGGATGATAATAATCCGGTTATGATGTTTTCTCTTCGCGCCTTTTTCTCAGAAGAACCCATTTCAATTGGGAAGGTTTCAGGACGGGTGTAGGATGGGTGAAAGCGACACCTCTTAGCTTTGTATCTATCAGACAGTTTGAATGTATAAACACTAAGTCTTTTACCTTTGGCAGCTATTTTGGAGTACATTGTTCACATTTTTAAAAAAAGACTGTCAATTTTTATAACTCTTCAGTTTTAGTCCATAATTTTTCATCGTCACACTTCTTGTATACATGACACCTCCCCCAAAAAGGGGAAGAAAATGAAATTCCTCAGATTTCATTTCTTTTTTAATGTTGTTTGGGTTTTAGGGTTTAGAAAGAAAGAAAGGGAAAAAGTAAGAAGATTTAGGGGTCACGCCATTGCATACATGGTACCCATGCCTCAATCTCACAACAACTGACATTGTCTGTAACAGCCATTTCTTGTTCAAATTTAAGTTTTTTCCATCATCCTTTGGATGAGGTATCCTTAAGAAATTGCATTTCTTTTGGTTACATGTTGTCAAATGGGGTTGTAGTTTCTCTAGCAGCAGTTTGTAGTACTTTGGGAATGTTAATCTCAATAAGCATGTAGTTGTTGGTGAAGCTTGTAGTATGCAAATTTCCATTACTGCATTATTCTGGGTTACTTGCAACTTTCCCTGTCTGTAAAAGCTTCAGCCCCTTAACTTTTGCTTCCACAATACCTGGCTTTAACAATTCAGGTTCTGGCACATTGAAAGTTCTTATCTCTAGGGTATTAAATTGTTTTTTTTAGCCCCTGTGAGGCATCTGGGATTTCCTTCTGCTCCTTGTTCTTGCTGAGTTCTAAATCTAAATTGTTGGGTTTGATTAGCTTTGGATTTGGAACCTGATCATTTGATTCTTCAGTGGTTAGATCCACACTGACCTCACTTTTATTTTTGTGATTTTCACAAGTGTTGTTTACTTTAGGGTGTTTTACCTTCCTTTTTCCTTTTATTTCAGGGATGAGTTTTTCCCTAATCTGCCCCATGTCCTTTGGCACAGTACTGCTTGCAGGTGGTTGTCCAGCTTCCACTGCACGCCCCTGTGGCACTTCAACTAGGTGAGTCATCGCCCTCACTTTTGGCTTTCCTGTTTAGGGACTTTCCTTGTCCCTATTTAAATCTTTTCAAAAAGGTTTTGGCCAACTATATCTCGGGTGCTTTTCCTTCACATTTGCTGCTTTTTTTCTTCGCTCCATTAAATTCTTCTGGCTCTATCTTGGCCTTTTTAAATTCCACTGGTTTTATCCCCCCTGTGGGATTTTTGGGACTTCCTCAGCCCTTTGCAGCTCTACTGAGTTCTGTTTGTTCCTCTCAGTTTCCCCAGTCTCTGTGGACTGTTCTGGACCCTCTGAGTACAATACTGTGCTTCCTGCCAATTCCTTGCCCAGCAGTAGGTCTACTCCCTGCATGGGTAAGTTTGAAATGATTCCGACTATCACTGCCCTGGTGACCAACTTACTCTGTAGGTAAACTTCAACTAAGGGAACCTTCAAGCATTTGTCAGTAGGCCCTTTTACTAATACTGTGGTATCTGTTCTGCTTTTGGGTGGCATTTCTGTAAATTTGGCTGCCAGCAGGGTTTGAAAACAACTGAGGATGGTTATCTCCTTGCCTGGTGCCTGGGATACAAACGGAGTCATTTTTCCCTTTGTGTAAAAAGGTCTGGTACGTTTTCTGTTCTTGAGTGATGTTAGAACACATGCTGACCACTTTCAAAGCTATGGACTCGGGCTTGACTGCAGCGCCTCTTGTTGGTTTTTTGGCATACCAGCAATTTGCCTGGACACATCCAGATTTGCCACACTGGAAACATTTTGGACAGACCTCTACTGGTTTATTACCCGGGTTCCTTCTTTTAAACGTTGGAGACTAATCAGGTTTTCCTTCCCTACTCTCCTTTTCTTTTGAGCCCATTTCTGTTTCCTCTGCATCCCTAGCTATCTCTCCCTAGCTTGTAAGAATTACTAGACCCAAATTTATTATGATTTAGGGATTTACAAATTAACTCCTAATCGTTGGCCATTTTTGCTGCTTCTCTTACTTTTTTAACTCTTTATTCTTCAGTGTGGGTCCTTATACTACTTAGACTCATTTACGGCACAGAAGGAGGCTGTTCAGTCCATAGAGTTCATGCTGGATTTCCATGAAGTGATGCTATCTTAAAATTCTTCTTGCAACATCACTTCTCTCAAATTTTCATATGAGGGTTGTAGCTTGAGAAATCGCAACCAGCAATCGAAAGTCATATGTTTAATCCTTTCGAATTCATTGTAAGTCTGGGCAGGTCTTTTCCGGGTATGTCTGAATTTCTGTCTATATGCTTCAGCTACGAGCTCCTAAGCATGTATAATTGCAGTTTTAGTTTGTTCATAATCAGGGGAACTCTCTTCTGATAAGAGAGAAAAAACTTCACGAGCCTACCCATAAATGTGCCTTGTAAGAGAAGAGTTCAAAATTCTTTTGGCCATTTTAGCCTGGTAGCTATTTTCTCAAATGAGATAAAATATGAATCCACCTCCTCCTCATTAAATTTTGGCACAAGTCTTGAGTACATCAAAGTTTTGCTCTGAATAGGGGATAAGATTTGAGTGGCTGGTGGCATTTTCATTTTCAGTTTGCAGCCTTGCTAACTCAAACTGTTTCACCCATCTTTCCTCTTTCTCCTTCTGAAACTCCCTTTCTTCTCTTTCCTTTTGAAGCTGAAACTCTCTTTTTCCTTCTCTCATCCTTTTCCTTTTGAAACTGCATCTCCTCCCTTTTTAACTGCAACTGTATTTCTTCCTTTTTCATCTGCAACTGGATTCTAGCTGGAATTATTTTTTCAGGCTTTCTTCTTCTGGTTCAGGAGTAAGTTTAAAATGTTTAGCTCGACGCTTCATCAGGTCAGGTTTCTTTGCTTTTTTGTTTGAAAGTGACACCCACCTCTGCAGCTAAGCTTTTCATATCTTCAATACTTAATTTACTTAACTTATGGGATATATCTCCCTGCTGTACAAACTGCTTAGCATTAAATGTGGCCATCTCTTTTGTTTCTAGCACCGTAGAGAGAAAAGAATACAGGAAAACCTGTTGTTTATTTTTCCACAATTTTAGAGGTCAATTTTCCTCCTGTCTTCCAAATCTCTCATTTGTCTGGCGATTCAGATCTTGGCTTCAAGCCCCCAATTTGTTACAGCCACGTGGTGAGGGGTTTGGGTTGTTGCCATTGTTCAACTTCCACCTGACCACAGCAAGTGTTTTTGTTATTAGGGTTTAACCCCTTTGTGTACTATTTGTCAAATAAACAGACAGTTACAGGTTTTCTTGCAGGTTTAAAACAGAAAATCAATTATTTATTGATCAATATGCCTTAACCCGCAATCGTCTCTCACACATGCATACACACACGCGCCCCTTTATAATACACTGGTTCAGTCTTAAATGGACTATTATGTCCAATTCTGGGCACCACACTTAGGAAGGATTTGAAGACATTAGAGAGTGTGCAGAAATGATTTACGAGAATGGTTCAGGGATGAGGGACTTCAGTTCTGTGGATAGATTGAAGATGCTGGGGCTGTTCTTCTTAGAGAAGCGGAGGTTGAGAGGAAATTTGATGGAGGCGTTCAAAATTATGAGGGGCCAGAATTAATAGAGAGAAACTGTTACCATTGGCAGAAGTGTCGAGAACCAGAGGACACCGATTTAAAGTGAAAGGCAAAAGAACCAAAGGCAACATAAGGAAAAACTTTTTCACACAGCGTGTTGTTAGGATCTGGAATGCACTGCCTGAGAATGTGGTGGAGGCAGAGTCAATTGTGGTATCCAAAAGGGAATTGGATAATTATCTGAAGAGAAAAAAATTGCAGGGCTACAGGAAAAGGGCGGAAGAGTGGTACTAGCTGAATTGCTCTTGCAGAAAACTGTCATAGACATGAAGAGCTGAATGACCTCCTTCTGTGCTCTAATCATTCTACGATTCTATGAGTTTAAAAATCAGACTAGGTGTAAAACCAGTGTTGCACCTGATCTCGCCCATTTTCCCAACGGGCAGGTTAGGTTAAAATTGGCCTCATTATGTCTTTTGCTTTTTTAAAAAAAGAGACTCGATGCGGTTTGCACAACTTACATGTTGCACAGTTTACATGGTGGAATAATTGGTTACAGGCCACATACAGGAAAATTATACCTGATCTGACCTGTAAGGTAACTGATATAAATAAATAATGTGAATATGGACAACATAGTGTCCTCTAGTGCAGGGGCTCTTAACCTGGGGTTTGTGGTCCTCTAGGTGTCCACAAGAAGATTTCATGGGGTCCACCAATCTGTCGGCGAAAGTAGTACTTTCTCTTGCCCTAACAAAATATGGTAGTATCCATTCTCAAATCAGCGCAGCCCCACACTATACATGTGGTATAGTGAGATCACCAGAAAGTGGATGGTGATTAGAAGCTATCAGCAGCGCTATGTTTGAAAAAGGTGACTTGTTATAAAACAGTGCATGGAGGTGAAAGATGCACCTCAGACAAACTGTGGCACATAGGGATTTAATCAGATGAGTTGTACCCTGGCCTTCCTTCTCCCGCCGGGGATTTGGTTTCTGCAACAGGTTCTGCCTTCCTCTCTCGAGACTCAAACTGTGTTGGGGTTGCTATTTAGTCATCTGCAGGCAGATGACAATCACCCATGAGGCAGAAAGTCAAACCTAGCAACTCATCATGTTGTCTTTGTTGGCTATCCCTCGATTTGAGGATTATGTCTACTCATGGTCGCGAGTTTCTGCCATGGGTCTTCATGTGACTGAACAGGCCGAATCTCAACAAGCAGATCTTTGGACAGGATGTCCCAAGAGGTTGTGGGATCTGGAGTGCAGAATTTGCTTCCTTCTCTGCTACTGCTCTGCCTCATCATTAAGGCATTTGGACTCAAAGCGTAATGCAGCTTGATTTTCAAGTTGTCGCCACTTTGAATGATTGGTAACAAGCTTGTCGCAGTCATCAATGTCAGTGCACTTCAAAGAGATCTTCAGAATGTCTTTGAAGCATTTTCTTTATCCCCTCTGGAACGCTGGACATATGAGAGTTGTGAAAACAGGACCTGGCGGGGGAGACAGTTTTCGGCCATCTGGACACAGTGTGCAGTCTATTGAAGTTGATTTTGCAGGAGTTTTGCCTGAATGCTTGTGGAGCTGGCTTCAAGAAGAACACTAGCATTTGTTCGATGGTCCTCCCATTGAATTCGGAGGATGTGGCGGAGGCATTACTGTTGGAATATCTCTAGCTCTCTTATGTGTCGCCGATACACAGTCCAGGTCTCACTGCAGTACAGGAGTGTGGTGACAACAACTGCTCTGAACATTAGGACTTCTGTTGACTTGCGGAGGTCCTTGTTGTCAAACACTCGCTGCTGTAGTTTGTAGAAGGCTGAGCTGGCACAGCTGATCCTATGTTGGATCTCCTCGTCAATGGTCGCCTTTTGAGAGAGGTGGCTGCCAAGGTATGGGAAGTGCTCAACATATTCCAGAGTTTCTCCTTCAACATATATGGGAAGTGGAATATTTGGCTCACCAGATGTGGTTTGATATGAAATAAAGACAAGAAATGCTGGAAATGCTCAGCAGGTCTAGCAGCATCTGTGGAGAGAGAAGCAGAGTTAACGTTTCAGGTCAGTGACCCTTCATCAGAACCGATCAGAACAGGCAGCCTATCTAATACCTCCTCTTTTCGCAATTTTTAGCAGTGTCTCAACTACCTCCTCTTTCACCATGACTTGGACAGCATCAAGTGACACTAGAGGAACATTTAGGGGGCCGGTGTCATCATAAGTTTTAGGTTATCTATGCAAAAGGACAAGGAGCAATCCAGTGTAAAGATAATTAATTGGGGGAGGGTCAATTTCAATGGAATGAGAACAGATCTGGCCCAAGTAAATTGGAATCAAAGATTTGAAGGCAAAACTGTAACTGAACAATGGGCTGCTTTTAAAGAAGAGATAGCTCGAGTACAGTCGAGGTACATTCCCACAAAGGGGAAAGGTCGGGCAAACAGATCAAGAGCTCCCTGGATGATGAGAGATAGAGAGTAAGATGAAGGAGAAAAAGGGTGCACATGACAGATGTCAGGTTGACAATACAGTTGAGAACCAGGCTGTATATAGAAGGTTCAGAGTGGAAGTGAAAAAACAAATAAGAGAAGCAAAGAGAGAGTATGACAGGAGACCAGCAGCTAACATAAAAGGGAACCTAAGAGTCTTTCATAGGCATGGAAATAGTGAAAGGTTGCTAAAAGGAGGAGTGGGGCCAAATAGGGGCCTAAAAGAAGATTTAAGGATGCAGGCAGGGGGAATAGCGGAGGTACTAAATGAGTATTTTGCATCTGTCTTTACCAAGGAAGAAGATGCTGCCGAAGTCTTGGTGAAAGAGGAGGCAGTTGAGACACTGGATGTGCTAAAAATTGGTAAAGAGGGGATATTAGATAGGCTGTCTATACTTAAAGTTGCTAAGTCACCAGGACAAGATGAGATGCTTAGGGAAGTAAGGGTGGAAATTGCAGAGCACTGGCTATAATCTTCCAATCCTAAGAATCAGGTGTGGTGCCAGAGGACTGTGAAATTGCAAATTTTACACCCTTTTTGAACAAGGGTGTAAGGACAAGCCCAACAACTACAGGTCAGTCAGTTTAACCTTGGTGGTGGGAAAGCTTTTAGAAATGATAATTTGGAACCGAATAAATAGTCACTTGGACAAATGTGGATTAATTAAGGAAAGCCAACAGGGATTTGTTAAAGGCAAATTGTGTTTAACCAACTTGCTTGAGTTTTTTGATGAGGTAACAGAGAGAGTTGATGAGGGTAATGTGGTGTACGTGGACTTCCAAAAGGCTTTTGATAAAGCGTCACATAATAGGCTTGTCAGCAAAGTTAAAAACCGTGGAATAAACGGGACAGTAGCAGCATGGATACAAAATTGGCTGAGTGACAGGAAACAGAGAGTAGTTGTGAACCGTTGTTTTTCAGACTGGAGGAAAGTATATAATGGGGTTCTCCAGAGGTCAATGTTAGGACCTCTGCTTTTCATGATATATATTAATGACCTAGACTTTGGTGTATAGGGTACAATTTCAAAATTTGTGGATGACACAAAACTTGGAAGGATTGTGAACTGTGAGGAGGGTAGTGATAAACTTCAGGAGGACTTAGACAGGCTGGTGAAATGGTAGATGAAATCTAATGCGGAAAACTGTGAAGTGATTCATTTTGGTAGGAAGAATTAAAATTAAGGGGTACAATTATAAAAGGGGTACATGAGCAGAGGGACCACGGGTATGTGTGCACAAATCATTGCAGGACAGGTTGAGAAAGCAGTTAATAAAGCATATGGGATCCTGGGTTTTATAAATCGGGGCGTACAAAACAGGAAGGAAGTTATGATAAACTTGGAAAATACTGGTTTGGCCTCAACTGGGGTATTGTGTCCAGTTCTGGGCACCACACTTTAGGAAGGATTTTAAGGCATTAGAGAGGATGCAAAAAAGATTGATGAGAATGGTTCCAGGGATAAGGAACTTCAGTTACGTGGATAGGTTGGAGAAGCTGGATCTGTTCTCCTTGGAGAAGAGAAGATTAAGAGGTGATTTGAGGGGGGTGTTCAAAATCATGAGGAGTCTGGACAGAGTAGATAGGGAGAAACTGTTCCCATTGGCCGAAGCATCCGGAACCAGAGGACACTGATTCAAGGAGATTGGCAAAAGAAGCAACAGCGACATGAGGAAAAACTTTTTTTTTTTGCACAGCGAGTGGTTAGAATCTGGAATACACTGCATGAGAGTATGATGGAGGAAGATTCAATTGAGGCCTTCAAAAGAGAACTGGATAACTGTCTGAAGAGAAAAAATTTTCAGAGCTACTCGGAAAAGGCAGAGGGGGGGGACTAGGTTTGTTGCTCTTACAGAAAGCCATGGGCTGAATGGCCTCCTCTGCTGTAACCATTCTATGATTCTAAGATAATGTGCATTGCTAACATTGCAGGTGCTAACAATGCACTAATGCTAACACACAGATGGCCACAGAAAGTGTGCATCTAGTCTACTGACTAGAAGGGAGCAGCACAAATTTATTATTTTTCTTCTTAATGAAAAGGGAACTGAGGTGAGTTATGCTGAAGTGCATTAGCTTTGCCCCAGCTGTCACTGCTCAGTATGGGCACAATCCTGCACTGAGCAAGCTTCGAAGGCAGACCTGAAACTTGCTGCAAGGTGGACAGAAGATCGATCTGCCATCTTAGGCACTCCAGGCTCAATTATTCAGAGACCCTTAACACGGCAGTCAGACACTTGGCCAATGGTGAGCATCATTGCTTTCTACACGGATGCAGACAACACACGATGGGGTATAAAGAAATGGGTATGCATTGTGCCTGTTTTACAGGCACAATGCATAAAAATTAAGCAAGCTTTTGGCTCACTGACAATCTCATTGCACCCATGGTTTAGGCAGACTGAGCGACCGCCTAAAAATGTGTTTGGCTCCTTGCATATGTAAAACTGCAGAAAAGTCCAAATTATATCCTGTGGCTACTGCACACCAAGCTTCCTACATGTGCTCTCCCCTCTGCCCTTTGTCTGCTGTGCCTGGAACTTCCCTCTATGTACTTCCCCTGCTCTCTGCTGCTCCTAAAGCCGCTATACATTCAGATGGTCAACATGTCCTTTGTCTGTTGTGTACTGAGTTTTCCTTTATGTGTTCCCCTCTGCCCTTTGCCCACTGTGCCTGACCGAAGAACATTGGCTGCTGTCCATTATATGTCCTTTGTCCACTGAGTACTGTCTGTGTTGCCCTCTGCTGCTTGTCTGGCACATGTGGACAAAGGGCAGGAGGAGGGATGGGGGAAGCACATGGAGCACCAAAGAAAGGACGCCGAGGGCTTCACACAAGAACACAAGAAATAAGAGCAGGAGTAGACCATATGGCCCATCGAGCCTGCTCTGCCATTCAAAACAATAATGGTTGATCTTAGGATTCAACTTCACTTTCCTGCGCACTCGCCATACCACTCGATTCCCTGAGAGACCAAAAGTCTGTCTATCCCAGCCTTAAATGTATTCAACAATGCAGCATCCACAACCCTCTGGGGTAGAGAATTCCAAAGATTCACAATCCTTTGAGTGAAGTAATTTCTCCTCATCTTAGTCCTAATGCTCGGCCATTTATCCTGAGACTGTGCCCCTGTGTTTAAGATTCCCTGACCAGCAGAAATAATCTCAGTGTCCACCCTATCCAGTCCCTTTAGAATCTTGTCTGTTTCAATGAGATCACCTCTAATTCTTTTGAACTCCAGAGAATACAGGCCCAGTTACTTGATCTTTCCACACCTTTTAACAAATATTCTGCTTTTCTATTCTTATGACCAAAGTGCATAACTTCACACTTCCCTACATTATACTCCATCTGCCATCTTGTTGCCCACTCACTTAATCTGTCTATATTTCTTTGCAGCCTCTCTGTGTCCTCCCCACAGCTTACCTTTCCACCTAACTTTGTATCATCAGCAAACTTAGATACATTACTCTCTGTCTCTTCATCTAAGCTACTAATATAGATTGTAAGTAGCTGAGGCCCCACCACTGATCCTTGTGCAACTCCAGTATTTACAGTCTGCCAACTTGAAGATGGCCTGTTTATGCCCATTGTTTGCTTTCTGTCTGTTAACCAATCGTCTATCCATGCTAATATGTTACCCCCAATTCCATGAATCCTTATCTTGCAAATTAATCTTTTGTGTGGCACATTATGGAATGCCTTTTGGAAATCTAGTGTCAGGAAAACCCAATATACCAAATGGGACATATTAATTTCATCAGTTGGAAACTTAGACTTTTAAATGAAAAAAATCCTACAAGTTAACTTTTCAATAAAAACTAGCAGCCAAGATGGCCACTGCCATTCACATTTGAAATACCAGGAGATTGGACTGGAGACGAAAAGTCTAACAGAAGCCCAGCCAGGACAATGGCTTGCTCTAAGTGATTGAATTATCGAGAATGGCTTTATTAGCACAGCCGTCAAGACCATTCCCACCCATTGACTTTGAAAGAGCCAACCCCCCCCCCCCCTAAGTGTGAATGGACACTCTGAGGTATGTAATACCTTGAATTTCATTAGAAGATTCCAGAAAAAACCTCATTAGAAACAAAGGGGATTGATAGAACCATGTGACTGCCGGCTCATCTCTGAAGAAATTAAGTTTTGTGACACAGACAGCAGACAGGCGGTAACTGAGGAGACAGCAGTGAAGACAGCAGCTGCTCCCCACCCGACCCCGTGTATCTCTCTGCCCAGAAAATATCTGCGACTGGGGGAACCCCCTCCAAGCCTACAGACCGCTACATCCAGCTACCGGGGGAAGAGAATCAACACCCACTTCTGCCTTCAGGATCCCTGAGCAAAGCAAGCCGACAACAGTGCACTTGGACCAGTGAGGACTTCGAGACTACAGCTTCAGTCGAGGACTACTGGATTTACAGACTGTATTTAAGTTCCATTTATTCTGGACTTTAATCCAACCACCAAATCTGTTTCCCTCTGTAATCTATTTGTGTGTGACTCTCATGTGAATGCGTGCATGAACGTGTTGCGTATTTTTAGCATTTTAAATCGGGTTAGAGTATTAAGTATAATAAATTTACCTCTTGTTTAAACTCAAGAAAACCTGTCTCATTGGTTCTTTTGCAATCACGTTAGAGGAACAAGGTAAAACACTCACTGGGGTGGTAAGCACAACCACTGTTTTTAAAAAATGAATAAACCCTGTTGCGGTCAAACGAGAGGAAGGACGAAAAGGGAGCCTGAGATCCCCCTCCTCACCTGGCCGTAACACCAGGTATACTACATCTACTGGTTCCCCTTTATATACCCTACTAGTTATATCCTCAAAAAACTCTAATAAATTTGTCAAACAGAATTTCCCTTTAGTAAAACCATGCTGACTTGTTCTAATCATACTATGCTTTTCTAAGTGCATTGTTAAGACTTCCTTAATAATAGATTCCAGCATTTTCCAACGACTGATGTTAGACTGCCTGGTCTATAGTTCCCTGTTTTCTCTCTCCCTCCTTTCTTGAAAAGTGGTGTAACATTTGCCAACACAGAGCACATCAAGTGCATTGGATCACACAGTGAAGATGGCTATCCCCATGATCTTTCATACGGTGAAGGCCTGAAGGATTCTCCAAGTTGAATTTGGCATAACATACTATCTTCACCTGGGCTCTTGCAACCAGGGAAAGTGTAAGACCATATAGAGCACAGCACCAATCTTGTGCAGATAGGAACAGGAGTAGGCCATTCAACCCCTTGAGCTTATTCCGCCATTCAGTTAGATCATAGCTGGTCTGTATCTTAACTCCATCTTTCTACTTTCCTTGATAGCAGGTGAGTGGGGCTAATTGGATAGCTCTACCGAACAGCCAGCACAGGCATGATGGGTCATTCATTCATTCCATGATTCTAACCCTTAAATAAAATCTATCAAACTCAGTTTTGACATTTTTAATTGATTTAGCCTCAGCGTTTTGGAGAGAGAGTTCCAGATTTGCACTACCCTTTGAAGAATTGCTTTCTCACATTGCCCCTTAATGGCCTAACTCCAATTCTAAGGTTATGCCCCTTTGTTCTGGACTCTCCTGCCAGAAGAAATAGTTTCTCTCTATCTACTCTTCAAATCCTTCCTAAACACTTCAATTAGCTCACTCTTAATTTTCTAAACTCAAGTGAACACACGTCATTTCTATCCAACCAAGCCTCATAATTTAACCATTTTAGCCTCAGTATTATTTTGGTGAATCTGCACAGCACCCACTCTAAGGCCAAGATATACATTTTGAAGTTTGGCACCCAGAACTGATTACATTACTCCAGATGGCGTCTAATCAGAGCTGTCTACATCTGTAATATAACTTCCACCCCTTTGTATTTCAGCCCACTAGAGATAAAAATGCTAATGAAATGTTAACCTTTAATTATATTTTGAACCTCTCCACTAGCTTTCAGTGATTTCTGTACTTGGACCACTAATTCTCTCTGCTCATCCAGTTCCTAGCTTCTCACCAGTTAGAAAACATACTGATCTATCTTTCTTAGGTGTCCAAAGCAGATGATCTCACACTTTACCACATTGAACTCCATGTCACCTTTTTGTCCACTCACTTGATCAATGTTCTTTTGCAACTTTCTACTCCCAATTGCACTATTTATTGTGCCATCTAATTTTGTATCATCAGCAAATTTAGATATACAGCTTTTAAAGCTCTGTATTCCTTCATCTGTAAGAAATGGGGCCTTCAGTAACTGATACTTCTCATAATAGTATAGAATTCTTATAGAAATAGTTCTTTCTCTCTTATTAAGAAAGTTTCAATAGCAGGCAGCCAGGACAGCGGAGGCCTGTTATATCTGCCAAGGACACAACTCTAACACACAGGCTCTGAAACAAGACATTCCTAAAGCTGATAAGATGGAGCCTTGTACCCTCTCTAGACAAGTGTCTAACAGAAGTTTAGAAACAATACCAAGCACAAGACAGGGTGAAAGGTGACTTGGGGGATTGCGAGGGGTGGTGGTGGGGGGGGGGGGGGGGGAAGAATGATGGACAAGGTGGAGGTGACGACTCCAGATAGCTTGGGGTACCCGTCCTGTATTCATTGGATAGAAGGGTTCAAACAAGTGATTGACATAGAGTGAACCACCAGCCCCCAAAGTAAGATACATCAGTGGATGCTCAGAGGAGCAGAGAAAGCAGCCCCCGTCTGACAGAAGATGGCGATCTTCTTGACACCTCGGCTAACTGGAGGAGGCGAAGAGACAGAGAGAGCCACAGAGACAATACTGTCCTTCCAGCTGCAAAATTATCTTTCATGGGTCGTATACTTCTGTCTATTTAGCTTATGTATCATACTTAAACTGCTACTTAATATTATTATAATTAAACCATTGCTTCTTAATAAATTTAATGAACTATTTTAAAATTACTAATGCGTTCTCAACCACCTATTTTGGGTAATCTGTGACTCCCGAACCTAAATCTTATACATCCAAGGCATTCATAAATATAGAGAAAAGTTGTGGCGCAGTACTGAGCCCTTGGGGGACACCATTAGTCACATGCTGCCAATTTGAATACATACCTATTATCCCTACACTCTATCACCCACCTCCTAACCAATTCCCTATTCAAACTGGAATATTCTGGAAATACTCAGTAGGTCAGGCAGTGTCTGTAGAGACAGAAACAAAGTTAACATTTCAGGTCAATGAGCTTCCGTCTGATGAAAGGTCTTTGACTTGAAACAGTAACTTTATTTCTCACTCCACAGATGCTGCCTGAGCTGCTGAGCATTTCCAGAATTTTCTGTTTTTATTACAGATTTTTCGCATCCACAGTATTTTGTTATGATGCCTAATCAAACCAATAGTTTGCCTCCAATTTCATACACTGTCATTTTTATTAACAGTCTCCTATGTGGAACCTTGCTGAATGCCTCATGGAAATCCATATAAATAACATCCTTATTTACCATGTTAGTTACCACCTTCAAAATAAAATTCAACTTGGTTCATTGGATATGACTTAACTATAGCAAATCCATGAAGGCTCTCTCTGAGCAGCTCATATTTATCTAAATACTCAGTCACTCTGTCCCTAATAACAGATTCTAGTAACTTCCCCACAATTGACAATAGATTAATAGACTAATAGACTTATAATTCCCAAGTTTATCTCTCTTACCCTTCCAAAATAGTGGAGTGACATTGCCAACTTTTTGAATCCAATCCAATTCAATTCAATTCCTGAATTGAGAGAGTTTTGGAAGATGATGACTAGTGTATCATCAATTTCCTCACCTACTTCTTTTAAAACTCGGGCAGAAATCATTGGATCCCAGAGATCTGATTATCTTTAATAACACAAATTTCTCCAACACCATATTTTTAAACTTATATTGAATCTAATTAGTTCCTCCCCTTCATTTATCTTTAGTTTTTGTTGTAACTCTAATACTTCATCCTCAGCCTCTACTAGCTACTTAGTAAGTCTTCCTTTTCCTGATTTCCAATTACAATATCAGTTGCATCTGAAATTAAGGGGCCCACATTACCCTTAGCCACCCACATTTTCTTAATATATTTGGATAATCTTTTGTGTAATTATTAGTAGACCACAAGTCACTACTATGGTTAATATAGTCATTGGTGATACTACCATGAATCACTACTGAGTTCAGAAGTTAATTCGACAATCACCTGAAGCACTGTGAAACCATATGGAGAACAGCACTACCTGTAACAACTCCAAGAATCCATGAATCACTACTGTGATTAATGCAGTTGTGCCTGCCATCTGCCATTAGTACTATTCACTATTACGATTAATACCACTACAATTATGCAACTAAAGTAGTTAATCAGAGAATTAATGAGAGCAATACATATTGCAAGCATGCAACTCCCCCAAAACAACTTCTGGTTAGTAACAGATCCTTACAAAGAAATGCATAAAGACATCACAGATCTTTAGTTTAGCAGCACACATTGATTTTAAGCAACAATTTCAGACAGCAAGAAGAGCAGCATAAACAACAAGCACTGAGTTTGAAGTCAGTGACATAATTGGACTGCCTGATGTCATCAAAGATCCCAAAAGCTGTTTAATGTCACTAATCATTTTTGTGTTGTTAACATTTTTTTTCTGTTTCAGAAATTGGTAGATTCACTGTGCTTTTCTAGAATTTTCTGCTCTAATTTCAGTTTTGTTGTACTTGAAGTCTATCTTTTTTTCTCCTATTTTTTCCACATTTTCTCACATTTTTGCTTGTGTAAGCATCTCTATGTCCTCTCACCCTCCAATATTTTCACATTGTTTTGCCCTTTTTCTATCTGTATATCACCTCACTGATTTTGCATATCATCTGACAGTGTTGCATTAAGCAGTTTACAGATCATTCAACTCATTTACTCTCTTTTTATGATGTGTATCTTTTGATTCTCTCCCTCTTCCCCCTCCCTGGTTTTCTCTCTGGAAAGTTTGATGAAAGTTATACACCCAAAACATCAATAACTTGTCTGTCTTTTCACCTCATTTGCTGACTGGCCGGTTATGAAATACCAGCATTTTCTCTTTTTATTTAAAATTTCTGACATTTGTATTTCTTTTGTTATATTTTGTGATACAATAAACCTGCTGCGGTGGTTGTGCAGCAACCACTTACACTCAACAGTAGAACAAAACATCCCAAACAATGAGATGTAAAGTGAGATGGGAGAAGGGGGTGGGGGGTGGGGGGGAGCATGATCAAAGAGCTAGGTTTGAAGGAGGCTTTTGGAGGAAGAGGTGGTGGTAACATGAGAGAATATTCTATGGTGTGGGATTGAAATGGCTAAAGGTGCTGCATTCAAAAGTGAAGCAAGTGAAGGAAGTCAGAGTTCCAGCAGCAAAGTGCAGGCACAGAATGTAGGGCTGAAGGGGATTGGTGTAGTAGGGAAGAGAAAAGCACTGGAGGGATTTGTAAATGTAAAGAAGGATTTTGATATCAATATCAAAAGAAGAATAGGGATTCTTTGAAAGTTGGTGAGGGCGGGGTGATAGAGATACAGAACCTAAAGTGAGATAAGATGCAAGTACTGGAGTTTCGGGCAAGCTGAAATTTTTTGCTTGTGGAACTTGAGAGGTTGGAAAGAAAAGCTTGGGGATAATCATGTTTGGAAGTGATAAAGGCACAAAGATGTGAAGGTGATGATGTTGCAGAGGTTGCCATGAATGTGGGATTTGAAACTCATCTCGGGGCCAAATTAAACACTTAATTTATGTATGTTGGACTGATCATGAGTGAGCAGCCAGAGAGAAGGATGAGTTTGACGCCTCCCAAAACAATGGCACAACAGGATGATCTCACCAATATTGAGTTGAAATGTTCATGCCCCACAAGACTTCTTTTCAGCTCAGTGGTCAGACAGCACCGAGTTGGTAGTGGGGTCAAGGCGGTTCAGAGAAGTAGATATTGGTGTCACCAACATACATGTGAAAGTTTACTCATGCCTTCTAGATGAAGCCTGTAGATGAGGAAGAGAAGGGCCATAATTTTTGAAGTGTTCTGTTGGAAGTGGTTGAGGAAGATGGACAGGGTTGCAGAGGCTGCTCTATCTTGTAAGGATGAGTTTACCATTCTTACTGTTGCTGCAGCATGACCTATTTTGATAAATGTTATTCTGAAAAATAAACCTGAACAATAAATATGAATTTATAGTCAGTATCGCTCCAACTAATGATTATAATTATTATGATTGTAAAAGGCAGTATATAAAAGCGAGTTATTTTCTTATTAGTTTTAATATTTTTAAAATAATTACAGCAGAGGAAATAACCTGTTTTTAACCAGAAAGATTAAAAGAAGACAAGGTAAATCAAGAAGCAGTAACTAAATGGCTTGGTAGGATGGGGATTGGAAAGATAAAGCAGGCTAATTTGAATAGTCGCTGAAATGGGCACGAGGATCGCACGTGTGATTAACCTGTGCCCATTTGATACAATGCAGGCAGCATGGCAACTTTGTGCCACCCACTCATGTACATAATTTCTGTATGCCGCCAGTGCTAACTGCATTGCTGATTGACTGCACGCATCAGCAGGGGGTTTAAAATAGATACTTGATAGCACTAATTAAGGCTAGCCTGCACTTCTTAAAGGGGAGGTACATTATGGCTGGAGAAGGTACTGGGAGTCCTCTGTGAGCTGAATCTGACCTGAGAAAGACAGAAGTATGGCTGACCATGGGAGAGAGCAGGCATCCAGATTTTTTGATGCTGCACTGGTGGTTTTGATGGAGGAGGAGGAAAGACTACCTGTATCCACAGAGGGTCAGACTACAGTGAAAAGCAGATAGCCCTGGAGGTGGATGCCATGAGTCTACCAGATGCAATGTTGCAAGAAGTTTAATGACCTCACAAGTGTGGTTAAGGTCAGTGAATGTATCTTCAAATGTCAACTGCACCACTAGCCTCGGACATTGTTCAATGCTCCACACCTGCATCACTTACCTACCTACGATCTCTATCAACCACAACTCACACCTAACATTCATAGCTTCACCTCGCCCTCACACACTTAGCACTGCTGCAAGACTCACACCCACATCTTATAGCTTGCACACACTGCCAATTATTTAACCATGACAACCAGATTATCCAAACACATTGCATGCCACTCACTGAGACACTTGCAGGAGAAGGTGGCATATAAACAAAGGCAGCAGGAACAAACCAGAGGGGGAAAGGTGAGGCTGCATGTTCTAACCCCCATGGAAGAGATGGTGCTGGCCATTATCGGAAATACCATTTCTGAGGGGGTGGCCAGTGGAGGAGCAGAAACCATTGAAGGTGACAGTATCCTCATACCTCATCCTCCTTCTCACATCCCACTTCCTCCTCAGCCCACTCTCTCTTCTGATTTACAAACAGCAGATGGGGTCAGCATGCACCTCTTACATTCCCCTGCGCGCCACGCACAACAATGTTACCCTTGCGTCTTTGTCTTTTCGGATACCCAAGAAGTACAACCTGGCCAGGCAGTGGAAGAAGACCAGGAAGACATAATGTTACTTTAATTTCACACTTGCAGCCACTATCTCAGATACTGACACTGCATGTATCATAGAGGATAATTAGAGGCAGGATCTGCACATGGTGAGATACTGGGCATAATTACGCTGTAGTCAGGCCTGGGAGCAAGGGTAGTACAGGTGCCAACTCCCTAGAGGGAAAGGACGCAGATGGGTTCTGTTATAGAAGACTCAGGTGAGCACTTCGATGGCAGCCCACCGAAGAACGCTGATGAGTATTCACATTGAAGTGCTTAGTGCATTGGGAAGCCTGCCAGAAAGCCTGTAGTTAATGTCAAACAGCTTGGAGGAGCTTGCCATCAACATGGCACAAGTATTTTCACAGAGCTTGGAGCCCATCCTTTCCAGTTTTGAAGTGCTGGCCAACTCCACCAATACAGTTGCACACCCAACCAAGAGGCAGCGTCTGATGGCTGATGTCGCCATTTCAATTGCAGCACAAGCAGCTTCCATTGGAAGTCTGAGCTGCAGAGGAAGCTCAGACCAAAACCATGCAAACTTGGACTGCTGCCATCATGGCTGTGAATAAAAGTGTTCAAAGGGGATTGCAGGCACTCACAGTATTTCTGTGGCCGCAGGCATGATTCCAGGATGGTGCGTTGCCTCCCTGTTGCCAGGGTCGAGGATGTCACTGAGTGGCTGTAGAGTATCCTGAGTGGAGAGAATGAACAGTTAGCAGTTGTAGTCCACATTAGTATCAACAACATAGGTAGAAAAAGGGATGTGGTCCTGCAGAAAGAGTTTACTGAGCTAAGTAAGAAAGTAGCAAGCAGGACCTCAAAAGTAGTAATCTCCGGATTACTCCCAGTGCCAGGTGCAAGTGACTACAGGAATAGAAGGATAAGGCAGATGGATGCATGCCTGGAAGGTTGGTGCAGGAGGGAGGGCTTTAGATTCTTGGGACATTGAGACCAGCTCTGGGGCAGATGGGACCTGTACATGCTCCAACCGGTTGCATCTGAACAGAACTGGGACTGAGTTCCTTGCGGGACGTTTTGCTAGTGCTGTTGGGGAGGGTTTAAACTAGTTTGGTGAAGGGTGGGGACCTGAGGGTGGACTCAGTTGGGACAAAATCAGAAATGAAAATGGAAGACAGAAAATTAGTGGATGAGTCTGGAAGGTGGAGGAAACAACGGTTAGAAAATAAAAAAGTTTGGCAGTGCTCAAGGGTATCTATTTCAATGCCAGGAGTATAGCATATAAAGCAGATGAGCTGAGGGCACAGATGGACACGTGGAAGTATGATATCATAGCTATTACAGAAACATGGCTTAAGGAGGGACAGGAGTGCAGCTCAATTTTCCTGGTTACAGTGTTTTCAGATGCAATAGAGAAGGGGATAAAATGGGGGTGTGTGTGGCAATTTTGGTCAAAGAAACAATTACAGGTATGAGGAGGGATGATATGTTGGAAGTTTCAGCAAATGAGGCCATATAGATTGAGCTAAGGAACAAAAAAGGGGCAATCACACTGCTGGGAGTGTACTATAGACCACCAAACAGTCAGAGGGAGATAGAAGAGCAGATGTGTAGGTAAATCTCTGAGAAGTGCAAGAACAATAGGGCAGTAATAGTAGGGATTTTAACTACCCCAATATTAACTACAATAGTTGTAGTGTGAGAGGAATTGAGGGAGCAGAATTCTTGAGCTGCATTCAGGAGAACCTTTTTGGCCAGTATGTTGAAAGTCCAACAAGAGAAGGCACAGCTTTCTACTTAGATTTAGGAAATAAAGCTGAGCAGGTGGAAGAAGTGCCAGTGGGAGAGCTTTTTGGTGGTAGTGATCATAATTCAGTCAGTTTTAACATAATTATGGAAAAGATTAAGGATAGAACAGGACTTAGAGTTCTCAATTGGGGCAAAGCCAATTTTACTAAGCTGAGGAATGATTTAGCGAAAGTAGACTGGAAACAGCTACTTCAAGGTAAATCAGTGTCAGAGCAGTGGGAGACATTCAAAGGCAGAAAAGGAAAGCTTGTGTCCGACACCGGGAATTTAATACTACAGAAAGCCGAGAGGAGTATAGAAAGTGGAGGGTTGAAATCAAAAAGGAAATTAGGAAAGCTAAGAGAGGGCATGAAAGAATATTGGCAAGCAAAATCAAGGTGAACCCAAAGATGTTTTATCAATGCATTAAGAATAAGAAGGTAACTAAGGAGAGAGTAGGGCCCATAAAAGACCAAAAATGTAACCTATGTGTAGAGGTGTAAGATGTTGGTATGGTTCTTAATGAATACTTTGCGTCTGTCTTCACAAAAGTGGGGGCAATGCAGATATGGTACTTAAGGAAGAGAGGTGTGAAGTATTAGATGTGATAATCACAGGGAGAGAGGAAGTATTAATGGGATTAGCATCCTTGAAAGTGGATGAATCACCAGGGCTGGATGAAATATACCTCAGGCTGTTAAAAGAAGGCAGGGAGAAAATAGCAGAAGGTCTGTCCATAATTTCCCAGTACTCGCTAGATACAGGTGTGGTGTCAGAGGATTGGACGACTATTAACGTTGTACTGTTGTTTAAAAAAGGAGCGAGGGATAGACTGAAGAATTACAGGCCAGTCAGTCTAACCTTAGTAGTGGGCAAATTATTGGAATTAATTCTGAGAGACAGGATAAACTATCACTTAGAAGGACATGGATTAATCAAGAATATTCAGCATGGAATTTTTAAGTGAATCTTGTCTGACTAACTTGATTGAATTTTTTGAAGTAACAAGGAAGATTGATGAGGGTAGTGTAGTTGATGTGGTCTACATGGATTCTAAGCAAGGCTTTTGACAAGGTCCCACATGGCAGACTGGTTAAAAAAAACCATGGGATCTAGGGAAATACAGCAAGGTGGATACAAAATTGGTTCAGTGGCAGGAAACAAAGGGCAATAGTTGACGGATGTTTTTGTGACTGGAAGGCTGTTTCCAGTGGCGTTTTTCAGGGCACAGTACAGGGTCCCCTGCTTTTTCTGGTATATATTAACGATTTGGATGTAAATGTAAGGGGCATGATCAAGAAGTTTGCAGACGACACAAAAATTGGCAGTGTGGTCGATAGCGAGGAGGATAGCTGTAGGCTGCAGGAAGATATCGATAGACTGGTCAGGTGGGCAGAAAAGCTGCAAATGGAATTCAACCTGGAGAAGTGTGAGATGATGCACTTGGGGAGGTCAAACAAGGCAAAGGAATACACGATTAATGGGAAAATACTGAGAGGTGTAGAGGAAGCGAGGGACCTTGGAGTGAATGTCCAAAGATCCCTGAAGGTAACAGGACAGGGTGATAAGGTGGTTAGGAAGGCATATGGAATCCTTTCCTTTATTAGCAGAATAGAATAGAAGAGCAGGGAGGTTATGCTGAAACTGTATAAATCATTGGTTAGGCCACAACTTGAGTACAGTGTGCAGTTCTGATCACCTCATTACAGAAAGGATATAATTGCACTAGAGAGGGTACAGAGGAGATTTATGAGGATATTGTCAGGACTGGAAAATTGCAGCAATGAGGAAAGATTGGATCGGCTGGGCTTGTTCTCCTTGGAACAGAGAAGGCTGAGGGGAGATTTAATTGAAATGTACAAAATTGTGAGGGGCCTGGATAGAGTGGAGATGAAGGGCCTATTTACCTTCGCAGAGAGGTCAGTGACAAGGGGGTATAGATTTAAAGTGATTGGTAGAAATTAAAGGGGAGAGGAGGAAAGATTTATTTTTTACCCAGAGGGTTGTGGGGGTCTGGAACTCACTGCCTGAAAGGCTAATAGAGGCAGAAACCCTCAACGCATTTAAAAGGTAGAAACATAGAAACGTAGAAAATAGAAGCAGGTGTAGGCCATTCGGCCCTTTGAACCCACTCCGCCATTCATTATGATCATGGCTGATCATCCAACTCCGTAACCTGTTCCCGCTTTCGCCCCATACCCTTTGATCCCTTTAGACCCAAGAGCTATATCTAACTCCTTCTTGAAACCATACAATGTTTTGGCCTCAACTGCTTTCTGTGGTAGCGAATTCCACAGGCTCACCACTCTCTGGGTGAAGACATTTCTCCTCATTTCAGTCCTGAAAGGTTTACCCCGTATCCTTAGACTATGACCCCTGGTTCTGGACTCCCCCACCATCGGAAACATCCTTCCTGCATCTACCCTGTCAAGTCCTGTTAAAACTTTATAAGTTTCTATGAGATCCCCCCTTGCCCTTCTGAACTCCAGCAAATATAATCCTAACCGACTCAATCTCTCCTCATACGTCAGTCCCACCATCCCAGGAATCAGTCTGGTAAACCTTTGCTGCACTCCCTCTATGGCAAGAACATCCTTCCTCAGATAAGGAGACCAAAACTGCACACAATATTCCAGGTGTGGCCTCACCACGGCCCTGTATAATTGCAGCAAGACATCCTTGCTCCTGTACTCGAATCCTCTCACTATGAAGGCCAACATACCATTTGCCTTTTTTACCGCCTGTTGCACCTGCATGCTTACCTTCAGCGACTGGTGTACGAAAACACCCAGGTCTCACTGCATATTCCCCTCTCTCAGTTTATAGCCATTCAGATAATAATCAGCCTTCCTGTTTTTGCTACTAAAGTGGATAACCTCACATTTATCCACATTATACTGCATCTGCCATGCATTAGCCCACTCACTCAACTTGTTCAAATCAGACTGAAGCCTCTCTGCATTGTCTTCACAACTCACCCTCCCACCCAGTTTTGTGTCATCTGCAAATTTGGAGATATTACAATTAGTTCCCTCATCTAAATCATTAATATATATTGTGAATAGCTGGGGTCCTAGCACCGATCCCTGCGGTACCCCATTAGTCACTGCCTGCCATTCGGAAAAAGACCCATTTATCCCTACTCTGTGTTTCCTGTCCGCCAACCAATTTTCTATCCGTCGAAATACACTACCCTCAATCCCATGCCCTTTAATTTTACATGCTAATCTCTTACGTGGGACTTTGTCGAAAGCCTTCTGAAAGTCCAAATTAACCACATCCACTGGCACCCCCTCATCAACTCTACTAGTTACATCCTCGAAGAATTCTAGTAGATTTGTCAAGCATGATTTCCCTTTCGTAAATCCATGCTGACTCTGCCTGATTCTACCATTGTTCTCCAAGTGCTCTGCTATAAACTCTTTGATAACGGACTCTAGAATTTTCCCCACTACTGACGTCAGGCTGACTGGTCTATAATTCTCTGTTTTCTCTATACCTCCCTTTTTAAATAGTGGGGTTACATTAGCTTCGCTCCTATCTGTAGGAACTGTTCCAGAGTTTATAGAATCTTGGAAGATGACCACCAATGCATCCACTATTTCTAGGGCCACTTCCGTAAGTACTCTGGGATGCATACCATCAGGCCCTGGGGATTTATTGGCCTTCAATCCCATCAATTTCCCCAACACCATTTCTCTACTAATACTGATTTCTTTCAGTACCTCTCTCTCACTAAGCCCTGTGTTCCCCAACATTTCTGGAATGATATTTGTGTCCTCTTTTGTGAAGACAGAACCAAAGTATGCATTTAGTTGGTCAGCCATTTCTTTATTCCCCATAATAAATTCCCCTGTTTCTGACTGTAAGGAACCTACATTTGTCTTCACCAATCTTTTTCTCTTCACATACCTATAGAAACTTTTACAGCCAGTTTTTATGTTCCCCGCAAGCTTGCTCTTGTACTCTATTTTCCTCTTCTTCATCAATCCCTTGGTCCTCCTTTGCTGAATTCTACACTGCTCCCAATCCTCAGGTCTGTTGTTTTTCCTGGTATCTGGATATGCACCTCAAGTGCCGTAACTTGCAGGGCTACAGACCAAATGCTGGAAGGTGGGATTAGGCTAGGTGGCTCGTTTTATGGCCCGCGCACACACGATGGGCCAAGTGGCCTCTTTCTATGAGTCTATGATTTCTAGCAGTCCATCAATCTGTGCTCCAGCAGATTACTAGGATTGCTGAGCTGCCACCCTGGGCAGTAGTGGTAGAGGTTCCATGGAGCACAAACCTGCTGTCCTTGCTCAGGATGCCACAGTCACTCTGCCAGTGCCCTTCCTGTTGCCTGTCAATTAGCCAGCCCAGACTACTGCTGTCCATGCCAAGATGTTCCACTCTGAAGCCGGGGCTTCCAGACCCACAGCTGCTTGAGGTTGTCCTACAAGGCCATCTGTAATCTCCCAATCTCGTTCACTGAAAGTCAACAGCCTTTCACCAGCAATGCTGCAGCCACTGTAGTAGCACTGATCAACGCTAGGATAGGCAAAGACACATGGAAGACAGGCACTAAGGTGATTAGTTCACAACTGTATACGTATAGCATGATTTCATTTATAAGTTTGGTTTAGAGTGTTTATTTTATGGTGGCTTTTATTTTTGCTTTGTGGCCAAGAGGACAATCTGATGGCTTCTCACCAGATAGCTGTTGGCAAAGGTTGACCTCTCATGATGGCGAGGTTGTGCAACATGCAGCAGATCACGATGATTCTTGAGACCCACTCTGCTGACTACTGCAGGGCTCATCCAGAGTGGTCCAGGTAGTGGATAAGTTGCTTCAGGATGCCCGTGGTCAGCTCTATCACATTTGTGTGACAGCATGGTATCTGTATGCATGCTGGACGTGTACGTGGATTGCATACCAGAGTCATCAGCCATGTGTTCAGCAGATAGCCCTTGTCACCCAGCAGCCACCCTTTGGTTTGCTGTGGTGGCTGAAAACAGCTGAGACCGAGGACTGTTGTAGAATGAATGCATTGTGACTGCTGCCAGGATACCGGGCAGTGGCCTGCATAATGCACAGCCTATGTTCACACATCGGGTAGATGTTGAGGGAGTGGAATCCTTTTCAGTTCTGGTATATGACAGAGTTAACATGTGGAGTCTGCAAACAATGCGCATGCAGGCAATTGCACCATACACCGTGGGGAAGCCTTCAATCCTAGCAAATCCATGCACATGCTCTTCCTGCTTGTCTCTTGCAATTGAGAATGAAATGTATTCAGCTCTCTTAACATAGAGAGCCTCAGTGACCTCCCTTACACAACAGCAGATGGCAAACTGTGGGATGTTGCTAATATTTCCAGTTCCAGACGGAAGGATACAGATGCAGAAAATTTCATCGACACAGTCATGCACAGAGTCACTGACGATCCGGTCCTCGACCCGCTCTGAGGTTGCAGTTATGGCTGCAGCAGGTGGCTGGTTTCAGTGGTGACCTCCTTAGTGAAGCGCAGATGTCTCACACATTGTTCCTTACTGAAGTTCAGGTGGGAGAATTGATCCCTGAACAACCTGGGGGAATATGACCTCAGCTGAGAGCCCTTCTCTCCCTCCTCTTCCTCCTCCTCCTTCCTCTTCTAGCAGCTTGTCCTGCTCTGTGTGGCCAATGCACATTCTCCCAGTTATGGTCAATTCCAAGAGGAAGGACAACTAGAGTGCCCATGTCCGGAAGCAAGTCATTTGTGCTGAAGCCTCAAGTCAGCAAGGTGTACTTACGCACCTACCACACCGTTCCCTGTAGATTTTTGCAACTTGACAGAACTATAGGAAGCACCAAAACCATGTAGAATTGTAGCAACAGCCAGAAGAAATCAACCTGCAATTAGCCTGGAAGTAGTTGATGATCCCTTTAAATAGCGCTGGTTGGGTTTTTTTCTGCCTATGCGAACCTAAGAGAGGGCAGTGGCTGGAACATGAGCTCCAAAATGACAGTGTCGGCATCAAATTGGTATTGCATATCAATTGACATCATGATCTGCCTGCTCTGCATATTTCTAGCAGACATTCATCGCCTGCATGCATGAATGCCTATGCCTAGATGGTGTCCGGCACTTTACCTCACAATTGTGTATGTGCTGCGGGTGTCATTTTGCAACTCTAACAGCACTCGTGGCACCCAAAGGTCAATTGCTACCCGGCCTAATTTCTTGCTCAAGGAGTTTTTGAGGCCCTATCCTGTGTTTGACTTGGGATCTAACAGAAGCTGCAAATTCTATTTGACACTTCTGATTTTATGCAGATACTGTCATAGCGATATTTCCCTTTTTGTATGCATCTTCGCTGCAATTTACTCTTGAATGCTGGACACAGGGGCCATCTAGTAGCCCCGAGCATCCAGCATTGAAATGTTAGTAGAGGATGCCTTTGAATCTTCTCTGAAGAGAGATCAGTCAGTCAATCTCAAAGGGTTGCCATGTACACTCCAAGGAGCAGTAAACAAAAATAATTCAACCCCCAAAAATTCCAATTGATTTAGGCAGCCCAGAGGCTGTTTCTTCCTGTCCTCCAAGGCCTGTCACAGTAACTTTGCAGTTTGGCACAACTCTTTGGCAGAATACAGGGAGCCTTCAATGTACAAATGACACCCAGCTTCCTTCCAACTGTCAAACACCGAAAACAGTTTGTTGAAAAGCCCGACATACCTGGTATTGCTCGATCTTGGTGGTATTCTGCACTGTGGATCTTGACCTTTTCACTTTGTTTTCTTAAAAAAATGGCCAAAGCACTGCCAATTTCAACACCTCTGTGCTAGAGAGAACAGCAAGAAGCTAATGCCTGGCGGTGTTGCCATAGGATACTGAATAGGATGACTACTCACTGTAAAATATTGAGGGATTATCTCAAACTTAGTCCCTGTATCCAGCACCTGAAAATGAGTTCTAATCACTGCATTGGCAGTAGTGAGTTGAGATACTAGCAGTGGTAATATTAGATATGTACTTAATTGTTTAATTTCTATTGCTTCTCTCACCAATATGCCTGCTGCTAAGACCTGTGTACCTCCTATTACCTAATCTTCTCCTGTTTGTAATGACTCTGTTCTCTCTTGATCTCTGGCTCTACAACCCTCACTTCCTTCCCCACCCCCTAGCTTTCTTCAACAAATTACTGACAGCCTGCCTAGCTCTAGGTCCCATTCACTACTATTCCCCTTTCCACCAAGACTCCTGTCCCTAGGTTCTCATCTGTCATGGGCAGGTCTATGGCTTTCCTTTGCCTTAATAGACATCCTTCACTGTTCCTAGCATTGCTCTTGCTGGCAGCTCTGCCCCAGCAGTCCCCATGCCCAGTATTTATCCCCATTTACTGGCATGTCATATTCCCCTGCAGCTAATGTCTCCAACTTCTTTTCTTTAACAGTGCCTCTAGTGCATCTTTCGCAAGAAAACATCATCGTGTTCTCCTATTCATTTCTACAATGTCTTTGGCTAACCTCTCCATCTGTATTGCCCTAGAAAATGTTCAGTACTGTGAACAAGGACCACCCCATCCACAAACACATCCTGCAGGAGTATATCCATATCCTGAAACCTGGCTCACCAAGTCTGTCCCTCAGTTACACATCCCCACATCATTTGCCCTAACTGCTGCAGCGGATCTACAGCAATAATTTATGAATTCCACTTTGGTCTCTCCTCCTATTTCTCTGGTTTCATCTCCAAATTTGAACAGCTTCTACTTCTCCCATCCCCCCTAAAAGATCATCCATCATCTACCAGCTTCCCTCACCTCTCCTCATTGAGTTCTCCTCTGACCTACCAGCTCTCAATCTCTGTGCTATGATATTCAATATCCTCAGTGATTTAACTTCTTCTTAAGCCCTCTCCCCTCACCACAGCTCATTTCCTTGTGCTCGTTGCCTCCCTTATCCTCACCCTCCTACACACACACACACACACACACACACACACACACACACACACACACACACACACACACACACACACACACACACACACACACAACACAGCCACCTCTTCAGCTAGTTATTTCAAGCAACCTTGACATCTTCAAGGTCTATATCACCAACAGAGTTCTCTTTCTGATCATTTTCACATCTCTTATTTCTTACATATATCTTTAAGTACCTACAATATCATCTTTAATAGATGGGGGAAAAGTCACCCAATTTCTTACGCTTGCCTTTTCATAGCCCAGCCTTCCCCTAAGTTAAATTCATCACTTGAGATGATATTGATATACTGGGCCAGATTTTCATTTAAAATACAGGATATTTTTTGGGCAGTTTTGAGGTGTAAAAATGCATAAACTCTGCAGGTTTGGCATAATACTGAAGAAATGGCCACCAAATTCTTCTCTCCAAAACCTACCAGTCCCAATAACTGACTGTCTTGAGTTCACCCTTATGCACATAAATGAGATCAGGTGGATGTGGCCAAGCTGTTCCCTAATTTCCCCCAATGAGTGACCCTAAACTGATGTTAGGAAGCACCTTCACTATATAAGTGACAATATGAGCATTGCAACAGCATACCTGAAGCAGGTACTGCTTTGGTGAACTTATTGCATCTTTCTACAACTTTTTAAGGTTGGCGATTTTTGTTACGTTGTGCTGCAGAGCTTCACTGAAGAATTCTGTTGACGTTAAAGCGAGTACTGGATAAGTTTAGATCTTGAACTGGGAAATCGATTACTCAGTTTCTTCATCTGTTATGAAGAGGCTGGAATTAAGGAATCTAGAGTGAGACATTATAGAGGTTGCTTGTTTCCAACACATAGATATCCACTCCATACCAACAAGGTCTTACTTGGATTTCTCTTCCTATCAGTACAACAGAGGTGTTATGGACAGGTGGTAAGGGCTGTAGGTGGTTCCCACTGTTCACCTCCCAACTGACCGCAGTTGTGTTTTATTTAAAATGATGAGTTAGTGAGTGCTTTTTAGGGTCAAATAAACAGAAACATGATAAGTTTCCTCATAAGTTAAACAAAAGATACTTAATTATTTATGGTCTCACCCTCACTCACATATTCACTCACCCACACATACCCAAGAATACATAGATAGAGAGAAAAGGATAGGATGCAGCGCAAAGCGAGGTAAGTGTTTGTGTTTTGTGGTAAACCTGTTCAATCCTCTCGGAAGGGCAGTCTCTTTTAAAGGTACAAGCCTGTGTGTTTGTAGTCTTGAACTTGATGAGGTGTTATAGATCTTTAGGTGGTTAAAATTTCAGACTGAAAGTGGTGGTCACTTTCAGTTCCCTACTGTAGCAAGTTGAAGTGTTGAAGAGCTGCAGGTCTCCTTCCTTGCCTGGCTGGACTTCTTTCCACTGCCACTGGCACTGGCTGGACTGCTTTCTGTCATGTTGGCTAGATGTCTCCTCTCTCTCCAGTGGGCTACCTTTTAAGGGCAAAATCCATCACATTAGCAGTTCCGAAGAAGGGTCACTGACCCGAAACGTTAACTCTGCTTCTCTTTCCACAGATGTTGTCAGACCTGCTGAGTGGTTCCAGCATTTCTTGCTTTTATTTCAGATTTCCAGCATCCGTAGTATTTTGCTTTTATTACATGGGAGTTTCTGTTAGTTAACACATGGCCTTCTTCCTTGGTGTAACCACACAATGGACCAGGATGTAGAATCCATGGCTATCTATTGATGTCTGGATGGGTACTATTCTGTTATGATGTGGCTACTTCACACCTTCTTTGCATCAGAAGAAATCCATTCAGTTGAGGAATGTCTCTTGATGGTTTCAGGATGAGTGTCGTTGACACCTCTTAGTCAGGAATGTATCCTTTTGTCCTTTTGAGAGAGTGAGGCAGTTTTTGTATAGACAGGCCAGGTCATCTGACCTTTGGCAGCCATCTTTGCAGCACATTGTCCACTTTTTTAAAGGAAAAATCAATTTCAAAGAGTCCACATTGAATAAAGTTTGTACCTTAACAGTTAGGAATATATGTCTTTACTGGGCATAACAAGAGGACTGCATTTCCCCAGAGGCTATCTGGGAGTTACATCAGCTGCTGCCCTCTTCTTTGGCCTGGCAAACATCTACATAGTTTCAGCCTCAACTTCATGTACCTTCCGGCTGCCAACCTAGCGCAACCTCAGAGGTGTAGAATTAGAGTGAACTGTTCGACATGAAACTCAGCTTCCTCCTTCACATCCATCATTTGCAAAAACAGCTTTCCTTCATCTCAGAAACAATGCTTGTCTCTTACCGTACCATTTCCCCTCAGTCATTAATACATTGATCAACATTTCAGCGCCTTAGAACATAATAATACAAGAACATACGAAATAGGAGCTGGAGTTGGCCATGTGTCCCTTTGAGCCTGCTCCACCTTTCAACAAAATTATGGCTCAACTTCTACCTCAACTCCACCATCCCGCACTATCCCCATATCCCTTAATACCCAAAAATCTATCAACCTCTGTCCTGAATCTACTCAATGACCTGATCATCTACAGCTCTCTGGGGTAGAGAATTCCAAAGATTCATGACCACTTGATTGAAGAAATTTCTCCTCATCTCAGTCCTAAATGGCTGACTCCTTATTCTGGGACTGTGAGCCCATGTTCTAGATTCCCCATTCAGAGGAAACATTTTCTCAGCAACTACCCTGTCAAGCCCATTAAGAATTTCAATGAGATATCCTCTCATTCTTCTACTCTCCAGGGAATATAGGCGTAGTCTACTCAACCCCTACTCAGAGGACAATTCCCTCATTTTAGGAACAATCTAGTGAACCCTCATTGCAATCCTTCTAGGCAGGTATGTCCTTCTTTACTCTTATACTTCAATCTATTTGTAACAAAAGCTAACATACAATTTTCCTTCCTAATTATTTGCTGGACCTGCATGTTAGCTTTCTCAGATTCTTTACAAGGACACCCAGATCCCTCTGAATGCAAACATTACCCAGTCTCTCAACATTCAAAAGAAGTTCTGTTTTTCCATTTTTCCTAACAAAGTGGATAATTTCACAATTCATCACATTGTATTCCATCTGCCATGTTCTTGCCCACTAACCCAGCCTCCCTATATCCCTCTGCAGCCTCTTTGTGTCCTGCTCATTGCTCACTTTTCCACTTAACATTGTATCACCAGCAAACTTGGATATGCTACACTCAGTCCCTTCATCTAAATCATTAATATAGATTGTGAATAGCTGAGTCCCAAGTCTTGATCTTTGTGGTGTCCCGCTGGTGCCTGCGAACCCAAAAATTGAGAATGGATTTTTCTCATGCTGTCCTTGCTGGCCTCCCACTTCCATCCCCATGAATGAAGCAGAATTCATATGGCCCATCTGTGTTAAAGCACCCACCACATTATGTTTGCCGGGTTCCACTGGCCCCTACATCCCAGAGAATTGATCTTCAATCTCACTTTCAAATTTGTCTATGGCCATGTAGTTTTCTCCAGCTGTCTTGCTTTTCACGGATGTTCTGCTGTTCTGACGCTGGCTTTCTACTTGTTCACCACTCCCTTCACTCCACATGGGCAGCACTACATCCCACCCTCTGGATTGGACTTCTTGTCACCTCCTTCCATGCTTTCAAAAACCTTCCAAAGACCAGGTTCTGCAATTGTGCTTCAATCTTCTCCAAATTCCGTTCAACCCTTTCTACTTCTCTATTAGTCCATTGCCCTGCAAAGCAGTCTGCGAGGTCTCCATATGGAAGGAGAGCTATTGAAATGGAAGTCTGTTTTTTTTGGTAGATTCTTGCTGCTAATGAGGTACTGCACCCCAACCAACAGAAATGAGTCCTCCGATAGCAAACGCTTGTGATTTCAATAAACCTAGCTGAATCAAAAACTCCTCCAGTCAGAAAATTAATTTATTTGTTTCTACTGTGCCTACCCACTGTTTCTTCCATGTTTGTGCTTGGGGCCAGGCTGTTCAGTTTTCTGTCAATTAACAACCTCTTTGTCCTAACGCTTTGTCTTTCAGCGCACCATTAACATACCGTTTGCCTTTGCTCCCTGACCTTCTGGTCAGTTATTCTCTGTGACCTCTTTTGTTATCTCTTGCTCCACCCCCACTTTACTTGCTTAAGACCTATTACCTTTCTAGCTTCTGCCAGTTCTGACCTGAAATGTTAACCCTGCTTCTCTCTCCACAGATCCTGCCAGACCGGAGTATTTCCAGCATTTCTTGTTTTTATTTCAGATTTCCAGCATCTGTAGTATTTTGCTTCAATTTTTCTGCTAAATTCACTGCCACTTCTTTTCCAGGAATGCCTACCTTGAAGAAGTTCTGCTCTTCTCTCCAACGGGATTTTCGTTTGTCTCTTTTACCTTGTTCACCTTCATTGCTTTATATTTTCCTCCTGTTGTTTGATAAAGTGCCTACCAAAACTCATTTTCACCACCACATCTCCTTCTTTAGTGACTGTCTCCAGCTCTGACTTATTCCATGTGGATTCCAACTGAAGTTTCACTCTTCATGTTTTGAATCCACCCAGAATTACAGGTATCTCAGACAAATACAACGTTCCTCGGACTGCTGTTCTCGCCGCATCCTGAGATCCACACTCAGTGCCATGCGCCGCCACATGTACACACTGGACCTCTCTCTCCAGAAGCACCACCTCACCTTATCTCAAAGCTGTTCTACTCCACAGTTTCATTTCATCCTTCGTCTTATCTGATGCATTAACAAAAACTTTTTTTCTTCCTTTCAGGTGTTAAGGAATGCACACTCCAGCAGCTGATTGGGACTAATGCCCCTCCAGTTCCATCTGCCCCTTCACTTCCCTTCTGACCCCTTGCCGTGTATTCACTATACCCTTTGACCTTCCCCTCTCTGACGCTGAATGTTCTGTACTCAGCAAAGGACTCAGTTTTATCCCCTTACGTCCCCACCTCAATGAATTTTGCGCTCGGCATGACATTGAGCTCTTCTTCCGTTGCTTTTGCCTCTGGACTCACTTCTTTGACCAGGACTCCTCCCCCCGACCAGTGGACCCATTCACCCACCTCCAGCATTCTCCCTGTACCTGGACCCCTCCCGCTGGCCTCTTACCCGCTCTTGATCTTTTCATTGAAAACTGTTGGCGAGACATCGGCCATCTCAATTTCTCTGCCCCCCCTCACTCACTCTAACCTGTCTCCCTCTGAACTTGCTGCACTCTGTTCTCTCAGGTCTAACCCCGACATGGTCATCAAACCTGCAGACAAGGATGGTGCTGTTGTTGTATGGCGTACCAACCTCTACCTTGCAGAGGCTCAGCGCCAACTCTAAGACACTTCTTCCTACTTTACCCTGGACCATGACCCCACCACCAAACATCAAACTACTGTCCATAGGACTGTCACTGACCTCATCTCCTCTGGAGATCTTCCCTCTCCAGCTTCCAACCTCATAGTTCTGCAACCTCGGACAGCCCACTTCTACCTCCTTCTCAAAATCCACAGACAGAACAGTCCTGGCAGACCCATTGTTTCAAACTGTTCCTGCCCCACCAACCTTATTTCTTCCTATCTTGACTCTATCTTTTCTCCCCTGGTCCAGTCTCTTCCCACTTACATCCGTGACTCTTCTGATGCCCTACGCCATTTGACAATTTCCAGTTTCCTGGCCCCAATCGCCTCCTCTTCACTATGGATGTCCAATCTCTCTACACCTCCATCCCCACCAGTACAGTTTGAGGGCTCTCCGCTTCTTCCTTGAACAGAGGTCCAACCAGTCCCCATCCACCACCACCCTCCTCCGCCTGGCTGAACTTGTTCTCACATTGAACAACTTCTCCTTCAACTCCACTCACTTCCTTCAAGCAAAAGGTGTTGCTATGAGTACCTAGTTATGCCTGTCTTTTTGTGGGATATGTCGAACATTCCTTGTTCCAGTCCTACTCAGGCCCCGTCCCCCAACTCTTTTTCCAGTACATTGATGACTGTATCGGTGCCATTTCCTGCTCCCGTCCCGAACTGGAAAACGTTATCAACTTTGCTTCCAATTTCCACCCTTCTCTCACCTTTACATGGTCCATCTCTGACACTTCCCTTCCCTTCTTCGACTTCTCTGTCTCCATTTCTGGGGATAGGCTGTCTATAAATATCCATTATAAACCCACCGAATCCCACAGCTACCTCGACTACACTTCTTCACACCCTACCTCCTGTAAGGACTCCACTCCATTCTCCCAGTTTCTCTGTCTCCGACGCATCTGCTCTGATGATGCTACTTTCCATGATAGCGCTTCTGATATGTCTTCCTTTTTCCTCAACCGAGGATTCCCCCCCACTGTGGTTGACAGGGCCCTCAACCGTGTCCGGCCTATTTCCCGCACCTCTACCCTCACCCCTTCTCCTCTCTCCCGGAATCGTGACAGGATTCCCCTTGTCCTCACTTTCCACCCCACCAGCCTCCATATCCAAAGGATCATCCTCCGCCATTTCCACCACCTCCAGCATGATGCCACTACCAAATGCATCTTCCCCTCCCCTCGCCTGTCAGCATTCCAAAGGGATCATTCTCTCTGCAACACCCTGGTCCACTCCTCCATTACCCGCACCACCTCGTCCCCTTCCCATGGCACCTTCCTCTGCAATCGCAGGAGGTGTAATACCTGCCCATTTACCTCCTCTCTCCTCACTATCCAAGGCCCCAAACACTCCTTTCAGGTAAAGCAGCAATTTACTTGTACTTCTTTCAATTAGTATACTGTATTCGCTGCTCACAATGTGGTCTCCTCTACACTGGGGAGACTAAACACAGACAGGGTGACTGCTTTGTGGAACACCTCTGCTCAGTCCGAAAGCATGACCCCGAGCTTCCGGTTGCTTGCCATTTCAACACCACCCTCCCGCTCACATGCCCACATCTCTGTCCTGGAATTGCTGCAGTGTTCCAGTGAACATCAACGTAAGCTCGAGGAACAGCATCTTATTTACCATGCTACAGCCTGCAGGACTAAACGTTGAGTTCAATAATTTCAGAACATGACGGGCGCCCTTTTTTATTTTTATTTTTAGTTATTTTTTATTTTTTATGTGTTTATTTTATTTTAGTTTGTTTAGTTTGTTTCTACTATGCCTATCCACTGTTTTTTCCATGTTTGTGCTTGGGGCCAGGCTATTCAGTTTTCTGTCAATTAACACCCTATCTGTACTAATGCTTTGTCTTTCAGCGCACCATTAACATACTGTTTGCCTTTGCTCCATGACCTTCTGGTCAGTTATTTTCTGTGACCTTGTCCGATCAATATCTTCTCTTTTGTTCTCTCTTGCCCCACCCCCACTTTACTTGCTTAAAACTTATTACATTTCTAGCCTCTGCCAGTTCTGATGAAGGATCACTGACCTGAAACGTTAACTCCGCTTGTCTCTCCACAGATGTTGCCAGACCTGCTGAATATTTCCAGCATTTCTTGTTTTTATTTTAATATTTTTGTACACTAGGTGGCACAAATGTACTTTGTAAGTAGATACTAAGTAAGTATATATATATATACTACTATAAATAGATGTATGTGAATGATTTGCCAAACTATACATCAATATAGCAATATAAAAACAAATCTTATGTAAATATATAAATGTACATCGGTGCTTGATATGCCAGACTATATATACATATCAGCTTATACATATATATTTAATATTAGATCTTCAGCGTTGTTCAAAGTGTCAGAGAATACTATGTAACAGAAGATTGAAATAAGAAGCTGTGTAGACAGAAAGTCTATAGTACAGCAGGGAATAGGGTGAGACTGGGGTAAGTAGTGGGGAGATGTAAAGAAGTGACTGCAGAGGAGAGTGGGGTAGGTGGAAATAAATAGCTGAATGAGCAATAAAGGAATGGAGCACTGAAATGGTGAGTCGGTTTAGAGAACTGAGTTGGTTGGATTATGGGGTGGTGGCAAGAGGAGTGAAGTGGAAGTCAAGCGTAAAAAGTTGTAAGCTTCAAAAGTTATTCTTATGAGAAAGATCTTGTATTTCTATAGCAACTTTCACAATGCCCTGAAGCCAATGAACTACTTCTTTCATTGTAACAATGACTATATTTTCTAGAAAAATAAATCAGCCAATTTGTGCATGGCAAAGTCCCACAAACAGCAACGAGATAATCTGTTTAAGTGATTCTGGTGAAGTTGGCCAGGGGTCGGCAACGTGTCCATACACGGAAACCGGTGTGCGCTGTAAAAATTTTGGGGTCCATGACTAGTAATTTCAAGATTGAGAAATTTCCCATTGGCTTCTTCTTTCCAGACAAGTTCAACTTAAAAACAATTCACAGCCACCAGGTGCTGGGAGCGGGTATAGCGACTTCCGAACTCAGGACAAGTTTGGGATTTTCTGGCGGGTTCCGATTTTTATTTTATAAGCCCGCCAAAAAACCCCCCAAACTACTTGTCCTGAGTTCGGAAGTCGTTGTTCCTGCTCTCAGCACCCGTCAGCTGTGAAACTGCTGGAAGTGAATTTTTCAAAAATACTGACCAATGACAAAGCAGCTCTGAGGAAAGTTCCCATTCTCTGCAACTATCAGAGAGAGAGGGAGAGTGTGGGGGGGTGGGCAGAGAGAGGGAGAGGAGGGGAGAGAGAGAGATAGAGGGACAGAGAGACAGGGGGGAGAGAGAGAGGGGAACAAAGAGAGGGGGAAAGAGGGAGGGAGAGAGAGAGGGGAGGCAGAGAGTGGGAAGGGGAAGAGAGAGAGAGAGGGGGAGAGAGGTAGGGGAGGGGGAGAAGAGGGGAGTGAGAGGGAGTGGAAAGAGCGAGGGGTGGAGAGAGGGAGGGATCAGAGAGAGAGAGGGGCGAGGGAGGGGTAGGGTGGAGGGAGGGGAAGAGGGACAGAGGGGGGGCAGAGAGAGAGAGCGGACAGAGAGAGAGAGGGACAGAAAGAGGGGGACAGAGAGGGGGAGGGAGGAGGAGAGAGGGAGAAGGAGGGGAAGCGAGAGAGGGGGGACAGAGAGAGGGACAGAGAGAGAGAGGGATGGAGAGAGGGGGGACAGAGAGGGGGAGGGACAGGGAGAGAGAGGGGAAAAGAAGAGGGGAGAGAGAGAGGGGGACAGACAGAGAGAAGGAGAGAGAGGGGAGTGGAGAGAGAGAGGGGGACCAGAGAGAGAGGAGAGAGAGAGAGGTCGCAGAGAGAGAGAGGGGGGACAGGGAAAGAAAGCCGGGACAGAGAGAGGGGGAGGGAGGGGGAGAGAGAGGGAGAAGGAGGGGGAGAGAGAGAGAGGGGGGGGTCAGAGACAGGGAGAGGTGGAGAGGGGGGACAGACAGAAGAAGGAGAGGGGTGGGGGAGCGAGACGGGAGAGAGAGAGAGGGGGTGGAAAGAGAGAGGGGGGCCACAGAGAGAGGGGGAGGGAGTGAATGAGAGGCAGAGAGGGGGAGACAGTCAGGAAAGAGGGAGGGAAAAGAGAGAGGGACGGGGTGGGGGAGGGAGAGAGGGAGGGAGAGAGAGAGTGAGAGTGGGTGACAGAGACAGAGAGAGGTCACAGAGAGAGGGGGGCAGAGAGAGAAAGCGGAGACAGAGAGAGGGGGAGGGAGGGGGAGAGAGAGGGAGAAGGGGGAGAGAGAGCAGGGGCGGGGACAGAGACAGGGAGAGGTGGAGAGAGAGGGGGGGACAGACAGAAAGAGGGAGAGAGAGGGGGTGGAGAGAGAGGGGGAGGGAGAAGGGAGAGAAAGAGGGGGGCAGAGAGAGAGGGGGAGGGAGGGAGTGAAGGAGAGGCAGAGAGGGGGAAACAGTGAGGAAAGTCGGAAGAGAAGAGAGAGGGATGGGGAGGGGGAGGGAGAGAGAGAGGGAGAGGGGGAGAGGCAGAGAGGGGCGACAGTGAGGAAAGAAGGAGGGAGAGGAGAGATGGAGGGAGAGAGGAGAGGGAGAGAGTGGGGCGAGGGGGGGGGGAGTGCCAGAGAGAGACAAGGGGAGAGAGCGAGGGGGAGGTGAGAGGGAGAGGGGAGAGGGAGAGAGAGGGGGCAAAAGAGAGAGGGGGAGGGAGGGGAAGAGAGAGGGAGAAGGAGGGGGAGAGAGAGAGAGGTGAGGACAGAGACAGAGGAAGAGGTGGAGGGAGAGAAATGGGGGGTAGATAGAGAGAGGGATAGAAAAGGGGGTGGAGAGAGAGGGGGGCAGAGAGAGAGAGGGAGAGAAGGAATGGGAGGGAGGGGAGAGAGAGAGGGGGAGGGAGGGAGAAAGGAGAGGCAGAAAGGGGGAGACAGTGAGGAAAGAGGGAGGGAGAGGAGAGAGGGAGGGAGAGGGGGGACAGAGAGAGAGAGAGAGAGAGAGAGAGAGGGAGGGGATCTCAGAGAGAGAGGGGGGGGAGAGAGAAAGAAGGGGGACAGAGAGACGGAGACAGAGACAGGGAAGGGGGGAGGAGGAAGGGGAGAGAGAGGGGGGACAGAGAGGGGGAGAGAGAGACAGGGGTTGGAGTGACAGAGAGTGAGGCCAGAGAGGGAGAGAGAGGGGGAAAGAAAGGGGGGTGGAGAGAGAGTGGGGCAGAGAGAGAGCGAGACAGGGGTAGGGGGAAGTGAGAGGGGAGAGAGAGGGGGGGGGGGGGTCAGTGAGAGAGAGGGAGAGAAGGAATGGGAGAGAGGGGAGAGAGAGTGGGGAGGGAGGGAGGGAGAGGCAGAAAGGGGGAGACAGTGAGGAAAGAGGGAGGGAGAGGAGAGAGAGAGAGAGAGAGAGGGGGGATCTCAGAGAGAGAGGGGGGGGAGAGAGAAAGAAGGGGGACAGAGAGGCGGAGACAGAGACAGGGAAGGGGGGAGAAGGAAGGGGAGAGGGAGGGGGGTCAGAGAGGGGGAGAGAGAGACAGGGGTTGGAGTGACAGAGAGTGGGGCCAGAGAGGGAGAGAGAGGGTGTGGAGAGAGAGTGGGGGGCCAGAGAGGGAGGGGAAGGGAGCGGGAGGGGGAGAGAGAGAGCGAGAGAGAGAGGGGTGAGAGGGGAGAGAGAGAGGGAGGGGGAGAGAGGGAGAGGTAGGGAGGGAAGGGGAAAAGGGATGGACACAGAGGAGGGGAGAGGGGGAGAGAGAGAGGGGAGAGAGATGGACACAGAGAGAGGAGAGAGATTGGCAGGGATGGAGAGAGACAAGAAGGGAGAGAGAGTGGTGAAGAGAAAGGGAGGGGAGAGAGAGAGAGATGAGAGAGGGAAGGAGGGAGGTGGGAGTAAAAGAGAGAGGATAGTAAGAGAGAGAAAGGGGGGAGATCGATGGATACAGAGTGAGGAGCGAGGGGGGAGTGCGAGAGGGGAGAGAGATGGACACAGAGAGGGAGAGAAAGAGGGGGGAGAGAGAGAAAGAGGGGGGAACAGGGAGAGGGAGAGAGAGAGTGAGGGATGGACTGAGAGCGAGGAGTGAAGGGGGAGTGTGAGAAAGGAGAGATATGCACACAGAGGAGAGAGAGAGGGGTGACAGATGGACCGAGAGAGAGAGAAAGAAGGGAGAGTGATTGACACAGAGAGGGAGGGAGGAGAGTGAGGAGGGAGAGAGAGAGGAGGGAGGTGGAGAGAGGGAGGGTAGAGAGAGAAAGGAGAGAGGGGTGAGAGAGAGAGAGAGAGGAGAGAGAGGGGGAGAGAGAGAGGGGTTGGGGGAGACAGAAAGAGGGCGAGAGAGAGGGCGGGAGGTGGATGGACACAGAGGGAGGAGAGAGAGGGGGAGAGATGGACAGAGAGAGAGAGGTGAGAGATGGACTCAGAGTGGTGATCGTGATTGACACAGAGAGGGAGAGGGAGAGGGAGAGGGCAGAGAAAGAGATCAAGATCACACCTGGAAGATGGACATCTATCTGGATTTTCCACATCACTATATCAAGTGTGGGCAGACACTGACTACTTGTACAAGCAAAAACAAATGCCAGGTATCTCAATAAATAGGGAGAAATGCATTTTAAATCGGATTGTGTTTTGATGGCATTAGGGTGGCTATACACTTTATATGCAAATTAATTACCCCCATGTCCGTGGCTGAATCAATAATTTTGTCAAATGACCACAGTGTAACATGTTGGTGCCTATCCCTGAGGTTGGCTGGGACAGCTCCCATGGTCTGCTTCGAAATAATGCTATGGGATCTTTTATATCCACCTGAGGAGGTAGATAGGGCCTCAGTTTAACCTAACCCTAACATCTCATCCAAAAGACATAACCTCCAACACTACAACACCCCTACATTGCTGCACTGAAGTGTATCTGGAGTGGTGCTTGAATCCATGATCACCTGACTCTGAGGTGAGACAGCTATCACTGAGCCAAAACTGACACCTCAAATATGAGTGGTGCATAATGTAGAAATATGGAAAGAAGTACATGTTCCGAGGTTGTGCAACTGGAGTATTTTTAGTAAAAAAAATTGTGGGACATCAGAAGCTTGGAGAGGGGGTTTTGTATTTAAAATAAAGGAATGGATGGGAAGGCAGTGGATGAAATAGATGGAAGAGCTGGGTGGTAGGTGGGACATTAAAATAACCATTGGGCAGGTTGATATAGCAGGAGGAAAGTAAACATAATTATTTTAAAAATCTGAGCAGGTTTAAGACCTACAGTAATGAATGTCAGCAAGATGACAAAGTGTTGGAAGGAAGAAATTTAAATCAATACAGTAACAATTGCTAACATAAAAACAGAAAGTGCTGGAAATACTCAGCAGGTCAGGCAGCATCTGTAGAGCGAGAAGCAGAGTTAAAGTTTCAGGTCTGTGACCTTTCATCAGAACCGGCAAAGGTTAGAAAAGAATTAGGTTTTAATCAAGTGGGGGCAAGGTTGATGGGGAACAGAACAAAAGGGAAGGTGCGTGATAGGGCAGAGGGCAGGAGAGATTAAATAACAAAGCAGTCCTGGGACATAGGCAAAGAGCGTGTTGATGGTTGTGGTGAAAGACAAAGCATTAGTCCAGAGACAGTGTTAATGGCAGAATAATGAGCACATGGTTAAAAAATAAAATAAAATAATTTTAAAAATAGAAAATGTACAAAAAGGCCAGTCATGCTCTGAAATTGTTGAACTCAAGGTTGAATCCGCAAGACTGTAGAGTCGAAAGATCAGGTGCTGCTCCTCGAGCGTGTGTTGATGTTCACTGGAACACTGTAGCAGGCCAAGGACAGAAATGTTGGCATGAGAGGAGATGCTGCCTGAGTTGCTGAGTATTTCCAGCACTTTCTCTTTTTATTTCAGATTTCCAGCATCTGCAGTATTTTGCTTTTATTTCAACAATTTTGAATATCCTCTTTATATTGTGAAACAATTTTCACAATGTATAACAAACTCCTATTGCTTAAAAAACACCAGTTGCAATTCAGAAGAAACTGTGGACGTGTGAGATTGCATACATGTAGCTGTACAAAGGCCATGGTGGAACTTGGCAGTTCTGCTCGACCTTGAGCAAAAGGCTACAAAATAAAACCATTAATAACAGTGAAACAATGCATTGTAATTCCAACATGCAGTGCTGGGGCAGTTAGTGAAAAAGACTCATTCTATCGCTATTGAACGTCCAACCTTGGCCATGCTGGAGAAGAGAATATTTTTCCCATATCAGCATCAAGGACTCGCAGCTCTACTATCGAACAGATGAGCTGCACAGTAAAGCTCCCTGCATTGAGAGGCAATACAGTGTACTTCCCCAAAGGAAGTAAATATGGCTGAGCCATTGTCAGTCACTTCCTGGTGTCTGTCTGGGAGCATGCTAGCCCATCCAACTTTCTCATGCATGCTGTGCATAGCTCCAAGAGTCCTGGGAACTGGGGATTAGACTACATTCATCATCATTCCCTCATTTTTCAGTTAGTTCTGGAGTTGTGTAAACAGGCTAAAATAGTATTGTATTTCATGCAATAAATTTTAACTAGTTAACGATATAATTGTCAAAGACATCTTCCTGCAAACTCTGTTGGTGATTATATCAATCCTAAGTGGTGAGCAGGGAGCAAAAGTACTTATTTCCGTACAGTTTTGTCCTTTGTGTGTGAATTATTCAAGAGGCAGCATAGAATTTAATTGTTGGCAACACAATGCAAAATTGCACAGTGAAGAAAATTTAATACCAACTATTACAGTATCTGACCTCCCAAGAATATGTGAAGCCAGCAAACCCATCAGCAATGAAAAAGATGGTCCATCAGTTCAATGACTACTTTCCTTCCTTCTACAATTCATAGACATTTGAAACACAATCTTGGTATATCATAACCTCCTTTTGATTTAGTATTCTCTCCTCTGAGTCAGGGTTGCCCAGTGTTGCTAGGTAATACATAAGGCATTAAAAAATGGAAAAGACCATGGCAGTTGATATAGGGATAATGAATGGACACTTTTTAAAGTGACAAATCTTGCACACTTATTGGAAAAAGCAAGATATTTTTTTCCAAGAGGCTGCATGGCCAGTTCAGCTGCTACAGTCATTTAATTGTTGCTGCAGCAGCCATTTCCCCTGCCCCCTACATCGAGCTCAGAAGTGCAGGTGACATTAGCACCAGGGGCCAACTGGAGATATGACAATGGGCCCAGTCCTGGACAAGTCACTAGGCTCAGTGCCAGCTGGCTTGGGCAGAAAGAACACCCTACCCATGCATCCTGTGAGGAAAATCTCCGTTACTGTATCCTCGACCACAAGAAGCTCTGCTGTGAATGATGTGACTGCCATGCTGCAGTGGTCAATAAAATTAGTCAAATGTTTCCTGTTGCAGACTCTGAGACATTCCTAGAAGCATTTGCGATGTGTGTGTGGGAGGGAGGGTGGATGGGAGGGGGGGGGGAGGCAGGATTTGCATATTTTTGCTTTTTAAAAATGTCAAAATTTGATGCATTTGGGCAATGCAAACAACAGACAATTAATAACTGGGGCTGGAATGCTAAGTTAATGACTGCCTGTGGAGACAAAATTTTCCTAAATACGTGCATTCCTTGTGGAAGAAGTGAAAGCGAAGTGACACTCAGCAAGATTCAACTTGAGTCATTCGGCCTGCCCAAAATAAATCAGTCATGCTGTGGTTGCGCATTAGAGTTAACAGCAGTTCAATAAGTGTAAGATAGTACTTGCTGAGGGGAAAAAGTGTTCCATTAATAAAAATAGCCATTACCAGCAAGTATATAATTGTATCAGAAACGGGGGGCCAGAACATCAAATAGAAAGCAACTGGCAAAAGTCTTTGCACTGAAAATTAGGTTAGGGCATTTACTTTTCAGTGTGTAGTACATTAATTAGCTATACAGATGTGTGAACACTAGTCAGGACTTGTAAACTTCTAACTTGCCCACGATTACCCAATGGTTTCCTGAAAACAAAATTTTATTTCCTTGAAGCTCAGGCTTTTTTGAAAGCAATCAAGTTAGTTCTTGACTCTTTCCCCAGATTCCGGCAATATTTTCAAGGCTATGATTGAATCTATATCCACCACCCTATCAGGCAGTGCATTCCAAATCATTTGTTGTATAAAAAGATTTTCCTCATGTCGCCGCTGGTTCTTTTGCCCATTACCTTAAATCTGTACCCTTTGGTTACCAACCCTTCAGCAATCGAAAAAAAAACCCCAGCTTCTCCAGTCTATTCAATGTAATTCCTCAGCCCTGGAACCATTCTAGTAAATCTCTTCTGTACACTCTCCAAAGCCTTCACGTTCTTCCTAAAGTGTTGGGCCCAGACTGGACACAATGCTCTAACGGATGTTTTATTTAGGTTTAGCATGACTTTCTCGCTTTTGTATTCTGTAGCACTATTTATGAAGCTTAGAATCTCATATGCTTTATTAATTGCTGTTTTAACCTGTTCACAAACACCCCCAGGTCTCTCTCCTCTTGCACTCTCCTTAAAATTATGCCAATTAGTATGTGTTGTCTCTCCTCATTCTTTCGACCAAAATATATTACTTAACACTCTTCTGCATTGAATTTCATCTGGAATGTCTCTGTCTATTCCACCAGCCTGTCTATGTCCTCTTGAAGTCTATTACTGTATTCTTCAGTGTTTACTACACTTCCAAGTGTCATGTCATGTGCAAATTTTGAAATTGTGCCCATATTTATATAGCTCTTTTCACATTGTCATGCTAGGCCCCCACCTGCCAAGAACAAGGCATATTAATTTTGTCATGAACATTGATTTTAAACTGTTACTGGAGTTAAGAAAGAACTTGTTAAACAGATCAGTTGTGGCTGGAAAAGATATTTGCATATTAATCGACAGTGTTTGGAAGGACAAAGCAGCCATTCCCTGACATCCAACCCACAATGGAATTTTGATCACTAGACGTTGAAGGTGGGGGAGCTTGCATTCCAGGTTGACTGCTAAGATGGCCGAATACACAAACGTACATGGTCAAACCAGCTAGTCATATGACTAACCTGCTGGGTAACCGAAGTTTTTGAATTTGTACAAACAGTTTGGGCAGAAAGCTGTTTGCTCCTGGACTGAGAAGATCTCTTCTGTCTGCTCCCATCTCTTTCTCACAAGCCTCTGAATCCACTGAAGACACATGAACCCCAAGAGAGAAAAGTCTCCTACATGAACAAGGTTTAAGAAAAATACTGGGCCCCAACAAAAAGCAAGATCTACCTACAATCAAGTGCTCTACAGTGAGCTCAAAGAACCATAACAACTCTTTAGATATTGCTTCAAACCTTTCCACTTTATTTTTCTTCTGCTCATTTCTGTCTCTTGCATGTGTGTATCGTGTATGTATGCTAGCATGGGCGTGTTGTGTATCCATAGGCATTAACCGAATTAGAGTTTAAGTTTAATAAATTTCAACTTTTCTTCTTTAAACCTAAGAAAGCCAGTTTGTGCTGATTTCTTTGCCTTATAATTGGAAAGCGGTGAACAAGGATTCACCAAGGGGGAGCTAAAAACAGTGTGTTTAAAAATAAAATCCTGTTACAGTAAGACCAGGTGAATGCTGAAAGCGAACCCTAGACCTCTTTCTCACCTGGTCATAACAATGTAATAAAGCATCCCAAGGCACTTCACAGCAGCATTATAAAACAAAATATGACATCGAGCCACATAAGGAGATATTGGGTCAGATGACCAAAAGCTTGGTCAAAGAGGTATGTTTAAAGGAGTGTCTTAAAGGAGAAAAGCGAGATAGCTAGGTGGAAAGGCGGTGAGGTGTTAGGATGATATTCCAGAGTTTAGGCCATGGCCATTGTAGGTACAATCACCAATGGTGGAACGATTAAAATCGGGAATGCTGAAGAGGCCAGAATTAGAGGACTGCAGATATTTTAGAGGATTGTGGGGCTGGAGGAGATTACAGAGATAGGGAGGTGCATGGCCATGGAAGGATATGAAAACAAGAATGCAAATTTTAAAATCAAGACATTGCTTGACTGTGAGCCAATGTAAGTCAGCTAGCACAGGGGTGAGAGGTGAACAGGACTTAGTGCGAGTTAAGACGTGGGAAACGTAATTTTGGATGACCTCAAGTTTGCAGAGGGTAGAATATGCTAGATCAGCCACGAGTGCATTGGAATTGTCAAGTCTAGAGGTAACGAAAGCATGCATGAGGACTTCAGCAGCAGATGAGCTGAGAGAAGGGCAAAGTTGAACAGTGTTACGGAATTAAAAATAGGCAGTCTTAGTGCTGGCACGAATATGTGGTCAAAAGTTCACTTTGGGGTCAACTGTGACACCAAGTTTGTGAACAGACTGGCTTAATCTCAGACTCATAGGTACCAACACCTCCCTGGATCCTTCTTCCCCTTCCCTCCGATCCTATCTCTTCTTCAAATCTGACCCCTTGCGGTATATTCACAATACCCTCTGAACTTTCCCTCTCTTGCCTCTAATGATCTGTCATCAACAAAGGCCCCTTACAGCCCACCTCAATGAATTTCGAGCTCAGCGCGATGTTGAGCTCTTCTTCTGTTATCTCTGCCTCAGTGCCCACTTCTTTGACCAGAAGTCCTCCCCCCACTCAGCGGACCCTTTTACTCATCTCCAATATTCTCCCTCCACCTGGACCTTAATTTTTTCATTGAGAACTGCTGGCATGACATCGACTGTCTCAGTTTTTCTGCTCCCCTCTTTCACACCAACGTAGCTCCCTCTGAACTTGCAGCACTCCGTTCTCTTAAGTTTAACCCTAACATCGTCATGAAACCTACTGACAAGGGTGGTGCTGTTGTTGTCTGGTTTACAAACCACTACCGGATGCCAACTCTCTGACACTTCCTCCTGTCAATGCCCCGCCAACTCCCCCCCACCCCACCCCCCCAAATCCCCAGACCATAATCCCACTACCAAACATCAAGCCATTGTATTCAGGACTGTCACTAACCTCATCTCCTCTGGAGATTTTCCATCCACGGCCTCCACCCTCACAGTTCTCCAACCCCATACAGCCCGCTTCTACATCCTTCCCAAAATTCACAAACAAGACTGCCTTTGTAGACCCATTGATACAGCCTGCACCTACCCCACTGAACTGATTTCTTCCTATCTCGACTCTATTTTTACTCCCTTTGTCCTCTCTCTGCCCACCAACATCTGTGACTCTTTCAATGCCCTCCGTCATGTCAACTGTCTCCTATTCACCATGGATGTCCATTCCCTCTACACCTCCATCCCCCACCAGGATGGTCTGAGAGCACTCCACATAATCCTAGAACTAGGCCCAACCAGTCCCCATCCACCCTCCTCCACCTGGCTGAACTTGTTCTCACATTGAACAACATTTCCTTCAACTCCATTCACTTCCTCCAAGTAAAAGGTGTTGCTATGGGTATCCGCATGGCGTCCTTGTGTGGGATATGTGGAATATTCCTTGTTCCAGTCCTACTCAGCTCCCTTCCCTCACCTTTTCTTCCAGTACATTGATGACTGTATCAGTGCCACTTCCTGCTCTTGCTCTGAACTGGAAAATTTCATTGACTCTGTTTCCAATTTCTGCCCTTCTCTCACCTTCGCATGGTCCATCTCTGTCTCTTCCCTTCCCTTCCTTGACTTCTCTGTCTCCATTTCTGGGGATAGGTTATCAACTAATATACACTATAAGCCCACAGACTCCCACAGCTACCTGGACCACATCTGCACAACTCATTTTCTGCAAGGATTCGATTCCTTTTTACCAGTTTCTCTGTTGCTTCTGTACAGACAATGCAACCTTCCATACTAATGCTTCTGATATGTCTTCCTTATTCCTCAACCGAGGATTTCACCTCCTCCCACTGTGGTTGATAGGGCCCTCAATTGTGTCCGATCTATTTCACACACTTCTGCTCTCACTCCTTCCTCTCGCTCCAATAATCACAATAGAGTTCCCCTTGTCTTCAGCTTCCACCCCACCAGCCACTGCATTCAAAAAAAAAGGAATGAAACCAGACAGACCACCCGGCATCGACCTAGGCACCGGAAACGACAACGGCAAAACCAGCCCTGTCGACCCTGCAAAGTCCTCCCGACTAACATCTGGGGGCTTGTGCCAAAGTTGGGAGAGCTGTCCCACAGACTAGTCAAGCAACAGCCTGACATAGTCATACTCACGGAATCATACCTTACAGACAATGTCCCAGACACTGCAATCACTATCCCTGGGTATGTCCTGTCCCACCGGCAGGACAGACCCACCAGAGGTGGTGGCACAGTAGTATACAGTTGCTTGTTATTTAAATTCTCCACCTTGCTCCCATTCAGACCTTTCTGTCCTTGGCCTGCTACAGTGTTCCAATGAAGCTCAACTCAAGCTTGAGGATCAGCACCTCATCTTTCGACTGGGCACTTTGCAGTCTTCTGGACTCAACATTGGGTTCAATAATTTTAGATCATAACCTCTGCCCCCCATTTTTTTTCTTTGTTCATTTTTTTTTTGCTGATTCATTATCCTTCCCCCACCATTTCTTTCATAATCCCTTTACTTTATGTTCGAACGGCTGCTATCCTGTCATTTACACTACATCCAGATTTCTGTTTTGTTTTTTTACTTGTCCCATTACCACTCCATTTGTTTTTTTTACCATGAAACCTTTTGTCATTTAATCTCTCCTTCCCTCCACCCTATCACAGACCTTCCCTTTTGTTCTTTCCACACCCTCCCTTTCACTTGCTCAAAATCTATTACATTTCCAACTTTTGACAGTTGTGATGAAGGGTCACAGACTTGAAACGTTAATTCTTTTTCTCTCCCCACAGATGCTGCCAGACCTGCTGAGTATTTCCAGCATTTTCTGTTTTTGTTTCAGATTTCCAGCATCTGCAGTATTTTGTTTCTGTGTTGTTAATCTCAGACTGTTGCCAGGGAGAGGGATGGAGTCAGTAGCTAGGGAATGGAGTTTGAAGGGGGGAATGAAAATGATGGCTTCAGTCTTCCCAATATATAAATGGAAGAAATTTCTGCTCATCCAGTACTGGATGTCAGATAAGCAGTCTGATAATTTAGCAACAGTGGAGGAGCCGAGAGAGGTGATGGTGAGGTAGAGTTGGGTGTCAACAGTGTACATGTGAAAACTAGCGCTATGCTTTTGGATGATGTCGCCAAGGGGCTGCACAGAAATTAGAAATAGTAGGGGGCCAGGGATAGCTCCCCGGAGGACATCAGAAGTAATGGTGCGGGAGCAGGAGGAGAAGCCATTGCAAGTGCTTCTCTGGCTACGATTAGATATATGTGAATGGAGCAAGGTGAGAGCAGTCCCACCAAGCTGGTTGACAGTGGAGAGGCATTGGAGAAGGAAGGTGTGGTCAACAGTGTCAAAGACTGCAGATAGGTCGAGAAGAACAAAGAGGGAACATTTACCTTTGTCACAGTCAGATGGGATGTCATTTGTAACTTTGATAAGAGCTGTTTCAGTATTGTGGTAGCACTGAAACCTGATTGCAGGGATTCAAACATGGGGTTCTGGGAAAGATGGGAATGGATTTGGGAGGTGACAACATGTTCAAGGACTTTGGAGAGGAAAAGGAAGGGATCCTCAAGTTCAAGTCATTAATATATATCACAAATAGCAGTGGTCCTAGTATTGAACCATGATGAACACCATTTTATACCTTTCTCTAGTCTGAAAAACAGCTATTCACCACAACTCTGTTTTCTATCGCTTAGCCAATTTTGTGGCCATGCTGCTTTTGCTCCTTTCATCTAACAAGCCTACCCTAATATGCTGTACTTTATTAAATGCCTTTTGAAAGTCCATTTGCACAACAGCAACTGCACTGCCCTCATTCAGTCTCTTCGTTACCTCATTAAAAACTCAATCAGGTTAGTCAAAACTCTTAATAAATCCATGCTGGCTCTTTTATTAGTCCATGCTTACCAAGTAGCTGTTAATTTTCTCCTGGATTATTGTTTTTAAAAGCTTCCCCACCACTGATGTTAAACTTACTGGCCTGTAATTGTCAGCTTTATCCTACTCCCCTTTGATGCTGATTCAAACCTGGCTCGGAAGGGGAGCAGCTCTGGAACTGCAATGGCAGTTTTGGACTCCAAAGCTCGAGAGATGTTTATGTTGCTCTGAGTGACAGGACTGATGCCTTGATCAAAATTAGTACCAAAATAAGATGAGGTTTTGTATGATTCAATTTACCTCATAATCCATAAGCTAGAGATTTTGCTTAGTTGTCCACGCAGCAAGGTAGAAAAGAAAGAAGGAACTTACATTTGTATAATTTGTACGAATGTAAACTGAATTGTCTTTCACATCCTCAGGATGTCCCAAAATACTTGACAGTCGATGAATTGCTTATAAAGTGTAGCCACTGTTTTAAAAGCCTGTTACTCGACCCGCACCCGACGGGACCCGACGACATGTGTCAGGTTCGGGTCGGGTCAGGTTGCACTTCCGGGTCCGGCATTCAGGCTTGGGTTGGGCCGGGTTGGACATGCTCTATCATAGGTAAATGGCTCTACTGTTAATTTAATTTTTGGACTAGAAAGATGGCTTTGTTACAGTTATTTTAAGCTTGTACAGATCTGCAACAAAGTGAAAAACGGAAGGTATGTTAACTGATGGTCAGGTCGGGTTGGGTTGGGCGCAGGTAAAAATGGAAGGACTCGGGCCAGGTCGGGCTTGGGTTGGATGTGGTTCTGTTGTGCTCAGGTCGGGTTTTTTTTTGCAGACCCGAGCAGGCCTTTACACTGTTTTGTAGACAAACAGCAGCCAATTTGCATACAGCATGGTCCCACAAACATCAGTGAAATACTAAAATATAAGCAAAATACTGCAGATGCTGGAAATCTGAAATAAAAACAAGAAATGCTGGAACCACTCAGCAGGTCTGGCAGCATCTGTGGAAAGAGAAGCAGAGTTAACGTTTCGGGTCAGTGACCCTTCTTCTGGACTCAACATTGGGTTCAATAATTTTAGATCATAACCTCTGCCCCCCATTTTTTTTCTTTGTTCATTTATTTTTGCTGGTTCGTTATCCTCCCCCCACCATTTCTTTCATAATCCCTTTACTTTGTGTTCGAACGGCTGCTATCCTGTCATTTACACTTCATCCAGATTTCTGGTGCAGGCTACACTGGATATCATTTTGTTGAGCTCACTAGCGTGGGCACTGAGAGTGTGCGTTGGAAGTATGTAGTGGAGGCAGATAGTAATGTTAATCAGTGTGTAATGCTGAATTGACTCGAGCGCTAGCATTTTCAACCAAAAAGCTCCAGCTAACGTCCTCTCTTGACTTCACATAGCTGGACATGTGATCAGCAGCTTAAAGTTAGTAGAAGTCTGGCCAGGTTGCACTTCTTGAGTAACTAAAAGGAGAAAGACACAAGGGTAAGTTTATGGTTCGGCAGTAGGGCAAAGTAAGATGTGCATGCTTGCACCATCTGCAGCTTGTAAATCAGAAAGGTGTGTGCAATAAGGGGGACTTGGGATGTGAGAAGGAGGATTAGGTATGAGGATACTGTCATCTTTGATGATTTCAGTCCCACCCTGGCCACGGCCTAAGTAATGGCTAAGTCATTGATGGTGAGCACAGTCTCTTCCACTGGGGTATGGACATGCAGCATGCCTGTCCGCCACTGGTTAGCTGCTGCTGCGTGCATTTTCACATCACCTGAAAGAAAAAAGGAAGTGTGTCAGTGAATTGTGGTGCAATCTGTTTGGCTAATATGGCTGTCATGGTTGAATAACTGTCAGTGTGTGAAAGCTGTGGGATGTGGGTGTATGGCTTGCAGCAGTGCTAAGTTGTGAGGATGTGGTGGAGCATATGAATGTCAGGTATGTGTTGTGATTGCTAGAGATTGTTGCTAGGCGAGTGATGGGAGTGTGGTGAATTGAGCAGTGGCTAAGGCAAGTGGTGCAGTTGGTGGGATATGGCATTTGAAGATGCATTCACTGACCTTGACCACTTGTGTGAGGTCATTGAACTTCTGGCAGCACTGCATTCATGTCCTCGGGGCTGGCATTGACCTCCACAGCTATCTGCTCCCACTGCCCTCTGAGCATATGTGTGGTGGGCCTTCTAACCCTTGTGGATACAGGATATTTCTCCTCCTTTCCACCTCCTCCACCAAGGTCTTCAATGCTGTGTCCAAAAATCTTAGAGCTTATTTGTTTCCATGTTGTACCACTTGTGTGTCTTTCTGAGCTCAAACTCCATTCTGGAATAAGTCAACCATGGCTGAGTTGGTTGTGCTTTTGCCTCTGAGTCAGAAGGTTGTGAGTTCAAGCCCTCTCTAGGTATAAGCATCTAGGCTGATGCTCCAGTGCAGTATTGAGAGTATGCTGCACTGTTGGAGGTGCTGACTTCCAGATAATATATTAAACTGATGTCCTGTCTACTTTCTCAGGTGGATGTAAAAGTTCCCATGGCACTATTTTTGAAGAGAAGCAGGTGAGTTATCCCTGGTGTCCTGGCTGAGATTTATCTGTCAATCAGTAGTACTAAAAACAGATTATTTAGCCATTACCACATTGCTGTTTGTAGGAGCTTGCTGCATTTCCTACAACAGTGTCTGCTCTTAAAAAAGACTTCATTGCCTGCAAATCGCTTTGGGACATCCTGGGGTCATGAAAGACACTATATAAATGCCTGTCTTTCTTTTTAAAACGACTTGCCGCACCCATTTCAGTCAAAATGCACCTCCCCTTTCAAAGGCACAGGCTGGGGTTAAGTAGGGCAGACTGGCTTGAACTTGTGCTAGATTCTCACAATTTTGCACCTCCTGTTCAGGCGTGCAGCCACTCAACAACATGCTTTGCAGTGGCTGCATGCTGCAATCATGTAAATGATTAGGCAGCACAATTTTGCCTTCTGCTTGCATAGGAAGCAACGGGCACAGATAATCATGCATCACAATCCCCATGCCTATTTGTTGGGCCTTATTGAATTTTGTGGTCAAAGAGTCCGTTTGATTGCAGCTACTATTTCATGCTACTTCGATATTTACCACAGAGACTAACAAGCATGGCATTAGAAGAAATCAAAAATGTATGAAGGATATTTAAGATAGAAAGGGAGAGGCAATTGTTAAAATAATCAAACTTACAGAGGATAAGAGCCCTGGTCCAGATGGAATGCATCTGTGCATATTAAAAGAGATTAGAGAAGAGATAGCAAAGGCACTATTACATATATATAAAAAATCATTAGAAAGGAGAACAATTCCAGAGGACTGGCACACAGCTAATGTGATTCTTACATTTAAAAATGTAGATGGAACAAGTCCAGGGAACTATAGACCAATTAACTTCACATTGGTGGTAGAAAAGTTAATGGAATTCTTACTCAATTATGGAAAGAAAAACATCTAGAAACTGAAAATATAATAAAGAGGAGTTAGCAAAGATTTTAAAAGGAAAGGCCATGCTTTAAGAAGCACCAGACAGGGTATTTAAGGGTAATGCTGTAGATATATTTGGATTTTCAAAGGCCTCCGCTAAAGTAGTCTAATGCCAGAACATGTGGAAATACAGCACAAGCAGGAGAGTGGACAGCAAACTGGCTACAAAACAGCAAACTGAGGGCATCAGTTAAAATTGCATCGGAAGGTGGGAGGCGGGGTGCCTGTTGCCTCCCCGATGCCTTCCAATTTAGTCCAGGGTGGGTAAGGCCAAGGACAGCCTTCCCGCCCAGACCAATTGAGACCCTTAAGTGGCCAATTAATGGCCACAAGGGCTCCTATCCACCTCCGCCTCCTAGCGGTTTCGGGGGTTCCCTACTTTGGGGGCAATCCAGGGCCCGTGGAGGGTTCCCCTGGCAGCGATTGCTGCCCGCACCCCCCCCCCCCCCCAGGAAGATCCACCACACCCTCACTAATTCCACCCCCCACCCCATCCTGAATGGCCCCAACAATTGCGACCCCACTCACCTTTCCCGGGGTCTTCTTTCTGCTCAATATTGCAGGGCCTCCTGTAGTACTGGCAATCACCACTACTCCCAGTGACATTGCTGGTACTGCAGAGCTGCCGGCCCTCCCATTGGCTGGCGGTTCTTGGAGGCGGCAGCTCGTCCCTTAAAGCGATAGTGTCCTGAATAGTGGGCAGTCAATTGCCAGCCCGCCGTGGAGTTGCAACGGGGCTGTGGCAGAGGGCCAAGGCAGGGTCTTTGCCCTACCTTCTGGCCCGCCGCCAGGACCCCTGTCCCCATAACAAAATTCAGCCCTGAGATTCAAAGCTAAAGCTAGTTTCTCAGATTGGCAAATGGTGGGAAGTGATGTTCCACAAGGATTGGTGCTGGAACCACTGTTACTCACCATTTACACAAATGATTTGAACTTGAGAATTGGAAGTACAATTTCAAAATTTTCAAATGACACCAAATTATGGGGTATAGTTCTAGAGAGGAGGACGGCAACAAAATACGAAAGATATTAATAAACTTGCAGACTGGGTATGTGATTGGCAAATTAACTCCAACATAGTTAAATGTGAGGTGGTACATTTTAGTAAGAAGAATAAGGAGGCCACATACTCCTTGGAAAATTATGTGTCTTAATGGGATAGAGGGATCAGAGGGATCCGAGGGTACAGATACACAAATCAGCAACAACAACAACAACTTATATTTATATAGTGCCTTTAATGTAATAATATAGCCCAAGGAGCTTCACAGTAGTGTTAGAAAGCAAAATTAGATGTCAAGCCAAATAAAGAGATATTAGGGCAGATGATTTGGTCAAGGAGGTAGGCTGTAAGGAGTGTTTTAAAGGAAGAAAGAGAGGTAGAGAGTCAGAGCGGTTTAGGGATGGGATTCCAGAGCTTAGGGCTTTGGCAGCTGAAGGGAGGGACAAGGTAATTGAAGGATTTGAGAACAGGGGTGAGAATTTTTAAATCGAGGCAGTGCTTGACCGGAAGCCAATGCAGGGGTGTAGAGCACAGGGGTGATGGGAAAATAGGACTTGGTGCGAGTAAGGATACAGTTTTGGATGACCTCAGGTTTACAGAGGGTAGAATATGGGAGTCCAGCCAGTAGTATGTTGGAATAGTCACATCTAGAAGTAACAAAGGCATGAATGAGGTTTCAGCAGCAGATGAGCTGAAGCAGGGGCAAAGTTGGGTCATTTTATGTAGGTATCAATCTTAGCAATGACGTGGATATAAGGTCAGAAGCTCACTTTAGGGTCAAATATGACAATGAGTTTGCAAACAGTTTGGTTCAGCCTCAGACGGTTGCCAGGAAGAGGGATGGCGTCACAAGCTCGGAAACAGAGTCTGGACTGGGCACCAAAGACAATGGCTTCAGTCTTCCCTAAACTTAATTGGAGGAAATATCCACTCATCTGCCACTGGATGTTGGACAAGCAGTCAGATAATTTAGTAGTGGTTGAGAAGTCACTAAAAACACACTAGAAGTAGCAATACAGGTTAATAAGGCCATTTAAAAGAAGCACTGGGGTTCATTTTGAGATAGAATTGAAAAGCAGAAAAGTTATGTTAAACTTGTATAGAATTTTAGTTAGACCACACTTGAAATACTGGGAACAGTTCTGGTCTCTTTATCATAACAAGGATATAGAGGCACTAGAAAAGGTACAAAAAAGATTTACTAGTATGACACCAGGACTGATGTTATACCTATCAAGAAAAATTAAACAGGCTGAGGCTGTTTTCTCCAGAAAAGAGAAGGCTGAGGGGTGAACTGATGGAGATCTTTAAGATAATGAAAGTGTTTCTTAGGGTAGATGTAGAAAGATGTTTCCATTTACATGGCAAGAACAGAACCAGGGAATATAAATATAGCAGAATGTGCCCGAGGTTCTCAGATATAGCACTGGAGATCTTGGTGCAGCGGTTGGATAGGAGGAGAGAAGATCTCTTCCCTTAAGGGCCTGGAGGTCCTCCGGGCAGACATTATGAAGGCAAATAGCTGTTGTGGTCTGTTATATACTATTGCATTATTTGTACAGACCTAGGAACTAATTAGCTAGGATCTAATTGTTATGGCCAAGTGTGTTCCGGGAGGCCACATGCACTGCAGTCATGCGATGTATAACACGACACCACCCCGAGCAGTCATTACCAGGTAGCATGGTGAGATGGATGGAATAAACAAAGAGCTTCAGCCTTTCCAAGACTAAAGTGTGATTATTATGGGAACCAGAAGACAACTAGGAGACATAATATGGTGGCAGCAAGTGTCTGTGAGTAAACCTAAAACAGGGTTGTCCAACGTACGGCCCGCGGATCAGGATCCGGCCCTCCAAAGGTTTCCATCCCTCCCGTGGATACAAACTGTATCCGGGGCTATTGCTCATTCTTGCCAGGGCTCCATGACTGGAGATGGAATATTTCCCATTGTCAGCTCCTTACAGAGCGGCCTGTTAAAAAGCATCATGCTGAGTTTCAAAGCCGACAGCTGCTGAAGCAGGAACGCACCTCCCAACATTGGACAGATTCGGGGGTTTCTGACCTTTTTTTAAAAGCCCGCCGGAAAACCCTGAATCTGTCCGATGTTGGGGGTGCATTCCTGCTTCAGCAGCTGTCAGCTTTGAAACTCAGCGTGATGTTTTTAAACAAATTGAAAAACCACAAAGCTGCTGTGCTGAGTGCTCCCACTCAGCGCAACTGTCAGGGGGGGGGGGGGGGGGAGGGGAGGGGTGCGGGCAGGGGAAACAAAGAGAGAGAGGGGGGACAGAGAGAGAGAGAGAGAGGGGGGAAAACAAAGAGGGGGAAGAGAGAGGGGACCAAAGAGAGAGGGGGTCAGAGAAGGAGGGGAAACAGAGAGAGAGAGGGAGAAAACAGAGATGGGGGGAACAAAGAGAGAGCAGGGAACAGAGAGAGAGCAAGGGGGGAAAACAGAGAGGGAAAACAGAGCGAGGGGAAAACAGAGGGGGGTGGAACACAGAGGGGGGCAAACAGAGAGAGAGGACAGAAACAAAGAGAGAGAGGGGAACAGAGAGGGGGGAAAGAAGAGAGAAGGGGGAAAACAAAGGGAGAGGGGAACCAGAGAGAGAGAGGAAAACAGAGAGAGAGGGGGCAAAACAAAGAGTGGGAGGGGAACAGAGAGAGGTGAGACAGAGAGAGAGAGAGACGGTGGAAACATAGAGTGAGGGGGAAAGTAGAGAGGCAGGAAACAGAAAGAGAGAGAGGGAAACAGACAGACAGAAGGGAAAACAGAGAGAGCGAGGGGGAAAGCAGAGAGGGGGGAACGCAGAGAGAGAGAGAGAGAGCAGAGAGAGGGGCGGAGGGGACATAAAGAGAGGGGGGACAGAGAGTGGAGGGGACAACACAGAGGAGAGAGAACATAGGGAGTGATAGAGGGAGAGAGATCAAGATCACTCCTGACAGATGGATATCTATCCAGAATAATCTGCATTGCTACATCAAGTGTGTGGGCAGAGATTGAATACTTATGCAAGCAAAAACAATGCCAGGTATCTCACTAAATCAATTTTCAATGTAGTGACGAGAAAGTATGTCAATAAATTAGTCTTCTTATTTAAAGCTTCTTAACAAAAATGCACATTGTTGTTGTTTTTATTAGTAAGATAAATGTTTAATGCTTTATCTTTCGAAATTTGCTTACCGGCCCCCTGGGCCGAGCAAAATTCGTAATGCAGCCCTCCACCTGGAAAGTTTGGACAACCTTGACCTAAGCCATTGTAAACGAATTTAATGCTGAATTTGTTTGAAAAAAATTGACCCAAATTAGTGCCAGAGAGAGTTCAGCTAGACCAAAATTCAGCCAGAGAGAGAAAGAGAAACAGTGAATCGTGTGAAAATGGAAAATGAAATGTCGGCCGGCACAGCAATGAACGCACAGCTACTGCCCTTAATGAGTTGGGAAGCTGATGATGTCGTAGAGGCATTTGAGGAGTTTAAAGAAAAGTGCAGATTGACATTCAGTAGTTTTGTAAAAGGCACTAGTGATGAAGAGAGGGTTAGGTAAGCCCTTCTGAGGGCAGGAGATAAAGGATTAAATTTGTTTAATAGCTGGGAGCTGACCCAGCAGAAACCCAGACAAAATTTTTGAAAAATTCAGTACCCATCTCCACCAAAAATCAAATCATCGGATCTAAAGATATGAATTTCAAGGCCTCAGGCAGGAACTAGGTGAGCCCATTGACAATTCTGTAACAAAATTGAAAAATGTGGCCAGGAAATGTAGAAACATAGAAAATAGGAGCAAGAGTAGGCCATTCGGCCCTTCGAGCCTGCTCCGCCATGCATCATGATCATGGCCGATCATCCAACTCAGTAACTTATTCCTGCTTTCGCCCCATATCCTTTGATCCCTTTCGCCTCAAGAGCTATATCTAATTCCTTCTTGCAAACATACAATGTTTTGGCCTCAACTGCTTCCTGTGGTAGCGAATTCCACAGGCTCACCACTCTCTGGGTGAAGACATTTCTCCTCATCTCAGTCCTGAAAGGTTTACCCCGTATCCTTAGACTATGACCCCTGGTTCTGGACTCCCCCACCATCGGAAACATCCTTCCTGCATCTACCCTATCAAGTCCTGTTAGAATTTTGTAGGTTTCTATGAGATCCCCCCCTCACTCTTCTGAACTCCAGCAAATATAATCCTTACCGACTCAATCTGTCCTCATACGTCAGTCTCACCATCCCAGGAATCAGTCTGGTAAACCTTTGCTGCACTCCCTCTATAGCAAGAACATCCTTCTTTAGATAAGGAGACCAAAACTGCACACAATATTCCAGGTGTGGCCTCACCAAGGCCCTGTATAATTGCAGCAAGACATCCCTGCTCCTGTACTCGAATCCTCGCGCTATGAAGGCCAACATACTATTTGCCTTTTTTACCACCTGTTGCACCTGCATGCTTACCTTCAGCGACTGGTGTACGAGAACACCCAGGTCCCACTGCATATTCCCGCCTCTCAGTTTATAGTCTAGTGGATGATCTATCTCGGCCTCCTTCTGAGGTTCCCAGTATCACAAATGCCAGTCTTCAGCCAATTCGATTCACTCCACATGATACCAAGTAGCAGCTGAAGGCACAGGGTACAGCAAAGGTTAGGGGCCTTAATACTGTAAGGGGCTGTAATACTGAAGAACTAGCTGCACCCTTAGCTGTTCCAGTACAGTTGCAACACTGGCATCTACACAACAATGTGGAAAACTGCCCAGGTTTGTCCTGTGCACAAAAAGCAGGTCAAATCCAATCCCGCCAATTACTGCCCCATCAGTCTACTCTCAATCATCAGCAAAGTGAAGGAAGGTATCATTGACAGTGCTATCAAGCGCTTACTCAGCAATAACCTGCTCACTAATGTTCAGTTTGGGTTCCGCCAGGGCCACACAGCTCCTGACTTCATTACAGCCTTGGTCCAAAGATGGACAAAACAGCTGAACTCAAGAGATGAGGTGAGAGTGACTACCCTTGACATCAAGGCAGCATTTGACCGAGCATGTCATCAAGGAGCCCTAGCAAAACTGAGGTCAATGGAAATCAGGGGGAACCTCCCCACTGTTTGGAGTCATATCTAGCACAAAGGAAGATGGTTGTGGTTGTTGGAGGCCAATCATTTCAGCCCCAGGACATCGCTGCAGGAGTTCCTCAGGGTAGTGTCCTAGGCCCAAACATCTTCAGCTTCTTCATCAATAACCTTCCCTTCAACATTAGGTCAGAAGTGGGGTGGGGTGGGGGTATGTTTGCTGATGACTATATGATGTTCAGTACCATTTGCAACTCCTCAGATACTGAAGCAGTCAGTGTCTGCATGCAACAATATTCAGGACAATATTCAGGCTTGGGCTGATAAGTAGCAAGTAACATTCACACCATAAAAGTGCCAGGTAATGACTATCTCCAACAAGAGAGAAGGGGATATTATTGAGCTGAATCTTCACAATTACCTTTTAGTACTCCGTTGAAGATCTTCATTTGATGTTATGGGAGGACTAACTGGCCTGTTATATGCTGCCCTTTAGTACTTTCCACCCAAAAGGCACCAGGTGGCACTGTAACAGGTCAAAATACTGGCGCGATTATTTATTCTGTTGTGTCCCAGAAATGTTTCCTAAAGACCGAAACTCATTTCCTGAAATACTGGAAATAATTTCCAGCAGAACACGTGTGTATGCATGCCAGGAAATGCCATCAGATCCCAATTCAATATGTGCTGTACAACAATTTCCAGATGGCTGTTTTTGCCAGCATAAACTTCTGTCTCACACAATGGAGTTGATTTTAACTGGGAGTGGGATCGTTACATGGGAAGAAGGGGGTATGCCCAAAGCGTCATTGAACCCGGAACATAAGTCGGAAAGGAAGTAATGGTCAGTTGATCTTAATAGCCAGGGCCTCATTTTAATATTTCCCATCTGTCTCCTGCCCAAAGCCTGTCAAGGCTGGCAGGTGGGAGTGGGAACTGGGGCAGGAGTCGGAAACTGCTGGTGACCCACAGCAATGGTCCCCCCAAAGGGAAAGTACTTAGTGAAGGGGAGTTCCCAAATATAAGCCAGTGTGTGGGGAGGGTCTACTCCTTCTTTCCCCTCACGTATCCTCCCAAATAATAAATGTCGCTTGTCATTTCAATTCTCCCCCTTGCTCCCATTCTGATCTTTCTGTCCTTGGCCTGCTACAGTGTCCTACTGAAGCTTAACACAGGCTTGAGGAACAATACTTCAGCTTTCAAGTGGGCACTTCAGAGCCTTCCCGACTCAATGTTGAGTTCAATAATTTTAGACCATAACCAGCCCTGCCCATTTTTTCTTTTCTCGTTTTTTATTTGCTGATTCTTCCCCGCAACTCCACCCCCACCCCCCCCCCCCCGTTTCTTTCTTAATACCTTTACGTTGTATTTGAATGGCTGCTATCCTGCCCTCCATCCTATCACACACCTTCCCTTTTGTTCTTCTTCCTCCCTCCCTCCTTTCACTTGCTCAAAACCTATTACATTTTAACTTTTGACAGTTCTGATGAACGATTACAGAGCTGAAACCATAAATCTGTTTCTCTCTCCACAGATGCTGCCTGACTTAAGTATGTCCAGCATTTTCTGTTTTTGTTTCAGATTTCTAGCAGCTGCAGTATTTTGCTTTTGTATTAGTATTTGGAATAAAAAAATTGAAACTTCTGTGCTGGCCACTGTGCTGTTTCCCGCCAGGTTTCTCTGGATTTGTCTCGCCGTGCAGGAACGGAGTGACGTCAGACTGGCAGATTGACTCATTTGATTTTAACTCTCACCCACTCACCGTTCCTGCCAGCATAAAGGTGTTAAATAAATGCGGACCCAAGTGTATTAAACATTGAATGCCAGAAGATGGGGCTGTAGCACAGCAGTATTGCAGCAATTGCCAACTGCTGCAAACAGGCTGACATTTGTACAGTTGCACAGAGCAACTCTACGCCATAGTTTGCTGAAAAAGGCCCAAAATGTAAGCTTTATTTTTATATGTTATCATTGAAATAGTTTCAAAGTTCATTAAAAACATATTATTTCTAAGCATCGAAATAAAAATGGTCTCATTTCCAAATCTTTGTCCCAGCGCCCATTTTCCATTTGGACTTGAATTTTATTTACATGTAAGGAATAGGAAATGACTTAGCACATTGGAATTATGTAACCACAGCCTTCAAAAATTGAGGATGTAATGCTGCAAGTATCTAGTACTTTGAGAGAAATTGGTTCGTTCTAATCTTGGATAAAAATGGGCATAACGGAGCACGAGAAAAACCGAAGTCAATGAGAGTGAAAAGGCAAACCCTCAAATAGCTGGAACTGTACCTGCCGCTAAGAAAAATGGCCATGGCTGTTGGAAGCCAGTTATCATAGTTCCAGTACTACATTGCAGTGAAGAGTTCTTAGTCCAAACAATTTCAGCTCTGTTACATGGCATTCCATTTGTTATAAGGTCAGAATTGGGGCTGTTAGCTGGCAATTCTGTAGTGTTCAGGTCCATTCACAACTTCTCAAATAATAAAGTACCCCATGCCAGTTTTCCCTAACCTTCACTAGTACCATCATTGCTGATGGCCCTGTCCTTAACTTCCTGGCAAGTCACTATTGATCAGATGTTTAACTGGACCAGCCATATTAAAATGCAGCAACAATACTGTGCACTGGAGTCCTGCAGCAGGAGCACTGTAGCAGGAATGCTGTAGCAAGAGTACTGGGCAGGAATATTGTAGCAGAAATACTTTCGCAGGTGTACTAGCGGGAATACTGTAGGAGCACTGTAGCAGGAGTACTGTAGCAGGAACACTACAGCAGGAGCACTGTAGCAGGAATGCTGTAGCAAGAGTACTGGGCAGGAATATTGTAGCAGAAATACTTTCGCAGGTGTACTAGCGGGAATACTGTAGGAGCACTGTAGCAGGAGTACTGTAGCAGGAACACTACAGCAGGAGTACTGTAGCAGGAGCACTACAGTAGGAGTATGATAGTGGAAGTACGATAGTGGAAGTAATGTAGCAGAAGTACTGTAGCAAGAGTACTGAAGGAAAAATACTGTAGGAGCACTGTAGCAGGAGCACTGCAGATGGAATACTGTAGAGGGTGTACTGTAGCAGGAATACTGTAGCAGGAATACTGTAGGGCCTTAACCAAACCAAAGTCATGCTCAGCTTCTTGCTCCTTGTTCACCAGTGACTGCTAAGGCATGGCTCTTGCCACTTTGTGCCAAGTGTTATGACCGAGGTGGGAGGAGTGCACTGTCTTTTCTAGTTCCACTTCTCCACAGGTCACAACATCTATTTAAATGTTTACCCGGTTACCGATACAGCCAATCATATACTCTATTTTTATCCCAGAATAAAATACACCAACCACGTTTCTTTAATAAACAAAATTATCAGTTTATTATAAAACAAGACTTATCTAGTAATGAAGCAAAGGATTAACACACTGATTAAAATATGAAAGTTCCCTTTTTAAAAATTCCCCAACTACACTCACACAAGCCCTGGAAAAAATACAGAAATTCATTCTGCAGAGGTCTGTTACAAAAGAAGACAAAAAAAACACTACTTTGGCCAAATACTTGCTAATTCTTGACGAAAAAAGAAAATAATGGAAGGAAGTGAGTTGTCCCTTTTTTGGTCTGGCATCCGGTATATGGAGATAGATCACTGGGTTTGTTTCAGAAGCAGTCCATTCTGGAGATGTCAAGAATTATTTTAGTAGGCTTCCTAGGAGAAATGTGGCATCAAGGTTTTTCCACCAGTGCACACTTCAATCGCAGGATTTTTTTCAGCTCCTCAGGAGCTATATGGCACCAGGGATTTTTTGCTCTTCCACACTGAATCTTGGAAGAATTTCTTCAAAAGGGTAGAGAAAGAGATGAGCTGTGTGATTTCTTTTTCCTTGGCAGGAAAACACCAACTGTCTTCAAACATTTTTCACCACAACTAACTGAAAACAATGTCCAAACCCCAAATAGAGAGTCAACCTCCTGACCTCCATAAATCTTGATGTGCCTACTCTGTAACCAAATTTTCCCAAAATCACCAAGGGTTCTGTTGTTTTCTCAGCCCAAATAACAGGTGGCCTCCAGCACAGGTGGCTTTCAAACAACATCTTGTCCTGTCGGTGAACTTGGTAAAAAAAAACGCATCCATGGAATCTTTTCAGTTTTAACACAAGTCCTCAAAAATAAAAATATTAAAAATAATGGAAGCACTTTTGTAACACAAATTCTCTAGACTTAGCTAAGGATGAGAGCGTGCACTCCACATCAGACCAACAGAAACCACTTATGTCGATTTTTAAATTTTCTTTGGAGACTATTAGAGACTGTAATAGATTTTCACCATGTCAGCCAATCAAAAACGTCATAAAATGGAATCCTTTCCTGTTAACATGGATTTGCATAGTCGTCATAAAAATGATGGCAGGTATGTTGGTAGAGTTGATGGTATCAAATGTATTGGGGCTTTTGAGAAGCTGATGGAGTGAGTTAGTGAACTTGGGCTGGATATTATGGGCCCCCCGAGGTGGGGATGGAGGCCGGGGGGCCAGAGAATCACAATGGGTGGCGGAGGTGCGGAGGGCCTGTCGTTGCCCCGTTGCCAAGTGATCTTGCTGGGGGCGGGACTGGCCGATTACGCCCTTCCTGTCCAGAGGCCAATTGAGGCCCTTACGAAGCCTATTAACGGCTACCTAAGGGCCTCTTCCCGCCGTAGCTGGAACCTAACCAGCGGCGGGGGCTGCCTCCACCACGCAAGGAGGGTGTCTTGTAAAGCTAGGAGCCCTCCATGCGGGTTTGGTGGGGGGGGGGGGGTACCTCCTCTGTGGGCAATCTGTGGCTCACAGAGGTCCCCATCCAGGAAACAATGCACCTCCCAGAATCCCCCCTCCCCCTGGGCTTTACGACCACCCCCCGACATCCCTTGGGGGAGTCTTCTGGACTGGGCCTGGTGACCCAGTCTCACTTACCTAAGATAAGGGGTTCCAGCGCTGGGCTTAGGTCCAAGACCTCTGCAATACCGACTGTTGTATATTCGTTGGTATGCTGCCACCTTAGTTTGTCTAGCTTAGAGAGATTCTTTAGTTATGAGTAATTAGACCATTAACCTTTATTACGTTATAACTATGTACAGCTTCACACCAGTCTGTGTGACTCCTCTAAAGCCATGCTGCAACTATCTTCAAATCTCTCTAACATGTGATCTCTTACATCATCATGGTATTCTTTACATACTCTCAACATTAACCCTTTCAGACCCTTATACCACATTTTGCCCCCTGGTCTTTATCCAAATATATATATTTACATACATTCACTTTTTATTTACATAGTACCCCATCTCCTCCCAAGTCTCTGACTTCATAGATTCAATGTCAGGAGGCTTTACAACTCTCCCTGATCTTGTTGTTGTCAGATGTGGCAGATTAGTAGTCTTTCTCTGTACTCTTGTTTCTTGATTTGGACAGCCTTCAAAGAGATTTATCCAGTGCTTTCTGAATTTTAGGTTCAACATCTGATTCACTCAAATGCATGACCATCTTGCATCTTTGATGAATAGGAATAAGATTCCTTCTGTTTCTTCTCACAGCATCTTCTGAAGTTTGTACGAAATAAGATTGCTGTTGATTCTCATCTCTCTGGATGTTAACTCCGTCTCTGTTTTGGTCTTGTACCCATACCTTTTGCCCTTCTGACAACTGTGGTAGGCTCCTGGTACAGAATGTCCTGTTATAATTATAGAATTGTTGTTTTCAGTAAGAATTTTCTTTGTCTTGATCTATCTGATAATCACAGACTTGTAGCCCTGGAAGTAACTTCTTAGGTGGGATTGGAAGTTGTGTTCTAAGTTTTCTTGCCAATAACAGTTCAGATGGTGTTAATCCGCATAGCAATGGAGTAGTTCTACAGTTCAGGAGCACTGTTTGAAAATCTTGAGTTTTCTTTAACAGTGCTTTGATAGTTCTGACTGCTCGCCAGCTTCTCCATTAGATTGTGGACACCTAGGGAAACTTGTTAGATGTACAAATCCACAGTTCTCTGCAAAGTAACTGTTTGCAAATTGTGGTCCATTATCGGACACTATCCGATCCGGTATACCAGGAGTTGCAAAGATTTCTTGTAACACTTGAATGACTGCTTCAGTTGTTGTTGTGTTCATACGTCTAACCTCAATCCACCTAGAAAAGTAATCAACTACAATCAGATATGATTTTCCATCAAAAATGAATAGATCCATTTCTAGACGTTCCCACAATCTGGTTGGGAATTGGTTCTAGATAAGAGGTTCTGTCTGATCCTGTAGGTGCACTGCAAATATGTGACAATTTGAAATAATTTCTTCTATATCTTTTGATATTCCCGACCACCACACAGATGCCTGAACACTTTCCCTACATTTAGTTATGTCCAAATGACCCAGGTGTATTTTTTCCAAGATATCTATCCGAAGTGACTCTGGAATCACCAGTTTCTCATTATATACCAGTAAATCATCCACTATGGTAAAGTGTCTGCTGAAGGGTTACTGACTTGAAACGTTAACTCTGATTCTCTCTCCACAGATGCTGCCAGACCTGCTGAGTATTTCCAGCATTTCTTGTTTTTATTTCAGATTTCTAGCATCTACAGTATTTTGCTTTTATATTATGGTAAAGTGTCTTCTGTGTTCAAGGAAGATTTTCATCCTCCTACCCCTGAAACTCTATTGCAGCCGTCCTTGCCCTCAACTTTTTTTATTCGTTCATTTATTGCCCATTCGTAAATTCCCTTGAGAAGGTGGTGGTGAGCTGCCTTCTTGAACTGCTGCTGTCCTTGTGGTGTAGGTACACCAACAGTGCTGTTCGGAAGAGAGTTCCAAGGATTTTGACTCAGCGGCAGTGAAGGAACGGCGATATAGTTCCAAATCAGGATGGTGTATGGCTTGGAGGGGAACTTGCAGGTGGTGGTGTTCCCATGTATCTGGTGCCCTTGTCTTTCCAGGTGGTAGAGGTCGCCGGTTTGGAAGGTGCTGTCTAAGGAGCCTTGGTGCGTTGCTGCAGTGCATCGAGTAGATGGTACACACTGCTGCCATTGTACGTCAGTGGTGAAGAGAGTGAATGTTGAAGGTGGTGGATGGGGTGCCAGTCAAGCAGGCTGCTTTGTCCTGGATGGTGTCGAGCTTCTTGAGTGTTGTTGGAGCTCCACCCATCCAGGCAAGTGGAGAGTATTCCATCACACTCTTGACTTGTACCTTGCAGATGGTTGACAGGCACTGGAGAGTCAGGGGCTGAGTTATTTGCTGCAGAATTCCCAGCCTCTGACCTGCTCTTGTAGCCACAGTATTTATGTGGCTGGTCCAATTCAGTTTCTGGTCAATGGTAACCCCCAGGATGTTGATAGTGGGGGATTCAGCGGTGGAATGCTATTGAAAATTAAGGGGAAATGGTTAGATTCTATCTTGTTTGAGATGGTCATTGCCTGGTACTTGTGTGGTACAAATGTTATTTGCCACTTATCAGCCCAAGCCTGGATGTTGTCCAGGTCTTGCTGCATATGGACACGGGCTGCTTTATTGTCTGAGGAGTTGCGAATAGTGAACATTGTGCAATCATCAGAGAACATCCCCACTTCTGATCCTGTAATGGAGGGAAGGTCATTGATGAAGCAGCTGAAGATGGTTGGGCCTAAGACACTACCCTGAGGAATTTCTGCAGTTATGTCCTGGGACTCAGATGATTGACCTCCAAAACCACAACCATCTTCCTTTGTGTTCAGCATGACTCCAATCAGCAGAGAGTTTTCCCCTGATTCCCATTGACTTCAGTTTTACTAAGGCTCCTTGATGCCATACTCAGTCAAATGCTGCCTTGATTTCAAGGGCAGTCACTCTCACCTCACCTCTGGAGTTTAGCTCTTTTGTCCATGTTTGGACAAAGGCTGAAATGAGATCAGGGGCTGAGTCACTCTGACGGAACACAAACTGAGCATCAGTGAGCAGGTTATTGCTCAGCAAATGCCATTTGATAGCACTGTTGATGACCCCTTTCCATCACTTTGTTGATAATCGAGAGCAGACTAATAGGGCAGTAATTGGCCGGGTTGGATTCATCCTGCTTTTTGTGTACAGGACATACTCGGGCAATTTTCTACATTGCCTGGTAGATGCCAGTGGTTTAGCAGTACTGGAACAGCTTGGCTCGGGGTGCGGCTATTTCTGGATCACAAGTCTTCAGTACCATTGCCGGAAAGTTGTCAGGGCCCAAGCCTTTGCCGTATCCAGTGCCTTTTACCGTTTCTTGATATCATGTGGAGTGAATCAGATTGGCTGAAGATTGGCATCTGTGATGCTGGGGACCTCAGGAGGAGGCCAAGATGGATCATAAACCTGAAACTTCTGGCTGAAGATGGATGATGTGCTGGGGTCCCCCATCGGTGAGGATGGGGATATTTGTGGAGCTGAAACTTCATTTTTAGGTATGCTCGGTGCTGCTCCTGGCATGCCCTCCTGCACTCCTCATTGAACTCCTTCATATATAGCTGCATTCTTCATCTTGCATCTGCGCATGACAAATTTGTTGGAGCTTATTTGAACTTGCCGGACCTTGAATATGATTCAATTTCATTAATAAAGTTAACATCCTGTTGTGTAGGATGGTCAACTGTCACTCTGGACAATGCATCTTCTGTCATTTGTTGCTTTCCCTGTACACATACCATTTCGTATGTGATCCTCATTAGCTTCAACTGGAATCTCTGGATCTGTGCAGGCCTCCTAGTGAGTTCCTTTTCGTCTATGAAGAAAACTAAGGAGTTGTGGTCTGTCTTTATGACAACCTTTAAGCTGATAATATAATCTGAAAACTTCTCACAAGCCCAGGTGACTGCGAGAGCTTCTTTCTCTATCATGGTGTACCTCGCCTCAGTGTCAGGCAATGCTTGTGACGCATAATAAATAGGTCTTCCTTTCCATCTGGTTGTTCTTGGAAAAGGACTGCCCCTATCCCTGTAGACGAGGTGTCTGCTGCAATTGTTGTTGGAAGTGAAGGGTTGGAGTGCGGTAAAGCATCTGGTGAAATCAGCATCTCCTCGATCCTTGGAAATGTTTGTTCCTAATTTTCATCCCAGCACCATGCTTGAGCTTTCCTTAATAGTTGTTGCAAAAGCTCAGTAACTTGTGTTAGATTAAGTAGTAATTTTGCCAACTGATTGACCATGCCAAGGAACTATTGTAGATCATGGACAGAAGTAGGAAGTGGGAATTTGCTAATGTCTCTCGTCTTTTGTGGGTCTGACATTATGTCCCTACTGCTGACAATGTGTCCTAAAAAATGAATGGATGCTTTTGAAAACTCGCACTTCTCATTGAGTGTTAGGGCTTCATTCCGCAGACTATTCAAAACCGCTCTAACTCTCAGGTTATGTTCTTCATTGGACTCATTGTGAACTAAGATGTCAGCAATATGGCATATTACACCTTCAAGGCCTTGTAGAGTATTCAACGTATTGTTTTGGAATATTTCCAGTGTTGACGTGATACCAAATTATAAACGGTTAAAACAAAATCTTCCAGAGTAATAAAGGTTGTCAATAACCTTGAATTATTATCCAATGGAACTTGCCAAAAGCCACTATTTGTGTCAAGCTTCATGAAGATGATACGTTTGGATAACTTTGCCAAGATTTCTTCCACTGAGGACATCAGGTGAATTTCCTGTGCCACAGCCTAATTGAGTTAAGTCTACACAAAGGCGAAGATCACCATTAGGTTTCGGAACTGGAACCATTCCCAAACACCACTCTGTAGGTTCAGTAACAGGAGAAATGACTCCCGTCCTGGTCATGTCTTCTAATTGATGTCGGACTTGCTTCATTAGTGGGTGTGGAATCTTCCTAGGCATGAAAAGACAAACTGGTTTAGCATCTTTTCACAAAGTAATACTATATTCGGTCTTCAGTCTCCCTAGAGAAGTAAACAATTTTGGGAATTCCTCTTGGAAGTGACTCCTAGATTCCTGTTGCTTAACTTCTTCCACTTTCTTTATAAGATGAAGGTCAATACAAGCTCTTCTACTTAAACGAGAGAATTCCTGATTCTTTAGAACATACAGTGTTTCTAATATCTGCTTTCCCTTGTACTGGAGCGTTGCTGTAGTTTTCCCTTTACTTCGAGTTCAACTGGGCCGTGTAACTGAGTTTCTGTCGGTTTCAGAAAATGTGTTGATAACAACGGCTCTTTGTTTGATAAGACCATTACACTTGCTCCAATGTCCAGTTTAAAATTCGTGACGTGTCTATTGACATATATATCTGCATACCAAAATGCCTGATTAGGATCATTGATCTCACCAAGAAGGTGTTTTGGTTGCTCTCCTGAAGGCGGTTGTTTAACTTTGTTAACCACTCTATGCTTGAATGCTTTCTCTTTTGAACTTGTGGGAGTAGAGATTTAACTTTGACACATTTTACTAAAATGCCCTATTCTGCTTTGTTTGCAGGACACTGTTCGCACTTGTGGGTACTTTTGGCGAAACATTGCTGGCAGGGTTAAATAGCGTCTTTCGTTCTCCCCGTGCAGTGCACCTTTTATTCGGGTGTTTCATTTACAGCCTTCTGGTTAAGGAAATGTACAGTTGCTGGAGGTTTCCTGAACTAACGTCTTTCTTCACCTCTCAGGATTGCTCTGTTGTTCATGTGGACCTCTGCTTGTCTCACCAGCTGAATAGCTTTGTCCAGGGTGAGGTCTTCTTTAGACTGCAATAAATCTGATAGGGATTCATCAGCAATATATACTACAATGGGGTCTCTTATTACTTATTCTTTAAGATCGCCTTATTCACATCCTTCAGCTAATCTGTAATGGTCATTAATAAAAGTATCAACATCCTGGGGTTACCATTGACCAGAAACTGAACTGGAGTAGCCATATAAATACCTTGGCTACAAGAGCAGGTCAGAGGCTAGGAATCCTGCAGCAGGTAACTCACCTCCTGACTCCCCAAAGCCTGTCCACCATCTACAAGGCACAAGTCAGGAGTGTGATGGAATACTCTCCATTTGCCTGGATGGGTGCAGCTCCAACAACACTCAAGAAGCTCAACACCATCCAGAACAAAGCAGCCCGCTTGATTGTCACACCATGCACAAACATTCACTCCCTTCACCACCGACGCACAGTGGCAGCAGTGTGTACCATCTACAAGATGCACTGCAGCAACGCACCAAGGCTCTTTAGACTGTACCTTCCAAACCGGCGACCTCTACCACCTCGAAGGACAAGAGCAGCAGATGCATGGGAATATCACCACCTGCAGGTTCCCGTCCAAGTCACACACCATCCTGACTTGGAACTATATTGCCATTCCTTCACTGTCGCTGGGTCAAAATCCTGGAACTCCCTTGCTAACAGCACTGTGGGTATACCTACCCCACATGGACTGCAGCGGTTCAAGAAGGCAGCTCACCGCCACCTTCTCAAAGGCAATTAAGGATGGGCAATAAATGCTGGCATAGCCAGTGACGCCCACATCCCATGAATGAATTAAAAAAAAATCACCTGGCTTCTGGACCCTTCTGTTGAATCATGCTCTTTCTAAAATCTTATTGCTCTGCAAGTTGAAGTAAGTATCAAAAGCTTTTAAAACTTCATTGAATTTGGCAGAATTCTCATTAATGACTTGTCTTGCAATAACATTGTCCGCTATAGCCCCATTGAATACAACAATGTGTTATCTCACTCTGCTTCAGACTGGCTGTCTAATTTGGAAGCAATTCTGCATTTCAGAAATCCTTTTCACTAGAGTGATCATTTTTGGGTTTGATTTAGTCCTTCCATGTGTCCAAATCTCTCTGGTATTGTGAATTTAAGATCCATAGCTTCAATTTGTTTTACTGTCACTTTTGGGTGTTTTCCTCCGGTATCGGAAGTTTCCCATGCTTTTCAGGCCTGCGCTGACTCCTGCTTTGGATAATATTTCTCCCTTTGACTCTCGCTGCTAGACTTGGGATTTATTTCCTCCTTGTATCAAACGCAGTTTTATAGTGTTTCGGATATACTGTTTTAACTGCCTTCTCTTAGAAAATCGAGTATTTTCAGCCTTGTTGTTTGTTTATTTTTCCTTGCTCTGATTGCCACGTGTAATGGCGCCAACCTCAGATCAGCTCTCACTAAGGACTTTCCTGGTGCTGCCTGCCGAATGCCGTTAAGGACAAATTTTTTACCCTCTTTCAGGTTGTTCACCAGATCCTCGATCGTTGTTTGGTTCTCCGACTCAAAGCCTTCAATTGCTGGAACGGATTTCTACTGCCAATTCCCTAACTCTCCGTGTCTGGAGCTCTGGAGCTTTTTCACAGCCTCTACTCGAGTTCTGGAGTTTTGGTGCCTTTTTTTAGGTAAGCCCTCTTCAAAGTTTTTCTTCAAAATCTTCTTCTGGGTGTTCACAATCTCACCGCTGATCACCATATTGTATGTTTGTTTGGTACCCTGCCACCATAGTTAGTCTAACTTAGAGAGGCTCTTTAGTCAGGAGTAATTATAACATTAACCTTTATGACAACATAACTTTGTACAGCCTCACACCAGTCTGTGTGACTCCTCTAAAGCCACGCTTAATGTGAAGTTGTTCACTTTGGCAGGAAGAATAAGAAAGCAGAGTATTACTTAAACGGAGAATGACTGCAGAATTCTGAGGTGCAGAGGGATTAGTGTTCTAGTGCATGAGTCACAAAAAGTTAGTATGAAGGTACAGCAAGTAATAAAGAAGGCTAATAGAATGCTATCCTAATTACGAAAGGAATTGAAAATAAAAGTAAGCATGTTCTGCTTCATTTATACAGGGCATTGGTGAGACCACATCTCGAATACTGTGTGCAGTTTTGGTCTCCTTATTTAAGGAAGGATTTAAATGCATTGGAGGCAGTTCAGAGGAGGTTTACTAGATTGATAACTAGAATGAGCGGGTTGTCTTATGAGGAAAGGTTGGACAGACTGGGCTTGTTTTCATTGGAGTTTAGAAGAGTGAGGGGAGACTTGATTAAAGTATTTAAGATCCTGAACGGTCTTGACAAGGTGGACGTGGAAAGGGTGTTTCCTCTTGTGAGTCCAGAACTAGGGGCTACTGTTTTAAAATTAGGGGTCGCCTTTTTAGGACATTGATAACGATAAATTTTTTCTCTCAGAGGGTTGTGTGACTTTGGAACACTCTGCCTCAGATGGTGGAGGCGGGGTCATTGAATATTTTTAAGGCGGAGGTAGATAGATTCTTGTTAGGCAGAGAATCAAAGGTTATCGGGGGTAGATGGGAGTGTGGAATTCGAGATACAGACAGATCAGCCATGATCTTATTGAATGGCGGAGCAGGCTCGAGGGGCTGAATGGCCTACCTCTGCTCTTAATTCATATGGTCATGTGTATGTTCATATGTTCGTATGCTGCATCATCCTTCAAGCATCTCTCACACGTGATCACTTACATCATCATGGTAGAAGGTATTCTTTAAACCCTTTCAGACCCTTTAACTAACAGGCAGTGGATACCACTCCCAGTGCTGTTGCTTATACTGCTGAACTGCTGGCCCTGTGATTGGCTGGCAGCCTTTGGAGGCGGGATCCCCATCTTGAAAGGGATGGGGGATCCCGGTGTGGGACACTTAACCTTCAAATCACTGAAGATTGCTCTGGGGGAGCACGAAAAGGCTGAGGCGGGATTCTCACCGCCGTGAGCCCTGCCTCCTCCACAAAATCCAGTCCGAAGTGTGTGGCACTGACTGGTGGAATTACATTGGACTTTGCCAACATGGCTGCTGTGGAGGAATTCAGAAAGACACTAATAGCATAGAACGCGAGTAAAAAGGTTGTTGTTGGAAAGGAAATCCTTTTTTTGCTCCAGCCTACAACCAATCCTCTGGCCTACCACTAACTTTCGCCGCTTTGTACGCCTTTGTTTTTGATTTGAAATTCTCCTTAACTTCCTTTGTTATCCACGGGTGGTCCATTGTTCTCTTCGAGCCCTTCCTTCTGACCGGAATAAATGTTTGCTGAATGTTTTGCAATATTTGCTTAAGAGTCTGCCACTGCTCATCTACTGACTTTCCTTGTAGTCTATTTTCCCAGCCCGCTTTAGACAACTCTTTCTTCATACCTCTGTAATTGCCCTTGTTTAAGCTGAAGGCACTGGTTTGAGACCCGAGTTGCTCACCCTCAAACTGAATTCCTCAAAACATTCCTCTACTGTTCTTCATAGCTTTCAAATTTGATATCCTACATAGTCCTTCAAGCTCCTTGCATACTCACTTTGTAGAAATCAGAACTCAATACAACGTCACTCATTATTTCTCAGGACTTCCCTCCTTCAATATTTCCTTCCTTCTTCAATCTACTGGTGTTTCAAACCCAAGCGTCATTACTACATTCCGATTTACTTTGATTTCTCTTCTGCTTATTTCAACCTTGGTTTGATTCTTCGCTTATGATTTTCCAATCCAAAAGTAACTGTAGCATTAGCAAAGGCTGAACAGATATGGGCAGGACTTTACACCCTCCCTGACTTCGGGGGTCCTGGCAGGGGGAGCTGTAAGATGCCTCCGGCAGAGGCCCGCCACGGCGGGAAGGCCCGGCCTGATATTGCTGGTGGCTGCAAGGTGACGGGACAAAATTTAAATATGTAAATTTGGTAAAATTAATGAATTAAATACTTATCCGCTCCTGCTGTCCATTCCAGTGCCATATTGGAGGCTGCACTCCCGCGCCGTCGGATCTCTATCCGATGATGTAAGGCAGAACACTGGTGGGGAGAGGGGAGCAGGTAAGATTCTCAGTGTGGGAGGGGAGGAGCGGGGTCAAACTAATTTCATTGGTCTGCGGGTGATGGGAAGGGGTGAAGATCAAAGTCTGTGAACTCTGGGGGGTCAAGGTCAGGTTCACAATGTAAGTATTTTGTGGGGAGAGGGCAAGGAATGAATTGTTTGGTCATTTTGGGGTGGGAGAGGGGCTTGAAACATTTATTTTTTTTGGAATAAATTTTAAATCACAATTTCTTTAAAAATTCAAATTAAATGTAAGGGCTTGAAGCCCTTAAAACTGGCATCAGAACCTGCGCAGTGGTGCCTGACGCCTTTGCCGGGGATGGACCGCCCGCCCCCTCCACGTCATCGGGGGAGGGGGCATTCTGACCGACCATTTAAATGAGCCACCGCGTTTAATATCGCGGCAGCTCCGTAGCAAGCGATCCGCCTATCTCGGTGGCAGACATGTAAAATTCAGTTCACAGTGAGCCTGATACTCAGCAATATCATTTCTTTCATTGGAACAGGTCATATACAGTACTATTTATCCACAAATATAAATCTCCACAAATAGTGGCTATCTGATCATTTATTAAAACCAGTTTAAGACCCTGAATCATGGCATGCCTGTACCACCAATACACATCACCTAAAAGAAAGAACAAAATTTGCACCTATATAGTGCCTTTCACAACTTCAGGACATCCAAAGTGCTTTACAACCAATGAAATTCTTTCTAAGTGTAGTCACTGTTGTAATGTAGGAAACACGACGTCCAATTTGCACACAGCAAGGTTCCACAAATAGCAAAGTGATAATGAACAGATAATCTGTTTTAGAGAGAATATGTTGGTTGAGGGATAAATATTGGCCAGGACACCAGGGAGAACTCCCCTGCTTTTTTTTTTAGAATTAGTGCCATGGGATCTTATACAGCTGCCCAAGAGGCCAGATGGGACCTCTGTTTAACGTCTCACCTAAAAGAAACATCATATAACAGTGACAACTAAATCCAAAACTGCTAGTTATTTTATAGTCTGCCTCATGAGCTACTGCAAAGTGAGGCACAAGTGTTTTTTCTGTGAACAGAATCTTGATAAACTTCCCAGGTTGCCTAAATGCAAAACACACTGACCCAAAAAGACGTGCACTCTCAAATGGTCTTCATAGTAAAATACCCTGAAATATGACACACAAATTAATTAGAAATGATCTTTTAGTTTGCATGGGTGTAGGCAAATGTTGTACAATTCCTGGAAGCCACAACAAGAGCATTCTCACAGCTTGTTTTGTGGGTTTTCACGTTAAAGATAAACAGCATATGATGACATGGACAGCACTGAGTCACAGGCTTGCAGTTCTTCTGATAGATCAGTTAACACATACCATAATGTTCCTGTTTTTGTTAGAAATAGATTAGCGTTACCTCTGGATTCTGCACATTTTAGTATAAAATCAAGCAGTGTAGTGAAGCAAGGGATTGGTACCTTGTTGCATAGAGTCACAGATTGGCAGTACAGAGAATTGGACTAGTGCTGGCTTCTCCATTACATTGAGCCAAATAGAAAGTTTCTCATCATTGTGTCATCATGATCAGAGACCTAGGAGTGTACCATGGCACAAGAACTTTAAAAATGGTTGGTTGGGGGAGACAACTTATCAAAAAGGCTAAAATAAAAGCAAAATAATGCAGATGCTGGAAATCTGAAATAAAAACAGAAAGTGCTGGAAATACTCAGTATGTGTGACAGCATCTGTGGAGAGAGAAGCAGAGTTAATGTTTCAGGTCTGTGACCTTTCACCAGTTCTGATGAAAGGTCACATACCTGAAATGTTAACTCTGCTGTCTCCACAGATGCTGCCAGACCTGCTCAGTATTTCCAGCACGTTCTATTATTATCAAAAAGGCTGCTATTTCCCCATGTTTTTTGAAATAAACACCATTAAAATGCACATTTTACATTCTAAAATCTTAGGCCTGAATTTCTTTGCAGCCTGAGGTGCAATGGATTAGGAATGGGAGGTTAAACTTAGTGCAGGAGGCTAAGAGCAGGAGGCAGAATAATTTTGCACTGGGTCTTGCGGAGGTGGTGGTTGGGGGGTGATGGGGGGGTTGGGTGCGGTGCGGGTGGATCGTCCATCCAGTCCAAACAAAGTGCTTGGTTTCACAACAGAAAACTTCTTCTGCCTGAATTCCCATTGCTCCTATTTCTTCACATTTTAGGGTGGAAGTGAGGCCCACCTGGGCGTTCAGGCCTCATCTCTAGCCCCTTTTAAAGAGTAACACCATAAAAAAAACTTTCCTGTCTGTGGCGTCAGCTGTCTACCTGAGCAGCTTTCCAATGCCACATCTCTCCATTCCCCACCCCCACGGCAGGCACACAAGAAGTGCTTGTATTAGTTTGGACAGCCACTGAAATTATAACAATGCTGAAACTCCATCCTGACCTTGGACACTACAGCATGGTTGAGAGTGGAGGAGTGGAAAGGTAGGTTCTGTGGATGATCATGAGTGTTTTAGGTTTCTAAATGTTAAATGTGGAGCATGAGCATCCAACCATCTTCCACGACACTGGCCCTCAGGTTGTGCATGGGAGAAGAACTAGACTTGGTGAAAGAAAGGCACTTGTAAACACTCAGGGGAAGCAAACATTTAGGGACGTGTAGGTTGGTTTATATTCACTTTGACTACTATTCTATTAAAAGAATATATGCACTGACATTATCCTTTGTGTTTCATGGAGGTTAGAGTCATACAAGAAAGGGTGAATGTTTTTGATGCTGACTTATTCAATAAGCTGATAATTATTGGCACTTTCGGTTGGGAGCAAAGAGGACTGATCTGTTGCCATGTTATAGGATGAGCAGTGGATTGAGGGAAGGTCCCTTTAATTTGAAAAAGATAAGGCTCTAGTTTCAAAGGTAGACTGTTACACAGCAATGAATTCTTTAGTGATGGGGTGTGTTTGTCAGTGGGTGGGTTGCTTGAAGGACCAAGAAGTATGAGGGAACTTGGGGGAAGCAATTGAATGATGGAAAACAAGTGGAAATGGTTTCTGCCCTATTTTGCTGCCAGAAATCTTTTCCTGCACCATTTTGGTGCAGCTATTAGACTGTTGCATCTCCACCTCTGATCACACAAAATAACATCCCACTGGAAGTGTTTAGCAAATTCTGCTATCTTGGGTCCACGGTGACAGACAATCTGCCCCTTGATGCAGAGCTTGATACACACATAGGGAAAGCAGCTACCACCTTTGGCCGATTCTTGAAACGCGCATGGGATAACACTGCACCTTAGTTAAGTTCATTTAGCTTCTTATTGAAGTTCTGTCACTTTTTATTTCTAGCAGTTCTCAGTCCAAGGTCAGGATATTAGGAATAATGTGCTATCGGACAATTTTTAATCAGAAAAAATGCATAAACATTCTATGCCATTTAGGTAAGCCTACCAGACGGCTTTTTGTTGAAAGTTGAATGAATGCCAATAGACTCAAGTTTCAATTGGGTTTTATACCGTAAAATGCTTTGTTATGTTTTCTGTATTCTAGTCAGATCATTTGAAACACATTATGGGTGTGTATTTGTGAAGGCTTTGCTTTTGTTGGCCTATTTTTGAACTGAATTTGAATTGAATTGTATCGTTGCTTGTATGTGCCCAGAAAATCTGATGTTGTATAAGAACAGCAACAGGCTTGACTAGCCAGGACATTGACAAAAAACACTCTCCACCAACAACAATGTTATTAAATGTTCTATTTACTTTGAATCCCATGCCATAGCAGGACTACAGAATGTGGTTAGATGGTGGAACTGCTCCACTTACCCTCCAGATTTTCAGGGGACAGTATTACCTGCTGAATTTATTTTACAAGCATGTATCAGCCCCTGCAAAACTGTGTAGAAACCAGTTTCTCTTCATGGGCTGAATTTTACCAGCCCTCTGGGGATGGGCAGAGAGGCCCATAAAATAGCGAGGGGAGGCAGGGAGGTGGAGTGGCGTGCCCTCCGCCTTCCTGACTGTAGTGTTGTGCTGTGTTCTTAACTGTGGAGGAGGCCTTCAATATGCCGGGACCCTCAAGGCCTCGGGCAACTAGAGGACAACAGCCATGATCATCGAAAGCCACAGAGCAGAAATGTTAGCAGCCTGTCTCCACCTCAGCTAATACAGCAGGGGAGCACCACGTAGCAGCACCCGCAAGTTCATGAAAAATTCCACCTAGTTACACTTGGATTTCATGTGTTTATATTTTGATATTAGATGTCACCTTGCTGTGTATGTGTCTTAAATTTGTTATAAAATTGTCCACTACTAAAAGAATCCTTTACTTTTTTAAACACTACTGGGCCATTAACAGTTCATTGGCTCCCATAAAGGGTTTGATGGGAAGGGGCACACAGAGTGAGGTCACGGCATTTCCCATGCTGTTACCTCATGTGATGACGGCTGCAGGAAAATGCTAAGGGCAATCAAGGAAACAACAACAGGGCTGCAGAAGGTGGACTGGGAGTCTAAGTAAGGCTCATGTGAAACATGCCTGTTTTAGCAAGTCGTGATCCTTCCTTGCGCGTATCTCATTGTGCCATACCTGCTGTCCTTCGGGGGTCTTCATCCTATTGCGCCTGGTCACCATCCCCCTCCACATCCTCATCCTCGGAGGAGGCATCATGCTCCTGGATGTACTAATTGTTCAAAGTCTTATCCCTCTGTAGTGCCAGGTTGTGTAGAGCACAGCACACCACCACAATACTCGAGACCCTTGCCGGGGTATATTGAAGGGCTGCACCAGATCTATCCAGGGACCTGAACCGCATCTTCAGAAGGTCTATGGCCTACTCGATTGTCACTTGAGTTGTCCCGTGGCAGTTGTTGTATTTCTCCTCTGCTTCAGTGCTTGGGTTCCTCATAGGGGTAAGTAGCCATCTCTTCAGTGGGTAACCCTTATCGCCCATTCTTGAAGGTGCATGGGGCCTGAAAATGTCAGGCACTTTGGACTGTCCTAGTATTTAAGTGTCATGACAGCTTCCTGGGAACCTTGCACAGTCCTGAAGGATCCGTTTGCAGTGGTCGCAAATCAGTTGTACATGAGTGAGTGGAAGCCCATGTTGATGAAGGCTGCTGCCTGGTCTCAGTCGATGACACCCTGCACCTGGGGGAATCCAGCGATGGCCCTGTATCATCTCAGCCTGACTGTCCGGATCGTGCAAAAGCACACTTAATGACTGGCCCTCTTGAACAAGGCATTGTGGACCATCGTGATGCATCAATGAGCTGCAGACTGGGAGATCCCATAGATATCTCCAGAAGATTTCTGGAATGATCCTTAGGCAGGGAAATGCAGTGCCATGGTGACCTCCAACGCGACAGGCATTGGGTGCCCACCCCTCACTATAGGGTTCAGCTTAACCACCATCATTGCACGCAGCTCAGATACCACCTCCCTGGAGAGGCACAGTCTTTGGTGACACTGCTAATCCGACATTTGCAGTAAGTTGAGCCTCTGATGGTAGACCCTCTCTGAGGGGTATTGCCGCCTGTGTGCAAGAGGCTGGTTGTGTGCCCCTCTGCACCCTCCTCCTCCCTGCCCCCTTCCAGGCTCATGTTCCTGGTGCCTATCTGGATGTTGCTGCCCCGCTGCCTGTGGCGCATCTCTCTCCCTCTCTGATACTCCTCCTCACTGGAGGTCTTGCAACTTGAGTGAATGAGACCCACGGCAAATAGCCACTCAGTCTCTAGGTCTCCCACCCATCTTGCTCTGTACGTGCAAGTGCCAAGTCAGAGAGGATACTCAAGCACAATGCCCCCGCTTTGCTTGGCAAGTTTGTCTTTGCTCCCTATTGCCACTGCCACTATCTACTCAACTTCACCCTCTCTAACAAGCCACGTAACCTTTCGCAATGGCTGCCAACTGTAGCCAACACTGACTTCCCACTAAGCCTTGGTATAGGTGGAAAGGCTCTGAAGCTCCATTATTCCCATGCGCCCCCTCGTAAAATTAGAAAAACCTGGCAAAATTGTTGTTAAATGCCTGTTTAATTACCTTTCCACACAAAATCAAAAAATGCTGGAAATATTCAGCAGGTCGGGGAGCATCTGTGGAGGGAAAAGTAGAGTTAACGTTTCAGGTCTGTGTGACCTTTCATTAGAACACACAGACCTAAAAGGTTAACTCTGCTTTTCTTTCCACAGATGTTGACTGACCTGCTGAGTGTTTCCAACATTTTCCCTTTTTGTTTCAGATTTCCAGCATCTGCAGTATTTTACTCTTATTCACCTTCCCGCTGCATTGCACTGAGACCACCTCCCGCCAGCGCAGCTCCCTTTGGAAATATCCAGTTGCAACTTAAAGATGTCTGGCTTCCCTCCCAATGCCTTTTGCTGCCATTTTACCGCCCCTCCTGTCTCCCTGTCAGTTTCCACTGGACTGGTAAAACTCTGGCCCAAGTCTCTTGTGTGATACCTGATAAAGGATGTTCTGAAAATCCATATATACCGCACCCACTCAATTTCCCCCATCCACTATATCGGTCACCTCATCAAAGCTTTAGCTTGGCTAATTCTTTGGAGGACAATTCCAAATCCCACTTATAAGGTGATGAATCAGGACCCAAAACAATAAGTAAAATGAGCAGGTTTCACAAAAAGAATAATTCAATGAACCCCGTGCAACTTTCGCTATAGTTAGGCAACTTCACAATGATAAAAGAAAAAAGAAAAATCTGCATTTATATAGCACCTTTCAAGGCCACCAGATGCCTCAAAGCAATTTACAACCAATAAAGTACTTTTGAAGTACTGTTGCAATGTAGGAAATGTGGCAGTAATTTACACATAATGTGATTCTGCAGTAGCAGATGGTTCGGAAAGTATTTAATTTGATTCAAATTACATAATCTAGGAAGGAGAATACAATAGTTTTAAATTTATGCTGTGCAATGCATAGTAACACATACATCCGAAATTCCTCCCTCATTAATTCTATGAAGACATTAACCCGTATAAAATATGGATAAATCAGCACTGGAAGAAATCACAGGCAAATAAATTCAGCACTTGTTTACTAATATCCCATAATTTTAGAGTTTGCAGGTTTTGTTATCTTCAAAACTGAACAGGCAGTAAGATAGAATGGGAAGGGTAATAGCTAGAACTGGGTCTTGAAGTCTGATCATTTTCTTTGTTGTTGATGAAAATTCAGTGAAAACCTTAATAATTAGTGTCTCCACATCAAAAGATAGAGAAGTGGGCGAACAGGTGTTTTAAAATCTTTATCCCCAATCGGCAGCAAACAATGGCTCCTTTCCTGCCAATTCTCCATTTTAAAGCTGCTAGGAAGCTGATGAAAAAATACAAATCTGGGTCTCATGACTTACATAGGACCCTAAAGATGTTTAAAGATCTGCAGCCATCCCACCAGGTAAAGCTGTTGGGAACCCAACAAGGTCCTCTGAGGTAAATCAAAAAAAAAATTCCTAGTAGGGTCCGGAGGAGCATGAATTTTAACATTAAGTTACCCTTTAATATCTGGTTCACATTTTAGAAATATCTAGAATCCAATGAAAAGCAGACTATCTTGTCCAATATTGGATGAATGTCAAGTGTTCAAAAGACCAGTGGTCAAATATAGACTGGAAAAAAAGGATACCCTTGGAAACTCTGGCAGTGTGGGGGTGGGGGGGAGGGGGAGGTGGTGGTGGTGGTGGGGGGGGGCGTGCGGAGTTCCTTGTGGATTCTCCCACTTGGCTGCTGTAACTTTAGTGCAACAGAAAGGCGCTGGAGAAATGGTGTGAACAGTGTTTTCCTGGGATTTCTGCAGCTCTTCCTCTGAAGTTCCTATGGGTGATTGGGAAAACTCCCATGTAAATACACCCCACACCTAAATAACCTCAGAAAACCACAGTGAGTACAGGTAATCAATACTAATTAATTCAGAACTACATAAAAGCAAATTAGTTCTAGGTTCTTTGTTCCTTAGCTCTTTGTGTTCTTTGCTTACTCAATGTACAACTATGGAAGGTTCCATGGCATAAAGGTATTGCATATCATATTAACAGGCACTGAATTCAAAGAGAAGAAACATTAGGTGCTTCTGATGGAATGTTAATTCCTACTGATGTTTGATGTTTCAGAAATATGCAAGAACTATAGGGTAGTGATTATAGGACTTCAATTACTCTAATATAGATTGGGAAAATAACATTGTTAAGAGCAAAGTGGGAAGGAATTCCTGGAATGTATAAAAGAAAACTTTCTTGATCAGTATGTTCCCAGCACAACAAGGAAAGAAGCAGTGCTGGATCTGGTTCTGGGAAATGAAGTGGGGCAAGTGGATCATGTTTCAATGGGGCAGCATTTTGGAAAAAGTGATTGTGATATAATTAGGTTTAGAGTAGTTCGGATAATGTCAAGGAACAATCAAATGTGAAAATATTCAACTGGGGGAAGGAAAATTTCAGTGCGAAAGGGAATCTGGCTCAGGTGGATTAGAATAAAAGATTGGCAGGTGAAACAGTGAATGAGCAATGAGAGGCCTTCAAAGAGGAGATAGTCCGGGTACTGAGTACAGATATTCCCACGAGCGGGGAAACAAGGGCCTTCAAAGCTAGAGCTGTCTGGATGACTAAAGATAAGGAGATTAAAAGGAATAGGAAAAGGATGCTGATGATAAATGTCAGGCTCATAATATAGTGGAAAACCAAGCTAAATACAGAAAATACGGAGGAGAACTGAAAGGGTCAAAGACAGTGCATGGGCATAGACTAGTGACTAACATAAAAGGGAACAAAAAGTCTTTAATAAATGTATAAATACGAAAAAGGTGGTGTTATGATCACTATGGAGACCACCAACAATCCAAAAGAATCAAATCCACCAACTGACCCCAATTTAGGAAACCAAAAACCATCCACTGCGGTGTTCTTCTCAACTCTTCAAAAGCCTTTGTTTTAAAAATCACACACAGCTTTGCAGCTGCCTCCTACCTTCTCTTAAAACCCTTCTGGTCAAACTGAAACCAAAGCTCCCAGTCACATGTTCTTGGTAAAAACAACAACTGTTTGTTTTTTCCTGAGTCACAGGACTGTTTAGAGTCATAGAGTGATACAGCACTGAAACAGGCCCTTTGGCCCACCAAGTCTGTGCTGACCAACAACCACCCATTTATACTAATTCAACATTAATCCCATATTCCCTACCACATCCTCACCATTCTCCTACCACCTACCTACCTACACTAGGGGCAATTTACAATGGCCAATTTACCTATCAACCTGCAAGTCTCTGGCTGTGGGAGGAAACTGGAGCACCTGGCAGAAACCCTCGCAGTCACAGGGAGAACTTACAAACTCCACACAGGCAGTACCCAGAACAAAACGCAGGTCGCTGGAGCTGTGAGGCTGCTCTGCTAACCACTGCGCCACTGTGCTGCCCCAATGTTTGTTTGTCTAACCTGGGGTTGACTCCCCAGAAACCTGAAAACTTTTAGTTTCAATTGCAAATCAAAATGAAACACAATCTGTACTGCATCATAATAGTCAGAAGAAGGATGGAATTGATTAGGGACAAAAAAGGAGATCTCCTTCTGGAGGTAGCAGGCATGGCTTAGGTACTGTGGGACTCTGGGGAGTATGTGTGAGCTGTCCTCTGAACGGATAGCTGGTTGAATATTCTGCTAGGTGCACTGACCCTGACTGCAAAGATGATTTCCTGTTTTTTGGAACAGACTGACCTAACAGAAATTGAAAACAAAAACTTTAGGTTTCTCTGGGGGCACTAAAGCTGGTTGGAACTAGATAAAGGAACAGAGCCATCCAAGCACTGATGGCAAGAAGTTGCATTTTTACAGGCAGGTTGAAGGGGCGGCACAGTGGCGCAGTGGTTAGCACCGCAGCCTCACAACTCCAGGGACCTGGGTTCGATTCCGGGTACTGCCTGTGTGGAGTTTGCAAGTTCTCCCTGTGTCTGCGTGGGTTTTCTCCGGGTGCTCCGGTTTCCTCCCACAAGCCAAAAGACTTGCAGGTTGATAGGTAAATTGGCCATTATAGATTGTCACTAGTATAGGTAGGTGGTAGGGAAATATAGGGACAGGTGGGGATGTTTGGTAGGAATATGGGATTAGTGTAGGGTTAGTATAAATGGGTGGTTGATGGTCGGCACAGACTCGGTGGGCCGAAGGGCCTGTTTCAGTGCTGTATCTCTAATCTAAAAAAAAGTGAAGGCTCGATCCAGGAGTGCTTTCTGTTGTTTAGAGGAACTGACTAACCAGACCCAACCATAAAGTGCACTAGAAGGCACGGATAAAGGAAGTACTGGTGGATCCATGCCATCAAGCTTGTCATGAGTAGAACTGAGAAGGTTCTGGAAAAGTATAGCTTTTTTGGTGAAGATTGTACCTATAATGTTTGGAATTAAAGGGGAACTGCTGTCTGTTGGGAATTGGTGGGCTGCATCTTGGAAGACAGGATCTATCTGAGGAATTTCAGAGTTTTGAAGAACCATGTGACTGTAATTTTGTGCCATGCATGCTGTGTGAACTGCCTAGTAAATCCGTGAGATCCATCTTTGTTGTATTTGATAGTGAATGTGTAATTTGTAATATCTTGATTGTGATTTGTCTGGTAATTCATGTTTAATTTATGTTGATTTCGATTTGATTGCTAAAGTAAAAGTATAAAAATGAAATCTGGTTCATTTGGTTTCTATTGGGTTCATTTGGTAAATTTGGTTCTTTTGGTTTGTTGGTCTCCGTGGGGATTATAATAACTAAGTGAGTACTTTGCATCTGCCTTAAATAAAGAATGGGATGCTGCCAATGTCACAGTAAAGAATGTCACTAGTGTTAGTAGAGAAATTGGATAGTATAAAAATAAACATTTGGCATTGTTCAAAGTTGAAAAGTCATTCGGTCTGGATGGAATGCATCCATGCTGCTAAGGGAAGCAAGGGTGGAAATGGTGGAGGCTCTGGCTACAACCTTCCAAACCTCCTTAGACATGGGAATTGTGCCAGAGGAGTGGAGGATTGCAAATGTTACACCCTGTTCACAAAAGAGGAGAGAAATAAACCTGACCAAAATATGGGTTAATAAATGTCACTCAGCACAGATTAATTAAAGGCATATTGTGCTTAACTGACTTAATTGAGTTCATTGATGAAGTAATGGAAAGGGTTGATGAAGATTTATGTTGCATATATGAACTTTCCAAAGGTGTTAAGTGGTGGCGAAAGATTGTTTTTCAGACCAAAGGGAAATATATAGTGGTGTCAGTCCAGGGGTCTATATTGAGACCACTGTTCTTTTTCATATATATTAATGGGTATACAGGGCTTAATTTCAAAGTTTGTAAATGGGATAAAACTCATGTGACTAACAGGCGAGAAAAAGGTCTAGGGGTTCCCTCTCAGTCTTTGCCTGGTTTAACCGCAACAGCTTTAATTTTTAAAAACACTGTGTTTTTAGCTCCCACTCAGTGAATCCTTGTTCACTGCTGTCCAATTGTAAGGCAAAGAAATCAACCAGACAGGTTTTCTCAGATTTAAACAAGAAAGGTGGAAGTTTATTAACCTTAAACTCCAATTCAGTTAACGATTACGAATGCGTGACGCGACCACGCTAGCATGCATATGAGATAAACACACATGCAGATAGAGTCAGAAAAGTAGAACGAATAAAGGGGAAAAGTTTGAGGCAATAGCTGGGATTTATTTACGGTCCTTTGAGTTCAATGTAGAGTCTTTGATTGCCGATAAGTCTTGCCGTTTCGTTGGGGCACAGTGCAAACTTTAAAACTTGTTACGATGTAGGAGTCTTTTTTCTCTTGAGGTTTAAGTAACTTCAGTGGATCCGGAGATTCATGAGAGAGAGCTAGCTAGGAGAGAGGCTCGCTTCTTTCAAGTTCAGTTCAATCTGACCCCAAACTGTCCTGTGAGCAGTTCAAAACCAAAAACCTGGGCCAGCAGATTCGTCATGTGACCAGCTGTTTTAACAAACTGCTGCATTTGTGGATTCTCCATGTTAGCAGACACCCTGGAATGCTGGCTTTCTTACCCATTCAGTGTCTGGTGATCAAAAGCCATTTGGGTTTATTGGATCAGGGAGCAGTACTCTTGTCTCCAGACACTGTCTCTTACTATGCAAATGTTTTCCAGCCACGACTGATCTCTTTAAATAAGTCATCTCTTCACTCCAGCAACAGTTTAAAATCCGTTTAAAATCAGTTCCGAAGAAGGGTCACTGACCCGAAACGTTAACTCTGCTTCTCTTTCCACAGATGCTGCCAGACCTGCTGAGTGAATCCAGCATTTCTTGTTTTTGTTTCAGATTTCCAGCATCCGCAGTATTTTGCTTTTAGTTTAAAATCAATGTTCATATGACAAAATTAATATGCCTGTAATATTCTTCACAGGTGGGATCTTCATAGAAAATTGGTTGGCGGACAGGAAACAAAGAGTAGGCATAAATGGGTCTTTTTCCGAATGGCAGGCAGTGACTAATGGGGTACTGCAGGGATCGGTGCTAGGACCCCAGCTATTCACAATATATATTAATGATTTAGATGAGTGAACTAAATGTAATATCTCCAAATTTTCAGATGACACAAAACTGGGTGGGAGGGTCAGTTGTGAGGAGGATACAGAGAGGCTTCAGGATGATTTGGACAAGTTGAGTGAGTGGGCTAATGCATGGCAGATGCAGTATAATGTGGATAAATGTGAGGTTATCCACTTTGGTAGCAAAAACAGGAAGGCAGATTATTATCTGAACAGCTATAAACTGAGAGAGGGAATATGCAGCGAGACCTGGGTGTTCTTGTACACCAATCACTGAAGGTAAGCATGCAGGTGCATCAGGCGGTTAAAAAAGGCAAATGGTATGTTGGCCTTCATAGCGAGAGGATTTGAGTACAGGAGCAGGGATGTCTTGTTGCAATTATACAGGGCCTTGGTGAGGCCACACCTGGAATATTGCGTGCAGTTTTGGTTTCCTTATCTGAGGAAGGATGTTCTTGCTATAGAGGGAGTGCAGCGAAGGTTTACCAGACTGATGCCTGGGATGGTGGGACTGACGTATGAGGAGAGATTGAGTTGGTTAGGATTATATTCGCAGGAGTTCAGAAGAGTAAGGGGGGATCTCATAGAAACCTATAAAATTCTAACAGGACTTAACAAGGTAGATGCAGGAAGGATGTTCCCGATGGTGGGGCAGTCCAGAACCAGGGGTCATAGTCTAAGGATACGGGTAAACCTTTCAGGACTGAGATGAGGAGAAATTTCTTCATACAGAGAGTGGTGAGCCTGTGGAATTCGCTACCACAGAAAGCAGTTGAGGCCAAAACATTGTATGTTTTCAAGAAGGAGTTAGATATAGCTCTTGGGTCTAAAGGGATCAAAAGGTATGGGGCAAAAGCGGGAACAGGTTACTGAGTTGGATGATCGGCCATGATCATAATGAATGGCGGAGCAGCTCAAAGGGCCGAATGGCCCACTCCTGCTCCTATTTTCTATGTTTCATGACACCTCCACACCTAGCAGAATGAAATACGATTTTTTTGGAGAGCATTTCCTTAAAAGGGACTAGAGAGAAGAGTAGGTACAGGAAAACACACATGCATCTCTCTCATTCATTCAGAAATCCTAAAACTTGTTATCGCCTGTCTTTTCTTGGTAGCAAATGGTTTCAAGATGGCTCCTGGGCTGGAAGCTCCCTTGCTGTTCAACTCTATCCATGGCCATCTGCTCCCATCCCTAACGTTTTCTCCCCCAATCTGCCCTCTTAAACTGTTTAAATTCCCCTGGCTCTTTAAATCAGTTCATTTTAGCCCTATCTAAAAGTTAACAGTTAGTTTAGTGTATGTTACCTGGGCCCACTGCCCTCCCCCAGCCACACCTGCTCTTTGTTTTCTCAATGAAATTGATCCGGATGAAACTGACGAGAACAGCTGCCGATACTTTAATCTCCGATCCTGCTGTCTTCACAGTCCAGAGTGTCTGCAGCCACGGCGTGCGGTAAGTCCATTGAGGTGAAGAAGGAGCTGCGGGACCCGAGAGAAGTCCTGTGAAAAGGTGCCCCGAACACCCAAAACATCCACGAACGGCCCCCCCGGCCGCAACTTCAAAGCGCCCGCGGGAGATGGCTCGGAGAGCATCTGCAGCGCACTGTCGGCAATGCTGCATGCCTTTATTTAAACCACTGCAAAAAAAAAACCCTTAGCAAATGTAATCACCTCTAAGTCTGCCAAATGATGCTTCACCTCCCGAAGGACGTGGATGAGCTTTCCGGACGTCGATGGTGGGCACTGAGGAAATGGCTTATTACCTGCACCAGATTCCACCCCCCCTCCCCCCCCCCTTTACCCCCCTTCCACCCCCCCCCACCCCCGTCCCCTTCCCTGCTCCACCCTCTCAGCTCACCCCCTCACAACCCCGTCCCAGCCCGCCCCCCCCTCGCACCATCTTCACCCCGCACCCCCTTCCCCTGCACCCCCCCTCCCTCTACCCCTCCCCCTTGCATCCCCTCCTCCCACCGGCACCATCCTACACCTGTGTAGGGGCCCCAACAACCCCACTGCCTTGTGGGCGTCTCGGGAGAGACCAAGGCTAAGGGAGTAAACCCTAACAGAAAATCCGGAGCGGAACCCCGTAGGCGGTCATGTGTCACCTTTGGCATGTTTCCGGCAGTTCCTGCAGCCATACTGGTGCCAAACGTCGTGTCCTGCACTCCTTTGGACCCCACCAGAAAGGCCGAGAGGGGGGTTTTGACGACTGGGCAACTCTCAACCTCCATAAATTTGCCCAGGCATGCGCCATGGAGAGGTCACTCCATAGTTGCCTCACAGCGACTGAAACAACACGGAAGGCAGCAGTTACGGGTTATAAGTCCAGATAAATTGGCGTAGAAACTGGGCGCCACGGGTTGCCTTTGTCGGTGGGAGAGGTCATTGCACCTCACTGGACAGCTACCGCCCGCCTCAAACCGGGCAGCCCCCGATCAATAAGGTTCTGTCCCGCCACAGTCTGCCTGCTTCAATGGGTGCTTGGAGCTCAGGGTCATTGCCCGAAAGGTGGACTGATACACCGCACCAAACAACATGAAAAAAGGAAAGAAGGTACCAGCCCTTCGCTTTGCAAGCTGGAACGTCAGAACTATGTGTCCTGGCCTGTCGGAAGACCTTACACAAATCAACGATTCTCGGAAGACCGCCATCATTAACAACGAGCTCAGTAGACTCAATGTGGACATTGCAGCACTTCAGGAGACTCGCCTCCCCGCGAGTGGCTCTCTAGCAGAGCAAGACTACACCTTCTTCTGGCAGGGCAGGGATCCTGAAGAACCAAGACAGCATGGAGTGGGCTTCGCCATCAGAAACTCCTTGCTCAGCATGATAGAGCCTCCCTCAAATGGCTCGGAACGCATACTGTCCATCCGACTGCTCACCACCTCTGGTCCAGTACACCTACTCAGCATCTATGCTCCAACACTCTGTTCCGCACCTGAAGCTAAAGACCAGTTCTATGAACAACTCCATAACATCATTAGCAGCATCCCCAACACCGAACACCTATTCCTGCTGGGGGACTTTAATGCCAGGGTTGGGGCCGACCATGACTCATGGCCCTCCTGCCTTGGGCGCTATGGCGTTGGAAGGATGAATGAGAACGGGCAGAGACTGCTTGAGTTGTGCACCTATCATAACCTCTGCATCACCAACTCGTTCTTTCACACTAAACCCTGTCACCAGGTTTCATGGAGGCACCCAAGATCACGTCGTTGGCACCAGCTAGACCTCATTGTCACAAGGCGAGCCGCCTTAAACAGTGTTCAAATCACACGCAGCTTCCACAGTGCGGACTGCGACACCGACCACTCCCTGGTGTGCAGCAAGGTTAGACTCAGACCAAAGAAGTTGCATCATTCCAAGCAGAAGGGCCACCCGCGCATCAACATGAGCAGAATTTCTCACCCACAGCTGTTACAAAAATTTCTAAATTCACTTGTAACAGCCCTTCAAAACACTCCCACAGGGGATGCTGAGACCAAGTGGGCCCACATCAGAGACGCCATCTATGAGTCAGCTTTGACCACCTATGGCAAAAGTGCGAAGAGAAATGCAGACTGGTTTCAATCTCATAATGAAGAGCTGGAACCTGTCATAGCCGCTAAGCGCATTGCACTTTTGAACTACAAGAAAGCCCCCAGCGATTTAACATCCGCAGCACTTAAAGCAGCCAGAAGTACTGCACAAAGAACAGCTAGGCGTTGCGCAAACGACTACTGGCAACACCTATGCAGTCATATTCAGCTGGCCTCAGACACCGGAAACATCAGAGGAATGTATGATGGCATGAAGAGAGCTCTTGGGCCAACCATCAAGAAGATCACCCCCCTCAAATCTAAATCGGGGGACATAATCACTGACCAACGCAAACAGATGGACCGCTGGGTTGAGCACTACCTAGAACTGTACTCCAGGGAGAATGCTGTCACTGAGACTGCCCTCAATGCAGCCCAGCCTCTACCAGTCATGGATGAGCTGGACATACAGCGAACCAAATCGGAACTCAGTGATGCCATTGATTCCCTAGCCAGCGGAAAAGCCCCTGGGAAGGACAGCATTACCCCTGAAATAATCAAGAGTGCCAAGCCTGCTATACTCTCAGCACTACATGAACTGCTATGCCTGTGCTGGGACGAGGGAGCAGTACCCCAGGACATGCGCGATGCCAACATCATCACCCTCTATAAAAACAAAGGTGACCGCGGTGACTGTAACAACTACCGTGGAATCTCCCTGCTCAGCATAGTGGGGAAAGTCTTTGCTCGAGTCGCTCTGAACAGGCTCCAGAAGCTGGCCGAGCGCGTCTACCCTGAGGCACAGTGTGGCTTTCGTGCAGAGAGATCGACTATTGACATGCTGTTCTCCCTTCGTCAGATACAGGAGAAATGCCGTGAACAACAGATGCCCCTCTACATTGCTTTCATTGATCTCACCAAAGCCTTTGACCTCGTCAGCAGACGTGGTCTCTTCAGACTACTAGAAAAGATCGGATGTCCACCAAAGCTACTAAGTATCATCACCTCATTCCATGACAATATGAAAGGCACAATTCAACATGGTGGCTCCTCATCAGAGCCCTTTCCTATCCTGAGTGGTGTGAAACAGGGCTGTGTTCTCGCACCCACACTTTTTGGGATTTTCTTCTCCCTGCTGCTTTCACATGCGTTCAAATCCTCTGAAGAAGGAATTTTCCTCCACACAAGATCAGGGGGCAGGTTGTTCAACCTTGCCCGTCTAAGAGCGAAGTCCAAAGTACGGAAAGTCCTCATCAGAGAACTCCTCTTTGCTGACGATGCTGCTTTAACATCTCACACTGAAGAATGCCTGCAGAGTCTCATCGACAGGTTTGCGTCTGCCTGCAATGAATTTGGCCTAACCATCAGCCTCAAGAAAACGAACATCATGGGGCAGGATGTCAGAAATGCTCCATCCATCAATATTGGCGACCACGCTCTGGAAGTGGTTCAAGAGTTCACCTACCTAGGCTCAACTATCACCAGTAACCTGTCTCTAGATGCAAAAATCAACAAGCGCATGGGTAAGGCTTCCACTGCTATGTTCAGACTGGCCAAGAGAGTGTGGGAAAATGGCGCACTGACACGGAACACAAAAGTCCGAGTGTATCAGGCCTGTGTCCTCAGCACTTTGCTCTACGGCAGCGAGGCCTGGACAACGTATGCCAGCCAAGAGCGACGTCTCAATTCATTCCATCTTCGCTGCCTTCGGAGAATACTTGGCATCAGGTGGCAGGACTATATCTCCAACACAGAAGTCCTTGAAGCGGCCAACATCCCCAGCTTATACACACTACTGAGTCAGCGGCGCTTGAGATGGCTTGGCCATGTGAGCCGCATGGAAGATGGCAGGATCCCCAAAGACACATTGTACAGCGAGCTCGCCACTGGTATCAGACCCACCGGCCGTCCATGTCTCCGTTATAAAGACGTCTGCAAACGCGACATGAAATCGTGTGACATTGATCACAAGTCGTGGGAGTCAGTTGCCAGCATTCGCCAGAGCTGGCGGGCAGCCATAAAGACAGGGCTAAATTGTGGCGAGTCGAAGAGACTTAGTAGTTGGCAGGAAAAAAGACAGAGGCGCAAGGGGAGAGCCAACTGTGCAACAGCCCCAACAAACAAATTTCTCTGCAGCACCTGTGGAAGAGCCTGTTACTCCAGAATTGGCCTTTATAGCCACTCCAGGCGCTGCTTCACAAACCACTGACCACCTCCAGGCGCGTATCCATTGTCTCTCGAGATAAGGAGGCCCAAAAGAAAGAACAAAAGAGTGCTGCTTTAAACTGGCCTTTTTGGCATCCCAATAAACATGTGATTTTTCAGGAATTTTTTTTTCAGTTTGCACATTTCCATGACTGCCTAGGCTGTCTTTGTTCCTGTTGAGGTCTGCAGGCGGAGGGTTAGATTTAATTAACCTAGGTTGGAGTTGTGCTCATGGGCATCAGCAGTGGGTGGATCCACCCTGAACTCTTTCAGTGCTTTGATAAGTTATGCAAAGGCTTTTCACCTTAGAGGATGGTTGGTTCCCTTTTCTCCTGACTGTGGGGGTGGATTCTTTGCTAATCTTCCCTTTGTCCTCTGAGACACTCCTGCTTGCAGGTATTTGCCCGGATTCTACTGCACTCCCCTACGACACTTTGACTAGGTGAGGCATCACTCTCATGGTTTCTCTGCCCGCTTGAGGACTTTCTTTGTCTCTGCAGGCTCCTGTAAATGCTGTTAGCAACCCTGGTGGGGTGCTTTTAGTGTCTGCATTTACATAGGAGGATGTGGGGTCTAACTTTTCAAACATTTCGGATTTGGCCGACTGGACAGTAGGGCTTTCCATTTGGGAATCCTCCAGGAATTCCTTTAATCCGTCCTCTTTGTCCCTTTTCCTCTCTAACCTTTTGCCAGCCTTGTGTCTGTCTGTCCCCTTTTGTTCTCGGCGGGGATCACTTACAGTTCACCAGCCCTCTGCTGGAGGGTTCTCCAAACGCCAATAGAGGATTTAGGGATGCAGATTTCACTGTAGGTTGGGGTTTCCCCTCAAACTGGCACATACGGCAACTCCTACAGTACTCCACCACATTTTTGTGGAGTTTTGGCCAGTCAAACTGCTGTCATATGCGTGCTTTGGTTTTTCGCATACTGACATGTGCAGCCACTGTAATCTCATGGGCCATTCTTAATATTTCTCTCCAGTACCTCTGCTGCACCACTAACTGGTGAACCACTGTCCACTCCTTGTCCTCAGGTCTGTGAGGAGAACTCCATTTCCTCATCGGTACCTCATTTTTTAAACAGTAGCAGTCAGGGACTCACTCTGCTTCAATTTCAGACAGGCCACCCTGTGATAACTCTCTTAGTACTGGGTCAGCTCGCTGAGCCTTGGCTAGGGAAGATTCATTTAATTCATTCCCTGGGTCTTCTACCTTTCCAAAGAAAGTCTTAGACAGATGGACCTCATGGTCATCTGCCTGCAGTACCAATTCAGTCTCCTCTGGGGGAGCTGGTTTGGTCATGGCCCCATTCACTTCACATTCAGGAAAATTGCAAGGGACCGTCGCCTGCCACTGCCCTGTCTCTCTGACCTCCTGCGGCCTCTCTTTCACTACTGGGGAAGCTACCACCTTTGTCCCCGCCAGATCATTACCTAGGAGCAGGTCAACCCCATCCACAGACAAACTAGGGACAATCCCTAGGGTCACCAGTCCTGAAACTAGGTCGCACTCCAAGTGTACCCGACGTAAAGGCACAGGTGTACACTGCCCTCTAATACCAGTCACCACCATTCTGGTGTTTACTGCACTCTCTGGGAGAAAGGTCAGGTCTTTTCCCAGTAAAAGGGATCTCGTGGCCCCTGAAGATTAGAGTCATAGAGAGATACAGCACTGAAACAGGCTCTTTGGCCCACCAAGTCTGTGCTGACCATCAACCACCCATTTATACTAATCCTACATGAATCCCATATTCCCTACTACATTCCCATACTTCTCCTACCACATACCTACACTAGGGGCAATTTACAATGGCCAATTTACCTATCAACCTGCAAGTCTTTGGCTGCGGGAGGAAACCGGAGTACCCGGCAGAAACCCACGCGGTCAGAGGGAGAACTTGCAAACTCCGCACAGGCAGTACCCAGAACCGAACCCAGGTTGCTGGAGCTGTGAGGCTGCAGTGCTAACCATTGCGCCACCGTGCTGCCTATGGGCTTGCTTGCCCCGCTCGAGGGGTTAGTCTCCCTTCTGACACAAAATCTTGATAACCCTCAGGAATCCTATTAAATTTTCCTGCACTTGCAGCAGTAGGCTTCCTGGGTCTTATTATTACTGCAGTTAAAGCCACAGCTAGTTCAGCTGTGCTTTCCATCAGGGTCCCTTCTTCTTCACTGAGTGGGTGTGCCCTGATTAACCCTATAGGTTTTCCCTTTAGTTTCCAGCAGTCAGCTCTTAGATGCCCTGCTTTATTACAATGGAAGCACACAGGTCTCGGGGTCTCACTCCTACTGACAGCACCTTTCTTTTTGGCTGGAGGAGGGCCCCAGTATCTCCTGCTTTTCTTTCCCTCCCAGGACTTTTATCACCTTCCCACATTTTGTCCTTTTCATATTTGTGGGGCTGACTAGGAAATATTTTCTCTGGTGCACCGACTTGTAGATCAAAGCAAACTCCTCTGCCAGAACTGCGGCTTGCCTGGCTCTATGAACTTTTTGTTCCTCTATATGTGTCTTTATGGAGAGTGGAAGAGAGTTTTTAAATTCCTGGAGCAAAATTACCTCTCTAAGATGGCTTTCCTTTGAGAACCCTCAGCCACTGGTCAAAAGCCAGCTGCTTATTTCTCTCAAACTCCAACTAAGTTTGATCAGCTTGCTTCTTGAGGGTTCTAAACCTTTGACGACAGGCTTCCGGTACTAACTCATATGTCCCGAGAACACTCAGAAATGTAGTAAACAGTGAGGAGGATAGCAACAGACTTCAGGAGGACACAGACTGACTGGTGAAATGGGCAGACATATGACAGATGAAATTTAATGCAAAGTATGTGAAGTGATACATTTTGGTAGGAAGACTGGGGAGTCAAAATAAACTAAATGGTACAGTTTCAAAGGGGGCACAGAAACAGAGAGACTCGGGGTTTAGGCACACAAATGCTGATGACACCATTCTTGGAGGTGAGGCAAACAGTAAGGATGATACGAACTAAAAACAGAAAGTGTTGGAAATACTCTGATGACAGGTCACTGACCTGAAATGGTAACTCTACTTCTCTCTCCACAGATGCTGCCAGACCCGCTGAGTATTTCCAGCACTTTCTGTTTTTATTTCAGATTTCCAGCATCCACAGTATTTTGCTTTTATATTAAGATGATATGAAGTTTAGATAGGCTAGCAGAATGGGCAGACAGGTGGTAGATGGAATTTAATACTGACAAGTATGAGGTGATGCATTTTGGCAGAAGGAATAAGGAGAGGCAATATATGCTTACTGGCACAGTTCTAAAGAGTGTGCAGGAACAGAAGCATGTGCATTGATCTTTGAAGGTGACAGGACATATTGAGAGAGTGGTTAGTAAAGCATATGGGATCTTGGGCTTTATAAATTGAGGCATTGATTACAAAAGCAGGGCAATTATTCTGAACCTTTATAAAGTTCTGGTTAGGCCCCAGCTGGAGTATTGTATCCAGTTCTGGTCATTAAACTTTAGGAAAGACATGAGGGTCCTTGAGAGGGTACAGAGGAGATTTACCAGAATGGTTCCAGGGATGGAGGGCTGTAAATGACTCTATGACTCAAATCTTTAAAGCTGACAGGACAAATCAATAAGGCTTTTCAAAAGGCCTGCGAGCTCCTTGGCTTGAAAACAGAGACATAGAATACAAAAGCAAAGAAGTTATGCTAAGCTGGAGTATTGTATCCAATTCTGACTGCCCCACCTTAGGAAGGATGTCATGGCCTTAGAGAGGCTGCAGAGATTTACTAGAATACTAGGGATACCAGACGTCGTTACATGGCGAGACTATGAAAGATGGGGTTGTTCTCCTTAGACCAGAGATGATTAAAGGGAGATATAATAGAGGCATTCAAAATTGTGGAGGGTATTGACGGAGGAAATAAGGACAAATTATTTCCATTGGTAGAAGGGTTGGATTTAAGGTAATTGGCAAAAGAACCAGAAGTGAAATGAGGAGAAATCTTTTTATGATCTGAAATGCACTGCCTGAAAGGGTGGTGAAAGCAGATTGATTAACAACTTTTAAAACAGAATTGAATAAATACTGGAAGGAGAAAAATTGGCGGTGTGATGGTCAAAGAACAGGGGAGTGGAACTACTTTTTAGATTAGATTAGATTAGAGATACAGCACTTGTATTGTTCTTTCAAAGAATCGGCAAAGGTGCAATGCTGTGCCTGTTGCTGATACAGTAATATGATTAGATATAACTAGACTGGCAGCATTATTGAGGCCACTGGAGAAATAAATCTTCCTAACCCTCCGGTTAACAAAATCTGGTAGTTATACTTTCATCTGGCTCCTGGCTATGGAAAACCCAAGCGACAGAGGCCTGTGGCCAATGATCAATATTGAAGCAGTTTTTAGAATGCAGTGGATGAGTGAATTAACCAGTTATATAATTAGGTAATTCATTCAATTGAAGGAAAAATTAAGAACTGTGAGGGAACTGGTGAAGCTACAGACAGACTAAATATATAAGAATGGTAAAAAAATTAAAGTATTTAAACAATTCCCATCATCATCCAAGCTCTATGCATTACAAAGTTTGGTTCTCAGGTTCAACCTTACTGGACTCTCTGGGAAATGAACCCCATGTCCCTTACAATCAGGAGATTACCTTTACTACCCAATACGTAGTCATACAACACTGTGACCTGGGAGGTCATAACAATGAAAATCATTGTTAGTTTAGTTTAGTTTAGTTTAGAGATACAGTACTGAAACAGGCCCTTCGACCCACCGAGTCTGTGCCGACCATCAACCACCCATTTATACTGATCCTACACTAATTCCATATTCCTTCCACATCCCCACCTTCCCTATATTTCCCTACCACCTACCTATACTAGGGGCAATTTATAATGGCCAATTAACCTATCAACCTGCAAGTCTTTGGCCTGTGGGAGGAAACCGGAGCACCCGGAGGAAACCCACGCAGACACAGGGAGAACTTGCAAACTCCACACAGGCAGTACCCAGAATTGAACCCGGGTCGCTGGAGCTGTGAGGCTGCGGTGCTAACCACTGCGCCACTGTGTCGCCCCACAGTTGTTCAGTTGTTAACTGAACTGGATGCCTTAATCTCTCATGTGCTACTACATGCATTTCTTTCATCTTCCGAAATGCAGTCTGATGAGCACTTTAGTGAAATGAAGCCAGTTGTAAATGAACAAACTGTGTGTGCGTGTTTGAATAGATCTTTGGTTAGGAAAGGATTTCTCTTGAATGCAGTCAGTTGACATTTCACTATATTGGCTCAAAATAAAGAAAAGTCGCTTGGGCGAAGTACCAGAAGACTTCAGTACCCATTGATCCTTATACCATCATAAATCACTACTGTTAAAAGAAAAGAGCAAGCAGAAAATCTTGGAAAGATAAGTGTTTTAACCAAACAACAAACGTCATTTAGACTGCCTGCAACAGTAGTAGACTCGCCAACTTTAAGGGCATTTAAGTGGTCATTGGATAGACATATGGATGAAAATGGAATAGTGTAGGTCAGATGGTTTCACAGGTCGGCGCAACATCGAGGGCCGAAGGGCCTGTACTGCGCTGTAATGTTCTAATTCTAATTCTAATAAATGACTTAGATGAAGGGACTGAAGGTATGGTTGCTAAATTTGCTGATGACATAAAGATAGGTCGGAAAGTAACTTGTGAAGACGACATAAGGGGGCTACAAAGGGATATAGATAGGTTAAGTGAGTGGGCAAAGACCTGGCAAATAGAGTATAATGTGGGAAAGTATGAAATTTTCCACTTTGGCAGGAAGAATAAAAAAGAAGCACATTATCTAAATGGTGAGAGATTGCAGAGCTCTGAGATGCAGAGGGATCTGGGTGTCCTAGTGCATGAATCCTGAAAGGTTAGTATGCAGGTACAGCACGTAATTAAGAAAGCTAATAGAATGTTATTGTTTATTGCAAGGGGAATTGAATACAAAAGTAGGGAGGTTATGCTTCAGCTTTACAGGGCATTGTGAGACTACATCTGGAGTACTGTGTACAGTACTGGTCTTCTTATTTAAGGAAGGATGTAAATGATTTGGAGGCAGTACAGAGAAGGTTTACTAGACTAATACCTGGAATGGGCAGGCTGTCTTATGAGGAAAGATTGGACAGGCTAGGCTTGTATCTGCTGGAATTTAGAAGAGTAAGAGGTGACTTGATTGATGCATATAAGATCCGAAGGGGTCTTGACAGGGTGGATGTGGAAAGGATGTTTCCCCTTGTGGGAGAATCTAGAACTAGGGGTCACCGTTTAAAAATAAGGGGTCACCCATTTAAGACAGAGATGAGGAGAAACTTTTTCTCTCAGAGGGTCATGAGTCTTTGGAATTCTCTTCCTCAAAAGGTGGTGGTAGCAGAGTCTTTGAATATTTTTAAGGTAGAGGTAGATAAATTCTTGATAAGCAAGGGGGTGAAAGGTTATCGGGGGTAGGTGGAAATGTGGAGTAATCAGTTCAGCCATGAGCTTATTGAATGGCGGAGCAGGCTCGAAGGGCCGAGTGGCCTACTCCTGCACCTAATTTGCATGTTTGTATGAAATACCTCAACTGCTAATTCCAACAGAAATGAAGCTACATGGCAAGAAGCACCGAAAGAATAACTAGGAATAGGTAATCCCAAGCAATGTGACAATGCTCAGACATAATAAGCACCTGCATGAGGCTGGGCATACCACAAAGAGAATAACCCCAACCAAACCCATCTTTTATTTTATTTATTTATTTTTATTTTATTTAGAGATACAGCACTGAAACAGGCCCTTCGGCCCACCGAGTCTGTGCCGACCAACAACCACCCATTTATACTAACCCTACAGTAATCCCATATGCCCTACCACCTACCTACACTAGGGGCAATTTATAACAGCCAATTTACCTATCACCTGCAAGTCTTTGGCGGTGGGAGGAAACCGGAGCACCCGGAGGAAACCCGTGCAGACGCAGGGAGAACTTGCAAACTCCGCACAGAGGTACCCAGAATTGAACCTGGGTCCCTGGAGCTGTGAGGCTGCGGTGCTAACCACTGCGCCACTGTGCCGCCCATCCTGTGCACATCTTACCTATTTCTTTGTGTGGGGTGAACTTCCTGGAAAAAAGGTTATGAACAGTAATTACCAACCCAGCTGCTTGCTTAAATAAAGCTAACTATGTAATCTTTTGAATAAGTTGCTGCTTTACAATTGAGCCAGGATTTATCCTACTATAAATGTCAAGCAAACAGGCTTATAATACTCAGAATTACGTTTATGACCTTTATTAAACACTAGAGTTTTAAAAAAAAGACAATCAGCAGCCTAAAGGGAGTGACAGGAGAGGAGAGAAACAGTAGTTATTGAAGAAACTATACTTATTGTCGAGAAGAATTGGGTTTTGGATTAGAAAGGTTTTAATTGGTTTTTGTTTGGCCAGCCCTTGCTGCAACTTGGGTTGGGCCAGTTTCCCACAGAGATCAGCAGTTGCCTGGTGTAGTCAATGTCGTTCACATTAGATTTGCCTGAAATCTTGATCTTAACACTACCATAGATTCATAGGGCTGTATTTTACCATCCCGCCAACGTCAGGGGTTGTGGCGGGAGGCCCGAAAAATTCTTCCAGGAGAGGCCCGCCTCGACCCCCAATGCCTAGAAGGCCCCACTGCATTTTACCAGCGGGGGTAAGGCCTCGATGTGGTGCAGCCTTCATTTTAATATGAAAATTAATGTAAAAACATGCAAATAAACCTACCTGGTCCCGACAGTCATCCCACGCCGATATTTTCAGGGTGGGAGGGAGGAGGGGAGGGGAGCGGGAACAGTTTTTTAATTGGTGGGGAGGTTTAACGTTAATAAAGGACAGCGGGGGAAGGTCGAATTCTGTATAAATGTTTTTTGGGAGGGGAATGGGAAATTAATGAATCGATTCTTCCTTGGGAGTATGGGTGTGGGCAGCAAAAATGTTATTACATGTATAACTTCAATTTTGAACATTTGTTCCCTTTAAAAATGCAAGTACTAGTGAAGGGCTTGAAGCTCTTTTAAAAATGACGCTGGTTCCGAACGTTATTGTTGGGGACGGAGCAGCCGACCCTCTACGTCATATCGCGGGGATTCAGCAACGGCGCATTCATGCGGGCGGACCACCAACTTCAGGTTTCCAGAGTGTTGGGAAACACACATAACAGCTGTTAAAGTTAAAACAGGCTCCCAATTGCATTGTGGGGGCATGATTTAAATATGTTCATGAATTCCTCCCATTTCCAAGGTGGAACACTCACACGATCAGAAATGAGCCGCTGTAAAAACAGAAACAGCACATACACATAGGATTGGGTTTAACCCCACCCTTACCTCATTCCACCCATTTAGAAGGTATGACAGGGTAGAAGCTGAGAGGCTGTTTCTCCTGAGAGGAAATTCCAGAACGAGGGGTCATAGTCTCAGGATAAGAGGGTTGGCCATTTAGGACTGAGATGAGGAGAAATTTCTTCACTCAGAGGGTTGTGAATCTTTGGAATTCTCTATCTCAAAGGACTGTGGATGCTGAACCATTCAGTATATGGGTGAAGTCAATAGACTGTTGGGCACTAAGGAAATCAAGGGACATGAAGATAAGGTGGGAAAGTGAAGTTGAAGCAGAGATCAGCTGAATGGTGAAGCAGGCTCAAGAGGCTGTATGGCCTACTCCTGCTCATATTTCTTATGTTATTGCGTTCGGAGGTGGAGGGGGGCTGGGGTTACAGGTCACAGGCCTGTGATCCAGTGAGGCCATTATTGCTACTTTTCCTTATGTTTGTTTTCATAAGTCGGATGTCTAAAGCTCTCACATTCACATTCGATCCTTTAGTCATCTGCTTCTTATTGCTTTAATCCTGTTTTATCAGCCAGTCTCTGGTAGCTCAGACCAATGCTTATGCTAATCAATGAATCTGTCAGTGGAAAGGGCATTGGACTGTCTGTGACTCTGCCTCACTGTCTGACTGTCTCTCAGCTGCTCAGTCAGTAATTACTTTTGTTGCTGCAGTGCACAAGCATTTGAATTTATGTTAACTCAACCATTCCATACTTTAGGCATCCTACTGAGTCTGCTCCAAAATTCAAAGGTAGAAAATGAAGCTCATTCTTTTTATGAAGTGACAATGTTCAAAAAAATGACAAGTAAGATTCCTAGTTCAATCTTCATTTAAGCTGTCCATAGAGCTCAGTGGGCAGACTTGGTGGATTTTGATTTAAATGTGAGGGTGGGAACAGAGGCGGGTGGTCGCTTAAACCCGCTACTTGGGTTGGCGTGCTGGTTTCCTCGATGTGAAACTGATACATTCAAAGGTTAAAAGGCTCTGTAAAGAGTGGGAGGAGGCAGCCCCCCCACCCCCACCAAAATGGATAAATGGTCAATGGCCACTTAAGGCTTTTAATGAGCTTGTTGTCAGTTTGTTAGGGGCCAGTTTGGAATTTTCTTTATAAGGCACAGGATCTACACAGGGCCTCAACCATGACAGGGAGGAGGAGGTGGTGACATAGCAGGGAGCAAGTCAGAACAGCAGGATAGCAGCCAGAGGCACAACTGAAAAGGGAAGGCTCAGAGAAGGCCTTCATTCACAGGCAACCAGTCGTACAGCATCAAGAGAATTGTCTGTAATGTTCCTTCATTCTTGACAAGGATAGTTTGAGGGGGCAGCTTTGGGGAGTGTTCTTCCACATACAGGCCTCGCGGATTCATGAGAGGGAGGTTCAGGAAGATACCACATTCCAATGGATAGGAAGGAAGGACATAACAGGAAATGAGATTAAGCTACTCTGAGATTGGATTGACTAGTGATGAGGAGCAGTATCTGCAGAAGCAGAGGCAGACCCCTGGGCAACATGGACTCAGGGGTGAGGAACAGGGGCAGGGAAACAATGAAGGTGCTACCCTTAGCATGGGGTCTACTGCCAAAGGAGAAGCTACCGGGATATGTCAGAGCTTCAGTGCTGCAGAAGACTGCACCTGTCCAGGCAGATGGTTGCTGACCTGTGTGCCCTCGTTGAAGGTCTTTGTAGGAAACGTTGTCCTGGCCTTCCCAAGGCTGTAAAGGTCACAGTGGCCTTGCACTTTTTTTGCAACCAGTTCTGGGCCAATTAAGTTCATTTTTAATTAAAATAGCAACGTGTACTTATTGCTGATGCGTTGTGGGGTCGGGACCCGGAAATGAATGCGACGTTGTGGTATAGACTCTGGAATTGAACTCCCACCCATAGTGTCTGGTCTGGGAGGAGAAGCAAAAAAAGCATCCTGCACACAGCTGCTGTATGAACCGTGTGGATCCTGGATGATGACAAGATTGGGGTCAACTTTGGTTCCCTCATCACCACTGGGGTACTATAGTCAGTCAACTCTCACTGCCTAGGATTTGATACTTGGGCAAGTGATCGAGGGACCAGTTAGACAATTACAGAAGAAGGGAGAAAATTAGAAAATGGAGATAAGTGTGTAATTAAAGAAAATAGTTTTGCAAGAGAAGTTTGTAGGGTCTAACGACTGGTTTTCTTATTGTGGGATAATACTTTATTGTTTCCCTGGAGTCTGCAGCAGTTCTTCAGTAATCTGCCTCGGATTACTGATTATTGAAGTCTTCAGTCCACCAGCTCATTATTGGACCTGTGCATTGCACTGGTAAATTCACACTAGTTTCCCCCACAGATTGAATCCTTCTCATCTATATGTTTTTTAAAAATTCTGTTTCTCTATGTTATAACCTTATTCTGTCTGCAAATCATTTTGTCCTGCACACATATTGCTTTGTACCCTTTCATTCAATTTGAACAATTAGTGCAGGGATTCACAACCTTTTTGCTTCTGAGGCCCCCCTCCTGTGTTATAAAAATTCAATGGACCTCCTTTAATACAACACAAGTATTTTGATAGCCATTGGGGAAAGAGAAGGACTCAGAAGAGGCAACTGAACAGATGTTCTCAATCTTACTGACCAAGATGTTCGTGAGCAACTTGCACTTGTCGTTGGAGGTGAGGATGGAACAGAAGGGGGAGAGGAATTTAAGAAGACTTATGGAGTGAATGGTTTATAGTTTGGAAGTCTATTTTCAATCATGCAACAGAGAGAAAGAAACTCCTCTTAAATTTCTTAACAGCTACCTGTTGTCACTAAGAAAGAGGTTCTGCTGAGGGAGAATGAGCAGTTCGGGGCTAAATTAAAAAGCAGAACAACAAAGGTAATAATCTCTGGATTACTACCTGAGCCACAAGCAAATTGGCAAAGGGTAAATAAGATCAGAGAGTTGAATGCATGACTCAAAGATTGTTGTGGGAGAAATGGGTTTAGTCATGGGGCACTGGCACCAGTATTGGGTAAAGAGGGAGCTGTACCAATGGGACAGCCTTCACCTGAACCATACTGGGCCCAGTGTTCTGGTGAATCATTTAACTAGGGCTGTAGAGAGGGCTTTAAGCTAAATAACTGGGGGCAGGATTCAGGTGAGGGGAAATTTACAAAGGCAATAGTGCAGGGAGCAATACAAATAATGATAACCAGAGTGTGACAGGAAGGGACAGAGAATAGGTTCTCGCAGACCCTTAGCAGGCCATGGACCTGAGTTAAGACCCCTGAATTAATATACATCTTTGATTATTGCTGCATTAACAATGTTATCTATTATTCTGTTTTGTCTTGCTGCCACTAACTGATATGCCAATTATATCTCTCGCTCTCTCTGCCTGAACATCATTTTACTTCATGCTTCATAATGTTGCTGTTTTGATTCCAGTCAAGTCTGCTTGATTCGTTGCAGTTCAGCATGTTTAAGGAGAGTTGGGTCTGAAGTCATGGGGTTTATATTCTGTGCTTTGCAGATATGACATACCATTGACAGAATGACTTGCTCATTCATACATGTAGCTCTTAGTCATCTTCCTCCATCTCTGTTGTCAGTTTTAACCTTATAGCTGTCTTTCCTTCCCTTTCTGATTATCACGATTCTCTACTGCCTGTCAGTCAGTCCTTGAAACCAGTTGTTGTCTTTCTCTTAACTTATATTTCTGCAACTTTGCTCTTTCCAACCCTTCACTTCAATTCTTTTTCTTTGTCTGTCTCTATTTGGTCTCCTCTGCATCATATGCTTACTTGTTGTTTCGCTTCATGTTACACAGCTCCCATATATGAACAGTAACCCATGGAAATACACACACTTAAGTAGAACCTCTCAGTGCATAGTGTCCCAAAAGAACTCCATCACATGATATATTTTTAAACTAATAACCTGAGACTCACAAAACCTGACAAATATATTTCCTATTGTAAACGAGCAGTATGAACAGACCTGCAACAGCAAATAAACCACTTGTGACTCGGTGAATATGATTCACCTTTGTCTGGAGAGCACATCTGCCACTCAGTCATCAAGTGTGTGTAAGCCTGGGTAGCTGTACATTCTTCATGAGTTTTGTTCTTTGTACAAAGCTTGTGAAGTTGAGGAGAGGTACTGGGCCCAATGAATTTCACACAAGCCACCTAAAATATACATAAAACAGTGACTGAAGTTGATTGTATTTCCTCCCAGAGCTGGCAAAACATCAGGAGCTCCCCACAAAAATATTCCCCATGAAAAATACACTGTCTTCGCAAAGGTATATGTGTGGGAGAAAGGATACCAGTTAGATGTCAATTGCACCTACATATGGAATAATGAATATGGGTTTGGACCACAATTGTCTGCACTGTGAGCTGCTGATCAAAGCCATGATGCTGTCAGCAGGCTCCAAGTGGAGGCCAGACAGTTCTCCATTGAAAGAGAGGGAAAAGTCAGAGGGTTCATGATCTGGGCTGCTGTCACATGCTTTGTTGTGACTGACTACAACTTGTCTTTTGCAGAGGTTTGGGAGCAGGTCTCCAGCTGTCCTCTACTGCTTACAGATTGATGGTGGGGTGTCACTCAAAATTGAAAACAAGAAATAAATAAACCTTGAAACAGTAGTTGCAAGACTTCAGGCTAGGTGCAGATGTTTGTTGTGATTGGTTGTTGTCGTGCATCTGCAGTCATTCCAGAGATATTGGTCATAACTGATTCAGAAAAGCTTGGGTGGAACAAAAGAGTTAAGAATTGAATTTGCAATTTGGGCTCTCTTGATAGATTTAATTCATGTTCACAGCTAAAGGGCAGTTTCAATAGCAGGCTTACATTTCCTGTGAGCAGAAAATGGCACTTTTATGAGTAATGTGAATGAGATAATACGCTGCAGGACTAACAACTACCCTTATACGATTGTATTTTTCATTGAAGATTATGTTGACTGCCCACCAGTAGCTTCTGTTCACTTCAAAGGGTGGTAAACATCACACTGTCGGCCTTACATTCAGGCTTAAACTAACAGTCAAATTGATTTATATGTAAGTTCATTGCATGGAGCAGAAGACACGATAGGTAACATACCACAATATTTAAACTGTTCCAAGAACAATAAAAATAATCCAAACTCTTTGTTGTTCTTTCAGCAGAATTTCAGATGAAACATAACATGAGCAATGTCCTATGAAGGCCATTTTCACTGTCTCACATAGAGTAGGCAGTGTGCAGTAGAGAACCTGGGAGTGAAAATCAATTGGATTGTAAATTCAATTCAATTTACGCTCCTGTGAAGCGTCTTACGAGATGAGGTGAGAGTGACTGCCCTTGACATCAAGGCAGCATTTGACTGAGTATGGCAACAAGGAGCCCTAGCAAAACTGGAGTACATGGGAATCAGGGGAAAATTCTCTGCTGGTTGGAGTTATACGTAGCATAAAGGAAGATGGTTGTAGTAGTTGGAGGTCAATCATCTCAGTCCCAGGACATCACTGCAGGCATTTGTCAGGGTAGTGTCTTAGGCCCAGCAAGTGTAGACATCTATAACAACGTCAAGACATGCAAATAACTTGATTGATGCAAGATATAGAAGTAACAGAACAAAGGACCCAGAAAACAAATTTAATTAGCTTGAATGCCAAACTTATCCCTACACTTAACAGCATCCCTCAGTAACTACTTGTTATATTTTTAAAGTAGTTAAAGCGGTTCCTCTGATATATCTTCACTTAATATATCTACTGCATAATTGGTTGTGGGTTTCCCAGGTACAATCCCCAGCCTGTGCTGTTAACTGATCTGAACTGTGACAGTGATTGGAACCCTGATTGATCGCAGCTTCTCCGGATCAGGGAGGGGAAAATAAACACTGAAAATGCATTATCAATGAGAACATGTTTGGGCTCTGCTATTATGTTCCCAGGGTCAAGTAGACTACTGACACTCACATAAATAAAAGCAAAATACTGCGGATGCTGGAAATCTGAAACAAAAACAAGAAATGCTGGATTCACTCAGCAGGTCTGGCAGCATCTGTGGAAAGAGAAGCAGAGTTAACGTTTCGGGTCAGTGACCCTTCTTCGGAACTGACAAATATTAGAAAAGTCACAGATTATAAACAAGTGAGGTGGGGGTTGGGCAAGAGATAACAAAGGAGAAGGTGCAGATTGGACCAGGCCACATAGCTGACCAAAAGGTCACGGCACTCAGCAGGTCTGGCAGCATCTGTGGAAAGAGAAGCAGAGTTAACGTTTCGGGTCAGTGACCCTTCTTCGGAACTGACAAATATTAGAAAAGTCACAGATTATAAACAAGTGAGGTGGGGATTGGGCAAGAGATAACAAAGGAGAAGGTGCAGATTGGACTGACACTCACTACCCAGGCTGACACATGGAGAATGGCATGTGGGAGATTTACTGGAGAATGACCAATGTTTGTCTAGAATAAAAAAAATAAAACATTTGTTCTTGGGTTTCACAATTCAGATCACTCTCTTGGGCAGGGCCTCCCTCCCTATTTCCTGGAATGTGCTTTTACAAGGTGATATTTAAGTAATAACATAGCAGGCCTGGGATTAAACAGAAAACACTGTTTCAGCTACTAGTTGTATCTTGTGCCCTCAGGTGATCTTCTTCAACTTCAGAAGTTGGTAGTATAAACATAGCACTACACAATGTCAGAGTGAGCCTTTGGCTTAGTGACAGCTTTCACTTTGGAGACCAGCGCTCCAGCTCGGGATTTTATGCTGACATACAGCGGGACACCCAGGTCTGGTGCATGTTGGTGGCCCCTGTTCATTGTGTGGGTTCTGGGAGCCCATAAAACCTCCCACTAGAGATCTAACCACTTTATTGGCTGGTATAAAGATGATTATGGCCATGAAAAGAGCAATGGCACCATGGTCTGTCAGTCTGTTAATCAGTCTGCAAATCCTGCCACGAGATACAAGCTAAATAGGATACAAAAACAACAACAACAGTGACTTAGGATAAAAGAAATTGTCAGAGTTATTAATTACTAAATAGATAAGTGATTATAAGCAATGACACACTGCAGATTCAGATAGATCAAGTTCAATCATCTCTCCTTGAGTGGTCATGGTTGTTGTGCTCAACTGCAGAGCTTACGCTTACTACCCATTCTCTTTTGCTAATTTTTCTCACCTGTTTCTCTCTGATTGCTTCAGATGGATGATCTATTTTACAAGGCAGGCTGAAAAATAGTTCTCAAAAAAAAGACTGGACAAAGCAAATTTACGTATGTGTCTGTTGAATGCGGAAGGAGCTACAAATTCAGCATATAGAAATAAAATCTACAAGATGCTTATATTTGAATTTATTATATTTGCCCTTCCCTTAGTACATGACAATTTGTGTCAAAATAGGTTGGGCATTGTTTTCTGAGTGAATCTGATTTTTTATTCCACAATAGAAAGAAGCCAAAATCTGATCATAATCAATAAAAATACTAAATTTGTGCTTATGAGTGAATGAGTGCGGGGAGAGTGTGTGCGTGTCAGTGAGTGAGTGCGGTGAGAGTGTGTGCGTGTCAGTGAGTGAGTGCGGGGAGAATGTGTGTGAGTCAGTGAGTGAGTGTGGGGAGAGTGTGTGCGAGTCAGTGAGTGAGTGTGGGGAGAATGTGTGCGTGTCAGTGAGTGAGTGCGGGGAGAATGTGTGCGTGTCAGTGAGTGAGTGCGGGGAGAATGTGTGTGAGTCAGTGAGTGAGTGTGGGGAGAATGTGTGCGTGTCAGTGAGTGAGTGCGGGGAGAATGTGTGCGTGTCAGTGAGTGAGTGCGGGGAGAATGTGTGCGTGTCAGTGAGTGAGTGCGGGGAGAATGTGTGTGAGTCAGTGAGTGAGTGTGGGGAGAATGTGTGCGTGACAGTGAGTGAGTGCGGGGAGAATGTGTGCGTGTCAGTGAGTGAGAGCGGGGAGAATGTGTGCGTGTCAGTGAGTGAGTGTGGGGAGAGTGTGTGCGTGTCAGTGAGTGAGTGCGGGGAGAATGTGTGCGTGTCAGTGAGTGAGTGTGGGGAGAGTGTGTGCGAGTTGAGGAAGGGCTGTAGATGTCATATACATGGACTTCAGTAAGGCGTTTGATAAGGTTCCCCATGGTAGGCTGATGGAGAAAGTGAAGGCGCATGGGGTCCAGGGTGTACTAGCTAGATGGATAAAGAACTGGCTGGGCAACAGGAGACAGACAGTAGCAGTGGAAGGGAGTTTCTCAAAATGGAGACGTGTGACCAGTGGTGTTCCACAGGGATCCGTGCTGGGACCACTGTTGTTTGTGATATGCATAAATGATTTGGAGGAAAGTATAGGTAGTCTGATTAGCAAGTTTGCAGACGACACTAAGATTGGTGGAGTAGCAGATAGTGAAGGGGACTGTCAGAGAATACAGCAGAATATAGATAGACTGGAGAGTTGGGCAGAGAAATGGCAGATGGAGTTCAATCAGGGCAAATGCGAGGTGATGCATTTTGGAAGATCCAATTCAAAAGTGAACTATACAGTAAATGGAAAAGTCCTGGGGAAAATTGATGTACAGAGAGATTTGGGTGTTCAGGTCCATTGTTCCCTGAAGGTGGCAACGCAGGTCAATAGAGTGGTCAAGAAGGCATACGGCATGCTTTCCTTCATCGGACGGGGTATTGAGTACAAGAGTTGGCAGGTCATGTTACAGTTGTTTAGGACTTTGGTTCGGCCACATTTGGAATACTGCGTGCAGTTCTGGTCGCCACATTACCAAAAGGATGTGGATGCTTTGGAGGGGGTGCAGAGGAGGTTCACCAGGATGTTGCCTGGTATGGAGGGTGCTAGCTATGAAGAGAGCTTGAGCAGATTAGGATTATTTTCATTAGAAAGACGGAGGTTGAGGGGGGACCTGATTGAGGTGTACAAAATCATGAGAGGTATAGACAGGGTGGATAGCAAGAAGCTTTTTCCCAGAGTGGGGGATTCAATTACAAGGGGACACGAGTTCAAAGTGAAAGGGGAAAAGTTTAGGGGGGTTATGCGTGGAAAGTTCTTTACGCAGAGGGTGGTGGGTGCATGGAATGCATTACCAGCGGAGGTGGTAGACGCAGGCACGATCGCGTCTTTTAAGATGTATCTAGACAGATACATGAATGGGCAGGAAGTTAAGAGATACAGACCCTTAGAAAATAGGCGACAGGTTTAGATAGAGGATTTGGATCGGCGTAGGCTTGGAGGGCCGGAGGGCCTGTTCCTGTGCTGTAATTTTCTTTGTTCTTTGTTCTTTGAGTCAGTGAGTGAGTGCGGGGAGAGTGTGTGCGAGTCAGTGAATGAGTGTGGGGAGAGTGTGTGCGAGTCAGTGAGTGAGTGCGGGGAGAGTGTGTGCGTGTCAGTGAGTGAGTGTGGGGAGAGTGTGTGCGAGTCAGTGAGTGAGTGCGGGGAGAATGTGTGCGAGTCAATGAGTGAGTGTGGGGAGAGTGTGTGCGAGTCAATGAGTGAGTGCGGGGAGAGTGTGTGCGAGTCAGTGAGTGAGTGCGGGGAGAGTGTGTGCGAGTCAGTGAGTGAGTGCGGGGAGAGTGTGTGCGAGTCAGTGAGTGAGTGCGGGCACAGTGTGTGCGAGTCAGTGAGTGAGTGCGGGGAGGGTGAGGGTGAGTCAGGGAGTGAGTGCGGGGAGGGTGAGTGTGTGCCAGTGAGTGAGCGTGGGAGAGTGAGTGTGAGTCAGTGAATGAGTGCGGGGAGGGTGAGTGTGTGCCAGTGAGAGAGTGTGGGGAGTGTGAGTCAGTGAGTGAGTGCGGGGAGAGTGAGTGTGAGTCAGTGGGTGGGTGTGGGGAGAGTGTGTGCGAGTCAGTGAGTGAGTGCGGGGAGGGTGAGTGTGAGTCAGTGAGTGAGTGCAGGGAGAGTGAATGCGAGTCAGTGAGTGAGCGTGGGGAGAGTGAGTGTGAGACAGTGAGTGAGTGCGGGGAGAGTGAGTGTGAGTCAGTGAGTGGGTGTGGGGAGAGTGTGCGAGTCAGTGAGTGAGCGTGGGGAGAGGGAGTGTGAGTCAGTGAATGAGTGCGGGGAGAGTGTGTGCGAGTCAGTGAGTGAGTGAGTGCGGGGAGAGTGTGTGCGGGTCAGTGAGTGAGCGTGGGAGGGTGAGTGTGTGCCAGTGAGTGAGCGTGGGGAGAGTGAGTGTGAGTCAGGGGGTGAGTGCGGGGAGGGTGAGTGTGTGCCAGTGAGTGAGCGTGGGAGGGTGAGTGTGTGCCAGTGAGTGGGTGTGGGGAGAGTGTGCGTCAGTGCGTGAGCGTGGGAGGGTGAGTGTGTGCCAGTGAGTGGGTGTGGGGAGAGTGTGCGTCAGTGAGTGAGCGCGGGGGGAGGGAGTGTGAGTCAATGAATGAGTGCGGGGAGAGGGAGTGTGAGTCAGTGAGTGAGTGTGGGGAAAGTGTGTGCGAGTCAGTGAGTGAGTGCGGGGAGAGTGTATTCGAGTCAGTGAGTGAGTGCGGGGAGGGTGAGTGTGAGTCAGGGAGTGAGTGCAGGGAGGGTGAGTGTGTGCCAGTGAGTGAGCGTAGGAGAGTGAGTGTGAGTCAGTGAGTGAGTGTGACAAGAGTGAGTGTGAGTCAGTGAGTGAGTGTGTGGAGAGCGGGTGTGAGTCAGTGAGTGAGTGCGGGGAGGGTGAGTGTGTGCCAGTGAGTGAGCGTGGGAGGGTGAGTGTGCGTCAGTGAGTGAGTGCGGGGAGGGTGAGTGTGTGCCAGTGAGTGAGCATGGGAGGGTGAGTGTGTGCTAGTGAATGAGTGTGGGGAGAGTGAGTGTGAGTCAGGGAGTGAGTGCGGGGAGGGTGAGTGAGTGCCAGTGAGTGAGCGTGGGAGGGTGAGTGTGTGCCAGTGAGTGAGCGTGGGGAGAGTGAGTGTGCGTCAGTGAGTGAGCGCGGGGAGAGTGTGTGCGAGTCAGTGAGTGAGTGCGGGGAGGGTGAGTGTGAGTCAGGGAGTGAATGCAGGGAGGGTGAGTGTGTGCCAGTGAGTGAGCGTGGGAGAGTGAGTGTGAGTCAGTGTGACAAGAGTGAGTGTGAGTCAGTGAGTGAGTGTGTGGAGAGCGAGTGTGAGTCAGTGAGTGAGCGTGTGGATAGCGAGCGTGTCAGTGAGTGGGTGTGGGGAGAGTGAGTGTGAGTCAGTGAGTGAGTGCGGGGAGAGTGAGTGTGAGTCAGTGAGTGGGTGTGGGGAGAGTGTGCGAGTCAGTGAGTGAGCGTGGGGAGAGGGAGTGTGAGTCAGTGAATGAGTGCGGGGAGAGTGTGTGCGAGTCAGTGAGTGAGTGCGGGGAGAGTGTGTGCGGGTCAGTGAGTGAGTGCGGGGAGAGTGTGTGCGAGTCAGTGAGTGAGTGTGGGGAGAGTGTGTGCGGGTCAGTGAGTGAGTGCGGGGAGAGTGTGTGCGAGTCAGTGAGTGAGTGCGGGGAGGGTGAGTGAGTGCCAGTGAGTGAGCGTGGGAGGGTGAGTGTGAGCCAGTGAGTGAGCGTGGGGAGAGTGAGTGTGAGTCAGGGAGTGAGTGCGGGGAGGGTGAGTGTGTGCCAGTGAGTGAGCGTGGGAGGGTGAGTGTGTGCCAGTGAGTGAGTGTGGCTAGAGTGTGTGCGAGTCAGTGAGTGAGTGCGGGGAGAATGAGTGTGAGTCAGTGAGTGAGCGTGGGGAGAGGGAGTGTGAGTCAATGAATGAGTGCGGGGAGAGTGAGTGTGAGTCAGTGAGTGAGTGTGGGGAAAGTGTGTGCGAGTCAGTGAGTGAGTGCGGGGAGGGTGAGTGTGAGTCAGGGAGTGAGTGCAGGGAGGGTGAGTGTGTGCCAGTGAGTGAGTGTGGCTAGAGTGTGTGCGAGTCAGTGAGTGAGTGCGGGGAGAATGAGTGTGAGTCAGTGAGTGAGCGTGGGGAGAGGGAGTGTGAGTCAATGAATGAGTGCGGGGAGAGTGAGTGTGAGTCAGTGAGTGAGTGTGGGGAAAGTGTGTGCGAGTCAGTGAGTGAGAGCGGGGAGGGTGAGTGTGAGTCAGGGAGTGAGTGCAGGGAGGGTGAGTGTGTGCCAGTGAGTGAGCGTAGGAGAGTGAGTGTGAGTCAGTGAGTGAGTGTGACAAGAGTGAGTGTGAGTCAGTGAGTGAGAGTGTGGAGAGCGAGTGTGAGTCAGTGAGTGAACGTGTGGAGAGCGAGTGTGAGTCAGTGAGTGAGCGTGGGGAGAGCGAGTGTGAGTCAGTGAGTGAGTGCGGGGAGAGTGAGTGTGAGTCAGTGAGTGAGCATGGGGAGGGTCAGTGTGAGTCAGTGAGTGAGTGCGGGGAGGGTGAGGGTGTGTCAGTGAGTGAGCATGGGGAGGGTCAGTGTGAGTCAGTTAGTGAGTGCGGGGAGAGTGAGTGTGTGTCAGTGAGTGAGCGTGAGGAGAGTGACCGTGAGTCAGTGAGTGAGTGCGGGGAGGGTGAGTGCCAGTCAGTGAGTGAGCGTAAGGAGGGCGACTGAGTCAGTGAGTGAGCGCGGGCAGAGTAAATGCGAGTCTGAGTGAACGCAAGATAATGAGTCAGTGAGTGATAATAAGAGTTATATTCCAAACAGAACACAGCAGCTACAGTGGACTCTGACCTCAACACTCACCTTCTCACCTACCCTACTCACCATCCCACAGACATGGCTGAGGTGAGAAGGAGAAGATAAAATTCAGTTCTTCTGAACTGTAAGCACCACTCGACTACTCAGATATTATACGACATTGCTGCAGCTAAAATAGGAAAGCTCATTTCTGAGTTGTCATACAGCTCATATACTGAAATAACATCAGTGTTTCAAGACTTTTATAATCATTCAATGCTGTTATTGTTGTATTATTTATCATGTATCATTTTGTCAACTATTATTCTGAAACATATTTTGTGTATTTTCCTGAATTTCCATTTATGACTCCAGTAGCGGAAAATGAAAAGAGGAAGGCCTGTTATCTTACTTTAAAAATTGGCATACCATGTTTTTTGGGTGCAGGGTTTGTGACTTTCGACCTGCCCGTGCCTGTTCTGTTGAAAGTGGCAGCACATAAGTTTGGTGCTGCCATCTCATTACTATGATTGTAGTATAGGGCTGAGCATCTGCTGTGTTCCTGACTGCCTCTGTGCTCTGCAGAGAACGGAGCAGCATTATGCTAGTAGCAGGAGCACAGCAGGCTGTTATGGGCAGAATGTTCCTCTTAAAGGGAAGCTGCACTAAATAATATTGCTGCAATTTTAAACATGGAAAACGGAACACCAGGGCGGAGAGAGCGTTCCAGGGCGACGGATGGATCACTAGAGCTGTTAGTGGTTCAGTTGGGCAGAAGGAGAGGCACAATGGTTCTGCAGGTGGCCAGGAGGCCCTCAAGATTCACTCTCAGAAGGGAGTGGGAGCGGTGGCCAGGGAGGTCATGGACCTGAGGACCTGACAGCAGGTTATAAAAAGTGTAATGACCTCATGTGGGTGGTCAAGGTCAGTGAATGCATCTTCACATGGCCTCTCACACGGCTCAATGCACCACACCCCCATCACTTACCCAGCAGCACTTCGTGCCACTTAGGACTCATGCTTAAAATCCAGATACTCCACCACACACCTACCAATATTGCCAGCCTCATACCCACATCTTGCTGCCTCCACATATCTCCAAATATCCAGCTATGGCAGGTACATCACCCAAGCACAGAGCTACACAATCACTGACATTTTGCCCTCTCTCATGCACGAAAAGGTGGTGCACAATAGAAGGGAGCAGAGCAGAACCTGCAGCTCCTGAGCTCCCTGCATCATGGGGCCAGCTGTGACAGAGCCTGTGGCATGCAGCATCACTAAGAAGATTGAAGATGACGGTATCTTCCTGTCTTATGCCTTTTCTCAACTTCCAGCTCACCCTGATCCTGCTATCTGGCATAATGAGCAAGCCACTGATGGTGTCACCATGGACCTCTTGCTTTCCACCTCACTCTTTTTCCCTCATCTCAACCTTTCCCTTCGGAGTTCCTGCTTCAGACACCCAGGAACTGCAGCCTGCCCTGCCACAGCAAGCCCAGGAGAAAGAGAGAGAGCAATATCACAGCACTGACAACATAGCCCTGTCACTTGATCTGCCACCAGCTCAGATACTGGCACAGCTTGTATCTTGCAAGCAAGTACAGAGTTGGGATCAGCGCAATTCTGAGTCACCAGATGTGAATTGGCGGTGCCAGTAAATAGGTAAAAGATGGTTTGTTTTCCAGCTTTCCAAAGGACGAGGTTGCAGACAGGTTCTGTTGCAGAAGGTCTGATGAGGGCCTTGATGGATCGGAATACAGGAGAGCGCTAAAGGACATAGACACCAGATGCTGGGTACATTGCCTGATCTGCTAGACAACCTCCTGTCACTGTCAAGGATCATGGAGGAGTCTGGCTGTAACTTGGTAGAGGGCAACACGCAGAGCTTGCCCTCTCTGCAGCCTCTGCTCCATTTCCCTGCCATGCTGCAGGATTGGAGGCACTGCCACTTTATGTGGACAGGTCACCTATTCTTCTGCCATCTTTGTGAGGATGCAGCAACACTCGCTGCCAAATCCAGGAACTCACCACAACACCTCCAGAAACATTCCATAGTACTTCATAGCAATATTTGCAACAGCAGAATTAATTCTAAAGTACTTTACCTGCAAGTTGGGTGTCTGGCCCTTTAAATAACAATGGTGCAGAGCCTAGCTTGCAGCTCAATGCTTGTTCTTTGCATAGCAAAGTGCAGATTCCTTCAATGGACCAAATTAGGAAGTCCAGTGCCACGTCCTTCAGTAGGACTGCGTGATATCAGGGTAGCACCGATTCAGTCACATCTGGTGCACACAGGGCGACCCTTGCAGGCTTACTTCTCAAGCAGGCATGCTGTGTGGACCACAGTGGGGGGCAATTTTTCAGTTGAGAAGAAAGGAAGATACATCAAGGGCGGGGCAGTGGTTAGCACTGCAGCCTCACAGCTCCAGCGACCTGGGTTCAATTCAACTGTGTGGTGCAGCACACACCACTAGGAGACTTCAAAGTTTATGTAGCATTGCCTCCTGCCCGAAGTATTAACATTGGTTCAGTGGTAGCATGCTTGCGACTGAGACAGAAGATTGTGGGTTCAAGGCCCATTCCAGTGCATAAACCCCCTCATAAAAGCAAAATACTGTGGATGTGGGAAATCTGAAAAAAAAACAGGAAGTACTCAGCAGATCTGGTAGTATCTGTGGAGAAAGAAACAGTCATCAACGTTGCTTCCAATTTCCACCCTTCTCTCATCTTCACATGGTCCATCTCTGACTCTTCTCTGCCCCCATCTCTGGGGATAGGCTCCACTAATATTCATTATAAGCCACTGCTACCTTGATTATACTTCCTCACGTCTTGCCTCCTGTAAGGACTCCATTCCAGTTTTTCCATCTCTGTCGCATCTGTTCTGATGATGCATCCTTCCACAAAAGTGCTTCTGATTTTTAAAATTTATTTTATTTAGAGATACAGCACTGAAACAGGCCCTTCGGCCCACCGTCTGTGCCGACCATCAACCACCCATTTATACTAATCCTACATTCCTACCACATCCCCACCTGTCCCTATATTCCCCTAGCACCTACCTATACTAGGGGCAATTTATAATGGCCAATTTACCGATCAACCTGCAAGTCTTTGGCTGTGGGACGAAACCGGAGTACCCAGCGAAAACACACGCAGACACAAGGAGAACTTGCAAACTCCACACAGGCAGTACCCAGAATTGAACCCAGGTCGCTGGAGCTGTGAGGCTGCAGTGCTAACCACTGCCCCGCCCTTGATGTATCTTCCTTTCTTCTCAACTGAAAATTGCCCCCCACTGTGGTTCACAGGGCTGCTGACTGTGTCTGACCCATTTCCCACACTTCTGCCCTCACCCCTTTCCCTCCCTCACAGAACTGCGACAGGGTTTCCCATGTGCTCACTTTCCACTCCACCAGCCTCCAAAAGATCATCCTCTGCCATTTCCACCACCTCCAGCATGATACACCTCTCCAAATGGATCGTTCCCTCTGCGACACCCTGGTCCACTCCTCCATCACCCCTGACACCTAGACCCCTTCCCAGGGCACCTTCATATGCAATCACAGGAGATGTAATATCTGCCCCTTTACCTCATCTCTCCTCACCATGCAAGGCCCCAAACACTCCTTCCAGATGAAGCAGCAATGTATTTGTACTTCTTTCACTTTAGTATATTGTATTCGCTGCTCACAATGCAGTCTCCTCTACACTGGGGAGACCAAATGCAGATTGGATGGCGGCTTTGTGGAAGCATTACCCCGAGCTTCTGGTTGTTTGCCATTTTAATTCACCGTCCCTGCTCTGATGCCCACATTTCTGTCCTTGGCCTGCTGCAGTGTTCCAGTGAACCTCAACACAAACTTGAGAGACAGCACCTCATTTTCTGATTAGGCACTCTACAGTCCTCTGGACTCAACATTGAGTTCAACAATTTCACAGCATGACTGCTTCTTTTTATTTTATTTTTTAACGATATGCCAAATGAGAAATATTGGTTGGAAATTTACATTAAACTTTTAATTGAAACAAAATCCTACAATAACTGTTTAAAAAATTGGCAGCCATGATGGCCACCGCAATTTACATCTGAAACACCTTTGTACATTCAAAGGCCCAACTGCAGACAGAAGTCTGAGAAGCCCTGGACCCAGAACAATGGCTTGCTCTAAGTAATTGGTTTACTTCATTTGCATGACAGTCAATGCCATCCTGACACATTGACTTTGAAAGAGCAAACACCTCCAAGTGTAAATATTGGCATCCTGGAATCTGTGGAGCCAATTCTGAACCTTGTATCTCATTAAAAACAAAGGGGATTGAACCATTTGACCGTCTGTCCATCTCTGAAAAAAATCAGGAGTTTTGTTACACTTAGAGAACGCAAGCAGTAACTGAGCATGCAGCAGCAGAGACGACGTGTGCTTTCCTTTCTCTCTCCAAAAAACATCAAGTTTGAAAACCATCTGCGACTGTGGATCCTCCAAGTCTACAAACTGCTGCAGCCAGTGACCAGGGGAATAGAGCCAATTACAATTCCGCCTTCAAGAAAACCCTGAGCAAAGCAGGCCAACCACAAAGACCAGCGAGGACTTCATGAATACATGTTCAGCCAAGGACTAACAGATCATCCACTTCACAGTCTGTGTATTTAAGTTCCATTTATTCTGGACTTTAATCCAACCACCAAATCTATTTTTCCCTCTGTAATCTATTTGTGTGTGTGTGATTCTCGTGTGAATGTGTGCGTGTATGTGTAACGTATTTTTTCATATTTTTAAATCAATGGTTAGAGTGTTAAGTACAACAAACTTACCTCTTTCTTGTTTAAACTCAAGAAAACCTGTTTGATTACTCTGATCATGAAAGAAGCAGAGGTAAAAAGGTAAAACACCCACAGAGTTGGTTAGCAGAGTCACTGTTTAAAAGAAATAAAGCCTGTTGTGGTCAAATAAGAGCAAGAACAAGAGGGGAGCCTGAGACCCCTTCCTCTCCTGGTCATAACACTGTCTTAAACTTGTTTTTCATGTTTTTGCTTTTGGACAGAGCTGTTCATTATTCTGCCATTTACACTCCCTCTGGATGAATGCTTTGTCTTTTATTACAACATCTTTGTCATTTAATCTTTCCTGCCCTCGGCCCTACCACACACCTTCCCTTTTGTTCTTCTACTCCCTCCCCCTCCCGTCCCTTTCACTTGCTCAAAGCCTATTACATTTCTAAACTTTGCTAATTCTGATGAAAGGTCACAGACCTGAAACATTAACTGTTTCCCTTTCCACAGATGCTGCCAGGCCTGTTGAGTATTTCCAGCACTTTGTTCTTATTTTATGAACCCCATAATCCTGACTGATACTTTAGTCCAGTACTGAGGGAGTACTGTGCTTTGATGAGATGTTAAACAAAAGTCCACCTGCGCTCTCAGGTTGACATAAAACATCGCTTGTCATTATTCAAAGACAAGCATGGGATTAATCTGGTGTCCTGATGAACATTTAACTCTCAACCAACATCATTAATTGCGGTTTGTGGGAGTTTGCGGTGTGCAAATTGACTGCTGCGTTTCTCTACATCATAACAGTGACTATGCTTGAAAGCAAACTTAATTGGCCACAGATTGATTTCAGATATCCTGAAGTCATGAAAGACATATCATAGATGTAGCTTCTTTATTTCTTACTATACTAAATGGTACGAGATTATTCTCACCCATAGTGGGTTACTGTGACTCCTCCACATATGAAAAAGGCTAATGACTCACAAACACTGTATGATTAAAACAATTCATTGGTATTCTCTGTTGGGCTACAACAAGCAGCGTGAGCTAATATTTTTACATGCCACATCATCCTATTGTGCCCTGCTTCTGACCCTGAAGAGTTACCTCATATTTAGGATGCTCACACCCATTAATTATTTTCATGTCCCTAGCATAAACAGTGTCATGCTTCGCACTTAAGCGAATGATGTACATGACTACTGGATATCTATTCATGTTTTATTTACATTTTCAATTGCATGGTCCATCTAAAGTTTTAGATTTCTCAACAGCAGAGATCCAGACAGGTGCACATCGACACGTTTCATGAATTTTAATCTTGGAATCAGAACATGGTAGATGAATTCTAGTTAGCTGTCTACAACTCACTGTTGTCACAATTACACATTACACTTAAAGTATCTTTATTAATGTCTGATTTGCTAGGGTAGTTTAACGACACAGTAAAACTATTCTATGACACACAGCTCTTCTCTCAATGAGTGACTGCAGTGCTTTTCTCAGGGGCAGGCTGTTCTAGGTAAGTTCATTGTCATTGGTGAATTGTTAAAGGGCAGAGTAGACTTTTTAAGCCCCAAAACTCCTCAGTCCTCAATGTAATAGTGTGCATGCGATGGAGTGGAAATTGCACCTGCCGAAATTAAAGGAGGCTGACCTAGAATCAACTGATTTCCAGAATGCTGGTGAGACTAGGACATGAGTCTCGCTAGTAGAAGGCCACATACAGAGATGGGGTGAGAAAATTCGGGAAGCAGATGGAGAAAAGGCAAAAATTTGTAATTGCAAGGAATACAGGGAGCTAAAGGGTTGAGCAAAAGAGTGTGAAATGGCTCCAGGAACAGGAGGGAAAAGTGGAGCATCTCATTTCTCGGAGGCTGATGAACCATCACATGGATCAACATGACCATGTGGAAAGAATTGGTTTTGGTGGCGGCTGTGAGTGAAACTTCCATAACTCAAAGCACAAATTAGTAAAAATGTTTAACGATTTCACAATGCCAGAAAATGTATTACTGTTGTCAAATGAATAACAGGGCAGGTAACTGAATCACAGAGAAGCAAATGGATATCACCATGAATAAATGCCCTTTGAGGTATCAAATGGCAGCTGTTATGGCCACGTGGTGTGATGTGAGTGGTTCCCACAATTCAACTCCCCACCTGACTGCAGCAAGTGTGTTTTGTTATTAGGGTTTAACCCCTTGGTGTCATATTTTTCAAATAAGCAGACAGTGACAGGTTTTCTTGTAGGTTTAAAAATAGAAAATCAATCGTTTATTGATCAATACTGTTATGACCGAGGTGGGAGGAGTGCACTGTTTATTCTAGCTCCACTTCTCCCCAGGCCACAACATATATTTAAATTTTTTCCCATTGATAGGTTAATCATAGACTCTATTTTTAATCCCAGAATAATACACACCAACGAAGTTTCTTTAATAAACAACAAAATTATCAGTTTATTATAAAACAAGTCTTAACCAGTAATGAAGCAAAGCGATAACACACAGATCAAAATATAAAAGTTCCATTTTTACCTTAGCCCCTTACATACACAAACATTGGTTAACCGAAAAAATAAAGAGATGTACTTTTTAGTGCTCCAGTACAAAAAAAACATAAAAAGAACACATTGGCCAAAATACTTGCTAATTCTTGAAGAAAAAGAGAAGATATGGAAAGATGTCAGAAGTCCTTTTTGGTTTGGCGTCCCAAATATGTATAGATGGCTGTCACTGGGATCTTCCTAGAACAGTTCTTGTCAGGTGACGTTGAAGATCAGTTTAGGCCAGCTTTCCAGGAAACAACACAGCAACAGAGGTTTTAGGCAGTTTCTTACACTCACTTCTCAGCTTCTCAAGAGATGGAAAAATGGCAGGCATTTTCAAAGAGCTGGAACAGACTGAGCTGGGCATTGTTCCCTTGGCAAGTTTCCTCCAACTGTCTTTTTCAAACCAATGTCCATATCCCAATTCACTGTCCAAAGTGAAACCATAAACAATGTCAGGAGTCGGGTCTCCTGACCCTTATAAACCTTGACCTGCCACCTCTCTGCAGACATCTTTCCCTAAGTCAAAACCCTGCAGGTTAATTCTTTGAAGACAGATGTCTTCCAGTAACTAGTTACAGTCCAGACCTCTCAGTGACCCTTCTAAAAAAAAATCCATGGAATCCCTTTCAGTTTTAAACCACAAATCTTCAAAATTTAACAAAAAATGGATGCACTCATAATACACCTTATCCAAAATTGTCGCAACCGCATCCACTCGTGCATTCACTCGCAAGCGCATGCGCGCGCACACACATACACGCACACAAGAGACAGATAGAGAGGGAAAAAGGGGAAAGTGATTTTTACTGGGCGGAGGTCACGATAAACCTGTTGAAGTCTCTTGGAAATCAAGTTCTCGTTGGGTGCAAGCCTGAGACGATTGTAAATTTTTCTCTTGATTCAAAGTTCAATTGAAGACAATGGATCACTTCCAGTTCACTGCTGTCCAGTGTAAATGTAAGATTCTACAGCAGGGATGTGACTTCTGGCTTGCTGGAAACAAGCAGCTGGATGTTGCTTCTCTTCTCTTTCTTTCTCTCTAGAGTCTCTATCTCTAGGGTGTCTTTTTTAAGATAAAGTTATGTTGCTCCTGGTAGGAGATGCGCTGGTCTCTTCTCATGGTGCTCACACAATGGCCCAGGATGTGGCTACTTCACACATACTTTGTTTCAGAAGAAGGCATTCAATTCTGAAATGTTTTAGGATGGGTGCAATTGACACCTCTTAACTTTGAAGATTTTTTGTTTGTCCCAGTCAGACAGTTTGAATCCACAAAGGTCAGTCCCTTTTCTCTTCAGTGGCCATTTTGGACCATTATTCACTTTTTAAAATAAAGATTCATTTAAACAAAGTCAATTTTTTTTTATAACTCTTCAGATTTAGTCCATAATTTGTATCATCACACTTCTTGTGTGTGTGACATAGCATGCTCCTTGTCCCAGAAGCAGAGTCACTTGGCAGCGCGCATGTCACTTATCTCACATTTTGTAATGTGTGCTAGGATCTTGCTCCCTTCCACATATCAATACTATTATCCATTCTCCAAATCCTGAAAGATTGTGACTGCAGGTTTTGGAGACTGCAGCAGGCACTTAATATATTCTTCCTGCAGGATAGGACAACACACAATATATTCTTCCTGCAGGAGAGGACAACACACAATGCCAGGGAACACCAGACCACTGGCACAAATGCCCGAAGAGGAAGCTATGGCAATTATTGGCTTCAATACCAGCCCAGCCGTTGGGGGTGGAGATTTGGAAACTACTCTGCTTTCAGTGGACTTATGAGAATGTAAATATGTTCATATTAAAATTTCTGCATTCTTCAATCTGTCCACCAGCTATCACTTTCCACTTTCCTTGACCAAGCAGCTGATTGAGAATAGAATGCTGCTCAAGCAATTCAAAGTACTATTTTATTCTTCCAGAACCTGAATGCCAGAAGTCAGATGAAAAGGATGTTGAAGAGCAAGACAATGCAGGTTCACTATCATTGGAAACATGAGACACCACTTATTCATTCTTGTTCAGCTTCTTCCTTGCACTTGGCAGCCCAGAGATACCCACTTGAGGTGGTACAGATGAGGAGTTGACATATGGTGGGACACAGAGCACAGGAAGATGCCAACATGGAAGTGGAGCCTGATGTAGTTGTGTGGAGATCATCCCTGGATGCAGATCCTGGATGCAGATAAAGGACCCTGGCGTTGGTTGTCCTGCCCTTGCAGAGCTGCCGGCTAATCAGAGGTGTTGCTGGAGCCAGGCGTCAGGTAGGTCAGGGCAGGAGGGGTCTCGGGGGGTGAAGATCATGGTGGTGGGGGTGGGGGGGGTGGTGGTTGGGAGGGACGTTGATAGCAAGGGCAAGGTGGTGGCCCTCAGTGGGTTCCCCCCTCTTCCCAATGCTGGGTCCCTCATTCAGGCACTAAGTGCCTTTTAACGAGTATGGTTAATTGCAGCTGTGGTGGGAAGAGGCCCTTAATTGGGTATTAATTGCCCAGTTACGGGCTTCAATTGGCAGTGGGGCAGGAAGGCCGTTCACAGGCCTTCTCACCTCAGACTAAATTTTGAGGGAGGTGGGATGGTGGAGGGAAACCCCCACCACCACCATCCCACCCAATTTATGCTCTCCCCACCTCCAAGTCCACTGCAGGGGAGAGCATAGAATTCCCCTGAAGTTTCATGAGCCGGGATCCCTGCCTCCAGTTAGAGGGCTGGCAGCTCAGTGGTGGCCAATGCTGGCTCTGCGCTCGCCTTGGACCTAGGTCCCATGCTGGAACCCTGGATCTCAGGTAAGTGAGGCCAGGTTGCCAGGGCCAGTCCGGAAGGCCCCAGTCAGTGGGTTGTGGAGGGTGGTAGTGCAGTCCAGGGGGAGGGGTGTCTTGGTGGGGTGGGGGTAAAGTGGTGACTGTGGATCCTCCATAGGCCACAGATTGCCCATGGAGGAGGGACCCTGCCTCCAAGTCTGCAGAGGGTGCGCTTCATGTTATAAGATGCCCTCCCTGTGTGACGGAGGCACCCCGCTGCTGGTAAGTTCCCGGCAACCATGGGAAGAACCCTTAATTGGCCATTAATAGGTCACTTACACCCCTCAATTGGCCTCTGCGTGTGAAGACTGTCTATCCTGCCCACGGGAAAATTACTTGGTGACGGGGCGACAATGGGCCCTCTGCTCCCCCTGCCACTCGTCGCTCCTCCCTGCCTCCCACCTCTGCCTTGGGGTAGCCCATAAAATCCATCCCTTGGAGGTCACTCTTGACCATCAGCTAAACTGGACCAATAATATTAACTCCGTGGCTTCACAAGCAGAACAGAGGCTAGTTACTCAGTGATTTGCAGTTTACCTCCTGAACACAACCTACAAAGCTCAGTCAGACACGTAATGGGATTTTCTCTAGTCAGCAGTGGAGCAACTACAACACTCAGAAAGCTTGACATCCAGGTCTGAGGAATTTGCTTGATTGGCAAAAGTTACCAGGCCCACTACTCAATCCTCCAACAGAGGTGCACTGTGAGCTGCAGTACATCTGATCTGCAGCACTGCAGCAACTCACCTAGGTTACTTTGACATCACCTCTTTTCACTGCAACTTCCACCACTGAGAAAAGGAAGAGCAGCATTATTTTGAGAACACCATCGCCTCCAAGTTAAAACAGCAAGAAACATGTAGTTGGCGTGCTACCTGCATTACAATCAATGGGCGCGGGTTAATCACACATCATGATCCTGATTTCAAGGGCTATTGAATTTAGCCCCACAATTTTGTTTACCAGAACTGCTGAGTTGCTGGCTGTGTCCCACAATCAGTGCCCTTACTTTGTCTAGTTGGTGTTCAGCACATTTTGAGATGTTTGCTTAGATATTTCCAAAAGCTATCAGGATTCTGCAACCTGTTAGTTCCTAATCTCTCACTGGCACTGCGTCAGGCCATCTAAGCAAGCAGGCTGTTTATCTCAATCATATTAAAGTAGACTTACACAATAGCAAATATTAAATCAATAATCAACTTCCAAGGGTTCACCATAACAGATTAACAGATAGGCTAACAAGAACGGAAGTAAATTGGTTTTTTTAAGTCAATTTTTAAATCACTATTTTATGATTAGTGAGAGGGACCAGGAACAGAAATATCAAAAATGATACATTTCTAGCAAGGCTTGTAAAATCTGCTATATTATGGCTACTTTCTTGGCAAAAAATGTGGTAGAAATATTACAACCACACACTTATGTCCAAGGACAAGGGAGTGATTTACACAGAATGAATAAAACATTGTGAAAACAGGTTATTCACTTAACAGGAACTGAGTTTACGTAAAGCCTAATCTCTGAGGATTAGATAATAGAATGCTTTATGGACAGTGCTGATTATTCATTTTTATGTGATCCAAAAGGCTTCTTACTGACTGTGAGCAACTGCTTGTTAGTTCTAGGAGGTTAAATCAACAGCAAGTTAATCGGTGCCACAGTAAAATCATTGGAGATGTCCTGCCATGAGTGAGGTTATTTTGTTTCCTTTGGGTTTAGACACTTAAGACACACTCGTCATTGAAAAACAAAGTTCTACATGCCTAAATATCTATCAATACTGGAAATCAGACAAAAACAGAAAATGCTAGAAACAAACAGCAGGTTCAACAACATCTGTAGAGAATAAATGCCAATTAACATTTCAAATCTAACCCTTTGTCAGAAATAAAAGTAGAGTGCTTCTGCATGATGGAAACTGTTATGACCGAGGCTGGAGGAGTGCATTGTTTTTCGAGCTCCACTTCTCCACAAGTCACAACATATATTTAAATTTTTTCCCTAGGTCAATCATGGACTCTATTTCTATCCCAGAATAAAATACACCAAGCAAGTTTCTTTAATAAACACCAAAATTATCATTTTCTTTTTTAAAGAACAAGTCTTGACCAGTAACAATGCAAAGCATAAACACACAGATTGAAATGTAAAAGTTCCCATTTTACCTTAGCTCCTCAAACCCACAGACACACACACTGGTTAACCAAAACAAAAAGATTTACTCTTTAGAGCTCTATTATAAAAAAAACAGACAAAAAGAATACTTTAGCCAAATACTTGCTAATTCTTGAAGAAAAAAGGCAAGATATGGAAAGATGTCAGATGTCCTTTGTTTTGGTTTGGCATCCCAAATATGTATAGATGGCTGCCACTGGGATCTTCCTAGAACAGTTCTTGTCTGGCGACATTGAAAATCAGTTTGGACAGACTTTCCAGGAACAATGCAGCAACAGGGGTTTCAAGCAGGCTTTTCAAAGAGCTGGAACAGGCTGAGTTGGGTTTTTTTCCTGGCAGGTTGATTCTTTAACTCCTTTTCAGAACATTGTTCATATCCCAACTACCTGATCAAAGTGAAACCAAAAACATCTCAAGAGTCAAGACTCCTGACCCCTATAAATCTTGACCGACGTCTCTGTAAACATCTTCTCCAGGTCAAAGAGGGCCCCTGCTTCGTATATGGCTGAAAACAGGTGCCTTCCAGTAACTGTTGTTTACAAGCTCAGTCCAAAAGACCTTTGGCTGACCTCTTAAAAAAAAAATTCCAGCATCTATTGAATCTTTTTTCAGTTTTAAAACACAAATCCTTATAATTTAACAAAAAAATTAATCACTCATAACAAAACACAGACATATGGACCCAGATCAGTGCCTTCACTGGGCCAGAAAATGACGCAAATCACAAAACCCAGATGTATTTCCACTGCTGCTTGTCCTGCAGAAGCCAAGTGGTCTATATTGGGAGAACGTCCTGTCTGATGTGACGGTGCTTCATCACGTTAAACACACCTAAAATGCCTGCCACTGATCAGAGGATTCTCTGATAACAATGGGTCTGTGTTCCATCAATTTTCTTCTCTTCTGAAGGTGGTGACTTATCATGGGATACAGTTCCATGGATAGCAGTCACTCTGCAGCACTTGTAGTACAAGGGTCTGAAAGGCTTAATGGTTGAGACAGCGAGAGTAACCCCTCCCACTGTAGTGATGATGTAATAGTCACATAGGTATTAGGCTTGGAAGAAGCTAGAAGCATTATGAGACGTGTTAGCTGGACATGCTTAATGGAAGTGTAAATAGTTCTGTATATAAAATAAACAAGTTACTATTTAGCTATACAAGACTTAGACATTTGTAAACTTGCTTGAATTACACTAACAATAATATACAACAGCACTGATCAAGGTAGCCATTTTACACTTGAACGTCAGCAGACAGTTCAATGACACAGTTTGAACTGATCTTGCTCTCGTTCATTGCACTCTCATTTTTGCATCAGGGCCACTGCATATGATTAGGAATGGCTCGGACACCAGCTGAGATTAGCTCACTCAACACAAGCCAAGCACCTTGTCAGAATGCATTTCGCCACCACTGAGTACAGTTCTGGCCAGAGACACAAGGAAGATGAGCCCTGAATGTGGGGCATGGAAAAGTCATGAATTTTATCGCTAGCTTCAGAGGACTGACCTATGAAAAAGTCTGGCAAAACTTGGGCTTTTACAGGCTTGAAAGGAAGCAATGGAGAGGTGACTTTGAAAGAGATTTGCAAAATAATAAAAATTATAGAAAGGCGGTTTCAAAGATTACTTCAAACTAAACTGTGACAGTCGGACAAGGAGTCACACATTCAGTAAAACATTTAGGAGTGAGGCTGCAAAATTCTTCTTCACACACGGAACAACTAAAATATGGAATTGGTTCTGGGTGGGGCAGTGGAGGTGAAAACCTTGCAATTATTTAATCACTGGATGCAGTAATAAACTTCTCATTTGCATTTATCTCATGAAGGTCCTCATCAGTATGGTTTAATTTCAAGCTCTCTTCACCAAATTAGCCTTAGAGGGAAGCCAGAAAACTATTACAACTGAAAGAAGGTTCTAGACTCTGGATTCAGTACTGCATGGACCATTTTAACTGCAGTCTCCAATGAAGTAAATAATTGTAAATTTGCAGATTTCTTTGAAGATGACGACTTTCTGGTCAAACAGTGCCAGAAAATAGCTATGATGGGAACAAAAAGGAGCAAAAATGGATGCTAGAAAAGGATGGCATTTCAGATAGAATCACAATTCAATGACGACCATTAATTAACTAATTTTTATTTATAAATCATGTACATTTTTACATTATTTTGCAGCAATGCTTTTTTCATTGAACACAGTGCACAATTTGTGCAGTTAGAAAAACTGACTAATACAATTCACAATATATTGTAAAAGATAAGTAACCAGGCAGGATCCATTGAATTTCTGCTTTCTATTGGTGACTGGGCCAATCTTTTTGGACTATCTGTAATGGACTATATTTTGCAATTACTGTCCTCTCATACATCTTGAAAGGGCACAATATAAAATCTATTTCTAACTTTTTAAATTGAGAAAATGAGGGCCAAGGCCAACAGTTCAGGACACAACCATGGTTGAAAATGGAAGAGAGAAGCCAAGATCCATCAGGAGCTATTGATTAGGTTTTTACGAATCAGAGAACTGCAGGAGGAAGGGAAGTATGAAGGATGTAAAGAATTCCGAGTGAACCAAAGGTGACATGAGGAAAACTTTTCTTTTGCAGCGAGTGGTTAAGATCTGGAATGCACTGCCTGAGTGTGTGGTGGAGGCAGGTTCAATCATGTCTTTCAAAAGGGAATTGGTTCAGCACCTGAAGAGAAAAAAAAAACAGCAGAGCTACAGGGAAAGGGAGGGAGAGTGGGACTAGCTGAGTTGCTGTTGCAGAGAGCTGGCACAGGCATGATGGGCTGAATGGCTTTCTTCTGTGTGGTAACCATTCTATTATGAATGAGAAGATAGGAGATGGTTTGATGAGTCTCAATACAGTGAAGATGCAAGGAGGAAGAACATTTGGAACTTAGAAGGAACGAGAGAAGTAAGTTCAGAGGAACAGTGGCTATAGTAATATCAGTAAAATAGAGAAAACAGAGAACAATGTTGAATAACAAGGACAGAATAGCAAAAGGAAAGGGTGGGGCCATGACCGATTTGTAAATATGGGTGCAAACCAGCGAACATAGTGTTTCCATAAGCTAACAATTACCTAGTTACAACATGCAAACTATATCATATGACCATATAAAATTACCACAGAACTCTTTTTAAAATATAAATCAAAATGAGCACGACAATAATCGTTTATTTAAATAACTGCATAGGAATGTTTTTTTAATTGTTAAATATAAAGAATTCCCATAGCAACACCACTTACAGAATAAGTACAGAGCAATTACAATGTGACATTCATATTTATTCACCTACTCTTGTTAAAGCCTAACACACCTGATGATTAAAATAACATTCCAGCCACATTTACCAACATGTTTGGAATTCTCAAATATTTTAGAATCTATTTGTGGGATTAAATTAAATAGGTTTAGAAATATATTTCATAAACATACATATGTTTTTTTCTGTCTCCCTACTTCTCTTGAAATGCTGATGAATGATCATGCCCTTTTGGCATCTCATCCAGTTCTTCAACATCATAGACAGTGAAAGTCAGCAGACTATTTAACTGCAGAAGGTATTAGAACTCACATTCACAATTACACACATTTTCCAGCAGGATTTGCTGGAAAGCACTCAGAAGCAATATGGCTGATTTCGCCCTTCCCCCAACCTGGGGGAAACTAAGGAAAATTGTAGCTGCCCGACCTATCACTGCCATGGATGAGCTTAGCCAACTCAGCACAGATTGGAGACTATACATGGGGCTGTCTGAGTCTGTATAGCTCAGCAGCAGTTGGGTATTAACTTTATCTTACACACGTACATCCAGTATTGTTCCACAGAATGCTGGGTATCAATCTTTAAACAGATATATATATATATATATATATATATACCTGTAGGTTAGTGAAGTTTTTTGGCTGTTAGAAGGGTACTGACCTCTATTCCCTTGTTAATCATCACAATGGAGTAAAACTCATCATATCATATCTATTATAAACCCAAACAGAATCAACATTCAATTAAAGAACAAAACATAAATTACCATTGGACTATTTGCTCGATAAAACAATACAGGATGGTTTATTTACCATTCCTTCAAAAGAACTGATACCTGTGTTACAGTGATTCGGCTCCAGTGTTATGGAGGGTGGTACAATCAGAGAGTGTAATAGACAATCACCCAGTGAGAAATATTGGAAGTTAAATGAAATTATACTTTTACAATGAGCTCTTTGAAATGATACATCATCCAGCCAGTACAAATCTTCCATTACTGAAGCTCAAAGAATTTTAAAATCAACCTTAATTTTATAAAAAAAACAAGTTTTTCTTCATAAAAGTTCCTCAACTTATTAAAGTTAGCAATGAAATAATAGAATACGCATATGTTAAACATGACCCTTCCCAGTAAATAACCCTCACTAAGAGTTTCACTTTGTTTGGATGAAATGTAGCATTTCTGCAGGACATATATTCAGTTCACTAGCAGAGAGCAAAGCAGCTCTTCCTACATTGTGATACGAAAACACACAGCCACTACCATCCGAAGGAACATGCAGAACCAGGAAATGGTGAGAATTCCCAGTCCATATGCTGATTTTTTTGGTGAAACTAAGGCATGTGAGGGCAGAAAATGAGTTGAGGATGTGCTCTGCTGTATCCTCGTCCACTTTTCGGGCCCCAATTTATCTCAGGCTGGGACTGACAGGATATGTTATAATCAATGCAAATAAAGGAAGTACATCCTTCACAATATTTTCTGTCATTTGTACCACAGGTGAGGTGAGAATAACTGCCCTTGACATCAAAGGCAGCATTTGACCAAGTATGGCATCAAGGAGCCCTAGCAAAACTGAAGTCAATGGGAATCGGAGGGAAAACGCTCTGCTGGTTGGAGTCATACCTAGCGCAAAGGAAGATGGTTGTGATTAGAGTCATAGAGAGATACAGCACTGAAACAGGCCTTTCAGCCGAGCGAGTCTGTACCGACCAACAACCACACATTTATACTAATCCTACATTAATCCCATATTCCGTAATACATCCCCATCATTCTCCTACCACCTACCTACCTACACTAGGAGCAATTTACAATGGCCAATTTACCTATTAACCTGCAGGTCTTTGGCTGTGGGAGAAAACTGGAGCACCCGGTAGAAACCTACGCAGTCACAGGGAGAACTTGCAAACTCTGCACAGGCAGTACCCAGAACCAAACCCAGGTCGCTGGAGCTGTGAGGCTGCAGTGCTAACCATTGCACCACTGTGCTGCCCACAGTTGTTGGAGGTCAATCTCTGAGCTCCAGGACATCACTGCAGGAGTTCCTCAGGGTAGTGTCCTAGGCCCAACCATCTTCAGCTGCTTCATCAGTGATCTTCCTTAAATCATTAGGTCAGAAGTGGGGATGTTCGCTGATGATTGCACAATGTTCAGCACCATTCGCAACTCCTCAGATACTGAAGCAGTTCGTGTAGAAATGCAGCAAAACCTGGATAATATCCAGGCTTGGGCTGATAAGTGGCAAGTAACATTCACGCCACACGTGCCAGGCAGTGACCATCTCCAACAAGAATCTACCCATCTCCCCTTGTCATTCAATGGCATTACCATCGCTGAATCCCCCACTATCAACATCCTAGGGGCTACCGCTGACCAGAAACTGAACTGAAGTAGCCATATAAATACCGTGGTTACAAGAACAGGTCAGAGACTAGGAATCCTGCGGCAAATAACTTATCACCTGACTCCCCAAAGCCTGTCCGCCATCTACAAAGCACAAGTCAGGAGTGTGATGGAATACTCTCTGCTTGCCTGGATGGGTGCAGCTCCAACAACACTCAAGAAGCTCGACACCATCCAGGACAAAGCAGCCGCTTGATTGGCACCCCATCTACAAACATTCACTCCCTCCACCACTGATGCACAGTGCACCAAGGCTCCTTAGACAGCACCTTCCAAGCCCGCGACCTCTACCAACTAGAAGGACAAGGGCAGCAAATGTATGGGAACACCACCACCTGCAAGTTCCCCTCCAAGTCACACACCATCCTGACTTGGAACTATATCATCGCCCTTCACTGTCGCTGTGATCAAAGTCCAGGAACTCCCTTCCTAACAGCACTGTGGGTGTACCAACACCTCAAGGACTGCAGTGGTTCCAGAAGGCAGCTCACCACCACCTTCTCAAGGGCAATTAGGGATGGGCAATAAATGATGGCCTAGCCAGCGACACCCACATCCCATGAAAGAATTTTTAAAAATCATGCATAGTGTGAAGTTCATAGTAGTTGGTTGGTTGGACATAGTACAATGGAGGGTTACAATGCATGAGGATGTAATGTTTAGGACATCATAAATTGATACCACCAGCAATTTTATATATAAATTACCACAAAATGTTGTTATAACAGTTCAGTGATGGCAATGACCACTGCCATCTCTTACAACAATTAATCGCACACTCAACTAACTAGTGCAGTACAATTCTTCCCACACTGATGGGAACTCTAATCAGCTGATACAGTCTGAAGGAACAAGACCTGAAACAGGTAAGGGACATTAGTTTGGGGGGGGGGATTGGGGCATTTTCAGCAGGCAGCTGCACACTTCTTGCCCGAAAAAAAAACAGGCAACTATAGTATCATTGCATGATACAGCACAGGAGGCCATTTGACCCATCACACCTGCGCCAGCTCTTTGGTAGAGCTATCCAACTAGTTTTACTCCCCTGCTTTTCCCCATAGCCTTGTAATTTCTTTTCCCTTCAAATATTTATCCAATTACCTCTTGGAATTTACTATTGAATCTGCTTCTACCACCCTCTCAGGCAGTGCATTCCAGATCATCATAACTCACTGCGTAAAAAATTGTTTCCTCATGACGCCTCTAGTTCTTTTGCCAATCACCTTAAATCTGTGTCCTCTGGTTACCAAACCATCTGCCATTGGAAACAGTTTCTCCTTATTTACTCTATCAAGACCCTTCATGATTTTGAACACCTCTTTCAAATCTCCTCTTAATCTTAAAACAAAATTCTGCAGATGCTGGAAATCTGAAATAAAAACAGAGAATGCTAGAAATACTCAGCAGGCTAGGCAGCGTCTGTCGAGAGGGAAACAGAGCTAACGCTTCAGATCGATGACCTTTCGTCAGAACTGGAATGCCAGTGTATAAAGTATACGCGCATGTATCAAGAGTAACCACATCATTTAAAATGTCTCAATATATTGGCAAATATGCTGTTGCCTCTAAGGGTTATCAGATAGAAAGTGGTTATTAAGACATAGATGTAGCTGTTTCATTGAAAGTTCAACAATGAGCACAGCAATAAGTTATAGCTTTTCCCTAAGGCTTGATAAAGAGAGGCATAAAATACAAAAGCAAGGAAGTTATGGTGAACCTTGATAAAACACTGGTTTGGCCTCAACTGAAGTATTGTGTCCAATTCTGGGCACCACACTTTAGGAAGGATGTGAAGGCATTGAAGCGGGTGCAGAAAATATTTACGAGAATGGTTTCAGGGATGAGAGATTTCAGTTACATCGTTAGATTAGTGAAGCTGGTGCTGTTCCTATTATAGAAGAGAAAGTTGAGAGGAGATTCGATAGGGGTATTCAAAATCATGAGGGGTCTAGACATAGTAGATAGAGAGAAACAGTTACCATTGGTGAACGGTTGAGAACCAAAGGACACTGATTTAAGGTGATTGGCAAAACAACCAGAGATGATATGAGGAAAACGCAGCGAATGGTTAGGATCTGGAATGCACTACCTGAAGAAAATTCAATCATGGCTTTCAAAAGGTAACTGGACAATCATCTGAAAATATCTGCAGGGCTACTGGAAAAAGACAGGGGAGTGGGGCTAGCTGAGTAGTTCTCAGAAAGTCAGCATGGACAGGATGGGCCGAATCACCTCCTTCTGTGTTGCAACCATTCAAATGATTCTATGAAGAATCGCTAATGAAAAAGTTATCTAATAAGTGATGTGGATGGAAATTTTGGTGAAGAAACTGGTGTTTGTGATGGTTCTAGCGGTCACAGCTTTGAGCCCCTGCTCCGTGTATTGCTTGTTCAGCCACACTGATGTTTATTCATTCTCAATGGGCTACACTCGGTGGAATGTCTGACCAAAACAGATTGTTCCTCTTTGTGGGAGGAAGGAAATATGACACTGCTCCAAACTCAACCCATTAGCACGCTTCCTAAACACTGAAGGCAGTGACAAAGCAGAAGTGTGCAACTCAGTCTGAAGGAAGCGATAATGGAAGCCTTAAGAGGGACAAAAATAAAAACAGGGAAATTGTATAAATAAAGATAACATTGACAGTAACTACAATTCGTTGGAAAGTTGTACGTTTGGGCCATTTTCCTGAATCTCGGCCTTAAATACAATTCCATATGGTTATTCTGAAGAATTAGATTGTCAATTTAACATTTGAGTCTTTAATCAGGAAATGACACATATTATCAAAGAAAAGCTAAGCTATGGCGCTTTATTGAAGCTGGGTAGTGATCAGCTGATTTGGTTCAACCAGCATGAAATGGAATGATGGAGGCCAAACCAGCACCATTGTGAAGGAGAAGGGAAAATGGAGTACAGCAGATACTCTGTATAGTTTTGGGCCAGATGTAGTTTGGTGGTGATAGGGGACCATCGCCACTTTGCCGTATTTAACTGGAGGTGCTAGGAAACGCAGAAGTCAGTTTAAGTGTTTTAATACCACCCCATCTGAGGCTGGCCTACTCACTACATAGCAGAGATCAAAACCTGGCCTTACCTGGGTTACATGTCTCAGTGATAACTGAATCCATTTATGCAAGCTATATTTATTAGCGGATGATGTGACAGGCAAAGTACTAAGGAGGCATTCTCAGCTTATACTCAACAAATGTGTTTGCAAGATGCAACACTGTGAGTATGCTGTTCTTTAGGTCATTAAAATCCAGGTGTGATGAAGGACATTGCACTGGATTAGTTAATGGTTTCTTCTATTTTCAATTAAAAGCAGGAAGGCGAAGGGTTGTCATCACTTAGACCCTTGAGGTACAGATCCCAAATAAACAACCTTGCTTAGAAGGTTAAACTTTAAATCCAATCCCTCAGCAGTGCAAAGTGTAGGACAGGATTCAAGCTACAATCTTTTACATCACTGAGTTTCTGATCTCAGGCATGTTACGATTGGAAGGTACCAAGTGGACTGGGAAGAGGGGAAACACAGCAAAACAGTTATCACCAGGGTGTGCTCATCCACATTCCCCCATTGGTCAATTCAGACCAACATTGGCTGAGAGCCGGGTTATACCCCTTTCCCCAGATGGCCAGGTAAAAAAGAAGAAAATAGGTAAAAAAAAAAGAGCGGATTTAAACCAACACAATAAAAATTTTCCTGTTTGATATGCTCCATCATTCACAGCTTAGCCATCCCATCACTTTCTCTTTAAACTAGGGCTGTGCCTTTTCTTTTTATTATTTTGCTTTGTCTAATGCAGCCAAGGTATTACATAAAGTCCTACAGGCAATCCAGACAATAGCACGATGAGGGCCTGGGTGGATGAAATTTGACAGCCAGAGTCTGGAAATGCCAGTCTCCTCCTGTGGTAATGTTGCAGACAATTGTTGCTCCTATAGCTGTTTATGCTGCTCCTCCGCAGCATGTCGCTTCCGCCTGGACTGGAGCCCATCAAAACTAAGTGACTTTTTCAGTCTTCTGTACTCCACATCGCTGAGGGACACAGAGCAGCGAGATGGGTTCTGTCGCCTGTACTTGATGCTCTCGATGATGGTGTCTTTAATCAGCTGTTCAGAAAAAGAGAGAAAAAGTTCAGGCTGTTAAAACCCTTGGCAGAGAGGGCACAACTGATTGGATATTGAAATGCAACAGATCCAATCAGGCAGTCAGTTCTTTGATTGAACAATAAGAGGGCACATGTCCCATCACAAGGTGAAAGCGCGAAGGGTGCAGGAGAATATTGTTTCACTACAGCCTGATTGTGCAAACTCAATGGGGCTGTATTTTAAGGAGCCCTTGATGTTGGGAGCCTTGGTGGAAGGGGGGCAGGCCTGAAGATGGCCCAGGTTGATGCCCGCCACAGACCTCGACGCTGGCAGGGCCTGGCCTGATCCTCCTGGCGGCAGCGGGGCACCGAGGGGCAGCACCCTCCCACCGCTCGGCGACAGGAGCACAATCACCATATGGAAATAAATTAAATTAATATATTTGCATGAACTTATCATTAATCTTGAAGTCCCACTATGATCTTCGGCCCAGCGGCCGGCACTCCCGCACCTTCGGATCCTCGTCCAGGGAAACGAGGCGCAACACTGGAGGGGATGGGGGAGGAGGTAAGTTTCTCAGTGAGAGAGGGGGGGGACAGGGTCAAATTAACGTCATGGATGTAGGGGATGGTGGGAAGTATTGTATTTTAAAGTTTATGCAGTTTGGTGGGGTGGGGGTGGGGTCAAGGTCAAATGGCAAAGTTAAGTGTTTTGGGGCGGGGAAAAGGGCAAATAATTTAATTGTTATGGGAGGGTGGTGGGAGAGAAGAAAAAAAAGAGATGTATTTATTTATTTTCATTTAATATTCCTTTAAATATTTAAATATGCCAGTAAGGCTAACAACCCTTTAAAAATGGCATCAGCACCTGCACCCAGGCAGCTGACGCCTTTGCCGGGGACGGACAGCCTGCCCCCTCTATTAGATCTGGGGTGGCTATTTAAATGAACCGTCGCGATAGCAATCACGGCGGCTCTTTGGCATGCTGTCCGCCATTTTTTTCACCCACTGCCGAATTCGGCGGCAGGCTTATAAAATTCAGCCCAAGGATTCTGTGTTTCAGTATGAACAACAGCTGACATTTAATTAGCACCCAAAGGGTCAGAAAGGTGACCTGGAGAGCTTTATGGATCAGGTAAGTGAAAATTGACACCACTCCAATTTGCACGTGGATAAGGTAGCAATCTGGAGATTATTATCCTGTCGATAGGGAGAAACTTTTTCCCTGAGCGGAGGGATCAATAACCAGGGGGCATAGATTTAAGGTAAGGGGCAGGAGGTTTAGAGGGGATTTGAGGAAAATTATTTTCATCCAGAGGGTGGCTGGAATCTGGAACACACTACCTGAAGAGGTGGTAGAGGCAGGAACCCTCACAACATTTAAGAAGTATTTAGATGAGCACTTGAAACACCATAGCATACAAGGCCAAGGGCCAAGTGCTGGAAAATGGGATTAGGATAGGTGCTTGATGATGGCATGGACACGATGGGCCGAAGGGCCTGTTTCTGTGCTGTATAATTCTATGACTGTAACTGAGAAGTAGAAGGGTAGATAGAATGGAGTTAAGGTTGTAGCCAAAAAAGCAGCTGAGAAGAAAACTCATAAGTAGTTTTTGAAAGCAGGGAATAAGGAGAGAAGGCCAAGAGATTTTAAAAGGGAGTTCCAGAGGTGAGGTGAAAGCCCTAGATTCTGGAAAGGTCCCAGCGGATTGGAAAACTGTAAATGTAACAGCTCTATTCAAGAAAGGAGGAAGACAGAAAGCAGGGAATGATACAAAGATAGGTAGGAAAGCAAGTTGTGATAAGGACACAAAGAGTCTGCAAAGGGATATAGATAGGTTAAGTGAGTGGGCAAACATTTGGCAGATGGAGTATAATGTAGGAAAATGTGAGGTTGTCCACTTTGGTGGGAAGAATAGAAAAGCAGAATATTATTTAAACGGAGAGAGACTGCAGAATGTTGTGGTACAGAGAGAACTAATGTCCTTGCACAGGAATCACAAAAAGTTAGCATGCAGGTTACAGCATGTAATTGGAAGGCAAATGGAATGTTGGCCATTGTTGCAAGAGCATGGAATATAAAAGTAGGGAAGTCTTGCTACAGCTATACAGGGCATTGGTGAAACCACAACTAGAATATTGCATATAGTTTTGGTCTCCTTATATAAGAAGGGATATAATTCCATTGGAGACTGTTCAGAGAAGGCTCACGAAGCTGATTCCTGGGATGAAGGGATTGTCTTATGAAGAAAGGTTGAGCAGGTTGGGTTTATACTCATTGGAGTTTAGAAGAATGAGTAGTGATCTTATTGAAACATACAAGATTTTTAGGGTGCTTGAAAGGGTAGATGTTGAGAGGCAGCCATTAGGTGGCTCTGAAGTCTGTTTCTCAATTTCATTGCGATCTTGTATATCAAATAATTATATTCATCACATGATCATCCGATTCCAATGAATAACTTACTGGTACAGTTTTCGGACCAGGAAAGGACCATGAGGGTGAACATGTTTCACAGATTGTTTCTGGCTCCACCCTCCTCTTCGCCTCTCTTTTCTCAATCAGTTCTCTCTCCAGAAAGGCATCTAATTATCTCTTGGACCCAGCTGTGTGTGTACAGTAATAAGCTTCCTTTAACTTAGTCTCTTACTGGACATTTTCTATTCCTGACTTTGGTCCTGCTACACCCTCTCAAGCATTTTGATATAATTCTGATGCCTTGGTAACAAGAGAGTCAAATAAATTGAGATTTAAAAAGCCTTTGAAGAATCCTATCCACCTGTGTCGTTTACTAGCAGCCATCCTTTACATTTTACAATGTTTTCTATAAAATAGGGTTTCAGAGTTTCGTTCACATAGCTTATTTATCTCTACAGGTAAGGAGTCCAATGCAAAATTTCAATATGGCTTGAAAAATTAGTCTTTCGGCCCAATATGCAATTTCAAACATACCTCAATATTGTTAAGTGTGTTGAACTCCATTAGGTCATGGAGCTGTGTAAACGCCTTATTGGAATACTGGAAGTTGAAAGTAGAATATGGGGAGTCAGCATCATCAAAGATGTCAAAGTCCACATTCTCCATTTCTTTCTCGCTCTCTCGTTTAACACCTTCAGCAAAGACAAAGTTTGTTTCAGTAAGAATGTCAGTACTGGCACTTGACTTTCCATGATCTATTTTATTCTTTCCCCTCTCTTTTCTCCCCTCCTTTTCCAATGCATTCAGTCCTGCCAGGGTGAAGTTCCCTTGCTGCCAGTTCACATCCAATACTCTGCCCAAATAGGCAACCATTCGGATGAAGGGTCACCGACCTGAAATGTTAACTCTGTTTCTCTCTCCACACATGCTGCCTATCCTGCTGTGTGTTTCCAACATTTTATGTTTTTATTTCAACTATTCTTTGCTGTAAGGCTGAGTGGCATTAGAATATTTGAGTGTGGAGACCATCTGCTCATCTGAAGTCCCCACTCATGCACTTTCCAGTGGGAGCTTACAGGAGTAATAAGTAGGTGGAACAATGGCTGATGTTTGCTTTCCCTAGTCTGAGTACGCAGGGGCCAGTTCTAGCATTTTTTCAGCTGTTTCTGCCTCAACTGATGTTAGCTCTCTTGATCGGACTGGAGATTGAACTTGGGGTTTTCCTGCTCTCAGGATCACACAAGGCTGTTTGTCGCGTAAACTTCTTAAACATATCACTCAGCGCAGATTGAAGTTTGGAATCTTAGCAACTTTCAAAATTCTAAATGGGTGATTAAATCAAACAGGCCCGAGCTCGCTTGCCGTTTGAAGGTGAATCAAGTTGGACTGTAGCCAAGCTTTAAATTACTTGGAATTTTGGATAAGAGGCTCTTTCCATTCCTCAGAACATCCAAGGCTGAGCTGATGAACGAATCTTAGAGCTAATCTTAGGACGGCACAGTGGCGCAGTGGTTAGCACCGCAGCCTCACAGCTCCAGGGACCCAGGTTCGATTCTGGGTACTGTCTGTGTGGAGTTTGCAAGTTCTCCCTGTGACCACGTGGGTTTTCGCCGGGTGCTCCGGTTTCCTCCCACAGCCAAAGACTTGCAGGTTGGTAGGTAAATTGGCCATTGTAAATTGCCCCTAGTGTAGGTAGGTGGTAGGGAATATGGGATTACTGTAGGGTTAGTATAAATGGGTGGTTGTTGGTCGGCACAGACTCGGTGGGCCGAAGGGCCTGTTTCAGTGCTGTATAACTAACTAATCCATCTTTTTGCTTATATTACAATGATGGCAATTTCCGGCCTCCAGATTTGGCTTTGATATTACTGGGCAAGAGTCAGAACTGAAAATCTTTTCATTCTTAAATAAGCCACATTGACGTTTATTATCTACCATCACCCGTAATATCCATATTTGACAGATTTACTGTGCTCAATCTTAGGGAACAGAATTAGATAATTACTTCATTCTTAAGAGTCTCCTGTTGCAATCGTGAAATTTTAACCTTCATTAAATTTCATGCTTCACTGTGGAATCAAGTTTCTATAGATCTTATTAAATTCAATTCTTTATCCTTTTCCCAATAGGACTATCATGTGATGAGCAGCATAATAGCTACTGATAATGCCAATTGTGTAATGACACTACTGTGTTTATTGGGTGACTATGGTGATGCTTGCAAAAGTATTCACTCTTGTCCACACTGCACTGGACCCAGAATTGTACCTCATTTACCTTTGGAGATAGTGCTACATTATAAACGAGACAGCATACACTCCTCTGGAGACACAGAACACCACTTTGGGAAGTGGTCTTGGCCCAAAGAAAAAGTATGGGGAAGAAGCAAATGGCAATGGTCCTGAATGAAGGGGTGGGGCCCCATCATATCAAGACTTGTATTTATATAGCAGTATATCACATTAAAAGGCCTCAAAGCTCTTCACACAATGATAACTTTGAGTACATTGACTTGTTACAGTGGGAAATTTGATCCTTGGCTTGGATGGGGTGATATCTCCACCTGTCTGCTCAGGACAACTGTATGATTCCCACATTGCTGACCTCTACAGACCTGTTCCTGATGTGGGGAAAGGTCCTTGATCAGAATCATACAGCAGCGAATGCAACTTTAGAGCAAATGTTTATAGGTAAATGCAATTTTGCAATCCTGCTCCAAAGCCACCCTGCCCTGTAACGAGGCCAGATGTAGGCAGCCCTAATAGATTATTTATAATTATATATATTAATAGCCTGATCAAGTTACTGGACCAAGCTTTTAGTTAGGTGATACTGTGGAAATGGTTATATGTTAAGACACTATAGCCCTAGGTTAGTGCAAGTTATTGATAATCTGCCATTTTATTTCACTGTTCAATGGGCATGAAAGTACATTTTCTATGAATAATAAAGCTGAACGGGTATGATAACAACTAAAGAACCACAAGAATTATAAGAAATGCTCACCATTAAAACTATGGCACAAGTTCCTATGACAGCTCCACTTGTAAGTGTACTGCCTAAAGTGGAAAGCAAACATACAGAATAGAAGGCCCTTGGTTCAATCCTTTGTGGTGAGTTAGCTGATCTCAGACTCAGAGGAAAGTACGGCAGCTGACCTCAGTATCTCTGTACTGGGGGGCAGGCTCCCCTGTGACTCCACTTGGAAAGTACGCATGTGGTTGTTGAGTGAGGACAGCATTAGGCTTTGCTATGATGCGCTCTATGGTTAAATAAATTAGTGACATTCAATGTCTAGGCTTAAACACGAAAGACTGTCACTTGGATGAGGTAGCAGAGTTGAGAAAACTGAAGGAAAGAATTACATATCTTGGTATATGATTGTCTGGAGTCAGTTGGATAAAGTAATTCCAAGTGAAGCTGTGATGAAACCCCTTACCTGGAGCCTTATAATGCCTAAAATTGATGTTTGCTAGTACAAAATGGATGATGGTTGGACAGTCTTTCTCTATCATTGGGTTTTTGGGCTTGAAGATGTAGCATTCTTTCAATCCTTCTCGGTCGAAGACTTTGGTGTCAATCTTAGGAAATGGCAACTTGTTCATTCTTGCCCACTTCTCTGCAAGCAGGAGCTCCTGTCAAGTTAAACAGAGTGATGCTGAGGTTTCCATTAGAGAAGTTTGGAAAGGGCAATGTATTAATGAACAAACCAATACTTATCACTTCGCCACTAGGCTACTAAAGCCCACGACTTTTTTTTAAATTGTACAGACTTAACAGTTCATTGATCTCCACTCGTCATTCAGGAACCATTCAGAAACTATTGCTTGTTGTTCCTTCATAAACTTGCTGTGATATATCACAACATAACAGAGGAGTGCATTTAGGGTTGGAATGTTCGAGTTTCATTTGCAATTTCTGACATCACTGACTTAACTGAATTATGGCCTTACAATCAGGTAAGTATTTACTTTCCCCCCCAATATAACTGAATTGAACTCCCATCAATTACTCCTGAGCAGCCATGATTTACTGGATGAACCATCTGAATCCCTCAATTAGGTAACTGCCTTGTAATCAATCACTACTGTGTACACATCATTCTCTTCAGTTTGCCTCTCTCTTCCCTCTAGGTCTTCTACACAACATTGCCTGGATGAGTTGTGAAGCAGCAGCCTGCTCCCTACCCTCAACTAATGCTGTTCCTGAGCTGATCAGCAGAGTGTGAGGAGTCGGGTATTTTCCACACTGAATTTCCCTTTTTTGCTCTCTTTCTGCGAGGTTATGCAATGTCTGTCTTCAAAGGAAGGTAGAGCGTGGGTATGAGATTCAGAGAGGGATAGTGAGATAAAAAGACAGATGGACAGAGAGATAGACAGAAAGCATATTCAATATAACTTTTCACCAAATTACACATGCGAGAAATACCACAGGAACTCTCGCTGACTGTGCATGAACAGAGTCTTGCCGTACATGACTCAGTCTTTCCTGACAGGCAATTATGCAAACTTAATGCTTAAAGGCACGCCGGAGAGAGTTCCTAATAGCTTTAATATTCATTTAAAATCGACAATATACATAACCCTGATAAAAGCTTCCGGTCAGGGCCACCACCTTCTCTGTGCCTCAGGCTGTGACAACTGCTTCTTTGTACCAGCAGTTTAAATGGAGATGTGACTTAAGTGCACCGATAACAATACCATTCTGTGGGTTGCAATTTTAAGCTACCAAGAGGCAGTGGAGTCCTTGTTTAAAATTGCAGATCGGGCTCCAATTACATCATTGGTGCCCAATTACAATTTTAACCCACGGCCAAACTAGTGGCAAGGGGTCCAGAAAGGTACTTTTTTTTTTGCTTCTGTGTGGGCCTTGAGAAGCAGCAGTGCTCCTCTGTGCTCTATCAGGCAATAAATGCTGGCCTAGCCAGCGACACCCACATCCCATGAGTAAATTAAAAAAAACTTCAGCACATTCACTACTGCAGTATTGAAGGAGTGTTACATTGTCAGTGGTACTTTCTTCAGGTGAGATGGTAAACCAAAACTGTATGCTTTGTATGTTAAATAGGTTAATACTTTTCCTTCGACCAACATAACTTAGAATTTCACAGCACAGTAACAGTAATTCAACCCAACTGGTGTGTGCACACATGAACTCCTCCCACCTTACTTCATCTCACCCCATCAACATATCCTTCTATTCCTTTCTGCCTCATGTACTTATCTACTTTCCTCTTAAATGCATCTATGCTAACTGCCAATTCCATGGAGTAGCGAATTCCACATTCTCACCGCTCAACATCATTAAAATAGATAAAAGGTCATTCACCTCATTGCTGACTGTGAGACCTTGTGTGTAAGTTAACTGCTACATTTGCGCAAGTAGCAACAGTGACCACAATTCAAAAGTACCTCAATGTATTTAAAGATTTTAGAGAATGTGATGAGGAACTGTATAAATGTTAAAACTTTGAGTGCTGTTAACTGTAGACATGTGTTTCTCCTATAGTGTAATATAAAATGGGCATCACTGAACAGTTTTGAGGGTGTTATGAGATGTTGTCAGGTCCTCACTTAAAATCTAAACACAAGTAGCCACATTCTCTCTCAGCTGCCCATCAGTCGAGAATTCTGGCTTCCTTTAGTTGTATATCATTAAGACGAATGCTTGGATATAAGGAGTTGCATAGGATTGCATCAGATATCCAGCACAGAAACAGGCCATTCAGCCCAGCCATTCCATGCCTATGCTTATGCTGCACTTGAATCTCATGTTTTTCCTCATCTAAATCTATCAGAGTAACACTCTATTCCCTTCTTCCTCATATGCATTAATTCCCCAGACTCACTTTCTATAGGAGCAACGCTCACTTTGTTAACTCTTTCCTTTACGTAATTATTCCCAAGTCCCAAGGATAGAATTGAAAACTAGCTTTGCTAAACCTGTATCAAACCTTGATTAGATCATACTTAGAGTGCTACGTGCTGTTCTGGTTGCCATATTGTAAAAAGGATATCGAAGCTGGAAAATTCATCTTTAAATTCATCTATACTATTCGTTGCAACCACTCCCTTTGGTCGCAAGTTCCCCATTCGCACACTGTTCGGGTAAAAAAAGTTTCTTCTGAATTCCCTATTGGTGACTATTTTATATTGATGTCCTCTGGTTATCCTCTGCCCCACAAGTGGAAACATTCTCTCTCTATCCACTATCAAAACCTTTCATAATATGTTACCTGTCAGCCTTCTTTTTTCAAGAGAATAGAGACCCAGCCTGTTGATCCTTTCCTGATATGTATACCCTTGCATTCCTGGTACTATCCTTGCAGATTTTCTCTGCATTTTTTCCAGCTTCGATATCCTTTTAACAATATGGCAACCAGAACAGCACGTAGTATTCTAAGTATGATCTAATCAAGGTTTGATACAGGTTTAGCAGAGCTAGTTTTCAATTCTATCCTTGGGACTTGGGAATAATTACGTAAAGGAAAGAGTTAACAAAGCGAGCGTTGCTCCTATAGAAAGTGAGTCTGGGGAATTAATAATGGATAATAAGGAGATGGCAGATGAATTGAACAGATATTTTGCATCAGTCTTCACTATTGAGACGACAAATAACATCCCAGTATTAGCTGTAAGTCAGGAAATCAAAGGGAGGGAGGAACTCAAGAAAATTACTATCACTAGGGAAGTGGTACTGAGAAAATTGTTGGAGCTGTGCGCTGAGAAGTCCCCGGGTCCTGATGGACTTCATCCTAGGGTGTTAAAAGAAGTGGCTAGTGAGATAGTTGATGCGCTAGTTTTAATTTTCCAAAATTCCCTGGATTCGGGGAAGGTTCCATTAGATTGGAAAATAGCAAATGTAACTCCTTTATTCAAAAAGAGAGGGAGACAGAAGCAGGAAACTACAGGCCAGTTAGAAGTTATTATTAAAGACTTTTTAGTAGGACATTTAGAAAAATTCAAGGTAATCAGGCACAGTCAACATGGCTTTATGAAAGGGAAATCATGTTTCACCAATTTTTTGGAGTTCTTTGAGGGAATTACATGGGCTGTGCATAAAGGGGAACCAGTGGATGTATTATACTTAAATTTCCAGAAGGCATTTGATAAAGATGCCACATCAAAGGTTACTGCAGAAAATAAAAGCTCATGGTGTAGGGGGTACATATTGGCATGGATAGAAGATTGGCTAGCTAACAGGAAACAGAGATTAGGCATAAATGGGTCATTTTCTGGTTGGCAAGATGTAATAAGTGGTGTGCCACAGGGATCTGTGCTGGAACCTCAACCTTTTACAATTTATATAAATGACTTGGATGAAGGGACCGAAGGTATGGTTGCTAAATTTACTGATGACACAAAGATAGGAAGGAAAGTAACTTGTGAAGAGGACATAAAGGGGCTACAAAGGGATATAGATAGGTTAAGTGAGTGGGCAAAGATCTGGCAAGTGGAATTAATTTGTGGAAAAGTGAAACAGTCCACTTTGGCAGGAAGAATAAAAAAGAAGCACATTATCTAAATGGTGAGAGGATGCAGAGGGATCTGGGTGTCCTTGTGCATGAATCGCAAAAGGTAAGTAAGCAGGTACAGCACATAATTAAGAAAGCTAATAGAATGTTATAATTTATCGTGAGGGGAATTGAATACAAAAGTAGGGAGGTTATGCTTCATCTATACAGGGCATTGATGAGACCACATCTGGAGTACTGTGTACAGTACTGGTCTCCTTATTTAAGGAAGGATGTAAATGCACTGGAGGCAGTACAGGGAAGGTTTACTAGACTGATCCCTGGAATGGGCGGGCCATCGTATGAGGAAAGATTGGACAGGCTAGGCTTATATCCGCTGGAATTTAGAAGAGTAAGAGGTGACTTGATTGAAACATACAAGTTCCTGAGGGGTCTTGACAGGGTGGATGTGGAAAGGATGTTTCCCCTTGTGGGAGAATCTCGAACTAGGGGTCACTGTTTAAAAATAAGGGGTTGCCCATTTAAGACAGAGATAAGGAGAATTTTTTTCTCTCAGAGGGTTGTGAGTCTTTGGAATTCTCTTCCTCAAAAGGAGGTGGAAGCAGAGTCTTTGAATATTTTTAAGGCAGAGGTAGATAGATTCTTGATAACCAAAGGGGTGGAAGGTTATCGGGGGTAGGTGGAAATGTGGAGTAATCAGTTCAGCCATGAACTTATTGAATGGCGGAGCAGGCTCGAAGGGCCGAGTGGCCTACTCCTGCTCCTAATTCATATGTAAAGACAATTCTGCTTTAATGTTACTGCTGGTGCTCAGACCTATGGTGAGCAAACAGGCTAGTCTCAGAGCACCAACTGCTTTTGCATTCCCAATCCTGCACGAGAAACATGCAATAAAATTACAGCAACTACTGCAACCAAGTTCTGCCCTCTGTTTTACAGCTTGCAAATAAGAAAGGCTGCATGTAGTGACACCACAAGTCCTGACCTGAATGGAGATGTTTGGGTAATTCCCCTGTCAATCATGCCTGGAGACTACATTCTTTGTATTATATAACTATCCACCATGCCCTGCATTTTTCTGGAGAGATAATCCTGCTGCATTTGGCAGACTGCTTGCTATTATTTTACTCATGAGCTCGGAGACTCACGTAAATTAAAACCACAATTCTGCCCTGCTTCCAACTTATTGACTAACCAAATGGGCTCAATATTCACTTCAATTAAGAAAACTGATACCACTGTAACTGGAGCAAAATCTTTAGCTGTTCCAGTGGGAGGCATAGAAGGGACTTAAAGTACCGCGTTGCCTCTTTGTGGGAATGCCTGCTGCATTACGTGCCAATCAGGCACTTAAGTGGACAGTGGCAGGCCTTTCCCGGAATTAAGGACCCAGGGGATGGAAGTCCCGCATGCTGCCAGAGGCCAGCAGCTCTTTGATTGAGCAGCAGTGGAGGAGGTGGCTGCTGCCGGGAATGCACCCACCTGAGGCCGAGGATCGTCGAGGGACATAGGCGAGTCATGGCGGGAGGGGCTTTGTGGGGTGGCAGTCATAGGAGAGGTGGTCATTGGTGGGTCGGCAGCAAGGGCAGGGGGTTGGCTCTCATTGGGCCCCCCATCCCGATGCCAGGTCCCTCGATCAGGCATTTAGTGCCTTTGAACAAGGGATCTCTTCCCCCCCCCCCCCACTCCCTGGAGCTGGCAAGCAATCAGCATGGGTTTGTTCATTGTGCTCCCTGTGTGGTGACAGGCCACCTGCCACTGGGCTAATACCAGCATAGGCAGGATGAGGCCCTTAACTGGGTATTAATTACCCACTTAAGAGCCTCAATTGGTGGCAGGGCAGGAAGGATGTCCACGGGCCTTCTCACCACAGACTTCATTGGGGTGGAGACAGGAAGGTGGCGGCGTCCCCACCTGCCACCATCCCACCTGACCAAATGTTCTCCCTACCTCCAAACTCACAATGGGAGAGAGCATAAAATTCCTCCCTTAGTTTGCTGCAGGGTGGAATTTTATGGACTCTGCAAGAGCGGATTTGGTGACGCCTGGGGTGATTTAAATAGGTGGGAGGTGTTTTTTCAGATTCCCAGTGCCGAAATATTTTAGAGAAATAACTCGATGGCGTGTTTGTGGCACTCCGAGGTTCTCCCCCTATGCTGGCGGGTTGTAGCTTTGCATTGATTTACATGCTATGAATACTCATGACCCTATACTTAGTTACAATTCAGTCCTACGTGCCAGGTTAAGTGAACAGTGAGTGCTATTCCCCTGGCACCTGGTTCACATCTGTTTCAATGTGGCATGCAACAGTCGGTTTTGTGCAGTTGAGTCTCAGGTCTGTGTTGTTCTTTCTTTAACTCATCGCCAAAATGCATGCCAGCATTTGAATGGATGTTTTTCTCCAAGTTTGGCACCAGCAAGAGTGATTCTTCTCAGGGGATGGTGGCAAAGGGATGGGGGGGTCCACATGGAGAAACAGAGGAGGGTATTCAGGAAGGAAAGGGTGAGGTGATCGGGTGCATGGAGGAACAGGGCAGGCAGCAGCGGAGCATCCAGAGTGTGTAGTGGTTGTTATTGTTGCTGAAGCTGATGTGGGTGGCTGCGGATGTGGTGGGTTGATTAGAGTTTTACAGTCAGCAGACAGTCAGGAATGGCCTAAAGTGAGTGATGAGTGCTGACGTCAGGGAACAATGGGCAAATTCAGGGTACTGGTTGGCAGAGGGAACGGTCAATCAATGCGAGCAAATGGATTCTGTAGGGATGGGGTGGTCAAGATTTATGGTTGGCTATTCAACTACATCATAGGGAGGGGAATGGGACTCAGTAACAATATTAAGGTCGATTTGAAGAGGATTAAGAGTCAGAGTCGGCATGTTGATGTCACGCGAAATTATCGCAGAAATTTGAAGGATCCTGCGGCATGACCTGCAGCCGCTCGGTTTCGGTGGGAATCCCATGCCAGTTGTCCTCAAGATAACTGCTGTACTCAATGTTTTTGCTAGTGGGTTCTTCCAGCGATCAAAGGGCGACATATGTAGCATATAACAGGCCGCGACCCAAAGGTGTATCAAAGAGGTGACCAATGCCCTTTTTCGACATGCCAATGATTCATCTACTTACCTGTAGACAAGGACAGCCAGGTAGCAAGGTCTGCGGCCTTTGTTGCATTTGTGAATCACAAAGGCTTCCACTCTTTAAACGTACAGATGGCTTGCAACCACAGGTAAAGAATCATGCATTTTAGCACGTTTTCCAGAGAGTTGTCATGATTCATACATTGAGGAATTTCCAGCTGCTGGGAGTTTTTGAGGAACCAGCCGAACTAGACGGCTGGAATCTAAGTGACAAGGGTTACCCCCTTTGTACACGGTTGATGACACCAGTACGTCATCCCCAAGCACTGCTGAAGAGAGGTACAATGCTGCACACGCATCTACCAGAGCCATCACTGAACACACCATTGGCATGCTGAAAATCCAATTCCATTGCCTTGACGAGGCTGGAAGGGCTCTTCAGTATGCACCACAGAGGGTATCACAAATAATCATTGTCTGCTGTGCCTTGCACAATCTTGCAATTAGACGCAGCAAGATTCTGCAGGCGGAGGAACACCAGTCCTTCTCAAATGAGAAAGACTATGAAGGGGGTGAAGAGGAGGACAACAATGCCAATGATGCCATTACAGATATGAGGGCCATGTAGAGACATGCAAGGGACATCAGGGAGAACCTAATTTATGCACGTTTCAGGCAACAATAAGCCACTTCATCAAGGAACGTTGGTAGGAGAAAAGTAAAAATTCCCCATATATGTTCACATATGCCTGAAGTTTTATTCATTGCTGTAATGTAAAAGAAGCTTTGCTGCACTTTGATATGACCAGCAGATTAAATCTTGTATGGGCTACGATGGAACTGAAAACACAACACTGCAAGCAAACTAGGTGTGACTGCAGAACCACAAATGTAAGGCATGTCGGTGGTGAGAAAAGCGAATAAGCATCAAATGAAAAACAGCCATCATTGAAGAGTGAAGGCTCAAATGTACACTGGACATTTTCTGAGATGTTTTGCAAGCATCAATGCATTTCTGCTGTAGGCTGCCAATAAACATCTTTGTTGTCATCTGAAACCAAGCAAAAGATTTACAAGAGCGCATCAAATGTTAAAAGTAAATAAAGATGTATTTAAGCTTCTGGAAGAGTTGCATAATACTTACAGCACCCATGCCACCTTTGTGCTCAAACCAGTCTCTTTTTCTGCTTTCTCCAACTATGTCTAGGTGCTACCCTGACATAAGCAACTGAGGTAGAGGCAGTCTGCTCAGTGCACTGCCCCGTTGCTGTGGATGACTGTGGAGGGTGTCCTCTGTAGGAACAGGGCCTTGATGGCTCCATCCTACTGGGGGTCTGCAGCAATGGTGCTTCAGTATCCCCCTCGCCTGCTGGAGATAAGGGGGTCAATGTCGGGGGGAGGACGCGATGTGCTTACGCTAGGGGTGTCCGGAGAGGAAGGCCCCAGGGCGGCTGGCACATGCTCTTCCTCCATCTGAGTGCACGATGGCATCTGCCAGTCTCCATGAGGGAAAGGAGCACCTGTAGGGAGGTCCCTCTTGCACTGACTCTGCTACATGCAGCCCATGGCAACAGTGATGGAGTGCAGGTCAGATCGCATATGGCTCGAGTGCTCAACCAGACTCACCACAGAGCTCGGCAAACTCTCAACTGAGGAATCCATACATTCAAATGCCTGGGACATGGCAGACGTCATGGTTTGCATGGACTCCTCCATGACATGCGCAAAGCCATGCATGACCTCAGGCATCTCCGACATATTTTCCACATGGCTTTGCTGCACATCCAGCAGACTTCTCAAAGCAACAAACAGAGGATCATCATGAGCGGGGGCTGAGCAGGGGCCTGGTCCCCAGCAGTCCTCCGATGTCAGGGGACTCAGCTGGCACATGCTCCCTCAGTTGCTGGGACATGTCTGCGTTGTGCACACCAGATTGTGACCCAGAGTCTAATCTTAAATCCCCCGCGGACCGTGTGGATGTATCTGCGCTGGTGGAAGTGGAAGAAGAGACAGGTGATGGTGCACCATCTGGGGCATTGGCTTCATCTTCTTCCCCACAAGGGGAGTCTTGGGCCTTGTGACTTTCAAACACTTGAATGTAGGAACCTGCAGTGGAGACACAAACAGAGGCACTTTAAGCATCAGCTGAACATGAGTTTGCACACTTTCCTTTGGTGTGCACATATGGCTGCATGACTGAAGATGACATTTCACCCTTACGCCTTGATGATCCTGCCTCCACATCTGCTATTTCCCTGCATCTCTCCTCTCTTGCAATTTCTGCATCCTCGTCCTCAGCCAGTGTCAGGACTCTGACGTCTGGGACACCTCCACCTATCTTTGCCCACTCGTGCTGGTTGTGGGTGCATTTATCCTGCAGCAGACAGTGCAGACCTAATAACATGTCTAAAGATGAATCACAGCCATTGTAAACATGCATCAACATCACTCTTTCAGGACTGGCTTTCGCCTGACACATCCAAGCACATCAACAATGCCAAACGTCAGCTTTGTGCACAATAGCGTGTGGCACCAAGGCTGCTCACACAATCCACTTCATGCCTTGTCTGCCCTCTGTCTTACAGAGATGGAGCCAGGGAGAAAAACAATGGAACAGCTTCGCCAAGACCTCTTACCCTCACCGATCTGAGCAAGTCATTGATGCACTTGCGACATTGCACCCAGGTTCTGCAAGTCAACCATGGTTTGAGACCTCCTCTGCTACCTCCATCCAGGCCCGCTTGGGAGGGTCTTCGCACTCCATCTGCAGCGAAGAGGTCCTCCTGCCTATCCCTGATGGCCTGGAGGAGAACCTGCAGGGAGGCATCACTGAACCACGGGGCAGGGCGCTGTCTACTGCTTGACATTGCCTTTGCTGTTGCTGCAGAGACAAATAAGTGATGTGTAGGTGGTGCTGGATTACAAAAATTAAGGGAGGCAAAAGCATTTTTCATTAAGTACAAGCTTCAATTCAGATTCCAATGCAGAAACCTACATGCCAGGAAAGCTGCTGATCCTAGAGGCTGCAAGCACAGAATGCTTTATAGCTGTGACGATCATAGTGCTTGACCCCCCGTGACGACGGGTTCCATCAATGAAATACCGTCCCTGCCGCATAATCCCACGGGTCTCTCGTGCCGGTTGCCACCGGTTCATTTACATAATAAATCGTGTGTAAAATGGGAAAAATGGCAGAAGTGGACAATATGCCAACTTCCGGTCCCACCGTTGGGAATGCCACGTGACTCATAAAATCCCAGCCATAGTTTCAGTTCTACCCTGCCTCCAAGTCATTGACTGACAAAATATTTACTCCAGTGAGGAAAAAGTAGCAGAAAACAGAAACGATCACATGACTCCAAGTTGTATCAGATTAGGAGGAAAATGTAGTACAGAGGGAGGGAACAGCAATAGGTTTGACTTTCGTTGTAAAGGATGAAGGACACCATATCTACAGCAGATAAACATTGTGGATTTCTGTAATTCTGTTAGTGGTAGAGCAACATCCAAGTATTTACAGTGCTGAAACCAACACCCTTATATCGTCAGCAGAATTACTGGCCAAGAATGTTGGTCTGTCATGACGCAAATCACAGGGATATCATGTTCAACAACACGTTAACATTCTTACTCATTTTTACACTTTCCACATTCAAAATAACTTAAGCTAAAGTTGTAGATAAACAGGAAGTTGAAGCTATTTGGCCTAAAGGTTGAGGCCAGTTTGAAGAATTGATATTGAAATGTCACATTAAGACAACGTTTTGTAAAAGAATTCAAGTTCTTCAAGTATTTTCTTTGCAGACAATATGAACAGAACTATTCTTGGACATTGGCCCATAAAATAGCCTTGCATAAATTTCACAAAGGTTAACTTTTTTATTTTACCTTAAAAGGTGGGCTGGAGTCACTTGGTCTGGCAGAAAAATCGAAGGAGATGATGAGGTCGATTGCACGCTGGGGCCTCAGTATAAGTGGGTAGGGGAGGTTGAATGTGAGCCCACTGTCCACCACGTGGATCTTCTTACTTTTCACATCGAGTGGTTCATAAATCCTTTCAAATTCATCTGGATCTGTAGGAATATTGGAAGGGGAAACATAAATTCAGATTACCCAGTCAGCAAACTCCCTTGAGGCTTCCTTCTCCCTCTTTTAGCCTATCCATTAGCATTGCTGGGTCATGGGAAGGAATCATTTTAATAACAGCTTCAAATAATGCTAAATTATTACTACAGTTAAAGGAGTGAAGAGAGAACAAAGATGATCGGAATGTAGGAACAGGAGTAGGTCCTTCAGCCCCTTGAGCATGTTCTACCATTCACTGAGATCATGTCTGATCTGTATCCAAACTCCATCTACCTGCCTTCACTCCATATCCATTAATACCCTTGATTAGCAAAAATCTATCAATTGTAGATTTAAAATTATTAATTGAGCTAGCATTTACTGCATTTTTGTGGGAGAAAGTTCCACACTTCCATCCCCTATACGTGAAGAAGTGTTTCCTAACCTCTCTCCTGAATGGCCTGGCTCTTATTTTCAGGTTTTGTCCCCTTGCCCTAGACTCCACCACCTCCATCTACCCTATCAATTTATTTCAAAACTCTATCGGGTCACCCCTTATTCTTCAATATTCCAGGGAATACAAGCCTAGTTTATGTAATCTCTCCTCATTATCTAACCCTTGGAGCCCTGGTAACATTCTGGTAAATCTGCACTGCATTCCTTTCAAGGCTAATATATCCTTTCTAAGGTACACTGCCCAGAACAGTACACAGTACTCCAGATGTGGTCGAACCAGGGCTTTGTATGGCCATATCAAAACTTCTTCCTTTTTATATTCTTGCCCTCTAGTTATAAAAGCTAACCTGCCATTAGCCTTTCTGATTTTTTTTTTTAGCTCTACTACATTTGAGTGATCTCAGACTAACTAGATCTCAACTAGAAAAGTGGCATTTCTGGATCTGGTGCTGGGAAATGAGGTGGACCAAGGGGAGCACTTGGGTAAGAGTGATCATCACATCATAAGGTTTAGAGTAGCAATGCAGAAAAGCAAGGAACAAAATAAGGTAGAATGCTAAGGGTAGAAGGGCTAATTTCAACCAAAGATTGGCAGGAAGAGCTGTATTGGAACAATGGGTTACCTTTAAGGAAGGTACAGGCTAGGAACATTCCAAAAAGGGTGAAAGGTAGGGGAACCAAGAACAGGGCTCCTTGGTTGACGAGGAAGATAGAAATGATGATGAAACAAAAAAAAGGGTGTATGATGCATGTCAGGTGAACTCATCAAGTGAGAACCAGGCCGTATACAATAAGGTGAGGGGGAAGTGAAGAGGATAATAAGACAGGCAAAGAGAATATGAAAATAGAATGGCAGTCAACATAAAAGGGAACCCAAAGATTTTCTACCAGCATGTAAATAGTAAGCAAGTAGTAAGAGGAGGAGAAGGACCTATTAGGAACAGAGAGGGTAATATAAGCTTACAGGCACAGGACAAGGCTAATGTACTTAATAATGAGTACTTTGTATCTGTGTTCACTAAGGAAAAGAAGGCTGACAAAATATCAGTAGAAGCAGAGAGAGTAGAGGCAGTGGATGTGATTAAAATTGAGTGGGGAGGTACTAAAAAGGTTGGCTATGCTTAGGGTTGATAAGTCACTTGATCCGGATGGCTTTCATCCCAGGTTGCTAAAGAAAGTGGGGATGGAGATAGCGGAAGGGCTTGCCATAATCTTCCAATCTTCCCTGGATATGGGGGAGGTTCCAGAGGAATGGAAAGTGGCAAATGTGACACCCTAATTCACAAAAGTGTGTAAGGACAGTCCAGTAACTACATGCCAGTAAATTTATCAGTGGTGGGTAAAGTTTTAGAAACTATAATCAGGGAAAGTATCAATGGACACTTAAAGATGTTCGAGTTGATTAAAATAGTCAGCAGGGATTTGTAAAAGGCAGATCATGCGCGACAAATCTAATTACATTTTTTGATGAAGTAACAGAGAAAGTTGATGAAGGGAATGAGGTGGATGTGATCTATGTGGATTTTAAGAAAGCATTTGATAAGATACGACATAAAAGGCTGGTTAACAAAATTGAGGCTCATGGAATAGGAGGGTCAGTGTCCAATTGAATAAAATATTGGCTTATGAACAGAAAAAAGCGAGTTGTAGTAAATGGTCGCTTTTCAGACTGGAGGATAGTAGACAGCGGTATTCCCCAAGGGTCAGTGATGGGACTACTGCTTTTTTTGATATATATATAAATGACTTTGATTTGGAATAGAGTAGAATCTCAAAATTCGCTGGTGACACCAAACTTGGAGGTGCGTAACAGTGAGGATGATATGAATCGCCTGAAACAGGACATATATAGGCTAGCAGAATGGGCAGAAAGGTGGTAGATGGAATTTAATACTGACAAGTGCGAGGTGATGCATTTTAGCAAAAGGAATAGGGAAAGGCAATATATACTTAATGGCACAGTTCTAAAGAGTGTGCAGGAACAGAGGGACCCGGGGGTGCATGTGCATCGATCTTTGAAGATGGCAGGACATATTGAGAGAGTGGTTAGTAAAGCATATGGGATCTTGGGATTCATAAATAGAGGCATCGAGTACAAAAGCAGGGAAACTTTGCTGAACCTTTGTAAAGGACTGGTTAGGCCCCAAACGAAGTATTGCATCCAGTTCTGGTCACCATACTTTAGGAAAGATGAAATGGTCTTTGAGCGGGTGCAGAGGAGATTTACCAGAATGATTCCAGGGATGGAGGATTTTAGTTACAAGGTTAGGTTGGAAAAGCTGGGGTTTTTCACCTTAGAACAAAGGAGATTGAGAGGAGATTTCATAGAAGTGAACAAGATTATGACAGGCTTAGATAAGTTAGACAAGAAAAAGCTATTCCCATTAACAAATGGTACAAGGACTCGGGGACACAGAAAGTTTTGGACAAAAGATGCAGGGGGAATATGAGGAAGTACCTTTTTACCCGGTTGTTGGTAGTGACCTGGAACTTGCTGCCCACAAGGGTGGTGGAAGCGGAGACGATCAATAACTTCAAGAGAAAGTTGGATGGCCACCTGAGAGAAACAAACTTGCAGGGCTACAGGGATGGAGCTGGGGAATGAGACTGACAGCATAGGACTGTGGAAAGCCGGCATGGACTTGATGGGCCAAATGGCCTCCTTCTGTGTCATAAAAAAAATGACTCGAGTACATGGATCCCTAAATCTCTTTCGATCACCACCTTTACTAACATTTTACCATTTAAATAAATATTTTGATTTATTCTTTTTTGGTCCAAAATGGATGGCCTCACACTTACCTGTGTTGAAATCCATTTACCACAGTTTTGCCCATGCACTTAATCTATCCATGCCTCGTCGTAACCTTTTGCTCCCATCTACAGTACTTAAGCTGTAGTGAGTTCTCAAATGTTGCCTGATGCAATGTAAATGAGACGTGTGGAGTCCAGGTTGGTTAAAGATCTCAAACAGGTTTATTACAGCTAAACTATTATGTACTGTACAGAGCTAATTATTTACAGAACCTTACTCTGGGTGTTACAGTTGCAGAGTGACTGTGTCCTGGTGCTTGGCTCATTAGCGTACTAAGATCTTAAAACGACATCACTCTTAAAGGGAATCATACAACATCCCCCTTCTTTCCAAAGTTAAGTCTCGTATGCTAAAAGTAAAAACACATAAAATTAGATATCAAAATTATTTATACAGGTATAGGGATTGTGAAAGTTACATGTATAGCAGCTCAAAAGTCCATATATCGTCTCGGTGGTTTGACAAATCCTGCTTGGGGAGTTTGTGTCTCATCTGTTGCTCTTCTTTCTGAAGTTTCTCCCTCTCTGCATTCAGTTTCTGTTGCTCTGCCTTCAGCCTGATAACATACTCTGTTGCTTTTCTCAGGATGACCACTTTTGAGGCCTTGTCATTCTTGGAGAGTTCCGGCACCTCATCTCAAAGAACCAACAGACAATGCTTCAACCCATTTCTCCTCTAACTCTTCAGGACACTGTATGTCCTTCACCTCTCCTCATCCTCCATGTCTGAAGGCTTGGGGCTCAGGGTTGAGGACATGTTGGGAAAGAGTGCTTGGTCTCATGGAGGTACTTGTCCTTTTTGCTCATTGTGATGCTGGCGGTTCTTTAGAGAACAGAAGTGAAGGTGCGGCATCGTTGTGCTATTGTTGGGTTTCCAAACTGCACCATTTGATGCTGGCCAGAGTCTGAGAGTGGGTTCCGGTCCTTGGAGATTTCCTCTTGGCAATTCTCTCATGGATAGTTATGATGTTGAGGTCCTTAAATGCTGGTAGTCTTGCCACTGCTGGTCCACTCGTGCCCACAGGTAGAATGTTTGAGATTTCTATGCTGACTTGCCATATCTGCATTGCATTGTTAGGTGTGCCACTGCAAGAGATGGGTGACCCATTGTATGCAGATAACTTGGCAGTTGTCAGTTGTATCATTGATTTCCAATGGCTCCGGTACATACCTTTGAATATTCGGACTTGTAGGATAGATGGAGGCAAAATACAGACAGCCATGATTTAACTGAATGGCAGAATGGGCTTGAGGGATTGAATGGCCTCCTCCTGTTCCTACATTTTTTCCAAATATCCGACTAACATTCCACTATCATGGCACACTCATCATTCTATTTTTACATATTCACCTTTTACTACAAAGAGCAAGTATGTTCCCTTCAAGAAAAAGGGTGAGACTAACAAATCGAGTGCCCTCTGGATGTCAAAGGAGCTTAAAGGAGAGGCTAAAGAAAAAAGGGGCACTAATGGCAGAAACCAAGAGCTCAATACTGCAGAAAACCTAGAGGAGTATAAAAATTGTAGGAGTCAAATTAAAAAGGAAATTAGGAAAGAAAAGAGATGGCATGAATAGATATTGACAAGTAGAATCAAGGAAAACCCAAAGAGTTTTTACAAATACATAAACAGCAAAAGGATAACTATAGGAAGAATATTAGGTACCACAAGGGTAACCTGTGTGTGGAGGCGGAGTATGTGGGTATGGTTCTTAATGAATACTTTGCGTCTGTTTTGTCAAAAGAGAGGGACAATTCAGACATTGCAATCGATCGATGAAATTGACAGTGAGAGAGGAAGTATTAAGGGGTTTAACATGTTTGAAAGTGGATAAATCCCCAGATCCAGCCAAAATGTATCATAGGCTGTTAAGGGAAACACGAGAAGAAAAAGTGGAGGCTCTGACCATCATTTTCCAATCCTCTCTGGCTATAGGTGTGCTGCCAGAAAACTGGAGGACAGTTAATGTTGTACCATTGTTTAAAAAGGGAGAAAGGGATATATCAGGTAATTACAGGCAGTCAGCCTTACCTCAGTGGTAGGAAAATTACTGGAAAAATTCTGAGGGGCAGGAAAATCTTCATTTAGAAAGACAGTCAGCATGGATTTGTTAAGGGAAGGTCGTGTCTGACCAACATGATTGAATTTTTCGAGGAGGTAACAAGATGGGTCAATGAGGTTAATGTATTTGATGTAGTCCAAATGGATTTTATCATACTTTTGATAAGCTACCACATGGCAGGCTGGTTATTAAAGTAAAAGTTCATAGTATCCAAAGAAATGTGGCAAGTTGGATCCAAAATTTGCTTAGGGGCAGGAAGCAAAGGTCATTGGATGTTTTGTGACAGGAAGGCTTTTTCCAGTGGAGTTCTGCAGAACTAGGTCCCTTGCTTTTTTTGGTATATGTCACAGATGATACAAAAATTGGCCGTGTAGCTGATAATGAAGAAGAAAGCTGTAGACTGCAAGAAGATATCAATGGACGAGTCAGGTGGGTGGGGGAACAGCGTAAAATTGAGTTCAATGCAGAGGAATATGAGGTAATGCATTTGGGAAAGACTAACAAGGCAAAGGAATACACGATGGCCGGGATTCTACTGAGCTCCCGACGTCGGGCTCCATGGCAGGGAGACTGGAAGATCGTTCCAGCAGCGGACTGCCATGGAGCCCGATGCTGGTAGCGCCAGGCCCGATCTTCCTGGTAGCAGCGAGGCTCCGTGGTGGTCCCCCCGCCGCTGGGCAACAGGACCCGGATTAACATATTTCAATTAACGAAATGAATACATTTAAATAAAATCAACAGCGATCTCTCCTTTGGGCTCCGATCTTCTGAGCCGTGGCCAGCACTCACGCACTTTCACTTTCCTGTCCAGGTAAAACACCATGGTGGGGAAGGGGGAGGGGGCGTGGGGGGGAACTTATGATTTTTAGTGCAGTTGTGGCTGGGGCGGGGGTGGCTGGGTGTGATGAACAGGCAAATACTAGTGTAGGGGACCTCTGCACTTTGATCGTTTTGGTGGGGTACAGGTGGTGGGGGTGGGGGGGGGGGGGTGGTTGGGAGGGGGAAGGTCAAGTGTTGAATAAGTGTTTCTGGGGAGAAGGCAAATGTTGAATTTAATTGTTATGGAGAGGGGGGAGGGAAAGAGCCGATAGATTTATTGGTGGTACATTGGGGGCGGGGAAGCCCTTTAAAAATTTAAATGACCTGGCAGGGCTGGCTGCCCTTTATAAATGGTGCCCCAGCGCCTGCACACAGGCAGCTGATGCAATTGCCTGCATCGGAGAGCCCTCCCCCTCGTTATGATTGATGTGGGTGGGGGAGTGGCCTGACCGGCTCATTATCTTGGACCACTGCGAGGATGATTGTGGTAGAATGGTGACCTGCCACCAATTTTTCACCCACAGTCGGGAGCGACGGCAGAAGAAAATCCAGCCCTATAAATGACAGAATGCTGAGAAGTGTAGAGGAACAGAGGGACCTTGGAGTGCATGTTCACAGATCCTTGAAGGTGGCTGGACCGGTAGCTAAGGTGGTTAAGAAGGCATATGGTATACTTGCCTTTATTAGCCAAGCCACAGTATATAAGAGCAGGGCAAGGTTATGCTGGAATTGTATAAACTCTAGTTAGGCTACAGTTGGAGTACTGAATGCAGTTCTGGCCATAGCAACATAGGAAAGATATGATTGTACCATAAAGGGTACATAGGAAATTTACGAGGATGATGCCTAGACTGGAGAATTTTAGTTATGAGAAAAGATTGGATAGGCTAGGGTTGTTTTCTTTGGAACAAATGCGGCTGAGAGGAGACCCAACTGAAGTGTATAAAGTTATGAGAGGTCTAGAGTGGATAGGAAGGCCCCATTCCCTGATTGAGGGGGTCCGTGCCCAGGGGGCATAGATTTAGGGTAAGAGGTTCAGAGTTTAGAAGGGATTTGAGGGGAAATTATTTCACCCAGAGGGTGGTGAGGATCTGGAGCTCACTGCCTGAAAGGGTGTAGAGGCAGAAACCCTCATAACATTTAAAATGTACTTGGATATGCACCTGATGTGCCGTTAACCCACAAGGCTACGGACAAACAGCTGGAAAGTTGGATTAGGCTGGACAATTCCTTGTCAGTTGGCGAGGTCACGGTGGGCTGAATGGCCTCCTACCGTGCTGTAAGTTTCTAAGATAGTGGTTCAATTCAACAATAAGAAAGATGTTTCTCACAATGACAGGTTTGATTGCTAAACCCAAATCTGGCTGTCCACAAAAACCCATAGGTCTCATCACTGACCTGTAACGACTTCTTCATCTTCCATCACATCTTGTGGGATGAAATCACAGAGAGGTGAGAGTGGGAATGATGTGTTCAGGTTGAGTCCCAGCATGAAGTTATGCACTTTGCCAGCACGGCCTTCTCGGGTGTTGAAAAGTGCAGTGTCACTGAACAGAGTCTTTAGCATCCTCTGTACCCAACTGTCTTGGTTATTTCTTTGGCTCTCTTCTTCTGCTTCAGCTGCTTCACTGCCAAGCCGGTCCTCTGTCACAAAGAAAGCAAACTTCTGTTGACTATCTTCACTGCTTGCAACTTACATTCAGTGACCTCCAGGAGGCATATTCACTATTCAATATTACACATTTTGCCAAGTTTCAGCTTGTATTGAAATAAACTGTACCAGTAATTTGAGTGTGAAGTTGTCTGAAGAGAGAGACCATCTACAGGAGCCAGTTTGGTACCACTTCAGCTTCATAGCTGCTACAGCATAACTGTAATTGGTGCAAAAGCAGACTGATTCCTGAGATGGCGGGACTGACGTATGAGGAGAGATTGAGTCGGTTAGGATTATATTTGCTGGAGTTCAGAAGAGTGATGGGGGATCTCACAGAAACCTACAAAATTCTAACAGGACTTGACAGGGTAGAGGTAGGAAGGATGTTCCCTATGGTGGGGGAGTCCAGAACCAGGAGTCATAGTCTAAGGATACAGGGTAAACCTTTCAGGACTGAGATGAGGAGAAATTTCTTCACCCAGAGAGTGGTAAGCCTGTGGAATTCACTACCACAGAAAGCAGTTGAAGCCAAAACATCGTATGTTTTCAAGGAGGAGTTAGATATAGCTCTTTGTTCTAAAGGGATCAAAGGGTATGGGGAGAAAGCGGGAACAGGTTACTGAGTTGGATGATCAGCCATGATCATAATGAATGGCGGAGCAGGCTCAAAGGGCCGAATGGCCTACTCCTGCTCCTATTTTCTATGTTTCTAAAATGGATTTGAAAGTAATATTTTTTATCTCTGCCATTAGAGAACTGACTGGCTTGTTGGTGCACTTTGATTATTAAAACATAATCAGAATGCTGGTGAACAGAGATTAGCTAACTATCTGTCACTCTTGATAATTACTAGTCTGAAACCTGTGCTAGTAATATGATGACATCCACCATATTGCTATTTCAGTCTCCCTACAATTTTCTATCCCAACTGGAGTGTTGTTTAATTCCTTCATGGATTACATCACAGTCGATGCAAGATTCTCACAAACATCTGTAAATGCAGATTTCCAGCAAAGATTGCTGGATAGCAACTGAGAACGGGAACCCCCAGGTAACCTTTATTTACAATGATGTTGCAGATCATGATCAAGAAAATCTTTCCCAACAGTGAATACCAGAATTTCTCTAGACTTGGACATTGATAATCGGTTTAACAACTGGTTGATCGCTGTTACCAGTGGAAATTCAGGTGATGTGGGAAGTGCTTTTATCTGGTCCTGATGAAACTGCATTGTCCCGTTGTTTCTGCTTGGACTGTACCATAGGGGCAGCACTGCTAGTAGCAGCTGAAGTTAACAGTGTACTCAATTATTTTTGCCATCACTTCTCTCCAGTCTTAGCATGGAGATGTTTTTAAGTCTGTGTGCTCCTCAGAGATGTTAGCACCGCAGCCTCACAGCTCCAGCGACCCGGGTTCAGTTCTGGGTACTGCCTGTGTGGAGTTTGCAAGCTCTCCCTGTGTCTGCGTGGGTTTTCTCCGGGTGCTCCAGTTTCCTCCCACAAGCCTAAAGACTTGCAGGTTGGTAGGTCAATTGGCCATTATAAATTGCCCCTAGTATAGGTAGGTGGTAGGGAAATATAGGGACAGGTGGGGATGTGGTAGGAATATGGGATTAGTGTAGGATTAGTATAAATGGGTGGTTGATGGTCGGCACAGACTCGGTGGGCCGAAGGGCCTGTTTCAGTGCTGTATCTCTAAACTAAACTTATGGATTTCATCTCCTGTCATTCTCTAGCTCAACTGTCATCATGCACAGAGCCAGGTGTTGTACAAGTCCATCAGTTGTCCAGAGATTCTATTGCCTCCATTCATAGGTATTTTGGAACTCACCGTTTTTTCTTCATACAGCCATTATAAATTATGAAAACCTTTTGTCTCCCTAAATATTCAGCCACTCATCATTCAGTGGCCACATAACTTTTAATTTTCTCCCAATGAAATATCATATGATTTCACCATGCCCCCAGCTTTTCCCAACCCAACAAGCTCCCAAGCATCCAACCCACTATGAGCAAGGATCTTGCTTGCATAAATTAAAGAGGTGCATGCAAACCTCACAGGGTGAAAAGCACTGTGTTTGGTTGGGATGTGCCTTTTCCTTCATCATATCATAAAATCATCGAATGGTTACATGGTCATGGCTGTGCCAGCTTTCTGCAAGGACAATTCACTTAGTCACACTCTGCATTTTCCCCATAGCTCTGCAAATTTATTCTCTTCAGATAATTATCCAATTCTCTTTGGAAGGCCTTGATTGAACCTGCCTCCACCACCCTCTCAGGCAGTGTATTCCAGATCCTAACCACTTGCTGCGTAAAAGTTTTTCCTCATGTCGCTGTTGCATCTTTTGCCAATCACCTTAAATTGGCGTCCTCAGGTTCTGGATCCTTCCGCCAATGGGAACAGTTTCTCCCTATCTACTCTGTCCTGATCCCTCATGATTTTGAACACCTCTATCAAATCTCCTCTTAATCTTCTCTTCTCCAAGGGGAACAGTCCCAGCTTCTTCAACCTATCCATATAACTCAAGTTCCTCATCCCTGGAAGCATTCTCGTGAATCTTTTCTGCACCCTCTCCAATGCCTCACATCCTTCCTATAAAATGTGGTGCCCAGGGCGGCACAGTGGCGCAGTGGTTAGCACCGCAGCCTCACAGCTCCAGGGACCCGGGTTCGATTCCGGGTACTATCTGTGTGGAGTTTGCAAGTTCTCCCTGTGTCTGCGTGGGTTTTCTCCGGGTGCTCCGGTTTCCTCCCACAAGCCAAAAGACTTGCAGGTTGATAGGTAAATTGGCCATTATAAATTGTCACTAGTATAGGTAGGTGGTAGGGAAATATAGGGACAGGTGGGGATGTTTGGTAGGAGTGTGGGATTGGTGTAGGATTAGTATGAATGGGTGGTTGATGTTCGGCGCAGACTAGGTGGGCTGAAGGGCCTGTTTCAGTGCTGTATCTCTAATCTAATCTAACTGGACACAATACTCCATTTGAGGCCAAACCAGTGTTTTGTACAGGTTTCACAGAATCACAGAATTGTTACAGCACAGGAGGCCATTCGGTCCATCGTGTCTGCTAGCTCTCCGAAAGGGCAGTTTATCTAGTGCTACTCCCCAGCCTTCTCCTCATATCCCTGCACATTCTTCCTTATGAGATAACAATCCAATTCCCTCTTGAAAGCCTCCATTGACCCTGCCTCCACCACAGGTTTATCATAACTTCCTTGTTCTTGTACTTTTTTCCTCTTTTTATAAAGCCCAGGATCCCATATGCTTTATTAACCGCTCTCTCAACCTGTCCTCCCACCTTCAATGATTTATGCACATATAACCCAGGTCCCTCTGCTCCTGCACCCCATTTAGAATTGTATCCTTTAATTTGTTTTGCCTCTTATCGTTCTTTCTACCAAAATGAATCACTTCACACTTTTCTGTATTAAATTTCATCTACCACTTGCCCACCTATTCCACCAGCTCTATGTCCACTATACTCCTCACAGTTCACAATACTTTCAAATTTTGGGCCATCTGCAAATTCTGAAGTTGTGTCCTGTACACCCAAATCTAGGTCATTAATATATATCAAGAAAAGCAAGGGTCCTAACACCCACCCCTGGGAACCCCACTATATACCTTCCTCCATTCGAGAAACAACTGTTCACAACTACTCTGTTTCCTGAATCAGCCAATTTCCTATCCATGCTGCCACTGTCCCTTTTATTCCATGGGCTCTATCTTTGCTGACAAGCCTGTTATGCGGCACCTTATCAAATGCCTTTTGGAAGTCCATGTACACAACATCAACTGCATTACCCTCATCAACCCTCTCTGTTATCTCATCAAGAAGCTCAAGCAAGTGATTTTCCCTTAACAAATCCGTGCTGGCTTTCCTTAACAAATCCACATTTGTCCATGTGACTATTTATTTTGTCCCAAATTATCGTTTCTAAAAGCTTACCCACCACCAGCCTTTTGTTGCTGGGCTTATCCTTAAATCCTTTCTTGAACAATGGTGTAACATTTGCATTTCTCCAGTCCTCTGGACCAACCCTGTATCTAAGGAGGGTTAAGGAGGATATTACTATAAATACAAGCAGGATATGACAGTGGGATGACTCCACACTTTAAACTCTTACCTTTGGGTTGAGATTCATCATCACTGTCAGAGCTGTCATTTCCAATTAAATGCTTGGGCTGAATTTGTGCTGTAATATAAACAGAACAAAAAAAATCACACTCTTCAATGGTTAAGAAAAAAATCACAGCTTGAGATAGACCATTCATCTGGATTATCTAATGCTGAGTGTCTGATCTCCCTGCGCCGCACATCAATTATGCTCAAGAACAAAAGCTTCAGGATTTCACAATGTCACTCTGTGCAGAGGATGAATACAAATACAGCCCAGGGCTAAAGCAACCTGTGGGAAACTGTCAACTCAATGATCCTTTGCATGGTCTGAGTGTAGACCGCCATTTGGTCCAACTTAATTCATCCATACAGCACAATCCCATACTCACCCCTTTGCTTCATCTTATTGTTTTTAAAAATAATTTCAGGATTTTCACTTCTACTGCTCAACTCAGAATTCCAGTCCAAATGTTACATTTTACTAGTTTGAACTTGTGTTGAATTATCCTTTTCAATTCTATAGACTATCTTATGTAACTCTGTAAAATCAGCTCTCAGATGTCCAATCCCCAAGCTGAAAAGCTCAAGGGTCTCCAGCCTGTTCTCATAACTCAGACTTGACACTAGGGATCAGTCTTGTGGGGCTTCTCTGCACTACCGCCAGCAGTGAAAAATCTTACTGCTTTCTTGGCAACCAGAATTAGACACAGCAGTCAAGCTACAGTCTGACTAGAGTACTGCACAGTTTGGCCATGATTTCCCTGACTTGAATTCTAGTGTTTTGGTTATGCAATTCAACACGATTGCCTTTGTTAATTGTTACTCTGGATTGGTTGGACATGTTGTGCACTGAGTTTATAAGACTCTTGGATCTCTTTCAACCTCATCATTACTTATATCAACAGATACTGATAGTACTCAAAATCTCACCAAAGGGCTACTTTCCTTCTATAAGTGTCAACGTGCTATTTGACTGTGGATGGAATCACGGTCAACACAACTCCGGTGGAAAGGGGCAATGTATAGTTATGAGGAGTGTGACCCCATCTCTTCTTACCCCTCCACATTCCATGGACAACTGAGACAACTGTTCCACCCTGCTCCCATCCTAGCTGAGAGCAACTGATTCAGTCCAAACAAAGGGACCTTTGTTCATCAGTCTGGAGTATTACATCCTTAAGATGCATTCAAAACATTACATCTGTAGTTCTTCCTGTCAGTTTTTTGCATTATAAATTCCTTTGTCCAGATTTATAAGGGAAAATGTTTATGTAAACTTGTGTCATCTTCCTTCCCCCCGTCATGAAAGCACTGCAACCATTGGCAGGAGGGTGCAATTACAATGTGACAAGTTAAATAGACAATTTTCATTGTAAATATGGGGATAAGAATTTATAATGAAAATAATGTAATAAGAGCCGAATGTAGAACTTTAAAATGAGGATTGAATTATATCTGTGTGCCCTGGTCCAATTATTTCCCAGCCTCCAACTTCATTTCACTAAAGACTGCTTGATATACACTCCCATTGTACAACATTAAGGAGATCAAAGCCTGTCAAACAATACTTGTCAAAGCAAATGCTTTACACCACTGAATTAGTCTACAAATGTGACATCCTGTAACTCATACAACTGAACTTTATTCAGTCAAGTATCAACTACCCACATTTTATTTTCTGAAGGTACACAGCACTATAGCTATAAATGGCTGGAGAATAACAGGAAGTTACAACTCAAACTCTGAACAGTGACTACATGGGCCCTAATGCAGTCCACTTGATTGACACCCTGTCCATCATCTCAAACATTCAGTCCCTCCACCATCAGCACACCAAGGCTGCAGTGTGTACCATCTACAAGATGCACTGCAGCAGCTCACCAAGGCTCCTTCAGCAGCACCTTCCAAACCCACGACCTCTACCACCTAGAAGATCAAGGGCAGCAGGCACGTGGGAACATCACCACCTACAAGTTCCCCTCCAAGTCACAAACCATCCTGACTTGGAACTATATCGCTGTTCCTTCATTGTCACTGGGTCAAAAGCTTGGAACTCCTTTCCCACCAGCACTGTGGGTGTACCTATACCACACAGACTGCAGCGGTTCAAGGCGGCGGCTCACCACCATCTTCTCAAGGGCAATTAGAGGTAGACAATAAATGCTGCCTTACTAGTGATGTCCACATACCATGAATGAATAAAAAAAACTATAAGGAATTGAAGTCCCATTCCCATGACTCATCACCTTCAAGTTGGTAATTCTATTTATACAACAGAACTAAATTGAATGGTACTATATTGAAAATTAAGCATCCAATTTCAATAATGACGGTGGCATTACCTCATTCAATCAGAGGTTACATGGCAGCAACAGGATTATATCTGGGTTACAAAAAACACTGCTAATAAGCCTCTGCCCAAGGGTGTGGTACATACCAGGACAATCAAAAATAAAATCTTTCATTATTAACCTCCAGATTCTGAGGAACAATAGTTAACACCACTCCACCTCCCCCTAAGTTAATCAATTCATTTTGAAAATTCTTATTCAGGTTGATGGTCTGGTGCCCACCACTCCTCATTCTGCTCAACCAGATGGTCTGGGGTGTTGTGCCCCACATTCAGCTTGATCATCAATGAGAAATGACAGTCTGCATTCTGTTAAAACACAGCAATAAAAAAAAAAGACTTGCATTTATAAAGTCCCTTTCATGACCACCGAATGTCTCAAAGTGTTTTACAGTCAATGAAATAGCTTTGAAGTGTAGTCACTGTTGTAATGTAGAAAACAGTAACAGACCACTTCTCCCACCAAGCTCCATATTTATAAAGAGCCTTTCTGCCTTTTAGGACACATGATTTACTTATCGATTTACAGAAAATATCAGGATAATTTCACAACTTCCACATCCCCAGCCAGGAGCCATACTTGAGAATGGTGGAGTCAGTGGCTCTGGAAGTAGTAATGAGAGGAGTGCAGCACTTGGGAGGGTTAGGATGGTGTTGCCACCACATAATGAGCAGGATATAAGTAGAAAGGTCACAGACCTGAAACGTTAACTCTGTTTCTCTCTCCACAGGTGCTGCCAGACCAGCTGAGTATTTCCAGCACTTTGTTTTTCAGATTTCCAGCATCCGCAGTATTTTGCTTTTGTATAAGTAGATTTTAGTTTTCTCTTTGTGTCTTTTCTCCCTGTTTTTTCTTTCCATCCGCTTGTTTGTTTTCTGGCTCACATTGGTGTCTTGGAGCGGCGACAGGCTGCATGAAGCAACTGGACCAGAAGTCAGAAGCAGCAGCTGTACAAATCTGACTCAACAAAAATGGCTGCAAGAGTGGACAATTGCAGTAAAAGAACAGGAAAGGCGAGAAAGAATTTCAAGCTGGTTCCCAGATTATCTCCTAGGACTGGGTCTCAGGTCCATTTCTTGGGGTGTAGGTGGACCAGGACTGGTAGAACCAGGTAGGTGACAGGTTGTTGGGAAACCAGACGCCTGTCAGATGGTTGAGAGAGGAACTGTTTTTGAACAGCAGGAATGTCAGAGTCATTTCTGGAGTGCTTTTATTTTATTTTATTTAGAGATACAGCACTGAAACAGGCCCTTCGGCCCACCGAGTCTGTGCCGACCAAGAACCACCCATTTATACTAACCCTAAAGTAATCCCATATTCCCTACCACCTACCTACAGTAGGGGCAATTTACAATGGCCAATTTACCGATCACCTGCAAGTCTTTGGCTGTGGGAGAAAACCGGAGCACCCGGCGAAAACCCACGCGGTCACAGGGAGAACTTGCAAACTCCACACAGGCAGTACCCAGAATTGAACCCGGGTCCCTGGAGCTGTGAGGCTGCGGTGCTAACCACTGTGCCACTGTGTTAATTAAGGTTTAAAAGTTTTGAGAGTTTCTTGCATCTTAATTGTTAAAAACTGAGATGATGTTTGGTAACTGGTTCTTCAGATGGTGTGCAGCATAGCTGGGAAGACCAGAGCCAGGCTTCAGTCATGTGGGAAGAATGAGCCAATCTTTCTTTGCCGTCCTTGTCTCGGGAGACAATGGGTAAATGCCTGGAGGTGGTCAGTGGTTTGTGGAGCAGCGCCTGGAGTGACTATAAAGGCCCATTCTAGAGTGACAGACTCTTCCACAGGTGCTGCAGATAAAATTGGTTGTCGGGGCTGTTACACAGTTGGCTCTCCCCTTGCGCTTCTGTCTTTTTTCCTGCCAACTGCTAAGTCTCTTCGATTCGCCACACTTTAGCCCCGCCTTTATGGCTCCCCGCCAGCTCTGGCGATCACTGGCAAATGACTCCCACGACTTGTGATCAATGTCACAGGACTTCATGTCGCGTTTGCAGACGTCTTTAAAGCGGAGACATGGACGGCTGGTGGGTCTGATACCAGTGGCGAGCTCGCTGTACAATGCGTCCTTGGGGATCCTGCCATCTTCCATGCGGCTCACATGGCCAAGCCATCTCAAGCGCCGCTGACTCAGTAGGGTTTATAAGCTGGGGGTGTTGGCCAATGCGCCAATCAGATACGAGAAATTTGCCTACCATAAATGTGGCTGGGATAAAATAAGTTAGACAATAATTAAGCATTACAGGGAAATATTTGAGGAAGTGTGATGCATGCTATACAAAAAGTAGGACAAAATTCCTTTATGTTTACTAGTTGTTCATTAAGAGGAAATTCTACATCTGGTATATAAATATACATATTACAAAAGAGCAAACTTATTGGTGGGGATAAGATGTACAACAGTAAGCTTCAGCAGTTTATGCCCACCATCAAAACATTGGAATGAGATTACTACAGTGGTGCTCATTATGTCATCCTGGAGCCATTTGTGGCCCCCACCCCACCCCAACCCAACCTCCAGTTCTCCCTTCAGCTCAGACCTTAGTAGACTTCCTGCTCCATGTACTCAGCTGTGAGACCTGAACAGAACTGGGATTCAGAGGCTAGATCGCCAATAAGAAAATATTAGATAACTCCATCAGATACTTTGGTCTTGTAAATCCCATTAGAGGCACAGTGTGCAACTGACCTATGCAGGTCCAGGTTTAATCCCTAGTAAGTCGATTTCAGCTGCAGCACCAGCAGTAGGCTGAGCTGTGGAGAAGGCAGCCATGATCCATGTTCCTGATTGCAATCCTACTGGAAAGTGGACATGTATGGAGGTCAGATGACGGTATCTATTATTGGAATCTATTATTAAGGAAGTCTTAACAATGCACTTAGAAAGGCACCGTATGATTAGGAAAAGAGAACAAGGTTTTACTAAAGGGAAATCCTATTTGATAAATTTATTAAAGTTTTTTGAGGATGTAACTAGGATGGTAGATAAAGGGGAACCAGTAGATGTCGTATACCCGTATTTCCAAAACATATTCGAGAAGGTGCCACACAAAAGGTTAATAGCAAGATAAGGGCTCATGGAGTTGGGGGGCAATATATTAGCATGGATAGAGGATCGGTTAACGGACAGGAAGAAAAGAGTGGGCATTTTCAAGTTAGCAGGCAGTGAATAGTGGAGTGCTGCAAGGATCAGTGTAGGGGCCTCAGCTATTTATAATCTATATTAATGGCTTAGATAAAAATACAGAGAGTAATATATCCAAGTTTGCTGATGATACAGAGGTAGGTGGAAAGGTAAGCCGTGGGGGGGACACAGAGAGGCTGCAAAGAGATGTAGACAAGTTAAGTGGAGTATAATGTAGGGAATTTTGAAGTTATTAACTTTGGTCGTAAGAATAGAAAAGCAGAATATTTTTAAAAGGTGTGAAACTTGTAAGTGTTGATGTTCAAGGAGACTTGGGTGTGCTTGTACAAGGAACGCAGAAAGTTAACATGTAGGCAAATTAGGAAGGCAAATGGCATGTGGCCTTAATTGCAAGAATAAAGAAGTCTTGCTACAATTGTACAGGGTTTTGATGAGACCACATCTGGAGTACCGTGCAGAGTTTTGGTCTCCACATTTAAGAAAGGATATAATTGCATTGGAAGCAGTACAAGTGAAGGTTCACTAAATTGGTACCTGGGATGAGGGGGCTGTCTTATGATGAGAGGCTGAGTAAATTGGGCCAATATTCTTTGCAGTTTAGAAGAATGAGAGGTGATCTCATTGAAACAGACAAGATTCTGAAGGGGCTGGATAGGGTAGACACTGACAGAATGTTTCTGCTAGTCAGGGAGTCTAAAACACAGGGGCACAGCCTCAGGATAAGGGGCCAATCATTTAGGTCTAAGATGAGGAGAAATTTCTTCACTTAAAGGGTTATGAATCTTTGGAATTCTCTACCCCAGAGGATTGTGGATGCTCCATTGTTGAATATATTTAAGGCTGGAATAGACAGATTTTTGGTCTCTCAGGGAATCAAGGGACATGGCGAGCGGGTGGGAAAGTGGAGTTGAAGCCCAAGATCAGGCATCATCGTATTGAATGGTGGAGCAGGCTCGATGGGCCACATGGTCTACTCCTGCTCCTATTTCTTGTGTTCGTGTAGGGTATGATCATTTTCATAGTTGAATAGCCTGGGGTCACCCTTAAGAATGACCACTTGGGTGAGACACTGATGTACAGCCAGTGCCCTTGGAAACCTACTCCAGCATAATTCAGCACCTTGAAGAAAAATGAGTGGAAAATGAGGAAAGACATTTCTGGTGTGCAAATTAGAAGTTCTGATTACTACAATATGACATGATGATGCCGCTGAGAAACAAAATTGTTCAGCAATATCAAAAACTGCAGCCTCAGATCAGACCCACAACATTGTATCTGTTCTCCAAGAGTGATAGACAAAACATCTCAGTTTGAGATTGTTCAAAACTAGAGGGCTTGATTTGATCAGATGTGGGCTGCACTAAGAACATGTTTGTCACACACCCTCATTTGAAGCATGTTACAAAAGAGACTCATTATTCAATGCTGCTAAAGCTTATTTAATTTACACACAAGTTGCAGTGACATTTGACTTTGCACAGGAACTAGCAATTTGTATTAAAACAATCTAAAATCAAATTGACCTTGACTGAATAGGTCAAATTCTGTTTCAATTCCATGGAAATTTTACTTGGATTTTGGGGATCAAATTCTTTGCTGCATTTGGTGGACTGGGCCTAAGATCACAACGCTAATAAAAATTACCCTTCTCAAATTGTATTTGTTTTATTCAGTTACAAGAAAATGACTACTTCTCTGCTTTCTCAGATTAGTCTGAGGTTGGGGCTGAGGTACATTGCTGGGCAGCTTAAAAGGCTTTTAATCTATACCAAACTATATGTACCTGATCTGGGAGTGCTCGATGCTGATGCCAGAGGCTTGAAATGGGAAGGTGCTGTTACCCTTGTCACAGTATGACAAACAGAAATTCTGCAGCTTTCAAAAGCAACTGATAACGGCTTTTCAACAGAAATTTATGGAGTGACTATTGTGCGTGGTTATGATTCAGCACGGCGAGTTAGTGTGGCCAGTAATGTAAATTAATTAGAGAAGAGAGAGGCTGTTTGAAGGCAGGCCTGTGCACACCTGTGGGAAGCAGCTTAAACAGTACATTAGTCAAACATTTGATCCCTAGAATGTCGCAACGCACCCAATGGCAGCATTGAAGGCTGGAAGAAATAAACAAACAACACAAAAGCTGCCAAACATTTTTCTTTGTAGGCAAAGTAGAAGCTGATTCAGGCTTCATGCATAAGCAGTCACATACACTGATGTGAAAATCAGATTTACATTGACCCAGCTTCCTGTTTGAATCAGATTGCTTCTCACGATGAGAGATTGCAATACTCTTTTTTGAGTCACAAAAACTTCTCCAGCTTTCATCAACTGTCTTCTTTTTGAATGCACACAACTGTGTACATTCCAGGAGTGAATTTCACTGATGTTATTAAATAAAACAAACTGGTTTACCCCTCCTCACCTCATTCTCATCCCACTCCTTCATACCCCCACATAACTTCAGATGATAGGGGTAAAGCTTCAGGTACTTCTCTTTTATGAATAACTTTCAATAGATTACAAATCTATTCCCTGTTTCACCCTGGAAGTGGATTCTACAAGACTGCTGCCAATCTTATGCGAATGCTGCAGTATTGTCATACTGTAACCACAGCCTACGCTAAGGTCTGTATAAGCTAGCGACATTCATGGTGCCAGGACCAAAATGGCAGACCCAGCTCAAGTGATACTGTATGCCTGCTGTACAAGTCATTGGGCATCTGGTGATACATATTGAAACTTTACCCCAAGGAAAGCATTCACTGCTGTGTTAGCACAGATCTTCATGCTGTTTCCAACATAGGACTGCGGCAGCATGCTTGGCTTCAGAAGCAACTTCACAAGTTAAACAGCACACTTCAGACTTCATTTGAGTTACATTTTCATAGTGAAATAAAACCTCAAATGTTTAGCAGAAAATACTAATTTATAACATAGAAATTGAGTTTTCAAACACAAAAGCAACCTGTCATTTCTGAACTGAAATTCTCCACAAACAAAAAGTGACAAAAAGTCAATGAGGTTCAAGACGTTTAGTCAGATTGTGGGGATATTTTATCCTAGAATGGTGCCTCCAAAGTAGGTTTTCAAACTCGTCCAAAATTTGGCTTCTGTTCGGTTTGGAATGGCCATGTTTGCCTGGACTTCACGGAGGCCCCCTGTGAACCGGAAGAAGTGTCACCTACATCTCTGAACTTGCCCAACATAATTCTTTCGCCATTTCCCACAGGACAGGTTCAAAAAGTAATCGAAAAGGCTAATGGAATGTTGATCTTATCACAAACGGGTTGGAATTCAAAAGTGAGAAAGTGATACTTCAGTTGTACAGAGCCTTGATCAGACCCTATTTGGATTACTGTGTTCAGTTTGGGGCACTGCACATCAAGAAAAATGTGTTGGCCTTGGAGTGGATACACCAGATTCACCAGAATACTACCAGTACTTAAAAAAGTTAAACTATGATGACAGGTTGCATAAATTTGGGTTTGTATCTCCTTGAAGTTAGAAAGTTGTGACATGATCGACCTGAACTGTTTATAATGATAAAGGGATTCAACAGTTCAGAGACAGAGAAATTATTTCCTCTGCTAGGGAGTCAAGGACACGAGGGAACAAACTTAAAATTACACCTGGGCCATTTAGAAGTGATATCAGAAGCTATTTATTCACATAGGGTGGAAATCTGGAACTCTCTCCCCCAAAAGGTTGTGGATACTGGGTCAATTGGAATTTTCAACAGAGAGTTTGATAGTTGTTGCTAGGTAAGAGTATCAAGGAATACAGGGAAATAGCGTGTAAATGGAGCTGAGGTACAGATCAGCCATGATCCAATGGAATGGTAAAGCAGGTTCGAAAGGCTAAATGGCCTACTTCTGTACCTATCTGCCCTCCCACCAACTCCCAACACATCCGCATTTGGTCCCATTTGTACTGCTTGATGACACTTGGTACTATGGAAGAAATGCAAATTCTACATATCTGTAAATGAAGAAAATATGGTACATATAGTGTACATCCAAGTATAGTACACAGTGTGTGCGCATTATTTAAACTTAGAACTAATAGTTTCGATTTTGACACAGAGCTGCAAGTGGCAAAACACCACGACCCCTGAGCTCAGCAGCAATTGGGGTCATTTTAAATCCCTGGCCTCGTCTTCATGTTATGAAGCAGCAGCAAGCCGGTGGGCAGGAGTGGCATTTTAGGTGGCAGGAAGCTGTTGTTTGGTACCAACGAACAGTCACGAGCATCAAAGTAAGGTGTGTGGGGAAGGAGTTCAGGAAGGTTCCGTGGGAGGGAATGGGGGGAACCCAGGGCAGGGTAAGTCTAAAGCTTTCTTGTGGGGTCTGAAGGAGAAATACTTGCAGGGTCCACTCCCCGTGCTCTCATCAGACGACACTTTGGCCAGAATTTTACTCTCGTTGGATGGGAGCTGTCCACCGACCGAAAAGTCAGTGGTGATCCCACCTCCGCCGGGCCTGGAGTTCCAGACCCCATTTTATGGTCCCAGACCCTTAAGTGGTCTGAAGCGGGACTTGCACCTCATTGAGGCAGGACGTCCCGCCTAATGGAGCTGCCCGCCAATCAGCAGGCCGGCAGCTGTTAGTTCCACCGGGAACGGTGGCCACTGCTGGGACTGGAACCCAGCTTCAAGAAGAAGAGGAAGGATGGCCCCGGGAAAAGGTAAGTTTTGGGGCCTCGCCGGGGGTGATCAGTCAGGCCAAGGCGAGGCAAGGGTGGTTGACTGGGGGGGTCGGGGAGCATGTTGGGCATTGGGGATGGTTGAGGCATCAGGGGCGGCCCTCCACCGGGCACAGGGGAGCCTGATCAGGAGGACCCTCCCCCTCTAGGCCACCAGAAAACTGCTTACTTTTATCAGGCAGCTTTTCTTGGGCTGTCCACCTGCCAAAGGTAAAATCCCCGTTGCAATGGGCAGAGACCCTTAAGTGGCTGTTAACTGACCACTTAAAGGCCTTGATTGGCCTGGCGTGGGCAAGCGTGCCGTTGTTCGCTGCCGCCGCACAGCATAAAATGGCGACAGAGGTAGGAGCAGGTCGGGAAGGGCCCCCCGAGCCTCCCACTCCATTTTATGCCCGCCCCCCCTGCCGCCATCTCGCTCCTTGGGGGTTGTAAAATTCTGGCCTTTATCTTGAGTGAGGTTCATAGGCTCAGACCATATGCAAAAGAATGCAAGATTAAATTTCCATAATTGCCTACCATAACCATGACAGAAGATCCATGGAAATGCAGAATTAATGCCCTGAAATGTCCAACAGAATAACGGGGTAGTTTCGAGGGACTGCACCCAAGTGGCCAACGGCCTGTTTACCTTGCAGCCAAATTGGCTAATCCTTTGATAGGGAGAGCTGGGAGTTAGTCAGAGATCAATCTTAACACTAATGATAGGAATGTATGGTCTAGTTCAGTTTTAGAAGATCTGTAGAGGGAGGCAGACCAGAAGGGAGCAAGTGCCCTTCAAGAAAAAAACTGATCTGGAACAGATAAATGGATGACTAGGAGAGTAATATTTAGCCTGCTAATGGAACAGTGTGATGTGTTTTGCTATTGTTTCATGCTATTTGTAGTGATACTGAATTAAGTCAAAGTACAACCAGATTTACTCATTCATTTAACAATTATAAAATAAACCAGATCTTTGATTTACATTTGTTCTCACCTCACTAACATGCGAATCAGTCTATCTTTCAGATGATCTACAAACTGGATATTTGTCAAACAAGAATTTCACTATTGCAGCTTCCTGATAAACTCCTGATTATATGGGACATGGGATCCACTAATGAGAGAAACTGGTGATGCTGAACATGAAAAGAAAATTGAGCACAAGACAGAGAATTTATAACAGGCATCTGCAACTAGAAACAGACTACACATTGTTTAAGCAGTGCAGTTGTTGCACCCGAGTAGTCCTCGGGTGAAGGTGCTAAATTGGGGGAAGGCTAATTATAACAATATTAGGCAGGAACTGAAGAATTTAGATTGGGGGCGACTGTTTGAGGGTAAATCAACATCTGACATGTGGGAGTCTTTCAAACGTCAGCTGATTAGAATCCAGACCAGCATGTTCCTGTGAGGAAGAAAGACAAGTTTGGCAAGTTTTGGGAAGCTTGGATAACACGGGATATTGTGAGCCTAGTCAAAAAGAAAAAGGAAGCATTTGTAAGGGCTGGAAGGCTAGGAACAGATGAAGCACTTGAGGAATATAAAGACAGTAGGAAGGAGTTAGGAGGGCTAAAAGGAGTTATGAAAAGTCATTGGCAAACAGGATTAAGGAAAATCCCAAGGCTTTTTATACATATATAAAGAGCAAGAGGGTAACCAGGGAAAGGGTTGGCCCACTCAAGGACAGAGATGGGAATCTATGCGTGGAGCCAGAGGAAATGGGCGAGGTGCTAAATGAGCACTTTGCATCAGTATTCACCAAGGAGAAGGACTTGGTGGATGATGAGCCTAGGGAAGGGAGTGCAGATAGTCTCAGTCATCTCATTATCAAAAAGGAGGTGGTGTTGGGTGTCTTGCAAAGCATTAAGGTAGATAAGTCCCCAGGGCCTGATGGGATCTACCCTAGAATACTGAGGGAGGCAAGGGAAGAAATTGCTGGGGCCTTGACAGAAATCTTTGCATCCTCATTGGCTGCAGGTGAGGTCCCAGAGGACTGGAGAATAGCCAATGTTGTTCCTGTGTTTAAGAAGGGTGGCAAGGATAATCCAGGAAATTATAGGCCCGTGAGCCTTACATCAGTGGTAGGGAAACTATTAGAGAGGATTCTTCGGGACAGGATTTACTCCCATTTGGAAACAAACGAACTTATTAGCGAGAGACAGCATGGTTTTGTGAAGGGGAGGTCGTGTCTTACTAATTTGATTGAGTTTTTTGAGGAAGTGATGAAGATGATTGATGAGGGAAGGGCGGTGGATGTTGTCTATATGGACTTTAGTAAAGCCTTTGACAAGGTCCCGCATGGCAGACTGGTGCAAAAGGTGAAGTCACACGGGATCAGAGTTGAGCTGGCAAGATGGATACAGAACTGGCTCGGTCACAGAAGACAGAGGGTAACAGTGGATGGGTGTTTTTCTGAATAGAGGGATGCGACTAGTGGTGTTCCGCAGGGATCAGTGCTGGGACCTTTGCTGTTTGTGGTATATATAAATGATTTGGAGGAAAATGTAGCTGGTCTGATTAGTAAGTTTGCGGACGACACAAAGGTTGGTGGAGTTGCGGATAATGATGAGGATTGTCAGAGGCTACAGCAGGATATAGATCGGTTGGAGACTTGGGCGGAGAAATGGCAGATGGAGTTTAATCCGGACAATTGTGAGGTAATGCATTTTGGAAGGTCTAATGCAGGTGGGAGGTATACAGTAAATGGCAGAACCCTTAGGAGTATTGACAGGCAGAGAGATCTGGACGTACAGGTCCACAGGTCACTGAAAGTGGCAACGCAGGTGGATATGGTAGTCAAGAAGGCATTCGGCATGCTTGCCTTCATCGGTCGGGACATAGAATATATAAATTGGCAAGTCATGTTGCAGCTGTACAGAACCTTAGTTAGGCCACACTTAGAATATTGCGTGCAATTCTGGTCGCCACATTAGAAGGAGGACGTGGAGGCTTTGGAGAGGGTACAGAGGAGGTTTACCAGGATGTTGCCTGGTCTGGAGGGCATTAGCTATGAGGAGAGGTTGGAAAAACTCGGATTGTTTTCACTGGAACGACGGAGGTGGAGGGGCGACATGATAGAGGTTTACAAAGTTATGAGCGGCATGGACAGAGTGGATAGTCAGAAGCTTTTTCCCAGGGTGGAAGAGTCAGTTACTAGGGGACATAGGTTTAAGATGTGAGGGGCAAAGTTTAGAGGGGATGTGCGAGGCAAGTTTTTTTACACAGAGGGTGGTGAGTGCCTGGAACTTGCTGCCAGGGGAGATGGTGGAAGCAGATACGATAGCGACGTTTAAGAGACATCTTGACAAATATATGAATAGGAAGGGAATAGAGGGATATGGGCCCCGGAAGTGCAGAAGGTGTTAGTTTCGGTGGGCATCAAGATCGGCGCAGGCTTGGAGGGCCGAATGGCCTGTTCCTGTGCTGTCCTGTTCTTTGTTCTGAGGAATCTGCTTTATTTCAAAGACTACCACACCTATTTGCACAGTACAACACTCTCACAGACTTACAGGGCCATGTTTTATTTAAACTAAAAGGTCACTGCTTCAGATTGTAGACTGCACCTCATCTAGGAATCTCAAAATACTTCCCTTGATGTTGCAAGGTTGATGGGCTGCTTTCAGCCCATACACTCACACTTCAGACAAATCAGATAAAACTATGAGCACCTTCAATACTTCATAGCATAGAATGATGCAAGGTGCAACCAAACCCTGATTGGGGAAGTTGATATTTCAGAAACCAACCCCTAACATATACAAACATAAATCTGCTGGAATTTGTGCTGACATGTCATCATTTCAGCTTTTCAGTATTTCAAGTGTTACTTTATTGCTGAGCTTGGCTCTTTGCAGTTGCTTTTTGTAATCACCAACTATACTTGATTGTTCACAGCGGACTACTATTAAAGCAACCAATTTATCTGCAGACTGATTAGTTCTGCTTAAGGCTCGTAATCATTGTTGGCTTCCTACGAGACAAAGGAAATGTGGGTGTACACCGAGGGGATCATTAAACAACAGAGGAAAAATTGAGCTGCCAACTGATGCATAGCTGCTAATGTAATCACACAGGCTGATCTAACAAATGTGTAGTTAGGCATTGCTATACTACAGAAACTGCAAAGTGAGACATGCGCCAGCTGACCAGAGCTGTACTGTCAGTTCTTTTACTGGTTTCTGGCCAGCGACAATACATGTGTGTGCAAGGCCATTGAATGATTGCAGGCTATTCTCAGTGATTAAAGTTGAGTCTGCAAGGAGGACTTTGTGCCCCTTTCTCAGTGTAACCATTGACTCTGCTCTTGCAACCATTAGCATTTCATAAGTACTTGGTTATACTCATAGTAGGATCAAAGAGCAATTTATTGGCCTGGATTTTGAGGTAGCAACGATGGCAAAATGGTCAGCGGTGGCTGTCATTACTCAACTGAAACTGACAGCAACTTCTGAAGGCTGCACATGTGCAGGTAAACACGGAAATCCAGAAGTTGTCAGTGATTCTATGATTTCCCTGCAGGGCGCGCTCTTGAAGTCCCCCAGACTGCAATCAAGTAGAAATCATAGAATTGATGAGAACTTGCCCTTTTATTATTCGTCTCGCTGTAAAACACTTTTGAAAATGTGACAACTTGTTGAATGAGGTGCAACTGGGTTTTTAATGGCGTACTAGGTTTATAATTACTGCTGAGCAGCCTCACTTCCCCAAAGAACTAATTTTATAATTGTAGAATGTCAAATTTCTCCATCAAGATAAAAAAATTCAAATCTCTTTTTTTTTAAAGTTTGATATTTCAGCTTGTCCCTTAATCCCATGTGTATGTCCCAGTCATTCATTTCACACTGCAAAAATTTAAATTAAAAGTGAAAAATTCAATGTATTTTACTTGCTGTTTTGCTGACTGCGAGAGTACTTCAATATGATTGGCTGCTTATCCTGCTTGATGACATCACTGCTGCTGGACATCTGGAGATCTCCTTGATTTGGCACCAGATTCAAACTGATGTCAGGAAAGGGAAATCCAAACCATTGAGATCACTAGATCTTTATGGGAAGCTTTCTTCTAGGTCAGCAGAGCATACCATTGCTTCAGCACCGATTGCAGAATTCAGGCCATTATTTTTTCAGAAAAAATAAGCAATTTGTGTATCTGTTGGAATGTGGATTTTTCAAAAATAATGGTTCGGATCTAAAGATCGCCCATTAACATATGTACGTATTTCATGTTTTTAATGCTAACTCAGACTCCTCGGCTCCTTTCAGTGTTGCTGTATTCGGGTTTAGATTCTTTTGAATATAACTTCCCACCTCCTAGCTGTCCCACAGAAAGGCACTCCAGCAAAGTGTTAGAATGAGGAATTTGGAGGTGACTTTTGTTGGTTGATGGGGAGAGAGTTTATCTCAAGAAGGTAAACTCAACTTGTACAGTTTCATCAGTGAGCGGATCATTTTCATGAATCTGGTAATGAAGCATCAGGAGCAGAATAGCTGATGGGGATTTCAGTAAGGGAAACAAAGGCAGCAACAATAAGGAAAGAGTGATAGGAACATGACTCATGGGTGGAAAATAGTGACAACAGCATGACTGATGGAATACACAGAATTCTTTACGTAAAGTGTTGGGACCCTTGCTTTTCCTGATATATATTAGTGATCTAGACCTTGGTGAAAAGGCACAATTTCAAAGTTTGCAGATGATATGAAACTTCGAAACAGTGTGAACTGTGAGGAGGATAGTGGAGAAAGTCAAAAGAACGTAGACAAATTGGTGGACTGGCCAGACAAGTGACAGATGAAGTTTAATGCAGAGAAATGTGAAGTGATTCATTTTGTAAGGAAGAACATGGAGAGACAATATAAAATAAAGAGTACAATTCTAAAGGGGGTGCAGGAGCAAAGGGACCTAGCTGTATATGTCATTGAAGGTGGCAGGACAGGTTGAGAGAGTGGTTAATAAAGCATACAGTATCCTGGACTTCATTAATGGGGCATAGAGTACAAGAGCAAGGAAGTTATGTTGAATTTGTATAAGACATGAGTTTGACCTCAGCTGGAGTACTGCGTCCAGTTCTGGGTGCCACATTGTAGGAAAGACGAGTGGGCATTGGAGAGAGTACAGAAAAGATTCACAAGAATGGTTCCGGAGATGAGGAACTTCAGGTATGAAGATAAATTGGAGAAGTTAGGACTGTTTTCCTTGAAGAGAAGGCAGAGAGGTGATTTGATAGAGGTATTCAAAATCATGAGGGGTCTGGGCAGAGTAGATAGAGATAAACTGTTCCCACTTGTGAAAGGATCGAGAATGAAAGGGCCCAGATTTAAAGTATTTGGTAAGAGAAGCAAAAATTACATGAGGAAACTCTTTTTCATGCAGCGAGTGGTTAAGGTCTGGAATGTGCTGCCTGAAATGTGGTGGAGGCAGGTTCAATTGAAGCATTCAAAAGGGAATTAGACAGTTATATAAAAAGGAAGAATGTGCCGGGTTACAGGGAGAAGGCAGGGGAATGGAACGGAGGGAATTGCTCTTTTGGAGAGCTGGTGCGGACACAATGGGCCGAATGGCCTCCTTCTGCACTGTAACAATTCTGTGAAAATGAAATGCTAGCATGGGATCTTGTGCTAATAAGTCAGGTACAAAAAGACCTAGAACTCAAACAACACAAAACAGCTTTTTGCTATTCACGTGAGATCAAATGACCAAAACAGGAAAACAGATCTAATTTGGTAATCGCACAAGAAGATCTGGAATAAATGCTGCAAAGTAACCCAAAAAAGTCAAAAACTAGAATGGCATCCTGTACTATTCTGGCCTCTTTTAACCCCTGGCTATTCTGTTATGGGGGCCTCCAGACTGGAACCTGATGGAGTCCTCACCTGAATTCCACAACACATGCACTTTTAAACAGGAATCTCTGGATCACAACAAAGAGTGGGAACCTTGACTGATTATCCTCCTCCTCATCCTAGGGACACTAAAGATACTTTCTAGCACTCCTTTCACAATCCTTAGTTGATATCGACTAACTCAACACATACCCAAGATTGAACCTGGGACACACAGGGAATGTGTGGTTCAATAACATGCAGGGCAAATCATTTACTCACTCTGAAAATATAAAGATCACAACTTTGTTTAATTGTCAATCGAGCTGTTATAAAATTGCAGAAACTATCAAAATTCAGTTTGAATGAGAGTTTAGGTGTTTCCTCACTGGAGGTCCCTGTGTAATTTCACACGCTGAGCTAATAAAACATGATTTTGCACACAGGAAACACTCCAAAAATTGACGTTATAAATTAATATGTGCTGTCTGATGCAGATAAACAATGTGCGTCACTGTTTATATGTCTCCAGACTGGAGAATTATAAGAGACTGGATATAGCACAGCGCTTTTCATTACATTGTCTACATAGCAAAAATGACAGCATTTCAAACACATTCCACTGGATGGGATGCATTTGGGAAATCTTGTGTGATGGGAAAATTGCCCTAAAAATGAAAGGTCTCCCTTTTGCGACATCCTGTAGCACTAAAAACAACTAAATGAGTCAAGTCAACTGGTTGATTTGTAGTCAGAAGTATCCGGTTCTTCTGTTTTACGATGAGAAACTAAAGAAAGGGTTTCCAAAGCTAACCCCGCAGACTTGAACATGCCTGCAAAGATTCCATGGAGTTCGTGAGGTCATCAGTTTCCTGTCTATTTGTCATCATATTTCTGTATTTTTCTTTCCTTACCGGCAAGTTACTGTCAGTTGCTTTATACAAAGGCCCAGATTTTGCATTTAAGAATAATGGTGAGACTATCAGCACTCACTCTCATTGTGGAGTAAATCGGACAGCAACTTCCAGTGTCAGGACACATGCAGTTAAATGCAGAAATCTGGAAGTTGCTGTCCGAGTTGTCCTCATGGAGGCCCCCCCGCCCCACCCCACCATGGCAATGGCCATCCTCACGGCAATGGGTGTCGCGAGGGTGCAACGACCCTCACCCACCCCACTAATTGTTGGGGCCTGCCTGGCCCCGGCTGCCCTGAACCACACTTACCCCTCTTTGAGGGAGCCTGGCTATTGAGGTACCCTCACCTTGGTGTTGCAGTGGTGACGCTGCTGAGCTTCCAGCCCTCTGATTAGACAGCAGCCCTGTCCGTGGCCTCATGCTACCTCGGGTCCCACTGCCAGCTGAAGTGGAGTCGGCTCCTGCTTTCGGCTCTGGCAGCAGGACATCACTGTCAGCCTCAAAATTCAGCCCGCGGTTTTACATTGAATTAAATATTACAATTTATATTTCCTGGTTTAGACTCTGAGGGAAGAATTTTAACTTTTTGAGCTGCTTGCAGCAGGGAAGGCTGGCAGCAGATCAGAAACCTGAAAGATTGTGGAGCATGTTTTGCCATAGCTCTTTAACTCAGCTATGGCATTTGCATCCCACTTCAGGTTTTCCTGACCAATTGGAGCAGGCGGGCATGATCACAACCCGCACCTGACCATGCAATCCTAGGTTTTACAAAAGTTGTTCCTGTTAGAACTTCGAATGGAAAGTGTGTCGTGACAAAAGCTCTTCAAATAAAGAAATTCAAACACTGGTGAAGGGGAAGTAGGAGCAAAAGACAATCGGGTGTCAAGAGATTGCTTGAATAATTTAAAATCCTAAAACCATGGGATGATTGTTTCCTTCAGTTCCTTCCCTGCTCAGGTCTCCCTTGGTGGCCCAGTAAGACATTCCATTCAATAGCGGAGTCATACAAGTTAGGGAGGGTCATTGCTTCAAATTTGTGCCTGTTGAATTTGATGAATGTTTTTCTTTCGCCCCATACTTATCTTTATCCTCTCTTTACTTGGCCTCCTTATCTGTAAATGGTCACACTTTAGCAACATTTGGGTGACTCCAGCTCCCTCTGATTAGTCCTTATCTTCAGGATAAGTCCACCATCTTCCTTATTGGTGTTCAACAGAACAGTTCATAACATTTTATGACATTAGTACAATGTGAAAAAGGAATGGAGGTTAAAATAAGTTCAACCTAATCCACATTACAATAAGTTTACACTGATGGAAGCATCAGCAAAACCTGATTGATTTAGTTCCACACCACACCAGAATTTGTGTAAATGTCACAATGTCTAGTTGAACTGCTGAGCTTTAATTGCCTCTTTCCCTAACTTTACTGGAATAATATTGCTGCAATATGAAAAGTGAAAAATTCTAATATTTCCTTATGATTAATATAAAGCAGTAATATAATTAATATAGTACAATGCTTCTATTAACACATTCAATTTTAGTTAAAAAAAATAATTTTTTTTTGAAATGTAAATGATTAAATTGAAAACCTGGTAGCGTATAAATATTTGGAGGGCCCCCCCCACAGAGAAAAGTGGGAATAGCAGTACAATAGCATGGTTTGAAGGCATAATATTAATGATTAAATAACGTAGAAGGGTACAGTACCTAGCTCTTCCTCCATGGTGGTGGAGCCTTGGTTGTTGGAACTGGTAACTCCAAGCACTCGGTTGAATAATATGGAAAATGCACTGCCCCAAATGCCTAACAATGAAATAGGGAGAAAAAATGAAAATGAATCAGAGGAGACCCTGTTCCATATCAGAAACCAAGGTAGGTCATTTGACTTAACTACAAGTTACACAGACCATCAGATAAAGTCGGATGAATTGATGTCTTTGGTCTTAACCTCCTAAAATACAAATCTCACTGTAATCCAATTGCAGGTAGCAAGTGTTAATCAATGAGGACAATGTCCTTTGCACACCCAATGAAGTTATCTAGTGGAATGAAGCTGCATGGGTTTGGTTATCTGACGTTCAGATGTGATTTAAAATGCATATAAATGTTCAACTGATATTTTTTTTATCATCATTGTTTGACTGCCAACTACTGAGTTCCAGGAATTTAATCTCAGTAATAAATGCCTGAGATTCATCGGATGGAAGGGGAAAGGGAGGGAAATGCTCATTCTTCCCTATTACTGGCACAGATTAAAGCAATAGTGCAGTTAAATCAAAAATTTTATTAATGTTGGAGTTCTCTGGCTGGTGGGGGCTACTACCTTATTATCTTGCTGTGATTTATATTAAAAAAGTGTTACCTTGAAGTTAAATTCAGCTCATGAGAGATTAAAACTACCATTGCAGCCATATGATTAGGAGGAAGGAGATGTATATTAAGACTAGACAGATCAGTTTGCCAAATGTTGTAACTGTGAACTGAATCAATAAAAGTAAATTGACTTCAATAGACATGAGAATGGGGAGAGGTGCACAATGGATGGTTGAATTCTTACTGCCCATTTTATGCTCTCGCTCAGGCGAAATTGCCCCCATTTTTTGAAGATGGTCCCATTCATTTTGTGAATAGCAGAATGTGGTTTCCTGTACCTACACTCAAGGGCGGAGGAAGTGGCAGCTCAACTGGCCAATCCCAGGTCAGCTGCTAATTTCCAGTCCAAGAATAGGTGGAAGATGTGGTGGTTAGTCAGGATGATCCAGTGAGAGAAAAGCGAGGGAGTATATTGTAAGACCAGTGCCTACCAAAATATTCAAGTCTTGTTCTGTTTCAATGTTAAGATGGACTACAAGCAAATACTTTTAATCCGCTCATTGGGACAGAGCTGTAGGTTTTAAAAAAATTAATTCTTGGACTGTGGGTGTCACTGGCAAGGCCGGCATTTGCTCCCCTTGAGAAGTTACCTTCTTCAAATGCTGCAAAGGTGCTCCCATGCTGCTTTTTGGTAGCAAATTCCAGGATTTTAATCCAGCAACAATGAAGGGACGGCAACACATTTCCAAGTCAGGATCATGTGCAACTTGGAGGGGAACTTGGAGGTGATCGTGTTCCCATGAACCCGCTGGTCTTGTCCTTCTAGATTGTGCAAGTCGTGGATTTGGGAGATGCTGCTGAAGAAGCCTTGGTGAGTTGCTATAGTGCATTTTGTAAATTGTACACATTGCTGCCACAGTGTGCCAATGGCAGAGGGATTTGATGTTTAAGATAGAGAACGCAATGTCGATCAAGTGGACTGCTTTGTCCCGAATAGTGATAATTTATTATTTTTCTTATTTATAAAGAGGGTTTTAAAGTTAAGTGAATGAAGTGAATTTACAGTCTGTAAAATTAAGCAGGTTACCGATTCGCATTTAGCCTGGCCTTACTAAAGTCAATCTACCTACTAAAAGGTTGGACATATGCGAGTGTGAAAGACACAATATTTAGCTTAGATTAAAAGGTGCAACTATCATTATGTGCCCTAGTTATACTACTGTACAATTAAATAGTGGGCAACATGGGGGCATTCCTCAATGAAAATGCAGGAACTGCTTATAGGAGTGACCAACATCACTAAACCTGAGAGAATATCTATAGCAGACCTGAACGTTGTAACATCACACATCATAACCTCTCAACAAGTTTGACAGTAAGGTAGCAACAGATTGATATTTAAGGTCATTATTGTACAAGATACAGATAAATGCCAAATAAAAAGGCTCTCTTCTGACCCCACACATTTGGCTCACTTGGTAGCACTCCTGACTCCGTAGCAGGAGGTTCATGCTCCACTATGGGCTTGAGCACATGATCTAGGTTGACACCTCAGTGCAGTACTAAAGGAATGTCACATTGCCAGAGCTGCTGTTATTTGAATAAAATATTACAATAACATGCATTTATATGACACCTTTAACATAGAATTACACAGAATTCAACAGCACAGAAACAGGCCATTTGGTCCAACACATCTATGCTGAAGTTTATATTCGAGATGAGCCTCCTCCCACCTTACTCCTCACCCAATCCAAAACCAGTCAGTATTTGTGATGGAGAGGATATGAGGTTAGAAGTTCAGTTCAAGGTCAAATATGATGCCAAAATTGTGAACAGCCTTGTTGAACCTGAGATAGTGGCTAGGGAGGGATATGGAATCGGTGGAAAGGGTACAGAGTTTATGGTGGGAGCTGATAATGATGGGTTAACTTCCAAAAGCTTAACTGGAGGAAATTGTGGCTAGTCCATGAATGGATGTTGGACAAGCAGAGGCTTTGCAGGGATCAAAACAAGTGGTAAAAATGGACTAATTTATAAAGTTTTTTTGATCTGATTAACAAATTTGGAAATTTTAAAACTTGGTCTGCCCAGATCAACAGTAATTGGTGACAACTCTATTTGTTTAATCTACAGAGAAGTCCTCGATGAAAAATACCCATTAAGAAGTGAAGTGGATTCTCTTCATATTTTTTCACCACTGTTCCCATGAAGAACTTGCTGCCGAAGATGGAAGGATGCATGAATGTTCCGTATTTTGCCATTCCAATCTCATATGGACTGAACTCCACCCAGTCTGTGAATTAAAGAAATACAGTCAAGGAAGGGAGAGTAAGTGCGAATGATTGTTTGTTCAAGACAATTTCACTGACTCATAAATTCTAAGCATGGGAGAATATGTTCGATGTCAGGATGTACTATCTTTGTGGCCACATAGACATTAACATGGTGTTTCAGGGCCTCATATGAAATTGAAAACCAAGTTCACATTAATTTGTGCGTGCCTCCTAGTGGTTGATACTGATCAGTCTCATATTCTGATTCTGGATTTATCCTCCAAAAGAGGTCTTTTCAAAACCAGAGGCCCCATAAAATCAAACTAACAAATAAGAAGTTGAAACACAAATATAATTACAATACACCCAAGTTTCCTTGATCTGTTACATCTCTCCATTAAACCCTCTATCTGAACAAATCCCTGCCCACAAAACTGACCATGCCCCCAACTCTCAAATGCGAGTATCCTCCAAATGAGCTTCCTCGGGGTGAATGGGGGGGCTCTCTCAACAATGTGGCCAGATTTTTAAGGACCAGTAGAAAACAAAGTCATTTCTCTAATCTTTTAAATGCAATTTTTTGCATGTTTTAAAATATTTATCCTGATCGAAACCCGCTCTGCATTTTCCAATCCTTTTAACAGATTTTTATGTCATAATACATGTCAAATTATAAAAATGCTTCCTAAGCAGACTGTGCCTGATTACTATTAATCATGCACAAGTGAGTTAAAAAAACAAGGCTCAAAGAAGAAACAGACAGGTGAAAGTTCAGCGTTTTCTTGTTTACGCTGATTTATGACCATTTACACCATTTTAAGGTCGACCTATTCTATGCAGCTGGGTGGATACTTGGACCTAACTTGACATTGGCAAAATGCATGCAACTTGGGGGCGTTTTCAGGTCTAATGTCTGGGTTGCGTCCAAGGAGGAAACTTCTGACCTATATTTTTATTATACATGATTTGAGGATTTTATTTTGCCACTTTGGGGATCAAATGCATGGTTCTCTCCATTTTGGCATGGACTTAAACAAATAGTCTTGCACCAGAAAAAGTGAATAAATAGAAACGATGAATACAGAAGAAAAACAAGGAATAGTAATAAATAAAATGCCAGAAATAAATCAATAAAAGGAAGAAGCGCACACACACACAAAAACACCCATAGACTGCCCAAATGACAAAGTATAGATTGGCAACCAAGCCTGGGAGTGAAAAGCAGCTCCTCGTTGATTCTGGGATGCAAACCTGTATGGATTTCCAAACTCTAATTGTTGGAATAACTCAACAACAATTGTTCATAAAAAGAAAAATGAACTTACCCGCAAACATGAGCTCAGACACATCAGGCTTTACATGTAGACAGGTGAATAAAGGCATAGGACAATGGCCTTCATTTATTTTGTCTTTCATCTCGCTCATCTTAAAGTTCATTCTCTGCAATACAACAGATAGTGGAATATAACTTAAAAACATTTGTTGCAATTAAGTACTTTGCACAGTTAAAACTGGATACCCTATTGACCAATGATTTGAATGCCATATTCTCCACTTCAAGCCCTAACAACTGAGCAGTACACTAAATTCTGGGGTTTCAGCAATTAAATTTCTTCTCTTGTAAATCAACCTTTCTGTCCTTCAATAATTTTCCCTCAATGTCAGTCTCAGTCAGTTTTTCCTGACAATTTATCTCTCATCAGCCAACACAGAGTGTGCCTACAGCTCGTGTACCTTCTACCCTTTGGCTGAAGGTCACATGAGGGTGAGTGACAAACAAAATATATGAGGAAATAATGGTGATTTCAGTCCTGGAGGCAGTGCAGAAAAGAGCCACAAAACTGTTCCCAGTGTCAAAGGTCTGAGTTATGTGAGCTATTTGGGAATTTCTCACTGTCTGCCAATTGGTGCTGTCTTGACTCGCACATGAAGAATAAGTACTCAGGTGAGGTGCAGGATGGTACTCGTGGAATTGTTTCTCAGCCAGAGTCTTTGGGAAGGGAGAGAGAAAGGAGAGGAAAGGGGAGAAAATTAGAAAATAAAAGAAATCTGCATTCTGCCTGTGTGCTGCTGAAAAAGGGACACAGATAAATACCTTCCATTTCTTGACTATCTACTGGACTTTAAACAAGCACCTTGCTGTGAAACAGGATGTTGTGCTTCCTCTGTGTACTTACTGGATAAATATTTTAATGTGAGTAAAATAAAGCACACTGAGAAGCGTGCTTATAAACTTTCTGATATATTTGCTAATTGTTGGTGGGGGATAGCGGAGAAACAAATTCACCTTACAATTTGATTGCAAAACAGACCAGTAACACAGCAATCTGGACTGGACTAGAGGCGCCTAAATTGTTTCTTTTTACAGCCTACTTAACTGTGTACCATGCATTGCATATTGTTGCTAGCATTTTAGATGCTTGGTTGAATTTGTTTTACAGAGATCTCGGAGTTGTCGTAAATCTAAAGAGTAACTCATTTATTGTATTGACATGAACTATGTACACTTTCCGTAAACTTCTGCTACTCATGATGCTTCTTGCTTCTCCCAAGCATGTGCCCTCTTACATAATCATCACAGTGGAAGGTGTTACTTTCACTGTCTGGAACACTAACCCTTTCAGACCCTTATATTAAACCATGTTCCTATTAATTGATGCATGTCTCAACTTACTTATGTCAACAAATCTTTCTACTCTGATATACGATTAATTAGCCATTGAAACAAAAACCCTTTCTAAACCTACAGCAGTATAAATTTCAAAGCAGACAAACCAGTGAGTAAAAAATGTAAATGTCAATAGAATTTGAGTTCTCTGGGGATTTGTGGGCAAGATTGCCAGGGCTCACAGGCCACAAATGGCCGATGGACCTTAGCTTGAATTAGACAATGAGCCAGTAGACTTGGGGTACTAGGTGCCATGAGCCCAGACCAGCTTAATTCACTAATGGCAACACTAAACCACAAACAATTTAATTCTACTAAACTAACCAAACGCGTTAAGCAGCCTTTAATTTGGAGGATACTTTTTAAATGTAGACAAAAATAAACAGCACAGAAAAGGCAAATCACCACAAATTAAAACACAAGAGCAGGACAAGGGAACCAAAGGCTCAAACTAGTAAAGATGAGTTTGTAACTCTAAGGCAGATATAAAATATTCCATGACACTGTTTAAAGGACAGCAAGGTGTTCTCCCAGTCTGCTGGCCAACATTCTTACATTACAACAATGAGTACATTTCAAAAGAACTTAATTGGCTGTAACACACTTTGGGACATCCCGAGGTCATGAAAAGTGGTATATAAATGCATTTCTTTCTTTCATCCTTTAACAGATACCATCAAGACAGATTAACTGGTCATTCATCTCATTGCTGTTAGTGGGACCTTGTTGTGCTCAAATTGGCAGCTACATTTACTTGCATAACAATGGCGGGTTTGATTTTCAAGCCCGCTGGGACTGGGAACAGAGGCTTGCAGGTACAGAATTCCATGCCACCGGATTGCATGCTGCTTTCCTGACTTCATCCCACCCCCCCCCCGATCATTTTTCCAGAAGTACGATGGGGGATGGCATGGCTACCCGCCTGCACGTGGTGGGTAGCTCATTGAGCCATTTAAAGGTCTATTAAAGCCAGGTTCCTGGAGGCGGCAGGGGTCAGTTTAGCTGCCTGCAGGTGGCCTTTCGGTGACAGACCGTGGGGGCCAGCGCTCCAGGCAGGCTTAAAGGCCCTCCCTGCCTGCCTGGATGCAGCAGTAGCCAAAGGCCGGCCTGTAGAGGGGCTCCCCCCAGCAGTGGTGGCCTGGCTGCAAAGGCCATTTTTAATTTGAAGTTTGAAAATTTTGAAGTGGCCCTCTCCCCCACTTACCTGCCATGGCATCCTGCTGCTGCTGTCAAGCTGAAAGTCTTCTGATTGGCCATCCAGCTTCAAAAGCCCACCCTCCATCTTTAATTGGATGGTGAGCCCGCCCTCTGGCCATTAATTGGCTGCTCCAGAGAAAATCACATTGAGTGACTGTTTCCAACATAGTGCAGGATTCTGACCATCATTTACTCTGATGGCAGGGTTCAGAAGCATGCAGGGAAAATCCTGCTCTGTGATTGCTCTCCGTTGGCTGCAAATCACTTCAGGATTCTCTTCAATTATCAAGTTTCCTGAAGCATACTGGCTGCTACCACTTTGGCAGACCTCTGAGTGATCAGACAATATGGGAAATCTACCTTACCCCCTCCAGCATCAATGGCCTTGTTTGAGGCAGGTCGAGGCTCTGCTCCTATAAGGCCAGACTGAAACTCTAGGCCAGGTTGGGATCTGCCAAGTGGGTCTTGAACTAATTTGTGAATGGAGAGAGTACAGAAGAGATTCATGAGAATGGCTCCAGGGATGAGGAATTTCAGTTATGAAGATAGATTGGAGAAGTTAGGGCTGTTTTCCTTGAAGAGAAGGGAGAGAGGTGATTTGATAGAGGTATTCAAAATCATGAGGGGTCTGGAGAGAGTGGACAGAGAGAAACTGTTGCCACTCCTATTTGGTAAGAGAAGCAAAAGTGACATGAGGAAACTCTTTTTCACGCAGCGAGCAGTTAAGATCTAGAATGCGCTGCCTGAGAAAGTGGTGGAGGCAGGTTCAATTGAAGCCTTCAAAAGAGAACTAGACAGTTATATGAAAAGAAAGAATGTGCAGGGTTATGGGGAGAAGGTAGTGGAATGGGACTGAGGGAACTGCTCTTTCAGAGAGCCAGTGTGGACACGATGGGCTGAATTGCCTCCTTCTGCGCTGTAATAGTTCTGTGATTCTATGCTAACCCCATTAACTGGCTGATTCTTTTTTTTTTAACCAGGCTCATCTCCTGACTGGTTACTGACTGTATGAACCCAAACTGCTAACTAAATGGTTCTGGGTTCCTATCCTGACTCATTGTCCCTCCCGCTACCATTCACTGACATCAGGCTGATTCATTAATTGACTGGTTCCTACACTTACTCCTGGCTCTGATTGGCCTCTGTGTAGCATTTACACAAAGGCAAGGCTGAGATCTGGTCTCAACCCACAATTTACCACAATATGGGATAGTTGCATCACTCCAATTCAGGGGCTCTTTGTGTAAAATTTCCTTGTATGCCATGGTGTAAATGACTGAGCTGAAAGCACTTACAATGAAAGTCAATCAACAAAAAATGAAAATAAACCTCCGTTCCTGCAACAATGCCAGTACATGAGCAAGAGTTGAGTTTTTATTTCCAAGTGAGCCCAAAGCATTAGTTTCTGGCAGGGAAAGAAGTTCCAGCCATCAGTTGGCAGTGCACAGTTTTTACAGTATGTCTTCTGCTGAAGAGTTGTGAATGGATCAGGCCTGGCTCTGGCTCAATGGGCTGACAGAGCAGGGATATAGGTGAAACAGAGCATCGTTTCGGAGATTGCACATTCCTGTCTACCAATGAGGTCTTCTCTCAGGAATGCTTCTGCAATTCAATACTGCATAGATTAAGCCACTCAAGGTCACAAGATGCAGACTGCATGCAATAAGACAACCACCAAGCTCGATTTATCTTCGGTCTCCCGGGTTCCTCAGGTCTATGTGCACATTTCAAAATTATCCACACATTCTGTCATTACCATCTTAGCTCAACACATGGTTTCTAGTAATACTGCAAATCTGATAGCATAAAATACTTTGATTATCTTTAGTCAGAACATAAGAAAGCTCTGATTGCTTGCCAAATTCCATTGCTGCAGATTTACTGATGAAAGGATACAGATGTTATCTGTATCAATATATAACTATAGCCTAAGTTAGGCTTCCCTGTCCATATTTAGTTATTCCATCAGCTCTCCCCCACCAAAGATATGACGCTGCTGTTAAACTGAGCTCATGTTAAGGACCTACTCTGTCTGTTTAACTCAGCAATAGTCTACCTTTTCCTATCTGATTCTCAGGTTTGAAACTCTTCTCACAATCTCAGTGCAAAAGATTGAAAACACCACAAATATTTATTTTTTAAAACTCCCTGCACTATTCACCATTTGGTGCTCCCAAAAATAGCTTTGTATTATAACCTTAATAATGCCCAGACCACAGCATTTCTTTTTATTTGTTCTTTGGATGTGGGTGTCACTGGCTAGGCCAGAATTTATTGCCCACCCCTAATTGCCTTGAGAAGGTGATGGTGAGCTGCCTTCTTGAACTACTGCAGTCCATGTGGGGTATGCACACCCACAGTGCTAATAGAGGAAATTCCAGGATTTTGACCGAGCAACAGTGAAGGAACGGCGGTATAGTTCCAAGTTAGCATGGTGTGTGGCTTGGAGGGGAACTTGTAGGTGGTGGTGTTCCCATGTATCTGCTGCCCTTGTCCTTCAAGGTGGTAGAAGTCGTGGGTTTGGAAGGTGCTGTCGAAAGAGCCTTGACAAGTTGCTGCAGCGCATCTTGCAATTGGTACACACTGCTGCCACTGTGTGCCAGTGGTCAAAGGAATGAATGTTTAAGGTGGTAAATGGGGTACCGATCAAGTGGGCTGCTTCGTTTTGGATTGTGTCAAGCTTCTTGAGTGTTGTTGGAGCTGCACCCAAACAGGCAAGTGAAGAGTATTCCATCACACTCACTTGTGCCTTGCAGATGGTGGACAGGCTTTGGGGAGTCAGGAGGTGAGTTACACACCGCAGAATACCCAGTCTCTGACCTGCTCTTGTAGCCACAGAATTTATGGGGGGAATTTTATGCTCTCCCCAGCGGCGAGTTTGGAGGCGGGGAGAGCGTATAATCGGATGGTGGAGGGTGGGGACCCTGCCAAAATGAAGTCCAGGGTGGGAAGGTCTGTCAACAGCCTTCCCACTCCATTGCCAATTGAGGCCCTTAAGTGGGTCATTAATGCCCAATTAAGGGACTCATCCACCACCGCCACAATTAGCCCAGCGGCGGGTGGGCCTGTCGCCCCACGGCAAGCACAGCAAAAAGAAACGTGCGTGTTGCTTTCTGGCTCCAGAGGCATGTGGAGGGCAGGGGATGGGGGGGGGTTCCTAGTTAAAAGGCATTTAGTACCTGAACAAGGGCCTGACATCAGGAGGGGGAGGACCGCTGAGAGCCACCCCCCTGCCCTTACTGCTGACCCCCCTACACCCCCTTCCACACCACTCCCATCCTGCAAGACCCCTCCCACCCTGACCTACCTGTGGCCTGGGTCCAGCACTGCTCCGAGGCCTTGGGTGGATGCTCCACCTGCAGCAGCCATCACCTTCACGCTGGCACTGCTCAGTTAAAGAGCTGCCAGCCTCTGATTGGCTGGCAGCTCTCAGAGGGCGGGACTTCCGTCACCAGTGCCCTTGAGCCTGTGGAAGGCCCCCCGCTGTCCACTTAAGTGCCCAACAGCCTCCCACAGAAGGGGCGACATAGGGTTCTTGCCGGCGATTTTGCCGAAGGTCAAGACCCCCGTCACCTGGATAAAATCCTGGCCTATATGGCTGGTGTAGTTAAGTTTCTAGTCAATAGTAACCCTCAGGATGTTGATAGTTGGGGATTCAGTGATGGTAATGCTATTGAATGTCAAGAGGAGATGGTTAGAAGAGACTTAGTAGTTGGCAGGAAAAAAGACAGAGGCGCAAGGGGAGAGCCAACTGTGCAACAGCCCCGACAAACAAATTTCTCTGCAGCACCTGTGGAAGAGCCTGTCACTCTAGAATTGGCCTTTATAGCCACTCCAGGCGCTGCTTCACAAACCACTGACCACCTCCAGGCGCGTATCCATTGTCTCTCGAGATAAGGAGGCCAAAGATGATGGTTAGAATCTCTGTTGATGGTCATTGCCTAGCACTTTTGTGGCCCTAATGTTACTTGCCACTTATCGGCCCAAGCCTGAATGTTGTCCAGGTCTGGTTGCATGCAGACACAGACTGCTTCGTTATCTAAGGAGTTACAAATGATACTGAATACTGTGCAATCATCAGTGAACTTCCGACTGTATGTCGGAGGGAAGGGCAATGATGAAGCCTTTGAAGATGTTGGGCCTTGGACACTACCCTGAGGAATGCCTGCAGTGATGTCCTGGAGCTGAGATGATTGGCCTCCAACAACCATAAGCATCTTCCTTTGTGCTAGATATGACTCCAACCAGTGGAGGTTTTTCCTCCGATTCCCATTGACTTCAATTTTGCTAGGGCTCCTTGATGCCACACTTGGTCAAATGCTCCCTTGATGTTAAGGACAGTCACTCTCACCTCACCTCTGGAGTTCAGCTCTTTTGTCCATGTTTGGACCAAGACTGTAATGAGGTTTGGACCTGAGTGCCATGGCGAAACCCAAACTGACCATTGGTGAGCAGGTTGTTGCTTAGTATGTGCCTCTTGATAGCACTGTCTATGACACCTTCCATCACTGATTGAGATTAGACTGATGGGGCATTAATTGGCTAGATTGGATTTGTTCTGCTTTTTCTGGAGCACAAGTTTTCAGTACTACAGCTAGGATGTTGTCAGGGCCCATAATCTTTGCTGTATCCAGTGCGTTCAGCCATTTCTTGATATCATGTGGAGTGAATCGAATTGTCGGAAGACTGGCATCTCACAGTGGGGACCTTAGCAGGAAGTTGAGATGGATCATCCACTTGGCATTGCTGGCTGAAGATGGTTGCAAGTACTTCAGCCTTGCCTTTTGCACGACATGCTTATTCAGCTATATCATTGCACATGTCTCTCAGCAAGAGGAACTAAAAGCAGGCTAAATGCCTGGTATGAGTATTTTCAGTCAGGTGAGGAAGAGGTGGTGGGGCAATTGAGGCAATTTCCCTGTCAGAGCTACATCATCTGAGATTCATTTATCAGACCCAGCAACTCTTAGAGGGTCAGCTCCCTCTTACTTAATACACAATGCAAAGTTCTTATCTGTTTTGTATGTACACCTTTAAGATGTGTGGCTACAAGATCATGTTAGCCATGATGTAATACACCACATGATTCTGAGAGCTTGACAGTCTTGAAGAAACACCTGTACAGTGAATATCTCAATGTACTAGCTGCTCTACCATTACTCAATAAAGAACCCACAATATTGCATTCCTGATCCCATCTGATGTGGTCCGTCTTTGTATACAGTCTATAGTAACACAGAGGTTCAAGGAACATGCAACATTATCAATCAATTCATAGAAATATATAAAACCAAACTACTTCTCACTCAGCACATGTGGGTCTGCAGACTTGTTTAACAACAGCCTACAGATGTAATAATACAAAGATTTAGCAATTAATTCTTAACTGTTTTAATACACAAAGTGTAGGCTTAATAAATGCAGAATACAACCAGTAACTTTGGATATGAGATTTATTCCAGTTTTAGAAAAGTCATTAGATTTGGGATCTTCTTTAGGAGAATAACCTTTTGTATTCTGCTGGTGCCTTTCCTGCTGAAACTTTTGTTCCGTCATAAAAATACCACTGTAATCATCAGGGCTATGTGCTTCGATACTGCAAAACTGGAAATATTCTCAACTTACATTTTGAATCAGTGTTTCGCCAATGAGCATCCCAAACACATCGGTAAAGGTGACAGGCTGCCCTGACCTCTTCTTCATCCACAGTGCCTCAACATAACGTTTGATCTTCTGGGGGGTCAGTAGGAACATCGGACTATAGCTGACATTTTCCATCAGCTCTTTGTTGATCTCACCAGGTCCTTTTTTTGGAAATTCAGGGTGAGAATACAATGTTGACATGTACCTGATTGAGAAGGGAAGATGTGTAAACAAAAGAATAATATCAATGCCTTTCAGTGTTGGCACTCTGCAAAGTGGCAATTCCCTCTCTGGCCCCATCCATCCCAAAGAAAGCAAATGGAAATAGATACCCAAGACTTTAAAAAAAAAAAAATTACTCAACATGTTACATCACGTAACATACTTCTGAGTTCCTGGGCTCTGGATCTTGGAGCAAATCTGAGGGATTTCCTGGGCAGTCAGTTGTTACAATGTGATTGGACTGCATTTCAAAACCCAAAAGTCTAAGAGAGCAGAATTAAAATGCTAAAATGCCAAAACCAGTGAAATGTTCTGTGTTTTCAGTTATATCTATACGAACGTTAATTATGCAAAAATACTGTTTTTAGGAAGAGGACTGTGTGCATGGGGCATAAATCACTGAAGTTCAGTACAGTAACAATAGTTTGGAAACCTCTGTCTTACTATTTTATACAAATCTATAAGATCACCTCTCAGATGCTTCCTTTCCAGGCTGAAAACCTGCACTTTGAGAACACTAGCAGTGCTTGTGTGGGTCTTCCAGAATATAAAAGTGCCTATATAGCCTATAGCTGTCTGGCCTATATAGCTCAGCATGGGTCCATAGGTCCAGCATCTCTGATATTTTGCCCAGTGGCCATTCTTTATTCATGACCCTGGACATTGAATGTTAATAGGCTTTTTGGCTGTGATGCTCATCACAGCTGAGTCCAATAATATCCACACGTTTCCAGTAGAGATGAAAGGATTGTGATTAGGAGGGTGGTCTTAGCTCATTTACATTAAGCCAAAAGTACCGTCTTCCATCAATGACCCTAAGATCAGCATTAAGAGATCAAATCTGGAGTCCATTTGATCTGTACAGCCGAAAATCACATTAGATGCTGTATTTACCTCTCAGCCACTGGGAGGGCCTTGAAATTTCTAACAGTTCACACAATGCAATTATATTCATGGGACAATGTCTAAGAAAGATTACTTGATGTTGAACTTACCAAGTGGAGCCTGAGAGTCCAGCGACATAGGTTGCACAGTCAAAAACTCCAGACTCCTTCAACGCCTTCATAACACCAGAAAACCCTATCATCGCTCTAAAGCCTCCTCCAGAACCCAGAATAGCTATAGTTGGCACCTGAAATACAATCGAAAAACTTCACACTCCAGAAGTTGTACTGGGTATAATTCTAGGCGGTTATCTTACAAAACAGAACCTACTTTAACAATATGATGAAACCACTGTACATCAGTAAGCTGCCGAGTTTTATACTGTGATTGAATACTGGTTATTCCACTTGTGATTTAATGTTCAATTTTGTGGTATTTGAATAAGAAGGGGGAAAATATTCAACTAAAGCCTTAATATCTCAGGACTGTGGGAGTGAAAGCATAACATTAAGTGTCAGCTGTGTCCTAGAGATAGGAGTCTCGCCTTGGAGTCAGAAAGTTGTGAGTTCGAATCCCACTCCACAGACTTGAGCATCTAATCCAGGCTGACATTTCAGTGCAGAACTGAGGGAGTACTGCACTGTTGAAGGTGCTACTTTTTGGGTAAGATGTTAAACTAAGGCCTTTTCTGCCCTCTCAGGTGGACCTAAAGATCCAATGGCACTATTCAAAGAAGAGCAGGCAGGTTTTCCCAGTGTCCTGGCCAATAGTTATCCCTCAACCAACATAACTAAAAAATAGACAACTTGGTCATTTATTTCATCACTGTTTTTGCGATGTGCTTTTATATAAATCAGCACTTCAGAATAATGACGATCTGTGAATTTCAAAGGCTTTCAGCTGAAATGTTCTGTAACACAGCTACTTTTTCTGTAAAAATATCACCACAAATGTAATGTGTTTCCAACATTCCAATAGTGACTAGATTTTAAATGTACTTAATTGGCTGCAAAGAGCTTTGTGAAGCTCTGGGTCCATTAAAGTTGCTATATAAATAGTCTTTTTTTCTTTTAAGAATCCTCATGGACCAGAAGCCTGGGATAGGATGCTGTTGTCAGGCTCCCACAACATGAAGCACACCAGAATAAAGATCTGTACAGGTAATAAAATATACCCATCCCATCAGCAGTTTGATAACCCCACCCTTATTCTCCATAATGAATGCCAATTCCCAGCCTAAGTGTCCCCAGTGCAGATGAGGTATGTGGAGTCCAGTGCCTTGAAGATCTCTAACAGGTTTATTAATAGCTAAATTAGTGTATACAATACAGAGCAAACTATGTACAGAACCTTTGTCTCGGGTGTTACAGTTGCAGAGTGACTATGGCTTCTAGTCACATGACTACAACCTGGTACTTAGCTCATTAGCATACTGAGTTCTTAAAGGGATATTACTCTTGAAGCAATCATACAACAGATGAATTCTCTATTAATAAACAGAATTCATCACATGCTAAGATTTTACCTCCCGTATTGATTGTGGTGCATTCATGGAATCCTTTGGACCCAAAAGGTTCTTAATTCCTTTTATGGCTTCTTCTCTTCTCTTCTGCCTGAATGATTTCTCCTCATCACAGAGTGCCATGCTGAATCTCAGATCAGCTGAAGAACTGAAAGGAAAATGGAGAGATTGCAATTAAATATGGTTACAAAAACCACAAGAGGATTGAGAGAGTTGCAGTACAATCTTTTCATTAACAGAATTGAAAGGGAAAAGCTCAAATGGCTCAAGTAGTCTTTCGACCCTGAAATTATATTACACCCTTCAAACTATAGGGGTTCAATTTCCTCTGACAGTAGCCTCATGAATGCATTTTCATAAAATTCTTTTGTAAGAAGAAATTAAGCCCCAAGCAGTTAAAAATGCTGAGTGGTCTCAACATTCTAAAAGGTACAACACCTATTGGGGCAAAGTGAACATGATGTCATGTTACCCAATGTTAAAGGGTCAGCTACAGCAATAATGAAATACCCAGCTTTGAAACCACACAGTGGGAAAAAAAAAGTTCAATGGGAAAGAACGTAGATAAGATTTGAAAAACATCAACAAGGTGATTGAAGAGAAATTAAATTAATTATCAAAGATTATGAAAAGAAATAGAAAGTATTCTACAGACAAATAAATAACAAAAGGAAAATCAAGATAGATAGGGCCACTAAGGGGTGCACATGATAAATTCCCAGTTAATTATAGTGAAATGGCTGAAATATCGAATAGTTATTTTGCAGCACTTTTTACCAGGAGAACTAACAAGGTGGGCATGATATTAGATGAAAAGACCAAGAGTGGTATCAAGACATTTAAGGTGGGGGGGGGGGGGGGGGGATAATTGATAAACTAGACAATCTTGAGAGGATAAAACCTTGGATTTGAATCGATTATACATGAGCATACTCAAAGAAGCTAAGGAAGACATAGCAGAGACACTAAAATTAATAGTGCCAGAGGACTGGTGAAACAGATACTGTTATTTCGATATTCAAAAAGGGAGACAGAATACATCCAGAGAACTATGGACCAGTTAGCTTAACTCTAGTGGTAGGGAAGATATTGGAATCTTTACTCAAAGATATAACAGAAAATCATATAGAAACCAAAAATAGCACAAATTTCAAAAGGGAAGACGAAAGGTCATCAACCTGAAACGTTAACTCTGTTTCTCTCTCCACAGATGCTGCCAGACCTGCTGAGTATTTCCAGCACTTTTTATTTTTATTTCAGATTTCCAGCAACCGCAGTATTTTGCTTTTATTTCAAAAGGGAAAGTCTTGCTTGGCCAACCTTATTGAATTTTCTGCAGAAGTAACAAAAACAATAGACAAGGGTACTGCATTGGATGTACTTTACGTGGGCTGGGATTTTACTAGCCCATTGAATATGAGCAGGGAGGTGGGAGGGGTGGGAAAATAGCAGCAAAAGACGTCAGGAAGGAAGCCCAATGTGTCGACAGCGCTAGGGGCTATTCCCAGCAGCGGGAACAGCCGCCTCTTTAAGTTAATTAATTGGCCTACTGATGGCCATTTTGCTGGGTGTTGGAATGGTCCCCTGCTGCGTGGGGAGTCTGTCAGCTGCATTAAGGTGGCCTCCTAGTGGCCTTCCGTTTGTGGGTTGGGGGGAGGGGATGAGGGGAAGAGAGGGCTTCCATTCTAGAGGCTCCATGGCCCCAGGAGGGGCACCCCAGCAGCAAAGCCTGTCCCCATGGCCCCGACACCAGTGCTGGAGGGTTCACCCTTCCGATCAATTGGACCTGCCTGCCTGGCCCATCAATAAATCTCCTACCAGCCCTTCGAGGGTGCCTCAAGATGGAGGAACTTCCTCCTTCTCCTTGCAGCCTCTGCAGTGGCCACTTCACTTGGTGGTGCTGCCGAGGCTGCAGAGCTGCAAGCCCTCTGACTGGCCTTTTAATTGGCTGCTGCCAGTAAGATTGCCACTGCGGTCCCGCTTTCTGCCCGCACAAGCTCAGGACCCATGTTTAGTCCTGAAGTCAGGACTCAGCCTGTGCTGCTAAGATCCCGGCCCTGGACTTTCAAAAGGCCTTTGCTAAAGTAATACACAGAAGACTCACGACTAAGCTCAGAGCACGTAGAGTCAGGGGCCAAATAGTCTCATGAGATGTGTGGTGATAGGACATAGGTTTGTGCCACTGTCTCAGGTTCAGTTTGAACCATCAGTTTTAACTGCATCATCTAAAGAGGGCACCGAGCCCTTAGCATGTTTCTGCTGAGAGCTTTAGGAGGAATCCAGTAGCTGAGCAATGCCCAGGCAATTATCATACACCTCCAAGTAGCCATCTCAAGAGCTGCATGGGTAGTGGTCTAAGAGCAGACTACCAGGACTGGCTTGATGTCAAGCACAGTGATACTCAAAGGGAAGAAAGAAGCAGAAATTAAAATATGATAGAGGAATAATTACAGGATGGTTTATAAAAGTCATAGGATAGAATATGGAGTTTTACAGGAGTTCTAGACCAGCAATATGTGACAGGATTATACACTCTCATGTGAATATAGCAAGATTTTACCCAAAAGTGCTGAAGTGATGGCCTAAAGCCAAACCAACAGAAAGAGTGAATAAAATTTTCAAAACTTCCCCAGCCCTGCAAGATTTAGGTTAGGAAACTTATAAACAATTGAAACATTTTCCTAATTGAGACACACCCAAAAATACCAGATTAATCTTTAGGTTTTAATAAAGCAAACAATTAATTTCTCCAGAAGAGGAAGGTTAACAAAATGCATTGAAAATAACTGGAACTGCTTCTAAAAATACACCGATTACAAGAATGTGAATGAGAGTTCAGATTGAAGACTGTGGGTGTGGTAGCTCAAACTACTTAAGAGGAGCAACGTAGATGTACAAAGCAATTTATCAGCCAGGTTTGGTTCAATTATTCAAAAGCTGACATGTTGGCTGCCACAGTAAGTTCACATAGACTTCAGTTGTGGGGCTATTTGGAATATAAATCTTATTTTCGAGAAAAATATACAATGTTGTCACAGCAGATTTGTGTATATTTCTTGAGCTGTATCGTGACAAGGTCCCCTATAAAGAGAACTTAACAAATTTGTGTGATCATCACTGAGAAGTATCCCTCATTACCACCCAGCAACATAAGAGTCTCTGTGGTTACAAAATTTTGATGCCATGGGTGCCGTTTTGGTTGAAACCGGTCATCCATGCTGCACATGCAAACTTTTGTTATTTTGCTGAGAGCATTAGGAGTGTGGTCCGGATTTATACAGAGTAGGCAGATCATGATATCAGTCAGTGTATAACATTGATTTGATTGTAGCAGTGCCATTTTCATCCTCAATGCTCTACCTAATGCCCTCTTTTAAAGGTGCACAGCTGAACATGCATTGAACAACAAGAAGGAGCCTCCACCAGCACTGCTTGAAGGGATCATCAACTACTTTCAGGCTAGTTGCTGACTGATTTCTACTGGCTCAGCTTGAGTTTGTAGAAGTGCTGCGAGTTTTCTAGTGCTGTTGAAAGTTGATGAAGTTGGCAGAGAGTGGGGTTGCATGTGGAGAAGGCCTTGCTTCTTACTTCAAGGTTTCTGGTCAGACCACTTGCTCCTAGTCATTGGTGCTGTAGTTACTATCTCCCTTGGCCTGCAGCATGACAGGGAGATTGAACAACACAGAGGAGGGCAAAGTGTTCACAGACAGAGGCAGAGGAGTGGGAGAAAGGCTCTCAGCAGATGGCCATATCCACCCAGGGTCTTCAGGGAGCATTTTTCTTACCTCAACCTCAGCGAGGGACAGTATGGATGATGTCTCCATTTTAAGAACGAGATGCTCATGGAAATCTGCTACCTCTTTCAGGCAGACCTTCAGCCTCACAGCAGGGTGAAGGTGGCACTGCCAGTGGCTGTGACAGTGACCATGGTCATGAATGTCTTCACATCGAGATCCTTCCAGGTTGAAGCAGGCGACAGCTCCAACATCTCGCATCAACTACTGTATAAGTGAGGTGACTGAAACTTTTTATGACAGGAGAGGGGGGTACATTGAGTTCTCTCTGACCAGAGAGAAGCAGGTGGAGCATGCACATGTCTACACCAGGATAGCAGGCTTCTCCATGGTGCAGGATGCCATTGACTGCACACACGGGGCTTTATGGGCAATACATCTAAATGCAGAGCTATACCGCAACCGATAAGGCTTCCACTCCCTGAATGTGCAGTTGGTGTGCGACCATGCTCAGCAAATCATGCAGGTGGATGTATCCTAGCAGCAGTCAAGATGCCGTTATTCTGTGCTAGTCCGCTGTTCCATCAGTATTTGAGCCACCATGTCAACATGGCTGCTGGACGACAAGGGCTATCTGCTGACTGCCTGGCTCATGACTCCGGTGCACAACCTAACCGCACATGGGCAGCATGCATACAATGAGAGCCAAGCTGCCACAAGAGACATTACTGAACAGACCACTGGGTTGGTCAAGTAACACTTCTGTTGCCTGGACTGATCTGGAGGAGCCATGCAGTACTCACCAGAGCACGTACCACAATTCATCTTGGTCTCTTATCATCCACAATCTTGTCATAAATGAGGGCACAGCCCTTGCTACTATGTATAAGGCAAGCAGTGGAAGAGAAAGAGGAGGAGGAAGAGGAAGAACAGGAGAAAGGGAGGAGGAAAACAACACATACCCTTTCCAGTCGGGCTTTGTGTGACTGGCTCATCCAACTGCTGTACCAGTGAACACAACACCAATTCTCCATTCAACAAAAGTCCCAAACCTCACCTTCCCTCTGTCACTGACCATCACAGCATCCTCTTGGCCATAATGCTGATATAAAAACCACCACAAAACAACCATTCCAAACCAACTTTATCATACAAACCATCCAATACTCCATCCAAAAGTCATCCAGTCACCCTTGTGCATTCCCTTAGTGTCAGTCTTTCGTGTGCCTTGGCCTGTCCTAGTGCTCCTGTGCAGTGTTACCCCAGTGGCTGTAGCATGGCTGCTGGAAGGCTGCTGATTTTCAGTGAGACACTGCAGATGGTCTCGAAGGACAACCTCAAGCAGCTCTGGTGCTAGAAGTCCTGGCTTCGGACTGCATCACCTCGACATGGGTGGCAGCAGTCTGGGCTGGCTGTCAGGCAACAGCAAGGGTGACAGAGTGACAGGGGAGGGAGAACGAATGCTGTTATCCTGAGCAAGGACAGCAGGTTCATGCTCCATGGAGCCACTGCCACTTCCCCAGAGAAGCCTCAGCAACCCTAGTAATCTGCTGGAGGATAGATTCCTGAACTGTTGAGACCCTGAAAGTCCCTATGAGCAATACCATCTACAACCATGATGGCAACAGTCTGAGCCTGTGTGGCACCAAGCTTAGCTTGCATGTTAACCAGCTGAGATTGTATGACTTTAATCTGAGCTTCCACTGCAGAACTCAAATTTTGAGTGGCCTCTGCTTATGCTGCAATGGATGCTGAGACACCGACCATCAGATACTGCATTATGGTTGGTTTGCAAGTGTTCTCATGGAGTTGGCTACCACTTCCACATTGGAAAGGATGGGCTCCAAGCTCTGTGCAATGCCCTGTGCCAGTCTCCAAGCTCTGTGCAATGCCCTGTGCCAGTTTCCTCCATGCTCCTTGACAGTAACAGCAGGCTTTCTGGCAAGCCTGCCAAAGCAGCAAGCATTTCATTGTGCCTTTTTCTGTGTGATGCCTCATCGAAATCCTCATCGGAGTCCTTTGCAGCAGAAGTTGTGTACGACATTGCCCTCCAGGGGACTGGCACCTGCACGATCTTTTCCCCCTTCCCTGGTTTCAGGGCACTTGCGTCCACTGAGTCACCACGTGCAGATTTCACCTCAATGTTACCTTATAAAGTATACACAGTATCAGTATCTGAGCTGGAGGCTGTGAGTGTGAGATCAAATGATACTGTTTCATCATCATCAATCTCTTATTCCTCTTGTACTTCAAGCTCCTGCACCGCTGCTTGACCAGGTGGCAGTTCTTGGTTATCTGAAAGGAGAAAGGCACAAGCATAGGGTTATGGTCAGGGATGTGAGGGGAAAAGAAGAGTGGTGCTTACACCATCTACAGCTTATAAATCAGGAGAGACTGTGGGATGAGGAGGAAATGGGAGTTGAGAAGGAGGATTAGATAGGAACACGCGATCATCTTCGATGATTTCATCCCCGCTGTTGACCAAGGCCTCAGTCATGGCCACTCTAATGATGGTGAGCACAGTCTCCTCCTGTGGGGCAAGATGATAAATCCTTGCCTGCTCCCCGCTGGCTAGTTTCTGCTGCTTGTAGTTGTGCGCTACTTGTCCAACAAAAGAGAGGGAAGTGTGTCAGTGCATGTGGTGCAATGGCTGGAATTTTGCGTGGAGGCGGAGACCCCGCCCACCGGCTTAAAAGTTGGTGGCGAGCTCACCTCCGCCGGGCCTGGAAGCCACACAGCGATTTTGCGTGGCCCAGGCCCTTAACTGGCCTTGGGAGGGACCTCTGATACCAAGAGCTGCAGGCCAATCAGCAGGCTGGCAGCTCTTCAGTCCTAGCAGCGTCACTGGGAGCAGTGGCCACTGCTGGTACTGCATCCAGCCAGAGGAGTGGCATGGAGACTGGCCCTGAAAAAGATAAGTGGGGTTTCGGGCCTTGCCGGGCTGGGCCCCGGCGAGGGGGTGTGGGTCAATCAGAAGGGCAGGGGGAGGTGCTTTAGCAGGTGCAGCCCTTTGTGGGGTACAGGGTGCCCGATCAGGAGGGTTCCCTCCACCCCCACCACTGCAAGGAGGCCGCCAAGTATTACTGGGAGACCTCCTCAGCTGTCGAAGCGCCCGCCCGCCGCTGGTAAAATATCAGCGGCGGCACGAGGAGGCCCTTAAGTGGCAATTAATTGGCCACTTTAGGGCCTCTATTGGCCTGGGGCGTAAAATTCTGGTCAATGTGTTTTGGTGGTGTGCCTGCCACAGTTGAATGGCTGGTAGTGTGTGCAAGCTGTGAGATTTGAAGCTTGCAGGAGTGCTAAGTGTGTGACGGTGAAGTGAGGCTATTAATATGATGTATGAGTCATTCTTAAGAGAAATTGCTGTTAGGTGAGTGAAGGAGGTGTAGTGAATGGAGTACTGTGTGAAACTCGTGTTTCAGTTGTAAGGATATGGCATTTAAGAAGCCTTCACTGACCTTGACCAACTGTGTGAGGTCATTGAATTTCTTTTGGTACCACCTCCTGGTCCTTGGGGCCAGACTGCTGGCATTGACAGCAATGGTTATCTGCTCCCACTGCCTTCACAGTGTCTGTCTGGAGTGTTTCCTGGTCCACCGTGGATACAGAACCTCTCTCCTCCTGTCCACCTCCAGCGTCAAGGCCTCTAATGCTCCTTGGAGAACCTTGGAGCACGCTCTCTACCCTGTTGCACCACATTTACTCTTCTTCCTGCTCAGCATGTCTTCCACAGCCACTTTCAGTACCTGCTGCAGCCAGAATGCACCTCCCCTTTAGGAGGTGCAGACTGGCTTTAGGTGATGCTAGCTTCGCACAAACCTAGGTCCCCTGATAAGTCGTCCAGCAACTTAACAGTGCATTTAGCACTGGGATGCACAAAGTTTGTGTGCTGCCTACATCAGAAGGAATGGGCATGGATTAATTGTTTATCACGATCTCCATGCCTGTTTTTGGGCCTTATCCAATTCTTGTCCTCTGTGCTTCTCCTATGTAAACATTGCACTGTATCTACACAATTTGGCCACAGGTTGCCTGTGGAATTAATTTGACAGACCAATCCCTGCCATTTCCTTGGAGAACTTCCTGTTTCACCTACTTCCGGTGAAGTTATGATGGTGAAACAGGAGCAACTCTTAAAAATTCCTAGCACAGGTTATTTTTTCTTCAACTCATTTTTTTTTGTCAGGTAAATAAAGTTTAAATGACTAAATCTGGGACTTAAATATTACCTTAAAAATTAATGTCTCGCTAAACCAAACTCTATTTGTTCCTACTAAATGATGTTTTTTCCACCTCCTGCTTTTTACATGGAGTACCACATCTCATTCTCTCTGCCTCACATGCCTGTTTCACATGGTCACAACAATGCACTCCCAACTTCCTCCCTTTCCCTACTCTCACTCTCCCTTTCACCCTAGAGTCAAATTCCATACTTCATTCCCTCCTTTAACTCCCTCACTCCTGCTATCTCCTGACCCCTTTCTCACATTCCTTTCCTCCCTTCCCTTCTCTTATCTCCCTCCTCCTCTATCTTTCCACATCCCTTATGCACCTTATCTCTCCCCATCTCCACACTACCATTTCCCCTCCCCTCCACATTGGTAGCTTCCATTATAAGGTGTGTCTCCAGGTGTGTCCATTCCTTGGACACAGAAAATCTTAAAATAAGGACAAAATGTATGACTTCAAAATGACGCCTGAATTAAGTCTGCTCACCCTGGTTAAATTATCCTGACCTCTATCCCCACTCCACTTTGACTTGTCTTCCCTTGTGCAGCACCACAGGAGATCAACTTGTATGATATATTGGCTCAGTTTTCTCAGCTGCCTCTCCTAAAGGCAAGCCTCAGTCCTGGATATTGTCCACAGCCCTTTAGCACCTGAATAACATGCTCAATCTTCACATGAGCCGACATTAGAATTAGAACATTACAGCGCAGTACAGGCCCTTCGGCCCTCGATGTTACGCCGACCTGTGAAACCATCTGACCTACACTATTCCATTTTCATCCATATATCTATCCAATGACCACTTAAATGCCCTTAAAGTTGGCGAGTCTACTACTGTTGCAGGCAGGGCGTTCCACGCCCCTACTACTCTCTGAGTAAAGAAACTACCTCTGACATCTGTCCTATATCTATCACCCCTCAACTTAAAGCTATGTCCCCTCGTGTTTGCCATCACCATCCGAGGAAAAAGACTCTCACTATCCACCCTATCCAACCCTCTGATTATCTTATATGTCTCTATTAAGTCACCTCTCCTCCTCCTTCTCTCCAACGAAAACCTCAAGTCCCTCAGCCTTTCCTCGTAAGACCTTCCCTCCATACCAGGCAACATCCTAGTAAATCTCCTCTGCACCCTTTCCATAGCTTCCACATCCTTCCTATAATGCGGTGACCAGAACTGCACGCAATACTCCAGGTGCGGTCTCACCAGAGTTTAGTACAGCTGCAGCATGACCTCATGGCTCCGAAACTCGATCCCCCTACTAATAAAAGCTAACACACCATATGCCTTCTTAACAGCCCTATTAACCTGGGTAGCAACCTTCAGGGATTTATGCACCTGGACACCAAGATCTCTCTGTTCATCTACACTACCAAGAATCTTCCCATTAGCCCAGTACTCTGCATTCCTGTTACTCCTTCCAAAGTGAATCACCTCGCACTTTTCCGCATTAAACTCCATATGCCATCTCTCAGCCCAGCTCTGCAGCCTATGTCCCTCTGTACCCTACAACATCCTTTGGCACTATCCACAACTCCACTGACCTTAGTGTCATCCGCAAATTTACTAACCCACCCTTCTACACCCTCTTCCAGGGCATTTATAAAAATGACAAACAGCAGTGGCCCCAAAACAGATCCTTGCGGTACACCACTAGTAACTAAACTCCAGGATGAACATTTGCCATCAACCACCACCCTCTGTCTTCTTTCAGCTAGCCAATTTCTGATCCAAAGCTCTAAATCACCTTCAACCCCATACTTCCATATTTTCTGCAATAGCCTACCGTGGGGAACCTTATCAAACGCCTTACTGAAATCCATATACACCACATCCACTGCTTTACCCTCATCCACCTGTTTGGTTACCTTCTCGAAAAACTCAATAAGGTTTGTGAGGCACGACCTACCCGTCACAAAACCGTGCTGACTATCGCTAATGAACTTATTCTTTTCAAGATGATTATAAATCCTATCTCTTATAACCTTTTCCAACATTTTACCCACAACCGAAGTAAGGCTCACAGGTCTATAATTACCAGGGCTGTCTCTACTCCCCTTCTTGAACAAGGGGACAACATTTGCTATCCTCCAGTCTTCCGGCACTATTCCTGTCGACAATGACGACATAAAGATCAAGGACAAAGGCTCTGCAATCTCCTCCCTAGCTTCCCAGAGAATCCTAGGATAAATCCCATCTGGCCCAGGGGATTTATCTATTTTCACACTTTCCAAAATTGCTAACACCTCCTCCTTGTGAACCTCAATCCCATCTAGCCTAGTAGCCTGAATCTCAGTATTCTCCTCGACAACATTTTCTTTCCCTACTGTAAATACTGACGCAAAATATTCATTTAACACTTCCCCTACCTCCTCTGATTCCACACACAACTTCCCACTACTATCCTTGATTGGCCCTAATCTAACTCTCGTCATTCTTTTATTCCTGATATACCTATAGAAAGCCTTAGGGTTTTCCCTGATCCTATCCGCCAATGACCTCGTGTCCTCTCCTTGCTCTTCTTAGCTCTCCCTTTAGATCCTTCCTGGCTAGCTTGTAACTCTCAAGCGCCCTAACTGAGCCTTCACATCTCATCCTAACATAAGCCTTCTTCTTCCTCTTGACAAGCGCTTCAACTTCTTTAGTAAACCACGGCTCCCTCGCTCAACAACTTCCTCCCTGCCTCACAGGTACATACTTATCAAGGACACGCAGTAGCTGCTCCTTGAATAAGCTCCACATTTCGATTGTTCCCATCCCCTGCAGTTTCCTTCCCCATCCTACGCATCCTAAATCTTGCCTAATCGCATCATAATTTCCTTTCCCCCAGCTATAATTTTTGCCCTGCGGTATATCCCTGTCACCGGACATGGTGAACATAAGAACAAAACAACAGAAGAAATAGGAGCAGGAGTAGGCCTTTTGGCCCATTGAGCCTGCTCCACCATTCAATAAGATTGCTGATCTGATTGTGGCCACAACTCCACTTCCTGCCTACCCCGCTGCCCTGCCGCCTCCCCCCCCCCCCACACCACCAATAACCTTCGACTCCCTTGTAGATCAAAAATCTGTCCAGCTCAGCCTTGAGTATATTCAATGGCCCATCCTCCACTGCTTTCTGGGGAAGAGAATTTCAAAGATTAACAATCCACAGGGAAGAAATATCTGCTCATCTCTGTCTTAAATGGGAGACCCCTTATTTTGAAACTATGCCCCCTAGTTCTAGATTCCCCCACGAGGGGAAACATCCTCTCAGCATCTATCCTGTTAAACCGCTTCAGAATCTTATATGTTTCAAAACGATCAGCTCTCACTCTTCTAAACTCCAACGAGTATAGGCCCAACCTGCTCAACCTTTTCTCGTAAGACAACACCTTCATCCCTGGAATCAACCGCAATAGGGCGGCACAGTGGCGCATTAGAGTGGCACAGTGGCGCAGTAGGGCGGCACAGTGGCGCAGTGGTTAGCACCGCAGCCTCACAGCTCCAGCGACCCAGGTTCGATTCTGGTTACTGCCTGTGCGGAGTTTGCAAGTTCTCCCTGTGACCGTGTGGGTTTTTGCCGGATGCTCCGGTTTCCTCCCACAGCCAAAGACCTGCAGGTTGATAGGTAAATTGGCCATTATAAATTGCCCCTAGTATAGGTAGGTGGTAGGGGAATTGAGGGAAGGTGGGGATGTGGTAGGAATATGGGATTAATGTAGGATTAGTATAAATGGGTGGTTGATGTTCGGCACAGACTCGGTGGGCCGAAGGGCCTGTTTCAGTGCTGCATCTCTAAATAAATAAATAAAAACCTAATGAACCTTCTCTGAACTGCCTCCAATGCAAGTATATCACTCCAGGTGTGGTCTCACCAATGCCCTGTACAACAGGTAATTCCATATTGTAAGAAGGTGGGTACATGGGATTGAGATCAAACATAAAAGGCAAGTTTATTATGTCTTAAAAGTCTTTCTCTGCTCTTTCAAAATACTTGCATCCTTCATAGAGCACGAGTTAGAATTTCCACAGGGGTTCCTCGATTGACTGCCGTAACTTTGGCAGAAACCATGGAGAAACGGCACAAATGACAATTTGCACCATTTTTCCAGAGTCTCTGCTGCTCTTCTGTTCAGGTTACAGCAGGAGATCAGGGATCCACCATGGAAATTACTGATATATATATTTAAAGCAATCACATCTAGTTTTCACATTCAATCACAAAGAGAGCTTGTCTGTAAACTTCAGTTTTATCAGGATACGTACCAAACTTCTAAATACATGTCCAAAAATACAGTGGTCACCTGGAAAAAATTAAATGAAGTGATTAGTATGGAGTCTGGAGTCAGAGGTGCAGCGTAACAATCACCTATAAGTGTCTGTGGCAACTGAGGTATACTGGGAACTGAAAGCCAACTGAGCAAAATCATAATTGTTTTAAAATTTTCTCCCCATCTGCTGATAGCTGTGGTTTCCAAACTGGGGCATAAACTGGGACAGCAAGTCCTGGCAGGCTATTCTACCACAGAATGCATCGGGGCATGCCCAATTACTCAACACTCACACATATGCACTTTTAGCAGAGTTATTCGGGAGTAATTGAAAGTGGGGACACTGGCTGATTTTTCATATCCATAGACCAGGCTGCTGAGGCCATCCTGTAGTGCCCTCTACTGCTGCTCCAGCTGAGATCTGCAAATCAGCAGAACAGGAATTGATCCCAGAAGCTTCCAGTTTTTACAACTTAAAGTTGCATGGAGCCAAATGGGCAATTAACAAAGTATTTAAAAAATGCCCTCCCACCATCCTCCCTCCCCGATCCTGGATGCAGATCCATCAAGAGCTGAAACCTTGACCAGATCAAACTGAGACAAGAAATAATTCACCAGCTCCACAGGTCTGTAAGAATAAGCTGCAACTGTGAAACAAGACTGAAGAATTAGTTATAATTACTTCTAATTATCGCGCAGAATTCTTATATGAGAGAGAGAGAGAGAGAGAGAGAGAGAGAGAGAGAGTGAGAGAGAGAGAGAGAGAGAGAGGTTAATTTGAGCTTCTCTCAAATATCTCCCAGCAACAGGATACATCCTGGCTTTGGCAAGAGACCTGGGATGCTGAATGCTGCCAGACCCAGAAAGTGACCTAAATTTTGGGTAACAACCAAATAAGTTTGCAGCACAGAAGGATGTCATTTGACCCTTTGTTTAAGTCTGTTCTTTTCCAGAGAAATCCAAAACTATTCTCAATGCCCTGCTCTCTTTCACTGCTTCAAATGCTTATCCAGTGTTTGCTTTTTTAAAAAATGCAACGGCCACTTGCCTCAACAAGCCCAAGGCAAAGCATTCCAATGTGCAACTCCGAGGAACATAATTTATAGTAACCTTTCAATTCACTTTCTTAATGGCAATTTTAAATCAAATATTTCATCACTGACTTCCCAATCAGATAAAACAGTCTCTTTCATCCTGTCAAAGTCCTTCATAATTTTAAAAACCTCCAATTAAATACCTAAGCCTTCGCTGCTCCAATGGAAATTGCCCCCGTATCCCAAGCCTCTCCTCAAAACTAAAGGTTTACATCTTGATATCAACTTTCTTAAATGAGACAGGAAGGAAACGTATTTTGGAAAAAGCAGGTAATAAATGATGAAAAGAAATGTTTTGTCATGGATGACAGATGACTGAAGGGATGCATCAATGAGCACTTGCAGATGAAGTGAATGCTTGCGGTTTCAGTTATAGCTTTTTTTTTGAGGAAAAATGATTGAAAAATGCTCTGATGTTCCTGGAGATCAGGTGGTTTCAGAGCTTATTCCAGCCAGAAATTCAAATAAGGCCACTTTGAAGGCAATTACCATATTTATTCAATACGTCGTCAACTGGTGTTTCTACGATTCAAAGTCTTACTCAGTACTGCCACATTCTTATTCCATTCTGTTACCAAGAAATAATAGACAATGATCAGCTAGTTTTCTCCTGAAGTTGGAGCTTCTCTTCCAACTTCACTCCTCTATTTTCTTTAAAATGCCTACAATGAAGACCACCACTGTAGCTGAGAAACACTGAGAAGGTAAAATACATCCAGAAGTAAGGGTTAGGCAACGTCAAGCTTAGCTTTAAAGACTTATGGATTATCGGAGTAAGGATAGTCTGAAAGGGGAATAGAATTCCATAGTTTTGAGTCCTGGGAAAGAAAAGGGTTAGACTGGTCCATTCCCTTCCCACTTTACAAATTGCTCTGCATGTACTGAATTCGTTGTAGAGAAGCTATATGAATGTCTTTTGGCAAAATTAAGTTCTCACAATTATAACTGTTAAATTGTTCACCCACATTTTGTCCATATGCTTTTTCCAATTCAAACTGTGCTTTACCTCCCTCAGACTCTTCATTATATTCATCTCCCCTCCTACTCTGAACCAAACGCTGATCACACCTTAATTAAAAGCAAAATACAGCAGATGCTGGAAATCTGAAATAAAAACAAGAAATGTTGAAAATACTCAGCAGTTCTGGCAGCATCTGTGGAGAGAGAAGCAGAGTTAACATTTCAGGTCAGTGATCCTTCTTCAGAACTAGCAAATATTAGAAATGTAAAAGGTTATAAGCAAGTAAAGAGGGGGTGGGGCAAGAGATAACAAAGGAGAAGGTGTAAATAGGACAAGGTCACAGAATAGCTGACCAGAAGGTCGTGGAGCAAAGACAAACAATATGTTAATGGTGTGTTGAAAGACAAAGCATTAGTACAGATAGGGTGTTAACGGACTGAATATTGAACAGCCGCAAGTACAAACATGAAAAAAAACAATGGGTAAGCAAACTGAACAAACTAAGATGAAATAAAATAAAATAAATACAAAAAAAATTATAAAACAAAAAAGGGAAAAGAAAAAAAAACTAAAAATGAAAGTAAAATGGGGGCCAGTCAGGCTCTGAAATTATTGAACTCAATGTTCAGTCCGGCAGGCTGTAGTGTGCCTAATCGGTAGATGAGATGCTGTTCCTCGAGCTTGCGTTGATGTTCACTGGAACACTGCAGCAATCCCAGGACAGAGATGTGAGCATGAGAGCAGGGGGGAGTGTTGAAATGGCAAGCAACCGGAAGCTTGGGGTCCTGCTTGCGGAATGAGCGGAAGTGTTCCGCAAAGCGGTCACCCAGTCTGCGTTTGGTCTCCCCAATGTAGAGGAGACCACATTGTGAGCAGCAAATACAGTATACTACATTGAAAGAAGTACAAATAAATCACTGCTTCACCTGAAAGATGTGTTTGGGGCCTGGGAAAGTGAGGAGGAGGTGGTAAATGGGTAGGTATTACACCTCCTGCGTTTGCAGGTGAAGGTGCCATGGGAAGGGGACGAGGTGGTGGGGGTAATGGAGGAGTGGACCAGGGTGTCACAGAGGGAACGATCCCTTCGTGCTTACCCACTGTTTTTTTTTCATGTTTGTACTTGCAGCTGTTCAATTTTCATTATTAACATTAACACCCTATCTGGACTAATGCTTTGTCTTTCAACACACCATTAACATATTGTTTGCCTTTGCTCCACGACCTTCTGGTCAGCTATTCTGTGACCTTGTCCTAATTAAACCTTCTCCTTTGTTATCTCTTGCCCCACCCCCGCTTTACTTGCTTATAACCTTTTACATTTCTAATATTTGCTAGTTCTGAAGAAGGGTCACTGACCTGAAGTGTTAACTCTGCTTCTCTCTCCACAGATGCTGCCAGACCTGCTGAGTATTTCCAGCATTTCTTGTTTTTATTTCTGATCACACCTTACTTTATCTTATGCTCCGTACTTCTCTGTTTCTATTCCATGCTAATTTCCTTTCTCCCTCTTTCTAACCTGAAGCTGCAGACCTGCTAATTAGAATGCTAGAGCTAACAGCTTCAATATACTGGAAGACTATAACATCCATCACCAGAAGTGGCTCAGATGCACCACTCCTGATTGAGTTGGCAAAGTCCTGAAGGAAATATTTGCCAGAGTGGGCCTGCGGCAGGTGGAGAGATAACCAACACAAGGGAAAAAACCTACTTGTCCTCATCCTCGCCAAAATACTTGTCACAGATGCAGCTTTTCATGTTAGTCTTGGTAGGAGTGATCACCACACAGTCCTTGTGGAGACAAAGTCCTGTCCTCACACTAAGGATGCACTCCATTGTGTTATGTGGCACTGCCAGCATACTAAATGGGATAGATTCCGAATGGATCTAGCAGCTCAAAACTAGGCATCCATGAGGTGCTGTAGGCCATCAGCAGCAGCAGACTTGCAGTCAATTGCAATCTGTAACCTCATGGCCCAGCATATCCCTCACTTTACTCTTACCATCAAGCCAGGAGAACAGCCCATGCTTCAATAAGGAGTGAGAAGAGCATGCCAGGAGCAGCACCAGGCATAACTAAAAATAATTTGTCAATCTGGTGAAGCCACAACGCAGGACTACTTGCATGCTAAACAGCAGAAGCAGCATGCTACAGATGAAGCAAAGCGATCCCAAAACCTAAGATCAGATCAAATCTCTGCACTCTTGTCACATCCAGTCGTGAATGGTAGTGGACAATTAGCAACGAACTGGAGAAGGAAGCTCCATGAACATCCCCATCCTCAATTATGGTGGAGCCCAGTACACGAGTTCAAAAGATAAGGCTGAGGTATTTACAACAACCTTCAGCCAGAAATGCCAAATGGATGATCCATCTCGGCCTCCTCCTGAGGTTCCCAGCATCATAGATGTCTGTCTTCAGCCAAATTTGATTCACGCTACGTGACAGCAAGAAATGGCTCAGTGTACTGGCTACAACAAACGCTACGGGCCCTGACAACATCCCATTGGAGTGCTGAAGACTTGTTCTCCAGATCTAAACACACCCTTAGGCAAGCTGCTCCAGTACAGCTACAACACTGTGAAAAATTGCCCAGGTACGTCTTGTCCAGAAGAAGCAGGATAAATCCAAACTGGCCAATTACCACCCCATCAGTCTACTCTCAATCATCAGCAAAGTGATGGAAGGGGTCATTGACAGTGCCACCAAACAGCACTTACTCAGTAATAATATGCGCACTGATGCCCAGTTTGGATTCCATCAGGACCACTCAGCTTGTGATCTCATTACAGCCTTAGTCCAAACATGGACAAAACTGCTGAATTCCAGAGGCCAGAGTGTCTGCCCCGACATGAAGCATTTGACTGAGTGTGGCAGCACAATGGGAATCTGGGATAAAATCTCCACTGGTTGGAGTCATACCTAGCACAAAGGATGATGCTTGCGGTTGTTGGAGCCAATCATCTCAGCCCCAGGACATGGCTAGGCCCATCTTCAGCTGCTTCATCAATGACCTGTCCTCCAACATAAGGTCAATACTGAGGAAATTCACTGATGAGTACACAGTGTTCAGTTCCATTCGCAACTCCTCAGATAATGAAGTAGTCCGGGCCCGCCCCAATATTCAGCCTGAGCTGATAAGTGACAAGTAACATTCATGCCAGGCAATGATCACCTCCAACAAGAGAGAAAGTAACAATCCCTCACCAACAACTTCCTGGGGCGTACTATTGAACAGAAACTTAACTGGACAACCCAAATATACACTGTGGCTACCAGAGCATGTCAGAGGCTGGGATTTTTTCGGGGGTGGGTAACTCACTCCTGACTCCCTAAAGCCTGTCCACCATCTACAAGGCACAAGTCAGGAGCGTGATGGAATACACTCTACTTGCCTGGATGAGTGCAGCTCCAAAAACACTCAAGATGCTCAACACCATCCTGGCAAAGCAGCCTGCTTGATCGACACCCCATTCACTACCTTCAACATTCACTCCGTCTACCACCGGTGCACAGTGGCTGCAGTGTGTACCACCTACAAGATGCACTGCAGAAAGGCTTCTTCAACAGCACCTCCTGGACGCACAACCTCTGTCGCCTAGAAGGACAAGGCCACCAGGTGCATGGGAACACCACTACTTTCAGGTTCCGCTCCAAGTCACGCATTATCCTGACTTGTAAGCATATCGCCATTCCTTCATTGTTGCTGGGTCAAAATTCTGGGAATCTCTACCTAACAGGGAGTACCTTCACCACATGGACTGTAGCAATTCAAGAATGTGGCTCACCACCACCTTCTCAAGGGCAATTAGGAAAGGGCAATAAATGCTGGCTTTGCCATATCCCATGAAGGAATAAAAACATAGGATCCCATTTAACTATACAACCACTTGCTTGCCTTATAGGCTACTCTCTGTAATCATACTACACTTGATAGTATACTCTCACATCAGGACACATTTAATCTGGAGCAGGCACTGGCTGAGCTGTGGCTGAAGAAAACAAACAAAACCCAATAACTCCTGGTTAAATTGGATGATTCAGTTGAGTTACTACCTTGTGGTCATTGCTAGGCATTTGATAAAAGTGAGATCTCATTCTTTCCTATCTTGTTTTTTCTATCTTACTGATCTTTGTTTTATTATATGCTTCTTTCATCCCCAGTTTCCTCTTCTCCACCCAGAACTCATTGACGTCTGTTGTGGTATGATTCTATGACTACAGGCTGCCCTCCAGAATGTCACCCAAGTGGCCACGTTTTATGTAGACACTAAATTTTCGTCCTCCTCCTAATCCTCCTGCTTACCATTGCCTCAGACTTGTTCTGGGACTTGTACTGTGGCTTGGCTGCAGCATGTACTACCTAAAGGATGCACATCAGCAACTCACCATAGTTACTTTAAAAACATCTCCCTCCCCTCCAACCTTTACAAACAGGAAGGAGAAGAGCAGCAAGATTGTAGAATACCATTGCCTCGGAGACCCGACCGAAGTCACACGTCACCTTGACTTGGACATATATTGCTTTTCTTTCATGGGCCGGAATTTTACACCCTCCCATGGGAGTGGGCAGGAGGTGGGGGTGTAAAATTGTGTGGGACACAGGGGGTGCCATTTCCGTTGCCTTCCTGCCCCCACTGCAATTCTATGAGGCTCCTCTCACTGCCACTGGTATTTTACCCTGCGCCCCAGAGGGCTCCCCCAGCTGCACAAGCCACCCCAGCTGCAGTACCTCCCCCAGCCCTCCTGAACAACCCCCACCCCCCTCACCAGGGCCCAGCCGATTGTCCCCAGCAAGGCCAGAAACCTCACTCACTTTTATGGAGGCCGATGTCTACGGTCCTCTGCTGACTGGATGCAATCCCAGCAGTGGCCACCGCTCCCCCCACACCACCCCTCGCCACCAGCCCGCACTTTGTGTGGGGTGGGGGGGGGGCATAAAATTCCGGCCTATGAACGCATCCTCGCTGCTACCTTTGCCAATTTGATTTGTCCAATCGATATGAAGATTAAAATCATCCAGGATTATTGCAGTACCTTTCTTACAATCCCCAATTATTTTTTGATTTATACTCTGCCCTACAATGTAACTACTGTTCGGGGGCCTATAAACTACTTCCACCAGTGACTTCTTTCCTTTGCTATTTCTTATCTCCACCCAAACTGCTGCTACATTTTGATGTTCCGAGCCAAGATCATTTCTCACTACAGTACTGATCTCATCCTTTATTAACAGAGCTAACCCACCTCCTTTTTCTTTCTTCCTATCCTTCCAAAATGTCAAATACCCTTGGTTATTCAGTTCCCAGCCTTGGTCATCTTGCAACCATGTCTCTGTAACGGCTATCATATACCCATTTATTTCTATCTGTGCCATCAATTCATACATCTTGTTACGAATGCTGCATGCATTCAGATAAACAGTCTTTAATTCCATCATTTCAACATTTTTCCTTACTCTGACCTTATTTGCTGCTGCACTCATATGTTTGTATGCTCTTTTCCTTCCTCTCACACACTGGTTATCATTACCCTGCACCAGTGTCTTGTCCTTTCTCATTTACTTTCAAAATCTCTCCTCACATGAACCCTCCCCCCGTTATTATTTAATTTAAAGCTCTCTCTACAGCCCTCATTATATGACCCATCAGATCAATGGTTCCAGTACTGGATGCCAGTGCCCCAAGAATTGAATCTTATTTCTCCCACACCAATCTTTAAGCCATGCATTCAATTCTCTGATCTTATTTACCCTATGCCAATTTGCTCATGGCTCAGGTAATAAACTAGGGATTATTACCTTTGTGGTTCTGCTTTTTAATTTAGTCTCTAAGTGCTCAGACTCCCTCAGCAGAACCTCTTTCTTAGTCTTACCTATATCGCTGGTACCCACATGGACCACGACAATTGGATCCTTCCCACTCCAAGTTCCTCTCCAGCCTCGAGGAGATGTCCTTAACTCTGGCGCTGGGCAGGTAAGACAGCCTTTGGGACTCACGTTTTCAGCTGCACAGAACAGCTATCCTCCTAACTATACTGTCCCCTACTACTAATAAATTCCTTTTTACTCTCCCACTTGAATGGCCCCCTGCATCATGGTGCTGTGGCCAGTTTTCTCATCATCCCTGCTTTCATCCATTGCAAGAAGGTCGAACCTGTTGGACAAGTGAAGAGGCTGGGGCTCCTCCATTGCTACCTTCTGGATCAGCCAATTCATAACTGACTCTATCACACCTGGAATTTTCTTGGTTTGTATCACTCAGTCATACCCCAGGTGAACCTTTTATACATCGGGTCATCACATGTATAATCAGAACACTTTTTCATTGGAATGACTTAATCCATTTGGTACTGATATTATACCCCATCCAACTCTATTAACAGAATGTCAAGCAGGTATGAATGCATCTGCACTGATGTGAGTGAAAGATATCCTGAAGTCATTTATAATGCAGTGGAAAATAAGGATTACGTTACCTTCAGTACAATGGTTAACTCATTCCTCCAAAATTGCTTTGTGTGCTATTTTAACATGCTGTTAACCTGGTCACAATAAATGGTTAACCAGTTGTTTTTTGTTGTCTGGGCAGTAGAAATATGGGAAGAAAGATCTCATAAATGATTTGCACATGGAGTAACCTAAAAACCCTTCTAGGCACTAACCATTATACAATAAACAGCTGGAAGTTGTGTCTGATGCTCCACTGCTCTCAATCATTTAATATTAAGTTTGAATTCTGCATTCCAAATCCCCCATTTCCCCCCTTCTAGTGGCCAACTGTCACCCCCACTTGCCCCCAGTCATTGTTCTCGATCGTTAAACTGGGAATCCATATTTCAACATTGCTGTCTGACAGGATGATGGCTGCTGCAGAATGGGGCTGGTCACGTTTTCTGCTCATATACTGACATCTGGAAGATTCTACACTTCAATATTGAAATTTTTTTTGTTAATTATTGCCATCTAGCAAACCACCAATACATCAATCTCCAAACTCTGCATTCTTCTGATCAGTCCTTACTGCTTCCTCTTTTTCTTTCCTACCTCCCTACCTTGTGAAATGGAGTGTTTCACCCAGCAACAATGAAACCTGTACACCAATGGGGTGCAGAGTTCAGCTGCCTATCAGGGCTGATAAACAAAAATAAATTCGCTGAGAAAGGATCTCAACACCGTGCCACCTAATCTACTTGGGCCATCCTGCACAAACATGCAAATGAGAAAAATCTGAAAGGAGTACAGTTTCCTTTTGTAATAGGCCTCAGATCAGTAATGAAAGTTATGGGTTTGTATTTCCATCCCTTCCTGACTCATTCATCATCTGCCCCACATTTTAGCTGCACAGGGCCAGACAAGTAACAGAACAAGCGAAGAAACGTCCATCAAAAGAAGTCTAAATACTGGGACCTAATCCAACACCTCAATTTACTTTGGAAATGAGAAATCTTCATGGTGACCAATTGAAATGTTCAAGATTTTGCAAGGAATTGACAAAACTGATTTAGACCAATTGTTGACTAAGGGGAAGGGTTCAAAGTTATTCATGAAGTTGGGAATAAAGGGGAAATCAGATGGTACTTTTTCACCTAAGCGTAAGAGTAAGAGTTATAGAAGAAAGTAGTAGGGAAGGACATTGAGATAGACAGTATAAATAGGTTCAGGAGAAGATGCATTTCTGCAGAAAGAAGAATTAAGCAAGATATGATATAGTGAGAAGATGGTCAGCAGGGTTGATCTAGGATTATGGGATGTTCAATCTAATGTCCTTGTACAGTTATTTTTTTTAAAATCTTACCCTGTTGAAGACAAATGAAAATTCCTTCTTCCCTCCTACTTTAATGTTCTCTCCAATAATGAAGGAAGTAGTACCCAAGGTTTCATCCATCACATAATTAGCATCCATTAGAGTAATCTGTCAAGAAAATACATATCAAATTTTTCAAGCTCATCTGTACACAACAGAATACAGATAGGCCACATGCAAGCAACAGAACAAAGTAACTTCCCAATCTTTCCGACAGGACTGAATTCCTGATCCAAGCTCAAAATGTTCCCTCATTATTGGCTCCTCCCTTTTGTGATTTTTTTTTTAACCCTACTCCTGAAGGCACTGAACTATGATGACAGTAAAAATGCCACCTGTACTTTGCTCAAGTAGCCACTTTTCTTATGTGAGCCCTGAATGAGTTCAGGCAGGTTATTCACCCAAGAGCTCTACCCAATTGTATCCATATCTGACATCTACATTTCCAGCAAGAGTCGCTGAATACAAATCAAGAACAGAAACTCAACAAGATTATTTCACGCCTTAGCTCAAAGGTGAAAAAATTAGACCGTTAGACTGTTAATGACTGGATCAGAATATAATCCCAAAACAAAATTCTAGGAGAACATTATCAAAATGCTGAATACAATATGGGTGGCACAGTGGTGCAGTGGTTAGCACCGTAGCCTCACAGCTCCAGCGACCCAGGTTCGATTCTGGGTTGTGCCTGTGCGGAGTTTGCAAGTTCCCCCTGTGACTGCGTGGGTTTTTGCCGGGTGCTCCGGTTTCCTCCCACAGCCAAAGACTTGCAAGTTGATAGTTAAATTGGCCATTATAAATTGCCCCTAGTATAGTATATACCTAGTATAGGTAGGTGGTAGGGGAATTGAGGGAAGGTGGGGATGTGGTAGGAATATGGGATTAATGTAGGATTAGTATAAATGGGTGGTTGATGGTTGGCACAGACTCGCTGGGCCCAAGGGCCCGTTTCAGTGCTGTATCTCTAAATAAATAAATAAATATCAGAATGAAACCTAATGTGCAACAGGAGCCAGGGGGAATGCAGTTACTATATCAAGAACTGACACTAGTAACAATTTATACGTCAATTTTAACATCAAAGCAGTTTTCATAAGAGGGCTTGACTCTGGAAATTGGTGTTGGGCTAAACAGGTTAGGGAGGTGAACACATGGCTGAAGGAGTGGTGTGGTAAAGAGGGGTTCCATTTCATAGAATACAAACAGCAGTACTGGGCTAGGAAGAAACTGTACCATTGGGATGGGCTCCACCTGAACTGGGCTGGGACCAGGGTCCTAACAAAAAGGATAAATAGGGTTGTCACCAGGATTTTAAACTAGTAAATATGGGGGGAGGGCTCAGGTGGAAAAGGTATATAAATAATAGTTCCAAGCAAATGAAAAGAAAGAGTGCAAAGTAACGTTTCCTCTAAGCTATGTGGCTAAGCAGCAACCCAGAAGTTCCCACACAGGCTGAACACACGTCAGCCCGGTAAGATAACACGTGCGTGGCAACGCAAAAGAAAATTAAAGGGCCATGCACTTAAAATAAATTGCAGCACACAACAAAAAAAAAGGGGAACGTTGGAGTAGAGTAACAGTCAGAAAATGTGCCTGAGGCACTACAGATAAAGGGAAAACTAAAAGATATGAAGTGAATAAGCTGGGAGAGAGAAATAAATATATGAGTAAGACACTAGAGCAGAAGGACAGATTACAAATGTATGGAGTATAAGGAACAAATTAAGTGAATTGCAGGTGCAAATTCAACTTGCAGAGTATAACATGGCAGTCATTACTGAAACATGGCTGCAAGGCAGTCAGAACTAGGAACTATTTATAACAGGTAATAAAGTTTACAAGAAAGACAGGGAAAATGATAGAGGGGGACGAGCAGCCCTAATGACTAAGGATGAAATCACCTCAATGATAAGAGAGCGTATAATGAGAGAAAGGCAGACAGTGGAGACTTTATGGGCAGAATTACAAAATAGAAATGGATTTAAGGCTGTTGTGTATAGGCTTCCTGGTAGCAGCTGTGAAGTGTTAGATTGTATAGATACAGAGATTAGATAAGCATATAGCAAAACCAGAGTGGATTTAGTGGGGGATTTTAGCTTTAATATAGAATGGGATAAACAGACTAGCACATGTCAGAAAGGTAATGAATTTCATGAGTGTTTTCAGGAAAGTTTTCTGCAACAACAGGCTGGATTTTACCAGCCCTTTCGGGATAGACTGGGAGGTGCGAAAGTTGGCAAGATGGCCTGGGAAGGCAGCGGGTGGCATGCCTATCGTCTTCCCGCTGCCATGCCATCTTGCCAGCGGTAGGAAGACTCACAGATGGCCCACTGGCCCAGAGCCCAAATGACCCACTTAAGTGGCCAATTAAGGACCGCTTGCTGCCTCCACTGGCACTCAACTATCTGGCAGGTTCTGGTGTGGGGGGAGGGGGTGGGGGCGGTCTCCTTTTCAGGCACTCTTTGGCCTCCGCAGCAACAGCGCCATTTGCCCTCAGCAACTCCCTCCACCCCCTCGCCAGGGCCTGCCCAACTGTGAAGACGCACAGCCATTGATGTGCCCTCATCCTCCAGGTGCAGAAACAGCAGTGGCCATGCTCCCGGTCCTGTTGCTGAGGATGTTGAGCTGCTAGCCTCTGATTGGCCAGCAGCTGTCCTCAATAGGCACGGCCACCCTGGCAGCAGCCACTTAATTGGCTGTTGCCAAAAAGATGCGGCCTGGGATCCTGCTGACCGCTGAAGTGGGTTCAGCCCGTGCTTTTGGCCCCAGCAGCGGGACCTCTGCCACCACCACAAAATCCAGCTAATATTTCCGAGAACCAACGTGGGACAGGCCATATTAGATTTAGTCATGACAAATGAGCCAGATTTAATTAACAGGCTAATGGTGCGTTAACATTTCTCTAATAGCAATCATAATATGATCTAGTTCAATGTAGTGTTTGAAAGGGAGCCATGAGAAGCAGCTACTAAGATTCTAGATTTAGGTAAGGCTGATTTCAACAACATGAGATAGAAACTGTCCACAGTAAACTGTTAATGGGTAAAATGACAGAGGATCAGTGGGAGGTGTTCAAAAAAGGAATTTGATGGGTATAAACCGGTTCGATATCACATAAGGGGGAAAAGCTCTAGTTTCAAAAAGGACAGCCATGAGCAACTAAACAGGTAAGAGACAACATAAAACTTAAAAATAAATATACGAAAATGCAAAATAATAGCACAGATCCTGGCAAATGGGAAAGACACACAGAACAGCAAAAAGTGACAAAAAAATTAGTAAGAGCTACAAAAAGGAAACATGGAAAGGAACTCGTAAGGGATCTCAAAATCAACACAAAAAATGAGCATTACATTTGGAAAAAGGTGGTCAGAAGCAATATGGACCCCTTGAAAACTGATAATGGCGATACTGTCACTGAAAATAAGGCAATAACAGATATGCTGAATAATTTCTGGGTATTAGTATTTACAGTCAAGAAAGAGGTCAGCATGCCAGACATCTCAAGTAAAGTAATACTGAATCAGGGACAGGTACTTACCAAAATTAATGCAAACAAAATAACAGTAATTAAGAAAATCCCCAGGACTAGATAGTTTCCATCTCAGAATTTTAAAGGAAGTAGGCACGAACATTGCAGATGCCCTAACTAAAATGTTCCAAACTTCTCTAGATTTGGGAACTGTTCCTTTAGATTGGAAAGTTGCACATGTCACTTCAAAAAAATGAGAGAGAAAGCTGAATTATAGACCAGTTAGCCTAATATCTGTTGTCAGGAAAATACCAGAGTCTATAACTAAGGATAGGGCAACTATAGGGTGATCTTGAAACATTTTAGATGCTCGGAGAGAGCCAGCATGAATTTGTAAGAGTAGGTCACGCCTGAATCAACTTTTTGAAGACTTGACTAAAGTAGTGGACAGGGGAATGCCGATGGGATATTATTTATATGGACTTCCAGAAGGCATTTGATAAAGTCCCTCATAAGACGCTGTTAGATAAAGTTGAAGTTCATGGAATTGAAGGCAAATTATTGACCTGGTCAGGAAATTGGCTAAACGGCAGGAAACAGAGAGTAGAGATGATGGGCATATACTCTAATTGGCAGGATGAGAGTAGTGGTGTCCAGCACAAGTCTGTTTTGGGGCCTCAACTATTCTCTGCAGTATTAGGCTCTGAAATGGTTCATGTTGAGAAAGTACAAAGAATACCTCCCACCATGACAATATAAAAGATCACTTGTGACAGAGACTTAGAAGGAGATGCAGCTTGGCTTCAGAGAGTCACACAGACTGCTGTGAAGCTGTACATGCTTATAATGTAATAAACAGTTGATGTTCAAAGTACTGAAGACTAAGGCATCTCTCTAAACTAGACCAAGTATATTAAGGTGACAGTGCACAAACCAAACATACAACATTCACCATATTTATTAATGACTTAGATGACGAGATAGAAAGCCACATATTCAAATTTGCCGATGACACAAAAATAGGTGGCATTGTAAGCAGTCTAGATAGAAGCATAAAATAACAAAGAGATATTGATAGATTAAGGGAATGGCAAAAGTGTGGCAAATGGATTTCAATATAGGCAAATGTGAGGTTATCAACTTTGGACCTAAAAAGGATAGAAGAGTACTTGCTGAATGGTGAAAAGCTAGAAACAGTGGCGGACCAAGGAAACTTTGGGATCCAGTATATAGGTCATTAAAATGCCATGAACAAGTACAGAAAATAATCAAAAAGGTTAATGGAATGTTGTCCTTTATTTGTAGAGGACTAGAACAAATGGGGTTAGAAGTCATGCTTCAGCTATACAATGCCCTGGTTAGACCACAGCTGGAGCAGTTCTGGGCATTTTAGGAAGGATATAATGGCCTTGGAAGGAGTGCAGTGTAGATTCAATAGAATGATGCCTGAACTTCAAGGGTTAAATTGCAAAGAAAGATTAAACAAACTAGGGCTGCATTCCCTGAAAATTAGAAGGTTAAAGGGTGATTTGATTGAAATTTTCAAGATAGTAAAAGGGAACAGATAGTGTAGATTGGGAGCAACTATTTCCACTGGTTGGGGAGTCTAGGACCGGGGTCTTTAGAGACCTTTAGAGAGGGCTTTCAGGAGTGAGATTAGGAAACACATCTACACGCAAAAGGTGCCAGAAGTTTGAAACTCTCTCCAACAAATGGCAATAAATACTAGATCAATTAATAATTTTAAAACTAAGATTGATTTTTGTTCACCAAAGTTATTTAAGGATATGGGGCAAAGTCAGGTATTTGTAGTTAGATCACAGATGAGCCATGACCTCACTGAATGGTGGGACAGGCTTGAGGGGCTATATGGCCTATTCCTGTCCCTATGTCCCTGCATAAAGTGTCAAAATAGTTTTAAAATGTTAGTTTTAAAATGCTTTTCTAGTACTGAAAGGCAGGGACAGAAGCTCCTGGTGTAACTTCAATCAGAATGATGTCATGTTAAGAAGATAGCAATGATTTTGATATATCCTCACATCAAATATTTGTTAACTTACTTAGATCACGAAGATAATGTCCTTTCAAATGAGAAGGGCAAACAAAGCTGAAGCACTTGTACTCGTTCAAGATCTCTTAAATTTAACTTTCCACAAATGTTTGTGATATCTACATGCAACCTATTATCTTCCTAATATACTTCAATAATAATATATAAGGATGTAGAATTGAATATCCAAATTCAATTATTTAAATGAGGAATCTTTACCTCCATAATATTCCTCTCATTTGGGTCAAGAAGAAATTCAAATGTCTCATTCCATTCTGGGTTGACAACATTGTTAAGATATTTGGTCCGTTTTCGGCCCTCTGGCGCCGTGGCGATGAACAGTTCCACATAAGGGTCAGGAGTGTCAACTGAATAGACAGAACATAAAAAGTATCATTGCACAAAGATCCTTACCTCCAAAGCAACGTATCTCTGATCCCCAATCCCTTAGTTACAGTTCATTACTAAAGTGTGGGATACAGAAAACAAATTACATTTTCTAGAGTACATAATTTATATTTTTTAATTTTGGAGGAAATACTTAGGATGACAAACCTTGATGCTAGTGAATGGAATACTTTCCCTTTCAATTCTTTTTTGGGAATCTTCAGCTCATTAAATTTTGGAATATTAATGCTATCAATGAGAGGTGATCTCATTAAAACCTACAAAACACTTAAAGGGATAGACAGGGTAGATGCAGGTAAGATGTTTCCCTGGTTGGGGAGTCTAGAACCAGGTGACACAATTTTAAAATAAGGGGGAAGACACTTAGGACCGTGATGAGGAGAAGTTTCTTACTCAGAGGGTTGTGAATCTTTGGAATTCTCTACCCCAGAGGGCAGTGGAAGCCCAGTCATTGAGTATGTTTAAAGCAGAGATTGACAGATTTCTATATACCAATGACATAAAGGGATATGGGGATAATGTGGGAAAAAGGCATTGAGGTGGATGATCAGCCATGATTGTACTGATTGGCGGAGCAGACTCGATGGGCTGAATGGCCTACTCCTGCTCCTATGCTAGGAAATGGAACATTTTTTGACTTCTGCAAACCAATGAGTGCTCATAGGTCAGCCAGCCTGATAAAATGACCATTTTATCCCATTCTAAATGTGCACAATTTAAAAAGAACACTCATCACACTAAAGTAAATTGTTCCACTTCCCATTCCAGCCATTAGTTTGCCCTCGTTATAGCAGATTTCTAGTTTAGTACTAAATTGTGCCAGTGGTGCAGGATGGAACACTGTCACTTCTGATGGTCAACATCGATCAGGTATTCTTAGGATGGGAATTAACAAGCCTCACTTGCTTCCTCAACTCTGTTCCAAAAATGAGGAGCATCTAGGAGGAGGAGACTGGATAAGCATAGGCAGAACAACTTGACTGATATCAGAGAGGATGGTACCAGGGATGGGAGGAGGTGGTGAGGGGAGCACTACATGGCTCAAGGTGTCGTGTAAGCAGAGGTTTCCAGTGAGGAGATAGGGATAATAGTGAGAGGGCCCAATGTTATTCATAACACCACAAGAAATCAGAACATTCACCCCTTTGAACCTGCTCCATAATTCAATAAGATCATAGCTGATCTTACACAACTCCACCTTTCCACACTCTCTCCATATCCCTTGATTCCCTTAGTATCTAAAAATCTATTGATCTCTGTCTTAAAAGATACTGAAACGACTGAGCAGCCACAGCTCTTGGGAACAGAGAATGTCAAAGACTCACAACACACAAGTGAAGAAATTTCCCATCTCAGTACGAAATGGCTGGCTCATTATTTGGAGACTGTGACCCTTAGTCTGAGATGCTCCAGTCTCCCAGCATCTACCATGTCAAGCCTCTTAAGAATTTTATATGTTGCGATGAGATCACCTTTCATGGTGAAAAACATTAGACAGATAAATCACTGCTGTCTTCTACTCAGTGAACAACTTAAATTGTAAAATTATAAAGCTATGTGTGCACTTAATGTCCAACACACTACAGATCTCACACACTATCCAGTAAAAATTTCCATATCACATTTTTTTTTAAATGAAAAGAAACAAAGGCACAGACAAATTCTCCAGTTTAAAAAAACAAAGCCACATGTCTGCAGCCTCTTAATCTGAGCTCTGTAAAAACCCACTTAGTATTTAATTAACAGCAGTAGGCTCTGAATTGACCTATGAGCATAACTAGCGTTTGCTGAACAACAACTAGACTTCACATTCTTAAAGAGATATACCTACATTCAGCCAAAAAATAACTCATGGGGTCAGATATTAAGTGAAAGACGTAGGCCCTGACGTCTGGACTCTGGACGTCTGGACTGGAAGCGGATGAGGCTTCCATCGGAGCCATGTGCGGACGATCACATCAAGCAATCAAGCAGCAGCCAGCCAATTAAGCTGAATAAGGCATGGGGGCCACCCAATACAGTGGACGACAGTGGGGGAGGAGGAGGAGACACTGGTCTCAGATGACGTTGCAGCAAGTGATGATGCCGTATTTATTGGGCTTCCAGCCGTGCATTCAATGTTTCATTTCCAGGTATAAGGATTTCTTCAGGGGAGGAGGGCTGTAGAACAATGGCAAAAGGAAGACCCTTTAGTGATGCCTCCAGTTTTTCTTACTGGCTGCCCGGGAAAGGCTGTAAGTCCTCTTTCCCAAGGACGGGAGAAGGAGAGCTGGGTACCTGACCAAGCAAGCCTGGCTGCAGATAGGAGGAGGCGGCCAGCAGTCATGGGGGTCACACCAAGGACCTGGATTCAGTGCCACCAGTGGCTCAAGGGCCTCATCCGGGCAGTGAAAGTGAGTACCTCATAAACCCTTGGCATGTCAGAAGAGGGTGCATTGGGTGAAGAGACAGTGCCCACCCAGATGTGGACAAAGAGTCAGGGCATAAAGACAAGTTGCCTGAGGTATGGCAAAATGGCACTGAAAAGGAGCCTTTTGTCTCTGGAGACCCTCACGAAGTCCCTGGAAAGGGACGCGTGCAGGAGGCATCTGTGTGCCCCCATTGGTATCAGCTGAACTACCACCAGCATGTTTCTTGGGCTTGTCCCCCTGGGAGACCAACAGCATTCATCATTGTGTCTACAGAAGATGATAGTACACAATGGCAGAGAGCAAGCCAAGACTGGCAGTGGACTGCCGATTCTCCACGTCCTGAGCCCAATGGAGGAGGCGGCTTTGGAGCTGGAATGGCCGCAGGACAGATATTCCGTTGTGGACGGAGCAACAGGGACACATTCTCAAGACAGTGAGTAAAGACACCATGGGTGTATCAGCAGCGATGGAGCCATGCTCTGCTCATGAGGCATCCTGTACCAATATGGATCTCCAATGTAGGGGTGATTTCAATGTCGGGGGGGGGGGGGGGGCGGGGGGGAAGCCCTTGACTCTCCAATGTCTCTGTTCTCTCATGAAGGTCACATAGAACATCCACGAAGAGCCACTGAGCTACTCTCACATTGGTGGGTATCCACTTGCACTTCGATTCAGGCACACAGCAGGGATGTGCACAAGCAGCTGATGGAGGCTGTGGCAGCCTAGGCCTCCAGTAGTCAGAGGAGTGTGGCATCACAGGAAATGCTGTAGTGAGCAACATCCAGCAGAGATGCCAAAGGCTATGCGTGCCCAAGCAGATACGATGGAGGAGTCCATCCAGGCCATGAGTGCTGCACTGTCTCTGACTGGTACACAAGTGGTGTCCTCCATTGAGAGATTGGCTGCACTCCTGGAGAGCCACATCCAGAAAAGCATCAGTGTCTGCAGGATATTCGTGCAGACCTGCATACCGTCATCATGACCATAAGCTCAAAGCAGCAGTGGCAAAGCAATAGGGGGATAAGGCACCTGGAGTCACCACCAGGTCCTCTACCCTCTCATGTCAGCAGGGAAGCAGAAGTCTGCGTTATAGAGGAAGAGGAACGGCTGCCCCTGGTAGCTGTACACCCTTCTCAGTGCACTCCTGGTGCAGACTGCAGCTCCTTTGCCCCTTTGCCAGTGATGCCAAATCCTCCTTCATCCCTGATGACAGAGGGTGGTTCTGCTTCTGTGCAGAAGGCCCTCAAGGCCTCAGCATCCAGAGGACGACCACCAAGGTCATGGCTAGCAAGGTCTGCAGCCTGCCTGCACTTCAGCTGACAATGCAGGGGGAGCACTGTGTAGGAGTGCACCTAAAAGAATAAAGAAGAGCACCTAAAAGCATGGGGGATTCACAGGTGAATGTATAATGTAAATAGAAAGGGCAGCCTTTGGTGTCAGGGATAATAAAGATTATTTTCTTTTGCACAATATCTCCTTCCTCTTTTTTATGACCTTTGGTGCTTCATGTTAACCTTGCCTCTGTCAAGGGCCTCGAAGCAAGGGATTATGCTGTGAGGGATCAGGTCTGGAGCCTTGCCAGGTGAACGCTGTGCACCTGGGTGCCGAGTGAATGCCTCCTGAAGGAAGGAAGATAACAAGGCTGCATAAAGGTAAGTTTTTATTGGTCAATTTACAACTGGCAGTATGGATCAAAGGTAACATGAATGAGGACATTGTGAGCTTCCCTTGCACGTATCTTATGGCATCTTTCCTGTTGTCCCTGGGGTCCTTTATCTGGCGATATTTGGCCAGCTTCCTCCTCCGTATCCTTATCATTAGAGGAGGCAACATGTTCCTCCATATGTTCAATGTCTCCCCACTCTGTAGTGACAGGTTGTGCAGTGCAAAACGATACGCGAGACCCTCGCCAGGACATACAAAAGGGCTCCACCTGAATCTTATCTTCACAAATCAATGACCTGCTCAACTGCCACTCGCGTTGCCCCGTGGCAGGTGTTGTAACTTTCCTCCGCATCTGTGCGAGGTTCATCACAGATGTCAATAGCCATGTCCTCAGTGGGTTGCCCTCGTCTCCAAGGATCCATCCCTGAGGGCGTGTGGGGGGGCCGGAAAAGCTCTGGCACCTGGGGCTGCCTCAAAATGTAGGCATCGTGGCAACTTCCTGGGAAGCATGCACAGACCTCCAGGATCTGTTTACGTGGTCACAGACAAGTTGTACATTGAGGGAGTGGAAGCCCTCCCGTTGATGAAAGCCACTGCCTGGTGTGCAGGAGTCTTGATAGACACATGTATGCAGTTGATGACATCCTGCACCCGGGGGAATCCAGCGATGGCCTCAAACCTGATGGTCCTCTTGGCCCGAGTTGGGATCCGTGCAGAAGCACACATACTTACCAGCCCTCCTGAAAGGGGCATTGGTGACCTCCTTGATGCACCGATCGACCACTGACTGCGAGATCCCACACTTGTCCTCAGTAGATCCCTGGAATGATCCAGAGGCGTAGAAGTTCAGTGCAACATTGATCTTCAGCACCACTGGTATTGAATTTCCACCAAATCCCCTGGGTCCAGTTTGCCTTGCATCATAGCACAGAGGTCAATACCAGCCTGCCTGCAGAGGCAGAGTCTTAGTTGGCACTGCCTCTCGGACATCTGTAGGTAGCTGAACCTTGACCAGTAGACCCTCTCTAGAGGGTAGCTTCTCCTGTGTGGAGGAGGCTGCTGGCTTTCCCCTCTGCTCCCTTCTCCACCTTCTGGAGGCTGATGTTGACCTTCCTGTGGTCTCACAGGTCAATGCTGCTGCTGATGCCTGGACCTCCCTCCCGCTCTGCTGCACCTCCTCCACAATGGAACCCCCAAAGCCTGGATGAATGAGGCACATGATAGGTGGCATCTCCCTCAGAGCAAGGCCTTCACTGCCAACAAACCCTCCCCCCCCCCACACTTGTCACTTGTCTGATGAGATGGCACTTGCCCATTGAACCCTGTATGGCACCCCTACAGTACTGGCACTTTTGCCTCCACTCGTCAGATGATTTCCCGATGCCCTCCCTTCTCCAAGCTGCCTGGCTGTTGATGCTGCCTCTCTCCATGGCCTCCCTTTGCAGCCAGCAATGAGCTCCTGCCTCTAGGTGAGGCTCTGAAGCCCTGTGATTCCAGAGAACTGGTAATATAATATAAAACCAAGAATAAAACCTCTGTCAATAGGCCTCTTAACTACCTTAACTGCCCGCCCGCCGCGTCGATGTCAGTTCTCCCGGTTTGCTGCCATCTAAAACATCGGGATGGGACATCACGAAGTCGGACTTCTGGTCCAACGTCTCCCGCCCTGATTTATTGCCCCACCCCACCTCCATTCCCATTCCCAAAGCAGATAAAATTCTACCCATAGTGTTTTACAAGGTATAATGTTTTTCTTGCCAAACAGTGTATCCTCTGACCTACCAATACCAGCGCCACAGATGATTTCCTAGCATTATAGAAATGATACATCTGGCACTCATTTACAGCCAAGCTCAAATATCTGTGTCACACATAAAGTGCAAAAAGATCAAAAGGCTTTCATTTGACACGAATGTGGCACAGGAGCCAGAATGTTTATAATTTGCAAATCATGAAGACAAGGTGGCAATGGCAAGCCTCGAGAATAATTAGATTTTGCCCAATGTTTACTTAATAGCAATTAAACATTGTAGTCTTAACAGGACACTCCTTGCCTTGGCAGCAGAATAATACATTCTGCACTACATAGCTTTAAATTATCCTTATAAAATGACATCACCTGACACTATTAGGGTCATAGTGAATGGACAGTCCATTTTAAATATGCCCTATTTTCTTTACCATGGACTTCCATCAGCCCATTTTGAGCTTCTGGCATGGACCAATTTCAACCCCACTGTGCACAATGCCACTGAAGATTCAATAATTGTACTTTTTTTGTATCAGCATGAGAGCTAATGAATTCATCATGATCAATGATATGCAGGAGACTGACTGCGCAAGGGAATTGAAATGATCCACACAAATGAAATGGCGATTCCTAAAGCATGCTGAACTAAGGGCGGCACAGTGGCGCAGTGGTTAGCACCGCAGCCTCACAGCTCCAGCGACCCAGGTTCAATTCTGGGTACTGCCTGTGTGGAGTTTTCAAGTTCTCCCTGTGTCTGCGTGGGTTTCCTCCGGGTGCTCCGGTTTCCTCCCACATGCCAAAAACTTGCTGGTTGATAGGTTAATTGGCCATTATAAATTGCCCCTAGTATAGGTAGGTGGTAGGGAAATATAGGGACAGGTGGGGATGTGGTAGGAATATGGAATTAGTGTAGGATTAGTATAAATGGGTGGTTGATGGTCGGCACAGACTCGGTGGGCCGAAGGGCCTGTTTCAGTGCTGTATCTCTAAAACAAAAAACTAAAACTAATGATAGGCAATAAGGCATTGTTGGGTTGTCGGCAGTGACCTTTGAGTCATCTTACTATTTAAATGAAAGCATTTCAAAAACAGTCAGGATACACTGATGGGGGTAAGACCAAAAAGTAACCTGTTGTTCACTAATTAATACTTTTGTAAGGTCTGCAGATTAAAAGTGAATAGGGCAAGAGAAGTACCATTTGCTATTGCCACCATCTATGGTGCTACTGGCTAGTCCGGGCATACAAAAAGTATATTGAATTAAATAACAACAATCAATGTTGGCACAATAATGTGACACAATAAATGTAGATCTGGTAAAGAACAGAATCTTAAAGGGGCATTCTCTTGAAGAAAAACTGTCTGGCAAACCTTTTTGTTTTGGTTAGGAAGGAAGAAGTGTTTGAAGATCTTTTGCAACTTGACAGTGTCATGTGCAAGTGATGGGAGAATGGGGTTTAACACTTGTACCATGTGATTATCAATAAAGAAAAGTTTGGCAAAACATTTTAAAACACATTGAATATAGTTGCAGTTTTTAAAAAGAGATTTGGTTTCTTCCTCCCTTTCTCTGTCTGTCTTCCTCTTTGTATACTCAATACAACTGTTTTTGGATTGAGAAATCCTAAATGAATCTTTTGTCATGCTCTATACACCACCACTTCTTGATACAGCCAGTCTGCAATTATTTGGATTCTTTCAGCAATGTAATTTGAACATCTGGTACACTTAACAAAAACATACTCTTAACAGATGGCACTTCCAACAATGAACTGTTCGCTCCAGCCAAACCGCAGTAAAGGATTAACTTTAAAGAGTAATAAGAAAAACTGCAAAGTCGCAAAAGCTGTACTAACACCAGATAATACTGGAAGTGCAGAACTTGGTTAGTATTTGAAGGAAAAAAATTAGATTGAATGCAATCAAGGTGAACTGTTAATCTATTTTACAGATGATAACAGGCCTGCTGTGCATTGCCATCATACTGGTTTTCATTCCAGAACTAGAAATATCTAGCACACTGAGAATTAAACAAATAGACGTACAAATTCAGGAAACTGTATTTAAAGACACTTTTGCTTTAGCAGGTTTTGCAGTTCCTGTTTGGGGACAGCAACATCAGTGCATTAGTTTCCCCTTCATACATTCAGCATTGAAATCCAATGTCTGTACCTGTACAGGGTTCCGCTGTGCAATGAAGAGACTTGTGTTCAATTTGTCAGAAGATGGGCCTCAGTTCAATGGCAGATATATAGATCCACTTTTCTGAGTGGCTACAAGGCTGTGGACTTGACATTTTGCTTATTTATACTTAGGACTGCAGTTGACAGGTGAGAGCTTGTGTCTGCCATTGGTTTCAGTTCTCCATTGCAAGTGTTATGACCGGGTGAGGAAGGGGTCTCAGGCTCCCCTCTTGCCCCTTTGCTGGTTTGGCCGTAACAGAGTTTATCTTTTAAAACACAGTGATTTTAGCTTACCACCTCAGTAAGTCTTTGCTCACTGCTCTCTAATTGTAAATTGCAAATGAACCAATCAGCCAGGTTTTCTTAGGTTTAAACAAGAAAGATGGAAGTTTATTAGTCTTATCACTCTAACTTGGTTAAAACTACTAAAATACACGATGCAACGATGCTAGCACTCATACAAGAGAAACACACACACACACACAAATAGATGCAGTGGGGAAGAAAGAATTGCAGGAGCGTTGAAGTAGAGTTGACAATAAATGGAATTCAATTACTGTCTTTTATCTTTGATGTAATATCCTCAATTGAAGTCAAGACCTTGGAGTTCTCACTGAGCCTGGTGCACAATTCCAGACTTACTTCTCTGGTACCAGAAGAGCAAAGAGGGGTTTCAATTGTCTCCTTGATGATCGCCTGTAAAGTTCTGTAGTCTGAGGCTTATGCTCCACCGCGGTTTCCCCTGGGACTTTGCTGGAGAGAGAGACAGAGAGAGAGCGCGAGAGGTCTTCCTTCTGCCAGCCCTGTTGCAGACTCTTTCCTTTCTGTTCAAATTGCAGTCTGTTCCCTTCTGTGTGGCACAATTCAAAAAGACCCCAGCCTGACCAGCAGGTAGGTTATGTGATCCTCTCTGTGTGAAAACAGCAGCTTCTGGGAGGGTTGTTGACTTCAAAGTTTTCCAGACACACTCAGTGAGGGTTGAAGTACTGGCTGTTACACAGACAAAGAAGGTTGATTATGACTATTGCCCAGACCAATCTTGTGAACTGAATCAATGCGTACTCCCATTGTCTCTCTATTCAGCTGTCTCTCAGAATGCAAACGTGCAACCGTGTTTTCAGCTGCTCAGCTCTGTTGTTTTATTTTAAAATAAGTTATGTGCAATGTCCAGTAAAAAAGGTTCAGGTAGTGTCCTATATGATAAAATTAATATGTTTCCATTTGGCAGGTGTGATTTCTATCGCACAAGGCTCTAATTGTGTTTTTTGTCATAAGGCAAATACCTTGTTCTTTAGAACTTGTGAATAAGTTCCTCCAGTTGTGCTGCTTTTGAGGATAAAACTTATCTTTCAGGAAGAATGGCCACCAGCAATACGCCTCCAAACCAATAAAGGCACCATAAACTTTGCTTCAATATCCTAATAGTGTGTTCAACGCTTTTCATGGTGGTCTCCATAACTGTTACTTTACCTGGGCTGCTCAGTCATGGTGGGTTTGCGGAGTGGTGTTATTAGCTGTATGTGCAGTGACTAGCCCTTGTCCCCAAGCAGCCATTCTTTGACATTCTGCGAAGGGTGAACAAGTATGTGTGGGGTGAGGGGGATGGATGGATGTTTCAGGATGAAGTCATCATGGTAACCACCTGCAAACCTGGCACAGACTTGCACAATCCTTCTGTGGCAATCACAGACCAGCTGTACATCTCTGGAGCGAAAGCCTTTCCTGTTCCCTGAAGCTCCTAGCTAGCGTGATGGCTACATGAATGCAGACTATTATGCCCTGGTTATGGTACTGAGCTAGTAATTCAGAGACCTAAACCAATAAGCCAGAGGACGCGAGATCAAATTCCACCACAGCTGTTTAAGAATTTGAATTCAGTTAAAAACAATCTGGAAATAAATAGAGCTGGTGCTAGTAAATGTGACCATGATACTGTTGGATTGTTATAAAAATCCAAATACTTCACATGTTTTTTAGGGAAGGAAATCTGCCATCTTTACTCATTCAGGCTTATATGTGACTCGAGTTCCACCCCAATGTGGTTAACTCTTAATTGCAGCTTAAAATGGCCTAGTGAGCCACTCAGCTGTATCCAAATGTTAAGATAGCAGCAGTCCAGGAACAGGGCTCAACATCACTTTTCCAAAATAACTAGGGATGGATGATAAAATTTAGCTATTCAAATTAACCAGTTTAGAATGAGAGGATGCGGCTGAATTAATGTGATCCAAACTGAACCCGACATCTCACTCCTATTTTTCTGCCCCAATCCAGTTCTTAGACTGGTTGCTAAAAAATTAAACTGTGATTTTTCATGAGAACTGTTAGGGGGAGAAGACTGTGGATCACGTTGTTAAAATGCCTGAATTAATTTCAGAAACAAGGACAAGGTGTTTTCACTTCAGACAATTAACAGAATCATTAACATCGGCTGGAATTTTATGCCCACCACCCCCCCCCCCCCCCCACAGGAGTGGGCTGGAGGCGGGGAGGGCGTAAAATTGAGTGGGTGGCAGGGGGTGCCATTCCCGATGCTTTCCCACCCCTGCTGCAATTTTACCAGGGGCGGCGGCGGCAAGAAACAGCCTGCCCTCCCCAGGCCAATCAAGACCCTTAAGTGGCCAATTAACTGCCATCTAAGGGCCTCCTCCTGCCGCTGCTGGTATTTTACCCCCTTGCCTCGCCAGGGCGTGGCCGATTTTTGGGGCTTTGCCGGAGACACTTATCTGTCTTCCGGGGCTGATGTCCACGATCCTGCAGTTGGCTGGGTGCAGTCCCAGCAGTGGCCATCGCTTCCGGTGGTGCTGCTGGGACTGAGAGCTGCTGGCTTGCTGATTAGCCAGCAGTTCTTGGAGGCTGGACTTCCTGCCTCAAGGAGGTAGAAATCCTACCCAAGTCAAATTAAGGGCTTGGGCCACGTAAAATCCTAACATAGCTCCCAGGACCGGCCGAGGCGGGCTCACCCCTGACTTTTTGGCCAGTGGGCGGGACCTCCCGCCCAACGTAAAATTCTGGCTATTGTCCTATTCCTCACGATAGCAATGAAAATCAGCCTCAAGTTACCAACCACTGGCAGTTAGATCTGTGGCACAGACAAAGCCTCACCATGCTCTAACCCTGAATAGTGGTTATAAGCTTAGAACACAAAAGATCTCCAATTCAGGATCACAGCAAGGCTGGATCACATCTCCTTGACCACTTGCCTTTTCCTGATCACTGGATCCCTCTCAACAGTATCTTGTTCAAGGGACATCTTTTTTCTCTTTTGCTTTTCTCCTGTTCTTAAGATAGTGGCTCATATTAGACTATGATTCTAATAAGGATGGTGTCCAATTCAAATGGTTATTTATTATGAGGCAGGTTGTGAGGAGCTGCACAGGCATGACTGATGCTTTAGTGCTGTTGATATGAGTGAGGAATCGCAGACAGAACATGAGGCAACTCCTTACTCTTCTTTGAATAGTGCCATGAGATCATTTATGTCAACCTGAATAACTGGGCCTCAGTTTAACACAGCAGCATCCAGTCTTTTCGCAATGGGGGGAGGGGGCACATTACAATTTTTGTCCCACATAGGGGGCCGGTGAGCAAATTTCAGAAAGATAAAAGGCATTAAAAAATTATCTTACTATTAATCAAAACAACAAATGTACATTTTTGTGAAGAAGCTTTAAATGAGAAGACTAATTTATTGACTTACTTTCTCGTCACTATGTTGAACACTGATTTAGTGCATACCCAGCATTGTTTTTGCATGCATAAGTAGTCAATGTCTGCCCGCACACTTGATGTAGCGGTGTGGAATATTCTGGATAGATGTCAATCTGTCAGGAGACATCTTGATCTCTCTCTCCCCCCTCCCCCCCCGTGTTCTCTCTGTGTATCTCTCCTCAAACTCTCTCTGTGCGTCTCTCTCCCCCCTCCCCTCTCTGTCTCTCTCACCCCTGCACTCTCTGTGTTTCCCTTGCTCAGTGTTCCCTGCTCCCGCAGCAGCCATACCCACCCGAATACTTACCATGCCTGTTATATTTAAGTTGGGGCAATTGGAGGTGGGCACCTGCCCAGTGTGCAGGATACAGGACATTTACTGAACCACGTGAAAACAGCAGGGGCAGCTGATCTCAGGGCGCCTGCACCGCATTCCACTAATCAGCACTAACCCCACTTGGGCAGCCCATGTCAGTGACAGCAAATGACCTTTCACAGATAGGGGTCTCTCGCCCGTCAGATGCAGGTCCCAGCTACCCCCTCTGTCTGACATACTGGGGAGCCATCAATCTAAGCCAAGCCATGGGCAGTTTGGTGGGCCAGATGGAAACTTTCAGTGGGCTGGATTCTGGCCCACGTGCCGTATGTTGGATAACTCTGGTTTCACACTTCATCCAAATGGCATGACCTCCAACAATATAGTGCTCTGTCGGTACTACATTCAAGTGCAGCCTACATTATGTGCTGAAGTCCTGGTGTGAGCCTTAAACCCCAAGCCTTCTGACTCAGAGGTGAGAATGCTGAGCTAAACTAACTAACTAACGTATTACCACTATGGGTTAATTTGATACTTGGGGAAATACACTTTCACAGCACAAGGACCTTAGCTAGGATTTTGCATACATCAAATTTGCATGGAAGTGGATTTGAATATACTCCAAAAATAAATACTTCAAAAAGAATGAGCAGCAGGCTTGTGTCCTCGGGTTTACCTGTGACAACCATAGCACTAACTCATGTAACCAAATCGCCAAGGCTGTTTCTGATGACAGAAGCAGTTGTTCGCTCATGTACAATCTTTGTATTTCTAGTTAGGAGTCCAAACAAGGAAAAGGTCAAGGCGCAGCACCATAAAAAATGTCTGGTGCTTTGTAAACATGTGCAGAGATTGGACCTCTATTACTGCAGTTGCCTATAGTGACAGATGTTTTAGTGGAACATGGTCACCTTCATAGCAGCCCATGCATTTCAAAACACTTTAAATACTGACATTTATGCCTGGTTTAGAAGTTTTAAATAAATTAGGATCCAAATGTATATCCAGTTTAAATCAACTCCTGAGTTGTTTGCAAACTGCTGCAAGTCAGCCAACTTAACCTCCTAAAGTCCAGCATCAGCACAATGTACACGTGAACAAAATATGTTGCACAGACTTTTCAGGATGTCAGCCACCCAGAATGACTGTGAAGGTAATAGGTGTTAAACAAAGCTTTCACCTTTGTGCTGGAATTCATTTTCAAGTAATGATGGGGAAGAGTGGGAGAAGACTGAGGACATCTTGTGACAAAGTGGGAACTTGTTACATGATTTTTTTTTTAAATAGCAGGTGCTTCTTCTTCAGTAAACCTCAAGATTTAAAAAACAGCAGGAGATTTTCCATTTGCATAGTTTGCAAGATTGTTGATCAGGAAATTTGTTGAGATAAAAGTTCCACTGTTCTCTGTATGAATGGCAATGCATACTCAGATGCTTAAAACCTAAACAAGGTATCTTTAGCTACTCATCAGGATTCCACAGGACATTTGAGCACATGTGATTGACAGCACTGCCTTGAAAGGGAATAACCTACACAGAATGTATAGATTCTGTGAGATAAAGGTGGCCAAGCGCTGAGTGCATGTGACTCATGTTTATCATCATATCCCTAAAAAGGTGGACAAGGACCAGGACACAGCCCTGTGTAGTATCCGAAAACAGGCTGGCCTTTTTTCCACTATTAGCCTCGTACTGCAGCTTTCTCCAGTCAGAAAAGCAACATGAGTTTATTGTATCCACAATTCTTTATCAGATGTCACAGAAAATTAAAAAGCTTCTGAAGTGATCATTTCTTTACGATGTGCTCTCTGACGATTTACTGCTATAAAGATCTAGTCATTGCACTTACATAAAACAGAGAATAATTAATCATCTAACAATTAGTCTGTTGTGAACAATATCTATACAAACAATGCATATGGAAAACAAACTGAGATTCCTACAGACCAGGCATGTTCAGTAGACAGATATTTGACTTCAAACAATTCTTTACCTTAAATCAGGTTCTGTGAAGCTGACGCCCGGAGTAATCAGCTAACTCCCTACAGGTTATTACAGAATCCCATAAACAACAAAAAGCCCAAAAGCAAGATATGCAACATATGGATCAACATTTGGTCATGTCAGGCACATCCCAAGGGCTTGACAGGGCAATTCCTAGGATTGGAGTCTCACTGGGTACTGTAACATTCCACAAGCAGGAAGGCCAGAGCCTCCAGAAACTCAGCTCCCTCACTACTGCACTGAAATGTCAGCCACATGATGTGTGCAAGGCCAGAAACCGCACATAAAACTTCTGACTCAGAGCTGAGGATTCTACCAACTGAGTCAAGCTGGCAATTTTGAACTACAGCTGAAAGTATAGTGTGACCCAGGTGGCAGCACTCTCACCTCTTAGTTGAAAGGTATGGATTCTCACGCCAGTCAAGGACTGGAGCATGTAAACTGAACTAACACTACGCTACAGTACTGAGGGAGTGGGAGGCTGTCAAAAGTGTTGGCTGATATTAATTTGAAGGCCAGTCAGGATCGGTGGGGAATCCAATGAGAAGTGTGAGGAGCTCATGGATTTGTCACCAAGATTGAGGGCATCCAATCAGCTGCCTCTATCACTTCCTTCTCTTCCACTAGCCCACTGGGCCCAATCTCGTCTAAGGCTTCACCCGGCCCCAGTCCTAGTTTATTTTCTATCTCCCCTCATGCCCTCTCTGAGCTCATCTTGTCCATGGGACCCACCTCCTGCCCTCTTGACCCTATTCCCACTAAACTACTGACCACCTAACCTCTCTTCCTGGCTCCCATGCTAACTGACATGGTTACTGGTTCTCTCCCTCCTCAAAAAACAAACCCTTGATCCTTCCATCCTTGCAATCTACCATCCCATCTCCACCCTCCCTTTCCATTACAAAGTTCTTGAATGTGTTCTCACCTCCCAGATTCATGCCCATCTTTTCCAAAACTCCATGTTCGAATCCCTCCCATCAGGTTTCCACCCGTCACAGTACCGAAACGGCTCTTATCAAAGTCACAAATGACACCCTATGTGACTGTGACAAAGGTAAACTATCCATCCTCGTCCTTCTCGACCTGTCTGCAGCCTTTGACACAGTTGACCAAACCATCCCCCTTCAACGCCTCTCCACCGTCATCCAGCTGGGTGGGACTGCTCTTGCCTGGTTCCATTCTTATCTATCTAATCATAGCCAGAGAATCACCATCAATGGCTTCCCTTCCCACACCCGTACAGTTACCACTGGCGTCCCCCAAGGATCTATCCTCGGACCCCTCCTATTTCTCATCTACACACTGCCCCTCAATGACATCAGCTGAAAACACAAAGTCAGTTTCCATATGTACGCTGACAACACCCAGCTTTACCTCACCACTACCTCTCTTGACCCCTCCACTGTTTCTAAATTGTCAGACTGCTTAACTGACATCCATTACTGATCAGCAGAAATGTTCTCCAATTAAATATCACCAAGATTGAAACCATTGCCTTTGGTCCCCGGCTCAAACTCCTCTCTTTTGCCACTGACTCCATCCCTCTCCCCGGCAACTGTCTGAGGCTGACTCAGACTGTTCGCAACCTTGGTGTCATATTTGACCCCAAGATGAGCTTTCATGCACATATCCGCACTGTTACTAGACCATCTATTTCCACCTCCGTAACATGACCCACCTCTGCCTCTACCTCAGCTCTTCTGCTGCTGAAACTCTCACTTGTGCCTTTGTTACCCCCAGATGTGACTGTTCTAATGCACTCCTGGCCAGCCTCCCACGTTCTACCCTTGGTAAAATTGAGGTCATCCAAAGCTCTGGTGCCTATGTTCTAACTCACATCAAATCCTGTTCACCTATCAACCCTGTGCTCACTGACCTACACTGGCTCCTGGTTAAGCAGCACCTAAGCTCTGGAATTCCCTCTCTAAACTGCTCCATCTTTCTATCGCATTTTAAAGTTATTTTTCAGACTAGAGGAAGGTATACAATGGGGCTCCCCAGGGCTAGGATCACTGCATTTCTTGATATATATAATGACCCAGACTTGGATGTACAAGTCACAAAACTTGGAGGTATTGTGAACTGTGAGGAGGATAGTGATAGACTTCAAGAGCACATGGACAGGCATATGGAATGGGCGGACAGGTGGCAGATGAAATTTAATGCAGAGAAGTATGCTACATTACATTTGGTAAGAAGAATGAGGAGAGGCAATGTAAAATAAAGGGTACAACACTAAAGGGGTGAAGGGCAGAGACACTTGGGATTGTACGTCTACAAATGGTTGAAGCTGGCAGGGCAAGTTGAGAAAGTGGTTAAGAAGTCATATGGGATCCTGGGCTTCAGAAATAGAGTAATAGTGTAAAAAAGCAAGGAAGTTATGATGAACCTTTATAAATTACTGTTTCGGCCTCAACTGGAGTATTATTTTCAATTCTGGGCTCTGCACTTCGGTAAAAATGTGAAGGCAGCAAATGGTTACAATCTAGAATGCACTGCCTGAAGGTGTGGTGGAGGCAGATACAATCATAGCTTTGAAAAGGGATTGGGATAAGCACCTGAAAAGAAAAAACTTGCAGGGCTATGGGGAAAACGGTTGGGAGTGCGACTAGCTGAGCTGCTTTCACAGAGAGCCTGCATAGACATGATGGGCCAAATGGCCTCCTTCTGTGCTGTAACCATTCTATGATTCTAATACACTCCTTAAAACCCAACTCTTGACCAAGCTTTTGGTCATCTGCCCTAATGTGGCTCAGTGTCATATTTTGTTGTATAATGTCTTTGTGAAGTGCCTTGGGATATGTTAAAGGGTGCTATATAAATACAAGCTGTTGTTGTTATTCATTCACGGGATATGGGTATTGCTGGCAAAGCCAGCATTTATTCCCTATCCCTAATTCCCCTCGGTGGCGAGGTATTTTCCCATGCGATACCAATAAAAGAGTGTCTAACCACCTCCCCTTGACATTCAATGGCACAATGGGCGGCACAGTGGCGCAGTGGTTAGCACCGCAGCCTCACAGCTCCAGCGACCCGGGTTCAATTCTGGGTACTGCCTGTGTGGAGTTTGCAAGTTCTCCCTGTGTCTGCGTGGGTTTCCTCCGGGTGCTCCGGTTTCCTCCCACATGCCAAAGACTTGCAGGTTGATAGGTTAATCGGCCATTATAAATTGCCCCTCGTATAGGTAGGTGGTAGGGAAATATAGGGACAGGTGGGGATGTGGTAGGAGTATGGGATTAGTGTAGGATTAGTATAAAATGGGTGGTTGATGGTCGGCACAGACTCGGTGGGCCGAAGGGCCTGTTTCAGTGCTGTATCTCTAAACTAAACTAAACTATCATCACTGAATCTCTCAACATCCAAGCCATTACCATTGACCAGAAACTTAACTGGATTAGCCACATAAATACTGTGGCTACAAGAGCAGGTCAGAGACTGGGATTTCTTCAGGCAAATGACTCACCGCCTGACTCGTCAAAGACTGTCCACCATCTACAAAGGTACAGGTCAGGAGTGTGATGGAATACTCTCCACTTGTCTGGATGAATGCAGCTCCAACACTCAAGAAGCTTGACACCATTCAGGACAAAGCAACTTGATCGGCACTCCATCCACCATTTTAAACTTTCATTCCCTCCACCACGCACCGTGGCTGCCACGTGCACCCTCTACAAGATGCACTGCAGCAACTCACCAAGGCTCCTTCAACAGCACCTTCCAAACCTGTGATCTCTACCTCCTAGAAGGACAAGCGCAGCTGATGCATGTTCCTGAAAGTTCCCCTCCAAGTCACACCCATCTTGACTTGGAACTATTTCGTAATTCCTTCCCCATCTCTGGGTCAAAAAGCTGAATTCCTTTCCTAACAGCACTGTTGGTGTACCTACACCACATGCAGTGGTTCAAAAGGCAGTTCACCGCCACCTTCTCAAGGGCAATTAGGGATGGGCAATAAATGCTTGCTTTGCCAGCGACGCTCACATCCCATGAACAAATAAAAAAAGATTGAGTCATCCAATTGCCATTGTGTTCTTGCCTTCCTTTCACTGGTGAGTTTCAGGAAGCCTGGGAAACCATTATGAATCAATCATTAAATTTTAAAGTGAGTTGAAATATTGCTTCAATTGAGTGATTAGTATATGTTAATAGGCAGCCCCACCTCTCCCAAAGGGGTTGCCGGCAAGTAGGTTAACGCGCTCAAGTTAAACGTGGAACTCAGCAGGTTGGAGCTGTCTTCCTGACGCAGTCACATTTTTACCAGTTTAAATCCCCTTCCCACACCTAAACCCATGCACTCCTCCAGGTTAATGTTCCCTCCACAACCACCCCATTGTCTTTTGAGGTTAAACATGGTAGGCCAATACCTGAGGCAGCTTTTGGGAAAGTGGTGGTCTGGTTGGTATGTTGAAAACCTAAGCATAATTTTGTTTACTCGATTTCTAAAAAAAGTTAAAAGTCTATCAATTGTGCAGGATAGAATTGTTTAAACTTCACCATGAAGAATTACTTTGAATGAAAAAAGGACAGTCAACATCTGCGAAGAGAACAGATGAGTTGACATTTCAGGAGTAGAGACTTCATAACTCGAAGAAATTATTCATGACTTCTGTTTATTATCTTCCTTTTTAAAAGCTGTTTATTTGGATAAAAGGCATACACCTGAAATGCTAACTTACCTGTTTGCAACTCAAATCCAAAGATGGCAATGTGCAAATCTGTGCTCAAACATCAAACTTTTAGCAAGTTATAGCTTGAATTGGTTTTATATACAAATTGGCTTTCCCTCCCCCAAAACCATTATTCTGATCATTATTTAATTGCTGCTAAATTTTGAAGAATACAAATTGCAGAAGAATAGGGATGGAGCTTTACTGTGTAATATAAAGAATTACAAATAACCCAAGACACCCACAGAAACACAACTGGGTGTGGGTACAATCTCAGTTATTTTAAACAGGCATCTCAGTCATTCAGTAAAACACTGACCAATAAATGGAACCTTAAGAATGTTTCCTTTGTGCATTTTTTCAGCATTTATTTTTATTTTGAAAGCTTTGAGTGCTGGAAAAACCTATCTATGGTCAGTAATTACATGTTGGCAATTCAGTTATGGGTCTTTCCACAGGCCTGCGCAGAATTAGTTAGAGCAGACATGGAATAAGGTTGGATAACTCTTTTTCGTCCAGCACAGACACAATGGGCAAATCTTACCAGCCCCCAGGTGGTGGGAACAGAAGTGGGGAGAGCCAGTAAAATAGTGGGGAACTACGTTGGGACAGCTTCCCAATGCAGTCTCTCCGCTGGGAAGTTTCCCAGTGGCAGGATGTGAGGCACATTGGCTGCCCGCTCCGAGGAGACAGGCAGCCTTTTTGCACAATTAAAGGCCCCATTATTGCCATTTTATGGAGCCGTCAGCAATTTGTCGATGGTGAGACGGTCCCCTGCGACATGGGGAGTCGGCCAGCTTCATGGAGGTATCTTCTATGTGGCAGTCTGTGGGGCCATCAGAGCCCAAGGCTTCATGGGAGGGAGGGCGCAGACAGGAAAGACAGCCCCCGCAGCCCCAACAATTCTCTTGGAGGGGTTTGCCATGTGATCACTGGGGCCATGCTCCCTCAGCCATCCTGAATTTTAATTTGTACTTACTTCTACAAGGGCACCTCCATCTTGAGGTGCCTCCGACCTGCCTCAGTAGTGCCCACCTCTCCTGGTGGTGCTGCTGTGGCCTCAGAGCTGCCAGCCCTCTGATTGGGCTGGCAGCATCAGGAGCCCGCCTGCCATCCTTAATTAGATGGCAGGCCCACAGGCGGCCAATTAAGAGACCAACAGTGGTAAAATCACTGAGTCGGTCCTGCCGCCAGTAGGACCCACATTTCGTCCTGACATCGGGTTGCCAAATGCCATGGTAAAATCAAGCCAGATGGGCCGAATGGCAACCTTCTGTGCTGTAAATTTTCTATGTACCCACACACTCCACCTAATCATTGCTCCTCTGAATATTCTTTCACTCTGCAGATTAGCTTAGCACACAGAGCTCACTCTCCCACAACAGGATCCCGTGAGATTGGGGTAATGTTTGTGAATGTGATAACCCGATCAGTGTATACTGGAGTTTGAGAATCGGATTAAGTATGGAATAGGGACAGGAATTAACATTGACTGAGGAAAAATTGGGTGATCCCCGATGTGGAAACCAGCCGCACTATTCACATGTATGTTCAGGAAAGTTTTGCACTTTGATCACTCTCTTGTGACCCATCTGCAGTATACTCAACAACTTGTATTGACTTAATGCCTTTAACATAATAAAATGTCCCAAGATGCTTCATTATGACACCGAGCCACATAAGGAGATGTTCGGGCAGATGAAGAGTTAAGTTTTAAAATTAGCGTAGAATAGTCTGCAAGTGGAGCTGCTTACTCAGCCTAGTTTTTCACATAATTACTGTTTCTAATTGAAGCATACATTTCTCAGAGTGCCAATCACCCAGAATTGCCCAGGAGTCTCCAGGAATTAAAGGTTAAACTTCTGAACCCTACTGAGAGCAACAAGAGAGAAAAATCACTGGGACATAATAAAGAATTGTGTATTTTTTCACTTTATTTAAACATTTATTAGTTATGGAAATACTCATGATAGGGAAAAAGGCTGTTTAACGTGGCTGGACAACTGGCGGTGGGATGCCATGTTCTACAACCTCCAGGAGTGTCACCAGAGTTGACAACCCCACTTTGACAAAACTTGTAAAACTCACTTATCAGATATATATATATATATATATATAAATAAAACATAAAACAGAAGCTAAAGCAGGGGCTGTAAATGAGCAATGTGGCTACAAATGATTAGCAGGACAAAGTCTCTATCACCTGATTGGCTACCACTCATTCCTAAGTTTCAGAGAAAGGCACTTTTCAACATTACTTGCCTTATACTTAAGAACAGATTAGCATTAAATGTAATGTTTCTTTGTTTGAATATTAAGATGTCGTTGTTGCAAACAACTACACTGCATTTTTAAGAGGATTGCCCAAACTAGGAGAAATTCAGATATTTGTCAAATTAATCAAAAAGTCCAATCTAGCTCCCTTCTCAATTTGAGCCTGTTCCAATAAATAGAAATTAATACTGAAGTAGATGATGAGACAGTTTAACTCCCATCACAGGCTGCAGATCTAAAAATTTACCAATTTATGACCATTATGCTACTGGCTCCGAGAGCTGTTTTGGAGTGCTGGAATTTTCTAAACAGGGCTTTAGTTTTAAGTAAGGCCTTTAAATCCAGAGCAGGAGGGCTGCAATATAATGACATCTTCTTCTATTTCACAGTTTGAACTAGAGTGACCAGGCAGTCTATTCGACTATTAGTTATTTTCCAATGGAATTGTAGTTTTTGTAATATCAACTGTAATTGCTTATATTTATACTGCACTTTATTATATTAAAACTCGCCACGAACACAAGGAATTACTTTCAAAGTGCAGTGACTGTTGTTATGTCTGCAAATGCATTAGCCATTCGGCACCAGAAACATTTCAGAAACAAGATGAATGGTCAGCTCTTCTGTTTTTTTCTGGTGACTGAGGGAGGAATGTTGGCCGGAACATAAAGAAAACTCCCTGATCTTTATACAGTGCCATGAGATCTTTAATATCATAGGAAGATAGGAACAGGAGTAGGCCATTCAGCCCCTCGAGCCTGTCCCACCATTCAATGAGATCATGGCTGATCCGCGGCCTAACTCCGTATACCTGCCTTTGGCCCATATCCCTTAATATCTTTGCCTAATAAAAATCTATCTATCTCAGATTTAAAATTAACAACTGTTCTAGCTTCAACTGCTGTTTGTGGGAGAGAGTTCCAAACCTCTACCACCGTTTGTGTGAAGAAGTGTTTCCTAACATCTCTCCTGAACGGTCTGGTCCTAATTTTTAGACTATGCCCCCTAGTTTTAGAATCTCCAACCAGTGGAAATAGTTTATCTTTATCTAGCCTGTCTTTTCCTGTTAATATCTTGAAGACTTCGATCAGATCACCCCTTAACCTTCTAAATTCGAGCAAAGACAGGCCTAATTTGTGTAATCTCTCCTCGTAACTTAACCCCTGTAGTCCAGGTATCATTCTTGTAAACCTACGTTGCACTCCCTCCAAGGCCAATATACCCTTCCTAAGGTGTGGTGCCCAGAACTGCTCACAGTACTCCAAGTGGGGTCTAACCAGGGTTTTGTACAGCTACAGCACAACCTCTGTGTCTTTATACTCCATTCCTTTAGATATAAAGGCTAGCATTCCATTAGCCTTTTTGAGTATTTTCTGTACTTGCTCGTGGCATTTTAAAGATCTGTGCACCTGAACCCCCAAGTCTCTTTGGACATCCACTGTACTTAACCTCTTCCCATTTAGAAAGTACCCTGCTCTATCCTTTTTGGTCCAAAATGGATAATCTCACACTAGCCCGCATTGAAATCCATCTATCACAGTTTTGCCCACTCACCTAGTCTGTCAATATCTCTTTGCAATTTTATGCTATCATCTAGACTATCTACAATGCCGCCTAACTTTGTATCATCAGCAAATTTGGATATATGACTTACTATGCCATCATCCAAGTCGTTAATGAATAATGTGAATAATTGAGGCCCCAACACAGATCCCTGCGGGACACCACTAGTCACATCCTGCCAATCGGAGTACTTACCCATTATCCCCACTCTCTGTCGCCTACCGCTCAACCAACTTCCTAACCATGTCAATAATTTGCCATCAACTCCATGGGCTTCAACCTTACTTAACAGTCTCAAATTGAATTTAATATCCAATTGAATCACAGATTCAGAGGCAGCATGGGCTTCAGTTCAACATCTCATTTACTATACTGGAGTGCCAGTCTGGATTATATACTCACACCCTGATACAGGATGCCAACAAACAACCTTTCAAATGACATGTGAAAGAATAAATTCGCCAAAAGGGACAATGAATAGACAAAACTCCCTAACATGTACTTACGTAGATCTCCAAAAGTTCCCTTTGTTACGTTTTGAGCTCGTAGGACAGACACAGTTAACCTGTGGGAAACCTGATGTTCAACCTGGAAAACAGATTGGAATTTAGGGTTTTAAATTCCAAGTCAAACTGTGCACAGCCTCTCGAATCAGCTTTTCAATTTCTCTAAAAATATTTCAAAATTAGGAAATATGAAATCTGGTTTATAAATTAGACTCACACACAAGTCACACCTCTGTATTCACAGTTATCATAGTTATTTGGAAACCACTCCTTTAAATCTATGAAGGTATAGCATATACACTGCTTTATAATAGCTAAAAGGCTCTTTTATATTTAGTGGTTCTGTTGTTCTGATCTTGATTGAGTGACATCTGTGCCCACCACCTTCTAACAGCTACCCCCCAACCCCCATGTTTAGATTGCTAAAGCAGACGTCCTTATCGCAACCGCAGAATTGGAAACCTCCATTTTCTTGGGTCCACTCTTCAGTACAAACAAGGAATGAGTCTCAACAATATAAATGCAGAGAGGCCAGCAAATGGGCATCATTCTCCCACAACCCAAGCTGTAGAACCACCAAACGTAGAGGAGCACCAGAATAGCAGTTAGTACTCAATTCCAATAACACTTTCCCCCAACTTTGCTCCATGTATCTCTGATGCCCACAGGAGAGGATCAGGTCCAGCTGACCACCCTGTGACAAAGCAGTGACAACATTCCTCTGATAACCTATTGGGGGAGTATGCCCAAGTAGCAGATTTGAAAACTGGATAGGTTTTATTTTTCCAACACAGTTGGGAGAACTTTTTTTCTCCATTTTAAAACACAAATAGTAAATTTTCCCAACTGCATGCCAGAACTGTTGAAGTAGAGGTTCAACTTCACAGAGCAAAATGCATGACAAAGGAAAACGGGTCTAATTTCCGACAGCTTTTTCTGAATAGTTCGCAAGACAATTCAAAGTCACGCCTCCTCCTTTCAAAAACAGATTGCAACTGCCTGACATACATATCTCATTACACTTGTTTATCATTCAGCAGCATAACCAGTGCTTCCAGTGAAGGCTACAACAGACAAAAAAAATTGAAATGATGATGTATACAATTGTGAAGACCTAAATTAACTTAGGTACAGGAGTAGTTCATACTTTTGACCTAAATACAGAGTACAATAAGTGGCTTTCCACATTCACAGCAGTAATTATTCACTTTGGTGTCCTGTACCAAGTCCTCAAAAGGCCATTAAAACTAAAGCCAGAGTATTTTTTGACAGTGTCCAGAAGCACAGTTTCACTTTAATGAACAGTGTGATCCACTTGATATGTTAGGACAGTCCTATCCATGGCTGCCAAAAAATTAAAATGCTCAGCCTATACTAGACCTCAAGTAAGGAACAATATGGATTGGTCAGAATTCTGAACGGACCACAGAAAAGCACATAAAACCCTAAATGCCCTTACATAGAAAGGAAGAAAACCTAATCAAATCTTCAAAAAGGTAGATTCAGAACATATTTACTGCATACAGATTAATTTACCAGGCGAACACTGGAGGCTGTCCAAGAGCCAGCAATATCGGAGGTTTAGAATAACGTGAATTCTCACCTTGCATAAAGGTGCTGAATGTCTAAATCTCACAAGATCCAATGGAGAACTATTCAACATGATGGGCTTTCAAGTCAACCCTTGACAATTTGTGGCGCTTCCCTTCCAGCAAGCAAAACCAAGCAATAAGGTGTTCTGAGAGGCTTGGTTCAATCCTCTTTCTTAGTTTTAATGGGATAGTGGAAGAGGTGGAGTCAAACAGAGAGAGCTCGACCAGATCATCCTGTCAAGCTGACAGCGCAAAGAACTTAGTTGTGACTTAGAGGCTATGGATCACTGGGCACGGGGTTGGCAAGAGTTGATTCATGCTGCCAAAGCCCAGTTACTAATCATCAACTGGACAGGTGATGAGAACATAAGACCATAAGAAACAGGAGCAGGAGTAGACCATATGACCCCTCAAGATTTCTTCTCCATTCAATACGATCATGGCTGTTCTTCCGCCCAAACTCCATTTTCCCACCCACTTCTCTTATCCCTCGATTCCCTGCGAGATCAAAAATTGGTCTCTCTCAATCTTGAATATATTCTATGATGGAGCATTCACAATCCTCTGGGGTAGAGAATTCCAAAGATTCATAACCCTGTGGGTGAAAACATTTCTCCTTACCTCAGACCTAATTGATCAACCCCTTATGTTTAGTTTAGTTTAGAGATACAGCACTGAAACAGGCCCTTCGGCTCACCGAGTCTGTGCCGACCATCAACCACCCATTTATACTAATCCTACACTAATCCCATATTCCGACCACATCCCCACCTGTCCCTATATTTCCCTACCACCTACCTATACTAGGGGCAATTTATGATGGCCAATTAACCTATCAACCTGCAAGTCTTTGGCATGTGGGAGGAAACCGGAGCACCCGGAGGAAACCCACGCAGACGCAGGGAGAACTTGCAAACTCCACACAGGAAGTACCCGGAATTGAACCCGGGTCGCTGGAGCTGTGAGGCTGCGGTGCTAACCACTGCGTTATCCTGAGACTATGCCGCTGTGTTCTACATTCCCCAGTCAGGGGGCAAAAACCTCTTCGTGTCTACCCTGTAAAGCCCCTTCAGAATCTTGTATGTTTCAATGAGATCACCTCTCGTTCTTCTAAACTCCAGAGAGTATAGGCCCAATTTACTCAGCCTCCATCATAGGACAACCCTCTCAACCCAAGAACCAATCTAGTGAACCTTCACTGTACTGCCTCCAATGCAAGGATATCCTTCATTACATATGGAGACCAAGAATGTGCACAGTATTCCAGTTGTGGGCTCACCAAAGCACTGTACAATTGTTGCAAGACTTCCTTGTTCTTGTACTCCAGTCCCCTTGTAATAAAGGCCAACATGATATTGCCTTCCTAATTGCTTGCTGTACCTGCATGCAAACTGTGTGTGTTCCTTGTGCAAGTACACCCAAGATTATCTGATCAACATTTAAAAGTTTCACGCCTATTGAGAAATATTCTGCATTTCTATTCTTACTACCAAAGTGAATAATCTCACACTTCCCCACAATATACTCCCATTTGCCACTTTGTTGCCCACTAACTTAACCTGTCTGCATCTCTTTGCAGTCTCCAAGTCCTCCTCACAGCTTACATTCCCATCTAACTTTGTATTATAATCAAACTTGGATACACTATTCTCAGTCTCTTCATCTAACTTATTAACATAGATTGTAAGTAGTTTAGGCCCTAGCACTGATCCTTGTGGCACTCCACTAGTTACAGCCTGCCAACTTGAAAATATCCCATTTATCCCTACTCTTTGCTTCCTGTCGGTTAACCAATCCTCCGTCCATTCAAATATATTACCCCCAACTGCGTGAGCCTTATTTTGCATATCAACCTTTTATATGGCACCTTATCAAATGTCTTTTGGAAATACAAGTATACAACATTAATGGCTCCCCTTTATGTACCCTATTAACACCCTCAAAAAACTCTGATAAATTTGTCAAACATGTTTTCCCTTTCGTAAAACCATGTTGACTCTGCCTATTCATACTATCATTTTCTAAGTGCACTGTTAAGACTTCCTTAACAATAGATTCCTGTATTTTCCCAATGATTCAGGTCAGTCTATTTGGCCTGTAGTTCCTGGTTTTCTCTTTCCCTCCTTTCTTGAATAGTGTTATTACATTTGCTCACTTCCAATCCGATGGACTGTTCCAGAATCTACAGAATTTTGGAAAATCATAACCAGTGAATCCACCATCTCTGCAGCTACTTCTTTTAGCACCCTAGGATATGGGCCATCAGGTCCTGGGGATTTGTCAGCTTTTAGTCCCTTAAGTTTTGCTAAAGCTTTGTTTCTGCCTCTAAGGGACCAGTGTTTACTTTAGACACTCTCCTCCTTTTTATATATATGTAAAATGTCTTGCATTGTGTTTTCATATTCTTGGGTAGTTAATTCTAATACTCTATTTTTTTCCCTTTTTATCAACCTCTTGATTGCCCTTTGTTGGTCTCTAAAACTCTCCCATTCCTCAGGCTTATTACTATTCTTCGCAACATTATAAGCCTCTTCTTTTAATCCAGTACTATCCTTAACTTCCCTAGTAAACCACAGATGGATTGTTCTCACTAAGTTTTTGCTTTTTAGTGGAACATACTTTTGTTGATGCCATCGCTTTATTAAAAGAATAGTGAAAACAAATCATTGTTCAATCTTTCTTCTAAATATTCTCAGAAAAATAAGACAAGTTATTAGAATTACTCACACTTGAGAGGCTGATGCATGAGGCTGCACCACCTAACAGATGCATGGTGGTGTACAGATCCATCTAATGGTCTTTTCTTTTTGTACTAAAAGGGAGTTTGTTGAAGAAGCGTTCTCCGCCACCACGCTTACAGTGGTGATCGCTACAAAAGTGCTCATTACCAACTGCCAGTAGTTATTATTAAAGAGGCACAAGACTCTCCAAATAATACAGGAGAGAATACCTGACCTCCACGCTGCCCATCCAACAATATTGCAGAGAATCATCTGTAACCAATTGATCTCAAACATCAACTATAATATGGTCAAATGCATGACCTTGTATTATAAAAAATTAAAATCTTCAATTACTAAAAACAAAACCCCATTTAGAAAGAATCAAACAGAAACCAAAACCAAGACCTGGGATCATCATCTTATGGATAAGATTTCTCGACCCACTTACTTCTGTAACCCAATGTTGCATTATGATTTATGTTTAAGAAACACCAGGTTCGGGTGTGTGTATTTTCTATGGGAAAGATGCACTGCATCTATAAATAATTGTGGTTGGCTGTGTGGTTGGCTACCTTTATGTGGTGTATGATAAGACTTAAAGGCAATGATTCACTCTCCCTTTTAGTGGTTTCACCTTTTATTAGACTAAATTGATGATACAAAATTGCAGCTGTTTCCACATCACTACAAAATAAGTTGGTTAGTTGCCATCCTTCCATCTATGAAAGATGATGGACATGCAGCAAACAATCCATTTAGTTGGGGTGCCTTCTCTTGGTGCACCTTTGCCGGTGGCTGTGAAGGCTAATCCTTGAGAGGCAGGTTCTGCCACAAGTGCTGCATGTGAAGCTGCCAAGTGACGCTGTGAGTTGTTGTTTCCAGCATTGGTGCCTGTTGCCAAGCTGCTGTAGCAATTGGTCATCGTGGTAGTGCATGCCAGTCCACAGGATGTGTCGCCATTTCTCTCTTTCACCAGCTAAGTGACTCCCAGGTCCAATAGTTGACATTTAGGACCTTAATGTCATGCTTGCAAGCATCCTTGAAGCGAAGCTTTGGGCGCCCCACTGGTCCTCTGGCCCCAGCTACCTCACTGTACAGAAGGTCCTTGGGTATGCAACTGTCTCCCATTCTGCAGACATGTCTGATCCACCAAAGCCACCTCTGTTTGATTAGGGCCAACAGACTTGTGAGCTCTGCCTTTAAGAGGACTGCACATTTATGATTTTGTCCTGCCAGGATGTACCCATAACATCCGCAGACAGCAAAGATATAAATTATTGAACTTCTTTTCCTGGTAGCTATAAGTCTATGTTTCACCATACAGCAAGGTGCTGAGAACACAGGCCTTATCAGCTTGGTCCTAAGGGTAAGATTGGTGTTATCCCACATGCGTTTCACAAATTGGCCAAAGGTCGTAGCTGCTTTCCTTATGCGTGTATCGAGCTCTGCATCAAGGGACAGACTGTTTGTCACCATGGACCCAAGTTAGCAGAATTTACTAATCACTTCCAATGGGGTGTTATTTAGTGGCAGGGGCAGAGAAGCAACACCTTGTCCCATGACCACAATTTTCTTGACGTTTATAGTCAAGGAGAACAAGTTACAGGCACAAGAAATGTAGTCCATGAGTCTTTGTAGCGGAGTTTCCATTTAAGGGACTAGCACAGCATCACTAGCGTAGAGGAGTTCTCTGATCAGGCCGTGATGTGTTTTTGTCTTCGCTTTCAGCCTTGATAGATTATAGAGTTTGCCATCTGACCTAGTGTGCAAGTAAACTCCTTGTATATCTGTAGGGAAGGCGAAGGTTGGGAGCATGGAGAAGATGATGTCAAACAGAGTGGGGGCTAGGACACAACCCTGTTTCACTCCATTCTTCATGCTGAAACTGTTGGAAGTGGAGCCACCAAACTGTACAGCGTAGTGCATGTTGTCCTTTCACGACAACAAATTAAATGCACACTAAGAAAGCCATTTGACCGACCTTAACTGGTACAGCAAGCAAGAAGTTTCCACAGTCCGACCACTATTCATCCAACTAGCTCTTGGGTGACTGTATAGCTTTGAACGTCCACTCCAAATGCTGATTACTTTTTTTTGTGACAAAAGTCTTCCTGACATCATCACTAAATTCTCCTTTCACCAGCTGGAACTCATACGTGTGGTCAAGGTCAATGAATGCATCTTCAAATGACATCATCGATTCACCGCACCACCAACCTCCCACCCTGCTCATTGCACCACAGCCCCATCACTCATTCATCAACAATCCGGACTCATGCCTAACATTCACATGCTTCACATCACCTTCACACACTTACCAAAGCTTCCAGCCTCACAAACACCGCTCAGCTTCCACATAATCTCCAGTTATTCAGCTATGGCAGGCAGATTAGTCAAACACATTGCAACACACCCACTGACACACTTCCCTCTCTCTGAGGACAGGATCGCACATAACCACAGGTAGAAAACAGAGAGCTAGCAGGGGACAGGCACACCTGGATCACTGAGTCCTTTGGAGGAGCATTACAGGGCTGCTTGTGATTGAGGCTGTTGTATCTAGCATGGCAGAGAACATTCAAGATGATGGTATGTTCCTGCCTTCTGCACGTTCTCAAATCCACTACACCCTCATCCTGCTATCTGGCGAGCTGCAGATGGTGTGACCACTGCAGATAGTGTGACTCACTTTCCACACCCACCATGGCAGATGGTGAAATTTGAACTCAATTAATAAATCTGGAGTTAAAAAAGCTAGTTTAATGGCAAGCATGAAACGATTGTCGATTGTTGTAAAAATACCCATCTGGTTCACTAATGTCCTTTAATCTGCCATCCTCACCTGTTCTGGTCTACATGTGAGTCCAGACCCACAGCAATGTGGTTGACTCCTAAATCTCCTCTGAAATGGCCTAGCAAGCCACTCAGTTCACGGGCAATTAGAGATGGACAACAAATGCTGACCTTGCCAGTGATATCCACATGCCATGAAGGAATAAAAAAAGTCTGTATACTTTACTGATGACATGACCTTCCTCCTGTTTTGCTGAGTGATTTGCTTATTACCAGTTCTGTCAAAGAGTTTAAACTCAAAGGTTCAACAAGTCTTAATATTGCACTTGGAAAAGCATAGTATGATTAGAACAAGTCAGCATGGTTTTACTAAAGGGAGATGCTGTTTGACAAATTTATTAGAATTTTTTGAGGATGTAACTAGTAGGGTAGATAAAGGGGAACTAGTAGATGTAGGATTTTCAAAAGGCATTTGATAAGGTGCCACATAAAAGATTAATAGGCAAGATAAGGGTTCATGGTGTTGGGGGTAATACATTAACATGGATAGAGGATTGGTTAACAGAACTGCTCAGTGGCACTCAGTTTGGGTTCCGCCAGGCCTACTCAGCTCCTGACCTCATTACAGCCTTGGTTCAAACATGGACAAAAGAGCTGAATTCTAAAGGTGAGGTGAGAGTGACTGCCCTTGACATTGAGGCAGCATTTGACCGAGTATGGCATCAAAGCGCCCTAGCAAAACTGAAGTCAATGGGAATCAGGGGGAAACCTCTCCACTGGTTGGAGTCATACCTAGCACAAAGGAAGATGGTTGTGGTTGTTGGAGGTCAATCATCTCAGTTCCAGGACATCACTGCAGGAGTTCCTCAGGGTAGTGTCCTAGGCCCAATCATCTTCAGCTGTTTCATCAATGGCCTTCTTTCAACCATAAGGTCAGAAGTGGGGATGTTCGCTGATGATTGCACAATATTCAGCACCATTCGTGACTCCTCAGATACTGAAGCAGTAAGTGTAGAAATGTAGCAAGACCCGGACAATATCCAGGCTTGGGCTGATAAGTGGCAAGTAACATTCTCACCACACAGTGACAGGCAATGACCAACTCCAACAAGAGAGAATCTAACCATCTCCTCTTGACATTCAATGGCATTACCATCATTGAATCCCCCACTAGCAACATCCTGGGGCTTACCAGAAACTGAACTGGAGTAGCCATATAAATACTGTGGCTACAACAGCAGGTCAGAGACTAGGAATCTTGCGGCAAGTAACTAACCTCCTGACTCCCCAAAGCCTGTCCACCATCTACAAGGCACAAGTCAGGAATGTGATGGAATACTCTCCACTTGTCTGGATGGGTGTAGCTCCAAAAGCACTCAAGAAACTCGACACCATCCAGGACAAAGCAGCCCGCTTGACTGGCATCCCATCCACAAACGAGGCACAGTGGCAGTGTGAACCATCTACAAGATGCACTGCAGCAATGCACCAAGGCTCCTTAGACAGCAGCTTCCAGGCGACCTCTACCACCTAGAAGGCCAAGGGTAGCAAACGATTGGGAACACCACCACCTGCAAGGTCCCCTCCAAGCCACACAACTATATTGCCATTCCTTCACTGTTGCTGGGTCAAAGACCTGGAACTCCCTGCCGAACAGCACTGGACGTACCGACCCCACATGGACTGCAGCGGTTCAAGAAGCCAGCTCAACACCACCTTCTCAAGGACAATTAGGGATGGGCAACAAATGCTGGCCTAGCCTGTGATGCCCACATCCCAATGACTGAATTAAAAAAAAAGAAAAGCCAGTAAGCAGAGAGTGAACATACATAGGGCATTTTCATGTGGGCAGGAAGTGAATAGTGGGGTGCCACAAGGATCAGTACTGGGGACTCAGCTATTTACACTCTATATTAATGACTTGGATGACGAGACAGAGAGTAATGTATTTAAGTTTGCTGCTGATACAAAGCTTGGTGGAAAGGTAAGCTGTGGGGAAGACGTGGAGAGGCTGCAAGTGTTGATGTTGAGAGAGACTTGGGGATACTCGTACAAGGAATGCACAAAGTTAACATGTAGGTGCAGCAGGCTATTCAGAAGGCAAATGGCATGTTGGCCTTTATTGCAAGGGGATTGGAGTACAGGAATAAAGAAGTCTTACTAAAATTGTACAGGGCTTTGGTGAGACCACATCTGGAATATTGTGTGCAGTTTTGGTTTCCACATTTAAGAAAGGATATACTTGCACTGGAGGCAGTGCAGCGAAGATTTACTAAATTTGTCCCTGGGATGAGGGGGTTGTCCTATGACGAGAGGCTGAGTAAATTGGGCCTATATTCTCTGGAGTTTAGAAGAATGAAAGGTGATCTAATTGAGACATACAAGATTCTGAAAGGGCTTGATAGGGTACAAGCTGAGAGATTGTTCCCACTGGTGAGGGAATCTAGAACACAGGGACACAGTCTCAGGATAAGGGGTCAATCATTCAGGACTGAGATGAGGAGAAATGATTTCATCAAAGGTTCGTGAATCTTTGGAATTCTCCACCATAGAGGGTTGTGGATGCTCCTTCGTTGAATACATTTAAGGCTGGGATTGATATACCTTTAGTCTTGCAGGGTATCAAGGGATATGGGGAGTGGGCAGAAAAGTGGAATTGAAGCCCAAGATCAGCCATGATCATATTGAATGGCGGAGTAGGCTCGATGGGCCATATGGTCTACTTCTGCTCCTATTTCTTGTGTTCTCTCTTCTCTGATTTGAGACACCGCATAATTCCAGAACACTTCTATTCTCAGAAAATCCTACATTTGTTTTTTTTTCTTTTTCCCACCCCATCCTGTCAATATCTGTTGATATATTTTCACTCGTATCAACCCCATGGTATTCAATGCGATATCTGCAAGCAGCTGAGTGCTGTTTCTAAAAAACAAGTAACAGACATGGCCTACTGACCCCAATAAGCTACGGCTTAACAAGCTTATGTGGCAGGGTTTTATTTCAATAAACAAATCTGCTTCGTAACCAGAGAGGAAATGTCTTTCTTAAAGCTGTGGTGCATGAAGCCAGCCATCCGCACCGTGGAGATGCTAATTAAGGCATCTGGACAAGAAAGAATGTCAAGGAGGCTATTCGATCCTCATCAGTGTCACAAAACCATTAAGCCCCACCAAACATGTTCTATCATGTTCTGCTCAAGACAGACAGATACAAGTTCCTCTCTGTAACAGAATGGTAAGCTGGTTCTTTGTATGTGGAATCTTGATGACACACAATACTCAGATCTTCCCCCAAAGTCAGCAAACAGGTTGCAAAATCTTTAGTCTATACATTTGAGAAATTCAGTAATAAGCTACTGCATTTATTTAAAAACTAGAGGAGATTACAGATAGCTCTCCAGCTATCGAGTCAGAGACTCACCACCTTTCCTATTCCCTACCACAGAACAGCAATCTTAGAGGCCATTCTGGGTAATAGTTGCCAAACCTTATTCAAGTACTTTTTTTCATGCATCTGCAATACAGCACAGCAGATAATAATTTTGGGGTACAGAAGGTAGCAGCAATACAGCATAGTTCAACACGTAATATAACAGAAGCAAATGCATAATATAGTGTGGAGCACAATATACTAGGAGCAAAGCACGCAAAATACAGTAAAGTGCAACACACTGCTAATGTGGAGCACAAACACTGACATTGAACCCTTGAGTCAAATGTCCTGTTTCTGTGCTGTAAATTCTACGTAAATTGCCTGAGCCGATTGCTAGGGCTTAGGGGTCACAGGTTGGACATCCCTGATCGAAGGATTATTTACCTCTCAGGGTTATTCTGTGCACAAACCAGTGGGCTCTGACTGAATTTTCAGCAGTATTGCTTGAGGGTCACAGACGAGCCACGAGTGACCCCAAGGCCATATTATAACTATCACAGAATCTTACAGCACAGAAAGAGGCTAATTAGCCCATCGTGCTTGTGCCAGCTCTTTGAAAGAGCTGTTCAATTTAGTCCCACATCCCAATTTTTCCGCTGCAAGTTAGTCCTCTTCAATTGCCTTTTAAAAGTCCCTATGAAATCTTATTCCACCAACCTTTCAGGTAGTGCGTTGTTAAATAATTTCTCCTCATTTCCCCTCTTGTTCTTTTGCCAGTTATTTTAAATCTATGATCCCTGGTTACCGATACACTTACCAGAGAAAATAGTTTCTACATACTTGCTCTATCAAAACCCCTCATAATTTTGAATATCTCTATCAGGTTTCCATTTAACCTTCTTTGCTTGAAGCAGAATTCCAGTTTCTCCAATCTCTCCACATAACTGAAATCCCTCATTCCTGGTATCATCCTGATAACCTCCGCTGTACTATTTCCAAGGCCTTGATAACCTTCCCAAAGTGCGGTGCCTGGAATTGTATGCAATATTCCAGCTGAGGCCTAACCAGAGATTTGTAAAGGTTTGCTATGACTTCCTTGCTTTTGTATTCAATACTCCTGTCTTCTAAGCCAAGTATCTCATACATCTTCTTAACCACCTGATCAACATGCCCTGCCATTTTCAAAGATTTTTGAATGTGCATCCCCAAGTCCCTCTGTTCTTGTACACACCTCAGAATAGTACCATTTAGATTATACTGCCTCAGCACGTTGTTCCTCACAAAGTGCATCACTTCACACTTATCTGCATTAATTGTATCTGCCATTTATCTTCCCATTTCACTAGTTTGTCTGTGTCCTCCTGTAGTCTGCTGCTATCCTCTTTATTACTTACAATGTTGCAAGTTTTGTATCCTCCATAAACTTCAAAATTGTACTCCCTATATCCAAGTCCAGATCATTTATAAAGAATAAGAAAAGCAACAATTCCAATATCGATCCCTGGGGGAATCCTACTGTATACTTCTATCCAGTCAGAAAAACCACTCATTCACCACAATTCTCTGCCTTAGCCAATTTAATACCCAAGTTACCACCATCCGGTTAACACCAAGTGCTTTTATTTTCCAAATAAGTCAGTTTTGAGGTACTTTACCAAATGCCTTTTGAAAGTTCATTTATATATCTGCAGCACTACCTTCATAAACTCTCTTTGTCACTTCATCAAAGACCTCAATCAGGTCTTCAATAAATCTGTGCTAGCTGTCCTTAATAACTCAGGTTTCTCCAAGTGGGAATTAATTTTGTCCTTCACAATGGTCTCGAGTAGTTTTCCAAAACAATGATGTTAGACTGATTGGCTGTAGTTACCTGGTTTATCCCTCTCCCTTTTTTTTTGAACAGGGCTGTAACATTTGCAATCCTCCAGTCTTCTGGCACCATCTCCATATCCAAGGAGGATTGGAAGTCTGTAGTCAAAGCTTCTGCTATCTCCACCCTTGCTTCCCTCAGCAACTTAGTGCAGTTGGGATGCATCCTGAGGACTTGTTAAATAAACTATTTTGCACTCCCATTCCATCTATTTATATTCTATCCAATATCTCTACTCTGACATTAACGTTTCCTCTTCTTCAGTGAAAACAGGTGCAAAGTATTCATTCAGTATCTTGGTTATGCCCGCTGCCTCCACAAGATTTCCTTTTATGTTCCTACCAAAGAATTTTTTTAATCTGCTTTCCTAACCATCATATATACTGTTTCCATTAATATAAAACATGATTAGGTATGCAATTTAAAATTTTAAAAATCTTCTAAACTGCAGGATAATCTAGTGTAAAAAAACAGCCTGCTTGATTGGTACCCTGTCCATTACTTTAAACATACACTCCCTCCACCACCACGACTACAGTGCGTAGCATCTACGAGATACACTACAGCAACTTGCCAAGGCTTCTTCAACAACACCTCCTAAATCCTTGACTTCTACAACCTAGAAAGACAAGAGCAGCAAGCACATGGGAACACCACCACCTGCGAGTTCCCCTCCAAGTCGCACATCATCCTGACTTGTATCTGTATTGTCATTCCTTCACTGTTGCTGGGTCAAAATTCGAGAACTCCCTTCCTAAGAGCACTGTGGATGTACCTACACCACATGGACTGCAAAGGCTCAAGAAGACAGCTCACTGCCACCTTCTCAAGGACAATTACGAATAGCCAATAAATGATAGTCTTGCTCATGATGCTCACATTCCAAGAATGAATAAAAAACAAAGGATCTACAAAGCAATTCCATTAACCTCACCAGTCATGGTGCAACTAGTTAAAACAGTGGGATAGATTTTACCTGTAGGGGGATGAACCGGTGGAGTGCTCTAGGCACCCATTCTGTCAGTGAGGAGGCTGGAGCTACTTAACTAAAGCCTATGAGCTGCTTGCACAAATGAACATTCCAGTGCAGTTCACCTGATTCAAGCCAGTGCAATAATCAGGCTTCAAGCCAGTAGACAGACAGGTCCTGGGGTGGTGGTGCAATCATGGAGAGGTGGTGGGAGAGGTGGTGGAGGAGTCCCAGATGGCAGCGGCCTGCTTCTCTTGGCCTCTCTGAAAATAATTTCAAACTTATCTCTCCAAAGCCACTTCCATTGCATTGCCAGTAAGACTGATGGTGAATGCATAGTGCAGGCCCTGACAAGTTGTGTCCTAAAATGGCAATCAGGAGCTTTATACTCACAGCATCTGCATAATCTCCCCATTGCCATTCAAACTTTCCATTTGTGATCATATGGGTTGATCTATGCCAAAAAGGAAATGCATTTCACAGAGGCTCAAACTGTTACCCTGCACATTAACCCTATACTTAGCAGCAATACTGGGTGGGCAGATAACTATTGACCTTGGTTAAAAAACAAGTGGTTATTTTATTTAACATTTTTCTACCTGAAAGGGTGATGGAACTAGATTCAACAGTAATTTTCCAAAAGGGAATTGGATATAAGATTGAAAAGGAGAAATTTGCAGGGCTATGGGGAAAGAGCAGGGTTACGGTTCTAATTGGACAGTGCTTTCAAAAAGCTGGCACAGACACAATGGGTAGAATGGCCTCCTTTTGTGCAATATGATTCTCTGATTCTACTGAGAGTACAACTGACCTCAGTAGGTTGGAGGCGAGAAACCCCAATGTTTGCTCTTCTAATCACAATCTTGTGACTGCTGCTGGAAAGTCTGTGTACATGGACACCAGATGAGAGTTACATCAGACTTGGCTGATGCCTCCTTCATGGTCAAATAGCCTGTTAACACTGGTCATCTGGGAACATACAAGAGTAATGGTGACAGGCAGCTGTCAAGAGAAAATATGAAGGGAAAATATTGAAAAGCCCGTCACTGTTTTAATGCAAATAGCATTAATTACAAATGCAATTCCAAATTACACCAGTGTAATTTGAGTTTGTCTGGGAATTCTCAAACTTTCCGGTTGTAATCATGTGGCTCGGTCTAGGCGAAGCAAGAAATGCATTTCAGAAGCACAAAACGTTACACTGCATGTTAACCCTATATTTAGAAGCAATGCTGGGTGAGCAGGGCACAACTGCTGATCTTGGTTAAAAGGGAAGTGGTTAATTCATTTAAAGTTCTTTTTGAACTAACAAAAAGTGAGTGCAAAAGTTGCTAAGTATACTTTAACAGACTATTTCATCACCTCTGGGACTTGGATCTAAATTGAACCATGACAGCTGGATTTGAAAGTTTCCCTTCCCTACTGGCTGTAGCAGTCCGATTTGTAATAGATTTGGACACTTGCAACCGAGTTCAAGCGGACATGAACCCACAAAGCAAAATTTCTTTTCAACAAAAAAAAGAGAAAACGCTGGAAGTACACAACAGTTCCACCAATATCTGATTCTAAAATAGCTTAAACTGACAAAGATTCTGTATTCAAAACGTTAACCTTAAAAGTATCCAGATGTGGGTGGACGTGTCTTGTATTTCCAAAATGTGCTGCTTTTGTAATTCTTTGTTGTTTTTCTTTCTCTTCAGTCTTTGCTTCTCAACTAGCCTAAACTATCAACCGACCTGCTTGATATTGAAATGAAATGCACACACTCCTCCCTCCCCACCCCCATCACACCACCGAGCAGTATAAGCCTTTGCAACTCATAGCTTGTCCATTGATCAGGGTGTGGAGTTGGAAGAGATCAGTGGAGAAAAATGATGCAGTTGGGCAAACGGAGGAATAGCTGCAGTAATAAATGGAAGAACCAGAACTGAGAAAGAGTAACAGAAAGAAAACAATTTATCTGTATTATCTCTATTGCACCTTTAATGTAGTAAAACATCCCAAACTATTTTGAATTTGGGGGTCAGACCAGAACAGGAACAATTTAGAGATGGTAGCCAAATGCAGAAAGAGGTAGAAGGAGAAGTAACAAGGAAAGGAAGAGAGCGCCAACTTGTGGGGACAAAATGGCTGAACATTCTGCCACCAATAGTAGGTCAAGGGAGACATATGGTAAACCAGAATTGGAAAAGCAAGAGTGTGAGCAGGGTTAAAGGGCTGAAAAAGGTTGCAGAGCTGGGGAGAAGAGAGGCTGCGGAAGAACTTGCAGACAGGGAAAGGAATTTGAAGTCAATACACTGAGGGGTGGGGAGCCAATAGAAATTGGCAGGGAGGAAGGTAAGCAGATGAGTTCTGGATAAATTGGAGTGTGTGTCGGTGGAGCTCAGGAACTTGGTGAGGAAAGCATTGGAAAAAATCCAATTCTAGAACTGAAAAGGAGGAAGAGAAAGCGGAGGTTTACAGAGATCCAAGAAAAGAGTAAGAGAGAAATAAACATAAGCCAGAGAGAGTGAGAGACACAGAGTGAGAGAAACAGAGAGGCATATTTTTCCTTAACTCTATGTGAAAATAAGTTTTAGATTGTGTTCCCGAAGATCTCAGTAAGATTGATAAATACATTAGACTCCCCTGTCTAAATATAATTGGGAAACTCTGCTTATGCATTATGCAGTGCCCCTGTACACTAGCTAATGGGGAATAAACCACACATTTACACTATTTTACTCTGAATTTTTCAATACATGCATGTGCATGCCCCCGGCATCTTAAAACAAAAACTCATTCCTTCAGCACTCGATTCTCATAGTTGGAGATAGAAGGGTACAAGCTCTCGCAAGGGTAGCCAGACCTCTCAAACTAGCCTTGACAGTTGAATGGCGGAGATACAGGGATGGATAAATATCTCAGGTTTGGTTTGAGTACCTTTGGTTCTCACTGAATCATTCTACAGAATGTTCCTTCAGGCAATTACATGGATTGGGCAGAGTCTAAGACAAGGTCGGTTAAAAAAAAAGGGTCGAGCAGCTTTTTTCATGTTCTGCTTTCTTATTTCCTTAGTCTGGTAGGATACCATGATAATTATTTCAGCTCGTTCAATTGTTATCTCACAAGATCTAGTTTTGAGTAGACTGCTTCTCAGTTAACAGAGTACGCCATAGCTTCAGTTGATCGTAACACCAGGCGGAAACCCACGCGGTCACAGGGAGAACTTGCAAACTCCACACAGGCAGTACACAGAATCGAACCCAGGTTGCTGGAGCTGTGAGGCTGTGGTGCTAACCACTGCGCCACCATCTAAGAATACCTAGCATGCCCACTCAACCGAGAAACAATGGGCTGGATTTAGCAGAGGCAGCAGAGATCTCACCGCCTGGGCTGAAATGGAGGTCAGGGGAGGGTTGGGGGAGCCCCACTTTCGCAGGCGGTGGGAGCCGGGCTGCATTTTGCCAGCAGCAGCCAATTAAGTGGCTAAGGACAGCGGCCCACCCCCAAGAGCTGCTGGCCCAATCAAAGGACTGGCAGCTACCACTTTGATCTACAAGGGAGTCAAGGGTTATGGAATGGCAGGGAGGAAAATGGAGTTACGGCCACAATCAGATCAACCATGATCTTATTGAATGACAGAGCAGGCTCGAGGGGCCAAATGACCTATTCCTGATCCTATTTCTTATGATCTTATGTGTGCTGGCCCAGGAAGCAGTAGGACACCACCTCACACCTTCAATGAAATCCTCCTGTCATCTGTTTGGCAGGTAGCTGGCCACTTTGGCCTAATGTCAGACAGCGCCTGATGGCTACTTACAGAGGAGATCTAGAGGAAGGTCACCTGCCTATATAATCAGTTAAGTCACATTGTGAGGCTTGGAACAAACAGGATAGGTGCAACCAGCTGGGCAAGAGGGTGACTGTGAGGAATGTTCCTTCCTTAAATCTCTTGGCTTGGGTTATGCCCAGGCTGTATAAAATAACAGATGGCGAGTCAGGGAGACATGCTTCACAGGTCCTCAACCCCTCAGCAAATGGAACAGTAGAATTGGAGTTGCGTGTTAAGCAATTACACACAGGTTGGGTACCAATAACTAGTGCCATTACCAATGTATAAGTGGAGAACCGGTTATTAAAGCCATGTCTTTTTTTTTTACAAAGTTTTATTTCATGGAGTTAGGGTATTCTACAGTGATCTCCTCTTTTTGTTATCAGGAATTAACGATCTGTCTCAATAGACTGTCAAATCATTTTGCTTAGTGCATAAATCTCATCTTCCATCATTAAGACCCACCTGTAATGAGAAGCTTTTTATGTTGGCTGATCCAACATAAATGAGGTGTGGAATTCAGTTGGTTGATGATCTCAAAACAGGTTTATTAAACAACTATTATATAGAGTACAGAGCTATTTACAGGGTTTGGCTCTGGGTGTTACAGTAGCAGAGTGAGACTGGCTTGTCGTGACATGACTAAATCCTGGCACTTAGTTCATTAGCATAATATGATCTCAAAGGTACATTACTCAAAGACAGACAGACAATCACACAACATCCCCCTTCTTTCCAAAGATAAGTCTCGTATGCTTAAAAGCAAAACCATATACAGTTAGATACCAAAATTATTTACACATGTATAGAGATTATGAACTTTACAAGTATAGAGGCCCAAATGTCCACATATTGTCTCAGTGGGCTGACAACTCTTGCTCGGGGAATTTGTATGTCTAATCTGTTGCTGTTTTTTCTAAAGTTTCTCCCTCTCTGCATTCAGTTTCTGTTGCTCTGCCTTCCCTGCTAAAATGCTCTGTTGCTTTTCTAAGGATGACCACTTTTGAGGCCCTGTCATTCTTGGAACGTTCTGGCACCTCAGCTCGATGATCCAACAGGCAATGCTTCAACTCATTCCTACTCTGCCTCTTTAGGACAGTGCATGTCCTTTCCCTCTCCTCATCCTCCACGTCAGAAAGCTTGGGGTTCTAGGTTGAAGGCTTGTTGGGGCAAGAGAACTTGGTCTCATTGATATACCTGTTCATTCTGGCTCGTTGTGGTGCTGGCAGTTCTCTATAGAGCAGAAGTGAAGGCATTGTTGTGCTGTTGCTGGGTTTCCAGACTGCACCATTTGATGCTGGTCAGAGTCTGCGAGTGGGTTTCGGTCCTTGGAGATTTCCGCTCGGCAATGCACTTGTGGATAGTTATGATGTTGAGGTCCTTACACGTTGGTAGTCCTGCCACTGCTGGTCTGCTTGTGTCTACTAGGTAGAGTGTTTGTGGTTTCTATACAGATTTACCATATCTGCATTGCATTTTTAATGTGCCACTGCAAGGGATGGGTGATCCGTTGTATGCAGATAACCTGGCAGTTGTCGGTTGTATCATCGATCTCCAACGACTCTGGTATATGTCTTTGAGGATTCAGACTGGTAGGATATTTGCACTAGTGCCGGTGTCAATTTTGACCCTGAGCGTATGTTTGCCAGTTTTTTTTGGGCACATGATGTTAATAGTGGCAAAAACTTCTAGTTGTTGGACTTCGTCAACGTGACGGGTCAGGTTCACAATGTGGAATGCCTGTTCGTCTTCTGTCTGAGAACAACTTCTCTGAGTCTTGTCTCGGGTCTGCTTCACTGTGGACCTTGTGTATCGGCTTGCGCTTACACAGGTCTCTGGCGCTCTCCTTGATGCTGTTGCCATGTTTTCGGCTTGTTTGCATCTGACCACGACTTCTGGCGGCATCTTTGTAGCCAGAATTCCTGCATAGGTGGGCCCAGTGTCCTTTTACATTGCACGCCTTGCAAAGGTCACAAAATGCAGGGCAATTTCGCTGTGAGTGGGACAGACCACACTTACTACACAGCCTGCTTGCTCTTTTCAACCTGGTTATGGTGCCGATACTGTTGGCTGCATCTAGTGTTTGCAGGTGCTGTTGTCCAGCTACAATGGCTTCGGATTTCCCACCATCTTCCTGAAATGCGTCAATGCTGTCACCTTTCTTTTTCCCCCCCAAGAGGTCTTTCTGAAACGCTTCAATGGGTGTTGGTACAATCACCAGCTCCATTATTTGGTCTGACAGCTCAACTTCTGAAAAATCACACTCGTTGCCCTTGCTACAGCATCTACTGATGAACTGGTCTATTGATTCCTGTGGCTGTTGCCTGTAGGACATCAATTCTAGGCAGTGAATTCTGAAATTCACTTGTAACCGGAGCTGTTCTTTCAGCGTTTTCCATATCTTTGTGGGATCTTTCTGGTCCTCTTTAGATAATGTGATTCTGTGTAATCCCTCATTTCCAATTGCTATCATTATTTTACAGCCAGTTTTTCTGGTTCTACAATTACTTGGTCTGTAAAGCATAATTGCATTCTCTGTTGGAACAGTTCGAATTCGGATAGGATATCCAAGGCTTTCCAGTTCATGCTGGGAAAATTGGTATCCATCTTCCTGGTGTTCATTTGCTTTAAACTTGCTTAAAGAACTTGCTTCTATGACTCTGTAGTGCTTTCTCTTTAACAAAAAACTGTCTGTTCTCCTATGATTGACAGAAGCGAGTGTTTTGCAGTGCTTGTCTATTTATCTTAGCTTCCAGCACTCTGGTCTGACTGTTTATACAACTGTGTAATAGGTATTAAAAGTGCTTTTTTTCCTAGGGTTTGTTTATACAGCCATTCAGGAGGCAATTCTTTTTTTAAAAATCTGGCTGAGTGAGCGAAGGCTCTGCAGCATTCATGTGATTTAATGGGTTTCTTTTTACACCTCTAGCTGCGAGAATGGAGGATTCTCATGCTTTTTGCTGTCTGATGCCTCCTGTAATGGCTCTGACCTGATCAGCATGGGGGAGCCTTGAAAACAACTGATCAGCCTGAGATAAGAATTGGGTTTTCCCTGTTTTTTTTCTTCTACTGAACCTTAAAAAAACCTCAACTTTGCAAGCTCCTCAAAGCTTTTTTTTTTTAAAAAATGGGGATTCCTGACTCACCCAGTCACAGTGATTGATTTGCAGCCAGTCGTTCAGGCTCTGTCTCCTACAGCTGCGGGTGATTTTTTTCTTTCTTTGCACTGTTTGGGCCAGTATTTCATTTAACTTTCTCTCTTTTTGCTATAGGTGGTTTTTAAAGCTGTTTTCCTGTGGTCTTCAATCTTGGATTCTCTCTTCTCACCGCAGCTGCCACCATGTACTGAGAAGCTTTTTATGTTGATTGATGCAACACAAGTGAGATGCATGGAGTTCAGTTGAAGATCTCAAAACAGGTTTATTAAACAGCTAACTATTATGAACAGTGCAGACAGTACAGAGCTAATTATTTACAGGACTTACCTCTGGGTGTTACGGTAGCAGAGTGAGAACGGCTTATAGTCACATGACTACATCTTGGCACCTAGCTCACTACCATTTTAAGATTTTAAAGCACGTTACTCTTAAAGGCGATCACATAACACGACCCAGCCCAGTTACAAGCGAAGTCAGGAAATTACACATTATGGTGCTCTGTCAATGTACAGCCATTATAACATCTGCAGAAACTGGACTGTCTGGGCTATTGCATGAAGAATGGCCACTTGAATAGGACATTTATTGTCTGGACAATTTCTGAATTGCTCAACTGAGTCTGAGGTAACAGAATGCAACAAATAATTTGGCTGTCCAAGTGCCCAGTTGGCCAATCATTCTCACCCCTGACTCCATATCCAAGACCATTTTACATGTCTCATAAAATATATTTCCTTCAAGGAGAAAGAGTACATCTGAAAAAAAAGTGAGAAAGCTGTGGCTATCTGGGAACAGGATATGTGGTAAGTGGTTCAATTCGATGTGGAGATAAAAGATCTTAACTTCAGCACACATCATGAGACTTTGCAACATCCGCCAGGTGAAGAAACTCCTGGCTTGGCTCGATGGACATGGTGTTAAAATTCCAATAAGGTGGCATTAACAATGAGTGAAAAACATGACCAAGTGATTTTATTGCTGTCTTCTACCAAACACCATTTAATTTCAGAAAAGATAGGAATTTAACAGACTGTTGTACAACATTGCACAGAACCAAAATTTGAAAAGAAACACTGGCCGGAATCTTACGCCACCCGACGAGCGGGATGGTGGCGGGGGGTGGCGTAAAATGGAGTGGGAGGCTCCGGGAGACTTTCCTGACCCGCTCCCGCCACCACTTTATGCAGGGAGGCAGCAGTGAAAATGGCCCGCCCGTCCCAGGCCAAAGCCCTGAAGTGGCCACTTAAGGGCCTTTGCCTGCCTCCATTCAGATTTTACGCGTGGCAAGCGGGCATCCTGGAGCCGGGAAAAGCTGCCTAACAAAACCAGGCGGCTTCCGAGCGTCCCGGGGTGGCCCTCATGGTCGAGCATCCTGTGCCCGATGGAGGACTGCCCCCCGCTACCCCAACCACCCAAAGGCCCAACATGCCCCCCTTCCCCCAACCCCCAAATGAGCACCCTTGCCTCACGGGGGCCTGACCGATCACCCTCGGCGAGGCAACCAAAACTTACTTTCCTACCCGGCTCCCAGGCATCTTCTATTCATGCTGGCCTGCAGTCCCAACAGTGGTTACCACTTAAGGTGGCACTGCTGGGATTAAGAGCGGCTGGCCCACTGATTGGCCGGCAGCTCTGTTAGGCAGGACTTCCTACCTCAAGCAGGTGGAAATCCCACCTCGCACCAATTAAAGCCCGGGAATACGCAAAATATGTATTGGATCACCAGACGAGGCAGATGCGGGTTCACCACCGAATTTTCAGTCGGTGGCCGGCTCCCATCCGCCTCGGGTAAAATTCTGACCACTATCTCAAATCCCCTCAAAAGCTTTCTCTGCCAAATATCAATCCAGTTCCCTCTTGAATTATCTACCTTCATGCCTTCCTAGTTCCATACATTCACCAGTTCCTGCTCCCGATTCCTTATATTTCCCCACCGAAGATTGGAAAGAAAAGTGGACCCAGAACACCAGGAATAGTGCAACTGGCTGCAGAGCATTCGGATGTAGAAGTGGGTGAAACCATGATAGACAACTCTGTGCCCAGGGGAACTGTGGTAACTGACCAAAATGGCTTCAATTTTCTCCATGATCTGATTCAGCATTCTGCATCAGAGAAGTTTCAAACCTAGACTACTGAATAAAAGCAGGAACTGAAACAGTTCAAAGTGAAACCATATCTGGTGTGTGTTAAACTTCTAGTTGACATTCATTTCTGCATGTGTAAAAAGCCCATCAGCTAGCGCATCATAGATGACTAAACATCTTAGAAACAATAATGTGACTGCATGTGATAGACATTTTGAAAAATACCTCAAGCCTGGGCTTATAGTCATTGCTATAGTTCATCACACATTTAACAACCTAGACTATTACTGAGGAACTGGAAGAACCTTTATAATGAATGGCAGCTTTCGCCCAGGAAATGCGCAAAAGAAATTGTGAGTATGTGGCTTTAAAAGGTGTGATTTTAAAATTAGCAGAGTAACTATAGAAAGGAAAAGACATTCGCCCATTTCACATTAAAAGAGGAATTTAACTCCCAAGTGTCAGTAGATCTGCAACTATTTCAAGGGGCAATTGTGATCTCTAATTTACTCCAAATGCCTCTTAACTGATGTGTGCAGCTCCCATTTGAGGGGGGCAGGCTGCCTTTAAGAGGAGCAGACTAGCTGCACCATGTGTATCAGCACACGCTGCTGGGACCCCTGCTGAGCACCCAGCCAGCCAGCAGCCCAGGCCCCGCTTGGCTCAACACTACAATCGTTTAAATCAGGACGCAGCACAAAGTTTGCGCGCTGCCTGCCTGAACGGGAACAAACACGGGCAGATCGTAAATCGTGACCCCTGCACCCAAAAACAGACCTTAACAAATTTTTAGCCTAGTGAGTCTAGGGAGGCTGTCCAATCATGGAGGAGATCACAGCTGAGCACAAACCTCCCCACAACCCACCTCAACATGCACACTCTCCTGCAGGGATGACTGAATAGCAATCAGCTGCAGGAAACGGGATGATTTTTCCTTCCACAACTCAGGAGGTAGTGAGATCAACTGTACTGCTCCGACCACATCACCAGTTAAGGTCAGCTAGCTCAGCAAAGAACACAGCCCAAACCTGGAACTTTATAGTCTGTATTGTTTAACTCCATACTGGCCGGCATATCAATCAAATGAGCCATCATTGTCGTGGCTAGCACATCTAACTGAGCTGAAATCAGAAGAGGCTGTATGTGAGGGAGCAGTGCCAATGGTTCGGGGTCTCTTCCTGGAGATTCAAGGCCACCTACAAAAGGTCCTCTATAACCAAATTCATGCATAATTGACATCCAGATACTTCAGAGGGTGTTGTCGATGACTGGACACTTGCAGAGGGTACCCTGCAGCACAGAGCAGCAGCACTGTCCTTGTTGGTTATATTTTACAAGCATCAGCTGTGGAATTGAATCAGAAATGTGACTCAAGCAAGACCATAGGATGAAGCAGCCTTGTGATCTCAAATAATGGAGTCCTCAGTCTTGTTGGGGGAACAACTGATAAAAGACCGCTTTCAGCAACAGCCATTGAGGCAGAACAGGCATCAACAAAGAAAACTTTCAAAGAATTGCCAAATAAATTTTCATCACTGTTCATTGTCAGTAAGCCACAGAATTGGGGTCAGACTTTCAAATTCCACTCCCGCCTGGGATAGAGATGGGAAATAGATCATCAGCCAGACTTCCTACCTTTAATCACTAGCTAGCAATGCCTACTGTTAATGTGTAGTGTGTACAAGAACTGGATCAGGCACAGAGTGCTGTGTCCTCCATAAAACTATATCCCATCATGATTAAGTACCTTCAGGAGAGGAGGGGGGGGAATTTTTAAAATGAAAAATTGCAAACAATCCTGCATTACAATAAAACACATCAATGACTACAGTGCTCTGTTGTTATCCAAACACGGGCAGATCGTAAATCGTGACCCCTGCACCCAAAAACAGACCTTAACAATTTTTTAGCCTAGTGAGTGTAGGGAGGCTGTCCAATCATGGAGGAGATCACAGCTGAGCACAAACCTCCCCACAACCCACCTCAACAGCAGACTCTTGGAGAACACACTCTATAATAATTATACTGGTTGTGTAATTGGGTCATCATGAGGGCCCCATCAAATTATATTTCCTCGCCCCATTACTACTCCTTATTTAACAGGACATTGTCCAATATAAGTCTACAGATAAAAGAGAAAGACTTTCATCGCTATCGTGCCTTATTAGTTTACTCATTAAATTCTCAATCATAACGAATACAATTAATTACACTGACAGCTTGTGACTTGTTAAATTATGCATTTTGCACGTAAGGCCCCACAAACAGCAATGAGATGAATGATCAATTTAGACTGTGCTGGTTGGGAAGGAACATTGGCCACACTAAACTTTCTACTATTGTTCTTTTACATTCAACTGAACCAGAAGAATAGGTTCATTGGTTGTAAAACGCTTTGGGACATATGAAGGTCATGAGAAGCCCCAGATAAATGCAAGTCTTTCTTTGTTTCCTTTACTCTGGGAAAATCTGTTCAGCACATGCACTGGCACGTCCTTTCAGGCATAGAAAGCAGTTGGAAGGTTTAAGGTAAAGGTACAAGTCATAAAGAATATCAGCAAATTATAGAGATGTAAATCATGACATGGAAAGTGGAATAAAACACAAGTTAGATGTAAAGAAAATTTCTACAGGAAAGCTAACTCCTATGATTTTATTCAAGAGCATGGGAAAAGAATAAAAAATTGGAGTTGGAGTAAGGAAGCGCCAATTGGAGCTGGCAATGGAACAAACAGGAAGGGTCGAATACCCGCCTCCAGTGCTGAAATTTTATTCTATTAAATTGAAAAAGTTATTGAAGAGGAGAGGAAGATTATATGGACAGAAAATGGGAACAATTAAACAAGTGTAAAAAAATAGTTTGGTGAACAATATTGAGTTATTGAAAGACTGGAGAGCAAAGGGAGAGCTGCAGGTCTGTTTAGAAGATGAAGCATTTCCACAAGGCTTCCTTTGGGCTTAATATGACACAGCAAACAGCTGAAAATTAGATTCAATAGCCTAAGTGGGGGAGAAAGAGCAAGATGGTTTATTCATTGCACAGTGTTGCAGTAACCCTCAGCTCAGCTTGTAGTTTTACCTCATTGATGCAAAGGATTGACCTTATGATTTATCTCTGCATTGCCATAAGCACTTGAATATCATCCTTGTGTCTTAGTGACTAGAACTAGATGCAGTGTCTACGTGACGAGAACTGGATGCACTAACTCAGAGCGGTTGGAGCAGAGCACTGTACAGTTCGATCATAACTCTTTTATTTCCGTTCTCTTGGCTTTCTTGATTGCTTCGACATGTTGAGCGTTAAGTCTGCTAAGACTCAAATTTTTTTCACCCTTTGCTACTTCAATATCATTCAAGGAATATGTGGGTCACTTATTTTTTCTTCCTATTTGCAGTACTTCACACTCGCCTTCACCAAATTTCTTCTGTCATTACACAGAATTTATAGCACAGAAACAGGCTATTCGGCTCAACTGAACTGTGCTGGTGTTCATGCTCTATATGAGCATCCTCCCAACCTACCATCTAACCCTACCTGAAGCTCCTTCCCATTTACACTATCATCCCTACTTAGATTTTTTTTTAAACTATTCTGTAATTTCTAAACTGCCTCTTCCAAATCAAGCACCCCTTCCAGTTTGCTATATTCTGCAAATTTGCACTTCATTTATGTAAATTAGAAACAGTAGTGGCTCCAATACCAAGCTGGGGCTCACCCCACTCAGTGGACTGTATTTTGCTGAGATCATCAGGCTTAATTCAGGTCGGATTAAGGATTAGGTCAATGAAGAAGCTGCCTCCAGAAGTTCCGCCCAATTAAGAATGGTAGGCGGAGCACGGAACCAGCAGGCCCAATAGGAGGGCCTACAGCAATGCAGGTAGGAAAACGCGAAGGCATCACAAAATGGAGGCACCCTCTGAAGAATTCTAAAAGTGTAAAAAAGTGTTACCACTGCTGCCAAGCCATCAGTATGGAGGGGTAGCCTCTCCACAGGATGGCCCGCAGCTGTGGCTCAGGGTGGGGACGGGACGATTTAAAACAAGGCCTTGTTGGTCCCCCCCGGCCTGCCGCTGGGAGACTGCCTCCAGGCAATGGCCGGGCTTCTGCCTTGGCGGGGAGCCAGTCTACTATCGGGAAGATCCCAGCGGTGTCACCAATTTAACCCCAAGTGGGGACTTAATTGATCCTAATTTGCTAACTGCTGCAGGGCACGTAGCTGCTACTCAACATCAACTCCAGACCCCATGAAGTTTCATGGCATCAGGTCAAACATGGGCAAGGAAACCTTCTGATTACCACCTACCACCCTTCCTCAACTGATGAATCAGCACTCCTCCATGTTGAACACCACTTGCAGTAAGTACTGAGGGTGGCAAGGGCACAGAAAGTACTCTGGGTGGGGGACTTGAATGTCCATCACCAAGAGTGGCTCAGTAGCACCACTACTGACCGAGCTGGCAGAGTCCTAAAGGACATAGCTGCTAGACTGGGTCTGCGGCAGGTGGTGAGGGAATCAACAAGAGGGAAAAACATACTTCCTCCTCACCAATCTACCTGTCGCCGATGCATCTGTTCATGACTGTATTGGTAGGAGTGACCACCGCACAGTCTTGTGGAGATGAAGTCCCGCCTTCACATTGAGGATACCCTTCATCGTGTTGTGTGGCACTACCTCTGTGCTAAATGGGATAGATCTCAAAGAGATCTAGCAATGCAAAACTGGGCATCCATGAGGCGCTGTGGGCCATCAGCAGCAGCAGAACTGTACTCAACCACAATTTATAACCTCATGGCCCAGCATATCCCCCACTCTACCATTACCATCAAGCCAGGACAACAATCCTGGTTCAATGAAGAGTGCAGGAGGGCATGCCAGGAGCAGCACCAGGCATACCTCAAAATGAGGTGTCAAGCTGGCGAAGCTACAACCCAGGATTACTTGCATGCCAAACTGCATAAGCAGCATGCAGTAGACAGAGCTAAGGGATCCCATAACCAACGGATCAGATCTAAACTCTGCAGTCCTGCCACATCCAGTCGTGAATGGTGGTGGACAATTAAACAACTAACTGGAGGGGGTGGCTCAACAAATATACCCATCCTCAATGATGGGGGAGCCCAGCACATTAGTGCGAAAGATAAGGCTGAAGCATTTGCAACAATCTTCAGCCAGAAGTGCCGAGTTGATGATCCATCTCGGCCTCCTCCTGAAGTCCTCAGCATCACAGATGCAATCTTCAGCCAATTTGATTCATCCCACGTGATATCAAGAAACGACTGAAGGCACTGGATACTGCAAAGGCTATGGGCCCTGACAATATTCCGGCAATAGTACTGACGATCTGTGCTCCAGAACTTGCCGAGCCCCTAGCCAAGCTATTCCAGTCCAGCTACAACACTGGCATCTACCCTGCAATGTGAAAAATTGCCCAGATATGTCCTGTACACAAAAAGTAGGTCACAAAACTGGGTGGGAGGGTGAGTTGTGAGGAGGATGCAGAGAGGCTTCAGGGTGATTTGGACAAGTTGAGTGAGTGGGCAAATGCATGGCAGATGCAGTATAATGTGGATAAATGTGAGGTTATCCACTTTGGTAGCAAAAACAGGAAGGCAGATTATTATCTGAACAGCTATAAACTGAAAGACGGGAATAAGCAGCGAGACCTGGGTGTTCTCGTGCACCTGTCGCTGAAGGTAAACATTTAGGTCCAACAGGCGGTAAAAAAGGAAAATAGTATGTTGGCCTTCATAGTGAGAGGATTTGAGAACAGGAGCAGGGATGTCTTGCTGCAATTATACAGGGCTTTGGTGAGGCCACATCTGGAATATTGCGTGCAGTTTTGGTCTCCTTATCGGAGGAAGGATGTGCTTGCGATAGAGGGAGTGCAGCGAATGTTTACCAGACTGATTCCTGGGATGGCGGAACTGACATATGAGGAGAGATTGAGTCAGTTAGGATTATATTCGCTGGAGTGAGAAGAGTGAGGGGGGATCTCATAGAAACCTATAAAATTCTGACAGGACTTGACAGGGTAGATGCAGGAAGGATGTTCCCGATGGTGGGGTAGCCCAGAACCAGGGGTCATAGTCTAAGGATATGGGGTAAACCTTTCAGGACTGAGATGAGGAGAAATTTCTTCACCCAGGGAGTGGTGAGCCTGTGGAATTCGTGACCAGAGAAAGCAATTGAGGCCAAAACATTGTATGTTTTCAAGAAGGGGTTAGAGACAGCTCTTGGGTCTAAAGGGATCAAACGATATGGGGCGAAAGGAGGAACAGGTTACTGAGTTCGATGATCAGCCATGATCATAAAGAATGGCGCAGCATGCTCAAAGGGCCGAATGGCCTTTCCCTGCTCCTATTTTCTATGTTTCTATGTAAGTCTAAACTGGCCAATTACCGCCCCATAGGTCTATTCTCAATCATCAGTAAAGTGATGGAAGGTGTTGTCGACAGTGCCATCAAGCAGCACTTGCATAACAATAACCTGCTCAGTGACGCTCAGTTTGGGTTCCGCCAGGTCCACTCAGCTCCAGACCTCATTACAGCCTTGGTTCAAACATGGACAAAAGAGCTGAATTCCAGAGGTGAGGTGAGAGTGACTGCCCTTGACATCAAGGCAGCATTTGACCGAGTATGGCATCAAGGAGCCCTAGCAAAACTGAAGTCATTGGGAATCAGGGGGGAAACCCTCCACTGGTTGGAGTCATACCTAGCACAATGGAAGATGGTTGTGGTTGTTGGAGGTCAATCTTCTCAGCTCCAGGATATCACTGCAGGAGTTCCTCAGGGTAGTGTCCTAAGCCCAACCATCTTCAGCTGCTTCATCAATGACCTTCCTTCAATCATTAGGTCAGAAGAGGGGATATTGGCTGATGATTGCACAATGTTCAGAACCATTCATGACTCCTCAGATACTGAAGCAGTCCGTGTAGAAATGCAGCAAGACCTGGGCAATATCCAGGCTTGGGCTGATAAGTGGCAATAACATTCGCGCCACACAAGTGCCAGGCAATGACCATCTCCAACAAAAGAGAATCTAACCATTTCCCCTTGACATTCAATGGCATTACGATTGCTGATTCCCCCACTATCAACATTCTAGGGGCTACCATTGACAGGAAACTGAACTGGAGTAGCCATATAAATACCGTGGCTACAAGAGCAGGTCACAGGTTAGGAATCCTGAGGCGAGTAACTCACCTCCTGACTCCCCAAAGCCTGTCCACCATCTACAAGGCACAAGTCAGCAGTGTGATGGAATACTCTCCACTTGCCTGGATGGGAGCAGCTCCAACAACACTCAAGAAGATCAACACCATCCAGAACAAAACAGCCCACTTGATTGGCATCCCATCCACAAACATTCACTCCCTCCACCACCGACACACAGTGGCAGCAGTGTGTACCATCTACAAGATGCACTGCAGCAACACAGCAAGGCTCCTTAAACAGCACCTTCCAAACCCACGCGCTCTACCAACTAGAAGGACAAGGGCAGCAAATGCATGGGAACACCACCAACTGCAAGTTCCCCTCCAAGTCACACACCATCCTGACTTGGAACTATATCGCTGTTCCTTCACAGTCACTCGGTCAAAATCCTGGAACTCCCTTCCTAACAGCACTGTGGGTGTACCTACCTCACAAGAACTGCAGCAGTTCAAGAATGCAGCTCACCTTCTCAAGGGCAATTAGGGTTGGGCAATAAATGCTGGCTTAGCCAGCGATGCCCGCATCCAATGAATTAATAAAAAAGGTTCGACCCTGCCTCCGGCAAGATCGCTTGCAGGTGGGATTGCACCAGGGAGTACAAAGAAGGGCACTGAACCAAGAAACCTCAAATGGGTCATACACGTTTACTTTGGTATCTTAATTACCACAACTGGATAAGGCTGAGTGCATCTAACCTTCACATTCAATGGTCTGAATATGTTTTCAGTCCTTGGCCTGTGTTGAAATCGCAGACACCTCCCAGATCTCTATCATCTGATGCTCATGATAGCATAATCACAGAAACAAGTGAGGGAAACTACAGGCCACAGGAAAGAACAAAATGCCTGTTGAAAGACTTGAAGTAAACTTGCAGTTGTATAGTGTCTTTAACATAATAAAACATTCCAAGGAGTTTCACACAAGTATACTCAGACAAAAACGGATCCAAAGCCAAGAGATACAAGGAGGGGGTGACTGAAAGCTTGGTCACAGAGTTATGTTTTAAAGAGGTCTCAAAGGAGAGGAAGGTGGAGGGAAGGAGTTTAAGGGAAGCAATTCAAGAGTGTCTGGCCTAGACAGCTGAAGGCATGCATGCTAAAGGTGGAGCAGGGCATGCACAAGTGGAAAAACATAGAATTGTGGGGAGTTGTAGAGCTGGAGAAGATTAGAGTGATAGAGAAGGGCAAAGCCATGAAGGAATTTAAACTTGAGGATGAGAATTTTAAATTGGAGGCACTGGGGAACTGTGAACCAATGCCAGTCAGCAAGAACAAGGATAATGGGCAAGTAGGACTTGATAGAGGACTTCACACAGGCAGCAGAGCTTTGGATTAGCTGAAGTTTATTGAGCATGGAGGGTGGGAGGGTGGACCGGCGTCTGAGCTGGGGCAAACGTTAATGAGGATTTGGCAGCTGATTGGCTATAGGCAGACGCAGAGGCAGGCAATGTTGCAGATGTGGAAGAAGTTTTTATCATGGTGGATAGAATATGAGGTCAGAAGCTCAATTCAGCATCAAATAAGTTGCCACGGTTATGAACAGACTAGTTCAGCCTGAGACACTGGCTGATGGGGGTGATGAAGATCATGGTAATGCTATGGAGTTTGCGGCAGGGACCGATGACAATGTCTTTGCTGTTCTCAACATTTAACTTGAGAAATTGTGGCTCATCCAAGACTGGAGGACTGACAAGCAGATTGACAACACAGAGCCTGCAGAAGGGTCAAGGGAGGTGGTGGCGAGGTAGAGCTGGGTGTTGTCAGGGGACATATGGAAGATGATCTCATGTTTTTGGATAATGTTACTAATATGTAGAATGTAGATGAGGAAGAGGAGGGAGCCAAGGAGAGATCCTTTGGGGACTCATGGGATGCTAGAAATACTCTGGCGAAGGTTGGATTGGCAAGACTAGAACCAAGCAAGGGCAATTTCACTGAGTTGGACAATGGAGGAGAGTGTTTGGAAAAGGATAGTGTGTCGAAGGCTGCAATGGGATTGAGGAGGCCTAATACACTATAGTCACAGTCATAGAGAATGATATCTTTGACTTTGACCGGGGCCATTTCAGTGCTATCACAGGGTGGAAATCTAATTGCAATGATTCAAACATGGAGTTGCAGGAAAGGTGGCAATGATTTGGGAGATGACAATATGATGAGGAGTTTAAAGAGATGGTTGGTCGTGTGGAAAGGAAGCCTATCTTTTCATGTACAGGTGTTCATGGAATGGTGAGCAGTTTTGGCAAAAGACAGAGATGTCTGATAGCATTTGGTCCAGTCAGATCTTGTAATGGAAGGCTATATCAGTTGTGTATCAGATATGAAGTCCGTGTCCTTTCAACTTTAGGGTGGAAAGATGGGGGTTACACAGGGTGAATAACCAGAATCGGGGAGTGGTGATTTGGGACAAGGGCATCAAAAGTGGAAGAGGGGAGATGGGTGAGCAAATTAGCAACTAGAGAAGTATTATGGTGAATGAACAGGCTAAAGGTTAGGCATTTGGCAGCTTGAAAGTGCAACTGTAAGTGATTGGAAGCGAGTTTGTTCCAGCTGTAGATGTGAATGGAATAGTGGTTCGAAGGGGCTATGGGGTGTGTGTGGTGAGAAATACAAGGAAGTGGTCAGAGGTGGCCTAAGCTGTGATTGATGCCACGGGAGCAGAAAAGCCACAGCAGATGGCAAGGCCAAGGAGATTCTGTGAATATGAACAGGAGAGTTTATATAGAAGGAAAGCATTAGGGAGGAAAGGAGGACAGTAAAATGGGAGGATAGGGGGCAAGGAGGAGAAATTTCTTCACCCAGAGAATGGTGAACCTGTGGAATTTGCTACCACAGAAAGCAGTTGAGGCCAAAACATTGAAATAAAAGCAAAATACTGCAGATGCTGGAAATCTGAAATAAAAACAAGAAATGCTAGAAATATTCAGCAGGTCTGGCAGCATCTTTGGAGAGAGAAGCAGAGTTAACATTTCAGGTCAGAGACCCTTCTTCAGAACTGGCAAATATTAGAAATGTAAAAGGTTTTAAGCAAGTAAAGTGGGGGTGGGGCAAGAGATAACAAAGGTGAAAGTGTTGATAGGACAAGATCACAGAGAATAACTGACCAGAAGGCCATGGAACAAAGGCAAACGGTATATTAATGGTGTGCTGAAAGACAAGTGTTAGTACAGATAGGGTGTGAATGACTGTAAAGCACAGAGCACTCCAAGCACAATCATAAAAAAACACATTAAAAAAAAAAGTGGGTAAGCACAGTGGAAACAAACTAAACAAACTGAAAAACCTAAACTAAAATAACCAAATAAAAAAGGAAAACAAAAAAAAGAATAATTAAGCATAAAAAGGGGAACCCGTCATGCTCTGAAATTATTGAACTCAATATTCAGTCCAGCAGGCTGTAGTGTGCCTAATCGGTATAATGAGATGCTGTTCCTCGAGTTTGCGTTGATGTTCATTGGAACACTGCAGCAATCCCAGGACAAAGATGTGAGCATGAGAGCAGGGGGGTGAAGTGAAGCGGCTAGCAACCAGAAGCTCGAGGTCACACTTACGGACTGAGCGGATGTGTTCCACAAAATGGTCACCCAATCTGTGTTGGTCTTCCCAATGTAGAGGAAATCACATTGTGAGCAGCCAATACAGTATACTAAAGTACGAGTAAATCGCTGCTTCACCTGAAAGGAGTGTTTGGGGCCTGGGATAGTGAGGAGAGAGGAGGTAAATGGACAGGTATTACACCTCCTGCGATTGCAGGGGAAGGTGCCGAGGTGGTTGGGGTAATGGAGGAGTGGACGAGGGTGTCCCGGTGTCCCTTTGGAATGCTGACAGGGGAAGGGAGAGGAAGATGCGTTTGGTAGTGGCATCACGCTGGATGTGGCGGAAGTGGCAGAGGATGATCCTTTGGATCTGGAGGCTGGTGGGGTGGAAAGCGAGGACGAGGGGAACCCTGTCACGGTTCTGGGAGGGAGGGGAAGGGGTGAGGGTAGAGGTGTGGGAAATGGGCTGGACACGGTTGAGGGCCCTGTCAACCACAGTGGAGGGGAATCCTCGGTTGAGGAAAGAGGAAGACATATCGGAAGCATTGTCGTGGAAGGTAGCATCATCAGAGCAGATGCGTCGGAGACTGAGAAACTGGGAGAATGGAATGGAGTCCTTACAGGAGGCAGGGTGTGAAGAAGTGTAGTCAAGGTAGCTGTGGGAGTCAGTGGGCTTATCATGAATATTCGTAGACAGCCTATCCCCAGAGATGGAACAGAGAAGTCGGGGAAGGGAAGGGAAGTGTCAGAGATGGACCATGTAAAGGTGAGAGAAGGGTGGAAATTAAAAGCAAAAAATTGAATGTTTTCAAAAAGGAGTTAGATATAGCTCTTGGGTCTAAAGGGATCAAAGGGTATGGGGTGAAAGCCAGAACAGGCTACTGAGTTGGATGATCAGCCATGATCATAATGAATGGCAGAGCAGGCTCGAAGGGCTGAATGGCCTACTCCTGCTCCTATTTTCTATGTTTCTATGTGTGTCAAGATGGAGATCAAAATCAGCAAGAATGAGGTGTCACTCAGCGCTGAGACTTAGGGAAGAAAAGAAGGAAGGATACCTCTGTGAGAAACTTGGATGAGGTTTTGTGGAGTGGTAGGGAACAAGGATTTCAAAGGAGAATAAAGGTGGAACAAGGAGAAGGTGCTAGAGGAGTAGGGGAGAGACCATGGTGTGAACTGGTGATAACTACCACACTGCCACTCTAGGAGTTAGAGCAGGGCAGAGGGTGCTTAGTACAGCCAGATGGGCAGGCTTCAGTAAGAGGCAAAATGTTGCCACTCAAGAGTCATGTTTCCATTAAAACCTGGGATAATTGTTAACAATAAGATCATGGATGTCAGTGGCCTTATTTGCAAAGGAACAGACATTCTGGAGTGAAATGCAGAGATGGGTGGTGATTCCTGCTAGCATCCGAGGGGGCACTCCTGGGTAAAGTGAGCTGAATGGGAAGGAGGTTGGCTAGATTAGCTACCAGTGGATGTGCTGGATGGGAAGGTCAGTGAGAGAGGATGGAGTGATCAGGATTTCTGCTTGTAAAAGGGCCTTGATGGACCCTTTGGGGAGGAAGAGAAAGTAACTGTTGAACTAGGAATAGCAATAAACCATTCTATCATGACTGATCTGCACCTCAGCACCACTCAGCCCCACCCTCAACCTTGGTCTCGATCCCTTGATATCCTTACAGAACAACAATCTATCAGTTTTGAAAGCTTCAATTGACGCAGCATCCATTGCATTTTGTGGGAGAGTTCCAGATTTCTACAGTGGGATTTTGTGGGATGGTGGCAGGAGAGTAGGAAAGCAGAGGAATAGTCATGAATTGGGTAGGAGTTAGGGAAGGCACCCAAGAAGTGATAAATAAAAGGTGGCACTACTGTGTGACAGGAGGGAAGGATACAGAAGAGAAGGGTCCAAGAGGGGCCAACAGAAAACAAAAGGAAGATACACGTAATGAGTTTGAGTTCAGAGTGGCAGCCAAAATGTGCATGCAAATGGAAAAAAAGGAAGTCATTTACCCATCATACCTGTGCCAATATTAACCCTTTAACCGGAGCTACCTACTCAAACTAGTGAAGTGTGAGGTGGTTAATTTTGGGTCAAGGAATAAGGAGGCCATTTATTCCTTGGAAGGTAAGAAATTAAATGTAGCAAAGATATCTAGAAACACAGATATAAACATTGTTAAAATAGCAACATAGAACCATAAAACAGTTACAGCACAGAAGGAGGCCTTTTGGCCCATTGTGTCCATGGCAGCTTTCTGCAAGAGCAATGCAGTTAAGTTAGTCCCTAGCCCTGCAACTTATTCCTCTTCAGATAATCATCCAATTGCCTTTTGAAAACCATGATTGAATCTGCTTCCACCACATAGTCAAGACAGTGCATTCCAGATCCTCACCACTCACTGCATAAAAGTTTTCCTTCATGTTGCCAATGCTTCTTTTGCCAATCACCTTAAATTGGTGTTCTCTGATTCTCGACCCTTCTGCCAACGGAAGCAATTTCACCCTATCTACTCTGTCCAGACCACTCATGATTTTGATACCTCTATCAAATCTCTCAACCTTCTCTTCTCTAAGGCCAACAACCCCAGTTACCCTAATCTATACTTGTAACTGAAGTTCCTCATCCTTCAAACCATTCTAGTAAATCTTTTCTGCACTCTCTTTAATGCCTTCACATCCTTCCTACACATACATTCCAACGAGAAAGTAAAACTCCAAGGGAGGACCCACCACCCATGGTTAAAAGTTGAAGATAGTATCAAACTTAAAGAAAAAGCATATAATTGGGCAAAGGTAGGTGGCAGGTCTGAAGATTGGACAGAATATAAAAAACAGCAAAGATGACTAAAAGATTGATAAAGAGGGAAAAATTAGAGCACGAGAGAAAGCTGGTTTGAAATATAAAAACACATAGCAAGAGTTTCTATAGATATTTAGAAAAGAGTTAACATACTGAGCGCTGGCCCAATAGAAAGTGAGTCTGGGGAATTAATAAGGGAAAATAAGGAGATGGCAGATGAATTAAACAGGTATTTTGCATCAGTCTGCACTATAGAGGATACAAGTAACATCCCAGAGATAGGTGTAAATCAGGAAATGGAAGGGAGGGAGGAACTCAAGAAAATTACAATCACCAGGGAAGTGGTACTGAACAAATTGTTGGAGCTGCGGGCTGACAAGTCACTGGGTCCTGATGGACTTCATCCTAGGGTCTTAAAAGTGGCTAGCGAGATAGTTGATGCAGTAGTTTTAATTTTCCAAAATTCCCCAGATTCGGAGAAGGTTCCATTAGATTGGAAAATAGTGAACTTGTTTATTCAAAAAGGGAAGGAGACAGAAAGCAGGAAACTACAGACCAATTAGCTGAACATCTATCTTAGGGAAAATGTGAGAAGCTTTTTTTTTTTAATTCATTCATGGGATGTGGGCGTCGGTGGCAAGGCCACCTTGTATTGCCCATCCCAAATTGCACTTGAGGTGGTGGTGGTGAGCTGCCTTCTTGAACCGCTGCAGTCCATGTGAGGTAGGTACACCCAAAGTGCTGTTAGGAAGAGAGTTCCAGGATTTTGACTCAGTGACAGTGAAGGAACGGCGATATAGTTCCAAGTCAGGATGGTGTGTGACTCGGACGGGAACTTGCAGGTGTGGTGTTCCCATGCATTTGCTGCCCTTGTCCTTCTAGTTGGTAGAGGTCATGGGTTTGGAAGGTGCTATCGAAGGAGCCTTGGTGCATTGCATCTTGTAGATGGTACACACTGCTGTCACTGTGCGTCAGTGGTGGAGGGAGTGAATGTTTGTGAATGGGATGCCAATCAAATGGGCTGCTTTGTCCTGGATGGTGTCGAGCTTCTTGAGTGTAGTTGGAGCTGCACCCATCCAGGCAAGTATTATATCACACTCTTGACTTGTGCCTTGTAGATGGTGGATAGGCTTTGGGGAGTCAGGAGGTGAGTTACTCGCCGCAGGATTCCTAGCCTCTGACCTGCTCTTGTAGCCACGGTATTTATATGGCTACTCCAGTTCAGTTTCCCATCAATGGTAGCCCCTAGGATGTTGGTAGTGGGGGATTCAGCGATGGTAATGCCACTGAATGTCAAGGGGAGGTGGTTAGATTCTCTCTTGTTGGAGATGGTCATTGCCTGGCACTTGTGTGGCACAAATGTTACTTGCCACTTATCAGCCCAAGCCTGGATATTGTCCAAGTCTTGCTGCATTTCTACACAGACTGCTTCAGTATCTGAGGAGTTGTGAATGATGCTGAACATTGTGCAATCATCAGCGAACATCCCCACTTCTGACCTAATAATTGAAGGAAGGTCATTGATGAAGCAGCTGAAGATGGTTGGGCCTAGGACACTACTCTGAGGAACTCCTGCAGTGATGTCCTGGAGCTCAGGTGATTGACCTCCAACAACCACAACCATCTTCCTTTGTGCTACCTATTCTCCAACCAGCGGAGAGTTTTCCCCGATTCCCATTGACTTCAGTTTTGCTAGGGCTCCTTGATTCTATACTCGGTCAAGTGCTGCCTTGATGTCAAGGGCAGTCACTCTCACCTCACCTCTGGAATTCAGCTCTTTTGTCCATGTTTGAACCAAGGCTGTAATGAGGTCTGGAGCTGAGTGGCCCTGGCGGAACCCAAACTGAGCGTCACTGATCAGGTTATTGTTAAGCAAGTGCTGCTTGCTGGCACTGTCAATGACACCTTCCATCACTTTACTGATGATTGAGAGTAGACTGATGGGGTGGTAACTGGCCGGTTTGGACTTGTCCTGCTTTTTGTGTACAGGACATACCTGGGCAATTTTCCGCGCTGCCGGGTAGATGCCAGTGTTGCTGTATTCGAACAGCTTGGTTGGGAGCGTGGCAGGTTCTGGAGCACAGGTCTTCTGTACTATTGCCGGAATATTGTCAGGGCCCATGGCCTTTGCAGTATCCAGTGCCTTCAGCCGTTTCTTGATATCTCGCAGAGTGAATCAAATTGACTTAAGTCTGGCATCTGTGATGCTGGGGGCTTCAGGAGGAGGCCGAGATGGATCATCAACACGGCACTTCTGGCTGAAGATTGTTGCAAATGCTTCTGCCTTATCTTTCGCACTGACGTACTGGGCTCCCCCATCATTGAGGATGGGGATATTTGTGGAGCCACCTCCTCCAGTTAGTTGTTTAATTGTCCACCACCATTCATGGCTGGATATTGCCGGACTACAGGGCTTAGATCTGATCCGTTGGTTATGGGATCGCTTAGCTCTGTCTATCGCATGTTGCTTACGCAGTTTGGCACGCAAGTAGTCCTCTGTTGCAACTTCACCAGGTTGACACCTCATTTTGAGGTATGCCTGGTGCTGCTCCTGGCATGCCCTCCTGCACTCTTCATTGAACCAGGGTTGGTCTGCTGGCTCGATGGTAATGTAGAGTGGGGGACATGCCAGACCATGAGGTCACAGATTGTGGTTGAGTACAATTCTGCTGCTGCTGATGGCCCACAGCGCCTCATGGATGCCCAGTTTTCCATTGCTAGATCTGTTCGAAATCTTTCCCATTTAGCACAGTGATAGTGCCACACAACACGATGGACGGTATCCTCAATGTGAAGGCGGGACTTCGTCTCCACAAGGACTGTGCGGTGGTCACTCCTACCAATACTGTCATGGACAGATGCAACTGCGGCAGGCAGACTGGTGAGGACGAGGTCAAGTATGTTTTGTCTCTTGTTGGTTCCCTCACCACCTGCCGCAGACCCAGTCCAGCAGCTATGTCCTTTAGGACTCAGCCAGCTCGGTCATTGGTGGCGCTACCGAGCCACTCTTGGTGATGGACATTGAAGTCCCCTACCCAGAGTACGTTCTGTGCCCTTGCCACCCTCAGTGCTTCCTCCAAGTTGTGTTCAAAATGGAGGAGTACTGACTCATCAGCTGAGGGAGGGCGGTAGGTGGTAATCAGTAGGAGGTTTCCTTGGGCATGTTTGACCTGATGCCATGAGACTTCATGGGGTCTGGAGTCGATGTTGAGGACTCCCAGGGCAACTCTCTCCCGACTGTATACCACTGTGCTGCCACCTCGGCTGTGTCTGTCCTGCTGGTGGGACAGGACATACCCAGGGACATTGTCTGTAAGGTATGATTCCGTGAGTATGACTATGTCAGGCTGTTGCTTGACTAGTCTGTGGGACAGCTCTCCCAACTTTGGCACAAGCCCCCAGATGTTAGTAAGGAGGACTTACTTGCAGAGTCCACAGGGCTGGGTTTGCTGAGGTCATTTCCGGTGCCTAGGTCGATGCCGGGTGGTCCGTCCGGTTTCATTCCTCTTTTTTAAATTGACTTCATAGCAGTTAGATACAACTGAGTGGCTTGCTAGGCCATTTCAGAGGGCATTTATGAGTCAACCAAATTGCTGTAGGTCTGGAGTCACATGTAGGCCAGCCCAGGTAAGGGCAGCAGATTTCCTTCCCTAAAGGACATTAGTGAACCAAATGGGTTTTTACAACAATCAACAATGGTTTCATGGCCATCATTAGACTAGCTTTTTAATTCCAGACTTTTTATTAATAGAATTCAAATTCCACCCTCTGCTGTGGTGGGATTCGAACCCATGTCCCCAGAGTAATACCTGGATCCCCAGTTTACTAGTCCAGTGACAATATCACAATAAGCTTTTACTAAAGAAGTTATAGCAGGGCATTTGGAAAAATTCAAGGTAATCAGGCTGAGCCAACCTGGTTTTGTGAAAGGGAAATCATGCTTAACCAATTTATTGGAGTTCTTTGAAGAAGTAACATGCTGTGGATGAAGGGGATGTACTATACTTGGATTTCCAGAAGGCATTTGATAAGGTTATTGCACACAATAAAAGCTCATGGTGTAGGGGGTAACATATTGGGATGGATAGAAGATTGGCTAGCTAACGTGAAACAGTGAGTAGGCATAAATGGGTCATTTTCTGGTTGGCAAGATGTAACGAGTGGTGTGCCACAGGGATCAGTACTGGGGCCTCAACTTTTTAAATTATATAAAGGACTTGGATAAAGGGACCGAAGATATAGTTGCTAAATTTGCTGATGACACAAAGATAGATAGGAAAGAAAGTCATGAAGAGGACATAAGGAGGCTACAAAGGGATATAGATAGGTTAAGTGAGTGGACAAAGATCTGGCAAATAGAGTTTAACGTGGGAAATTGTCCACTTTGGCAAGAAGAATAAAAAAGCATATGATCTCAGTGGTGAGAGATAGCGGAGCTTTGAGATGCAGAGGGATCTGGGTGTCCTAGTGCATGAATTGCAAAAGGTTAGTATGCAAGTTCAGCATGTAATTAGGAAAGCTAATGGAATGTTATTGTTTATTGAGAGGGGAATTGAATACGAAAGTAGGGAAGTTATGCTTCAGTTATACAGGGCGTTGGTGAGACCACATCTGGAGTATTGTGTACAGTATTGGTCTCCTTACTTAAGGAAGGATGTAAATGCATTGGAAGCAGTTCAGAGATGGTTTACTAGACTAATACCTGGAATGGGCGCGTTGTCTTATGAGGAAAGGTTGGACAGGCTAGGTTTGTATCCACTGGTGTTTAGAAGAGCAAGAGGCGACTTGATTGAAACATATAAGATCCTGAGGGGTCTTGACAGGGTGGATGTGGAAAGGATATTTCCCCTTGTGCGAGAATCTAGAACTATTTAAAAATAAAGGGTCGCCCATTTAAGACAGAGATAAGGAGAATTTTTTTCTCTCAGAGGGTGGTGAGTCTTTGGAACTCTCTTCCTCAAAAGGCAGTGGAAGGAGAGTGTTTGAATATTTTTAAGGCAGAGGTAGATAGATTCTTGATAAGCAAGGGGGTGAAAGGTTATCAGGGATAGGTGGGAATGTGGAGTCGCGGTTACAATCAGATCAGCTATGATCTTATTGAATGGCAGAGCAGGCTCGAGGAGCCAAGTGACCTCCTCCTACTCCTAAATTGTTTATTGATATGTATGTCCTAAAGTGCAGTGTCCAGAATCGGACAATACTGCAGGTGAGTCTGAACCAGCATTTTATAAAGGTTCATCATAACCTCCCTTTCTTTTGTACACTAGGTCTCTTTTATAAAGCCCATGATCCCATATGCCTATTCAAGCACTTTCTCAGTCTGCCCTGCCACCTTCAATGATTTGTGCACATATACTCTCAGGTTTCTCTGTTCCTGCACCCACTTTAGAATTGTATCCATCATTTTATATTGCCTCTCCTCCTTCTTCCTCCCAAAATCTAACACTTCATACTTTTCTACATTAAATTTCATCTGCTGCATGTCCACCCATTCCACCAGCCTGTCTATGTCGTCTTGAAGTCTATCACTATCCAACTCACTGTTGACAATATTTACAAGTTTTGTATTATCTGCAAATTTTGAAATTGTGCCCTGTACACTCCCAAGTTTAGGACATTAATATATATCAAGAAAAGCAGCAGTCCTAGTACTGACCCCATGGGAAACACCACTTATACCTTCCTCCTGTCCAAAAAACAACTATTCACTGCTACTCACTGTTTCCTGTCACGCAGCCAACTTCGTATCCATGCCGCCACTATTCCTTTTATTCTATTAAGTGGCATTTATCAAATGCCTTTTGGAAGTCCATGTACACCACATTAACCTCATCAACCATCCCTGTCACTTCATCAAAAAACTCAAATCAAATTAGATGAACATGGTTTGCCTTTTGCAATCCATGCTGTCTTTCCTTAGTTAATCCATATTTATCCAAGTAACTGTTAATTTTGTCCCAGATTATCATTTCTAGAAGCTTTCCCACCACTGAGGTTAAACTGTCTGGCCTGTAGTTGCTGGGTTTTTCCATACACCCTTTTTTGTACAAGGGTGCAACATTTTCAATTCTGGAGTCCTCTGGCACCACCCCCTAATGTAAAGAAGATTGGAAGATTCTGGCTAGTGCCTGTGCAATTTCCACCTTTATTTCCCTCAGTGTCCTTGGGTGCATCTCATCCAGTCCTGATGACTTACCAACATTAAATACAGCCAGCTTTTCTAATACCTCCTCTTTATCAATTGTTAACTCATCCAGTATCTGAACTACTTCCTCTTCCACTATGACTTCACAGCATCTTCTTCCTTAGTAAAGACCGATACAAAGTACTCATTTAGTACCTTAGCCATGCTCTCTAACTCCATGCATAGATCCCCAATTGTCCCCACCCCTCCTCTTACTACCCTTTTACTATTTATATGCCTATAGAAGACTTTTGAATTCCCTTTTATGTTAGCTTCCAGTCTCTTCTCATACTGTCTCCTTGCCTCTCATTTTCTTTTCACTTCCCTAACTGAACTTTCTGTATTCAGCCTGGCTTTCACCAGTATTACCAATCTGGCATCTATCATACGTACCCTTTTTCTGCTTCATCTTACTCTTTATCTCTTTTGTGATACAGGGAACTCTGGCTTTGGTTGCCCTACCTTTCCCCCTCATTGAACTGTACCTCAACTGTACCTGACCCATCTCCTCTTTAAAGGAAGCACTTTGTACCCTACAGTTTTGCCTGCCAGTAGCCGATTCCATTTTACCTGGAACAGATCTGTTCTCATCCCACTGAAATTGGCCTTCCTCCAATTAAGCATTTTTATTCTAGGTTGCTCCTTGTCCTTTTCCACAGCTAACCTAAACATTACGATACTATGATCACTGTTCCTAAATGCTCCCCTATTGACATTTGATCCACTTCATTCCCCAGCACAGATCCAGCAATACCTCTTCCCATGTTGGGCCAGAAACATACTAATCAAGAAAATTCTCGAGCACACTTCATTCAGAAACTCTTTGTTCTCATGAAAGGTTACAGACCTGAAACGTTAACTCTGCTTCTCTCTCCACAGATGCTGCCTGACCTGCTGAGTATCTCCAGCATTTTGTTTTTATTTCAGAAACTCTTCCCTTTACACTATTACTATCCCAGCCTATATTAGATAATGTCTCCCATTATCACAACTCTGTAGTTTTTGCACCTCTCTAATTTCCTTCCAAATTTATGCCTCTATATTGTTCCCACTATGTGGTGGCCTATAGAACACACCCAGTAATGAAATTGCACCTCTACTGTTTTTTTATTAAAAACAGTAGTTGATAACAGCATCAATAGGTAGAGTGGGAGTAGGTACATTTGGAACATAACCAATGGCAAAGACAATTTGGCCAAAATGACCTGTTCCTGTATAGTAGATTCTATGTAATTTTATGGTTCACAGGAACACCAGCTGAGTATGTTTGCAGCCAAACTAGAAGAGATATTTACCGTCCCTAGAATGCTGTATATGTATTGACGTCACTCCCAGCGATTACATGGCACATAATATCCAGGCACAGGTTAAGCTGGGTTACCACAAGTCATCAGAGGTGCACTAGCACTACAAGAATGGTGCAGTGGGTTAGACCCTTGGTTATTCACTTCTGTGACCAGAGTCCAAATCTAGTCCCAAAGTGATTGACTGCAAGAGCCCCAATAAAATGAATTTGGATCATTTCAATCCAGTTCTTTTTGTGCTATAGGAGCTTTCCTACTTCCTAGGAGAAAATGATAGGCCCAAATGAAAAAAAATGTTCAGTAGAAAGTGTTCTATGATTGGGGCTGAAGAACACTGGTAGGACAGAGAACAGGGAACTTTACTCTGCAGTGGCAGTTGAACCTGATCTAGGAGTACTTGCTGTTGACATTGGGTACTTGAAATATGAAGTGTTCCATTCCCAGCATGAACAAGCACAACATTTAAAAATACACTGCAATTAGTAAAGGACAATCTATTTAAGTTATCAGGTTGTATTAACAGTGGTGTGTTGTACTTACTATTATGTGTTGGTACGGGTCTATAGAAGCCATTCTCAATTACAGCTGAACAGAATCTTGGTGTACCTTACAATGAGTTTATTGGTTCAAGTGACACTGATTGAACAAAACTTGAAGTTTCCTCTTTGCAGATGAAAAATTAAGAAGCCTTCAGCAAACATCTGTTTTCATTCCTGAAAAACAAAAAAAGCAACTGTTTGTATCCATTCAAATAACAATTCTATCAACACTGTTCCGAAGAAGGGTCACTTACCCAAAACGTTAACTCTGCTTCTCTTTCCACAGATGCTGCCAGACCTACTGAGTGGTTCCAGCATTTCTTGTTTTTATTTCTATCAACACTAAAACTGATCTACCATAACCATTCACTAGATGTGGGTGAGATAGCCCAGGGAAGTTCACCATGCAGAAAGAACTTACAGTTCCCTCCATTTGAGTATTTAGCTGTTGCTTTTGCCTCCACCAGCCTGTTAGGAGGTCCATTTCATAGTCCATTTCATTTTCACTCAGTGTGAAAAACCTCCAGACATCAGTCACAAATTTGCCTTTTTCCAGTTGAACCTGTAACCCCAACCTCTCCTCCACCACACCTGTCTCCAACACGTACTTTGACAGTTTAGCTTGATGTAGTGTTGCAATTTATATTTCTGCATTATCTGCCATCTTCTCTTCATTTACAGTTGACCCTTCAACAGCAAATATTAAAAAAGGACAAACTTATTTTTGGTGTGCTGTATGCTGCAGTCACAGAGGACAAGTAGACAGAGGTAGCAACAATCTACTGAAATCTTTTTTTTAAAATGAAGTTTGGTCTGCTTTCAAAAGGAACATGTTTATTAATATCAGGAGTAACACAAAATACAAACCAAATGCATTGTACAACTATTAGCATGTAATTTATGAATACCGAAATGTTGCCCAATTATATACACACACACACCGCACCACCCCCTCCCCCCTCCCCCCCCCCCAAAGATTTCTGTTTGTGTACTGTTGCCGTTGGTCTCCCACCAAAAAATACATTATATGAATTATAAATAAGAGGCCATCCAACAATCAGCATGTCGTAATTCTCTCTCTTGGTCCCAGTAAGGTTGTGGAAAAAATTCCCAGTGGTTTGGTGGCAACAGCATGCGTTACATTTCCTTTGTTAGTGTTGGAAGGTAGACATGCCCAGGAAATTGGGGATCATAACTGGTAATTTGTGTGGTCAATAGATTAACATTGGATTGTCCCTTACAGAATGGAATTGGGCATCTCGAAACAAGTCCAGATTAGCAGTTTGTAAAATCTTGGGATTATTGAAATAATTATAGTGACCCTCATGCAAGCCTTGCATTCCACCCAGCTGCCCAAGCAAATCAGCTTTACTAAATCATATTGCCATGCAAGTCTGTTACACAATCAGTCCAATTTCATAGCAACTTGTGCTTTTGTCAAATGGTGGAAATCTGTTCAGTGTGCTGAATTTTGTGAGATATTCACCATTATGAGCAACATGAAGACCATGAATCAATCATGAATCAATAGGTATGAGAGCAAAGGGCTGCCAACATCATATCCACTTCACCTAAAGCTGCAGTTTTTCCCAAAGGAAAACCTTGGGTTGTGGGAGTGTGTCACCAGTGATTTTACATGCTTTACATTTTAAAAGCGCACTTGAAAGATCTGAAAGCAATACTTACTCAGTAACACCAGTAATTACAGAATTTAAGGAGAATACCTATGAATTTTTGTTACGTTTGACTTGAACAACTCTTCACCCTTGTTTTTTTAACCAACTAACAAAATCAGAAAATTAGATCAAAAGTCCCAAAGTACCCAAACAGAAGCTTCTGACACATAAAAGCAATCGCTGAGAATATTTTTACAATCTTATGTTAATAATCTGGGGTTTTGCAGTTAAGAACATATGAAAACATAGGAGAGGAAAAGTCAATTTGATTTATCAAGCCCGTCCACATGCAACGCACAATCTACCCCATTGAGGATTCAATTCCAACTACTTACTTAAGGGATGTTTCTTCATAAATGATTCCCCCTAACTGCCCAAAACAATCAAGTGGTCCACAATACGTACCTATGTCTCTATTGTTCACCCTGGATGTCTGCCTTTCAGACAACATTTTATCCTGGCCTCAGCACAGTAGAACTATTATATCCAATGCAGCATTGAATCACTTCAATCAATACTTACCCTAACCTTTAATAATGTTTGGATTCATCTAGTTACATAGGACTGAATTTTACCAGGACAGCTGAGGTCCTGCCGCTGGGGCCGACAGTAGGAGGCAACCTCCCTTAGACCAGTGGCGGGACCCAGAGAGGCAATTTCCTGGTGGTGGCCAATTAAGTGGCCATTGCTGTGGCTGCCATCCCTATTAAAGACCGCAGCCAGCCCCCAAGAGCTGCTCGCCCAGTCAGAGGGCTGGCAACTCAGCAGCGCCACTACTAGAAGTGGCTATTGTTGGGGTGCACCTGCAGGATCAGGGCACATTGACAGTCATGTGCACTCAAATACGGGTGTGTGGAGTCTGGGGACACCTGAGTGAAGCAGGCAGGCCCCAGCGATCAGTGGGTGTGGGTGTGGATTGAAGCGCTGTTGTCACGGGAGTTGCCATTGCCCAAAAAGGAGGGCACCCCCCAGGACCCTGCTTGGAGGCTGCCAGCTTGCACTGGAGAGCCTCCCACGCAGCAGTGCCCCCCACCTCAGGTGCTGGCAAAATGCCTGCAGAGGTGGGAAGAGACCCTTAATCAGCCACTTGGTTGGCTCAATTAGGCTCCTGGCGGGCCACACGTCTGCCAGCTTTCCTGCCACTGACAAAATGCCACGGCAGCAGGAAGACATCTGGCAGGCCCCCCCGCCCCCCGCCTTCCCATGCCATTTTGCTACTCTTCTCACCTTCCAGACCATCGCCAAGGGGCTGGCAAAATTCCAGCCATAGAATTTACATCATAGAAACAGGCTATGCTCAAGTTTATGCTCCACAGAAATCTCCTCCCACCCTACTTCACCTAACCCGATCAGCATCTCCTTCCATTCCTTTGTCCCTCATAGCTTCCCCTTAAATGAATCTGTGCTATTTTACTCAACTACTCCATGTGATAGCGAGGTCCATATTCTAACTGTCTGGAGAAAGAAGTTTCTCCTGAATTCCCTATTTTTTTTGTGTGTCTATCTTATATTTATGGCCCCTAGTTTTTATCTCCCCAACAAGTGGAAAGATCTTCTCTACATCTAGTTTGTCAATTGCCTTCATAATTTTAAAAGACCTCCATTCAGTCATGCATGGGAAAAGGGCAAATACACTCTGGCTACAATGGCATCACTGTGGACGGCTCATTCTCTAGTGTTAGGCTATATATTATTTCACAGCACCTTGCCCTACCCAAAATTATTTATGCTGGGGTCAGGAACAAAATTGCTGGATGACTACAGAACGCAAGTCCTGCTATTACCTAGCATGGAGGAGGAGAAGCTATAGCAAAATCCATTGTTGGTAGGAAAAAACACCTTCCACAGTAGTCTAGGTTGTATGATTTAGAATACGTGGCAGCATCTAGTTACCCTTTAAAGAGTTATTGTAAAATGAGAATGTACTGCCATTAACAGCGACATTTAATACTGGTTTTCATTGATTATCAATAAGCCTTTAGATTCACACATGGAATGGAGTTTCTGATTGGTAATTGAGAGTGTGTGGAGCAACCAATTGAATTTGTAATATTAAGTCCTAATTAAATAATGCTTTCATTCTGCTCTCGAGTTTCTGGAAAACTTTCACTGCATGCAAAACTCTGCCCATTTCTTCTTGATGAACCGCGGCACATAAAACACCTTAAATTGGATGAGAAACTTAAATATTTCCGAGGTACTTTTTTATTGTTTTTGGTACAAATTCAGATCTCCGTTTCCCCATCTTTTGGTCTTGAAACTCTTCCACATTTCGTACACAATAACTCCCATTCCCCAAGTGCAGCAACACAGTCAGAAATGAAGTGAAAGACATTTAGCTGCAGCGGAACAAGTCACACGAAGGAGGGCGGCAATTCCTCCCTGGAAGAGGCAGACTCCGAACTGAAAGGCGCAGGTCCGGCACTCTGTGCAAACTTGGTTTACGGCCGTCCTTCTCTCTCAAGAGGTCCAAAGTGAATTGTAGGGATTCTCTGAATCGGATGTCCAATCCAGACTCAACCTGTCGCTTCCAGAAAGCGATTGCCTTTCCCATCTCTTTCTCTCCTTAACTAGTAAAGCAAACTTTGAAACAAAACCAACTAAGGCTTTCTTCCTTATTACACTGTGACTCTCCCAACAACACAAGCTATGGAGTAAGTAATGAGGGTTTATTTTACCTCTAACGATGGCTGCTTCCATTGACTTTTCCCCCCTCCTCTGGCAATTCCGAGCGTTTAAAAAAGAGCAAAATAGAGATAAGAACTCAGGCGGATATTACACAGCCCACTGGAAGGCGGCGCTTCCACACATACCAAGCAGAGCAGGCAGCAATGAAAGCCTGCCACACACTGAACTACTGTTCAAGAGCAGAGCTACAATTTCTGTCCTCTGCTGAAAGGCTTTCAGCCTAAAAAAAAGCTTTGCACTACTGTATTCGATTATTTATTGATTTTTTTGGTGTGTGTTGGGGGGTGGGTTATTCATTCTCGTACACACTTGTGCTTTAAGGTGTACATTGCATGTTCAGTAACTCTATGACATGAAATACTTCGATTTTTGGGAGATTGTTCTATATTGTTCAAGTTTTGCTAATAGCATGCACTTCCTGTAAGTGTACCACTCTAACATTTTACTGTCACGCTATTCCGGTCAGAACCATCTCTCATGCTTAAATTTATCTGTATACATTCTGCATAATCCGACTCAAGCTAATAGCCAGATCCTTATTTCAATCCATATTCTTACCCAGATCCATATTGATGTACCCACGTATAATAACATGCATGAGTAGCATCAGAATTATCACTGGGTATGCTTTAGACAATATTACTACTTCTGTAGAGGACACATCAGGGGCGTTGCTGGATTATGAAAAAGTAAACCATGAATAATACTGAATACACAACTTATTAAACCAATGGTGGTTTAACTCAGAATGAGGTTTATTTAACGGTGAATTACTGAGATGTGTCATGTGTCTTGCTTATAACCACAATGACTAATGTTGAGTTATTTAGGTGGTGATATATACTCTCTGATACAATCTCAGAGCTGTTGAATTCGGTGTGTTTTTTTTTATTCATTCACGGGATGTGGGTGTCGCTGGCCAGGCCAGCATTCATTGCCCATCCCTAATTGCCCTTGAGAAGGTGGTGGTGAGCTGCCTTCTTGAACCGCTGCAGTCCATGTGGGGTAGGTACACCCACAGTGTTGTTAGGAAGGGAGGTCCAGGATTTTGACCCAGTGGCAGTGAAGGAACGGCGATATAGTTCCAAGTCAGGATGGTGTGTGACTTGGAGGGGAACTTGCAGGTGCTGGTGTTCCCATGTATTTGCTGCCCTTGTCCTTCTAGTTGGTAGAGGTCGCGGGTTTGGAAGGTGCTGTCGAAGGAGCCTTGGTGCATTGCTGCAGTGCATCTTGTAGATGGTACACACTGCTGCCACTTTGCGTCGGTGGTGAAGGGAGTGAATGTTTGTAGATGGGGTGCCAATCAAGTGGGCTGCTTTGTCCTGGATGGTGTCGAGCTTCTTGAGTGTTGTTATTTATTTATTTATTTTTCTTTAGAGATACAGCACTGAAACAGGGCCTTCGGCCCACCGAGTCTGTGCCGACCAACAACCACCCATTTATACTAACCCTACAGTAATCCCATATTCCCTATCACCTACCTACACTAGGGGCAATTTACAATGGCCAATTTACCTATCACCTGCAAGTCTTTTGGCTGTGGGAGGAAACCGGAGCACCCGGGGAAAACCCACGCAGACACAGGGAGAACTTGCAAACTCCACACAGGCAGTACCCAGAATCGAACCTGGGTCCCTGGAGCTGTGAGGCTGCAGTGCTAACCACTGCGCCATGGAGCTGCACCCATCCAGGCAACTGGAGAATATTCCATCACACTCCTGACTTGTGCCTTCTAGATTGTGGACAGGCTTTGGGGAGTCAGGAGGTGAGTTACTCGCCTCAAGATTCCTAGCCTCTGACCTGCTCTTGTAGCCATGGTATTTATATGGCTACTCCAGTTCAGTTTTCGGTCAATGGTAGCCCCTAGGATGTTGATAGTGGGGGATTCAGCGATGGTAATGCCGTTGAATGTCAAGGGGAGATGGTTAGATTCTCTTTTGTTGGAGATGGTCATTGCCTGGCACTTGTGTGGCGCGAATGTTACTTGCCACTTATCAGCCCAAGCCTGGATATTGTCCAGGTCTTGCTGCATTTCTACACGGGCTGCTTCAGTATCTGAGGAGTTGCGAATGGTGCTGAACATTGTGCAATCATCAGCGAACATCCCCACTTCTGACCTTATGATTGAAGGAAGGTGATTGATGAAGCAGCTGAAGATGGTTGAGCCTAGGACACTACCCTGAGGTACTCCTGCAGTGATGTCCTGGAGCTCAGATGATTGACCACCAACAACCACAACCATCTTCCTTTGCGCTCGGTATGACTCCAGCCAGCGGAGGGTTTTCCCCCTGTTTCCCATTGACCTCAGTTTTGCTAGGGCTCCTTGATGCCATACTCGGTCAAATGCTGCCTTGATGTCAAGGGCAGGCACTCTCACCTCACCTCTTGAGTTCAGCTCTTTTGTCCATGTTTGAACCAAGGCTGTAATGAGGTCAGGAGCTGAGTGGCCCTGGCGGAACCCAAACTGAGCATCATTGAGCAGGTTGTTGCTAAGCAAGTGCCGCTTGATGGCGCTGTTGATGACACCTTCCATCACTTTACTGATGATTGAGAGTAGGCTAATGGGGCGGTAGTTGGCCGGGTTGGATTTGTCCTGCTTTTTGTGTACAGGACATACCTGGGCAATTTTCCACATTGCAGGGTAGATGCCAGTGTTGTAGCTGTACTGGAACAGCTTGGCTAGGGGCGCGGCAAGTTCTGGAGCACAGGTCTTCAGTACTATTGCCGGAATATTGTCAGGGCTCATAGCTTTTGCAGTATCCAGTGCCTTCAGTCGTTTCTTGATACTGGGGTGCACATTGTGCAAAAATAGAAAATAACAGTCAAAATTCTCATGTTTGTAAAGTTTCTCCCCTCACTCATCTGGCGATGGATCTAAGTGACGATTCTTCATGCAGGAGCCTAGAGATGGAGCCAAGTCCATTTCTGCCCTCATTTGACATCCACACATTCATGCAATACACATTCCAGGAGGAGGTTACTGGATAGCAATCAGGAATGGAAAAAGTTATCATTCACGTGAATAATAATTCTTATTTTCAAAGATTGGATTTAAAGCACAGATTAAATATTTGGAATCAACAGAAAATGTTGGCACAAAGGAGAACGTTTTGAAAGATTGTCATCAATGGGTATGTATGGCTATTCACCACCTGATTGATATTACACTTTTGTGTGTCAAAAATAATCCACTCCAAATATATTGGCGATATTCAGCCAACCTGTGTGGTACAATTGCATTTATTATTTTGTTCAGAAGTGCACAAAATACTTCATAAAGCCATTGGGTAGCACTATACACATTTGGCCAAGTTTCAATCAAACCATTTTCCCATGTAGAATCACAAAAACCTCAACATCATTTTTGTTTCATAAATTTCTTAATTTAATAATATTTCTAACAATGCAGTATTGGCTGAGCACTGCTTTGTTCTTGACCAAATATAGAATTTTCCCATTCAGATACCTGCTGATTGGCAGTTTCATTTGTTAATGGTGGATGAATAAATCAAGTTTCATTTTCATTAGCTGGGAGTTTTATTAATGTTTTGGGGATCACCTTCCATAATTTTATCCATTTCTACCCAGAAACTGAAAATCAATGATCATGCTGATCAGCACCAAAGTTGTACAGGATGCTGGTTTCTGGGATTTCAATGCAGCCAGAGCTGCAGTCAATGATCAGAGTGTGGAGACTCATTCTTCACCATTCCCTGGGAGTGTCATTTTAGATGCTGGTAGAGAGAAGGTTTCTGGGATGAAATCGAGTCATTTGACAAAAAGTGCCAAAATGATGCCCTGAAAGTTGGGCACAAAGTCGTCAGTTTTCTCAATTATCAAGGAAAGGTTGTTGCTGTATGTTGCTGAATTTAAATAGTACTCATTCTCACCTAAATTCAAGGCAGCTACCCAATGTCAGTTTTCACATGGAGGATCTGAGCCTTAATTGTATCTGAATCCCACTCCTCTCCTACATGTGGCCACTGTTCATGCTCACACTGTCACCTGCAAGGTCTGCATATTTTCCTTCTTTGAGCCTCTAGTACATTTTTCAAAATTCATATGACCTTATTGTACAATACATTACAATTTTATTACTGTTCAGACATGCAGCAGAAGTCCAGATGTTGTGCCATACACATTGGGAAACCTGCAGATTCAGGTAGCACAATTCAATAGTCAGGTAAAGAGAGAGAGAGAGAAATAGAACAGTCCTGGCCAACTAGGTAGTCAAATAGCTCGTGAAAAGCTACAGTTGTCACATGCTGATCAAATGTCCCTAACAACTCTGTCCTCAAGCAACTGTACATAAATCCATGAAGAAACTAATAAGTCAATGACATGTCCCTGAGTTATACTTTGCAAACTCTGTTGCTCACATCAGGACTGTAAACCACACTGGGCAGCCAACAAAAACCCAAGGCATGGGAAGGTCTTTCTTACTCAAAATCATCACTGGGGAGCAGTTGCTGTCTGGTTCCCTCCTCAGTGAGCAATTAGAATCATAGAAACTTACAGCACAAAAGGTGACCAGCCCATTGGCCTGAATTTTATCTGAAGGAAGCAGGTCCCGCTGCTGGGACTGAAAGCGGGTGGCATTGTTGCCTGGGAGGGTGGGGGGCAGAGTTGTGTGCATGATATTGTCAGGGCCAGCCTATTAGGTCAGGCAGGTGGGGGAGGTGTCCAATGAGGCATCACAGGCAGGGGTAAAGTTCCGGATCCTGAAATGCTGGTGCCGTCTTTAAAAGCCAGCCAGCAGCACATGATAATGCAGCAGCCCCGGAGGGAGCAGTGAGAGAGCCCTGGCAGCAGTACTAAGTGAAGACATGGCAGGAGGTCAGTCAAGGGCCACCCTAAGATTCAACAATGCCTCTCTGGAGGGACTCCTCCAGGCTGTAAGTGAACAGAGGGAAGTCCTGTTACCTCGGGACGGCAGGAGGAAACAGACGCAGCACATCAAGCAGGCCTGAATGGAGGTTGCAGAGGAGGTCAGCAGCTGTGGGGTTGCCCCTTGTACCTGGCTGCAGTGCCAAAAAAGGATCAATGACCTGATGCATTCTGGCAAGGTGAGTGCAGTGCATAACATCAAGCTTGCAGCCTTAAATGTGACTGAGGGTGAATAAGAGATTGGCGAAGGGCATTACCCATCAATCAATGGAGCTGCCCAGGCATCAGCATTGACTGTCAGATGCATGTCAGTTTTTCTATGCAGCACAGCAGTCAGGCAGAGGGAACTCCTGCACAGCCAGTGCTGATTGGCTGTAAGCAGGAGGTAAGCCTGTGGCGATATGTTGGAGAGTCAGACTGTCACCAACATAGGAGTCGTGCCTCTCTCTGCTGGGTCACTGACAATGGAATGTATGTACTTGCAGAAGAAAAGAGCCCACAATGCATGGGAAATGTCAAGAACTGGAGGAAGAATACCCTACATAGCCATCCTCACTCCAATGAGGAAGAGGCACTGGAGCTGACTGGAATGGAGGCAGGCAAGGCAACTGCAGCTGGTGAAATGGGTGTGGAGCCCAGAGAGAGTGAGTGGCCCAATAGATGGGCGCAAGAGACCCTCTGGTGAGCACAAAGTATTGTGCCCATGTGTGCACTTCTCACAAACAGCTCCAGATGATTAGTTAGAAGGAGGTGTTGGAAAGTGTTTAGCCCTCTCATCAGTCTTATCTCTCTTGCAAGTCATGATAAGTATGGCCACCAGCGAGCCTGAGCGACAGCATCCCAGCTCAGAGGAAGAGGAGACTTCAGAGGGTGCACCATCACATCACCCTTCCGCACCCTCCACCAGTGCAGATACTCCCACATCGGTGGGTAGTCATGTTCGGTTAGTAATGGAGTCACAGTCTTGTGAGCATGGCACGGATGTGCCAGAGCAGCTGACAGAGACAGTGACAGCCGAGGTCACTCATACTCGGAGGACTGTGGGAGGGCCCAGAGGTGCTCAGCTTCAGATTAATTACATGCTTCTGGAGTCAACCACAAGGCTACAGATACTGGAGCTGCAGGAACGACTGGTGGAGATTGCAGTGACTATGCACAACCATGTGCGAATGACGGAGAAATCCATCCAGGCAATGGGCTTATTTTAATGAGCCCTGTCCTGGCAGTGGGCCCAGAAATGGGTGTCATTCCCGTCCATCACGTGGGCAGCTGCCCCACCATGATCATGTGGCAGCAGCCATTTTGCGTAGTGGGGACACGCCCCTCCCGCACCACAATCACATGGCGGGAGCAGGAGGTGAGTCATCAAATACAGTGTCAGATGATTCCGGAACAGGTGCTGGCTCCATATTTAAAGGCCTGCCAGCCCTGCATTCACAGCTGCCTTCGAGTCATGTGCAGCTTTCAGGGCACTGCTGAAAATGGTGTTGGACTGAATCCTGGACCCCCCAACCACCGACCCCCACCCCCTTCCCCCACCGAGGACGACACCACAAGATGGCCGCCAGCCCTCTTGAACAGAGCATGGGTCACCTCCTTGATGCAGCAGTAGGCCGCTGCCTGGAAGACCCCACACATGTCCCCGGTGGATCCCTGGAAAGATCCAGATGCGAAGCTGTTAGTGCCACAGTGATCTTCAGGGCCACTGGGTTGGGGCATGGTGCAATGTCACTGACGGTCTCCCTGGAGAGCTGTAGTCTTCGCTGAAAATGGCGCTCTGACATTTAGAGGTAGCTGATTCGAGTCCGGTACACTCTCTGGCACAGGTGGGCCCTTCTTGGCATGGCCGGCTGCTGCCCTCATCATGGAACTTCACAGGCAGGCGCAGCTGCCTCTTGGCCCTCCATCCGTTGGATGCGCCACATCACACCACAGGGGGTCCAAAACGACAGGGTGTATGAGACCCCTGCCAGGTGACCAGTGGGCCTCCAGAGCGCTGTTGATGCAGAGGCAACCCTGCCTTGGAAACTGAGCTTTTAACAAGTGTCACGGGCCTATAATTATTTCTCTCTTCGAATTAAAAACAGTGTGTGTGCCGTTAAGACTGTTGAAAGCAGTACACCTTTAAGGGAGAGAAGGTTCTCGAATTCCTGAGATACAGTGTGCAGCAGCTGCATTTTGTTACCCTGGGCAACAGTAGGTGAGAAAGAGGTCACATGGTAATAGTTCCACTTGGCTATGTGTGGAACTGGCAGAAACCAGCTGAAACCAGTTAGTTTTGAGAGACTTTCCAGTGAGACGAACTGAAGAGAAAGGAGCTGTTTATTCTCTTTCAGCAGAAAATTCTACAAGGAGCTACAAGTCAAGTTAATTTCCTGAGTCAAGAAGAAAAGCCTTTTCTTTCAAGAAACCATTTGTATTGCTGAGCTCATGGTTCAAAGAACTGTTTAATGCCTGCTGCAGCCAAAGAGTTGAATGCCTATTTACTGAAGGATTATTTTCAGCAGATCCACATGAAGACTTCAAGTGGCCTTTGAATATTTCCACATTAGAATTCCTTATCCATCAGGAACATAACCTGCAAAGACTTTCTTATTTTATTTATTCTTAAGAGACAGCTAATTTTAAAAACTCCACTTTTAAAAATTGGTTAATTACTGTTATTTTTGAGTGTATGTGTGTGAATGGGGGAGTTAGATTAAGATAAGAAGTTATAACATCTTTAGACATAGGTTTATCTTAATAGTGTTTAAGATTTAGTTTTTTAATAAATAGTTAATTTGTTGTCTAAAGATACCTGGTTTGGTCTGTTTCATTCTGGGGTTACTAGAGTTTTTAATTTGGCTGCTTTTCTGATTGGGTATGAAAACTTAATAATATGCTGCAATCTGTGGAGTGACGGAACTGAATTGACAGTGTGTTGCTCCCACCGCGGTCGTAACACAAGTCTCTCGGCAGGCTCCCTGATGGCCCTCAGTGCCCACCCTTGGTGATAGCCGACTCTCTCAACCTGAAGTACGGGTGACCAAATAACTCATATAGCAGTTTGGTCACCTAATACAACCCTGCCAGCACAAGCACCCCCCCCCCTTGCCGAGCCTCCAAGACCCCGACCCCTCTTGCAGAGCACACAGCAACACAGTCCAACAATAACCTCTGAAACCCCTCTTGCTCTATGCAGCACTGTTCATGGCTGCCTCCCCATCACAGCACTGAAGCCTCTCACCTTGTTGCCGCCAGCTTTTAATGGTCGTGAATCCAAAGGCACGCGAGTGCTGCCCACATTCCACTAAACAAAGAGCCAACCATTAAATCGAGGATAATTAGATGTAAATGCAATTTAAAATAGATTCCCATCGCATTGGGGTGGCAATGCTGCCTTGTTACTTTTGCACCATTGATGAAATCCAGAACCGACATCATGACGCCAGATTTCCGGTTGGACAGCTCTGACACGATTCTCCGATCCCCTCCATGCTGCCATTCCCACTTTAAACAGTCACGCAAAATTCTGCCCAAATGAGTGCAGCCATGACTCTGGAGTGTGCACACATGGCTTCCTCCACTGACAGATTGGCGACCCTCATGGGAAGCCAGATCCAGCATACCACTCAGTGGATGTCGGAGATGCACTTGGACGTGTATGCCATCGCCATCTGTATGAGCTCTGTGGAGCAATGGCTGGGCAAAAGGTGGATGAGATGCCTGGAGACATCGTCAGGTCCTCATACTCCTCAGGTGAGAAGGGAAGGCCAAATGTGTACTCAAAGGGTGAAGGATCTGGGAGCCCCTCTCGGACGCTCCTGGTGTGGACAGCGATTCCTCAGCCCCTCTGATGGTGACAACAGTGCCTCACAATGCTGCAGAGACAGAGGGGGCTCCTGCACCTGTGGAGAAGGCCTTCAGTATGCCGGGCCCCTCCAGGTCTCAGGCAATTAGAGAACAACAGCCATGATCAAAAGCCACAGAACTGAAAGGTCAGCAGCCTGTCTCCACCTCAGCTAATAGAGCAGGGGAACACCACGTAGAAGCACCTGCAAGCTTGTGAAAAATTCCACCTAGTTCCACTTGGATTTCACGGAATTACATCCTGATGTTAGGTGTCACCTTGATGTGCATTTGTCTTAATTGAATTGTAAAATTGTGCAACACTGAAAGAATCCTTTACATTTTTAAACACTACTGGGCCATGAACAGGTCATTGGCTCCCATAAAGGGTGTGATGGGAGGGAGCACACAGAGTGAGGTCACGGATTTCCCTTGCTGTTGCCTCATGAGATGACAGGTCCAGGAAAATGCTAAGGGCAATCAAGAAAACATCAACAGGTCTGCAGAAGGTGCAGGATTTATTGGACTGACTGGGTGTATAAGTAAGGCTTTTGTGAAACATGCCTGTGTTTGCGAGTCGTGAGCCTCCCTTGTGTATATCTCATCGCGCCTTGCCTGCTGTTCTTCAGGGTCTTCATCCTGTTGCTCCTGGTCACCATCTCCCTCCATATCCTTGGAGGAGGCATCACACTCTTGAATGTCCTCATTGTTCAAAGCTTCTCCCCTCTGTCGTGCCAGTTTGTGTAGAGCATAGCACACCACCATGATAAGCAAGACCCTTGCTGGGGTATACTGAAGGCTCCACCAGATCTATCTAGGCATCTGAACCGCATGTTCAGAAGGCCTATGGTCTGCTCAATGGTCACTCAAGTTATCCCGGGGCAGATGTTCTATCTCTCCTCTGCGTCTGTGCTCGGGTTCTTCACAGGAATCAATAGCCATCTCTTCAGTGGACAGCCTTTATCACCCAGTATCCATCCTTGAAGACATACAGGAGGCCTGAAAAGGTTGGGCACCTGGGATCATCTTAGTATGTAGGCGTCATGGCGGAAGCAAATATTAAATACTAAATATTAAATGGATAGATATCATTAACTAGTTGAAAAACATTTTTACGTTCGCACTTAAAGCCATGTCTCTTTAATAATCAAAGTTTTTTTAAAAATGAGCTCAATAACAATGAAAAACATTGTCTTGCCAAGCTTAATGCACTTTATACATTTTATAAACACAAAAGAAAAGTTACAATAGCTGTGTAAACAGTAATCTAATTTTCACACACACACAATTAAAGATTTTGAAATTTCTGTCAGGCTTATATTCAAGTAATTTGATTGGCGTTAAACTGATTCACCTGCGATAGGAACTGCACGGTAAAACTGCATCTTTGCTATTGGTTATCATAATGATAACACTGGTAACTGGAGGAAAGCACCAAGTTCAGAGGGTGTTTTGGGAAGCAGGGTGGCTACAAACACAAATTGGTGCCTGCAAGAGGGTTAAACAAGCACGTCATGTGGTGTCACTTTCAAAAACAGTCTGGTGATGAGTCGCCTGTGAGGCAAAGTATCTGTGGACAGCAAGGCTTCACTCCATCATAGGGCTCAAGTGGTGATACAGTCAGATGTCATCTAAAACCTTTCATAGGATGACTGCTTTGAGACTTGTGTACTATATAATACGGCAAATCTGATTTTGCTGCTGCCGAAAATAAGTGGTGTGCATCATGCGTTATAAGTGGAGCCTCTGTCATTGATTTCAGTGGATTTTCGTTTGTCTCTTTTACCTTGTTCACCTTCATTGCTTTCTATTTCCCTCCTGGTGTTTGATAAAGTTTCTACCAAAACTCGTTTTCACAGCCACATCTCCTTCCTCAGCGACTGTCTCCGGCTCCGACTTAATCCACGTGGATTCCAACTGAAGTTTCACCCATCATGCTTTGAATCCACCCAGGACTAAAAGTATCTTCGAGAAATACAACGTTCCTCGGACGGCTACTCTCGCCGCATCCTGAGATCCACACTCAGTGCTATGCGCCGCCACATGCACACACTGGACCTCTCTCTCCAGCAGCACCGCCTCACCTTATCTCAAAGCTGTTCTACTCCGCAGTTTCAATTCATCTTTCGTCTCATCCAACGCATTAACAAAAAACTTTTTTTCTTCCTTTCAGGTGTCAAGGAACACAAGCTCCAGCAGCTGATGGGGACGAATGCCCCTCCAGATCCTCCTTCCGCTTCACTTCCCTCTGACCCCACCATTTCTGATCTGACCCCTTGCCGTGTATTCACTATACCCTCTGACATCCCCCTCTCTGATGCTGAATGTTCTGTACTCAGCAAAGGTCTCAGTTTTATCCCCTTACGCCCCCACCTCAATGAATTTCGTGCTCGGCATGACGTTGAGCTCTTCTTCCGTTGCCTCCGCCTCCGGGCTCACTTCTTTGACCAGGAGTCCTCCTCCCGACCAGCAGACCCATTCACCCGCCTCCAGCATTCTCCCTCTCCCTGGACCCCTCCCCCTGGCCACTTACCCGCTCTTGATCTCTTCATTGAAAACTGTCGGCGAGACATTGGTCATCTCAATTTCTTTGCCCCCCTCACTCACTCTAACCTGTCCCCCTCTGAACTTGAGGCACTCCGTTCTCTCAGGTCTAACCCCGACATGGTCATCAAACCTGCAGACAAGGGTGGTGCTGTTGTTGCATGGCGTACCGACCTCTACCTTGCAGAAGCTCAACGCCAACTCACAGACACTTCTTCTTACCTCCCTCTGGACCATGACCCCACCACCAAACATCAAGCCACCGTCCAAAGGACTGTCACTGACCTCATCTCCTCTGGAGATCTTCCCCCTACAGCTTCCAACCTCACAATCCCGCAATCCCAGACAGCCCGCTTCTACCTCCTTCCCAAAATCCACAAATGGGACTGTCCCGGCAGACCCATTGTGTCAGCCTGCTCCTGCCCCACTGAACTTATTTCTTCCTATCTTGACTCTATCTTTTCTCCGCTGGTCCTGTCTCTTCCCACCTACAACCGTGACTCTTCTGACGCCCTACGTCATTTTGACATTTCCAGTTTCCTGGTCCCAACCACCTCCTCTTCACTATGGACGTCCAATCGCTCTACACCTCCATCCCCCACCAGGATGGTTTGAGGGCTCTCCGCTTCTTCCTGGAACAGAGGCCCAACCAGTCCCCATCCACCACCACCCTCCTCCGCCTGGCTGAACTTGTTCTCACATTGAACAACTTCTCCTTCAACTCCACGCACTTCCTTCAAGTGAAAGGTGTCGCTATGGGTACCCGCATGGGTCCTAGTTATGCCTGTCTTTTTGTGGGATATGTCGAGCATTCTTTGTTCCAGTCCTACTCAGGCCCCCTCCCACAACTATTTTTCCAGTACATTGATGACTGTATCGGTGCCGTTTCCTGCTCCCGCCCCGAACTGGAAAACTTTATCAACTTTGCTTCCAATTTCCACCCTTCTCTCACCTTTAGATGGTCCATCTCTGACACTTCCCTTCCCTTCCTCGACTTCTCTGTCTCCATCTCTGGGGATAGGTTGTCTACTAATATCCATTATAAGCCCACCGACTCCCACAGCTACCTCAACTACACTTCTTCACACCCTACCTCCTGTAAGGACTCTATTCCATTCTCTCAGTTTCTCCATCTTCGACGCATCAGCTCTGATGATGCTACCTTCCATGATGGTGCTTCTGGTATGACCTCCTTTTTCCTCAACCGAGGATTCCCCCCCACTGTTGTTGACAGGGCCCTCAACCGTGTCCGGCCCATTTCCCGTACCTCTGCCCTCAACCCTTCCCCTCCCTCCCAGAACCATGACAGGGGTCCCCTTGTCCTCACTTTCCACCCCATCAGCCTCCATATCCAAAGGATCATCCTCCGCAATTTCTGCCACATCCAGCGTGATGCCACTACCAAACGCATCTTCCCCTCCCTTCCCCTGTCAGCATTCCGAAGGGATCGTTCCCTCCGCGACACCCTGGTCCACTCCTCCATTACCCCCACCACCTCGTCCCCGTCCCATGGCACCTTCCCCTGCAATTGCAGGAGTTGTAATACCTGCCCATTTACCTCCTCTCTCCTCACCATCCCAGGCCCCAAACACTCCTTTCAGGTGAAGCAGCGATTTACTTGTTCTTCTTTCAATGTAGTGTACTGTATTCGCTGCTCACAATGTGGTCTCCTCTACATTGGGGAGACCAAGCGCAGACTGGGTGACCGCTTTGCGGAACACCTCCACTCAGTCCATAAGCAGGACCCTGAACTTCCGGTTGCTTGCCATTTCAACACTCCCCCCTGCTCTCATGCTCACATCTCTGTCCTGGGATTGCTGCAGTGTTCCAGTGAACATCAACGCAAGCTCGAGGAACAGCATCTCACCTCCCCTTTAGGCACACTACAGCCTGCTGGACTGAACATTGAGTTCAATAATTTCAGAGCATGACAGCCCCCCATTTTACTTTCATTTTTAGTTGTTTTTTCTTTTTTTTTTCTTTTCTTCTTTTTTACATTTTTTACAACCTTTTTTTGCATTTATTTCATTTCATCTTAGTTTGTTCAGTTTGCTTACCCACTGTTTTTTTTCATGTTTGCACTTGCTGCTGTTCAATATTCAGTCCGTTAACACCTTTTCTGTACTAATGCTTTGTCTGTCAACACACCATTAACATATCGTTTGCCTTTGCTCCATGACCTTTTGGTCACCTATGTGGCCTTGTCCAATCTACACCTTCTCCTTTGTTATCTCTTGCCCCACCCCCACCTCACTTGCTTATAACCTGTGACATTTTTAATATTTGTCAGTTCCGAAGAAGGGTCACTGACCCGAAACGTTAACTCTGCTTCTATTTCCACAGATGCTGCCAGACCTGCTGAGTGGTTCCAGCATTTCTTGTTTTTATTATTATCATTGATTTCAGTGAAATGGAAAATGGTTAGCCTCATTTCTCCGATATAGGCAGCTGTCTGAACCAGTCGCAGATATGCAGTTTTTCATTCACTTCATATCACGGGCAAATCACATTAAGATTGATTATTCAAATTATTTGAAGGTGATCCCGAAAGAAATTTCAAAATATATATTTAGGTAAAATTTATATTAAATTGTTTTGTTTTTTCAAAAAAATACTAAGAAACTGTCTGATATAGACAGCTGTCTATGATAAGTGTGGATGGTGTATGTGTGGGGACTATAAATGAAACCAGTGCAGATCTGCATTAAGAACAGAAACAGCAAAGACACATGTCAAACATGGTGGTGGTGGAAAGGCCAATGAAAATGAAAAGAGAAGCTGGATGCTAACATATCCAATCTTTTAAATTCCCTTTTTCTCTCATCTTTGCAAAGGAATGGGTCCATGGGTGTTTACAGGCCTCTGGGACATTACCCCAGTAGCTATTCTTGGTATGTGAGAATAGACATTGAGAGTTACAATTGACTGAGGGGTATTGCAGCCAATCTTTACCCTGTCTTCATCTGATATAAAAAACATTTAAGGTGCACTTCTAGAATTTTTAAATTTTTGATGATGTACAAGGTGTGGTGAAATTGGAAATCAGGAGTGGGAATTGTGCATGTCTTTTCATTGTTCCTAGCTTGGGAACTCTGAGACCAATTATAGCAACTCCATTATAATAAAAGCAAAATACTGCGGATGCTGGAAATCTGAAACAAAAACAAGAAATGCTGGATTCACTCAGCAGGTCTGGCAGCATCTGTGGAAAGAGAAGCAGAGTTAACGTTTCGGGTCAGTGACCCTTCTTCGGAACTGACAAATATTAGAAAAGTCACAGATTATAAACAAGTGAGGTGGGGGTTGGGCAAGAGGTAACAAAGGAGAAGGTGCAGATTGGACCAGGCCACATAGCTGACCAAAAGGTCACGGAGCAAAGGCAAACAATATGTTAATGGTGTGTTGAAAGACAAAGCATTAGTACAGATTAGGTGTGAATATACTGAATATTGAACATCAGCAAGTGCAAACCTGTTTTTCTTCAGCTTTGCACTTGCTGATGTTCAATATTCAGTATATTCACACCTAATCTGTACTAATGCTTTGTCTTTCAACACACCATTAACATATTGTTTGCCTTTGCTCCGTGACCTTTTGGTCAGCTATGTGGCCTGGTCCAATCTGCACCTTCTCCTTTGTTACCTCTTGCCCAACCCCCACCTCACTTGTTTATAATCTGTGACTTTTCTAATATTTGTCAGTTCCGAAGAAGGGTCACTGACCCGAAACGTTAACTCTGCTTCTCTTTCCACAGATGCTGCCAGACCTGCTGAGTGAATCCAGCATTTCTTGTTTTTGTTATAGCAACTCCATTACTGAACTGACAGAAGGTAGCTATAGACTATACTATAGACCTCCAAACAGTCAGAGGGAGATAGAAGAGCAGATATGCAGGCAAATTTCTGAGAAGTGCAAGAACAATAGGGTAGTAATAGTAGAGGATTTTAACTACCCCAATATTAACTGGGATAGTTTTAGTGTGAAAGGAATGGAGGGAGCAGAATTCTTGAGGTGCATTCAGGAGAACTTTTTTGCCCAGTATGTAGCAAATCCAACAAGAGAGGGTGCAGTTTTAGACTTAGTTTTAGGAAATGAAGATGGGCAGGTGGAAGGAGTGGCAGTGGGAGAGCATTTTGGTGGTAGTGATCATAATTCAGTCAGTTCTAACATAATTATGGAAAAGGACAGATAGAACAGGAGTTATAGTTCTCAATTGGGGCAAGGCCAATTTTACGAAAGGGAGGAGTGATTTAGCAAAAGTGGACTGGATACAGCTACTTGAAGGTAAATCAGTGTCAGAACAGTGGGAGGCGTTCAAAGTGGAGATTCAAGGGGTTCAGGGTAAACATGTTCCCACAAAGAAAAAGGGTGAGGCAGCCAAATCTAGAGCCCCGTGGATGTCTAGGAGCCTACAGGGTAATATAAGGCAGAAAAGGAAAGCTTACGTCCGTCACCGAGAACTCAATACTACAGAAAGCCGAGAGGAATATAGAAAGTGGAGGGGTGAAATCAAAAAGGAAATTAAGAAAGCAAAGAAAGGGCAAGAAAGAATATTGGCAAGCAAAATCAAGATGAACCCAAAGATGTTTTATCAATGCATTAAGAGTAGGAGGATAACTAAGGAGAGTGTAGGGCACGTAAAAGACCAAAAAGGTAACCTATGTGTAGGAGCAGAAGATATTGGTATGGTTCTTAATGAATACTTTATGTCTGTCTTCACAAAAGAGGGGGACGATGCAGATATTGTAGTTAAGGAGGATGAGTGTGAAGTATTGGAATACTCTCCACTTGCCTGGATGGGTGCAACTCCAACTACACTCAAGAAGCTCGACACCAACCAGTACAAAGCAGCCCGCTTGATTGGCACCCCATCCACACACATTCACTCCCTCCACCACTGACGCAAAGTGGCAGCAGTGTGTACCATCTACAAGATGCACTGCAGCAATGCACCAAGGCTGCTTAGACAGCACCTTCCAAACCTGCGACCTCTACCAACTAGGAGGACAAGGGCAGCAAATGCATGGGAACACCACCACCTGCAAGTTCCCCTCCAAGTCACACACCATCCTGACTTGGAACTATATCGCCGTTCCTTCACTGTTGCTGGGTCAAAAACCTGGAACTCCCTTCCTAACAGCACTGTGGGTGTACCTACCCCACATGGACTGCAACCGTTCAAGAAAGCAGCTCACCACCACCTTCTCAAGGGCAATTAGGGATGGGCAATAAATGCTGGCCTAGCCAGTAACGCCCACATCCCATAAATGAATTTTTAAAAATGTGATAAACATAGGAAGTATTAATGGGATTAGCATCCTTGAAATTTGAAAAATCACCAGGGCCAGAAATGTATTCTAGGCTATCGAAAGTAGCATTTTCCAGTCCTCACTGGATACAGATATGGTGTCGGAGGATCGAAGAATTGCTAAAGTTTTACCTCTGTTTAAAAAGGGAGCGAAGGATAGACCAAATAATTACAGGCCAGTCAGTCTAACCTCAGTAGTGGGCAAATTATTGGAATCTATTCTGAGAGACGGGATAAACTGTCAGTTAGAAAGGCAGAGATTAATCAAGGATAGTCAGCATGGATTTGTTCAGGGAAGATTTTGTTTGACCAACTTGATCAAATTTTTTGAAGAAGTAACAAGGAAGATAGATGAGGGTAATGCAGTTGATGTGGTCTACATGGATTTTAGCAAAGCTTTTGACAGACATGGCAGACTGTTAAAAAAAAAAATCCCATGGGATCCAGGTATATGCAGCAAGGTGGATACAAAATTGGCTCTGGTAGGAAACAAAGGGTAATTGTTGATGGCTGTTTCAGCGACTGGAGGGCTGGTTCTAGTGGCATCCACAGTGCTCAGTACTGCGTCCCCTGTTTTTTGTGGTGTACATTAATGATTTGGACGTAGATGTAGGGGGCATGATCAAGAAGTTTGCAGACGACACAAAGATTGCCATGTGGTACATAGTGAGGAGGATAGCTGTAGGCTGCAGGAAGATATTGATGGTTTGGTCAGATGGGCAAAAAAGTGGCAAATGGAATTCAACTTGGAGAAGTGTGAGGTGATGCATTTGGGGAGGTTAAATAAGGCAAAGGAATACACAATTAATGGGAAAATACAGAGAAAGTAAGGGACCTTGGAGTGAATGTCCACAGACCCCTGAAGGTAGCAGGACAGTCGATAAGATGGTTAAGAAGGCAAATGGAATCCTTTCTTTTATTAGCCGAGGTTCAGAATATAAGAGCAGGGAGATTATGCTGGAACTGTATAACTCATTGGTTAGGCCACAACTTGAGTACTGCGTGCAGTTCTGGTTTCCTCATTACAGAAAGGATGTAATTGCACTAGTGAGGGTACAGAGGAGATTTACGAGAATGTTGCCAGGACAGGAAAAATGCAGCTATCAGGAAAGATTGGATAGGCTGGGGTTGTTCTCCTTGGAACAGAGGAGGCTGAAGGGAGATCTGATTGAAATGTACAAAATTTTGAGCGTCCTGGATAGAGGGGAGGTAAAAGGTCTATTCACCTTAGCAGAGAGGTCAGTGATGAGGGGGCATATATTTAAAGTGGTTGGTAGAAAAATTAGAGGGGAGATGAGGAAAAACCTTTTCACCCAGTGGGTGGTGATGGTCTAGAACTCACTGCCTGAAAGGGTAGTTGAGGCAGAGACCCTCAACTCATTTAAGAGGTGCCTGGATATGCACCTCAAGTGCCGTAAGCTGCAGGGCTGCGGACCAAATGCTGGAAAGTGGGATTAGAATAGATGGATTGTTTTTCGGCCGGCACAGACACGATAGGCCAAGTAGCCTCTTTCTGTGCCTTAATCTTTCTATGATTCTACGATTCATTGAAGACATTGAAATAATCCTGGTCTCTATGGCTCAGGACCATGTGATTTACAAGCTGAGCCACCAATTGAGCCAATAATGTCCAAAGATAGAATTTTTAAAATTTCTAAAGAGCATAGACAGAATCTCAAATAATCAAAGTTTCAATGGTATGAATAATGAATAATTATATCACATGGGTTTCAAATGAGTTTTTTTTTGTTAAGGCAGTCTGGAAAACACCTGCTTGTTTAGCAGTTAAAAAAAATGACGAGATCAGAAGAAGAATCAGAAACAGTCACAATATAACAGCTCCGTGTTCCCAATATTCCACCAATTGCCACTTCTTCATCATGTTGTTGTTCAGGGTAAGTATTGCCTGATTACGCTTCACTAGAGGATTTAGGATAGCACTGCCCCTCAGCTGTGTTCTTTGAGTTTCTCTCAAACCAAGTTCATGCAGAAATCTGCCTCCAGCACAACAAAAAGTTACCAGTTTATGTTTTCTATTTACTGCAATGTCTTTGCACAATATTTACATGCTTTATCAAGTCCTCCCATTGCAAGAAAATGACCAGAATTGTGGAATACAATCCTCAAAAACACTGACAAAAATCCCAGAATTTTAAAAAAAAAATGGAATTTGACTTATTCAATCACTGATAAATCATGGCCCTAGTATAGTACAATACATTACAGACTGCGTGGTATTTGCAGGTACATACCTTGTGGGTCTGGCACAGTCAGACATGGGTACTAATAATTGCTGACAAGCATAATGCTATTTTCTGGTTAGGCAGAGTCTCACTGGGTTTGGCGAAGAGTGCTGGACTGACCAAATTAACTGGATAGGATATTTAGCAACCAGGTCAATGGATCAGCACAGAGAAGTTTTCAAATGTAAGGAGGATGCAGAACAAAATAAAATATTCCAAAATGGCAAAAAAGCAGGGCATCACAAGAATAGAGTTCCATAGATAACGAGATTACAACTAAACTGAAAATTAAAAGGGGCAGATGATATAATTAAGGAGGGCTTTAGTTTCTTGGATCACTGGGTCTGTTTCTGGCGAAGGTGGGACCTGTACAAGTTGGACGGGCTGCACCTGAACCATAATGGGACCAACATCCTTGCTGGGAAGTTTGCTAGTGCTGTTGTGGGGGATGGGTTAAATTAATTTGGCAGGGGAATGGGATACAGAGTGGAGGTACAGTCGGGGGTGATGCACAGTCAAGTATAGAAGAGAAACTAAGTCAGTCTGGAAGGCAGAGCAAATATAGACCTGTTAAGGCACAAGTCAGTAATGCAAGGCTGGATTGCATCTATTTTAACACAAGGAGTCTTACGAGTAAGGCAGATGAATTGAGGGCGATTAACACATGGGAATATGATATTATTGCTATCACAGGGACATGGTTGAGGGAAGGGCAGGACTGGAGGCTCAATATTCCGGGGTATAGAATCTTCAGGCGTGGCAGGGTGGGGGGCGGGGTGTAAAAGAGGAGGTGGCATCAAGGAGTCAATTACTGCAGTAAGGAGGGATATCTTAGTAGGTTCGTCAGATGAGGCCATATGGGTAGAACTTAAAAACAAAAAGGGGGCAATCACTTGGCTGGGAGTGTACTACAGGCCTCCAAACAGTCAGGGAGAGATAGAGGAGCAGATATGTTGGCAAATCTCAGAGAGGTGTAAAAATAATAGGGTAATAATGTAGGGGATTTCAACTTCCCCAATATTAATTATTGCAAAAGGCTTAAAGGGGGCAAAATTCTTCAAGTGCATACAGGAGAGCTTTTTGTGCCAGCACGTAGAAAGTCCTACAAGAGAAGGGACGGTACTGGACCTAATCCGAGAAAATGAAGCCAGACAAGTTGTAGACGTGTCAGTGGGGGAGCATTTCGGGAATAGTGACCATAACTCTATAAGATTAAAGGTAGTTATGGAAAGAGACTAAGATGGACCTGAAATAAAGGTTCTGAATTGGGGGAAGGCCAATTTCAATATGATTAAACAGGATCTGGCCAAAGTGGACTGCGAGCAGCTACTTGTAGGAAAGTCTACATCAGACCAGTGGGAGTCATTCATCAAGGAAATAGTGAGGGTTCAGGGCCAACATGTTCCCGTAAAGGTGAAGGGTACGACCAACAAGTCCAGGGAACCCTAGATGTCAAGGGATATAGGGGATTGGATCAGGAAAAAAAAGGAGGCTTATGGCAGATTCAGAGCGCTGAACACAGCGGAGGCCCTAGAGGTGTATAGAAAGTGTAGGGGGATACTTAAACTGCAACAACTACCGTGGAATTTCCCTGCTCAGCATAGTGGGGAAAGTCTTCCCTCGAGTTGCTTTAAACTGGCTCCAGAAGCTGGCTCAGCGTGTCTACCCTGAGGCACAGTGTGGCTTTCGAACAGAGAGATCCACCATTGACATGCTGTTCTCCTTTCGCCAGCTACAGGAGAAATGCCGCGAACAACAGATGCCCCTTTATGTTGCTTTCATTGATCTCACCAAAGCCTTTCCCTTCGTCAGCAGACGTGGTCTCTTCAGACTACTAGAAAAGATCGGATGTCCACCAAAGCTACTAAGTATCATCACATCATTCCATGACAATATGAAAGGCACAATTCAGGCCTCATCAGACCCCTTTCCTATCCTGAGTGGTGTGAAACAGGACTGTGTTCTCGCACCTACACTGACGATGCTGCATTAACATCTCACACTGAAGAACGTCTGCAGAGACTCATGGACAGGATTGTGGCTGCCTGCAACGAATTTGGCCTAACCATCAGCCTCAAGAAAACGAACATCATGGGACAGGACGTCAGAAATGCTCCATCCATCAATATCAGCGACCATGCTCTGGAAGTGGCTCAAGAGTTCACCTACCTGGGCTCAACTATCACCAGTAACCTGTCTCTCGATGCAGAAATCAACAAGCACATGGGAAAAGCTTCCACTGCTATGTCCAGACTGGCCAAGAGAGTGTGGGAAAATGGTGCACTGACACGGAACACAAAAGTCTGAGTGTATCAAGCCTGTGTCCTCAGTACCTTGCTCTACGGCAGCGAGGCCTGGACAACTTATGTCAGCCAAGAGCAACGTCTCAATTCATTCCATCTTCGCTACCTCCGGAGAATCCTTGGCATCAGGTGGCAGGACCATATCTCCAACACAGAAATCCTCAAGGCGGCCAGCATCCCCAGCATATACACCCTACTGAGCCAGCGGCTCTTGAGATGGCTTGGCCATGTGAGCCACATGGAAGATGGCAGGATCCCCAAGGGCACATTGTACAGTGAGCAGGTCACTGGTATCAGACCCACCGGCCGTCCATGTCTCCGCTTTAAAGATGTCTGCAAACGCGACATGAAGTCCTGTGACACTGATCACAAGTCATGGGAGTCAGTTGCCAGTGATTGCCAGAGCTGGTGGACAGCCATAATGGCGGAGCTAAAGTGTGGCGAGTCGAAGAGACTTAGCTGTTGACAGGAAAAAAGACAGAAGCTCAAGGGGAGAGCCAACTGTCTAACAGTCCTGGCAGCCAACTTTAACTGCAGTACCTGTGGAAGAGTCTGTCACTCTAGAATTGGCCTTTATAGCCACTCCAGGCGCTGCTTCACAAACCACTGACCACCTCCAGGCACTTACCCATTGTCTCTCAAGACAAGGGGGTGAAAGAAGAAGAAGGGGGATACTTCAAAAAGTAATTAGGAGAGTGAAGAAGGGGCATGAAAAAACACTGGTAGGCAAGATAAAGGAAAATACCAAGACATTTTATAAGTATATTAAGGGGAAGAGGATAACCAGGGAAAGAGCAGGACCCATTAGCTAGCAAAGTGGCAATCTGTGTGTGGAGCCGGAGGAAGTAGGTGAGGTTTTAAGTGATTACTTTTCATCTGTGTTCACGATAGAGAAGGACGATATAGGTATAGAGATCAAGGAGGGGGATTGTGATATACTTGAACAAATTAGCATTGAAAGGGAGGAGGTATTGGCAGTTTTAGCAGATTTAAAAGTGGATAAATCCCCGAGCCCAGATGAGATGTATCCCAGGCTGTTATGTGAGGCAAAGGAGGAGATTGCAGGGGCTCTGACACAAATTTTCAAATCCTCTCTGACCACAAGGGAGTTGCCAGAGGACTGGAGGACAGTGAATGTGATACTATTACTCAAGAAGGGTAGCAGGGATAAACCAGGTAAGTACAGACCAGTGAGTCTAACATCAGTGGTAGGGAAACTATTGGAAAAAATTCTGAGGGACAGGATTAATCTCCACTTGGAGAGGCAGGGATTAATCAAGGATAGTCAGCATGGCTTTGTCAGGGGGTGATCATGTCTAACAAACTTGATTGAATTTTTCGAAGAATTGACTAGATGTGTAGATGAGGGTAAAGCAGTTGATGTAGTCTACACGGACTTCATTAAGGCTTTTGGTAAGGTCCCACATGGGAGATTGATCAAAAAAGTAAGAGCCCATGTGATCCAGGGCAATTTGGTAAATTGGATCCAAAATTGGCTTGGTGGCAGGAGGCAGAGGGTGATGGTCAAGGGTTGTTTTTGTGATTGGAAGCCTTTGACCTGTGGTGTACTGCAGGGATCGGTGCTGGGACCCTTGCTGTTTGTACTGTGCATTAATGGTTTAGACGTGAATATAGGAGGTATGATCAGCAAGTTCGCAGATGACATGAAAATTGGTAGTGTCGTAAATAGTGAGGAGGAAAGCCTTAGATTACAGGACGATATAGATGGGCTGGTAAGATGGGCAGAGCAGCGGCAAATGGAATTTAATCCTGAGAAGTGTGAGGTGATGCATTTTGGGAGGAATAACAAGGCAATGGAATATACAATGGATGGTAGGACCTTAGGAAGTACAGAGGGTCAGAGGGACCTTGGTGTCCTTGTCCATAGATCACTGAAGGCAGCAGCACAGGTAGATAAGGTGCTTAGGAAGGCATATGGGATACTTGCCTTTATTAGCTGAGGCATAGAATATAAGAGCAGGGAGGTTATGATGGAGCTGTATAAAACACTAGTTAGGCCACAGCTGGAGTGCTGTGTACAGTTCTGGTCGCCACACTATAGGAAGGATGTGATTGCACTGAAGAGGGTGCAGAGGAAACTCGCCAGGATGTTGCCTGGGCTAGAGCATTTTAGCTATGAAGTGAAACTGGATAGGCTAGGGTTGTTTTCCTTAGAGCAAAGAAGGGTGGGGGGGGGGGCCTGGTTGAGGTATACAAAATTATGAGGGGCATAGATAGGGTAGCTAGGAAGAAACTTTTTCCCTTAGCGGAGGTGTCAATAACCAGGGGGCATAGATTTAAGGTATGGGGCAGGAGGTTTAGAGGGGATTTGAGGAAACATTTTTTTCACCCAGAGGGTGGTTGGAATGTGGAAGGGGTGGTAGAGGCAAGAACCCTCACAACATTTAAGAAGTACTTAGATGAGCACTTGAAACGCCATAGCATAGAAAGCTGTGTACCAAGTGCTGGAAAATGGGATTAGAATAGATATGTGCTTGGTGGCCAGCATGGACGCAATGGGCTGAACAGCCTGTTTCTGTGCTGGATAACTCTATGACTCTATGACTAATAATGTGAAAGGAAATCATGAAGAATACAGAAAGTATAGCTGAGAAGTGAAAAGGAAGATTAGAATAACTAAAAAGGAATATGAGAAATGATTTGTAAATAATAGGAAATTGTAAGGGCTTTAATAAATATAAATAAATAAAAATAGGAGTTGTTAAAGATAGAACTGTTTCAGGATGATGGAGCGAGTCTAATTGTGAAAGATGGCAGAAATATGTACTCACCATTTTTGGTGAGTTTGTGGTGCAAAATGAGAGTGTATCAGTATTTTTGGTGGTAGATTCTCGGACATGACTCATTTCCTTTGGGTTTACACCTCTTGTGACTGTGCTGTACTTTGCAAGGCTTTCCCGATATGTGATCGCTGCTGCTCCTGGGAGATCGTTAACAGATACAATAATGAAGAGGGGGCGGCACAGTGGCGCAGTGGTTAGCACCGCAGCCTCACAGCTCCAGCGACCCGGGTTCGATTCTGGGTACTGCCTGTGCCGAGTTTGCAAGTTCTCCCTGTGTTTGCGTGGGTTTCCTCTGGGTGCTCCGGTTTCCTCCCACATGCCAAAGACTTGCAGGTTGATAGGTTAATTGGCCATTATAAATTGCCCCTAGTATAGGTAGGTGGTAGGGAAATATATAGGGACAGGTGGGGATGTGATAGGAATATGGGATTAGTGTAGGATTAGTATGAATGGGTTCTTGATGGTCGGCACAGACTCGGTGGGCCGAAGGGCCTGTTTCAGTGCTGTATCTCTAAACTAAAAAAAAACCTAAAATACATTGGAATTCCCAGATCCCTCAACTTACAATCTCATTGCACAAAGGGTAACTTGAATAAAATACAAGAGATGTACCTGTTGCCAGTTCATCTGGTATTAGCATGAATGCTTTACTTTGGATCCTGTAGCCTAAAGAAACTTCCAAGAGAGATTGCTGGAGTTACAGACAACCTCTGTTTTTGGCCTTGAACCTACAATGATGGGAGAACCTGCAGCTAAAAATTGGTCTGGGCCCATTTTCAAGTGCACAATGGCTGGGACATTCCTAGCTCACACCAACAACCAGAGGCCCAAGGTTTAATTGAAATTGAGCCTTAGGCCTCATTGACTCCAGAGGCAGCTTGATGGCTTCAAAATTTCCAATTTGCACTGTCTGCCTCACAACAGCTAAGATTTTAAAGATTATTAAGAAGGGTGTTGATAAGAGTACATAGAGAAAGGTTATTTCCTCTGGTTGGAAAGTGAGTGACAATTTGGGCAGCAATTTAAAAGAAGAATGAGAGGTGATCTCATTGAAACTTACAAATTTCTTACAGGGCGTGACAGGGTGGATGACAGGCTGTTTCCCCTGGCTGGTGAGTCCAGAACCAGGGAACATTCAAAAATAAGGGGTAGGCCATTTAAGACTGAGATGAGGAGGAATTTCTTCACAGAGGGTGGTGAATATTTGGAATCCTCTACTCCAGAGGACTGTGGAAGCTCAATCATTGAGCATGTTCAAGGCAGAAATCAATAGATATCTGGATATTAATGACATCAGGGGACGTGGGAATAGCATGGGAAAGTGGCGTTGAGGTAGATGATCAGCCATGATCTAATTGAATAGCGGAGCAGGCTCGATAGGCTGAATGGCTTACTCCTGTTCTAATGTTCCTAAGACAGACATGAATTTAGAAGAAATTTCTTTATATAGCCTATTGTTGGAGCATGGACAGCTTTTTCAGAGGGAGTGGTTGAGAAAGAAACTATTGCATCTTTTAAGGAAAAAATGGATAAATATTTGAAGCAGGTAAAGATATATCTGTGTTTTGAAGAGAAGGGCTGTAGAATAAATTTTGAATTTTTCCAGAAAAGGGCCAGCACAAATGTGCTAGTTATCTCCTTCTATGCTGTAAACTTCTATGGTTCTATATTCATCGGTAGTACCTGGCTGTCTTCCAGTTGTGGATGTGCAGGTAGGATGGGGCAGATTTGGGAGGGTGCAGCAGACTGCCAGCCCCACATCTCCTTTTGCTTCTTCAGCTATAGGTGCAATCTATGCATCACGAGCTTTAATTAGCTAAAAGCTCACTGATTGTTTGCCCAGATCTTTAAAGGGGGAATGTTGGGCTGTGCCACAGCAATGGGGGCACAACCTGTTGGTTTTATTAGCAAACCTTGATAAAGATTTTTCTAAAGATGGTTTTCATTTATTACATGAAACTAAAATATACTAAAGGGAGACATTAAACATAATTGTAGTTTAACTAGCAACTCACTTATTTACACCATGTTTAATACAGTAAATATTAAATAGAAAAACATTGAAAACTAGTTGAAAAATATTTTTAAGTTAGCATTTCAAATCAAGTGCCACTATAATAATGAACAATATATGTCTTCAACAAAAGTAAATTACATCTAATTACAAACAGTAATCATCCACTGTAGTACAGCATAATTTCAATGATATTGCTGAGACCTTTAAACTAACAGTTACCCTTTACATAGCTTTATGGTCTTTTCCTGTGTTACATTTGTTTTTCATTGCAGTTCAATGTTTTGTCATTATTTAGTCTGCTGTGAGCAATCCATTCCGATGTGCATGCTAGTTCTTAAATACACAAACATTAACAGCCTTATTATGACACACCAATTGAAAAACTTCAGTTTATCAAAGTACCATCAGATCAATGTTTACCCAGCAACTGAATCATTCCAACTCGATAACGATGGAAAAGGAAAAGGATTTGGGTGCGATGTTTGGTTAGTCACTGAAAATTTCCACTCAGTGTGAAGCTACTATGAACAAAGTTAATCAAATACTAGACTAGAATAGATCTGAAACATGCTTGACTGTAAGTCAAAGGTAATGATTCTAACCTTGTGTATATACAGATTACTGGTAATGATACATCCAGATTTTTTTTTATTCGTTCGTGAGATGTGGGCGTCACTGGCTAGGTCATCCTAATTGCCCTTTAACTAAGTGGCTTGCTAGGCCATTTAAGAGTCAACTGCATTGCTGTGGGTCCTGGAGTCACAGGTAGGTCAAACCAGGAAAGGACAGCAGATTTCCTTCTGTAAAGGACATTAGTGAGTCAGATGGGATTTTATAACAAACGACAATGGTTTTATGGTCGCCATCAGACTAGCTTTTAATTCCAGATTTTATTAATTGAATTCAAATTTCATCATCTGCTGTGGTGGGATTCGAACCCATGTCCCCAGAGCACTAACCACCAAGCCACCGCCATCCCCAAATATTCAGAATTTTGTGTGAAATTTTGGGTCCTACTTTCCAAAAGATTTGGATGCATTCGAGGTAATTCAGAGGGTTACACGCCTGATACCAGGAGTTGGGCCTGCAAATTGTAAGGAAAGGCTTGGAACAGTGATGCAGGCAGAAATTTGAAGGTTTTACCCATTTCTCCAATTGCTGCCATCTCCTGCACTCGCTGGTGCACACATTTCTAAAGTGTTCCATGGGCTATACTCCCATGAAAAATGTTAAAACTTTGACATTAGAAAGGTTCTGGGGAGGCAGATCAGATCTTCAGTCTGTGAATACTGAGTTGGCATCCAGCGGGGTACTCGCTGCCTATGAGAGTGAAGGGCTGACCCCGCCTGGCCCCATCATATCTAGTTGTTTCTCCTAGTAGCAAGCTGTAAGTCAGGCTAATTACCTGACCCATAAGAAAGGACTTTGTTAGGGCACAACCCAGAACTCGATCTGCTAGATGTACAGTAGTGGTAGAAATGGATTGATCATCAACACAGAAGCGATAACAACATTAAAAAGCTGCATAAAAAACTTGTACCTCACATTGAAAAGCTTTTTAATCGAAAAGAAAATCAGTAGAATAGGTAAAATAAATGACGCTTACATTCATCCATTTCCAACAGACCAACTATTTTAAACCCAATCCAACCAATTTGTAATCTTTCAGATCAGCTCCAATCAGTTTGTCAGACAGGTTTGTTTGTAAAAAGTTGCTTCAACTTTATCTGTGATATGTAAGGTATGGAGTGCACAGGCAGCTTGGTAGTTAGGTGTGTCAGGGTGCAACTGTGCCATACCCGTTCTGAACCCTGGAGTCTGCTTGTTTACTCACTTTTAGGGATTGGCAGACCTACTGTGATTCTGGCATTTCCTGTTTTTATTTCACACCTCATACCATACCTTTGCTTTTCACCATTCTCCATGTTCTTTGTTCCTTTAATTGCCTCACTGAGCTGATCTTTTATGAAAGGTCACAGACCTGAAACGTTAAATTTGTTTCTCTCTCCACAGACGCTGTCTGATCTACTGAGTACTTCCAGTATTTCTATTCTAATTTTAGACTTCAAGCATTTGATCTTTGGATCTTCTGATCTTTTATATTATTTGACAGGCTCCTTTCCCTCTAAGAAGTAAAGAAAAGAAGAAAGAACTTCCATGCAAATAGCGCCCTTCCCGACCTCAGGACATCCCATGTCATTCACAAGCCTGATACTAGACTCCCAAAGCAGCTGTTCGACTCAAAACTTGGTCACGGCAGGAGACTCCCAGGCAGACAATGAAAATGCTTTAGAGAGGTCCTTAAAGCATCTCTGAAGTGATCAAACATACCCGTTGACTTGTGAGAGTTGCTGGCTCGTGACCATCCTAGAGGAGAAAGCTCATTCAGAAAGGCACCATACACCTTGAGGGACTTGAGATGAAGTCAAGGTGTCAGAGGGAGTGCGCAAACCTCCAAACTACTTACCTACCTGACCCTTCTAGCACCACCTGCACCTCATGTGGCAGAATCTGCATTGGACTTATCAGCCATCTTAGAACCCATTGAACCGGAGTGGAAGTAAGTCATTCTTAATCCCAAGGGATTGCATAGAGAAGACATCTCAAAGTGATTGACTGCCAAATAACTGTAGTCACTGTTGTAAGTTGGTTTCAGGTCGTTAAACCCATTAACATCCTCTGTTGCCTCTTTTCCTCCTGAATCCTTTTTTTTCTGTTTTCCACCCTGAACAGCAGCTTGCTTACCTTTCAGTTCTGAGCAAGGGTATAGAATCAAAGCTTTAACATGTCTTTTCTACTTACTGATGCTGGCCAGCCCACTGTATATTCCTAGCATTTCCTGTTTTATTTCAGAGTTCCAGCATTTTCAGTTTTCTTTTTGATTTCTAGTTATCAAGCCAAAGACAAGTGGTGATAAAAATGGAGATGTTGATGTGTGGTCCCATAAAAAGGAATTGACAGTGAGGTGACCACAAGGCTGGAAAATCCCACATACTAGCACAGAAATCCGAGAATGAAGCAGCAGTACCAAATGTGAACAGTACCCAGGAGTGGCAGCTCAGGTAACAATGAAGAAAACTGGCAAAAACTGCCAAAGTTTCCAAAAAAAGCTGACAACTGAAAAACTGGATTTATGTCTCTGACATGGAAAGATACAGTTTACAAATTCCCAATCATGCAATATTATTGGGAGAATTCCCAATCGCAATGGCATCATATCTGCTGGAGCAGTAGGTAATCAGAGAGCAAGTGGCACTGAGATAAAAATGGGGGAAATTAAAATGTGAGAACACCTTGCATTTATTCCCTTCACTCAGAGCTGAACTTACTTCAGTAGAGAAAACAAGATGAGGGGAACATGATTCAAATCATTACATACTGAGGTGCAAAAATAATGTTAAACTAAACACAGAACTGCAGAACACAAATTAATAAGTTTCATGTGAGAATAGGTAATAAAAAATATTTCTTCCCATGAATGAGTGGACTTGTGAGACAAGTACCAAGGAAAGCTGTTAGTTCCAGGTCAATTAACTCCTTCGAAAAAGAGTTGCACAAATCTTCTTTGGCCTCCTTATCTCGAGAGACAATGGGTAAGCGCCTGGAGGTGGTCAGTGGTGTGTGGAGCAGTGCCTGGAGTGGCTATAAAGGCCAATTCTAGAGTGGCAGGCTCTTCCACAGGTGCAGCAGAAAAATGTGTTTGTCGGGGCTGTTACACAGTTGGCTCTCCCCTTGTGCTTTTGTCTTTTTTCCTGCCAACTGCTAAGTCTCTTCAACTCGCCACACTTTAGCCCCGCCTTTATGACTGCCCGCCAGCTCTGGTGAACGTTGGCAACTGACTCCCACGACTTGTGATCAATGTCACAGGACTTCATGTCGCGTTTGCAGCCGTCTTTGAAGCGGAGACATGGACGGCCGGTGGGTCTGATACCAGTGACGAGCTCGCTGTACAATGTGTCTTTAGGGATCCTGCCATCTTCCATGCGGCTCACATGGTCAAGCCATCTCAAGCACCGCTGACTCAGTAGTGTGTATAAGCTGGGGATGTTGGCCGCCTCGAGGACTTTTGTGTTGGAGATACGGTCCTGCCACCTGATGCCAAGTATTCTCCGGAGGCAGCGAAGATGGAATGAATTGAGACGACGCTCTTGGCTGACATACATTGTCCAGGCCTCGCTGCCGTAGAGCAAGCTACAGAGGACACAGGCTTGATACACTCGGACTTTTGTATTCCGTGTCAGTGCGCCATTTTCCCAACTCTCTTGGCCAGTCTTGACATAGCAGTGGAAGCCTTTCCCATGCGTTTGTTGATTTCTGCATCTAGAGACAGGTTACTGGTGATAGTTGAGCCTAGGTAGGTGAACTCTTGAACCACTTCCAGAGCGTGGTCGCCAATATTGATGGATGGAGCATTTCTGACGTCCTGTCCCATGATGTTCGTTTTCTTGAGGCTGATGATTAGGCCAAATTCATTGCAGGCAGCCGCAAACCTGTCGATGAGACTCTGCAGACACTCTTCAGTGTGAGATGTTAAAGCAGCATCGTCAGCAAAGAGGAGTTCCCTGATGAGGACTTTCCGTACTTTGGACTTCGCTCTTAGACGGGCAAGGTTGAACAACCTGCCTCCTGATCTTGTGTGGAGGAAAATTCCTTCTTCAGAAGACTTGAACGCATGTGAAAGCAGCAGGGAGAAGAAAATCCCAAAAAGTGTCACAAATATCAGGTTTGAAACTATATTAGAATTTACAATATTTGTAAAGCTGAGAGTATCGAAGCAAGCTCTGTCTCACTAGGACAGCGCTGATATCGTGTACATGCTTTTCCCCTGTAGAAAAACATTCCTTTTATCTATACCCAGAGGACTTAAGCACAGGTTGATAAGAGCCAATGGATACTGCAGGTCTTTAACTCATAGCTTACCAGGACAGAGCACTGGTAAACTTCCTGCTGCTTCAGCTAGAGCTACCCTATCCATTAGGGCTTTGGGCTGCAGTACTTTATGGAGCCAAATGGTATGAATCCCAGCCCCCAGTGACAGGTCTACTAGCCCTTTAAGCAAATTATACAATGAGATAAGTGCATTGCCATTCAGAAATATGGGCCATAGTTCAAAAAGGAGGGTATGTCAGAAGATCTATTCACCTGACACTTCATGAATGCAGAGCTGCAAAATTTACTACAACTGAATGAGACAAATCTTTGTGAAAATGTTTCCTTAATATGGCTATTGATAGGTTAGGTGAATGGGCCAAAATTTGGCAGATGGAGTTTAACCTGGATAAGTGTGAGGTTATCCATTTTGGTCAGAAGAATAGAAAGGCAAATTATTATCTAAATGGAGAGAAATTTCAGAGTGCTTCGGTGCAGAGGGATCTGGATGTCCTCGTGCATGATTCGCTGAAAACTAGTTTGCAGGAGCAGCAGGTAATAAGGAAGGCAAATGGAATTTTGGCATTTATTGCTAATGGAATAGAGTATAAAAGTAGGGAAATGCTGCTGCAACTGTACAAGGTATTAGTGAGACCGCACCTGGAGTATTGCGCACAATTTTGGTCTCCTTAATTGAGGAGGAATGTAGTTGGACTGGAGGCAGTTCAGAGGAGGTTCACTAGATTGATTCCAGAGATGAAGGGTTTGTCTTATGAAGAGAGATTGAGCAGTTTAGGCCTTTACTCTGTAGAGTTTAGAAAAATGAGAGGACATCTAATTGAGGTATATAAGATGATTAAGGGGATTGACGAAGTAGACGTAGAGAGGATGTTTCCTCTTGTGGGGCAATCTAGAACAAGAGGTCATAATTTTAGGATAAAGGGTAGCAGATTTAAAACAGAGATGAGGAGAAATTACTTCTCTCAAAGGGTCGTGAGTCTGTGGAGTTCACTACCCCAGAGTGCGGTGGATGCCGGGACATTGAGTAAATTTAAGGAGGAGATAGACAGATTTTTAATTAGTAAAGGGTTGAAGGGTTATGGAGAACGGGCAGGAAAGTGGAGTTGAGGTTGAGATGAGATCAGCCATGATCGTATTGAATGGCGGAGCAGGCTCGAGGGGCTGAATTGCCTACTCCTGATTCTAGTTCTTCGGTTCGTATATTAACAGTATTTACAAAATTGTCACAGCTCCTCTATGGCTAGGATCTCCTTTCAATTGGTAATCTTTATTATTTGTTTTCAAGGCGACTGAGCTGTGATTTAAAATATGCATCCTGGAATTTGATCCATAAAACACTAGTAAAGATTGGGGAAGACAGTTTTTAAAAATTGTATTTTTGATTTTTCAGTCAGTGTGAACCAAGAACTCCAGTTATAAATGAATGGAATTGTGGAATAACTGATAAACATTAACAAAAAGTAACTCATGTATTAAAGATAGCATTTGATTTATTCAGTTACTGTAACCAATGGCCCTAGTTCATTTTTTTACTTAAAAAACAGCTATACTATACATTAAAACAAAATGTTTGTTTGAACCTGAACAGATAATAGGGCCAGTGTGGTACTAAGCTGATCAGACAATCTATAAAATTTATATTTATTTGCTGATCTCAGTGCCAGTGAGCTATGTAGCAAGCAAATAAAAGGAGTGAGGTTTTCTACTTTTCATCTCTATCCTTTGACCCTTGCTGGGAACTGCAATGTGGATGACTGAAGAAAGGGGCCCAGAGAAGTGTAGAAATGCAGTGGTCATAGGGATTCAATAGGGAGATAGGAGTTTTTGCAATCGCTGACATGAGTCCTGCCTGGGGCATTGCCTCCCCAGTGCCAGATTAATGGACATCACTGAGAGGGTGCAGAACATTTTGCAAGGGGAGATGGCAGAAGGTGTGGTCCATGTTGGAACTTATGACTTAGGTAGGAAAAGGATTGAGGTCCTATAGACAAAGTGAGTAATGGATGTGTTTGGATTGATTTGGATTAGATGGGAAGTTAAAATTTAAAAAATGTTGAATGTGAACCCAAGCCCCCTCGAAGCTGCCTGTAAGGGGAGACGGGCATATGGGGATCATGGGATACTTGGCTTAACTTAGGTCCCTGAAACTTGAGAAAAGCTTGCTAGACACACGATTCACATGAATAACCTAATCAGAAGGTAAACGAGATCGGGGGAGACACTCGAATCATATGAATAACCTAATCAGGAGGTTGACGAGGTGAATAATATAATCAAGGTAGGATGAGATTAGGGAAGATAGTAGATGGAAGATGATGAAATTAAAGAAACAGATTGTCAAGTAAACCTCCTGTAAACTGCATAAAATGACAGCTCAAACATTGTACTAGTAGAAATCCCTACGATCATTTGTGAGAGTAGGGCTTCTCCTTGCATGCTCATAATAAAGATCACTCGTTTGAACAAGACATCCGACTCTCAAGGCATTTTTGGGTACCAGGGCAAGCCCTCACCCTTACACTGCCCACTTCTGGTTTTAATAGAGGCGTGATGAGAGGAGGGCAACCAATCTGCACTTAGGACGCAGATCGGTTGTTGAAACCTTTCAAGGAGGCAGCATGCCTCTATTTTAGCAAGGTTTCTATTTTTAACTTGTGCTGACAAGATTTCTCAGGCCTTGGGGCACAGGTAAAAGGTGAGAAGGGCTGGATCTATCAAGTGATTTTACATTTTACAGCACTGCTTGTGGGCCAGGAGGAACAGGAGTATTTTCTCCAGGCCTAGCAAGCTAACTCGGTAAATCGCTGCCCAACTGCAACCCCTATCCTCCCCCCATGATCTATCAAATCCCTCCCCACCTCTATAATCACTGACCTCCCCCCCCCCATTTACACTGACCATCCTGAGATCACTGACTCCCCCAATCTCCTCCGATCCCTTCTAATCAGTGATTTCACCCCTTGTGGTCTTCACTCCCCCAACTCCACAATATCCTTTCTCCCACAACACATCTTTCCTCCCCCATGATCTATGTCCCCAACCCAACCCACAACCAGTACTAAACCAACCTGCAGCCTTGCCTGCCAGTCAGACAGACAGACAATCGCCCAAACATGCAACAAAAATTCAAACACTTTAAAACTCCAGGGCTTTTGAGAAAAGCTGCAGTTCTGAGTTTCCCAACCATAACTCTGAGTTTGCCCCTCGACCGGGAGCAAGTTAAAGAGCAGTCGAAGGTAGTATTCTCTGGATTACTTGCACTGAGTATAGGAGCAGTAAGTTAAGACAGGTTAACATGTGGCTGGAGAAATGATGCAGGAGGGAGGGTTGCTGATTCATGGGGCATTGGGACCAGTCCTGGGGCAAGGGGTGCCTGTACAAGATGGACGGGTTGCACCTCAACAGAGCTGGGATCAATGTCCTTGCGGGGAGGTTAACTTGTGCTGTGGAGAGGTTTTAAACTAAATTGGTGGGGGAATGAGCAACAGGATGAAGCATTAGAGATGAGAAACAAGATGCACAGAGACTGGGACAGACAAACAGCACAGAATAAAGAGTAGTTCAGAAATTGGAGGACTCAGGGAGGGGGAAATGAAAGGCATACTAAGGTGTTTAGAGTGCATATGCATAATTGCATGCAGTATGGTAAATAAGGTAGGTGAGCTGCAGGCACAAATAGCCACATGGAATTATGATGTAGTGGCAATAACAGAGAACTGTCTCAAACAAGGGGAGAAATGGGCAGTTAATATTCCTGGCTACAATGTATTCAGAAAAGATAGGATAAGAAATAAAGGAAGGGGTTGGCTGTATTAATCAAAGATACTGTTGCAGGACTAGAAAGGGATGGTGAGCTTGCGGGTTTAAAGACAGAATCTATTTGGTTAGCAGTAAGGAAAAATAAAGGAGTTATGCTGCTGGGTGTATAATACAAGCCACCAAATAGTGGGAAGGAGATAGAAGAGCAAATTTACAAAAGGAGATCTTCTTGTGAAGGCAGGGGATAGGGCTGCGGTACTAAATTACTACTTTGAATCTGTCTTCACTAAAGCAGAGGATGTTGCCAATGTCACAGTAAAGGAAGAGATATTAATTGCATAGGATAAAAATAGTTATGACTTAAAAGATTGGAAGCAAAGTATAAGTCACCCAGTCCAGATGGGAAGAATCCTCAGTCGCTGAGGGAAGTATGGGTGGAAATTGCAGTGGCCACAATCTTCCAATCCTCCTTAGACATAAGAGTGTTGCCAGAGGATTGCAAATGTTATTCCTCTGTTCAAAACAGGGTAGCGGGATTAACCTGGCAACAACAGGTGAGTCAGCCTAAAGTTGGTGGTGAGGAAACTTTTAAAGACATTAATCCAGTCAAAATGAACTGGCATTTGGAAAAATATGGGTTGATAAATGAAAGCCAGCAGAGATCTGCTAAAGGCAAATTGTGTTTGACTAACTAGATTTGAATACTTTAATGAAGTAACAGAGCGAGTTGACGAGGATTGTGCAGTTGATGTTGTCTGCATGGACTTTCAAAAGGCATTTAATAACGTACCACATAATAGAATTGTTAGAGAAATTGAAGCCCTTGGGATTAAAGAGCAGTGGCTACTGAATATGAAATTGGCTAAAGGATAGAGAGCAGAGAGTAATGGTGAATGGTTGTTTTACAGACTGGGGGGAAGTGTGCAGTGGTGTTCACCAGGGGCCGATGTTGGAACCACTGCTCTTTTTCATAGGTATAAATGACCTAGACTAGAGTATACAGGGCACAATTTCAAAGTTTCAGATGATATGAAACTCAGAAATGTAATAAACAATAAGGAGGATAGTAACTAGACTTCAGGAGGACATGGGCAGATGTATGACATATGAAATTTAATGCAGTGAAGTGTGTAATGATGAATTTTGGTGGGAAGAATAAGGACAGGAAATGTAACCTAAATGGTACAAATCTAAAGAGTGTGCACGAACAAATACACATGACAGCATTTGTCAACAAGTCTTTGAAAGTGGCAAGGCAAGTTGGAAGGCCTGTTAAAAAGGAATACAGGATCCTTGGCTTTATAAATAGAGTGTCACATAAGGTTTTATTTTTGTTCTAAAATTTTGGACTTCTGTGTGTTTTAAAAACAAAACTGAAGAAAGGATTTTTCTCAGTGAAAGACGCCTGCAAAAATAATTGGAATTCCTGCAATGTTTTGAAAGGAAGTTCAGAACAACAGTGAACTTTATGGGTGTTTTGAAAGGAAGTTAAACTCGTAAAAGGACAGGAAGGTCAGCAGTTTCAAGGAAATCACAGGGGTTTAACCTTTCTTCAGAGCAGCCTTTGAACCGGGGGAGATACTCTGTCTGTCATGTGATCATGTTCCGGAAGGTTCTTTTTGCACTTTGGACCCTTTTAAAAGCCTGTGAATTGGACAAAAGGCAGGCATTTGAAATCTTTGCTTGACCTGCCTGTAGCAAGAAAGAAAAGACCCAGAAAAGTGCTACCTCTCTCAGTAAAGGAGACTCGCATCTCTTGAAAAGGAATCCTGCATTTGAAAGGTGGCAGGTTCATGTTGACTCTGGTATCTGCATCCAGTGAGGTACCTGCTTCCTCCTGTGTTCTAAAAAAAAACTGAAATCTGTTGCTTCAAAACCCAAACAGATATGTTGCTACACCCTGATCGAAGACTTATGTGACACCTGCTGCAGTTAAATTGCTGTAAACACCTACCCGTCACAGACTGTTCATCAACTTTGTCAGGAGAGACTTTGCTTGGCATCTGACTATTTGACACGGGGACACCTCGCTGTACCAAAAAACATCCTACCAGAACGTGAACCTCAATTATTTTTTATTATTTCTTCTATTCTTAAGAAACAGTTGTAATGCAAAACACCCTTTTGAAACTGGTTAACTGTTTCTCTTTGAATGTATGTTGTGTTCATGAAGGTTAAGGGATTAAGGAGTTTTCTCATATATATATATGTATCTCGCTAGTAGTTAAAACCTTGTTACGACCAGGTGAGAAAGGTGCTTAGGGGTCCCTTTCAACCGTCACCTGGTCTTACTGTAACAGGGTTTAATTTTTAAACACACTGTTCTTAGCTCCCCCTAGGTGAATCCTTGTTCACCGCTTTCCAATTATAAGGCAAAGAAACTAGCACAAACAAGCTTTCTTAGGTTTAAAGAAGAAAAGTTGAAATTTATTAAACATAAACTTAAACTCTAATTCGGTTAATGCCTACGGATACAAGATGCGCCCACGCTAGCATGCATATGCAATACACACATGCAAATAGAGACAGAAAAGAACAGAAGAAAAATAAAGTGGAAAAGTTTGAGGCAACAACTGAAGAGTTGTTGTTACGGTTCTTTGAGCTCACTGTAGAGTCCTCAATTGTACGTAGATCATGCTTTTCATTGGGGCCCAGTATTCTTCTTAAACGTTGTTCGCTGTAGGAGACTTTTCTCTGTTGGGGTTCATGTGGCTTCAGTGGATTCAGAGGCTTGTGAGAAAGAGTTGGGAGCAGGGAGACAGGAGAGGCTGTGACGAGCCAGCCAGGAGAGATCTTCTCAGTCCAGGGGCATTCTGCTTTCTGCCCAAACTGTTTGTACAAATTCAAAAAACTCAAGGTTGCCCAGCAGGTTATTCATACGACTAGCTGTTTTGACCATGTCTGTTTCTGGATTTGGCCATCTTAGCAGTCCACCTGGATTGCGAGCTCCCCCACCTTCAATGTCTGGTGATCAAAAGTCCATTGTGGATTGAGTGTGTCAAGGAATGGCTGCTTTGTCCTTCCAAACACTGTCTGTTAATATGCAAATATCTTTTCTAGCCATGGCTGATCAGTTTAACAAGTCCTTTCTTCACTCCAGTAAGTTTAAAATCAATGTTCATGACAAAATTAATGTTCCTCATTCTTGGCAGGTGGGGGCCTAGCAAGACACCTCCACACCCAGTGGAATGAAATGCGATTTGAGAAAAGAGCATTTTATTAAAAGGGTCGAGAGAAAAATGTAAGATACCGAGAAAACCCTGAATTTCTCTCATTCATTGCCATTCATTAATAAATGCTAAAACGTATTACAGCCTGTCTTCTCTTGGTGCCAGTGCTGTTTTAATTGCCCCCTTTTTTGGCATCCCAATAAACATGTGGTTTTTTTTGGGGGGGGAAGCTTCTCTTCTGTTTCCCCATTTCCATGGCTGCCTAGAGTCTTTGTTCCTGTTGAGATTATTTTTTTTTAAAAGGTCAGTAGTGGGCAGGTCTATCCTTAACTCTCTTTCAGTGCTTTGCTGAGTCATACAAAGGCTTTTGACTTCAAAGGTTGGGTGGTTCGCTTTTTTACTGATTGTGGAGGGAGGATTCTTTGATAGGCTCCCCTTTGTCCCAGAGGACACGCATGCCTGTAGGTATTTGTGCAGACTGTATTGCACTCCGCTGTGGCACTTCGACTAGGTGAGACATCACCCTCATGGTTTTGCTGCCCCCCTGGAGGTCTTTCTTTGTCTCTGCAGGTTCCTGTAAATGCTGTCAGCAAGTCTGGTGGGGTGCTTCTAGTGTCTGCATTTACGTAGGAGGATGTGGGGTCTAACTTTTCACATTTTTTGGGGTTGGCTGACCGGAGAGTAGGGGTTTTCATCTGGGATTCCTCCTGGACTTCCTTTAATCTGCCCTCTTGGTCACTTTTTCCCCTTCTCTGTCTAACCTTTTGCCAGCCTTGTGCCTGCCTGTTCCTTTTTGTTCTCAGCGGGGGTCCCGTACAGTTCACCAGCCCTCTGCTGCAGGGTCCTCCTAACACTGGTATAGGTCTTAGGGGTGCAGGTTTCATTGTAGGTTGGGGTTTCCACTCAACCTGGAACATGTGGTGACTCCTGCAGTACTCCACCACATCTTTGTGGAGTTTTGGTCAGTCAAACCGCTGTCTTATACAGGCTTTGGTCTTTCGTATACCGCCATGTACAGCCACTGTAGTCTCGAGGGCCCTTCTTAATATTTCTCTCCAGTACCTCTGTAGCATCACTAACTGGTGAACTTCTGTCCAATCCTTGCTCTCAGGTCTGTGAGGAGAATTCCACTTCCTCATCAGTACCTCATTCTTTAAATAGTAGCAATCAGGGACTCCCTCTGCTCCATTTTCAGACTGGGCAGCCTGTGCTAACTCTTGCAATACTGGGTTGGCTTGCTGAGCCTCAGCTAGGGAAAATCCATTTAATTCATTCCCTGGGTCTCCTAACTTTCCAAAGAAAGTTTCGGACAGGCAGACCTCAGGGTCATCTGCCTGCAGTGCCAATGCAGTCTACTCTGGGGGAGCTGGTTTGATCATGGCCTGATCCATTACACATTCCGGGAAACTGCAAGGGTCCGTCTCCTGCCACTGCCCTGTCTCTCTGACCTCCTGTGGTCTTTCTTTCACTACTGGGAGGGGCTAGCAACTTCACCCCCGCCAGATCATTACCTAGCAGCAGGTCAACTCCGTCCACAGGCAAACTAGGGACAATCCCTACGGTGACCGGTCCCAAAACCAGGTTGCACTCCAGGTTCACCCTGTGAACAGGTACTGGCATACACTGCCTTCCAATACCATTCTCCACCATTTTTGTGTACACTGCACTCTCTGGGGGAAAGGCCAGGCCTTCTCCCAGTAAAAGGGATCTAGTGGCCTCTGAGAATCACTATGGGCTTGCTTGCCCCACTCGCGGGGTATGGCATTACTTTCTCTTCAGACACAAAACCCTGATAACCATCAGGAATCCTATTAAATTTTCCTGCACTTGCAGCTGTAAAATTCCTGGGTCTCACTCTTACTACAGTTAAAGCCACGGCTTGTTTTGCTGTGCTTTCCATCAGGGTCCCATCTTCACTGAGTGGGTGTGCCCTGATTAACCCTACCGGTTTTCCCTTTCGTTTCCAGCAGTTAGCTTTTAAATACCCTGCTTTATTACAATGGAAGGACACAGGCTCTCACTCTTGCTCACAGCACCTTCCTTTTTGGCTGTGTCTCCTGCTTTCCTTTCTCTCCCAGGACTGTTTGGGCTCCTATCACCTTCCCATCCTTTGTCCTTTTTGGATTTGTGGGGGTGATTAGGAAAGGTTCTCCCCTGGGAAACTGACTTATAAATTAAAGCAAACTCATCAGCCAGGATGGCTGCTTGCCGGGCTCTCTGAACCCGCTGCTCCTCTACATGGGTCTTTATGGAGAATGGGAGAGGGTGTTTAAATTCCTCTAACAGAATTACTTCTCTGAGATTTTCATGGCTCAGCTGGACTTTAAGAGCTCTCAGCCACTGGTCAAAAGCCAGCTGCTTACTTCATTCAAACTCCAGATAAGTTTGATTAGCTTGCTTCTTGAGGGTTCTAAACTTTTGGCGATAGGCTTCGGGTACTAATTCATATGCCCTGAGGATAGCATTTTTGGTCAGTTCATAATTTAATGAACTCTCGTCTGGAAACAGGGAATAAACCTCATGTGCTTTTCCGGTTAGCTTGCTTTGTAGTAAAAGAGGCCAGGTCTCAGCTGGCTATTTTAGCTGCCTTGCCAGTTTCTCAAAGGACACATTTTTCTACATCCTCCTCATTGTATTTTGGGATTAGTTGAGCTAGCTTTAACAATTTTGCACCCAGCCCTGAATTATGCTCCTCCATATTGGCCATGCTTTCACTGAGGTTTCTCTGTCACTCCCTAGTTAAGTCAAGCCGCTTCAATTATCTCCCTTTGCATTCCTTCTGGAATATTCTTTGTCTCTCCCTCTCCTCGATTTCAAGTTTCCTCTGTTCCAATTGTATCTTTGCTAACAATACCCTGTCGGAATCTGCTTCCAACCCTGTTTCTGCTTCTTCAGATTCAAGGGAAAAATGGTTGGCCGCTAGCCTTCGGAGTTCAGACTTCCTAGCCTTACCACATACAGTGATCCCACACTGCTCAGCCGCTTTCCTCAACTCCTCCATAGACAGTATTTTTAACGTATCCCAAGTTACTTCACCCTGGCTTGGCGAGCTACTAGCTTCAGTTGCAGACATGTTAATATTCACTCACACACAACCACAACAAAACCTGTATTGAAATCTTCCTCTTGTTTTTTGCTTGGGAACAATTTGGCTTCCCACTTCCAATTTCTCTCATTTGTCTGTGGTTCAATTCTGGATGCTAGCACCCACATTTCTGTTACGACCAGGTGAGAAAGGGGTCTAGGGGTCCCTCTCAGTCTTCACCTGGTCTTACTATAACAGGGCTTAATTTTTGAACACACTGGTGAATCCTTGTTCACCGCTTTCCAATTATAAGGCAAAGAAACCAGCACGAACGGGCTTTCTTAGGTTTAAAGAAGAAACGTTGAAATTTATTAAACTTAAACTCTAATTCGGTTAATGCCTACGGATGCATGCCGCGTCCACATATGCGATACACAAATGCAAATAGAGACAGAAAAGAGCAGAAGAGAAATAAAGTGGAAAGGTTTGAGGCAATATCTGAAGAGTTGTTGTTATGGTACTTCGAGCTCACTGTAGAGTCCTCGATTATAGGTTGATCTTGCTTTTCATTGGGGCCCAATATTCTTCTTAAACCTTGTTCGCTGTAGGAGACTTTTCTCTCTTGAGGTTCATTTGTCTTCAGTGGATTCAGAGGCTTATGAGAAAGAGATGGGAACAGGCAGACAGAAGAGGCTATGGTGAGCCAGCCAGGAGAGATTTTCTCAGCCCAGGAGCATTCTGCTTTTTTCCCAAACTGTTTCTACGAATTCAAAAAAATTCAGGTTGCTCAGCAGGTTTGTCATGTGACTAGCTGGTTTGACCATATCCATTTCTGTATTTGGCCATCTTAGCAGTCCGCCTGGAATCCGAGCTCCCCCACCTTCAATGTCTGGTGATCAAAAGTCCATTGTGGGTTGAATGTGTCAAGGAATGGCTTCTTTGTCCTTCCAGACACTGTCTGTTAATAGGCAAATATCTTTTCCAGCCACGGCTGATCTGTTTAACAAGTCCTCCCCTCACTCCAGTCACAGTTCAAAATCAATGTTCATGACAAAATTAATGTGCCTCATTCTTGGCAGGTGGGGACCTAGCATGACAACCTATTATTTATTTTCTAATAAATAGTTAATGTTGTTGTTGTTTAAAGAAACCTGGTTTGGTGTGCTCTATTCTGGGGTAAAAATACAGTGTTTACTTTGGCTAGTGTTTGGTAGGTGGGAAACTTTATTTGATATGCTATGACCTGGGGAGTAGTGTGACTGAATTAACAGTGCATTACTCCCACTTTGGTTGTAACAAGAGGCATAAAGCATAAAAGCAAAAAAGTTATGCTGAACCTTTATAAAACACTGTTTAGGCCCCAGCGGAAGTCCAATTCCGGGCACCATACTTCAGGAAGGATGTACAGAGGAGATTTACTACAATAGTACCTGAGATGTAATGCTTCAGTAATATGGAAAGGCGAGAAAAATTTGGGTGATTCTCCTTGGAGCAGAGCTTGTTTAAGTGGAGAGTGATAGAGGTGTTCAAAAGCATGAACAATTTCGATGCAGTAAATAAAGAGAAACCGACTCCATGGGAATAGGGTCAGTAACCAGAGGACCCAGATTAAACTGAATGGCAAAAGAACCAAAGGAGACAAGAGGAAAAACAATTACACAGTGAGTTGTCATGATCTGGAAAGCACTGCCGGAAAGGGTGGTGGAAGCAGATTCAATAGTAACCTTTCAAAGGGAACTGGATAAAAACCCAAAGTGGAAAATTTGCTGGGTTATGGGGAAACAGCAGGAGAATGGAACAAGTTAGATAGCTCTTTTAATGTGTCGTCAGAAGCACAATGGGCCAAATTTTCTCCTTCTGTACTGCAAGATTCTCTGATTCTATGGATGTTGCATGAGGACGGAATTGAGCTCAGTTATGATGCACCCCACTATGAATTACCATTGACACTCACTATCCAGCCTTTCACATGAAAAATAGCTACTTTGATGAGCTATCCAAGGGTGCCAGCACTTGTATAACCAGGACCCAGCAGAGAATCAGCACCTTCAATGGAGAAAGAACATCAAGGGAGAAAAGAAAAACGATCAGCTAAAATGTTTTGCACCTACCATCTTTTAAATACATCTAGATAGTGTGGTTACAGCCAAGTTAGACTTGCTTGGAATTTCCTAACAGGTTTGGCAGAGCTTGGTCCCTGCTATGTATCACTCCACCAGGACTGCAGTAAACTACTCACCACAGTGCAATGCATGTGGAACCTTGGTTTTAAAACCATGCCCTATTTCTTATTGCACCTAAACAACAGAGCATTTCATATGCAAAGCACGTTTAGGTCTCAGCAATGGCTCAGTTGGTAGCACTCTTTCCTCTTAGTCAGATGATTGTGGGTTTAAGTTCCATTCCAGGACCAGAGTACAGAAATCAAGGTGAGGTACTGACTTTTGGATGAGTTGTTAAACCGAGGGCCCGTCTGCCCTCTCAGAGGGATGTAAAGGATCCTATGGCACTATTTTTGAAGAAGAACAGGGGAGTTATCCTTGGTGTCCTGGTCGACAGTTATCCCTCAATCAACATCACCAAAAAAATTATCTTGTCATTATCACATTGCTGTTTCTGGGAGCTTACTGTGCACAAATCAGCTGCCACATTTCCTACATGGCAGCACTGACTACATTTCAAAAGTACTTCATTGGATGTAAAGTGCTTTGAGACATCCGGTGGTCATGAAAGGTGTTACATAAATGCAAGGCTTTCTTTAAAGAAAACAGTCACTATAAATCAATGGCAGGGCATCGTTTTCTATTAACCAATACACAGGGAAAGTTGTTCAGTAACCGAGGAAGAAATGATTGGATGAATGATCACATGAACTGCCTGATAGATGGCTCAACAGGTACAGTATTTTAATTCACTGCCACTTCTCTTCCAGGAATGCCTACCTTGAAGAAGTTCTGCTCTTCTCTCCGACGGGATTTTCGTTTGTCTCTTTTACCTTGTTCACCTTCATTGCTTTCTATTTCCCTCCTGGTGTTTGATAAGGTATCTACCAAAACTCGTTTTCACAGCCACATCTCCTTCCTCAGTGACTGTCTCCGGCTCCGACTGACTCCACGTGGATTCCAACTGCAGTTTCACCCATCATGCTTTGAAACCACCCAGGATCACCGGTATCTCCGAGAAATACAACGTTCCTCGGACTGCTACTCTCGCCGCATCCTGAGATCCACACTCAGTGCTATGCGCCGCCATATGCACACACTGGACCTCTCTCTCCAGCAGCACCGTCTCACCTTATCTCAAATCGGTTCTACTCCGCAGTTTCATCTCATCTTACGTCTCATCCGACGCATTAACAAAAAACTTTTTTTCTTCCTTTCAGGTGTTAAGGAACGCAAGCTCCAGCAGCTGATGGGGACTAATGCCCCTCCAGATCCTCCTTCCGCTTCACTTCCCTCTGACCCCACCCCTTCTGATCTGACCCCTTGCCGTGTATTCACTATACCCTCTGACCTCCCCCTCTCTGATGCTGAGCGTTCTGTACTCAGCAAAGGTCTCAGTTTTATCCCCTTACGCCCCCACCCCAATGAATTTCGCGCTCGGCATGACGTTGAGCTCTTCTTCCGTCGCCTCCGCCTCCGGGCTCACTTCTTCGACCAGGAGTCCTCTCCCCGACCAGCAGACCCATTCACCCGCCTCCAGCATTCTCCCTCTACCTGGACCCCTCACCCTGGCCTCTTACCCGCTCTTGATCTCTTCATTGAAAACTGTCGGCGAGACATTGGTCGTCTCAATTTCTCTGCCCCCCTCACTCACTCTAACCTGTCCCCCTCTGAACTTGAGGCACTCCGTTCTCTCAGATATGGTCATCAAACCTGCAGACAAGGGTGGTGCTGTTGTTGTATGGCGTACCGACCTCTACCTTGCAGAAGCTCAACGCCAACTCACAGACACCTCTTCCTACCTCCCTCTGGACCATGACCCCACCACCGAACATCAAGCCACCGTCCAAAGGACTGTCACTGACCTCATCTCCTCTGGAGATCTTCCCTCTACAGCTTCCAACCTCATAGTCCCGCAACCCCGGACAGCCCGCTTCTACCTCCTTCCCAAAATCCACAAACGGGACTGTCCCGGCAGACCCATTGTGTCAGCCTGCTCCTGCCCCACTGAACTTATTTCTTCCTATCTAGACTCTATCTTTTCTCCGCTGGTCCAGTCTCTTCCCACCTACATCCGTGACTCTTCTGACGCCCTACGTCATTTTGACAATTTCCAGTTTCCTGGTCCCAACCGCCTCCTCTTCACTATGGACGTCCAATCGCTCTACACCTCCATCCCCCACCAGGATGGTTTGAGGGCTCTCCGCTTCTTCCTGGAACAGAGGCCCAACCAGTCCCCATCCACCAACACCCTCCTCCGCCTGGCTGAACTTGTTCTCACATTGAACAACTTCTCCTTCAACTCCATGCATTTCCTTCAAGTAAAAGGTGTCGCTATGGGTACCCGCATGGGTCCTAGTTATGCCTGTCTTTTTGTGGGATATGTCGAGCATTCTTTGTTCCAGTCCTACTCAGGCCCCCTCCCCCAACTCTTTTTCCGGTACATTGATGACTGTATCGGTGCCGTTTCCTGCTCCCGCCCCGAACTAGAAAACTTTATCAACTTTGCTTCCAATTTCCACCCTTCTCTCACCTTTACATGGTCCATCTCTGACACTTCCCTTCCCTTCCTCGACTTCTCTGTCTCCATCTCTGGGGATAGGTTGTCTACCAATATCCATTATAAGCCCACTGACTCCCACAGCTACCTCGACTACACTTCTTCACACCCTACCTCCTGTAAGGACTCCATTCCATTCTCCCAGTTTCTCCGTCTCCGACGCATCTGCTCTGATGATGCTACCTTCCATGACGGTGCTTCTGATATGACCTCCTTTTTCCTCAACCGAGGATTTCCCCCCACTGTGGTTGACAGGGCCCTCAACCGTGTCCGACCCATTCCCCGCACCTCTACCCTCACCCCTTCCCCTCCCTCCCAGAACCGTGACAGGGTTCCCCTTGTCCTCACTTTTCATCCCACCAGCCTCCATATCCAAAGGATCATCCTCCGCCATTTTCGCCACCTCCAGCGTGATGCCACTACCAGTCGCATCTTCCCCTCCCTTCCCCTGTCAGCATTCCGAAGGGATCGTTCGCTCCGCGACACCCTGGTCCACTCCTCCATTACCCCCACCACCTCGTCCCCGTCTCAGGGCACCTTCCCTTGCAATCGCAGGAGGTGTAATACCTGCCCATTTACCTCCTCTCTCCTCACTATCCCAGGCCCCAAACACTCCTTTCAGGTGAAGCAGCGATTTACTTGTACTTCTTTCAATGTAGTATACTGTATTCGCTGCTCACAGTGTGGTCTCCTCTACATTGGGGAGACCAAGCGCAGACTGGGTGACCGCTTTGCGGAACATCTCCGCTCAGTCCGCAAGCAGGACCCTGAGCTTCCGGTTGCTTGCCATTTCAACACTCCCCCCTGCTCTCATGCTCACATCTCTGTCCTGGGATTGCTGCAGTGTTCCAGTGAACATCAATGCAAGCTCGAGGAACAGCATCTCATCTACCGATTAGGCACACTGCAGCCTGCCGGACTGAACATTGAGTTCAATAATTTCAGAGCATGACAGCCCCCCACTTTACTTTCATTTTTAGTCATTTTTAGTTATTTTTTCTTCCTTCTTTTTTTTACATTCCTTTTTACATTTTTTACAATCTTTTTTTGCATTTATTTCATTTCATCTTAGTTTGTTCAGTTTGCTTACCCACTGTTTTTTTCAGGTTGTTTTTCTTCAGGTTTGCACTTGCTGCTGTTCAATATTCAGTATATTCACACCTAATCTGTACTAATGCTTTGTCTTTCAACACACCATTAACATATTGTTTGCCTTTGCTCCGTGACCTTTTGGTCAGCTATGTGGCCTGGTCCAATCTGCACCTTCTCCTTTGTTATCTCTTGCCCAACCCCCACCTCACTTGTTTATAATCTGTGACTTTTCTAATATTTGTCAGTTCCGAAGAAGGGTCACTGACCCGAAACGTTAACTCTGCTTCTCTTTCCACAGATGCTGCCAGACCTGCTGAGTGAATCCAGCATTTCTTGTTTTTGTTACAGTATTTTAACAAATGGGCTGAAAGTGAAAGTCGCCAGAGCTTTGGCTCACATGTGCTGGAAAACATGGAGCACGAAACACTTCTGCTGTAATGCAATGTAACCACAAGATGGCAATGTTTCTTTCAAATCCTCAGCAGTGCAAGGATTTAGTGGAGATGAAGGGGCTCCCAGTGCTGGTCCGAAAAGGCAGTGGGAACCCTGCCTCAGCCATTCGGAGGCCCCCGGCTCTATCTAACAGCACCCAGGCAAATAACAGCCCAACGCCGAGATCCTCGTCCCTTTAACGATGGGGAACCTACCTCCAAGAGCTGCCAGCCAATCAGAGGGCCGGCAGGTCAGTAGTATGGGCAGTGCCATCGGGAGCAGTGGCCACGGCTGGTACTACAGGAGGCCTTGGGCCAGCTGAGCGCTGGAGACCGAGACCTCAGGTTGATGAAGCGGGGTTGCTGGGGACAGTCTGGCAGGTCCCAGCGATGGGGAGAGAGAGGGTGGGTGTTGAGTGCAGATGGAGGGGGGTTGAGGGAGGTAGGTTGTTTTCCACTGGGGGCCCTCCGTGGGCCACAGATTGCCCACGGATGAGGACTTGCACACCAATCCCCCACCGCCCCCCCCCCAAACCCACAGGAGGTCACCTCGTTTTACTGGGTGGCCTTCCCACATGGCGGAGGCCCCTCCACCATTGGCTTAATACCACCAGCGGCGGCGAGGCCCGTAAGTTGCTGATAATTGGCCTCTTAAGGGCCTCAACTGGCTGCTGGGTGGGAAAGCCGTTGGCAGCCTATCCCGCCCCCAACTTAATTACAGTGCGAGGAGAAGGCGACCAGCCCTCTGTCCCCCACCTCCCATCGCAATTCTGTGGGCCCTCCACCACATAGCCAGTCTCTGGGGGACCCAATAAATCCAGCCCATAGATTGTGTGAGCTTGGTCATTCAACCTCATGTAGTGCATCCATCATGATTATTTTTTAAAAATCCAAGGTTTTTGTCTTTTTAACCACAACATTTTTATTTAATAACTTTGCAGATTAAGAGAAGAGTGCCATAAGACTGGGAAAATCTCAGCAGCTAACATAAGTTAATGCATTTCTGATGTGTTCTCACTAGTAATACTATGCCTTAAAAGTAGACAGTCTGCACCAATTTAGATATTATAAGCAAGTTTCTGTAAACTAGCTTTAAAAATATCCTGTTGGAAAATATTCACAAACTTTTAACGCATAGCATTTGATTTGTTTAGGGATTTCTTGCTTAGAAATTTTTTGGAATAGTATACAGTGTAGGTGGGTGGTTTCAGATATGTCAATGGGGCAAGTAATTGGGCATGGAGATATATCCCACAAGTCTACATCCTGTAGAGTTCTAGCATTTTCTGTATATAGCTCACCTGATTCTGATCATTTCACTTTTACAGAATTCCAGAACCCCAATAAGGTTGGTTTCTGAGCAGATCTGGCTAAGAATAAATCACTTGCTCCAAAAGAGACAAGAACGCCCCGTTTTTCTGAAGGAAGTGGAAACACGCGGCGAATTCCATTTGAAGAGCTAGCGGGTTCAGGGAGGTATTTTGAGTGACATTAATGATCAGCAACAATGACGCGGATGTGGTGTTTCTTTATCAGAGATAGAGACCAAAATAGGTCAAATTTTTGGGTCAGACAGCATGAATGACTGTTTGTCCGCTTGAGTGACACTTGTCAAATCGAGATTTGTTGTTGATGGTGACAAAACATTGTCTACTTTCCCACCTATCTGCCTACATCTCCAAGAAAAGGCTGTGACCAATGGATTAAGAAAGGAGGAAGTAGTCATTTAACTACTTAGTGCAACATCTTGAACTTTATCCTATTATGGCCTCTGCAGATTAATTAGGATGAGTCTTTGGAAATGTGAATAAATTATTACAAGATGAGATTTTAAACAAAAATACAGATATAATCAACTACCTTTCTCATTTATGACATTAGCCAGAACTCCACAAAAGTCAGATCAGACTAGTTCTGAATGTGTGAACTTGAGAATTTTAGGCATGATGTTTTGTTTTCGTTCCACCCCACATGCAAGCAGCTACACAGATTCTGTTTGTCAGGGACAACAGACAATGGCTGAGAAAATAAATTAAGGAGTAAGCAAGTTCCACAGAAGATAAATTCCTTATTCTAGATGTTTATCCAGTGTTAGTGAAACTAGAAGATCTTATGACAGAGAAAGAAAAAGTGAAAATACAGGAGATGCACAGAAAGGGACAAAAATGTAAAGGCAGAAAAAATATAGACTATATCCATACATTATAATAAATGACACCACATTGTTAAGTCACAGCAATTTGTTCTGAAAATGACTTGCTCAGGGAGGATGAATGTTATGGGGAAGTCAAACTGGCATTCTGTGAGTTAAATGAAACACAAATGGGAGAGTAAATTCACCTATCTCAGACTCACAGTGGGGAGCTGCTCTTGATGAGAGTGTGGATTGGAGGCAGAGCTACAAAACTGCAACACCAATTACCTGACCCATGTTGCCTTTTAGTCAGCTCTGTCTGGCAGCATGGGATCAGTGAATTGATCCTGCTTACTGGTGCTCAGTTTGGGTTCCGCCAGGGCCACTAGGTAGAGCATGGCCACCTGACCCAAACCCGACAGGACCCGATGACATGTGTCGGGTTCGGGTCGGGTCGCTCTTCCTGGTCTGGCATTCGGGCTCGGGTTGGGCCGGGTCGGACACACTCTATCACCACCTCCGGTAAGTGGCTCCAATGTTAATTGTTACAATTTTTAAAAACTTGTGCAGATAAGTAACAAAGTGAAAAACGGAAGGTAAGTTAACTGGTGGTCGGGTTGGGCGCAGGAAAAAAAGAAAGGATTCGGGCCAGGTCGGATCTGATTCTGTCGGGCTCGGGTCGGGTTTCATTTGCAGACCTCAGCCGGCCTTTACCACTCGGCTACTAACCTCATTACAGCCTTTGTCTGAAAATGGACTAAAGAGCTGAACTCAAGAGGGAAGGTGAGAGTGACTGCTCTTGACATCAAGGCAGCATTTGACCGAGCATGTCATCAAGGAGCCCTAGCAAAACTGGAGTCAATGGAAATTGGGGGGAAATAATCTCTATTGGTTGGAGTCATACCTAGCACAAAGGAAGATGGTTGTGGTTGTTGGAGGTCAATCATCTCAGTCCCAGGACATTGCTACAGGAGTTCCCCAGGGTAGTGTCCTACGCACAACCATCTTCAGTTGCTTCATCAATGACATTCTCTCCATCATAAGGTCAGAAGTGCAGCTGTTTGCTGATGATTGCACCAAGTTGAGTTCCGTTCACAACTCCTCAGATACTGAAACAGACTGTGTCCATATGCAGCAAGACCTAGACAACATTCAGGCTTGGGCTGATACGTGGCAAGTAAATTCGTGCCACAAAAGTGCCAGGCAATGACTATCTCTAACAAGAGAGAATATAACCATCTCCCCTTGACATTCAATGGCATTACATCATTGAATCCCCCACCATCAATATCCTGGGGGTTACCATTGACCAGAAACTGAATGGACCAGCCGTACAAAATACTGTGACTACAAGAGCAGGTCAGAGACTGGGAATTCTGAGGCACGTAACCCACCTCCTGACTCGCCAAAGCTTGTCTACCATCTACAATGCACATGTCAGGAGTGTGATGGAATATTCACCACTTGCCTGGCTAAGTGCAACTCCAACAACACTCAAGAATCTCGACACCATCCAGGACAAAGCAGTCCACTTGATTGGCACCCTATCTAGCACCTTAAACATTCACCAAGGCAGCATGTTCCAAACCTGCGACCCTCTACCACCTAGAAGGACAAGGGTAGCAGACACATGGGAATACCACCACCTGCAAGTTCCCCTCCAAGCCACACACCATCCCGACTTGGAACTATATCGCTTTTCCCTCATTGTCGTTGGGATCAAAATCCTGGAACTCCCTAACAACACTGTGGGAGTACCCGCACCAGATGGACTGCAGTGATTCACTAAGGTGGCTCACCACCACCTTTTCAAGGACAATTAGGGATGGGCAATAATTGCTGGTGTTGCCAGCCATGCCCACATCCCATGAAAGAATTAAAAAAGTCTTCTGGTGAGGATAATTAAATATACTTGTTCAAATTTCTGATATTAGATCATGATTTATAGGAAAATGTGATGAGTCAAGTGAGCCCAAATTATTTGGAACTTTGAGCGGAGATGTGGCAATTCCCAAATAATATACAAGATAATATAAAAGACATCCATCAGTTTGTAATATTCCCTTTTTCTATTATATAACTTTAGTTTGAATTTCACAGCAAGTAAGAACATTAGAACAATCCGAGACAGGAAAAGGCATTCCTGCCGACTGGCACTTTTGCCTGTACTTCACAAACTCTTCCAACTTAGTACTTTGAGTGACTCTAAAGTCTCAGCTAATCTGCCTGGTAGATTATTTTTTCATTTTTTAAATGAAATAGTTCCTTCTGGTATCTGGGCTGAATTGACTTTTCACTTGTTTATACTTTGGATATAGTTTGCCTGGATAGTTAGGAGGCATTTGATATATATGTGAAAAGTTCTAAATGAATGGCTTCTTATTAAGCTGAAAGCCTTAAATAGACAGGATTAGTAACTCCTCTCACTGGGAATGGACACAGCAGCACCTTTCTGCTGTTATACAAAAGATGCTCAGTGAGAATAAATGTCAAAGTACTCAGGCTTCTTGAGATCCACCTGATGTCCTAAAGCCAGTTCTGCTGTAAATACCAGTCTCCTGTGAGAAGAATGTAATGAGAGCTGGCAAATCTGACCCTGCCTCCCCTTTATTAGCTCCCTGACACTGATTCCATTTCAATATTAGCAGATGACAGTATCAGCTATTGTTAACTTTGAAAATAGTGCTGAAAAAAATCCCAATTGGTCACTAGGAAACTTCTTTGCACTAGGCCTGCTGCAGATGTGAAGGCAAAGTGCCATGAGACTACCTCCATTGGTGCAGGATAGTTAATGTGTCAATCAGTGTCACTGACCCATGCCAAAACTGCCCAAGTATCACACTTACAACCTGGACTGTAAATTGGTCTGAATTCAGAACTATTTCTGTCTCCAATATTACAGGACAACAGATCCACTCTTAAAAAGGGAGGTTGAGTGTAAGTGATAGTGATTTTGTTATTGAATCATGTGTTTGAAAAAAACTTACTGGATAATTTTTCAGGGTGATAATCCTCTTCGAATATTTTAAAGCTATTTCCCTCTCAGAGAAAACCTTTCCCTTTATTTTTACAGATAGGTGCTGATTCAAACTTGCACACACACAGATACACAGTCACTCACTCTCACTCACTCACACATATTCTCTCTTACACACACATACGCTCTTCCTCATATGCACACACTCACTCTTACATACACACCAATCCTCTCAATGATGGAATCGTGGGATCCGTACCAGGATTAGACTGGCCTTCTTCCAGGGCACGCTGCTCACGTACATAGACCCGCCTCTAACACGTAGGATGATTCCGGCTGGACAAAGCAGGCGTCTTCTCCTTTAAAAAAACAGGGAGCAGGAAATGCGCTGAACCGCTGGAATGTGAGCGGAATCCGCAGGCGCTTCAAAACTCAACAGACACAACAGAATCCGTTTAAAATACTATTGTACGGCAAGCCCGAGCAAACTGTGCACCTCAATACAAACAGTCGGCAATTCTAGACTGGAAATACATAGCATATTCATGAATATCTGAGAAATGATGGGGGAACATTTCATCTTGTAGACCCTTAATTGGCTCAGACCTGGATTTCTAAAGCCCAGAAATTTCCCTGCCTTTCTTTCAGAAACCCCCACCCCCCCTCCCCCAACAAACTTCCACTGTTCCTTGCAGACACGTCCTCTTGTCAGAACAAGTAGAAATTATACTTTGGAAAGGTCGCCTGTTATAAACCTCCCACTGTGCACGAATTTGGCCTAACCATCAGCCCCAAGAAAACGAACATCATGGGGCAGGACGTCAGAAATGCTCCATCCATCAATATCAGCGACCACCCTCTGGAAGTGGTTCAAGAGTTCACCTACCTGGGCTCAACTATCACCAGTAACCTGTCTCTCGATGCAGAAATCAACAAGCACATGGGAAAGGTGTCTGCTGTTATGTCCAGACTGGCCAAGAGGGTGTGGGAAAAGGGCGCACTGACACGGAACACAAAAGTCCGAGTGTATCAAGCCTGTGTCCTCAGTACCTTGCTCTACAGCAGCGAGGCCTGGACAACGTATGTCAGCCAAGAGCGACGTCTCAATTCATTCCATCTTCGCTGCCTCTGGAGAATCCTTAGCATCAGGTGGCAGGACCGTATCTCCACCACAGAAGTCCTCGAGGCGGCCAACATCCCCAGCATATATAGCCTACTGAACCAGCGGCACTTGAGATGGCTTGGCCATGTGAGCCGCATGGAAGATGACAGGATCCCCAAGGACACATTGTACAGCGAGCTCGCCACTGGTATCAGACCCACCGGCCAACCATGTCTCCGCTTTAAAGATGTCTGCAAATGCGACATGAAGTCCTGTGACATTGACCACAAGTCGTGGGAGTCATTTGCCAGTGATCGCCTGAGCTGGCGGACAGCCATAAAGGCAGGGCTAAAGACTGGTGAGTCAAAGAGACTTAGCTGTTGGCAGGAAAAAAGACAGAAGCGCAAGGAGAGAGCCAACTGTGTAACAGCCCTGACAACCAATTTTATCTGTAGCACCTGTGGAAGAGTCTGTCAATCTAGAATTGGCCTTTATAGCCACTCCAGGCGCTGCTCCACAAACCACTGACCATCTCCAGGTGCTTACCCATTGTCTCTCAAGACAAGGAGGCCAAAGAAGAAGAAGACTGTGCACAAACACAATAGTGGCACATGTGCAACTTCCAGGGAGAAGTAATGCGGATTACGTGAGGACATTTGTAGCAGTGAGTTAAAGCATTTCTCCCAACCTTAAAATGATACTTTACATTCACTTTTTGCTACAGGAAACTATTTCTGTATCTGTCCCTTTCAGAGGCGCCCCATCCACCCACCACACACATTCAATACCTGGAGCTATACAAGAAGTTTATACTACTGAAGGAGGCCATTCAGCCTATCGTGTTTATGCTGGCTCTTTGCTACAGCAAGCCAACACTAATCTCGCTGTCCTGCTTTCTCCCCATAGATCTGCACTTTCGTCTACTTCAAGCCTCAACTATAATACTGAAATATAAGGATTACCTTTGCTACTTTAAACCTTTTTTTGTTGCTGTATATAAAATGGCTGGCACATTTGATTGCATAGCCAACAGCGAATTCAAAATAAATTTTAGGGCCATGATAAGCCACTGTATAAATGGAAATCTTTCTTTACTAAAGAATAAAGTTGTATTGTCCTAAATAGGTTAGTTGGGAAGTCATGAAGGAATAGGTCGCTCTTAAATTTTACATCAAGTCTGGTATTATAAAAGGGAGATTGACATGTCGGGAGGGGTATACCCTCCTTGTCGACTGTGGTCTCTCGTGCAAGCAACGTTATTTACAATGGAAATAAGGCAAGTCTAGCCGCATGTTTATAAACAGAAAGATCAACAGTTCCACAGCAACCATATGCTCATTGCTGAACTAAACTGCTTCAACACGTCTGTTTAAGGAGACCCCACTACAGCGCTTTTCCAGCATAAAACCCACAATCCAGGTTTTTTCAAAAGGAAATACCAGACCTTTAATTTGCATGAGGGTACCACGGAGGGATTGAAACATTAACTAGTTGTTAAGAAGTTGACAAATATGAACCTTTATGTATTTTCAAAGTGGTAAAACCAGAAACTGTACAATGGTTTTCCAGTCACTGGGACTGAGATCCAGCATCATTTTCAACATTCCCTACTATTTAATTTAGAGCTTATAACCTACTTTGTTTCCAAATTATCCAATTTTCCATTATTATTTCATCATTCACACTCTCATGTGTCACCTGCCAGTCATAATCCTTTGCTTTCCACCTTCCTCCTTTCCAGTGTTCTGGCTTGTTGAGATTAGCCACAACGTGTTTCCCTCACTTCATTGCTCTGAGAGAAAAAGGAAATGAACCCAGATTCTAATGCCAAGTTCCTTAATTTGATGCCAGATTTCAAATAATTTCTAGAAATACACATTTTTTTCTCTCAAAAAAATGGCATCTCAGTCAATTAAAGCACATATTGTAATGGCCCTTCAGGCAGATAGTCTGTTGAACTCTCATTGTTAATACACCTACACGAATAATAGGCACCAGTGAAATATATCAGTGTTCCCCAGTGAGAGAGTGTCGATATCTTCAGCAGACAAAGGAAGGGAAGAATTTGGAGCAATAAAAGAAACGTAACAGCAGTGGTTATGGAGCAGTGGTACAGGAATATGCTGTTCTGCTTAATGTCATCCAGTGTTTCTTCGAGTAAATGCCATCACATCATTTAGCATCTGAAATGGTTGCCAATTTACACCTCCTGTTGTTAGTCTTGTTAAATTAGTTAACATGTGACAATGCAGAGGCACAGTGAGCTGGATTGTGTAGTATCATGACAGTCGGAATCATAGTGCTGTCGTTTAGGAGATCTTGGTTGTGCTGCAGTGGGCAGAGCAGTGAGCTGGCACAGTCCAGCAATTTAAATGGAATGGGGAGAGAGAAGTTGGGGTTAAAAGGAAACTGGATGACTATTGTGCACCCTCCAGTATCTAACTGAGAACTATACTGGCGAAGATCCTTTAACAGGTTTACCAATTATCCACTCTCTCGGCTGTCTGCGGCACTTTACAGGCAGGACAAAATCACAAATGTGGCAGTCCTCTCAAAGGCAGAGTTCCCAAGTATGTTGGCACTAATCAAACAGAGGTGGCTTTGGTGGATCGAACACGTCCGCAGGATGGAAGACAGTCAGATACCCACGGACCTTCTATAGGGAGAGGTAGCTGGGGCCAGATGACCAGCGGGGCACCCAAAGTTCCGCTTCAAGGATGCTTGTAAAATGTCGACTATCACACTTGGGAATCACTAGCTGGCAAAAGAGGGAAATGGTAACACATCCTGTGCACTGGTATGCTACAGAAGCTTGGCAGCTGGCGCCAACATCAGAAAACACAGCATCACTTGGCAGCTTCACATGCAGCACTTGCGGCAGAACCTGCCTCTCAAGGATTGGCCTTCACAGCCATCAGCAAAGATGCACCAAGGGAAGACACCTCACCTAAATGGATTGTTTGTTGCATGTCCATCATCTTTCGTAGATAGAAGGATGCCAAGCAACCAACAGCTGTAGGAAAATTGTGGATTGGGAGAATGGGTGATTGCAGAATGGAGGCGGGGGTGGGGCAAAAATTCACAGAGTTATTTCCTCCATAAATGTCACAGTGTAAATGCTGACTTTACCATCCCATGGAAAGTTGTTTCACATACCAAATTTCAATGGCAGTATTGTACCAGAAATCTTCTGTCTATTGTCAAAAAAAAATCAAAACAGCTGAGCAGGAAACATCCAAGAAATTATACAAATGAAGGAATAGATTTCACAGAGGTGTCACCTTCAGTGAGCCTCACACTATTTGCTTCTGTATCACAATTTATACATTAATTTACACACTGTTATATTTACCATCAGGCCATAAACGAGATGGACAGCAAAATGCTTACGTTAGGGTTCTTCCTGACCATTATCAGGAGACCCCAGCCAGTAAATTTATGAGAAGCAAAATATTACTAAGTCAAAATCATGAACAGTTTTGAGGGTAAATTAAGAGAAATGCTAGGAATCTGAAACAAAAAGTAAAAAAAAAACTGAAAACACACAAGGGGCCAATCAGCACCTGTGGAGTGAACAGTCAACAGCACAGTTTATAGGTGTCCAAACTGAAACTTTTCTCCCTGCAGATGCTGACTGATCCGCTCACTGTGTGTTTCCAATTTTAGAAATGTATTCAAAATTCTTGTCTTTATTAATAGAGCAATAGGGTACAAAAGCAAGGAAGCAATGCCAAACTTTTATAAAACACTGATGAGGCCTCAGCTGGAATATTGTGATTAATTCTGCGAACTACACTTTAGGAAGGATGTCAAGACCTGAGAGAGGATGCGGAGGAGAATTACTACAATGGCACCAGGGATGAGGGACTTCATTTAAGTGCAGAGACTGGAGAAACTGGAATTGTTCTCCTTGGAGCACAGAAGGTTTAGCGGAGATTTGATAGAGGTGTTCAAAATCATGAACAGTTTTGATAGAGTAACTTAGGAGAAACTGTTTCCAGTAGCAGAAAGATTGGTAACCAGAGGACACAGATTTAAGGTGATTGACACAAGAACCAGAGGTGTCAGGAATTTTTTTTATGATTGTGATTTGGAATACACTGCCTGAAATGCTGGTGGAAACTAATTCAACCCTAACTTTCAAAAGAGTATTGGATAAATAATTGAAGGGAAAAATTTACGGGGCTATGGGGAAAGAGCAGGGGCGTATAATTATTTGCTAGCTCTGAGCGTCGGGGCGATGATGGACGGTTCCGTTCGCGTCATATTTATGACTCACCTCTGAAAACAAGAGTTTAAAAGCCAGAGGGAAGCACTGGGAAGTAGATTTAGAACTGGCTCCAAATGAAAAGAAGAATGCTTGGAGAACTCAGCACACTGAACACACGGGGAATGCTTCTGTTGCTCCTCGCCGGGATACTCCCACTTAACCAAGCAGGTAAGGGAAAAGCTGGCAAACTACAGGATACTTTATCTTCGGGATTATTGTTAGGCTGAAGTCTTAGAAGTTATTGTGCGGAAATATTGGAGGGCGAACTATTTCTTCCCGTAGATCTGATTTAGGTTTCTGATCACTGTGATCTGAACGAGAGTTGGGTCCAAATAAAACATAGTGACAGTGATGGCAGCTGTCTTCAACTTTAGTGATTCCAAATATACATGAATCTGTGATCTTGGTTGTGCTGAGCTTTTGTTTTAAATCGAGGTTAGCCGAGGTTGCAGTCCGGTTGGTGAAATTATGTAGCTTGGAAGAAACGCGAACCTGTTCAGAACAGGCTGTAAAATGATCCGTGAGCTTGAACTTCCTGTGTTCCCTCGCAGCCAACCCTTGCTGCTCGAACCCCTGCCAGAACCGCGGAGTTTGCACGACTGTCGGCTTCGACGGCTATGAGTGCGATTGCACTCGGACTGGATTTTACGGCGAAAACTGCACCACACGTAAGTAGTACTATTTACTAACAAGCTTTTACTGTACCCTGTTAGAGTATACATTTCTGATAACCGTAACTTGGATCTCAATACATTTACCAATTACCTTCCTCTCAAACAGCTGAGTTCTGGACCTGGGTGAAACTGAGCCTGAAACCGACCCCCAACACAGTACATCATATCCTGACCCACTACCCAGGAGTTTGGAATTTAGTTAATCAGATCCCATTCTTAAGGGACAGGATCATGCGTTACGTCTTAACGTGTAAGTAAGATGCACCCATGCTCATTTTTATTAGTAGTACTTTGAATCATTCTAAACAAAAAATGGCATAATTAAATGTAGAGATGAAATCTAAGTGCTGTTAATGGGATGGTGTTTGCAGAGGACAGTCATGAAATAGCCTAGGGTAACAATTCATTTGGGTACTGTGCATTAAAGGCATGGTGAATGCATTTAGGAAGGGTTGACACGTTCAGTATTACTAGTGAAATAAAATAAATGTGTTTATGATTTTGCCAGTAGCTAGGGGACAGGAAATCTTCAGGTTTGGGATGTTGCTACGCACAGTAAGCAGATGAATCCTTACTTTTTGGTTCACTAAAGAGTGAATTATTAATTTCACGTTAATTAAGGACTACATATACACTGTATCTAATTGTGATTTTCATATGGTATGGGGCATGTGGTATCTGAATAAGAATACAATTCCTGTTCCCCCAAACAGCCAGGTCACATTTGATTGACAGTCCCCCTACCTACAATTCAGACTATGGCTACAAGAGCTGGGAAGCATACGCCAATATCTCCTACTACACCAGAGCACTTCCTCCAACTCCTGAAGACTGCCCAACTCCAATGGGAGTAGTTGGTGAGTTAATAATACAAGAACATTCTACTGTTATAATACCCTCTCCTACTCTAGGGGCTGTATGACCTACTCTTGCACCTATTTCTTATGCTATAGCAGAGCCTTAGTAGTAAATAAACAACAGGGCTGATATTGAAGGAGAAAATTAAAAGCAAAGAATGTGTTGGTGCAGTGGAGCAGACAGTCTCCCAGTAAGGAATGGATGCTTCCACCAAAATGGTTCTATAGGGGAGGAGGAAATCTTAAATTTGAGTTTAGGGGGAAAAGAATTGCCCTACGGATGGCATCTGGGAGTAAATAGGTGGGGAAAATGCTTGGCTGAGTGGTCCCCAGATGTAATCCACATTCCCACCTTGCTTCTCAGAAACTTTACCAACTGTTTTTGGGCAGAGGATGTGGTGGGAGAGAGAAATGGCACCACTTTAATTGAACAAGATAATTTTTTAAGACATATATATTTTTCTCTTCTCACAGGAAAGCAAACACTGCCTGATCCCAAGTATTTTGCAGAAAGGTTCTTGATGAGGAAGAAATTTGTGCCCGATCCCCAAAAGACCAATATGATGTTTGCCTTCTTTGCTCAGCACTTCACCCACCAGTTTTTTAAGACTGACCAGAGACGAGGCCCTGAGTTCACTAAGGGTTTGGGACATGGTGTAAGTACAAATCATATAACTGTTCTCAGTTGGTTTTCAACAATAATTCATCAAGGATAGATGTAAATAAAATCATCCATCATTGTACTTGCTCATTATAAATTGATGTTTCATGTTAAAAAGAATATTTACAATTCTAAAATTAATGATTGTAAAATCACAGTGTACTTATGGTTTATATTCTTTACATTATGCAGGTTGACCTGAGCCATATTTATGGAGAAACTTTGGACCGACAGCACAAACTGAGACTACTTACAGATGGCAAACTTAAGTATCAGGTAGGCTTCAATCTGAATTTATCATCACATATCTTAATCGAACAGCTATATTTGCATGTTCAGTGTCCAAGTACTTTTGATTTATTTTGCAGTATTTGGATACAGCCTAACTGAAATCTTAAGTAACACACAAAAATGTCTTGCAGGTTCTCAATGGAGAAGTCTATCCTCCCACTGTTAAGGAAGCAGGGGTAGAGATGACCTATCCTCCTCACATTCCAGAACACTTGCAGCTTGCTGTGGGACAAGAATTCTTTGGCCTGGTTCCAGGGTTGATGATGTATGCGACAATCTGGCTGCGGGAACACAACCGAGTCTGTGATGTGTTGAAAGTGGAGCACCCCGACTGGGATGATGAACAGCTTTTCCAGACGACCAGACTTATACTGATAGGTGAGTGGATCCTGCATGTTCAGCTGACTTCTAAAATAGCTTCTGATCTTTTAGACTGACAAATACTAAGACTCCAATACAAGGTACAGGCATGTAATAGAAAAACAGCATATTCATAGAACTGTACAATTTTGAAGTTTAATTTGAATAAAGATTTTGCCAAAAAACTTTCTGTTTTTAAATAAATCCTCAAGTTCTCTTATTGACTCTAACAGGGGAGACCATCAAAATTGTAATTGAAGATTATGTGCAACATCTGAGTGGTTATCACTTCAAGCTGAAATTTGACCCAGAGCTGCTCTTCAACCAGCAATTCCAATACAGTAACCGGATTGCTTCGGAGTTCAACACCCTCTACCACTGGCATCCCCTGATGCCGGATTCTTTCAACATCCAGGACAAAGAGTACAGTTACCGCGAATTCCTCTTCAATAACTCAGTGTTGCTGGAGCACGGCATCTCCAACATGGTGGCCTCATTCTCTAGGCAGATTGCTGGCAGGGTAAGAATCAGCTAATGTACAGTATGTTTCACCATGGTGCACAAACCAGGAAGTAATTTCCGATGCAGCAATTTTTAATACTTGAACTGCTGGTGCCAAATGAATACATTCCATGTCGTAAACCTTATCATCCAATTAATACTGGCTTTGTTTCACCTTCCAATTCTCCAATTCAGTAACAGTAGAAACTTTACTGAATGCACCTTTTGATTAAAAATAAATAATATTTTTCTACAAGATTCATAAACAAAACAAAATCCTTCACATTATTAAGCAGTGAAACTGTTGGATTTATGACTTAAGAGACTTTTAAGCTAATGATCCTGATCTTCCTACAGGTTGCTGGGGGTAGAAATATGAATGCAGCATTGATTAAAGTGGCTATCTCTACCATTGAGCACACTCGTCAGATGCGATACAAGTCTCTGAATGAATATAGGAAACACTTCTTCATGAAGCCATATGAGTCTTTTGAAGAGCTTACAGGTACAATCTTTATCTTTAAACTGATTTTAGATAGTATTTAACAATGCTCAAGCGTAAATAAAAGGGGCAAGGGTCAATCAGAAGGCCATTCTTTTACTCTGAATTCTGGAGCCCAACCTAGCCTAGACTGAGCTTGAAAGCTTCCTTGTTGATGCCTAGAAAGTTCCAAATGCAGTGCTATTGAGCAAACTTAACCTACTTCCAAACAAACATTTGTTTTTATGTGTGACTGTCATATAGAATTAATTAGCACTAAATTGGCATACTCTTTCATGATGAATATTATAGGAATGGAAACATCAAAATAGTGCAGTATGACATGCTGCTGAAATTGGGAATTAAGGTACATTGCTGGAGTAGAGTATATAGACCTTTACTCTGTGGCTAACTTGAGCTATTTCTGACCTGTGAGTACTTGATGCTGAGATTGCGGACAAAACCTGGAAAAATATCCCACTGTCTACTACTGACGTCTCTCATCCTGATGACCATGAAACAAAATTCAGACAGAAGTAAACTATTAACACGACCGATGATTTTTACGTGGGTAAATGCAGCACTTAATGCTGAATATTCTCAAGTATCCTCCCACGTACTAACCAATTTGTATCTCGTCTGCTTAACGAATAGAATGTTCCATTTTATGGAGGGGTGGGTGCATCATCAGGCTCACAATATTCATTGGCCTCGACTTATTGATCACACTAAAGTTACAGCATTTGAGTTAGTGGAACTATCCTCAAAGCCACCAAAATAGAGATAACCATCTGGTGATGAGAATGTATGGTTCCTAAAATGTGATTAAGTTTGTTAAAGAACATATATAAATCTTTTCCATATTTGCATTTAAAAATGTTTCTAAATTTATACTTTATTAAAATATCTTCTCTATATTACAGGAGAAAAAGAGATGGCAGCTGAGCTGAGAGAACTTTATGGAGATATTAATGCAATAGAGATGTATCCTGCTTTGATGATAGAAAAACCAAGACCTGGAGCCATATTTGGAGAAACAATGGTTGAGATGGGTGCCCCTTTCTCTTTGAAGGGTTTAATGGGAAACATCATTTGCTCTCCAGAATATTGGAAACCTAGCACCTTTGGTGGGAAAGTTGGTTTTGACATTGTGAACACTGCAACGCTAAGAAGGTTGGTCTGCAACAATGTGAAAGGACCATGCCCAATTGTTTCATTTAGTGTTCCTGAATCTATACCCAGCACAGAAGGCTCTATCAGCTCCAAAACTTCCAATTCGGGTATGGACAATGTTAACCAACAGGGGCATGCACTGTTGAAAAAGCAATCAACAGAACTTTAAAAAGTGTTTCTTTTTTGGATAAATTATACTATAAAAAGCCACCAGAGTGATAGTAGAGGTGCTACAATTGGTTTCTGGGTTAGGGAGGAGAAAAATCAGACGGGGTTCACATTCCTGCTCACTATTCACTGGCCCCTGCTGGATTGCCCATATGCAGATGTTTATTTGGATGGACTCAGGCTCGGGTGTGATGTTCCCACCCCCATAAACAAGTAACCCACCAAAAGGTAAAAAAGACTACTGAAGCTCTGGCTGAATGCTCTTCACAAACACTCCAGTGGCATAACAACCATGTGCTGTTTGATCATCTCAGTCCATTGTTCTCCATGTAACCTTTAACTCCAGTTCTAACCAGACATTTTGGACTCCTTTCCTGTCAATCTCTAGTTGTGTGTGAGATTTGTTAACTTTAATGATGTGTCCTCCAGTTCATATAGGACAGCATCTTTGTTCTAGGTAGGGGAGCATTCAGCTATGATTCTCTGCCTGAAAACTAGTCAGTGACCCTTACTGAAAGTGCACACATGTAGATATCTGGTGAGAATGGCATCAGCTTTGGCCATGATGATCTTTCCATAGTTACCTAATTCACAACTATTCATCTAGGCTTACACATGGTGCCACTGACAGCATGAATAACCAACTTCAAGATAGAATAGGTGGATATGGTAATCTGATTATCTTGAAATGACTCCAACAACTTCCTGTATTTATTATTATTTATTTTAACATTATTTATTGTCTTAACATTTGTAATTATTATCTGAGCTGTACTTATTTATTAATGGAGAAACAAATGCAGTTTATACAAGATATTATTTTTAATACAAAGAAACTGAGGCTCAGGAATTTTTGTTCTTGCCTTCTGAAGTTTATGTATTCTTAATTATTAAAGGGGCTGGATTTTGCACAAAGAAAATTCCAAATTGGGTGTGTTCCCAACATGGTAATTGCCATGGAAAAGCAAAATCATGGCATTCTCCAACAGTAGTCTGGTGGAGTTTTATTTTGTATGACCCTTTTAAATAGTACATTGATTTTTGGATTTGATTAATTTATAGAAGGCATGTATGGCCAATGTGCCTAGACTGTAAGAGATAAATACATCTTTTTAGGCAAAAGCTTTGTTGCTGTGCAGCAAACTGGTGACCAGCAAGCACATCATGGCAGCATGCAGGAGCAGCATTACTCTTGTATATACAAGGATTCACTTTTAGAACAGTAACATGGATCAGAAATGAATGTTAGCAATCAGATAAGAAATTGTCAGACCTTGATTCTGGGAATGATGCACTGTTAACCTCTGCCAACTCACTTGATTATTACAAGCTACTGTAATTAAGCATTAACTGTATGTTTTATAACAGTTCCAACCCTTACAAAATGTTCTTTCTGTAAAAAAAAAAATCCTGTTTACAGGCTGCACTTTATCAGTATCTATTTCCTTTTGTACTTTTGGAAAAAAACATGGTGAATGTCAAGCTAATAAAAACAAACTAAAACAATGAATCAGTCTCAGTGTCATTTAAAAGAAATTCAATCTAGGAGCGGCTCCATTGTGCTAGAGTCTTCTTGACTTTGGCCAGGAACAGGGACGGAGCAGGCTGACTTTTACTGAAGAATGACACCAGCAGAGATGAGGAATCATTGAACCATAGAAAGTTTACAGCACAGAAAGAGGCCACTTGGCCCATCGTGTCTGTGCCAGCCACAAAACGAGCCACCCAGCCTAATCCCACCTTCCAGCATTTGGTCCGTAGCCCTGCAGGTTACAGCACTTGAGGTGCATATCCAGAGACCTCTTGAATGAGTTGAGAGTTTCTGCCTCAACTATCCTTTTGGAAAGTGAGTTCCAGAACCACCCCCCCCCCTCCCCCCCACCACCGTCCGGGTGAAAACATTTTCCCTCATCTCCCCTCTAATTTTTCTACCAATCACTTTAAATCTACGCCCCCTAGTCACTGACCTCTCTGCTAAGGTAAATAGGCCCTCCACCTCCACTCTATCCAGGCCCCTCAAAATTTTGTACATTTCTATCAGATCTCCCCTCAGCCTTCTCTGTTCCAAAGAGAACAATCCCAGCCTATCCAATCTTTCCTCATAGCTGCATTTTTCCAGTTCTGGCAACATCCTCATAAATCTCCTCTCTACCCTCTCTAGTGCAATTACATCCTTTCTGTAATGAGGTGACCAGAACTGCACACAGTCCTCAAGTTGTGGCCTAACCAATGAGTTATACAGTTCCAGCATAACCTCCCTGCTTTTATATTCTATACCTCAGCTAATAAAGGAAAGGATTCCATATGCCTTCTTAACCACATTATCGACCTGTCCTGCTACTTTCAGGGATTTGTGGGCATTTGCTCCAAGGTCCCTTACTTCCTCTACACCTCTCAGTATTTTCCCATTAATCGTGTATTCCTTTGCCTTGTTTGACCTCCCCAAATGCATCACCTCAAACTTCTCCAGGTTGATTTCCATTTGCCACTTTTCTGCCATCTGACCAGGCCATCAATATCTTCCTGCAGCCTACAGCTATCCTTCTTGTTATAAACCACATGGCCAATCTTTGTGTCGTCTGCAAACTTCTTGATCATGTCCCCTACATTTATGTCCAAATTGTTAATATATACCACAAAAAGCAGGGGACCCAGTACTGAACCCTGCAAACATCACTGGAACCAGCCCCCAGTCGCTAAAACACCTGTCAACAATTACCCTTTGTTTCCTGCCATTGAGCCAATTTTGTATCCACCTTGCTTTCCCTGGATCCCGGGGGCTTTTATTTTTTTAACCCATCTGCCATATGGCGTCTTGTGAAAAACCTTGCTAAAATCCATGCAGACCACATCCACTGGCATCTTGTCTTTCTGTAGTATTGAGTTTTCGCTGTCGGACGTAAGCTTTCCTTTACTGCCTTATCTTACCCTGTAAACCCCTTGCCATCCAAGGGACTCTAGATTTGGCCGTTCCACCCTTTTTCTTTGTGGGAACATGTTTATTCTGCACCCCTTGAATCTCCCCTTTGAATGCATCCCACTGCTCTGACACTGATTTGCCTTCAAGTAGCTGTTTCCAATCCACTTTTGCTGAATCACTCCTCAGTTTAGTAAAATTGGCCTTGCCCCAATTGAGAATGCTAACTCCTGTGCTATCCTTGTCCTTTTCCATAATTATGTTAAAACTGACTGAATTATGATCACTACTGCCAAAATGCTCTCCCACTGCCACTCCTTCCACCTGCCCATCTCCATTTCCTAAAACGAAGTCTAAAACTGCACCCTCTCTTGTTGGACTTGATACATACTGGGCAAAAAAGTTTTCCTGAATGCACCTCAAGAATTCTGCTCCCTCAATTCCTTACACAAAAAACTGTCCCAGTTAATATTGGGGTAGTCAAAATCCCCTGCTATTACCAACCTATTGTTTTTGCATTTCTCAGAGATTTGCCTACATATCTGCTCGTCTATCTCCCTTTAACTGGTTGGGGGTCTACAGTAAAGGCCTACTCAGGTCGGGAAAAAGAACCTGACCCAAACCCAACTGATCCACAGTGGACCTGAGCCTGACCTGGCCCGAGTCCCTCCAATTTTGTCCTGAGCCTGACCCCGACTCGGCCCGATCCGAGCCCGACCATCCCTTTACTTACCTTCCAATTGGGAAGCTCCACGAAGCTGCAGCACATGCGTGATGATGTCATAGTGACATCACTCGCACACTGCGCAGACTCAGTTTTGTCCCGAACTCCCAGCTCTGGTAAGTTTTTTAATTTCAATACTTACCAGCAGAGCACTTACCTTGTGTGTCCGGCTCAACCCGACCCGAGCCCGACCCGGACTCAGCCCAACCCAACCCAAGTCTGAAAGCCAGACCCAGAAGAGGGGCCTGACCAACCCAAACCCGACACATATTGTCAGGTCGCGATGGGTTCGGGTCGGGTAGCAGGCCTTTAGTCTATAGTACACGCCCAGCAGTGTGATTGCCCTTTTTTTGTTCCTTAGCTCAATCCATATGGCCTCATTTGCGGAACCTTTCAACATATCATCCCTCCTCACAGCTGTAATTGTTTCTTTGACCAAAATTGCCATTCCCCCATGTCTTATCCCCCTCCCTATCGTGTCTGAAAACCCTGTAACCAGGAACATTGAGCTGCTATTCCTGTTCCTCCTTAAGCCACGTTTCTGTAATAGCTATGATATCGTACTGCCACGTGTTTATCTGTGTCCTCGGCTCATTTGCTTTATTTGTTCTACTCCTTGCATTGAAATACATACCCTTGAGCACTGCCAAACTCTTTTTTTTATTTTATAACCTTTGTTTCCTCTGCCTTCCAGACTCATCCATTAATTTCCTGCCTTCCATTTTCATTTCCAATTTTGTCCCAACTGAGTCTACCCTCAGATCCCCACCCCACTGCCAAACTAGTTTAAACCCTCCCCAACAGCATTAGCAAAACGTCCTGCAAAGAACTTAATCCTGGCTCTAATATAATATAAAATAAAAACAAGAAATGCTGGAATCACTCAGCAGGTCTGGCAGCATCTGTGGAAAGAGAAGCAGAGTTAACATTTCGGGTCAGTGACCCTTCTTCGGAACTGACAAATATTAGAAATGTCACAGATTATAAGCAAGTGAGGTGGGGGTGGGGCAAGAGATAACAAAGGAGAAGGTGTAGATTGGACCAGGCCACATAGCTGACCAAAAGGTCACGGAGCAAAGGCAAACAATATGTTAATGGTGTGTTGAAAGACAAAGCATTAGTACAGATTAGGTGTAAATACACCTGGCTCTGTTCAGTTGCAACCCATCTGGCCTGTACAGGTCCCATCTCCCCGAGAGCCAGTCCCAATGTCCAAAGAATCTAAAGCCCTACCTCCTACACCATCTTTCCAGCCAAACATTCATGTGCCTTACCTTCTATTTCTATACTCATTTGCACGTGACAATGGGAGTAATCCGGTGATTACTACTTTTGAGGTCCTGCTTGCTAATTTCTTACCTAGCTCCCTAAATTCTGACTGCACACCTCATCCCTCTTTCTACCTATGTCATTGGTTCTGAAGTGGACCACAACTGCTGGCTATTCACCCTCTCCCTTCAGGATGCTCTGCAGCCGGTCAGTGACATCCTTGACCAGGGAGGGAACACGCCATCCTGGATTTACATCTGCAGCCGCAGAAATGCCTGTCTATTCCCCTGACTATTGAATCAACTGTCACTATGGCTCTTCCAGTCTTCCCTGTACCTCCCTGTGCAGCTAAACCTCCTGTGGTGCCTTGGACTTGGCTCTGGCTGAACTCCTCAGGTGAAGCATCACTTTCCTCAGTATTCAGAACAGAATACATGTTGGAGAGGAGATGCACTCAGGGGTCTCCTGCACTACCTGCTTTATTCTTTTTGACTGCCTGGTTGTCACCCATTCCCTCTCTCCCTGCATATTCTTAAACTTTGGGGTGACCATATATATAAACATGCTATCCACGTAGCTCTCATCCTCATGAATGCACCGCAGTGTCGCCAGCTGCCGCTGAAGTTCCAAAGCCCGGAGCTCAAGCTGCCGCAATTGACGAAACTTCCTGCACAAATGGTTCTCCAGGATACAGGAAGTATCCTGGAGCTCCCACATAGCACAGGAGGTGCACTCTCGAGGTTGAAGCATGCATACCATTCCTTCAATTATTAGTTGACCCTTTGGACCTGCTAAAAAAACCTTACCAATATTACAACACCTTAGAATTGTTAATAAAACCTTACCAGTACTGATAAATCCTACTAAATATCAATACAGCTCACTAGTTAAAATAAATCTTGCTCAAAAAAATACTCAGCAGCTACTCACTTGTTCCTTATTATTAATACTTAATTTTTTACTCAAGGAAGGGGACAAGAATATATTCTTGGGGAACTCCAGAGGTAACAGTGTGAGAATGGGAAAAGAAACCATTGCTGGAGTTACTCTGACTGTGACTGGATAGTGTTACAAGCAGGTGAGAAAGTGTCTAGGGTTCCCCCGCAGCCTTCACCTGGTCTTACTGTAACAGGGTTTAATTTTTAAACACTGTGTTTTTAGCTCCCCCTTGGTGAATCCTTGTTCTCTGCTTTTCAATTATAAGGCAAAGAAACCAGCACAAACACATCTTCTTAGGTTTAAAGAAGAAAAGTTGAAATTTATTAAACTTGAACTTAAATTCTAATTCGGTTGACGCCTACGGATACACGATGCACCCACGCTAGCATGCATATGCAGTACACACATGCAAATAGAGACAGAAAAGAGCATAAGAAACATAAAGTGGAAAAGTTGAGGCAATATCTGAAGAGTTTTTGTTACAGTTCTTCGAGTTCACTGTAGAGTCCTTGATTATAGGTAAATCTTGCTTTTCATTGGGGCCCAGTATTCTTCTTAAACCTTGTTCACTGTAGGAGACTTTTCTCTCTTGGGGTTCATGTGGCTTCAGTGGATTCAAAGGCTTGTGAAAAAGAGATGGGAGCAGGCAGGAGAGATCTTCTCAGTCCAGGAGCAAACAGTCTTTCTGCCCAAACTCTCTGTGGCTAGTTGAAAAACTCTGGAACAGCCAGTTAGTCATCTGACCGGCTGGTCACCAGTCCTGGATCCTGTGTATTGCATCACCCCAGCAGGCCCTGGAATGCACTTCTCCACCCCCTCACTGACCAGTGATCAACATCCATTGTCAGTTGAATGTGTCAGGGAATGGTCCTATGTCTACACAAGCACCGTCTATCAGTATGCAAATGTTTTTTCCAGCCACAGCTGATCTGTTCAACAAGTCATTTCCTTGCTCCAGCAACAGTTCAAAATCAATGTGCCTCATTCTTGGCAGGCAGGTAAAAGTGGAACCAAGTGAGGGCAGCCCAAAAGAGGTGGATTACAGAGGAGAGAAGTGCAGCAGGATGGTGTGGACAACTGTCAAATGCTGGAGACAGATTGAATAGGACTGGAATTGATAGTGTTTACAGTCACTGTCACAAAGGATGTAATTTGTAACTTGAATTATGAGACCACCCCTGAAATACTGTGTAGAGATTTGGTCTCCTTACCTAATGAAGGATATACTTGCCTTAGAGGCAGTGCAATCAGATTCCTGGTTTGCAAGGGTTGTCTATGAGGAACAGTTGAGTAGATTGGGCCTATATTGTCTGGAGTTTAGAAGAACGAAAGGTGATCTCATTGAAGCATTTTTACAGGCTTGACAGGGTAAATGCTTTTCCTGGCTGGAGAGTCTGGAACTAGGGATCACAGTCTCAGGATAAGGGGTCAGCCATTTAGAACTGAGATGAGGAGAAATTTCACTCAGAACCTGGTGAAACTTTGGAATTCTCTATCCCAGAGGGCTGTGGATACCCAGTTGCTGATTATATTCAAAACTGAGATTGATATATTGTTGGACTCTAAGGGATATGTGGATAGGGCAGAAAAGTGGAGATGACATAGAAGTGCAGCCATGATCTTATTGAATGGAAATAGACTTGATGAACCATATGGCCTACTCCTATTTCTTATGCTCTTATGTTATTATGTGTTGGTGCTGTAGGAAGGAAAAAACCTGGTTAGAGGGATTCAAACATGATATTGCAGGAAGATGGGCATGGATTTAGATGGTGACAACAAATTCAAGGACTTTGGAGAGGATAGGGAGGTTGATGTGGGGTGGTAGTGTACTGGGGCAGAGGGGTTGAGGTGGGTCTTATGAAGAGGAGTGTGATGATAGTGGTTTTGAAAGGAAGGGGACAGAACCTGAGGGAGAGAACCATTTACATTGTCATTTTGGTTTAACAACAACAACTTGCATTTATATAGCATTTTAATGTAGTAAAACATCTCAAGGTGCTTTACAGGAATATTATCAAAACAAATCTGACACCAAGTCACATAAGAAGATGTTAGGACAGGTAAACAAAAGTTTGGTCAAAGAGGTAGGTTTTATGTAGCATCTTAGAGAAGGTTAGAGATGTAGAGAGGGGAAGTGGTTTAGGAAGGAAATTCCAGAGTGTAGGGTGTAGGCAGCTGAAGGCACAGCCAGCAATGGTGGAATGATTAAAATCAGTGATGCTCAAGAGACCAGAATTGGAAGAGCTCAGTGATCTTGGAGCGTTGTAGAGCTGGAGGAGGTTTCAGAGATAGGGAGCATTGAGGTCATGGAGGGATTTGAAAACAATGATGAGAATTTTAAAATTGAGATGTTACTGGAACAGGTGCCAATGTAGGTCAGTGATGACAGAGGTGATGGGTGTCAGTTAGGATACAGGAGCACCCACTTTTTTGTACCTCTTTAATGCATATCCAGGAGCCTTGTGGACCACATGTAAGGGTAAATTGGGAACATAGGAACAGGAAAAGGCCATTTAGCTCCTTGAGCCTGTTCTGTCATTCAGTGAGATCATGGTTGCTCTGCTACCTTACTCCATATACCATATGCCTGCCTTTTTCCATATCCCTTAATACATTTAGTTAATAAAAATCTGTTAATCTCAGATTTAAAATTAACCATTGATCTCACAGCAATTGCCATTTGTAGAAGAGATTTTCAAACTTGTACCACCTATTGTGTGTAGAACTATTTACTAATGTCACCCCTGAAATATTTGACTATATTTTTAGACTATGCCTCCTAGTCCTAGACTACCCAACCAGTGGAAATAGTTTCTGTCTATCCACCCTATCAGTTCCTCTTAATATCCTGAAAACTTAGATCAAATTACCCCTTACCCTTCTAAATTCCAGAGAATACAACACTAATTTGTGTAATCACTCCCAGTAATTTAATTCTTGGAGTCCAGGTATCGTTCTGGTAAATCTGTTGTAAATCTACACTGCACTCCCTCCAAGACCGATATATCCTTCCTAAGGTGTGGTGCTCAGAACTGTTCACAGTACTCCAGGTGTGGTCTATCAGGGCTTTGTATAGCTGAAGCATGACTTCTATCACCACACTTGCCAGCCCCAGCCCCTGTACAGGGAGTGTACCAGACTCTAATCAGCTACCTCCAAATGTCTGAACGGCACTGTCAGCAAAGACTACAGCTCTCCAGGAATACTGTCACCGACTTATGTGCTGTGCTGCAGGATGAGTTGTGACCTATGGAATTTGGGAGTCACCCTATGCCAGTTGCCCTGAAGATCACTGTGGCATTGAGCTTTTACTCATCTGGATCTTTCCAAGGATCCACCGGGGACATGTATGGGTTCTCACAGGCAGCAGCCCCACCAGTACATCAAGAAGGTGACCGATGCCCTGTTCAAGAGGGCCGGTGACTATGTGCGATTCCAGACCAATCATGAAAGTCAGGGCGAGAGGGCCATTGGATTCGGGCCATCACTGTATTTCTCTGGTTGTAAGGTGTGATAGATTGTACGCATGTGATCATCAAGGTTTTCACAGACCAGCCCAGCGCCTTCATCAATAGGATGGGCTTTCATTTCATCAACATGCAACTGGTTTGCGACCACCGAAAATATTTCCTGCAGGTGTGTGCCTGCTTCCCGGAAAGCAGCCACGATGACTGCATAGTTTGACAGCCCCAGATACCACAGCTTTTCAGGCCCCTAGCTCGCCTTTAGGGATGGATGCTTGGGGCCAAGGGCTACTCATTGAAGACATGGCTACTGATGCCCGCGAGAAACCCTTGCAATGCAGCAGAGGAGAGTTACAACAATTGCTACGAGTGACCATCAAGCAGGCCATTCGGCTGCTGAAGAAGAGATTCCGCTGCCTTGATCGATCCGGTGGAGCCTGGCAGTATGTCCCAGTGAGAGTCTCGTGCATCGTGGTGGTCTGCTGTGCTCTGCATAATCTAACAACACAGATGGGGGAGGTCTTACATGTCGGAGATGCCTGAACGACACTCCTCCACCAACGAGGGGAACGCAGAGGTGGGAGAGGACCAAGCAGCATTGGATGGTGAAGACCTTGCATCGGAGGACAGGCAGATTGAGCGGCATGCCAAGGAGGCAAGAGACAATCGCATAATTGTTATGTGGATCCAAGCCAAACGATGAAGAATGAAGCTAGACACAAATCCTTTTCATGACAGTAAGTTTGATCACAGAATGCAGCATTATATATCTCTGGCTCCTGCTCTCCTCCATGCATCCCAGAAGGCTCTCTTTATATCTGGTCTAAGCCCTTAATTTAAAAATGCCCTTCACCTGTGTATCTTTAACAACATAATTAACCTACCATGAACAATAATTATCTGCTTCCAGCCACCCTGATATCCACCCACAGAGAAACCAATAAAGACTGACTTCAATGCATGTAGTTTGTCACCTCTTTTCCATTTGTGTTCCGTGCTTAGCACCAGCTGAAACATGCGCTAGTGCCCATGAGCCCTCAGGTCTGTCTAGGTGCTCTTTTTTATACTTTTGTGAGTGCTTCTTTAAGGTGTGAACCCAGCGCCAGCAGCTGGACTAGAGGCAGGTTGCTGATCGGGCTGCCCCTTGCCCTGGGTGACTTTGGTTTTTGTTCTCTGTCTGTCTGAGGCCTGGAGGGCCCGGGCTGCCTGAGTGTTTCCTGCACAGGTGCAGGACTCTTCTCTGACGTTGTGGCTGCTGGAGCTGGGCTCACTGGCAGAGGGGATGAGGATCCGTTGCCCATTCTTGGAGAGCCCTGAGGGGAGCCCCAAGCTGTAAAAGTCAGCCTCTCCTCCTCCTTTCAAGGCTTACTTGAACCTTCCTGCTCACCAGAGAAGGATGAGGAGCGGGAGATGACTCCAGCTACCATGTCCTTCTCTTACCTTGCCACGACTGTTTCGAGCTCATGGCCAAGGTGATGGTGTTCAGGTCCGTGCGCTCTGTGGGATCTGGCTCACCATGACAGTCACCAACCTCCCGATGGAGGAAGTCACATGCCTGAGATGAGGCAGTGAATGGACTCCTCCATTCTCCGCTTATGGCTGCGCATTGCCTCTGGCATCTCTGCCAGATGTTGCCTTACCTCTCTCTGCAACTCCAGCTGTTGACACCAGAGGCTCGTCATCAGTCTGGGGCACAGCATGGACCTGGCCACCCACAGTCCTCCGACAGTCAGTGGACTCAGCTGTCTCAGCCTCAGCCAGTTGTTCAGCCGTGTGTGCGGTGCTCTCACCAGCTTGTGACCCTGATTCTACAGCTAAGCGGAAACCCACCGAGGAGAGACTATCTGCACTGGTGGAAGGTGCAGGAGATTCATGGGATGGTGCTTCTTATGACTGCTCCTCCTCCTCAGAGGTGGACGGCTGTCCCTCTTCAGCTGGAGTCTCCTGCGAACGGTGACTTGCATCAGAGAACACAATCATGTGTGGGATAGACTTTGCACGATGTGACCCTGATTCTACAGCTGAACAGAAACCCACCGAGGTGAGACTATCTGCACTGGTGGAAGGTGCAGGAGATTCATGGGATGGTGCTTCTTATGACTGCTCCTCCTCTTCAGACCCAACATGATGTGGGTCTCCAGATGTGCACTGCATGTCGATGGAAGCCAATCCTTGCTCTCTTGTGTGGAGACTCCAGTTCTGTCCCTGCCAATTCAAACACTTCTTCCCCGCCTGTAGTGAGAGGTTGAAGATTTGCAATGCCTCCACCAGTCCAAGCTGTTTGCCTGCTGTTATGGGCCCTCTTGTCCTGCAAGTGGAAAAAGGGGGATAGTCATACTTCGCAGAGAGATCATCATGACAGTTCTGCTAGTATCATCCCCTTGTCCCCTACTGGGGTATCCTATAGAACAAAGAACAAAGAACAGTACAGCACAGGAACAGTCCATTCGGCCCTCCAAGCCTGCGCCGATCTTGATGCCTGCCTAAACTAACACCTTCTGCACTTCCGGGGCCCATATCTCTCTATTCCCATCCTATTCATATATTTGTCAAGATGTCTCTTAAACGTCGCTATCGTATCTGCTTCCACCACCTCCCCTGGCAGCAAGTTCCAGGCACTCACCACCCTCTGTGTAAAAGAAACTTGCCTCGCACATCCCCTCTAAACTTTGCCCCTCACATCATAAACCTATGTCCCCTAGTAACTGACTCTTCCACCCTGGGAAAAAGCTTCTGACTATCCACTCTGTCCATGCCGCTCATAACTTTGTAAACCTCTATCATGTCGCCCCTCCAACCGATCTATATCCTGCTGTAGACTCTGACAATCCTCATCATTATCCGCAACTCCACCAACCTTTGTGTCGTCCGCAAACTTACTAATCAGACCAGCTACATTTTCCTCCAAATCATTTATAGATACTACAAAGAGCAAAGGTCCCAGCACTGATCCTTGCGGAACACCACTAGTCACATCCCTCCATTCAGAAAAGCACCCTTCCACTGTTACCCTCTGTCTTCTGTGACTGAGCCAGTTCTGTATCCATCTTGCCAGCTCACCTCTGATCCCGTGTGACTTCACCTTTTGCACCAGTCTGCCATGCGGGACCTTGTCAAAGGCTTTACTGAAGTCCATATAGACAACATCCACCACCCTTCCCTCATCAGTCATCTTCGTCACTTCCTCAAAAAACTCAATCAAATTAGTCAGACACGACCTCCCCGTCACAAAACCATGCTGTCCCTCACTAATAAGTTCATTTGTTTCCAAATGGGAGTAAATCCTGTCCCGAAGAATCCTCTCTAATAGTTTCCCTACCACTGATGTAAGGCTCACTTGCCTATAATTTCCTGGATTATCCTTACCACCCTTCTTAAACAAAGGAACAACATTGGCTATTCTCCAGTCCTCTGGGACCTCACCTGCAGCCAATGAGGATGCAAAGATTTCTGTCAAGGCCCCAGCAATTTCTTCCTTTGCCTCCCTCAGTATTCTAGGGTAGATCCCATCAGGCCCTGGGGACTTATCTACCTTAATGCTTTGCAAGACACCCAACACCTCCTCCTTTATGATAATGAGATGACTGAGACTATCTGCACTCCCTTCCCTAGGCTCATCATCCACCAAGTCCTTCTCCTTGGTGAATACTGATGCAAAGTACTCATTTAGCACCTCACCCATTTCCTCTGGCTCCACACATAGATTCCCATCTCTGTCCTTGAGTGGGCCAACCCTTTCCCTGGTTACCCTCTTGCTCTTTATATCTGTATAAAAAGCCTTGGGATTTTCCTTAATCCTGTTTGCCAATGACTTTTCATGACCCCTTTTAGCCCTCCTAACTCCTTGCTTAAGTTCCTTCCTACTGTCTTTATATTCCTCAAGTGCTTCATCTGTTCCTAGCCTTCCAGCCCTTACAAATGCTTCCTTTTTCTTTTTGACTAGGCTCACAATATCCCATGTTATCCAAGCTTCCTGAAACTTGCCAAACTTGTCTTTCTTCCTCACAGGAACATGCTGGTCCTGGATTCTAATCAGTTGACGTTTGAAAGACTCCCACATGTCAGATGTTGATTTACCCTCAAACAGCCGCCCCCAATCTAAATTCTTCAGTTCCTGCCTAATATTGTTATAATTTGCCTTCCCCCAATTTAGCACCTTCACCCGAGGACTACTCTTATCCTTATCCACAAGTACCTTAAAACTTATGGAATTATGGTCACTGCTCCCGAAATGCTCCCCTACTGAAACTTCGACCACCTGGCCGGGCTCATTCCCCAATACCAGGTCCAGAATGGCCCCATCCCTAGTTGGACTATCTACATATTGTTTCAAGAAGCCCTCCTGGATGTTCCTCACAAATTCTGCCCCATCCAAGCCCCTAGCACTAAGCGAGTCCCAGTCAATATTGGGGAAGTTAAAATCACCCACCACTACAACCCTGTTACCTTTACATCTTTCCAAAATCTGTCTGCATATCTGCTCCTCTACCTCCCGCTGGCTGTGGGAGGCCTGTAGTAAACCCCCAACATTGTGACTGCACCCTTCCTATTCCTGAGCTCCACCCATATTGCCTCGCTGCATGACCTCTCTGAGGTGTCCTCCCGCAGTACAGCTGTGATATTCTCCTTAACCAGTAATGCAACTCCCCCACCCCTTTTACATCCCCCTCTATCTCGCCTGAAGCTTCTAAAGCCTGGAACATTTAGCTGCCAATCCTGCCCTTCCCTCAACCAAGTCTCTGTAATAGCAACAACATCATATTTCCAAGTACTAATCCAAGCTCTAAGTTCATCTGCCTTACCTGTTATACTTCTTGCATTGAAACAAATGCACTTCAGACCACCAGTCCCGCTGTGCTCAGCAACATCTCCCTGCCTGCTCTTCCTCTTAGTCCTACTGGCCTTATTTACTATGTCCTCCTCATTTACTTCACTAGCTGCCCTACTGCTCTGGTTCCCACCCCCCTGCCATACTAGTTTGAACCCTCCCGAGTGACGCTAGCAAACCTTGCAGCCAGGATATTTGTGCCCTTCCAGTTTAGATGCAACTTGTCCTTCTTGTACAGGTCCCATCTGTCCCTGAAGAGAGCCCAATGGTCCAGATATCTGAAACCCTCCCTTCTACACCAGCTGCTCAGCCACGTGTTTAGCTGCACTATCTTCCTATTTCTAGCCTCACTGGCACGTGGCACAGGGAGTAATCCAGAGATTACAACCCTAGAGGTCCTGTTTTTTATGTAGCTCGTGCTCCCATCCGCTCTCAGGGGAGTTAAGGGGGGATGGGGGGGTGGTGAGCTGTGAAAGAAGGTGGCCTATGGCTGAGATACAGCCATGCATCTGTCAGGAATAGGTGATGCCTGACCCCCTCTTGCCATCACCATTGTAGTGCCACCCTCCCCATGCCCTGCTTCCTCCTGCATACCTACTTGTAATCACTAAAAAAGGAAGTTATGGAGCACTCACCTTGGCAGAATGAAGGAAGTCATTGATCCTCTTGCGGAACAGTACCCAGTTCCAGGGGGTGACCCCACAGATACTGACCTCCTCAGATATCTCCATCCAGGCTTACTTGGTCAAGCAGAAGGACCTCTTTTTGCCATCACTGGGGGAGATAACCTCCTGCCTTTCCCTTGCAGCCTGGAGATGAATCTGGTAGGAGGCATCACTAAAGTGTGGGACCACCCTGTGTCTTGGCTCGGCCATCCTGTGTGGTCCATCTTGGGGGGAGAGGTTGGGGGGGGAGGGTCCAGAGTCAATGCAAAATGGATCACAGTTTTGAGCAGCTAGCAGCAAGTGGCTGCAAGAAAGCAATGTAAGCAGGGCCATCAGGTCTTTAAATATGGTGCCATCACATGCTCTGGAGTCATCTGATGCCGTATTTGGCATCTCGCCTCCCACCCCGGACCTCCATTATGCAAAATGGCCGCCTGCTGCATGGTCGCAGGGGGTGGCCACCCACATGACAAATGGGTACAGCGACCATTTCCGGGCTCACTAAATTCAGCCCCATATGTGCAACACTGGAAGCGCAAGACGGAGGTAAAGCAGCATATATGTGCAGTTAGTGAGTTATCAATAGATTCCGATGTTCCAGACACTGGGGAGCCTTGGCAACTAATGAGGATGTGGCCCACGATGCATGGGGCTTTCACTGTGAACACAGCTATGCAAATTTGATTGTCATTGCCTCACTCAGACATGCTCATTGCTGGAACTTGCTGGCTGTTGCCTGATAGAGATCTTTCTTGCACAGTCTCTTTTGTCTTTCCATAGAACTAAATTATCTATGCTTTACCAAGAAAGGAATAAAACCTCTTGGCAGTAACAGAGCTATCAACATAGCCTAGTCTGGCCCTTCTTTTGACAAACTGTGGAAATGTTTAATAAAACCAACCACTCGTCTTCTTTTTTGAGTGCTGGCAAGAGAGACAATTCAAAGCAATTCATTGGCTAAGAAGCTCTATGGGACATCCTGAGAACATGAGAGTCTCCAAATAATTACAAGTTCTTTCTTTCTCTGAGCCCTAAATCAGTTATGATATGATCTTGGAGTTTTGTATGCTTGCCAAACAAGTATTTTATATCTCCTTGCTATTATAGTGAAGAATTGAGATCAACAAAAACTTTTAAACTCCATTACCACAGTGTTGTCTAATACATTAGCTTCTAGCTATCCTGTAGTTAATTGCATCTTTTATTTGTAGTAATAAGTAATAGACACTGTCATTGAGCATGTGATCTCCAAACTCATATTCACATGACGTATGCATGTGCACTTTTGAGGCTTTGTAGGTAAAATGGTAAGAGGAGAAGCAAAATGGAAGTATTTTTTGATTGTTATGTGCGCTTTACTTCCTTGATTACTTCTTGTTGGTTATCTTCTGAAAGGATGTGCAGCACAGGTTAAAGGGAAAATTTCAGCAATACGGAAACACCAACAACATTACATGGACAGGGGAACTGTCATCACGGTCAGCTTGCCCAACTGGAATAATCACACGTGCCAGCAGAAGAAGCAAACCCAGACAATAGAATTGCATAGAACATACAGCACACAAACAGGCCATTTGGCTCAACTAGTCTGTGCCAGTGTTTATGCTCCACATGAGCCTCCTCCCACCCTTTCCATCTCACCTTATCAGCTTAAACTTCCATTCCTTTTTCCCTTGTGTGTTTATCTAGCTTCACCTTAAGTGCATTATTGATGCAATAACGAGCAGCTCCAGCATGGCACGTCATGGCGAAGGGCAAGAAGCATCCATTGTGTTCTGGATGGAGAGCAGGAGCATGTCTGACATGTCTTGTTGAGGGAAACAACATCCTCAACAATCAATCTGATGAAGTCAAAGTACCGCTTGCAACTGTTGGACAAAATGCTTGGAGCTGCATTAAAATGTGCTGTGTCAGATAAATCCATGCCAGAATTCTGAATTGCCATGAAAAAGAAAGACTGCAAAGTTTCTCTGTGATAGATGTTTGTTAAGTAAATGTCTTGTGACAACTTTTAGCAAATTTGTCATTCATGTGAAGGATTCTTTGCAAGTGGGAACACGTGATCTGAATGTTCAATCTGTGGTATCCCTTCCTATTTAAGTAAGTTGGGAGGTTAGTGGTAGAAGTTTTGAATACAATATTCATGCCATCTATTGCACCCTGCGATTGAGGAACCCAGTTTGAGGGCATGGTAAAATTGTATGGCCCTATCACGCTGCTGCCTTGTTGTCTTGCCAAACTGGAAGAATTCCCGAACCCACCTAAAAGGTGTGTCGCTTGCCTAATTAATTCACTCCTGGATGGCACCCTGGGTAATTATACACAGATCCTCTGTGGCTGCTTAAAATGTGCTTTTTTTCACAGCTACAGAAGTATGGATTGCCATGAACACAAGCCTTCATGAAGTAGCTGGCACAACTCTCCTAGTGCTTCTTTGGTGAAGCATACTCTTCTCCCCAGAGTTTGTTTCCATTTCAAAAACCTCCCATGACAACTTTATTTGTTATTCATTTACAGAATGTGAGCATCACTGGCTAGGCCAGCATTCGTTGCCCAACCCTAATTGCCCTTGAGAAGAACGTGGTGAGCCACCTTCTTGAACTACTGCAGTCCATCTGGTGTAGGTACACACACAGTGCTGTTTGGAAGGGAGTTTCAGGTTTTGACCCAGTGACAGTGAAGGAACGGCAAGATAGTTCCAAATGAGGATGATGTGTGGTTTGGAAGGGAACTTGCAGGTGGTGGTGTTCCCATGCATCTGCTGCCCTTGTCCTTCTAGGTGATAGAGGTCGCGGGTTTGGAAGGTGCTTTAAAGGAGGCTTGGCAAGTTGCTGCAGTGCATTTGTAGAAGGTACACATTGCACTGTGCACTGTTGGTGGAGGGAGTGAATGTTGAAGGTGGTGAATGGGGTGCAGTTCCTGCGGGCTACTTTGTCCTGGATGATGTCAAGCTTCTAGAATGTTGTTGGAGCTGCACTTATCTAGGCAAGTGGAGAGTATTCCATCACACTCCTGACTTGTGCCTTGTAGAAGGCTTGTAGAGGCTTTAGGGATTAAGGAAGTGAGTTACTATCCACAGAATTCCCAGCCTCTGTACTGCTCTTGTCCCTTTCAATTCCAGACTTCTATTAATTAACTGAATTTAAATTCCACCTGCTGCTGCGGTGGGATTTGAACTGGTATCCCCAGTGTTATTTGCCTGGGATTCAGGATTATGAGTCTAGTGACATTACCACTGCACCACCCTCTCCCCAGCTCATGCATGCAGTCGATGACCCCTCCTGCATTATATGGTAGATGCCAGTGTTGTAGCTCAACTGGAAGAGTGTGGCTGGAGGCGCGGCTAGTTCTGGAGTCCATATCTTCAATACCACAGCTGGGATGTTGTCAGGGCCCATAGCCTTTGCTGTATTCAGTGCCTTCAGCCATTTCTCGATATCACGTGGAGTGAATCAAATTGTCTGAAGACTAGCATCTTTGATACTGGGGATGTCAGGAGGAGGCCGAGATGAATCATTCACTCGGCACTTCTGGCTGAAGATGGTTAATGGACTGAAAACAGAGAGTAGGAATAAAACAGAGAGTAGGGTCGTTTTCAGATTGGCAGGCTGTGACTAGTGGGGTACCGCAAGGATCAGTGCTTGGGCCCCAGCTATTCATAATCTATATCAATGATTTGAATGTGGGGGCCAAATGTAATATTTCAAAGTTTGCTGATGACACAAAACTAGGTTGGAATGTGAGTTGTGAGGAGGATGTAAAGAGGCTTGAGGGGATTTAGGCAGGCTAAATAACTGGGCAAGAACATGGCAGATGGAATATAATGTGGAAAAATGTGAAGTTATCCACTTTGGTAGGAAGAACAGAAATGCAGTGTATTTCTTAAATTGTGAGGGATTGGGAAGTGTTGATGTCCAAATGGACCTGGTTGCTCTTGTTGACAAGTTACTGAAAGTAACATGCAGGTGCATCAAGCAATTAGGATGATAAATGGTACATTGGTCTTTATTGTAAGAGGATTTGAATACAGGAGTAACAAAGTCTTGCTGCAATTGTACTGAGCTTTGGTGAGACCGCACCTGGAATATTGTGTACAGTTTAGATCACCTTACCTAAGGAAGGATACACTTGCCATGGAAGGAGTGCAATGAAGGTTCACTAGACTGATCTCTGGGATAGCGGGTTTGTCCTATGAGGAGAGATTGAGGAGATTGGGCCTGTATTCTCTAGAGTTTAGAAGAATTACAGGTGATCTCATTGAAGCATACAAAATTCTTACAGGGCTCGACAGGGTAAATGCAGATAAGACGTTTCCCCTGGCTGGGGCATCTAGACCCAGTGGACATAGTCTTAGAATAAGAGGTATGCCATTTAGGACTGAGATGAGGAGGAATTTCTTCATTCAGAGGGTGGTGAATTTGTGGAATTCTCTACCCCAAAGGGCTGTGGAGGCTCAGTTATTGAGTATGTTCAAGACAGAGATTGATAGGTGCAGATTTAATTGTAGTTAGAGGCTTCCCCATAATCTGGCACATTTGGCAAGTCTTACAGAACTCAACCACATTCTTGTCGAGTTGTGGCCAATAAAAATGCTGTCTGATGCAGGCTGGAGGTTTTCTGATACCGACATGTCCAGTCATTGGAATTTCATGGGCTATTCTCAATATTTCCCTATGGTACCTTGGCAGTCCTCTAACTTCCCAAAGAAGTTTTCAGATAACTAGACAGTAGGGTCATCTGCCTGCAGTGCCAGTTCAGCCTCCTCTGATGGAGCTTGTTTGGCCATGGACTGGGTCGCCACACAGTCAGGAAAAATGTCAGGGATCTTTTCCTGTAACTGCTCTGTCTCCCTGACCTCTTTCGGTCTCTCTAAAACCACTGGGGAAGCAACCACCTTCGCCCCTGCCAGATCATTACCCAGGAGCAGGTCAATCCTGTCCACAAGTAAACTAGAGACAATCCCCACAGTTACCAGTCCTGAAACAAGGTTGCAGTCCAGGTGTACCCTGTATAAAGGTATGGGCATATACATTCCTCTGATACTGTTTACTAGCACTCTAGCATTCAATGCACTCTCTGTGGGAAAGGTCATGCCTTTTCCCAGCAGAAGGGATTGGGTGACCCCTGTATCTCTAAGTATGACTATGGGCTTACTCACCTCACTCGAGGGGTATAGGGTCACTTTTCCTCTTGTCACAAAATCCCGCTAACTCTCAGGGATTTTAACTTTTCCCGCACTCTCAGCGGTAGGGTTACTGGGTTTTACTGTCACAGTTAAAGCCACAGCCTGGTCTGCTGTGCTTTCCATTAGGGACCCTTTTCCTGCACTGGTCTGGTGTACCCTAAATCTATGGGTTTTCCCCGTAACTTTCAGCAGTCAGCTCGAAGGTGACCTGCCTTGTTATAATGGAAACATACAGGCTTTCAGGTGTCACTCCTGTTTTCAGCACCTTCCTTTTTAGCCTGAGGAGGGCCCCCTGTGCTTCCAGCTTTCCCTTCTCACTCATGGTTGTTCATCCTCCTATTACCCTCCCACCTTCTATCCTTTTCAGGTTTTTGAGGTGACAAGGGAAGAGATTCCCTTCGGGCAAGGGCTTATGAACAAGTGTGTATACTCATCAGCCAGGATTGCTGTCTGCCAGGCTCTTGGAACCTTTTGTTCCTCCACTTGATTTCCTATGGAAAGGGAAGCGAGTTTTTGAACTCCTCGAGGAGGATCACCGCTCTGAGAATTTCATAGGTGGACTCTATCTTAAGTGCCCGTATCCATTGATTGAAAGCGAGTTACTTAATGTTACTTAAAGTGAACTTGATGTAAGTTAGTTCCAGCTGCTTTTGGAGATTTTGGAATTTTTGGCAGTGCGCCTCTGGTACCAGCTCATATACACTCAGGATAGCATTTTTAGCCATCTCATAATCTGATGAACCTTCATCAGGCAACAGTAAATAAACCTCATGGGCTTTTCCTGTTAGTTTGCCCTGCAATAACAGTATCCAGCTGTCTACTGGCCACATCAACTGTTTTGCAAGCTTTTCAAAAAAGATGAAAAATGCTTCCACATCCTCCTCATTGAACTTTGGTATCAAGTGGGAGAACTTTAAGAGCTCATAACTAATGGTGCCTTCACTGGGTACATTGGGTCTTTCCTTATTCAGTTTGATCTGCCTTAACTCCCTTTGGAAAGCTCTTTTTCCCTTTCTTTTTCCTTTTCCTGGAATTCTCTCTCCTCTTTCTCTCTCTGGAAAGCTTTTTCTTTTTCTTGAAATTCCAGTTCTAGTCTCCTCTGCTCTAGCTGTATCTTGGCTAATGTTACTCTGTCTGTTTCAGATTCTCTGCCTCTCTCCGGTTCTTCAGTGTTAACTTTAAAACGGTTGACCACAAGTTTTAGGATTTCAGCCTTCCTAGCTTTTGGACGGATAGTAATCTCTAACTGCCCAGCTACATACCTCATCTCTTCAACAGATCGGGCTTTTAACCTGGCCCAAGTTACTTCACTCTGTTCTAGGAAGGTACTGGCCTTGAATGTGGACATTTTAGTACTCTAGCACTGAAAACCACAAGAAAACCTATATTGAAGTTTTTACATTATTGCTAGGGATCAATTTAGTTTCCCGCTTCCAATTTCCCATTTGTCTTTGGGTTTGATCCCAGATGTGAGCTCCCAAATTTCTGTTATGGTCAGGTGAGGAGGGGGTTGAAGGACTTCGGGTGGCACAGTGGTGCAGTGGTTAGCACTGCAGCCTCACATCTCCAGAGACCCAGGTTCAGTTCTGTGTACTGCCTGTGCGGAGTTTGCAAGTTCTCCCTGTGACTGAGTGGGTTTCCGCAGGGTGCTCCGGTTTCCTCCCACAGCCAAAGAGTTGCAGATTGTTAGGTAAATTGGCCATTGTAAATTGCCCCTAGTGTAGGTAGCTGGTAGGAGAATGGTGGAGATGCAGTAGGGAATATGGGATTAATGTAGGATTAGTATAAATGGGTGGTTGTTGGTCAGCACAGACTTGGTGGGCCGAAGGGCCTGTTTCAGTGCTGTATTTCTCTATGACTTCCCTTTTTTCTCTCTACTTGTTTGACCACAACAGGTTTAATTCTTTCTTAAAGTGGATGTACTGGCGAATTCAGTAGGTGTTTGATTACATACTTGCTATAATTCTAACAAGAACCAATCGGACAGGTTTTCTTGAGTTTAACGAAGAGGTTAACTTTATTGTACTTAAACCGAACTAATGAAAATAGTAAACTACGCACCTACTTTCACTCACACACTCACAGAAGAGGTTTACATACACACAAATATGTTACAGAGTGGGAAAAGGTAAATTGGTTGAGTTAGAGTCCATAGGAAAAGAGGGATGTACAGTCTGTGAGGGTTGGTGACTCAGCTGGCTTCTAGCTGAATTCAATGGTCCTGAGGCTTTTTGTCTGAAGAGATAGATGACTGGTTGGGTGGGTCTCTTGGACACAGTGAGGCAGATGATTTCCTCCCATGGGATTTCTGATTGTAACTGAAGTATGTAAAGATGGACAGTCAACAGGCAGGATTTAAAGCTTGCAAGCTGGAATGGAGACAGAGAGAGGAATCCCCACTTAGGTCTGCACGTGTCAAAGTCCAGATGCTTCTCCTTGCTGCTGCAGAGAAACACAAGCTTAAAACCACAGATGGGGAGGGGCTAGTCACATGAGCCACTCAGTGATTCAAACATAGTAGTTAGTATTTCTTCTTGCTAAAAGAAAAAGAACAAGCAGTTCCCTTAAACTTCCTGGGTCTTGGTTCCTGCTGGGATGAGCTTAAATTTCGTCTCTCTGCTCACAGGACTTTTTTTCATTCATTCATGGGATGTGGGCATCACTGTCTGGGCCAGCATTTATTGCCCATCCCTAATTGCCCTTGAGAAGGTGGTTGTGAGCTGCCATCTTGAACCATTACAGTCCTTGGGATGTAGGTACACCCACAGTGCTGTTCGGAAGGGATTTCCAGGATTTTGACCCAGTGACAGTGAAGGAATGGCGATATACTTCCAAGTCAGGATGGTGTGTGGCTTGGAGGGGAACTTGCAGGTGGTGGTTCTCCCATGCATCTGCTGCCCTTGTCCTTCTAGGTGGTAGAGGCCACAGGTTTAGAAGATGCTGTCGAAGGAGAAGGTGCTGTCGAAGGCATGCAATGTCTTGCTATGTAGGATACAGTGTTGCAGATTAGGTGGCCATCTTAAGCTGTTAGCAAAGTCATCTTTTATCTGTTCTTTTTTACATTTCTTAAAAAAATATATTCAGATCACCAGTCAGTGGATTAAAGAAAATTATCATTCAATAAAGCAAGTTGGCATGACAACCCATTCCACCAGCCAGTCTATGTCCTCTTAAAGTTTATCATTACCCTCCTCACAGTTCACAATATTTCAAAGTTTGTTTCATTTGCAAATTTTGAAATTGTGTCCTGTACACCCAAGTCTAAGTCACTAATGTATATCAAGAAAAGCAACGGAGCTAGCACTGACCCCAGGGGAACTCCACTATATACTGGGCTCCAGTCTGAAAAACAAGCATTCATCACTACTCTCTTTCCTGTCTTTTAGCCAACTTTGTATCCATGCTGCCACTGTCCCTTTTATTCCATGGGCTTCAACTTTGTTATTATATCTAATATGTGGCACTTTGTCAAACGCCTTTTAGAAGTTCCATATAGGCCACAGCAATTGCATTACCCTCACCAACCCTCTCTGTTACCTCATCAAAAAACTCAATTCAGTAATTAATCCATCCTTGTCCAAGTGACTGTTAATTTTGTTCTGGATTATCATTTCTAAAAGCTTTCCCACCATTAAGGTTGAATTGACTGGCCAGTAGTTGCTGGATTTATTCTTACACACTTTTTTGAACAAGAGTGTAACATTTACAAACGTCAGTTTCTGGCACCACTCCGGTATCTAAGGAGGATTGGAAGATTATGGCCAGTATCTCGGAAATTTCCACCTTTACTTCCCTCAGCATTCTCAGGTTCATCCCATCCAGTCCTGGTGATTTAGTAACTTTAAGTACGGCCAACCTGGACAATATCTCCTCTTTATTAATTTTTAGCCCATCTAGTGTCTCAACTACCTCCTCATTCAATGTGACTCCGGCAGCACCTTCTTCATTGGTAAAGAAGGATGCAAAGTATTCATTTAGCACCTCAGCCATGCCATTTGTCTACAAGTGTAGATCGCCTTTTTGGTCCCTGATTGACCCCACCCTTCCTTTTGCTAACATATTACTATTTATGTGCTGACAGAAGACTTTTGGATTCCCTTTTATGTTAGCTGCTATTTTCTTCCCATATTCTCTCTTTGCCTCTCCTATTTATTTTTTCTACTTCCCCTCTGAACTTTCTATATTTATCCTGGTTCTCACTTGTACCACCTCCAGGCGCGTATCCATTGTCTCTCGAGATAAGGAGGCCCAAAAGAAAGAAAGAAGAAAGAAACTTGTATTATTGACTGCACATGTGTCATGCATCACCTTACCCTCTATTTCTTTAGGCATCCAGGGAGCTGTGGCTTTGATTACCCTAACTTTTACTTTCAAGGGAATATACCTCAAATGGACCAGAACCAATTCATCTTTAAAACTGGCACATTGTTGCCTTACAGTTTTGCCTGCCAATCTTTCATTCCAATTTAGCCAGGATGGATCCGTTCTCATTCTATTGAAATTGGCCCTCACTCAATTATGTATTTTTACTCTGGATTGCTCCTTGACCATTTCCATAGCTAACCTAAACCTTATGATATAATGATCACTGTCCCCTAAATGTTCCCCGACTGACACCTGATCCACTTGACCCACCTTATTCCCCCGAACGAGATCCAGCAATGCCTCCTTTCTTGCTGGGCCCAAAAAGTATTGGTCAAGAACATTCTCCTGAACACACTTCAGAAACTCTTCTCCCTCACCGCCCTTTACACTATTACCATCTCAGTCTACATTAGGATAATTAAAATCCCCTATTATTACTATTCTGTAGTTCTTGCACCTCTCTGTAATTTCCCTGCAAATTTGCTCCCCGATATGTTTCTCACTAGTTGGTGGCTAATAGAATACACCCAGTAATCTAATGGTACCTCTCTTGTTTCTGATCTCTAACCAAATAAATTCGGTCCTTAACCCTTTCGGACATCCTTTCTCTCCAGCACTGTAATATTCTCCTTTATCAATACTGTCACCATCCTCCTCTTTCCTTCCCTATCTTTCCTGAACACCTTGCATCCTGGAATATTTAGTACCCAGTCCTGCCCTTTTTTGAGTCAGGTCTCGGTTATCACCACATCATATTCCCATGTGGCTACCTACACCTGCAGCTCACCAACCTTATTTACCACACTCTATGCATTCACATACATGCACAGTAAAGTTGAATTGTTGTAATCCATCTTAGTCTGACTTCACAAAATACACCTGTCTCTCCCAAACCTTTGTGCACCTTTTTTCTCCTTTCTAATGCTACATCCTGGCTCCTACCCCCCCGCCAAATTAGTTTAAACTCTCTCCCACAGCACTAGCAAGCCACCCCGCCATGACATTGGTCGCGGCCCTGTTGAGGTGCAACCTATCTGGTCTGTACAGGCCTCACCTCCCACAGAGCCAATCCCATTTTTCCAGGTTTCTCAAGCCCTCCTTCCTGCACATCCCTCCAGCTATGTATTCATCTGCTCTACCCTTTTATTTTTATGCACACTACCACAAGGCAAAGGGAGTAATCTGGAGATTACAACCATTGAGGTCCTGGTTCTTAGTGTCTCTCCTAGCTCCCTAAAATCTGCCTGCAGGACCTCATCCTTCTTTCTACCTATGATATTGGTACAGATATGGACCACAACCTCTGGTTGTTCACCCTCCCCCGTCAGAGTGCTCTGTAGCTGCTCTGTGACATTTTGGACCCTAGCACCAGGGAGGAAATGCACCATCCTGAAATCACATGTGCAGCTTCAGAAATGCCTGTCTGTTTCCCTAAATACAGAGTTCCCTATCACTATTGCTTTCACAAGCTTCCTACTCCCCAACTGAGCCATCCATGGTGCCATAGACTTGGGTCTGACTGTATTTCCCAGAGAAACCATCAACTTTCAACCTAATCAGTACTTAGAACATCCAGGGGACCTCTGCACTACCTGCCTGTTTCACTTGGACTGTCTGACAATCAACTATTCCATCTCTGCCTGCACACCATTAAGCTGCAGGGTGACTACCTCTAGAAACATGCTATCCATGTAGCTCTCAGCTTTGCTGATCCACTGCAGTGACACCAGCTACTGTTCAAGCTTTGCAACCTGGAGCTCCAGCTTCTCCAGCTGATGACACTTCCTGCACATGTGGTTGTCCAGGTTATGAGAAGTGTCCTGGAGTTCCCACATGACATAGAATGTGCATTCCACAAGACTGAAGTGCCCTGCCATACCTCTATTTATTACAACAGAAAGCTACATGTAGTGCAAGCTTACGACTTGGTGTTAAAAGTTTGACTGAAAGTGGTCTAACAGTCCACAGTGAAGCTTGCAGTAGAGAACCAGCCTATTTGACATGAAGTCTCATGTGTTTGTGGATGAGTCACTGGCATCATGGGAGAGATTGGAAAGGAGTTTTGTATTTCAAAAAAGCCCTTGGTATTCTGTTTATAGTTCACATTCAGTGTTTTCTAAAGAACTAGAAGTAGCTTTCAACAACATCAATGTGTTATATTTAACATCTGCCATACATTCAATCAATGCTCCAAATACATAAACTTTTATAATTAATACATAAGCTGGCTGACATTGGTCGCACCATTTCAGTTTTTAAAAAAAATCAGGAAATAAAAATCTGGTATCAGTGAAAGTGACCACAAAGCTATCAATTAGCATAACTTACTCAACTGGATATTGCTATAATGTCCTTTAGGGAATGAAACTGGCTGTCCTTACCCAATCTGACCTACATGTGACTCCAGTCCCACATAAAAACTTGATCATCATCATCCCGGTCCTTTTGCCAAATATTTGAAATCTGTATCCTCTGGATACCAACACTCCTGCCTGTGGAAACAGTTTCCATTTATTTACTCTGTCACAACATGCTGGGTACTGTGAGTGCTGCAATTTAGACCTTGGAATCCATTTAAAGGAGTTTGTTGTTGCTGAACTCAACATTCTGACAAAAGCCATGATGGTGGGTTTCACATATGTCCAGGGCACCATGCAGACTACTCTCATTCAGATTACTAGCCCTCCCACAGGGTGCCCAACAAATGATGTCCACATAGTACACATACTCCGCAAAGTCATCTCAAAGAATTGATGAAGTCCCAGAGGTTCTAATAGAGTATACAGGTCAGCAGGCTATGAGGAATGTTCTTACCCAATCTCCACACATGCACCTCCTGCACAGAGTCATGGGATAATGATCAGGATCTGATTTTCCTTCTCTTTAGCCAAGGGGTGCCAAGAACAATTGTAGTACCCCTACTACAACGCTGACTGACAGCAACAAACTCAGTGCAGATTAGAGTTCGATCTTTCTGCTGTGTGTATCTCAATTTGGTCACTGCATTTACCTGCTAAACCATTTGGAAGCTTTCCATTTGATTCATTTTATTCCAAGTTGTCTACTGTGGCTCAGTGGTAGCAGTCTTGCCTCTGAGTCAGAAGTTTGGGTGTTCAAGTGCCATTCCAGAGACTGAGTATGTAATCCAGACTGATACTAGAGTGCTGCACTGCTGGAAGTGCCTTCTTTCAAATGAAATATTAAAATTGGCCCTCTCCACTTTCTTAGGTGGATGTAAAAGATCCCATGGCACTCTTCAATGAAGAGCAGGGGAGTTGTCCTGCCCATCATTTATCCCCTCAACTAACACCTAAAACAGATGATCTGGTCATTTATTCAATTGTGGGAACTTGCTGTGCGTACATTGACTGCCCCATCTCCTAGGTTACAACAGTTAAAGGTTCTTCTTTGGCCTTCTTGTCTCGAGAGACAATGGGTAAGCGCCTGGAGGTGGTCAGTGGTTTGTGGAGCCGTGCCTGGAGTGGCTATAAAGGCCAATTCTAGAGTGACAGACTCTTCCACAGGTGCTGCAGATAAAATTGGTTGTCAGGGCTGTTACGCAGTTGGCTCTCCCCTTGTGCTTCTGTCTTTTTTCTTGCCAACTGCTAAGTCTCTTCGACTCGCCACACTTTAGCCCTGCCTTTATGGCTGCCTGCCAGCTCTGGCGATCACTGGCAACTGACTCCCATGACTTGTGGTCAATGTCACAGGACTTTGCGTCGCGTTTGCAGACGTCTTTAAAGCGGAGACATGGACAGCCGGTGGGTCTGATACCAGTGACGAGCTCGCTGTACAATGTGTCCTTGGGGATCCTGCCATCTTCCATGCGGCTCACATGGCCAAGCCATCTCAAGTGCCGCTGGCTCAGTAGGGTGTTGTTAAAGGTACTTTATTAGCTATTCACTTTGGGACATCTTGAGGTTGTCAAAAGATGCCATACAAATGTAAGTCTTTCTTTCTTCTTTTATTTATAATATTTGCTGGATTCACAAACAAAATCACTTTTATGCTTGTTATATGACAAAACATGAGAGCAGTTAGAAAGTTATGGGACGTAGAATAATCTTTCAATCTGTATGGGTGATTCAGTGCTTTCAGTAGGGAGCAGCACTCACAGGGACAGGATGATGGGAAATTCACTTCAATGGCTGGATGATCACAGGTTGCACACCTACAATTTACTCTCTGTGAGCTTCAAATCGGTGCTTATATACACGTCACATTTTGTAGAATAGGAATCCTTACCAAATTGCACAACAAATTAGAAAAAATGGCCAAAAAAAAGGAATCAAATGAATGTTGTAGTAAAGTGTTAACAGAGTGACACTGTAAGAGCACATTAAACATGCTGTGCACATCATAAAACATGAGTATACCTTGTCATGAGTATACATGCCAATTGTTTGCATTAACCACAAGCCTGGTTTCTGAATTTTATCTATGTATATCAGAGTGATGAAAATCCAGATTTTAAATTTAATATTTCCATTTATGTTCAAAGCACATTTCTCTAGCCAGTTATATTATCATTGCATTCCCATTTCTTGTTTAATTCCTGTCAATTTATCCATCTATTTCAATCTTCATGCATGGTATGGGGCATATCAAAATAATGGGTAACAGCTTTTCATTAATCCCGAGAAATCTTATGTAACACCTATTGTCAAACAGTGGTTGTAAACTTCCAGATTACAAGAATTCTTGTTTTGTTGTCATTTAGATGTCCCAGTCAAAATTTTCAGGCATTTACGGAGGCGGCCTTCCTTCCTCTGGCCTCTGCATGTACTATGCAAAATAAATTAAACCTGTCATTATCTTCTTTTCCTAGTTTTCTCTTCTTTCCTGAAGGCACCAATCCATTTTAAGGTACTGATTCATGGCTACTGGCAGCCTTCCAGTAACTCAGCCACATGATCAAAGTCAAGACAGTAAGTGGGTGAGGATGGGTGGGTGGGGGAGTGGTGCAATTCAGCAGCTGATCCCAACTCTCTTCTTACCTGATCTCCATATGTATGCACCTTCCAGCATGGGTCACTTAATACTGACCACAAACAAGAATTGTGGCTATTTTCTGTTTTTTTTTCTAGCTCTTCTCGCTCTTAGTCTGGGGTAATGAGGCCAACACAACTACCCCTGCAGCCGCTGTCACTACCACTGAGATCTGTTAAGTCACAGCTCCTCAGTTAATAATGCAGTCCATGCTCTTAAGCAGAAAGACCTTGAAACTTGGGCTGATAAGTGCCACGTAACATTCATGCCATACAAGTGCCAAACAATGACCATCTCCAACAAGAGAGAGGGTAAGATTTTAATTCACTCAAAGCCCATTCTCTGGCACAGAGTTAAAATCTGGCCCAGAGTGTAACCACTTCCCCTGATACTTAATGGCATTAGAATCATCGAATCCCCCACCACCAACATCCTGAGGTCACCAATGACCTAGAAAATTAACTGGACAAGCCACATAAAAACTATGGCCATGAGAGCAAGGAAGAGACTGGGTATTCTGAGGCAAGTAACTGACTTCCTGACTCCCCAAAGCCTGTCCACCATCTGCAAGGCAAAAGTCAGCTGGGAGTGTGATGAAATGCTCTCTACTTGTCTAGATGAGTGTGGCTCCAATAACACTCAAGATGCCATCCAAGTCTAAGCAGTCTGCTTGATTGGCACCACATCCACCACCTTAAATATTCATTCCCTTCACCATTGGTGCACAGTGGCAGCAATATGTGCCATCTACAAGATGCACTGCAGGAACTCGCAAAGGCTTCTTCAACAGTGCCTTCCAAAGCAGATAGGACAGGACAGCAGGTGAATGGGAACCCCATGATCTTCATATTCCAGTCCAAGTGATGCAAGATCCTGACTTGGAAATATATCATTGTTCCTGTGTCATCGCTGATTCAAAATCCTGGAACACCCTCCCTAACTGCACTGTGGGAGTACCTTCTCCACACAGATTGCAGTGGTTCAAAAAGGTGGCTCACCATCACCTTCTGGCTGGTAGCATAGTGGTTATGTTACCTTACTAGTTGACTAGTAATCTAAAGGCCTAGACTAATGATCCAGAGATGTGAGTTTAAATTCCTCCATGGCAGTTTGTGAATTTTGAATTCAGTTAATTAAATAAACCTGGAATGAAATGCTAGTCTCAGTAATAATAACCGTGAAGCTATCAGATTGTTGTAAAAACTCATCCGGTTCACCATTGCCCTTTAGGGAAGGAAATCTAATGTCCTTATTCAGTCTGGCCTCATGTGACTCCAGACCCACAGCAATGTAGTTGACTCTTAAATGCTCTCTGGAATGACCTAGCAAGCCTCTTAATTGTATCAAACTACTATAAAAAGAATAAGAATAAAACCGGAGGAACCACATCAACTGCAGTGGTTCAAAAAGGTGACTCACCATTACTTTCTCAAGAGCAATTAGGGATAGACAATAAATGCTGGCCTTGCCAATGATGCCCACATTATGTGAATGAATAAATAAACAGAAAGTCAGCACAGCACAAATGTGGAACATTCTGGTCGCTGTGGCTCAGTAGCACACAATCAGGTGCTGCATTGACCACTCGGAAGAGTACCTTGTGTTTCCCTAGGTAGAATATTTTTATAACTTAAGACATTAAACTAAAATTAATTTACTCAAATGAAATATTAAACTGCAAGTGACTGAAGAAATTCATCTAGGACACAATATGCTTTACTGCTTTGTATGTAACCTTCGAAGGCTGAGCAGAATCTTGTGATATAAACACCACATTAGCTGATGGTAAAAGCAAACTACTGCGGATACTGGAAATCTGAAATTAAAATGGAAAGTGCTGGAAATACTCAGTAGGTCTGGCAGCATTTGTGGAGAGAGAAACAGTGACGCAGTGGTTAGCACCGCAGCCTCACAGCTCCAGCGACCCGGGTTCAATTCTGGGTACTGCCTGTGTGGAGTTTGCAAGTTCTCCCTGTGTCTGCATGGGTTTCCTCCGGGTGCTCCGGTTTCCTCCCACATGCCAAAGACTTGCAGGTTGATAGGTAAATTGGCCATTATAAATTGCCCCTCGTATAGGTAGGTGGTAGGGAAATATAGGGGACAGGTGGGGATGTGGTAGGAATATGGAATTAGTGTAGGATTAGTATAAATGGGTGGTTGATGGTCGGCACAGACTCGGTGGGCCGAAGGGCCTGTTTCAGTGCTGTATCTCTAAACTAAACTAAAAGAAACAGAGTTGATCTTTCAAGTCGGATATGACTTCTTCAGAAGACATTTTTATTACATTAGATGTTGGGCCTCCTTTTCCTTTTTTTTTTATCGTTTATTCATGCAATGTGGGCATCCCTGGCAAGACTAAAATTTACTGCCCATCCCTAATTGCCCTTGAGAAAGTGGTGGTGAGCTGCCTTTTTGAATCGCTGCAGTCTGTGTGTTGTAGGTACACACACAGTGCTGTTAGCAAGGAAGTTCCAGGTTTTTGACCTAGCAACAGTGAAGGAATGGCAATATAGTCCCAAGTCAGGATAGTGTGTGACTTGGAGGGGAACTTGCAAGTGGTGGTTTTCCCATACGCCTGCTGCCCTTGTTCATCTAGAGAGTAGAATTTGCGGGTTTGGGAAGAGCTGTCAATGAAGCCTTGGCAAGTTGCTGCAAAGCATCTCGTAAATGGTACAAACTGTAGCCGTGGTGGTGGAGGGATAAATGCTTAAGGTGGTGGATGAGGTTTCAATCAAGTAGGGTGCTTTGTCCTGGATGGAATCCAACTTTTCGAGTGCTACACTTATCCAAGCAAGTGGAGAGTATTCCATCACACTGCTGATTTCTGCCTTGTTGTTGGTGGAAAAGTTTTGGGAAGTCACTTGCCATAGAATATCCAGTCTTTGACCTACTCTTGTAGCCACAGTATTTATGTGGCTGGTCCAGTTAAGTTTCTGGTCAAGGGTAACCCTCATGATGTTAATAGTAGTGGCTTCAGTGCTGGTAATGCCAAGGGGAGGTAGTTAGTTTCGCTTTTTCTGGAGATGGTCATTGCCTGGCACTGTGGCGTGAATGTTATTTGTCACTTTTCAGCCCAAGCCTGAATGTATTCCAGGTCTTGCTGCATGTGGACACAGACTGCTTCAGCATCTGAGGAGGCACAAATGGGACTGAACATTGTGCAATCATCAGCGAACATCTCCACTTCGTACCCTTTGATGGAGGAAAGGTCATTGATGAAGCAGCTGAGGATACAGCACTGAGGACTCCTGCTGCAATGTCCTGTGATTGGCCTCCAACAACCACAGCCATCTTCCTCTCATTGCATTCCCTCTGTTCATCACTGCAACACATCAGGGGGATTGAAAACCTGTGAAAGAGCCCAAACAATTTTCTAGACATGTGAAATGGATGGGAAGTTGAGTGGGCTACATTACTGACATACAATCCTCTCTGCCCAATTTATTCTCCATGTCCAGCCACTCCAATATACCCAGGCACAATAACAGGGAAATCTGGCCCCTGTCCATTTCAACATTACAAAACAAATCGATCAAACCTTGGGTTAAAAAAGAATTATTTTTGAAGATAATCTATTATTTCATTGGGCATCTCCCATAAATATATCATATAAGCATTCCAAATATAATTGCTCCCATTATCTGATACGTATGAAAGATGGATGCCGCAGGATTTACTAAATTTATCACTGCAGGGTAGAAAGGTCATTTGAGACCTCAGGAGTTGGTCGTCCCTGCCCTTTTGTGAGTCACCCCAGTCCCAGGTAAGGGTCCCATGCTCAGGGTTACAAGTCATTGTCAACAACGGAGCCAGCGAATGTTCAGTAGTGATGGCAGAAGAGCTAGAACCTTGAGAGGCAATGGTTAATTATAGGCAGAGGATCCTTCAGGAAGAGGACTAGTGTTTCCTTTAAAGTACACATGAGGAAGGCAATGGGAAACTACATAATGTACTTTCTCCCTAGTCATATTGCTCATTTGGCATGGAAGTTAAAAAATGGGAGGCTCTTACAAGCAACTGAAGAGGAAAGCGTAGGACCATGATGCGTGGAGAAATGAACAGAGGACCTGTCCTTGGGCAGATCACGACTACTGATCACTAATTGGTCAACGAGACATCTCAACCCCAACAAGCTGCCACCATTGGTCATAGATAGTTAAAGAGCTATGGCCCTGCTCTGAAGTAGCTTCAATCTTTTTCTGAGAGATCCATTCTCTACTTTCATTCATTAAACAGCAAAAGCAAAATTGATTTTCCCATGGTGAGCTAGTCTGAGTCATACCTTTAGAATCTAAAATTTCCCTTTTAGTCTACACAGGAGTGAGTCAAAATGATGGAACAGATTATCCATATGTGTTTATTTCTTCCAAAGAACATTCAATTCCTAAGCTATAATTCCAACGCACACATCAGGCTTGACATTTATGTTTGTGGTAATTACAATTGCAGATGAATATTTCAGTTGATCTTGTGGTCTTTGTCCATCTAGTACCTTATTTAGCAAATGGATTCTGTTGGCAGAAGTTAAGAATCTCCTGCTTCTCACGCAGTAGAGCATAGTTTGGAATTTGGTTGGTGATTTTAAGGAAGGACCCTCACCATCAGGATTATTTTCCAACAGAAAGTGTAATATCACAATTTTTGAGCAATTTCAAAATATGTTTGCCAATTTTCTCCCTACCTCTCCTCTACTTAAGGCAATAAGTCTGTGCCATTTACCCAAATGACTGTGTATAACTTATGGACGAGCCTCGACAGTGAACGCTGACAGACTATTTGCTGCAGGGGCAACAAAACTGAGCTCAATTTTAGCTTCACCCAACATCTACACTCATGCATATCCAGCAGGGACTATTGGAATAGTAAGCAGGAAAAGAAAAAAAATCTTGTATTTTTATAGCTTCATGACATTAGGACATCCTAAAAGTGACTTACAGCCAATGAAGTAATCTTGAAGCTATTGCATTGTGGGGAATGCAGATAACAAGTAGATAATCTGTTTTTACTGATGTTGATTTGAGTGATAAATATAGCCAGGAGACCAGGAGAATTCCCTGCTCTTCTTTAAATATTGTCACGGAATATTTACATCCAGCTGAGAGAGTGCACAATACCTCATTTTAACATCTCATCTTAAAGGATGACACCTCTGACAGTGCAGCACTCCCTCCATACTGCATGAGAGTGTCATCTTACATTATATGCTGAGGACCTGAAGTGGGCCTTAAACCTATGACCATTGAATTCAGAGGTGATAATAGTGTCACTGAGCTAAACCTGGACCTAGGAGAAGGAACACTGACTGATTTTCCATCCCTCAACCTAGGAAGGTTGAGGTCAACTGTAGCACCCTTAGTCCCAACCTAATTTAAACCAGGGGCTGAACTTTTCAGAAGAGGCTGGGGCTGAAAGCGGGAGCTGACCCCGCTCTGGCGGGTGGCGGGACTCTGGGGCAGCATTTTGCCGGCGGTGACCAGTTAACAGGGTGCCGCTGGGGCCGCCGTCCAATTGAGGATGGTGGCCCACCCCCCCACCAAGAGCTGCCGGCCCTGTGTGAGGGCAAGCAGCTCAGCAGCCTTAGCAGTGCCATCGCTAGCAGTGGCCACTGCTGAGGCTGCATCATGAAGGAGAAGATGCCACGCCTTTGAAGATGGATGAGTTTTTTTGAGGAAGCCAGGGCCAGACAGGTAGGCTCTGACGATTGGAGGTGGTGAGGTTGTTCCAGTGGCGGTATCTTAGGCGCAGAGGTGGCCATTACCACTAGTGGTGCCTCCGTGGGCCCTGGCGTGCCCAGCAAGGAGGGCAACACCCCCTTGGGAACCTGCTGGGAGGCCACAGGGTTTACTTGGCAGTCTTCCCACGTGGTGGCACCTCCTGACACTGGAAAGATTCCAGCGGGGGCAGGAATTGGCCGTTAATTGGGCAATTAATTGTCTCAATTCGCCACCCAGTGGGCAGCCACACCACTGAGACTCCCCCGACTGGTCATGGTGGTGAGAAGACATTGGGCTCCCCTTCCAATGCCATCCCCCGCCATATTGCCAGCCCTCCTATCTCCCAGACCATCTCCAAAGGGCTGGGAGAATTCAGCCCCAGATAACTTAACGTTGACCAAGACTCCAACTTTGGAGCTTCTTCAACTAACTAGGTCAGCTGAAAATAAACTAGTCCAGCCACTGGGGCTACCGTAATATTTTACATCCAAAGCCACATTGTGCAAGAAACGCAAGGAAATGGTAAATAAGTACCTTGGCTAGTGCCAAAAATGGATGTGAGATTTTTCAGAATTTGTAGATAAATCTCACGCAGTTTTCTCTCTCAATTCAAGAAGCCTTGCTTGACGCAACAGTAAATGGGTAAATTATATGGCTGCCTCTTTCCCTGACTGTTCTATTATCCAGCAGCTGACTTGCCTTCCCATACATGTTTCACTTTTGTTTGTTATTTCTGTACAGGTGAAAGACATTTCAAGTGAAATAAGGGATCCACATACGCAAAAATTACCCCAAGTTGGGCAGAAGGATAAAGGCAAGTTAGACAAAGGACATAGAACAAAGGTAGGTAAATGGAATTAAGATACAGCTGAGCCATGATATAACTAAAATGGAGGAAAATGCTCGAGGGGCTATGGGATCTACTCTTGTTCCTAAGTTCTATATATTACTAAACCTGAAAATAAATCTTAGTTTTAATCTGTGGGCATTGACCTGACATTATGGTATTTCCGTCTTTTGGAAGTGTCAGCGAGCGGATCATGGTGAGTATTCCACTGTTAGCTACAACACGGGGTGTGGGAGGGGGGCAGGGAAGCTGGGTGGCGGGGGTGGGTGGTGGGCAGTGGTGGTGGGGGAGGTGGGGATGTGGCTGGGGAACTGTTATTTTTAATCTTGGGTGTGCCATCCAATACAATGTATGTATAAGGATTCCTGTTATGGAAACCACCTTTTCAAAGTGAATATAAGGTAGGAATACTGGCCTCAAATTGCGACAGTCTGTTCCCCAGACATTACAACTAGTTGTGAGATGAGTGGTAAGGAAGTCAAAAGTCATTTACCAATCAGTAGTAGATACAGTAGCAAGGCAGTAAACTAAAAACTGTGCAATACCACAGCTGCAGATGTACAGTGGTTTTTATGTTGCTCAGGAGATGTGGAATCCACATTACAATGGACGCACTGCACAATACTGGAAGCCTCGTTAATACTGCAGCAAATACTTCTTAAAGCAACTTCTGCAGGACAGGACCACCCACACAGAACTGTTTATCAATGCATTATAATGTCAAGTCCCTGGTAATATTTTGAATTCAGAAATGTTTCTGGTGAGCCAACTAACATTTAGATTCAAATATATTTGGCTGCTTATTGCAGATTTACCCTCTGTGACACTTAGTAGCCCACTCCTCAACATATTTTCTCAACTTCTTTTGAACGAAACACAATAAGACAGAGTCAGACTGCATTATATTGGGCAGCTGCTTCCACTGGCGACGTGCAAGACTGTTGGTGGTCTTAAATTCACTGCTATTACAGAGGTTGCAATTGCAAATTGAAGTTTAAAGACACAGATTTTCCCCAATTATGGGGTGGTGGTGGTGGTGAGGGCTTAGAAGGAGTGTGGGGAGTGCTCAATTAAATCTTTAAAAAATCTTTCTCAAGTATCCCATCCTCACAATCAGTCAATAACAATTTAGCTTAAAAGCCCACTCTAGCTTTGCAGTCAGTCTATCCAGCGACACATATCCAATAAAAACCCACAAAAATATGAAGTAAAAAGAATATTAGACATCCTCAGAACGGTCTCAAAGACCACCAATAACAGTGTGGCTTTTTACAGAAAAACGAGGGGGTAGTGGAAATGAGAAGGCAAATACTGTGCAAAATATGTGTCGTAACTCATAGAATCATCAACAACTGATACACACACACACACACACACACACACACATACAGATAGTCTCAGAGCCAAGTGTGCAGACCAAACAACTCCACTCAAGCTGCTATAGCAGATTCAACTCCTAAGCCCTAATTGATGCAATGGGACGTCAGTTGACAAGAAAATTTTACTGTACAACATTCAACAAGCTTACTAATAAAAGACAAATTTGAACAGACAAGCTTTTATTTTGTTTATTGATGTGAGGAAAGCTGGCAAGCCTGCATTTATTGCACATTTTTGTGTGCCCTGAGAAGATGAAGATGGGTCTTCTTTTTGAACCATTGCAATCCATGTCCTACTGGTTCTCCATAAATGGTATTAGGTAGGGAATTCCAGGTGCTTCATCCAGAGAAAATGAAGGTATGGTGAAATGTATCCAAGTCAGGATTATGTGTAGCTTTGAGGAGATCTTGTGGGGTAATGGTGTCCCCATACCATTACTACTCATAATCTGTAGAGGTCTTGGCGATACTGGTGAACCACATGGTGAGTGGTTGCAGTGCATTCTGTAGATGATATGTACAGCAGCTACTGTGTGCTGATGGAAGAGGGAGTGGATATTGGAACAGCTTCAGTATGATATCCTTGATGTTGCATCGTGCATTGAAAAATGTCTGTCTTTTGTCTTCATATCACCTTTCATTAAGTGGTTTTGTTTTAGACAAGGATGATAAAAGGTGCTGATCCAGAACAGAGCATGACTACCACAAATCTTTTCATTTTTATCAGGACTGCAGTTATGTGTTAGAGGTTTAACTGAAAATGACATAAGCTAAACACAGGAACAAATGTAGATGTCATAGGTTCTGAAACGTAATAAAAAAAAACTTTCATTTATCTCACGCTTTATTATATCCTCAGGACATTCCCAAGTACTTCACAAGCAATGAGTTACTTGTAAGATGTACTGTTATATAGGCAAACACGGCAGCCAATTTGAGCACAGCAAAGTTCCACAAGCAGCAAATGAGATGCATAAAAAAGATAAAAAGAATGTCTTGCATTTTTAAAGCACCTTTCATGACCACAGGATTTCCCAAAGCACTTTACAGTCAATGAAGTACTTTTGAACTGTAGTCACTATTGTAGTGTAGGAATGACAGCAAGCTCCCACAAACAGCAATGTGATAATAACCAGATAATGTGTTTCTGTCATGCTGAGTGACGGATAAATATTGACCAAAGCACTGAGAAGAAATCCCCTGCTCTTTTTCAAAATAGTGTCACAGGATCTTTTACAACCACCTGAAAGGGCAGATGAAGCCTCAGTTTAACATTTCATCTGAAAGAAAACACCTCCAACGGTGCAACACTCCCTCAGTGCTACACTGGAGTGTCAGCCTTGGTTTTTGTGCTGAAAACCTAGAGTGAGGTTTGAACCCCCAACCTTTTGATGCAGAAGTGAGAGCTCTACCAAATAAGCCAAGAATGACTAGACAAGCTGATTGCTTTGGTTGTTTGAGGAAGGAACATTGGACAAGACACTTTCTTCTTTAAGTAGTGATATGGGATCTTTTACATTCACCGGAAGTCAGGTGGGGCTTTGGGTGAATGTCTTTTACAATTGCAGGCACCTCTGAAGATACGGCACTATATCAGTTTCACATTAAAAGACAAGACTAGATTATGGTGCCAATTATATAATCCTGGTGCAGAGACACCAGCACAACAGTGCATCAGACCCCGTGTAAAGAGCGGAATTTGTGATATAATGAATATTTCCTGTAATTTCTTTTTGGAATGTGAAGGCAATTTCTTTAAGCGTGAGGCCATTTTAATTTTTTTTGCTCAGTCACACGCACAGTAATTTAAAGGGTTCGGCTTCTGTGCAGCCTGTGTGGGGAGTCCTGGGTTGCTGTGTGACTACGTGGCTTAAAGGGTACATAGGTTATAACACAAGATTGCTAACTTCCTTTTAAAAATTAAATTTTTAGCTAAAGGGCCATAAAAATTCCCAAACGTGTGCTCAAAATGGGGCTTTCAGCAATCCTGCTGCACTCTGGGAAAACAAGAATAGCTAATGCTTAGAATCATGGGTATTTACATGCCAACACAGTGAGACCACATAGGGCTGGATTTTAAGCCGACCTCAATGTTGAGATCTGTGGTGAGAGGGGCCTGAAAATGGCTCCAGATGAGGCCTGTCACAGACCTCGACAGTAGGGCCTGGCCCGATCCTCCCAGAGGCGGCGAGGCTTCGTGCCAGCCCTCCTGCTACTGGGTGACGGGACCACAATCAGCATATTCAAATTAATAAAATTAATTCGTTTGCATGTACTTACCTTTAATCTTGAGGGCCTGCTGCGATCTTTGGTGCAGTGGCTGGCACTCTCATGCCTTCAGATACCCACCGGGGAAATGAGGAACGACACTGGTGGGGAGGGGGGAGAAGGTAAGTTTGTCAGTACGGGGAGGGGGGACAAGGTCAAATAAATGTAATGGTTGTAGGGGATGGTGGGAAGGGTTGAACCTTAAACTTTTGGGTTTTTGGTGGGGGAAGGTCACATTTAAAAGGTCAGTGTTTTGTGGGGGAAGGGCAAATAGTCATCTTTACTGTTACTGGGGGGTTGGGAAAGGGGCAAAAGGATCGTATTTATTTAATTCTGGTGTATAGTTCTTTAAATATTTCAATATCCCGGCAGGGCTGATTACCCTTTAAAAATGGCATCAGCGCCTGAGCACAGGCAGCTGACGCCATTGCCAGGGATGGACAGCCCGCCCCCTCCACATGATTGGGGGGTCGGGGCTCTCGGCAACTTAAATGAGCTTCAGCACTTGAGATTGCAGCGGCTCTTTGGCGTGCGGCCATTTATTAGGATACATGTTTAAAATTACTCAGGCTAGCATATGGTGAACATCATAGAGAAACAGCCTGAAATGTTAACTCTGTTTTTTTCTCTCCATAGATGCTGCCAGACCTGCTCAGTATTTCCAGCACTTTCTGCTTTTATTTCAGATTTCCAGCATCCGCAATATTTTGCTTTTATTTTATTATTATGATCATATCCCTCATTTGTCATTCAGACAAGCTTACGTTCCAATGAACAGGAATCTTGGCAGATTTTATTCTCTCTTCCTTCATTTCTTCCGGTTTGAAACCACCTCGCCTGCGAGGTTTGTGGATTCCTCCAAGCTTACCAGATACTCTCAGTGGAGGGGTGGAATTCTGGCTCTTACACATTCAATGACCCTCAATGTCTCCTGATCATCACTATTTACAAAACCCATCTGGCTAATTGAATCAGGGAGGCACAACCATTGTCTCTCCATGCAACTGTCTTTCAGAATGTAAATGTGCAGCCATGTTTTCAGCCACTGTTCTGTGGTCTTTTTGAACAAGTTTGTTCAATGTCCAGTAACAGTTCAAAAATAATGTTCCATATGACGAAATTAATGTTTCATTTTGGCAAGTGTGGTTTCCATCCCAGGCTGTAGGCCCTACCAGAGATCCTGCAGCCTTGGAAGGATGGCAGCCCCACTGCCTGAGGTGGGCGCTGATACTGTCGGAGGGGGAACACGAGGCTGCCTTCATTTGAGGCACCCTCGAAAGAGGTATCTACTTCACTTAAATAAATGATGAAATAAATAAAAGAAATTTCTGCCCATCCACTTATGGATGTTGGACAAGCAGTGTGACAAATCAGAGACAGTAGCGGGTTTGTGAGAGCTGGTGGTGAGTTAGGGATGGGTGTCTTCAGTGCATATATGGAATCTGACATTGTGTTTTTGGATGATGTCATTGATGGGTAGCATGTACATGAGAAATAGGAAGAGCAAAAGATAGATCCATGGAGGAATTCAGAGTCATTGATGTCCCTTCCCTCACATTCTCACAAGCAATTACTTTACAAAAGCATCACATGGAGTGGTACAGTTTTTAAAATGCATTATGCATCTGTGAAGCAGTTTAAGATGTTTTACAATGTGAAAGGTACTATATAAATGTAAGTTGTTGTTGTTTATTGCATATACCTGTCATCATACCTGTTCTAGGCTGTTTCATGACACCTAGGTTTCACTGCATGTGATTTGAACAAAATGTAATTTCTGTTTTTTATGTTCTTTTTATAGGGGAAGAAAGCCCATAATATGAAAGTGAGAGCTTCAATGAGGACAACCACCTCCCTGTCCCGAAACTCCAACCTGTCAATCTCTATGAGGAACAGATGAAACAAATCCTGGAGAGAGGATCATGTAGGTGTTAGAAATGGAGAAGTAGGAAGGCATGTGCCAGCTATGGGTTCATTACAAAACATTACTTCTCTTCCTTCTGATCAAATGTGTTGTGCATTTACTGGTAGGAAATCATATTATGAAACCCTCATGTCACTGTTTGTACTAAAGGTTACATGTGGATTCTGCTCATCATGGTCTCCTTTCTTCCTCTTTTTCTCCTCAAGATGACACTGATGAAGAATGCATAATCCTTAGGAATTTAGAGCATGTACCATCACACTCTGTATGAGCCCATGCACAGAGATATTCACCCCAAGGGAAGTAAGACAGTAAGCCAAAGGGGCATGCACTGAGTGACACACAGAGACATTCACCCCAAGGGAAGTTAGACTGTAAGCCAGAGGGGCATGCACTGAGTGGCACACAGAGACATTCACCCCCAGGGAAGTTAGACAGTAAACCAAAGGGGCATGCTCTGAGTGACACACAGAGACATTCACCCCCAGGGAAGTTAGACAGTAAGCCAAAGGGGCATGCTCTGAGTGACACACAGAGACATTCACCCCCAGGGAAGTTAGACAGTAAGCCAAAGGGGCATGCACTGAGTGGCACACAGAGACATTCACCCCCAGGGAAGTTAGACAGTAAACCAAAGGGGCATGCTCTGAGTGACACACAGAGACATTCACCCCCAGGGAAGTTAGACAGTAAGCCAGAGGGGCATGCACTGAGTGACACACAGAGACATTCACTCCAAGGGAAGTTAGACATTAAGCCAGAGGGGCATGCACTGAGTGGCACACAGAGACATTCGCCCCAAGGGAAGTTAGACAGTAAGCCAGAGGGGCATGCACTGAGTGGCACACAGAGACATTCACCCCCAGGGAAGTTAGACAGTAAGCCAGAGGGGCATGCACTGAGTGGCACACAGAGACATTCACCCCCAGGGAAGTTAGACAATAAGCCAGAGGGGCATGCACTGAGTGACACACAGAGAGTTTGTAAGTAGGAGGAGCTGCTGGCAACACAAGGGCTTGGAGGGTTATTTCAGTCCAAGGAAGCTTCAAATGCAGTACAGCAGCCAGACAGGTGACACACAGCTGTCACAGTTGACACAGAGAAAATTATGGTAGTTTTATACAGGGAAGGGGGAGATGTAAACAGGACTATTCATGGCCGGATGTGGAAATCAAAAGTGCACCTCCTATATAGGAATGGCATGAGTGTCCCTCACAGCTGGAAATAACTCAGCATCTTCAAGATGCTGCTTCTCCTCTTGCTGATCTACTTCCCTCTCTTGGAACTCCATAATGAGGCCTTTTTATTCACAATTATACAAACATATGAAAATGACAGGCAGGGAAAGATCCGCTGGAACATCAAGCCTGTCCTGTATACCATGATGGCTGGAGCATCGTGACTAGACATTCTGCACTCCCCTGCCTCTTTCTCCCCTTCCACGCCGCAGCAGCCATGTAATCACCTGGGGGAGGTGGGGGGAGAAAGGGACAGTCAGGGAAAAGCTAATCCAGAAGACTCCTCTCTGATTCCATCCACCCCTCCCCCCCAGGTGACTGAAAGGTCATCAAACTGAAATATTACCTCTGTTTCTTTTATCATAGATGCTGCCCGGCCTGGTGAATGGTTTCCAGCACATTCTGTTTGTATTGTGGAAATGAATCCACTGGGGGACAAAAAGAACATGGAGCTCAACAAGGGCCGGTGGTAAGCAGGATTTGGTACAGCATAGGATGCAGCTGGCAGATTTTTGAATGATTTGAAATGTCTGGAGGGTGGAGAAAGGGAGTCTGGCAAAGAAAGCATTGGAAAACTGAGCTTAGAGAGGACAGTAAGCATTAGAAAACAGTAGGCAATTTGCAAGGGGAAGCATTAAAGAAGCTTTCCTCATTAACTTTGAGGTGAATAGATATCCCATGACAGATCCTGTGCTGGTTACCTGCTGCAAGCATTATGAATTTTCCCTCGAGCAATGCAATTTATTAAAACAAAAATTCTACTGCTCAGTGAAATCAGAAGGGAGAGAGTGTTGCTGCTGTTTTTATCAGAGCGCTGCTGCAGAGGGGAAGTAGGAGTTTCAAACAAGAGCATAGGATCACCGAAATGAGCCCATCTAATTCTGTCGGAACAAAGTTTTGACGTGCTGGCGAAAATGATTTTTTTCATATTTTAGAAGCTCATCATAACTGATATGAAGTTCATTTATGGCCATGTATAACAAAAACCAATCCGTATCATAGGGTTCCCTTCTTGCCTGTTAGTTCATTTTTTTTGTGTTGCTATGTCAGAGTGTGTCCACATGTGTGTGTCCGTGTGTGTGTGTCCGTGTGTGTGCCCGTGTGTGTGTGTGTGTCCATGTGTGTGTGTGTGTGTCTTTCTTGTTTTCTGGAGCTTGGAAGAAATTTAATAGAGGTTTTTAAAATCATGAAGAGCTCTGATAGTGTGAATAGGGAAATACTATTTCTTCTGTTTCAAGTGTCAGTGACAACAGATCATCAATTTAAAATTGTGACTCAAAGTGTAAGGATTGAGATTTGATGGAATTTCTTTTGGCAAAGCATTGTTGGAATACGGAATTAAATGGAATAAATATTTCAAGCAGAAGAAGTGCAGAGCTCGGGGGGGAGAGAGGGACAGTGGGATTAGATTTGAAATACTCTAGCAAAAAGCCGCACAATGACCCCATTGGCCTTCTTTTGTGATGTAAACGTTTACAGTCCTATGGGGTAGAAATTGAACCTTGTCTCCCTGTTTTACAGGGGCAACATGCTCCAATTTCAGGGACCAACATCCTGTGCCTATGAAAACCTGAGAAACATCTGACCCAAAATTGGGTTGGGCTATTTATGGTGGCTGCCGAAAACAGAAACCTTGGAACATAAGAAATAGGAACAGGAGTAGGCCATTTGGCCCCTCAAGCCTGCTCCGCTATTCAATAAGATCATGGCTGATCTGATTGTGGCCTTATCTCCACTTACCTACCTTTCACGCATAAACCTTTACTCCTTTGTCAATCAAAAATCTGTCTCGCTCAGCCTTAAATATTTTCAATGACCCAGCCTCCACTGCTCGCTGGGGAAGAGAATTCCAAACACGAACGATCCTCTGAGAGAAAAAATTCCTCTTCATCTTCCTCTTAAGTGGGAGACCCCTTATTTTGAAACTGCACTCCTAGTTCTAGATTCTCCCATCAGCATCTACTCTGTCAAGCCCCCTTAGAATCTTATACATTTAAATAAGATCACCTCTCAATCTTCTAAACTCCAATGAGTATTGGCCCAACCTAATCAACCTTTCTTTATAAGACAAACCCCTCATCCCAGGAACCTTCTCTGAGCTACTTCCAATGCAAATGTGTCCCTCCTTAAATAAGGTGACCAAAACTGTACATCATACTCTAGCTGCTGTGTCACCAGTGCCCTGTACAGTTGTAGCAAGACTTCCCCTCTTTTATACTCCATCCCTTTTGCAATAAAGGCCAATATTCCAGTTGTCTTCCTAATTACTTGCTGTATCTGCTTGCTAACTTCTTGTGATTCATGTACAAGGACACCCAGGTCCCTCTGTACTGCAGCATTCTGCAGTGCCTCTCTATTTCAATAGTATTCTGCTTTTTCATTCTTCCCGTTAAAGTGGACAACCTCATATTTTCCCACATTGTATTCCATCTGCCAAATTTTTGCCTACTCACTTAACCTATCTATACACCTTTGCAGACTCTAGGCTGAATTTTACGCCACCCCAGCGGGTCGGATGGTGGCGTGAGGGCGGCATAAAATTGAGCAGGAGGCTCCGGGAGGTCTTACCGCCCCACTCATGCCTCCGGCCAACTTTACGGCGGACGGGCAAAGGGGGAAATCGGCCCACCTGCCTGAGGCCAATCAAGGCCCTTAAGTGGCCACTTAACGGCCACTTAAGGACCCTCGCCCGCCTCCATGGGTATTTTACCCAAGGCAAGTGGGCGTGTTGGGTACGTGAAAAGCCGCCCAACAATAGCTGCCAGCCTTTCTGCGCGCCGGGGGTGGGGGGCTGCCATGGCAGTCAGGCACAGGGTGCACAATTGAGGAACACCCCCGCCTCCCAACCCATCCCTGGACCCAAGACTCCCCCCACTGCCCAAATGACTACCTTTGCCTTGCCGCCGTGACCGATTACCCCCCCGGCAAGGCAAGCCCAACTTACCTGAAGTTCTGGCTCCATGGCGTCGGTTGGGCTGCAGTCCCAGCAGTGGCCACCTCTCCTGGTGGCGCTGCTGGGACTAAGAGCTGCCAGCCCGTGATTGGCCGGCAGCTCACTGAGGCGGGACCTCCTCCCTCAAGCGGATGGAAGTTCTGCCTCGGGACAATTAAAGCCTTTTACGTCGGTGGCGAAGTCCCGCCCGCCTACGGTAAAATCCAGCCCTTTGTGTATCCTCCCACAACTTTCTTTCCTATCTATCATTGTATCATCAGCAAATTTGGCTACAATACAGTCAATCATTTCATCCAAATTATTAAGATAGATCGCAAATAGTTGAGGCCCCAGCACTGATCCCTGTGAAACACCAGCAGTTACAGTTTGCCATCCTGAATATGACTCATTTATCGCAACTCTCCTGTTTCCTGTTAGTTAGCCAGTTCTCTATTCATGCTAATATATTACCCACAACACCATGAAGAAATTAACGGGACTAAAAGCTGACAAATCCCCTGGACCTGAAGGCCTACATCCTAGGGTTTTAAAAGGGGTAGCTGCAGAGATAGTGAATGTACTGGTTTTGATCTTTCAGAATTCCTTAGATTCTAGAATGGTCCCCGCAAATTGGAAAGTAGCAAATGCAATGCTGCTGTTCAAGAAAGGAGGGAGAGAGAAAACACGGCAGTTAGCCTGACATTAGTAGAAGGGAAAATGCTAGAATCTATTATTAGGGACGTGGTAACAGGACCCTTAAGTAATCATATTATGATTAGGCAGAGTCAACATGGTTTTATGAAAGGAAATTGTCTAATAAATGTGTTGGAGTTTTTTGAGGGTGTAACCAACAGGGTATGTAAGGGGCAACCAGTAGATGTAGTATATTTGGATTTTCAGAATATATTGAATCAGGTGCCACACAAATGATTAGCGCTCATGGGATTGCGGGTAATATATTCTAATTAGCATGGATTGAGGATTGGTTAATGGACACAAAACAGTGAGTAGGAGTAAATGGGTCATTTTCAGGTTAGCAGGTTGTAACTAGTAGAGTATCACAAACATCAGTGCTTGGGCTTCAGCTATTTACAATGTATATCAGTGACTTAGATGAAGGGACCGAGTGTAACGTATCCAAGTTTGCTGACGATACACAGTTAAGTGGGAAGGTAAGCTGTGAAGCGAATGCAGAGGCTGCAAAGGGATACACCATCCTGACTTGGAAATATATCCTTTACTGTCGCTGGGTCAAAATTCAGGAACTCCCTTCCTAACAGCACTCTGGGTGTACCTACACCCCAAGGACTGCAGCAGTTCAAGGCGGCAACTCACCACCACCTTCTCAAGGGTAATTAGGGAAGGACAATAAATACTGGCTTAGCCAGCGATGCCCACATCCCCTGAATCAATAAACAAATCTTTTAATTTATTGGGCAAGAAGGTGGCAGATGGAGTATTGAAATTATCATCTTTGGTAGGAAGAATAGATTCAAGGGAATTTGGGTGTTATTGTACATATATTACAGAAAGTTAACGTGCAGGTACAGCAAGCAATTAGGAAGATAAATGGTATGTTAGTCTTTACTACAAGAGGGTTGGAATTTTAGAGTAAGGAAGTCTTACTTCAATTATTTAGGGCTTTGGTGAGAGCTCAGCTGGCGTACTGTGTTCAGTTTTGGTCTCCGTACCTAAAAAAAGGATATAATTGACTTAGAGGGGTGCAACAAAGGTTGACGATATTGATTTCTGGGATGAGAGGGTTGTCCTATAGGTCAGATTGAGTAGAATGGGCCTGTAGTTTCCAGACTTTAGAAGAATGAGCGGTGATCTCATTGAAACATTTAAAATTCTTAGAGGGCTTGACAGGATAGATGCCAAGAGACTGTTTCTCCAGGCTGGAGAATTGAGAAGAAATAGGGGTCATAGCCTCAGGATGAGGGGGTCATACATTTAGAATTGAGATACAGAGAAATTTCTTCACTCAGAGGGTTGTGAAACTTTGGAATTCTCTACTCCAGAGGGCTGCAGATGCTCAGTCATTAAACACATTCATGGCTGAAATTGATAGATTTTTGAGCATCAAGGATATGTGGATAGGGTAGCAAAGTGGAATTGAGGTAAAAGTTCAGCATGATCTTATTGAATGATGGAGCAGGTTAAAGGAGCCATATGACCTACTCCTGCTCCTATATTCTTCTGTTCTTAACAGACTTAAGTCACTTACGTATGTAAATGAGGAGCCTACTGCCTATTTTAGGTCCCCTCACAGAAATTGGGCAGCAATGATCAGGGCAGGCACTGGGCTTGCCCTACTCAGGAGTCTTCAGCAGTGGCTTTGACTGAAACAGGAGCACTCCCTGACTCCACAGTCCTGGTGGCATCATTACCCCCACCCCCCCTGCCCCCCCATTCCTGCTGTAACTCCAGATCCTGGGACTTACCTTCAGACCACTGCTTGCAGGGCAAGCAACCCATCATTTGCCCTCTTCACATCCGCCTGTTGCACCTGATGTGTCTGAATTGCTCTCTCTTTTTCCCTGTATATAGAACATAGTCTAAATCCACCAACAGTAGCATAGAACAATCCTGCTACCCTACCATTCGGCCATCACTGTCCCAACAGACTAAAGCAACAGTCAATCATCTACAACAAGTTTAGTAAGAAGACAGAAGCAGGAAGCAGCATGGGAGAAAGATACATTTTATTATTTGGAAATTCAGAAAAAAATACAAATGTGTTCCAAGGTGGCCAGACCTTTTCACTCAGCATCAGGATTCACGATTCAGATTCACGAGAATGGTTCTTTTGATGAGGAGCTTCAGTTATGTGGATAGGTTGGAGAAGCTAAGTCTGTTCTCCTGGGAGAAGAGAAGATTAAGAGGAGATTTGAAAGAGGTGTTCAAAATTGTGAGGGGTCTGGACAGAATAGATAGGGAGAAACTGTTCCCATTGGCGGAAGAATCCAGAACCAGAGGACACCGATTTAAGATGATTGGCAAAAGAAGCAATGGTGACATGAGGAAAAATATTTTTATGCAGCAGGTGGTTAGGATCTGGAATGTTCTGCCTGATAGTATGGTGGAGGTAGATTCAATTGAGACCTTCAAAAGATAATTATCTGAAGCGAAAACATTTGCAGGGCTACATGGAAAAGGCAGAGGAGTGAGACTCAGTGCATTGTTCTTGTAGCGAGCCAGCATGGACCCGACAGGCCGAATGCCCTACTTCGGTGCTGCCACCATTCTATGATGTTGCCCAGGAGGTATGGTGCCCCCTCACAATAAGAGCCATACTGAGACCAGAGCCTCCTGAACACGTTTAAGTCAGCAGATTCAAGTGGTACTGGACTGTCTTCAACCTAATAATTTGATGAAATGCAATGAAAATGATAGTTGCAATGATTAAAAATTGATAATTATAATGTTCTCAAAATTAAATAATTTGTTGCAGGTGATTAAAACCAATGCAGTAATTCAGATGAAAGTTTGCCTACCAGGTGGTGTAGTAGGAGTCCGAGTCCATTTTAACCTCCCCACCTAACAACTAGACGCCAGAGCCATTTAACGCAGTAACACAGAACATGTGTGTAGAAGGTCTGAGCCATGGTGACGATGGTGCTTTCGCCAAACTGATCCTTCAATTAATACAACACATAATTGTCCATTCATCTCATTTCTGTTTGTGACTCCCATGACACATTCTTGGTCAAGAGCAAAGATGTAGAACTTGCTCCTATGCCTCACCCAACCTGACATTATCTGCAGCAATTCTGTTTTAGGCCAGAAGTTCAAAGGAGATCTGACAGTTGTTAGGAAAACCCTATATGCAAAATGGGACATATTAATTTCATCGGTTGGAAATTTACATGAGACTTTTAATGGAAAGAATCTACAAGTTAACTTTAAAAAAAACTAGCAGTCAAGATGGCCACTGCCATTTATATTTGAAATACCAGGAGGTTGGACTGGAAACAAAAAGTCTAATAGAACCTCAGCCAGGACAATGGCTTCCTCAGTGATTGCATTACTTAGACTGTCTTAATAGCACGGCCGTCAAGGCTATTCCCACCCATTGACTTTGAAAGAGCCAACCCCCTCCAAGTGTAAATGGATATCCTGGGACATGTAGCGTCTTGGATTTCATTTGAAGATTTCAGTCAAAAACCTCATTAGAAACAAAGGGGATTGATAGAACCATGTGACTGCCTGTGCATCGCTGAAGAAACTAAAGTTTTGTGACACAGACAGCAGACAGGCAGTAACTGAGGATACAGCAGTGAAGATGGCAGCTGCTCCCTGTGTCCCTCTCTTTCTCTCTCGCTCCCCAGAAAATATCAAGAAAAGAACTGGCTGTGACTGGGGAACCCCCTCCAAGCCTACAGACCACTACAGCCAGCAACTAGGGGAAGAGAATCAACAACCAATTCTGCCTTCAGGATCCCTGAGCAAATCAAACTAACCACAGTGTACTTGGACCAGTGAGGACTTCAAGACTACAGCTTCAGCCAAGAACTACGGAACTTACAGACTGTATTTAATTTCCATTTATTCTGGACTTTAATCCAACCACCAAATCTGTTTCCTTCTGTAATCTGTTTGTGTGTGTGTGATTCTTGTGTGAATGTGTGTGTGAAAGTGTAGCGTATTTTTAAGTCGTGTTAGAGTGTTAATCACACAATCACTGACCAACGCAGGCAAATGGACCGCTGGGTGTAGCACTACCTGGAACTGTACTCTGCCAGTCATGGATGAGTTGGACGTACAGCCAAAAAAATCGGATCTCAGTGATGCCATTGATTCTCTAGCCAGCGGAAAGGTCCCTGGGAAGGATGGCATTACCCCTGAAATAATCAAGAGTGCCAAGCCTGCTATACTTACAGCACTCTATGAACTGCTTTGCCTGTGCTGGAATGAGGGAGCAGTACCACAGGACATGCGCGATGCCAATATCATCACCCTCTATAAAAACAAGGGTGACCGCGGTGACAGCAACAACTACCGTGGAATCTCCCTGCTCAGCATAGTGGGGAAATTCTTCGCTCGAGTCGCTTTAAACAGGCTCGGGAAGCTGGCCGAGCACGTCTACCCTGAGGCACAGTGTGCCTTTCGAGCAGAGTGATCCACCATTGACATGCTGTTCTCCCTTGGCCAGCTACAGGAGAAATGCCGCGAACAACAAATGCCCCTCTACATTGCTTTCATTGATCTCACCAAAACCTTTGACCTCGTCAGTAGACACGGTCTCTTCAGACTACTAGAAAAGATTGGATGTCCACCAAAGCTACTAAGTATCATCACCTCATTCCATGACAAAGGCACAATTCAGCATAGCGGCGCCTCATCAGACCCCTTTCCTATCCTGAGTGGCATGAAACAGGGCTGTGTTCTCGCACCTACAATGTTTGGGATTTTCTTCTCCCTGCTGCTCTCACATGCATTCAAGTCTTCAGAAGAAGGAATTTTCCTCCACACAAGATCAGATGGCAGGTTGCTCAATCTTGCCCGTCTTACAGCGAAGACCAAAGTACGGAAAGTCCTCATCAGGGTACTCCTCTTTGCTGACGATGCTGCATTAACATCTCACACTGAAGAGTGTCTGCAGAGACTCAGTCAGGGTTGCAGCTGCCTGTAATGAATTTGGCCTGACTATCAGCTTCAAGAAAACGAACATCATGGGACAGGACGTCAGAAATGCTCCATCCATCAATATTGGCGACCACGCTCTGGAAGTGGTTCAAGAGTTCACCTACCTAGGCTCAACTATCACCAGTAACCTGTCTCTCGATGCAGAAATCAACAAGCGCATGGGAAAGGCTTCCACTGCTATGTCCAGACTTTGCTCTACGGCAGCGAGGCGCGGACAACGTATGTCAGCCAAGAGCGACGTCTCAATTCATTCCATCTTTGCTGCCTCCGGAGAATCCTTGGCATCAGGTGGCAGGACCGTATCTCCAACACAGAAGTCCTCAAGGCGGCCAACATCCCCAGCATATACACCCTACTGAGCCAGCGGCGCTTGGGATGGCTTGGCCATGTGAGCCGCATGGAAGATGGCAGGATCCCCAAGGACACTTTTTACAGTGAGCTGTTCACTGGTATCGGACCCACCAGCCGTCCATGTCTCCACTTTAAAGATGTCTGCAAACGTGACATGAAGTCCTGTGACATTGACCACAAGTCGTGGCAGTCAGTTTCCAGTGATTCCCAGAGCTGGCGGGCAGCCATAAAGGCGGGGCTAAAGAGTGGCGAGTCGAAGAGACTTAGCAGTTGGCAGGAAAAAAGACAGAAGCGCAAGGGGAGAGCCAACTGTGTAACAGCCCCAACAGCCAATTTTTTTATGCAGCACCTGTGGAAGAGTCAGTCACTCTAGAATTGGCCTTTATAGCCACTCCAGGCGCTGCTTCACAAACCACTGACCACCTCCAGGCGCGTATCCATTGTCTCTCGAGACAAGGAGGCCAAAGAAGAAGAAGAAGAAGAAGAGTGTTAAGTATAATAAACTTACTTCTTTCTTATTTAAACTCTAGAAAACCTGTCTGATTTGTTCTTTTGCAATCACATTAGTGGGAAAAGGGTAACACTCACTGGGGTGGTAAAGACAACCACTGTTTTTAAAAAGGAATAATCCTGTTGCGGTCAAACAAAAGGAAGGGCAAATGGGGAGCTTGAGACCCCCTCCTCACCTGGCCCTAACACAGTGATTAACCTGTATCCAATGTCTATGTTCTGTTCAACTAGGCCTATATTACAATAATATGAAGGCACGTCTCGTGACTCCATGGCCAGATACCTTAACCACATCACAGGAGAGGTGCATCAGGGCACAAGTTATCACAAGAACAGCTGTATAGTGGACATGTAGCATTTTAAGGAGATTCAAATGCCTAAGATTATAAAGAGGCTGGAGAGCAATACAACTCCAAAAAGATCAGTGATGTTCTGCCTACATAGCATGGTAGTACCCTTATTGCCCTTATTAATCAGTCAGAGATGCATGAAGGACATATATGATCAGACAGGTTAAGAGAAAGATTACCCCAGCTGGGACATGTGTCATGCCATCATCTATAAAGTGATTTGCTACAACTAGATAATACAAGTGGTGCACTGTAATGGATAGGAGGGAGGCCAAGTGCGAGTCATAGAAGAGTTTCAACTTGAGCACCAGGATGGCAGGGCTTGATCCAATTTAATATTGGAGAAAATAAAAGGAAAAATGAATGCTCTGATTTATGGGAAATAAGCCAAGGAACCTTTTCATAGCAGAGGTTTAGGTACTTTTTAAACTAAAAAATAAGACTTATTTCAGTCAGCATTAATTATTAAGCATGCAAGTGCAATAAACTTAGCGCTACCACTGAATTTTATCATAAAAAGTAAAAATAACCTCGTGTCTACTTCACAGTTAGTACTGAAGAAAAATAAGTGTTAGTTTCACACAAAAACTCTCACACAAGTGTGAGGTTTCAATTTCAGTGAAAGCTATATTTACATTTGAATTTCCTTCTTCAAACTTCCTCTAAATTTCCCCGCTGCCCTAGCCCTGAACTTGCATCTTTCTCCAGTTTCTCTCCTATTTCCCCTCGTGCCCCCACCGTCCTTGCAAACAATCGCCCTATCACCAACATTCTTTCCTCTCCAAAGCCCTTGAATATGTTGTCACCTCCCACATCCATGCCCATCTTTCCCAGAACTCCATGTTTGAATCCCTCCAATCAGGTTTCCACCCCACCACAGTACTGAAACAGCTCTTATCAAAGTCACAAATGACATCCTATACAACTGTATCAAAGGTTAACTTTCCCTCCTCCTTCTCAACCCATCTGCAGCCTTTGACATGGATGACGACACCTTCCTTCTCCAACGTCTCCCTGCTGTCTTCCAGCTGGGTGGGACTGTTTTCACCTGTTTCCATTCTTATCTATCTGATCATGATAAGAATATCACTTGCAATGGCTAATCATCCTGCTTCCGCACCAGCGTATGGTGAAATTTGAATTCAATTAATAAATCTAGTCTAATGGTGATCATAAAACCAATTTTCAATTGTTGTAAAAACCCATCTGGTTCACTAATGTCCTCTGGGAAGGAAATCTGCCATTCTTACCTGGTCTGGCCTACCTGTGACTCCAGACTCACAGCAGTATGGTTGACTCTTAAATGCCCTCTGAAATGGCCTAGCAGGCCACTCAGTTGTATCTAACCGCTACAAAGTCGATAAGGAATGAACCAGACAGAACACCTGGCATCACTAGGCACTGGAAACAACAATGGCAAACCCAGCCCTGTCAACCCTGCAAAGTCCTCCTTCCTAACATCAGGGAGCTTGTTCCAAAGATGGTAGAGCTGTCCCACAGACTAGTCAAGCACCAAATCATACCTTACAGACAATGTCCCAGACAATGTCATCACCATCTCCGGGTATGTCCTGTTCCACCAGCAGGACAGACCCAGCAGAGGTGGTGGCACAGTAGTATACAGTCGGGAGACAGTTTCCCTGGGAGTCCTCAACAGCGACTCCAGATACCATAAAGTCTCATGGCATCAGGTCAAACATAGGCAAGGAAACCCTCTGCTGATTACCAACACCCCCCCCCCCCCCCCACCCTTGGCTGATGAATCAGTACTCCTCCATGTTGAACACCAATTGGAAGAAGCACTGAGGGTAGCAAGGGCACAGAATGTACTTTTGGAGGGGACCTTCTATGTCCATCACCAAGAGTGGCTCAGTAGCACTACAGCTGGCCAAGTCAAAAGGACATAGCTGCTAGACTGGGTCTGCGGCAGGTGGTAAGGGAACCTACAAGAAGGAAAAACATATTTGACCTCATCCTCACCAATCTACCTGTCACAGGGGCATCTGTCTACGACAGTATTGGTAGGAGTGACCACTGCACAATCCTTGTGGAGACGAAGTCCCGTCTTCACATTGAGGATACCCACTTACGCGTTGTGTGGCACTACCACCGTACTAATGGGATAAATTCAAATCTAGTAATACAAAACTGGGCATCCATGAGGCACTGTGGGCCATCAGGAGCAGCAGAATTGTACTCAACCACAATCTGTAACCTCATGGCCCGGCGTATTCCCCACTCTACCATTACCATCAAGCTGGGCAATCAACCCTGGTTCAATGAAGAGTGCAGGAGGCCATGCCAGGATCAGCACCAGGCTTACCTAAACGTGAGGTGTCAACCTGGTGAAGCTACATCCCAGGACTACTTGTGTGCCAAACAGTGTAAGCAGCATGCAATAGACAGAGCTCAGCGATCCCATAACCAACGGATCATATCTAAGATCTGCAGTCCTACCACATCCAGTCATGAATGGTGGTGGAAAATCAAACAACAAACTGAAAGAGGTGGCTCCACAAATATCCCCATCCTCAATGATGGGGGAGCCCAGCACATCAGTGCAAAAGATAAGGCAGAAGTATTTGCAACAATCTTCAGCCAGAAGTGCTGAGTGGATGATCCATCTCGGCCTCCTCGTGAAGGGCCCAGCATCACAGATGCCAGTCTTTAGGATATTCGATTTACTCCGCGAGATAGCAAGAAAAGACTGAAGGCACTGTATACTGCAAAGGCTATGGGCCCTGACAATATTCCGGCAATAGTATTGAAGACCTGTGCTCCAGAACTTACTGTGCCCTAGCCAAGCTGTTCCAGTACAACTACAACACTGGCATCTACCCTGCAATGTGGAAAATTGTCCATGTATGTCCTGTACTCAAAAAGCAGGACAAATCCGACCTGGCCAATTACTGCTCCATCAGTGCACTCTTGATCATCAGATGGAAGGTGTCATCGACAGTGCTATCAAGCGGCACTTGCTTAGCAATATCCTGCTCAGTGACGCTCAGTTTGGGTTCTGCCAGGGCCACTCAGCTCCTGACCTCATTACAGCCTTGGTTCAAACATGGACAAAAGAGCTAAACTCCAAAGGTGAGGTGAGGGTGAATGCCCTTGACATCAAGGCAGCATTTGACCAAGTATGGCATCAAGGAGTCCTAGTAAAAGTGGAGTCAATGGGAATCAGGGGGAAAACTCTCAGCTGGTTGGAATTGTACCTAGCACAAAGGAAGGTGGTTGTGGTTGTTGGAGATCAATCATCTTAGCTCCAGGACATCAGTGCAGGAGCTCCTCAGGGTAGTGTCCTAGGCCCAACCATCTTCAGCAGCTTCATCAATAATTCAGTTCAAGGGCAATTAGGGATGGGCAATAATTGCTGGCCTAGTCAGCGATGCCCACATCCCACAAATGAATAAAAAAAGTCTGAGATTAAACCAGTCTTTTTGCCACCTTGGCACCATATTTGACCTCAAGATGAGCTACTGACCACATATTCATGCCATCCTAAGACCGCCTATTTCCAACTTCATAACTTCGCATGGTTTCTCCCCTCTGCCAATTCATTTGCTGCTGAAAACGTCTAATGCATTTTATACCTCTGTACTTCACTACCCCAACGCACTCCTTGTTGGTCTCTCACATTCTACTCTCTGTAGACTTGAGATCATCAAAATCTCTGCTGCCCATGTCTTAACTCACACCAAGTCCCATTCGCCTATCACTCCCAGTGCTCGTTGACCTACATTGGCTCCCAGTCAAACAATGTCTTGATTTTAAAATTCTCTTCCTTGGTTTCAGATCCCTTAATGGTTTGGCCCCTCCCTATCTCTGTAATCTCCCCCAGCCCTAAACTCTCCCAGATATCTGCACTCCTCTAATGCTGGGCTTTGAGCATCCCCAATTTTAATTGCTTCACCATTGGTGGCCATGTCTTCAGTTGCCTCAGTTATATGCTCTGCACTTCCTTTCCTACATCTCTCTGCCTCTCTATCTTGCTTTCCTCCTTTAAGACACTCCTTAAAACCTACCTCTTTGATCAAGCTTTTGGCCATCTGATGTAATATCTCCTTATGTGACTTGGTGTCATTTTGTTTTATAACGTTCCTGTGAAGCACTTCAGGATGGTTTATTACGTTAAAGGCGCTATATAAATATAAGATGTTGTTGTTGTTTTCACCTTAAGATGTTCATCTCACTAAGCATTGCAACTGACTTTTCAACAACTTCAAACAGGGCCAGCAAGATCAACTTAAAGATAACAATTGTTGGTATTGGACAACTCCCATGTGTTAGATCTGCATTGCCAAGTCAGCCACACATCTAAGTTGTCAGCTCACATGAAAAATTGAAGCAAGTTTAGCAAGGGCAAGTAGTATACATCACACAAGTTGAGAAGTATGTCTTGCCTGTGTTTTAATCTGAGCTCCCTATTTTGTTGACTGCTAACATGATGGACTGAATTTTAACCTTTTGACCTGCTTGCAGCAGGAGAGGTTGGCAGTACGTCAAGAACCCTGAAGTTTGAGCAGTGGGTTTTACAGCCACATCATTAGCATCCCACTTCTGGGTTTCCAGACCAATTAGAGTGATTGGGCATGATGACGACAGGTACCTGATTGTTGAAGCTTCACTATTTAAAGGGACCCTGCAAGGGTCAGAATGGAAACATTCTGCCAGTGCGAAGACAAAGTCTTATATCTTTGTGTCATTTGCAAATTTAGCTACCCTATATTTGGTCCCTTCATCCAAGTCGTTGTTGTAGATTGTAAATAGTTGAGGCCCCAGCACTGATGACTGTGACACTCCACATCCTGCCAACCTGAAAATTACCCATTTATTCCTACTCTCTTCTTCCTGTAGCTAACCAATCCTCTCCATGCTAATATGTTACCCCTTACACCATGAACTTTTATTTTGTATAGTGTTATGACCAAGTGAGAAAGAAGTCTAGGGTTCCCTCTCAGCCTTCACCTAGTCTTACCGTAACAGGGTTTAAATTTAAACACACTATGTTTATAGATCCCCCTTGGTGAATCCGGTTCACCGCTTTCCAATTATAAGGCAAAGAAATCAGCACAAACAGGCTTCTTAAGTTTAAAGAAGAAAGGTTGAAATTTATTAAACTTAAATTCTAATTCGTTTAACACCTACGGATACATGACGCATCCACGCTAGCATGCATACGCGATACACACAGGCAGATAGAGACAGAAAAGAGCAGAAGAAATAAAGTGGAAAAGTTTGAGGCAATATCTGAAGATGATTTTTGGTTACTGTTCCTCAGGCTCGCTGCAGAGTCCTTGAATGTAGGTAGGTCTTGCTTTTCATTGGGGCCCAGTATTCTTCTTAAACCTTGTTCGATGTAGGAGACTTTTCTCTCTTGGGGTTCATGTGTCTTCAGTGGATTTGGAGTTCCATGAAAAAGAGAGGGAGAGCCAGACAGGAGAGGTTGTGGCGAGCCAGCCAGGAGAGGTCTTTTTCAGTCCAGGAGCAAACAGGCTTTCTCTGAGTTCAAACTGTTTGTGCAATTCAGAAAAACCAGGCTGCCAAGCAGGCTAGTCATGTGGCCAGCTGGTCTGACCATATCTGTTTGTGGATTTGGCCATCCCAGCACTCCTCCTGAGATTTGAGCTCCGTCACCTTCAATGTCTGGTGCTCAAAGTGCAAGTGGGTTAAATTGGATAAGGGAAGTAACCCTTTTATCTCCACAAGCAGTGTCTGTTAATATGCAAATGCCTTTCCAGCCAAGGGCCTGAGATACTGAGGGATAGGATCTATCCCCATCTGGAAGAAAATGGGCTTATCAGTGATAGGCAACATGGTTTGTGCAGGGAAGGTCATGTCTTACCAACTTAATAGAATTCTTTGAGGAAGTGACAAAGTTGATTGATGAGGGAAGGGCTGTAGATGTCGTATACATGGACTTCAGTAAGGCGTTTGATAAGGTTCCCCATGGTAGGCTGATGGAGAAAGTGAAGGCGCATGGGGTCCAAGGTGTACTAGCTAGATGGATAAAGAACTGGCTGGGCAACAGGAGACAGAGAGTAGCAGTGGAAGGGAGTTTCTCAAAATGGAGACGTGTGACCAGTGGTGTTCCACAGGGATCCGTGCTGGGACCACTGTTGTTTGTGATATACATAAATGATTTGGAGGAAAGTATAGGTGGTCTGATTAGCAAGTTTGCAGACGACACTAAGATTGGTGGAGTAGCAGATAGTGAAGGGGACTGTCAGAGAATACAGCAAAATATAGATAGACTGGAGAGTTGGGCAGAGAAATGGCAGATGGAGTTCAATCAGGGCAAATGCGAGGTGATGCATTTTGGAAGATCCAATTCAAGAGTGAACTATACAGTAAATGGAAAAGTCCTGGGGAAAATTGATGTACAGAGAGATTTGGGTGTTCAGGTCCATTGTTCCCTGAAGGTGGCAACACAGGTCAATAGAGTGGTCAAGAAGGCGTCCTGCATGCTTTCCTTCATCGGACGGGGTATTGAGTACAAGAGTTGGCAGGTCATGTTACAGTTGTATAGGACTTTGGTTCGGCCACATTTGGAATACTGCGTGCAGTTCTGGTCGCCACATTACCAAAAGGATGTGGATGCTTTGGAGAGGGTGCAGAGGAGGTTCACCAGGATGTTGCCTGGTATGGAGGGCGCTAGCTATGAAGAGAGGTTGAGTAGATTAGGATTATTTTCATTTGAAAGATGGAGGTTGAGGGGGGACCTGATTGAGGTGTACAAAATCATGAGAGGTATAGACAGGGTGGATAGCAAGAAGCTTTTTCCCAGAGTGGGGGATTCAATTACAAGGGGACACGAGTTCAAAGTGAAAGGGTGAAAAGTTTCGGGGGGATATGCGTGGAAAGTTCTTTACGCAGAGGGTGGTGGGTGCCTGGAATGCATTGCCAGCGGAGGTGGTAGACGCGGGCACGATAGCGTCTTTTAAGATGTATCTAGACAGATACATGAATGGGCAGGAAGTAAAGAGATACAGACCCTTAGAAAATAGGCGACAGGTTTAGATAGAGGATTTGGATCGGTGTCGGCTTGGAGGGCCGAAGGGTCTGTTCCTGTGCTGTAATTTTCTTTGTTCTTTGTTCTTTGTTCTGGTGATTTTTATTTTTAAACAAGTCCTTTTTTCACTTCAGCAACAGTTTTCAAATTAATGTTCATATGACAAAATTAATATGCCTCATTCTTGGCAGGTGGTGGTTGGAGGAGGTTGGTGGTCAGCATGACACCTCACCCAGTGGAATGAATTGCGATTTTCTCAAATCGCATTTCATTAAAAGGGTTGAGGGAAAATATAAGATACAGAAAAAACCATGCATTTCTCTCATTCATTCCCTTTCATTCATAGATCCTAAAACTTATTACAGCCTGTCTTTTCTTAGTGGCAGTGCTGCTTTAATTACCTGCTTTGTGACATCCCAATAAACATGTGGTTTTTGGGGGAGTTCTTTCAGTTTGCACATTCCCATGACTGCCTAGGGTCTTTGTTCCTGCTGAGATCTGCAAAAGGGGGAAGGTATTGGGGGTGGGGGGATTAGATTTAATTAGCCCTAAATTGGAATTTTTTTCCAGGAGAGTCAGTAGTGGGCAGGTCTATCCTGAACTCTCTTTCAGTGAGTTGTATAGAATTTTGGTGAGGCCACAGCTGGAGTACTGTGTGCAATTCTGGTCGCCACATTATAGGAAGGATGTGATTGCACTGGAGGGGGTGCAGTGGCGATTCACCAGGATGTTGCCTGGGATGGAAAATTTAAGCTATGAAGAGAGGTTGGATAGGCTTGGGTTGTTTTCGCTGGAGCAGAGAAGACTGAGGGGTGACCTGATCAAGGTGTACAAGATTATGAGGGGCATGGACAGGGTGGATAGGGAGCAGCTGTTCCCCTTAGTTGAAGGGTCAGTTATGAGGGGACACATGTTTAAGGTGAGGGGCAGGAGGTTTAAGAGGAATTTGAGGAAGAACTTTTTTACCCAGAGGGTGGTGATGGTCTGGAATGCACTACCTGGGAGGTTGGTAGAGGTGGGTTGCCTCACATCCTTTAAAAAGTACCTGGATGAGCACTTGGCACGTCATAACATTCAAGGCTATGGGCCAAGTACTGGCAAATGGAATTAGGTAGACAGGTCAGGTGTTTTAATGCATCAGTGCAGACTCGACGGCCGACGGGCCTCTTCTGCACTGTATTATTCTGTGATTCTGTGATTCAGTGCTTTGCTGAGTCATGCAAAGGCTTTTGACTTCAGGGGATGGGTGGTTCTCTTTTTTTCTGACTGTGGGAGAGGATTCTTTGCTCATCTCCCCTTTGTCCTCTGGGGCATTCCTGCGTGCAGGTATTTGAGCAGAGTCTACTGCACTCCCCTGTGGCACTTCAACTAGGTGAGGCATTGCCCTCATGGTTTCTCTGCCCCCTAAAGGTCTTTCTTTATTTCTGCAGGTTCCTGTAAATGCTGTTAGCAACTCTGGTGGGGTGCTCTAGTGTCTGCATTTACGTAGGAAGGTATGGGGTGTAACTTTTCACATTTTATGGGGTTGGCTGACCAGAAGGTAGGGGTTTTCACCTGGGACTCCTCCTGGACTTCCTTTAACCTGCCCTCTTGGTCGCTTCTTCTCCTTCCCTTTCTAACCTTTTGACAGCCTTGAGCCTGCCTGTCCCCTTTTGTTCTCGGCGGGGGTCCCTTACAGTTCACCAGCCCTCTGCTGCAGGGTCCTCCTAACACTGGTACAGGATAGGGATGCAGCTTTCACTGTAGGTTGGGGTTTCCCCTCAACCTGGCATATGTGGCAACACCTGCAATACTCCACCACATCTTTGTGGAGTTTTGGCCAGTCAAACTGCTGTCTTATGTGGGTTTTGGTCTTTTGTATACCAGCATGGACAGCCACTGTAGTCTCATGGGCCCTTCTTAATATTTCTCTCCGGTACCTCCGCAGCAACACTAACTGGTGAACTACTGCCCACACACACCTTGCTCTCAGATCTGTGAGGAGAATTCCATTTCCTCATCAGTATCTCATTCTTTAAATAGTAGCAATTAGAGACTCCCTCTGCTTCACTTTCAGACTGGGTACCCTGTGCTAACCCTTGCAATACTAGATTGGCTCGCTGAGCCTCAGCTAGAGAAAATCCATTTAATTGATTCCCTGGGTCTCCTAACTTTCCAAAGAAAGTCTCAGACAGAGAGACCTCATGGTCATCTGCCTGCAGTGCCAATGCAGTCTCCTCTGGGGGAGCTGGTTTGATCATGGCCTGACCCACTATACATTCAGGGAAACTCCTGCTACTGCCCTGTCTCTCTGACCTCCTGTGGTCTTTTTTTCACTACTGGGGGGGACTACCACCTTCACCCACATCCAAATCATTACCTAGGAGCAGGTCAACCCCATCCACAGACAAACTAGGGACAATCCCTGCAGTCACTGGCCCCAAGACTAGGTTGCACTCCAGGTGCGCCCGGTGTACAGGTACAGGCAGACACTGCCCTCCAATACCATTCACCACCAATCTGGTGTTCACTGCGCTCTCTGTGGGAAAGGTCAGGCCTTTTCCCAGTAAAAGGGATCTAGTGGCCCCTGCGTCCCTGAGAATTACTATGGGCTTGCTTGCTCCACTTGAGGGGTATGGAGTTACTCTCCCTTCAGACACAAAACCCTGATAACCTTCAAGAATCCTTTAAAATTTTCCTGCACTTGCAGCTGTAAGCATCATGGGTCTCACTCTTACTGCAGTTAAAACCACAGCTTGTTCGGCTGTGCTTTCCATCAGGTTCACTGAGCGGGTGTGCCCTGATTAACCCGACCGGTTTTCCCTTGTGTTTCCAGCAGTCAGCTTTTAAATGCTTTGCTTTATTACAATGGAAGCACACAGGTCTCTGGGTCTCACTGCAGCTCACAGCACCTTCCTAGGGCACCCTGTGTCTCCTGCCTTTCTTTCTCTCCCAGGACTGCTTGGGCTCCGATCACCTACACACCCTTTGTCCTTTCGGATTTGTGGAGGTGATTAGGAAAGGTTTTCCCCTGGGAAACTGACTTATAAATTAAAGCGAACTCATCAGACAGAACGGCCACTTGCCAGGCTGTCTGAACCCGCTGCTCCTCTACATGAGTCTTGATGGAGAGTGGGAGAGAGTGTTTACATTCCTCTAACAGAATTACTTCTCTGAGATACTCCTAGCTGAGCTGTACTTTAAGAGCCCTCAGCCACTGGTCAAAATCCAGCTGCTTACTTCTTTCAAGCTCCAGTAAGCTTGATTAGCCTGCTTCTTGAAGGTTCTAAACTTTTGGCATTAGGCTTCGGATACTAATTCATATGCCCCAAGGATAGCATTTTTGGTCAGTTCATAATTTGATGAACTCTCATCTGGCAACAGGGAATAAACCTCATGGGCTTTTCCGGTTAGCTTGCTTTGTAGTAAAAGAGGCCAAGTCTCAGCTCAGCTTTAGATGCCTTGCCAGTTTCTCAAAACACACAAAAAATACTTCAACATCTTCCTCATTGAATTTTGGGTTTAGTTGAGATACGAACATACTAACATACGAATTAGGAGCAGGAGTAGGCCACTCGACCCCTCGAGCCTGCTCCGCCATTTAATAAGTTCATGGCTGAACTGATTACTCCACATTTTCACCTACCCCCAATAACTTTCCACCCCTTTGCTTATCAAGAATCTATCTACCTCTGCCTTAAAAATATTCAAAGTAACTGTTTCCACCACCTTTTGAGGGAGAGAATTCCAAAGACTCATGACCCTCTGAGAGAAAAAAATTCTCCTCATCTCTGTCTTAAATGGGTGACCTCTAGTTCGAGATTCTCCCACAGGGAAACATCCTTTCCATAGCTACCCTGTCAAGACCCCTCAGGATCTTATATGTTTCAATCAAGTTGCCTCTTACACTTCTAAATTCCTGTCCAATCTTTCCTCGTGTGACAGGCCACCCATTCCAGGTATTAGTCCAGTAAACCTTCTCTGTACTGCCTTTATTTCTCTGTATGCATTTACATCCTTTCTTAGATAAGGAGACCACAACTGTACACAGTACTCCAGATGTGGTCTCACCAATGCTCTGTATAGCTGAAACATAACCTCCCTACTTTTGTATTCAATTCCCCTCGCGATAAACGATAACATTCTATTAGCTTTCCTAATTACGTGCTATACCTGCACACTAACCTTTTGGGATTCATGCACTAGGACACCCAGATCCCTCTGCATCTCAGAGCTCTGCAATCTCTCACCATTTAGATAATATACTTTTTTTTAAATCTTCCTGCCAAAGTGGACAATTTCCCACTTTCCCACATTATACTCTATTTGCCAGGTTCTTTGCCCACTCACTTAACCCTATCTATATCCCTTTTTAGCCTCCTAATGTCCTCTTCACAAGTTACATTCCTACCTATCTTTGTGTCATCAGCAAATTTAGCAACCAGACCTTCGGTCCCTTCATCTAAGTCATTTATATAAATTGTAAAAGGTTGAGGTCCCAGCACAGATCCCTGTGGCACACCACTCATTACATCTTGCCAACCAGAAAATGACACATTTATGCCTACTCTCTGTTTCCTGTTAGCCAACCAATCTTCTGTCCATGGCAATATGTTACCCCCTACACCACGAGCTTTTATTTTCTGCAATAACCTTTGATGTGGCGCCTTATCAAATGCCTTCTGGAAATCTAAGTACAATACATCCACCAGTTCCCCTTTATTAGTTTTAACAATTCTATACCCAGCCCTGAATTATGCTCCTCCATATTGGCTATGCTTTCACTGGGGATACTCTGTCGCTCGCTCCCCACTGCACCCCCCCCCCCACCCCCACCCCCCAGCTAACTGAAGTCATCTCAGCCCTCTTTCTTCACATTCTTTCTGGAAGGTTCTTTCTCTTTCTCTCTCATGTCTCTCTCTTTCTCCTCCCTTGCTTTCACCCTCTCCTGTCTCTCTCTCTCTCTCTCTCTCTTTTTCCTGTCTCTCCCTTTCTCTTTCTCTTTCCCTGTCTTCTAATTCAAGTTTTCTTTGTTCCAAATGTATCTTTGCTGGTAGTACCCTGTCTGGGTCTGCTTCTAACCCTTCTTCTGCTTCTTCAGATTCAAGGAAATAATGGTTGGCCACTTGTCTCAGGAGTTCAGACTTTCTAGCCTTGCCACGAATAGTGATCCCACACTGCTCAGCCATTTTCTCAACTCCTCCATAGACAGTGCTTTTAACTTATCCCAAGTTACTTCAACCGGGTTTGGGGAGCTATTAGCTTCAGTCGCAAACATGTTAATATTCAAGCACACACAACCACAAGCAAACCTGTATTTAAAGGTTGCCGTTTTTTGATTGGGAATAATTTGGCTTCCCACTTCCAATTTCTCTTGTTTTTCTGTGGGTAAAATCCCAGATGGTAGCCCCCAAATTTCTGTTATGACCAAATGAGAAAGGGATCTAAGGTTCCTTCTCAGCCCTCACCTGGTCTTACCGTAACAGCATTAAATTTTAAACACACCGTGTTTTTAGATCCCCCTTGGTGAATCCTTGTTCACTGCTTTCCAATTATAAGGTAAAGAAATCAGCACAAACAGGTTTTCTTAGGTTTAAAGAAGAAAAGTTGAAATTTATTAAACTTAAACTCTAATTTGGTTAACACCTACGATACGGATACACGACATGCCCACGCTAGCATGCATTCACAATACACACATGCAGATAGAGACAGAAAAGAGCAGAAGAAATAAAGTGAAAAAGTTTGAGGCAGTATCTGAAGATGGTTTTTGGTTACTGTTCCTCGAGCTCGCTGCAGAGTCCTTGATTGTAGGTAGGTCTTGCTTTTCATTGGGGCCCAGTATTCTTCTTAAACCTTGTTCGATGCAGGAAACTTTTCTGTCTTGAGTTTCATGTGTCTTCAGTGGATTTGGAGCTCCATGAGAAAGAGAGGGAGAGCCAGACAGGGGAGGTCTTTTTCAGTCCAGGAGCAAACAGTCTTTCTCTGAGTTCAAACTGTACAATTCAGAAAATCCAGGTTGCCAAGCAGGCTAGTCACGTGACCAGCTGGTCTGACCACGTCTGTTTGAGAATTTTTTAAAAATTCATTCATGGGATGTGGGGGTCACTGGCTATGCCAGCATTTATTGCCCATCCCTAATTGCCCTTGAGAAGGTGGTGGTGAGCTACTTTCTTGAACCACTGCAGTCCATGTGAAGTAGGTACACCCACAGGGCTGTTAGGAAGGGAGTTCCAGGATTTTGGCCCAGCGACAGTGAAGGAACGGCGATATAGTTCCAAGTCAGGATGGTGTGTGACTTGGACGGGAACTTGCAGGTGGTGATGTTCCCATCTGCTGCTTTTGTCCTTCAAGCTGATAGAGGTCGCGGGTTTGGAAGGTGCTGTCTAAGGAGCCTTGGTGCGTTGCTGCAGTGCATCTGTAGATGGCCATCCCAGCGGTCATCCCGAAATTTGAGCTCCCTCACCTTCAATGTCCAGTGCTCAAAATCCATTGTGGGTTAAATTGGATAAGAGGAGTAACCCCTTTATCTCCACAAGCACTGTCTGTTAATATGCAAATGTCTTTCTAGACAAGGGCCTGGTGGTTTGTTTTTAAACAAGTCCTTTCTTCACTTCAGCAACAGTTTTCAAAACAATGTTCATATGACAAAATTAATATGCCTCATTCTTGGCAGGTGAGGGTCCTGCATGACAATACACATTGAGGGAGAGATCTTACTAGTACATCTTGCTTGGTGAACTAACACATTCCAACTACTGTGTTATGTGACAGATGACATCATATCCTGTCTGATGACGTATGCAGATTATGGACATACCAATTCAAGGACATACTACAACATTCCCCCTTTTTTCTAAAGTTGAGATTACATACATAATAAATAAACAGATAATAACATGGATGTCATAACACTGTTACACATACAGTAAACACATTACAGAAAACTTTTGCACATTGTGAGTTCACAACCTTAATGAGTTTACAAGTTTCTGAAGCATAAAGGTGGTTTGTTAGTATGACCTGATCTGGTCACAATGAAACTTCTTTGAGATCCCTGACTGTTATCATAGTGGTCCTGATTCGTAGCTGTGTTGCTTTCTTGCACAGCGAGATCATGTTGGTTGTCTTCACTATGATCTTCCACATTACTGTGCTCAGGTCTCATCTTTGAATGGAATCTATTTGCAGTGGGACTGCTGGGTGTTACATACCTGTATATCTCCCTGAGTTGACATCGATTTCTGCGTAATGTTGCTCCATTTGATGTCACTACTTCATACGATCATGGCTCTCGACAGGCTTTTGCAATTTCAGCTGGAAACCACGTTCCCTCTGTCAGTTGTAGACCCCAAACTTTTTTTCCTGTGGTCAAACTTATCAATTCTTTACCTGCATGCCGTTCCTGCATATCCTTTCTTGTTTTCCAGTAACTTGTTTCATACAGCTGTAAACCTGGATAGGTGGTGGCTTGGAAGAATCGTTCAAACTTAACTTGCAAGTATGAGCTCAGTAGGTGAAAGTAAACTTGTACTCAATGGTGTTGTCTTTCAGTGTAAGACTGTATCCCCTTTAAAACTACAGATTGTATCGAACTGCTCTGGTATTTAGATTTCAAGTCAAGGACTGAATCAATGGGTTGTTTTTGATATCTGATATCTCCACTGGAACCTTGTTAATCCCATGAATAGTAACAAGCTTAAGGTTTCTGCAAGTTGGTAGGCCTGCTATTGATGGACCTTGTGTATCAATTAAATAAAAGACCTGTGATGACCATGCCGATTGGTTGTAGCTGCACTTCAGTGTTATCATACCAATGCAGTGAATCAGCAATCCATTTTTTGCAGTTGACTTAGCTATAGCTGATTGTACCATTGCTGTCCAATGTTGCAGGTACATATCCCTCAGTATCCTTAGGGGAAGGATATTGGCACTCGCCCTGGTGTCAATTTTAGCCCTTGCACTCGCCCTGGTGTCAATTTTGGCCCTCAAAGTGTGCTTTTCAATCTTCCTAGGACACACAATATTAATGGTTGAAAATGCTTCCAGTGGTGTGATTACATCTATGGACCTGGTAATGATTATAATGTGCAATGCTTGCTCAATCTCCTTTGTAAGAATTTGGCCATCAACATTTTCCATGCTTTCTGCTGTGTTGATAACTTTGTGTATGCGCTCGCCCCTATGTCTGGCACGCTCTGTGTTGCTGTCATTGTGCTGCATATGTTTTCTACTTGGTTGTGGCTTGCGGTGACTTCTTGCCATAGCTTCTGAATTGGGTTTCTTACATTGGCGTATTCGATGCCCTTTAATACCACATGCCTTACAGTCCTCCTGGTATGCTGGACAGCTTCTTGGTGGATAAAGAAGTCCACATCTTCCACATGGCTTGTTCGATTTCACCATCTTGGCTCCTGTGCCAATAGTTGAAGCCACACATAGTGTTTGCAAACTCTGTCAGCCTGTAAACATACCTTCGTATTTACGCCCATCTTTTACTAAAACTGCAATGTCAAGACCTTTTGGCTTTTCTAGGAGGTCCTTTTGAAAAGTTTCAATGGATGTTGATGCTATTACCAGCTCTGCAATTCTTTCAGATAACTCAGCTTCGGAAAAGTCGCAGTCCCTGTCTTTGTCCCTGCAGTGACTGACAAATTGGTTTCTGCCTATATGACATAAATTTCAACTGATGTATCCTGAAATTGACTTTCACACGTAGTTGGTCTTCTAGTGTGGTCCATATTTTCTTAGGGTCTTTCTGATTGTCTTCCGATAAGCCTGAGGTATTCAGCCTATGAAGCCCTTCAATTCCAATAGCAATCTTAATTTTGACTGCCTGTTTATCTGGTTCTGATACAGTCAAATCAAGGAACTACAGCTCTACTCTTTGCTTGAAAACTTTGAATTCAGAAAGAATATCCACTGCTTTCCAATGCATAACACAAAAATTTTGCCGACACCTTGCTGATGTTCCCGGGATTGTATGTGATTACCTAGGTAGGAAGAAGCTTTCCTGGTTTCAATGTGCTGCAGATCTGGCAGCCTTTAATTGCCATGCACTGGGCTGGATTGTTCTCAGCTCGATGTTGGGTTTTGGGGGGTGAGGGGTGGGGGGTAGTGGGGGCGGAGAATCGGACCGGCAGCGGCCGCCATGGAGCTGGCACCAGGATTGCCAGTGGCCTGATCTTTCTGGCGGAGGCAAGGCTCCATGGCGACACCTCCGCCGCTCTGTGACTGGACCCTACTTTACATATTTAAAATACCTCTCTGCATAAATTTAATTTGCCACAATCTTACCTTCAGTTCCTAATCTTGATCTCGTCATGTGGCACTCGCGCGCTTTCACTTTCCTGTCCAGGAGAAGCTGGTGTCGCCGAGTTGGGGAAGGTATCAACTCTGCATTATTTAGTGTATCGGTGGGGGGGTGGTGGGGGTGGGTGTGGGGGAAAGGGTAAACTCTGCATTATGTTGAACTGTTTGCAGGGCTGGCAGGATTTCAAAAATGGCATACACATGCATGATAATCTTTTGGTGGTTACATACCATCTGAACATTATTGGAGTGGAATCCCTTTTGATTGATGAATATTGCTGGTTAATCTCAGCTGCCTTGATTGCCAGATGTGTGCAATCTGTGACTGCCTATACCTGTGGGATTTCAACCAGAACAGCAAATCTGAGTGCCCTTTCATTCTGACTGGCCTCATTAATATGATGGCATAACTGGCAGCCCTGGCAAACATGGCATCCGTCATCTGGGAGATACACTTGCTTAGCAGATAGTGAGATTCTGCAGATGTTACCAGCAGATCCCTGGAAGGATCCAGAGGTGAAGAAATTCAGGCCTTGGTGACTTTGACTGCCACTGGCATTGCATGCCCATCTGCTCCAATTGGTATGTCTTCTTCTAGGAGGCTGCAAATGTCAGCAATGATCTGACATGAAAGTCTGAGTCTCCTGAGGCACTGGTGCTCAGTCATGTCAAGAAAGCTAATCCTCTAAGGGTATCACCTCCTGTGAGCTGGACCTCCATGTCCATACCCTCTGTCCTATGGAGCGGCTAGTGGCTGAGGAGAAGGTTGCTACTGCTCCTGTTACAGCTGGTGTTGCTGGTGCTGCTCCTCTTGTTCCTCATCGGAGATCCAAGGTCGAGCTGGATAAGCTGCTTCCATGTAGCTGGGAAGGCTGACAGCTGGGAAATGAAGATCAAAGGCAAAAAACTCTTTGGTAGCAGAAATGGCAGCCAAAACCTTGGAAATCACCTCCAAAGCAGCGAAAGCGCATTCTCAAATAAGTCCTGTGAGCAAAAGCCTTTCACTTAGGCAAAGATGCAGCTGTCATTTTTCAGTATTTAAAGAAAACCAATTCGCTGACAATTATATATAGAGTGCAGGGCTAAAGCTACACTCAATTGCCATTTAACACACGTAAATAGCAGACCTACATATGTACAAACGTACGAATTAGGAGCAGGAGTAGGCCACTCGGCCCTTCAAGCCTGCTCTGCCATTCAATAGGTTCATGGCTGAACTGATTACTCCACATTTCCATCTATCCCCGATAACCTTCCACCCTGACCTGCCTGCCCAATGGTGGTTTCCCGCATGCTTACAGAGATGTGGCAGTTAAAATACAACAGAAAGTGCTGGAAATACTCAGCAGGTCAGGCAACATCAGTGGAGAGAGAAACAGAGTTAACTTTTCAGATCTGTGACCTTTCATCAGAACTGAAGGTGGCAGTTAAATGCAGGTGTTGGTGGGTTCCTGCTGGCTTCCTGACACGCAAGCATTTTTTGCTCTTTTATCCTGCTGGACCCACCCACCCTGGCAGGTTTAAACTCCTCCTGATGTTTGAGTCATTGGCTGTCTTCAGTTCTCACCAGTGACCAAGTTGAATCTACTGGTGGGGCGGTTGGAATTTTTAAAATTCATTTTGTTAGTGTCATTGGCCCATCCCTAATTGCCCTAGAGAAGGTGGTGGTTTATGAACCGTTGCAATCTATGTGGTGTACACAGTGCTGAAATGCATTCAGAAATATGAAATAGAAAAGGAAAGAAGTGTAGAGATAAGAAATAGCAAAGGAAAGAAGCCACTTTTGCAGTCCTGATGAAAAGTCACAGACCTGTTTCTCTCTCCATAAATGCTGCCAGACCTGCTGAATATAAACTTGGAGAGTTGCATCTTTTTGAGTAGTTCGGTTGATTTGAGCAAAGCACATGTCAGTCAGATTCAATGTCTCTGCTGGGTCGATGACTTCCAGAGCATGTTGAGCTGCAGCTTCATGTTAGATCTGGAAGATTTCACACTCTGTTGTAGCATCCTCTATTTTCTTCATAGGGAGTGCAGCTCTTGACAGCATGTCAGTGATATACATCTGTTCCCCTTGCTTATGTTACATTCAAATGATATCTCTGTAACCGAAGTAACATTCTTTGCAGATGCTTTGGAGCAGATAGTAGTAGCTTGAGGAAAATGCTTTGAAGTGGCTTGTGGTTGGACTCAACTGTCACTTTGTCTCTTCCAAGTAGGTATTAATGAAAATGTTCACAAGCAAAGACAATGGACAGGCACTCTTTCTCAATCTGAGCGTAGCATCGTTCTGTTTGTGTTAACCCCCTGGATGAAAATGCAACCATTTATTCTTGCTGCATTAGGGTTGCTCCTGTCTCGCTGGTGCCACACTGTAGGGTGACTTCATCATTTACTTCATTGTGTTTCAGCACTGGCATTGCCATCACTGTTGTTTGATTTAAGTGAACGCTGCTTCTAGTTCTATGCCCCAATACCACTGCACAACCATGGCAGTGAGTTAGCATAATGGTTCATACTCTGACAACAAATTGGACAAGATTTTTGCTAAATAGTTGACGAATCCAACAAATTGCTGTACTGCCTTTATATCAGTTGGTCGCCACATTGCTGCTACTGCTCTTACCTTTTTGGGATCTGGGCGAAGACCTTTTGCAGTCAGTACATGACCTATGTTCTTGACTTCGGGCATCTTTAATCGTAATTTTTTTCTTGTTCAGCTTCGGGTTCATCTGGTGAGTTCTGACTAGCAGTCACACAAGATTTTGATCATGGTCAGCAATGGCTTCTTCCATTGTGTCTCTGCATCCATAAACTTGCAGATCATCCACTATAGCTTCCACTCCAGGAAGATCACTAACTATCTCATGCTGTCTGCGTTGATACTCCTCTGGAGTCATGGAAATGCCAAATGGCATGCGCAATCATCTGTATCTCCCATACGCGCCCAGAATGTGGTTAGAAAGCTGCTACTTTCATCCAGCTTCACTTGCCAGTAACCATCCTTTGCAATTAGGGTAGTGAAGATTTTTGCCTTTGCAAGTTGTGGCAAAATTCCTTTGATGGTTGGCATAGGGTAGTGAGATCTCTTCAGAGCTTTACTTAGATCCTTTGGGTCGATGCATACTCTCAGCTTTCCAGGTTGTTTCACAGCTACCATGCTGCTAATCCATTCTGTAGGAATTGTCACTGTCTTGATTACTCCCTTCTTTTCCAGCTCTTCTATCTTGTCTTTCAGGCTGGCCTTGAGGGCGGCTGGAACTTTCCTCAGCAGATGCTGAATTGGTCTTATCCTCTCATCTACTTTGAGGTGATATTCTCCAGGAAGACATCCTAAAACTGTAAACACATCACTGGATCTAGAATCTGTTCCGCGGTCAATGTTTAGTGCACTGCGACACGTTGAAAAACACTTTTTTCACATTGAGGGTTACCAGTCCAATCTTTAGACTTGCTCCGGCTGAGATGAGTGGCTTTTTCTTGACGTCTATGATATTGAACTCCAGATCTTTGTTCTTCTCATTGCAATGGGCTCTCAGAATAATTTCTCCTTTTGGCACTAGTATGGTGCCATTATATAGCCTCAACCTTCCTTTCAAGGGCTTCATTTTTGGATCGCCATTTGTTGAGCCACTTTGCACAGGTCTATGAAGTCATGATGTTGCATGACGCACCGGCGTCTACGTGACACTTTGTGTTGACTTGAAATTCTCCTTCTGCAGTCATCGTTCCAACAGTCACAAACCATTTATCACCTGTCAACCTGACTGACCCATCCTGTTGTATGGTGTATAGTGATTTGTCAGAATCTTCGGCTGATATCTGTCCAGCGGCCATCTTGTTGTGCTTCCTTCTAGCCAAACACTTGTGTGCAAAATTATTCAGTTTCTTGCAGTGAGAACACTGCTTTCCCCACGCTGAACACACCTTCTTTTCCTTTCTGTGATGTACTTCGCAGTATTTGCATCCTGCCCTTTGTCCGTGATCTTTCTGCCCTTTCAGCTGAGAATGTCTTTCAGCATAATGCAAGGCCTGGTCTGTTCTGCCAGGAATATGCTCTAGCTGCTGATTTACAACCTCAGTGCTTCTGCACATGTCAATCGCTTTCCTGAGAGTAAGTTTTTCCTCTCTCAGTAGACGTGCCCTCACTGCAGGATCTCTTATGCCTAATACAATCCTGTCTTTAATTAGATCATCTTTTATTTGTGCAAATTCACAGGATTCTGTGAGCTGTGTTAATGCAGTCACATACTGATCAATGGACTCTTTTTCACCTTGGGCCCTAATATTAAACACATACCGTTCATAAGTTACGTTCCTTTGGGGTTCAAAGCATACCTTCAAGGCTTTCAAAATTTCTGCCTTCCATTTTTTTGTTCTTCAGATTTATGGTGGAATACATTTTGTAACAGTCTCTCCCCAACAGTGATAAAAGTATAGCTACTCATAGCTGCTCTAGTTTGTTAATTAAATCTGTCACAATTTCGTAATTTTGCCATTGTCAGTAGAAAAACTGCCAGTTCTGTTTCATATCACCTTTCATTTTGACCAGCACCAGGAGAGGAGAATTTGCAGCCATTGATTTTTACCCCATGCTTTCAGCTGTGGCCTGATTCTTTGTTCCTTTTTTGGTGCTTCCTATGGCTTTTAGCAGCTTTCAGCAGATCTGAACATTCCTGTGTTCCTCTTTTAGTAGCTGTGCTTCTATACAGCTGTTCAACACTCAATCTCAGCTCCACTTCTGACACTATGTTACGAGCTCACAGGACAACAGTCTTGTTTGTACTGTGTCTTTATTGAACTGAACTTGTCATGGCTGCCTGCAGTGAGTGCCTCATGGTAGAAGACTATGGCAAGCCAGGAGGCACATTAGTACAATATTGCATTTCTATCCCAAAGAGTCTTCACCTAAAAGACACAAAAAAATCCCAAAGATACTTGAAAAACAAGAGGTAAAAGGGAGGGAAGAACTCACAATCACAATCACCAGGGAAAAGGTACTGGGAAAACTATCAGAGCTAAAGGCTGACAAGTCCCCAGGACCTGATGACCTGCATCCTATGGTCTTAAAAGAAATGGCTGCAGAGATAGCATATGCATTAGTTGTAATCTTCCAAAATTCTTGAGATTCTGGAAAGGTCCCAGCGGTTTGGAAAATAGCTAATGTAACACTTCTATTCAAACAAGGAGAGAGACAAAAAGTAGGAAGCTCTAAGCCAGTTAGCATAACATCTGTCATAGGGAAAATGCTGGAATCCATGATTAATGAGGTTGTAGCAGGACATTTAGAAAATTATAATGTGATCAGGCAGAGTCAACATGAAGAAGTAACAAGCAATGTGGATAAAGGGGAACCTGTAGATGTGGTGTACTTGGATTTCCAAATGGCATTCGATAAGGTGCCACATCAAAGGTTACTACTGTCATGCTCGGCCCCCATCTGCCAAGAATGAGGCACATTAATTTTGTCACGAACATTGATTTTAAACTGTTACTGAAGTGAAGAAAGGACTTGGTAAACAGATCAGCTGTGGCTGTAAATGACATTTGTATATTAACAGTGTTTTAAAGGACAAAGCAGCCATTCCCTGACATTCAACCCACAATGGACTTTTGATCACCAGACGGTGAAGGAGGGGGAGCTCACATTCCAGGTTGACTGGCTAATTACACAAATGGACATGGTCAAACCAGCTAGTCACATGACTAACCTGCTGGGCACCCTGAGTTTTTTGAAGTTGTACAAACAGTTTGGGAAAAAAGGCAGAAAGCTGTTTGCTCCTGGACAGAGAAGATCTCTCTCCTGTCTGCTCCCATCTCTTTCTCACAAGCCTCTGAATCCACTGAAGACACATGAACCCCAAGAGAGAAAGGTCTCCTACAGCGAACAAGGTTTAAGAAGAATACTGGGCCCCAACGAAAAGCAAGATCTACTGACAACCAAAGACTCTACAGTGAGCTCGAAGAACTGTAACAACAATTCTTCAGATATTGCCTCAAACCTTTCCACTTCATTTTTCTTCTGCTCTTTTCTGCCTCTATTTGCATGTGTGTATTGCTTATGCATGCTAGTGTGGCATTAACCGAATTAGAGTTTAAGTTTAATAAATTTCAACTTTTCTTCTTTAAACCTAAGAAAGCCTATTTGTGCTGGTTTCTTTGCCTTATAATTGGAAAGCAGTGAACAAGGATGCATCAAGGGGGAGCTAAAAACATGGTGTATTTAAAATTTAACCCTGTTACTGTAGGACCAGGTGAAGGCAGAAAGGGAACCCTGGACACCTTTCTCATGGTCGTAATACTACACAAAATAAGTGTTCATGGTGTAGGGGGTAACATATTAGCATGGATAGAGGATTGGTTAGCTACAGGAAGACGAGAGTAGGAATAAATGGGTCATTTTCAGGTTGGCAGGGTGTGGAGTGTCACAGGCATCAGTGCTGGGGCCTCAACTATTTACAATCTACAACAATGGATGAAGGGATCACATGTATGGTAGCTAAATTTGCAGATGACGCAAAAATAAGTAGGAAGGTCAGTAGTGAAGAGGACCTAAAGAACGTACAAAGGGATATAGATAGGGTAAGCAAGTGGGCAAAAATTTGGCAGATGGAGTATAATGTGGGAAAATGTGAACTTGTCCACTTTGATAGGAAGAACGGAGAAGCAGAATATTATTTAAATGGAGAGAGACTGCAGAATGATGCAGTACAGAAGGATCTGGGTGTCCTTGTGCATAAATCACAAGAAGTTAGTACGCAGGTACAGAAAGTGATTAGGAAGGCAAATGGAATGCTGTTGTTTATTGCAAAGGGAATAGAATATAAAATTAAGGAACACTAAAATAAAAACAAAATACAGTAGATGCTGGAAATCTGAAACAAAAACAGAAAGTGCTGGAAATACTCAGCAGGCCTGGCAGCATTTGTGGAGACAGAAATCCTGGTTTTGTGCTTCAACTACATACCAAAAGTACACATCATGAAATTACAAAGGATTAGCACATGATTTTGTGTCAGGAATTGGAATTGTTTTATCCAGCTCCCCAGCAGCTGTAGGTTCTTACAAGAGGAGTTCCAGTTGAATGTGCTCTGATGGACTCATCCCTCTTTGCAGGGAAGTAATTTCACCTATGCTTGGCATCTTATCAAACTGCCTGAGTGAAGTCAGGAACTCATCATATAGTAAACCAAGAACATTAATTAATGAGAGCTGAGTTAATCTGTGGTATTACCTGATCAGCACATCTTGACTCCAGGATGTAAGCATCCACTACTTTCTTAACTAGTATTGGAGAAAAGGCTCCCAAAAAAACAGCCTCTCAGAGATATAGTCGTCCACGGTTTATGGAAATCCACTAGCAATCTAGAATTCATGAGCTCAAATCCCACCAAAATTGTGAAACTAAATTAATTAAATCAGGTCATTTGTGGGCTAGCACCCAAAAGTGTCCATGAAATCTGTTGGATTGTCATTGACCAAACTGATTCATTACTGTCCTTCAGGCAAGAGAATCTACCACCCCAAACCTGGTCTAGCTTCTATACTACTGTAGTCTTACCCTACGTAATTGACTCTTAATACCCCCAGACTAACTGGCTTTGGAAAATAAATACTGCCAATATTGCCGAAATCCCCAAAACAAACAAAAACATGGCCATTCTTCACGTAGCTGGTTATTCAGTCAGGGATTTCATTACAATCAAGTCTTTACAAATTGCTTCATCGACAGTGCTATCAAGCGGCACTTGCTTAGCAATAACCTGCTCACTGACGCTCAGTTTGGTTTCCACCAGGGCCACTCAGCTCCTGACCTCATTACAGCCTTGGTTCAAGCATGGACTAAAGAGTTGAACTCAAGAGGTGAGGTGAGAGTGACGGCCCTTGACATCAAGGCAACGTTTGACCAAGTATGGCCTCAAGGAGCCCTAGCAAAACTGGAGTTAATGGGAATCAGGGGAAAAACTCTCTGCTGGTTGGAGTTGTACCTAGTGCAAAGTTATGGTTATTGGAGGTCAATCATCTGAGCTCCAGGACATCACGGCAGGAATTTCTCAGGGCAGTGTCCTAGGCCCAACTACCTTCAGCTGTTTCATCAATGACCTTCCTTCCACCACAGGGTCAGAATGGGAATGTTCGCTGATGATTGCACAATGTTCAGCACCATTCATGACTCCTCAGATACTGAAGTAGTCCGTGTAGAACTGCAATAAGACCTGGACAATATCCAGGCTTGGGATGATAAGTGGCAAGTAACATTCATGCCACAGAAGTGTCAGGCAATGACCATTTCAAACAAGAGAGAATCTAACCATCTCTCCTTGACATTCAATGGCATTGCTATTGCTGAATCCCCCATTATCAACATCCTAGGGGCTACCATTGATCAGAAACTGAACTGGAGTAGCCATATAAATACCATGGCTACAAGAGCAGGTCAGAGGCTAGGAGTCATGTGGAAGCAAGTGCCTCACCTCCTGACTCCCCAAAGCCTGTCCACCATCTACAAGGCACAAGTCAGGAGTGTGATGGAATACTCTCTACTTGCCTGGATGGGTGCAGCTCCAACAACACTCAAGAAGCTCGACACCATCCAGGACAAAGCAGCCCACTTGATTGGCACCCCATCCACTAACATTCACTCCCTCCATCACCGATGCACAATGGCAGCAGTGTATACCATCTACAAGATGCACTGCAGCAACGCACCAAGGCTCCTTCGATAGCACCTTCCAAACCCGCGACCTCTACCACCTAGAAGGACCAAGGGCAGCAGATGCATGGGAACACCACCAACTACAAGTTCTCCTCCAAGCCAAACACCATCCTGACTTGGAACTATATCGCCGTTCCTTCACTGTCGCTGGGTCAAAATCCTGGAACTCCCTTCCTAACAGCACTGTGGGTGTACCTACACCACATGGACTGCAGCGATTCAAGAAGGCAGTTGACTACCATATTCTCAAGGGTATTTGGGATCAGCAATAAATGTTGGCCTAGCCAGCGATGCCCACATCCCATGCATGAATAAAAAAAAGCATGGAGATGGGTGATATGGGGATAGGGCGAACAGACTGCTCGACTCCTGGAACAGCGCCAATGGTTTCAATGGAACCAGAGGTTCTGATCAACAAAAGGGCTTAATCCAGAGCTGACTGACCCTGGAGAAATCATTCCTGGCTGAGTACATACTGTTATCCTCAGTGTGATTGGGACATTCATGCAGAATATGTTCTCAGATTGTGAAGGTCAATGAGCTAACCAAGGAGCTGGAATGATAACATACAACTGGATATAGCAAAAATCCAAGGGTGCACATTCCCAAAATTACCTCACTACTTTTTTGTCTAAAACCAGTCAACAGTATGTATATTTGCATGAATACATGCACAAGAAGTACATATCTATTAGGCCCCTCAATCATTTCGTTTTCTCTTGCCATTTTCCCCCTCCCCTGAGAGCATGAACCCCTAGTTTCAGCAGACTGTTTGACCATAATGGCCATCATGTCCTTACCTGATACTCCCACATATGCACTTCCAGCAGAAGTTGTTGGATAGCAAACATGAGTAGGTATCTCGATCAACATTTCCTCCTTTAACCCAGAGCACTGAGCCCAACTGTGGCATCCTAACTGTCTATCCATACCTCATCTTTCCCACTTGGATCAGATAAGTCAGTATAGATCAGGGACCGCCCGCACCCTCCCCCATCAACACGCTGCAAATGAAGGTGCAGTTCTATACCTCACTTCCCCACTCCATTGAGTCCTTGCTTTCAATCAGGCTGCTATAGAGAGCCAATGTGCAGAGGCTGATGTCTTCTTGGGAATAAAGGGGAGCAGCAAAGTCATGGCTGACCACTTGACACCTCTCATGCTTCAACTGATGACAAGCTCATAAATGCTGCAGGAGAATGCATGAATGTAAGGTGACAATAGATGCACCGTTGATGAATATGAAAATGACTCCTATTCATTGTGACATTATTTTCTAACAAAGAAAATTATATGTTCATTTGACTATAATAAAGTGACGGCTCAGTGCCAAATTTATACAAATGATAGTGATCTTTCTAATGTGCTTTGATCTAATACTTTGACCAATTAACATTTAAATGGGTAAATTTAGTGGTAGGATAGCAGCTGCAGGTTTTCTGAATGACTTGCTATGAGAATTATATATTTAAACTAGCATTCATTAACAAAGTAGGAAAACCAGCCAAAAAGATCACTCGCACGTTTACAAATAAAAGCAAAGTACTGAAAATTTTGGAGGTCACACATGAAAATGGAAAAGGCTGAAAACATATAGCTGGTCAGTCAGCCATGGTGGAGAGAATGGAATTTTTGTTCCTTCCATAAATATTTTAGACTAGACCCTACTTCAGAACAAAAAGTGAGAGGGATATACACTTAATAACAAAATCAGATTAAAAAGGAGGGAGAGAGAAAAAAAAAACAAGCACAGAGTAGAATTATCAGTGGAATGATTATAGCAGAATAACCCAGTCAAGCAATAGAAAGAAGCATTAAAAAGGTATGAAGATATTAAAGAAATAAAGAATCTGGGAATTGTTAAGTCAGTGAGCAACTTTCCCAAGGGATAGGTGAGAAAATAGGAAAGTTGAAAAACATAGAAAGGTTGTAGATCAGCTCTGAAATGAAAGCATGATGTTGGTAAAATACGGTATGGCCACCAGCTTCACAAAGAAAAGGACATGAAGAACAGATCAATCACAGTATTGCGATTAGTGTCTATACTAAACTAGATTAAACAAAGTCTGCACATAATTGTCTTTCTAATTTGGGGCCCCAGATAATGGTTTGGGACTAGGTGAACAAACAATGGTTGCATCTCCTATAGTTCCTTGGGAAGATAGCAGGGGAAGATTGGTTGGAAGTTGGTGTGGTGGAAGAGTGAAGCAGGGATTCATGGAGAGAAATGAAGAGAAGTGGGAGAAGGGAAAAGTGTGCTTGGCAGTTCGGTTCTGTTGTAGGTGGCAGAAAAAGCAGAAAATGGTCTGGAAAATGTGGAGGATGGTAGGGAGGACAAGCTGAATGGTGCCATGTTGTAAGTGGAGAAGCATGGGAAATAGAATGACCCCTGTCAGGGTGCCTGTCCATCATTGTGGAGGGCAATCCTTCACTAAGGAGAAAAGTGAACATTTCAGAAGCGCAGAAGGTCAAATGATCAGTGTGATACAACAGGAATGGAAAAACTGGGAGAAAGAAGTGGGATTGTTTCAGGTTGCAAGGTGGATCGAGCTGACCTGCTGCATTTGATCAGCAATTTATAATTGTACCTTCGAAGCTGATCTGCATGTTGTTTGTGAGTTTCACTTATCCTACCTTTCCCTTTGGCAAGACTCTCACTGCTTTGGTAATTCCCTCTCTTTGGGGGCAATTTTAACTTTCTGACATGCGGGAAACCTGGAAGTCAGGGTCACCCCACACGCTGGGGGGGATTTAACTCCACAGCATGCATGTGACGTCAGTGACAGGTTTCCCACCTGGAAGTCAGCCCGATTGACAGGCTTGACCTCCAGTTGGGTGGGGAACTCGGGAGAAGAGGCCACAAGACCAGGTAGGTCTGAGACCCACTCTGGGGGGTGGAGTTCCAATCCCAATGGAGTGCTGATACCCGGAAATGGTGGGGGGTGGGGGGCGCGGGATGGGGTGGTGGTTGGTGTGGGGTGTGGTTGGGAATTGGAGTCCTGAGTCGTCAGAGGTTGTAGGTGGGGGTGGTCAGAGACCTTGTGGGGGCAGGGGAGATTAGAGACTTTGTGGGAGTGAGATCAGAGGCCTTGGGGAGAGATTAGGAAGAGATCGAAAGGGTGGGGGTATGTCCAATAGTGGGGGCTTGGCAAGGCAGTTATGCTGGATCAAGCAGGTAAGTGGAAATGCACAACCTGTGGATCCAGCAATCCTAGCCTTTCTTTAGCTGGCTTGGAAAACCCAGCTAACCAGGGTTAATTTTGAAGTAGTGGATAACAATGAGGCCCGCAACCCCATTATAATATTTGAAGTGCCACCCCACCTCCTGGCAGCATGTTTGTTGCCCGGTGCTCCCTGTCCTGCCTTGGTTAAAACTGGACGTGGGCTGGTTGGGTGGGGGTTGGGGTGCGTGCTTGAGGTGGGAATTCAGAATTTTAACATTTTAGCCTCCCACCTTACCCAAACACACCCCTTTTCGGGGTTAATATTCCCCCTTTGTTCCATTAACATCTTTAACCTATTTCATGTATCTTCCCATTACTTGCCTCGGATTATCTGTCACAGCATCTAACAATAATTCCACTGATATTTCCTTTGTGTTTGTCTATTTTGTTTTTCTCTGCCTTCCTTTCTACTGGTTCTAATAGTATGCTTGTTCACCTCTGATTTCCCATTTGTCTGTTCTCCCCACAGATGCTGACTGATCTGATCTCTATTTTCAGCTTTTGTTCTTCTTGTTTGTAATCAGAAACATTAGTCGCTGATAATTTCACTCTGACCCATTTTTCTGTGGCAAGGCTTCATGAATACACTTGACGGAAAATATTTGAATTCATGCTCGCACAAAATAAGCCCTTGTTACCAAGTTTACAGGCAATGCAAATTTTGCTTGATAAAACCAGACTGTACAAGTTAATTAATGAGACAATTTAGCTGCCCTTTTAACATCATTTGATGCAGCAGAGGCAAAGTTGTATTATATAGTTTTGTATTGAGGCAAAGTCATTTCAGTTTCGCAGGAACACAAATTGTCATGTAATTTGAATGTGCAGACACTTGAAACAAGATTAGGCAGATAGCATGAGATCATCTGCAAGAGACAGTTTGCTATAAATCAGCAACAACCATGTTTAAAGAGGCACAAAAATAGAAAAAGCTGGAAACACACAGCAGTCCAGATAATTCAGTGGAAAGAACGAACAGTTGCGTTTCAGGCTCATAGCCTTCTTCACAATTTATCGTGGAATTTGTTAAGAGGGTCTCACCTGATGCCTTGTGCAATCTCATTGAGTCCACAGTGTGTGCATGTGACATCGCTGACAGGCTCGCCACCTGGAAGTCAGACTGGTTGACAAGCTTGTCTTCCAGTCAGCAATACCATCCGACAATATCTGATCCCATTCCCCTTTCCCTGATTTAATGAATAAAGTTCAAAGATGGAACAAATACCCCCAAATTTGAACTAATACGTTCATGGATCTCAGGCCGCAGCAAATTAGCAACAGAAAGCAGCAGAAAAGGATTTTTCAAATGTGCGGGACTTGAGTAACACAAACTCATCAATCACATCAATAATTTACAGCAGGGCAACATTTGGCAAGAAAGAGCAATACAAAGGAGACACAGAGGAAAAAACAGAATCGAGCAAGAAGACAAGAGGAGACCACCAATTTATATGTTAGGATCTGTCGATATCCCATGGCACACAGTAAGTTGAAGAGGATGGTCTCTCTTTTATCTGCCTCAGTTGTCTTTATGGTGCTTTTCTCGCAGTCATCCACTTTAGCTTCTTTCTCTCTCTCTTTCTGCTCCTCTCCTTAACTTTTATTTCTGCTTCCTTCTGCTGTCTTCTACTTGTTCTCTATCTTAATCTTATTTTCAATGATTTCAAGAGAGTCAATTTGGCCCTCAGCAGCTCCTTACTCAACCAATCCCAGCCCCTCTTCCATCCATCTTTCTCCTATTTGTCCCCTGTTATGATCGAGGTGGGAGGAATGCATTTCTCCATGGGCCACAACATATATTTAAATGTTTTATCCATTTACCGATACAGCCAATTATATACTCTTATTATTTCAGAATAAAATTCACCAACCAGGTTTTTAAAAAATTCATTCATGGGATGTGGGCATCGCTGGCTAGGCCAACATTTATTGCCCATCCCTAATTGCCCTTGAGAAGGTGGTGGTGAGCTGCCTTCTTGAACCGCTGCAGTCGATTTGGGGTAAGTATACCCACAGTGCTGTTAGGAAGGGAGTTCCTGGATTTTGACCCAGCGACAGTGAAGGAACGGCGATATAGTTCCAAGTCAGGATGGTGTGTGACTTGGAGGGGAACTTGCAGGTGGTGGTATTCCCATGCATTTGCCGCCCTTGTCCTTCTAGTTGGTAGAGGTCGCGGGTTTGGAAGGTGCTGTCTAAGGAGCCTTGGTGCATTGCTGCAGTGCATCTTGTAGATGGTACACACTGCTGCCACTGTGCGTTGGTGGTGGAGGGAGTGAACTTTTGTAGATGGGGTGCCAATCAAGCGGGCTGCTTTGTCCTGGATGGTGTCGAGCTTCTTGAGTGTTGTTGGAGCTGCACCCATCCAGGCAAGTAGAGAGTATTCCATCACACTCCTGACTTGTGCCTTGTAGATGGTGGACAGGCTTTGGGGAGTCAGGAGGTGAGTTACTCGCCTCAGGATTCCTCGCCTCTGACCTGCTCTTGTAGCCATGGTATTTATATGGCTACTCCAGTTCAGTTTCTGGTCAATGGTAGCCCCTAGGATGTTGATAGTGGGGGATTCAGCGATGGCAATACCGTTGAATGTCAAGGGGAGATGGTTAGATTCTCTCTTGTTGGAGATGGTCATACCTGGCACTTGTGTGGCACGAATGTTACTTGCCACTTATCAGCCCAAGCCTGGATATTGCCCAGGTCTTGCTGCATTTCTACACGGACTGCTTCAGTATCTGAGGAGTCATGAATGGTGCTGAAAATTGTGCAATCATCAGCGAATATCCCCACTTCTGACCTTATGATTGAAGGTAGGTACTGTGCTGGGACGAGGGAGCAGTACCCCAGGACATGCGCGATGCCAACATCATCACCCTCTATAAAAACAAAGGTGACCGCGGTGACTGCAACAACTACCGTGGAATCTCCCTGCTCAGCATAGTGGGGAAAGTCTTTGCTCGAGTCGCTCTGAACAGGCTCCAGAAGCTGGCCGAGCGCGTCTACCCTGAGGCACAGTGTGGCTTTCGTGCAGAGACATGCTGTTCTCCCTTCGTCAGATACAGGAGAAATGCCGTGAACAACAGATGCCCCTCTACATTGCTTTCATTGATCTCACCAAAGCCTTTGACCTCGTCAGCAGACGTGGTCTCTTCAGACTACTAGAAAAGATCGGATGTCCACCAAAGCTACTAAGTATCATCACCTCATTCCATGACAATATGAAAGGCACAATTCAACATGGTGGCTCCTCATCAGAGCCCTTTCCTATCCTGAGTGGTGTGAAACAGGGCTGTGTTCTCGCACCCACACTTTTTGGGATTTTCTTCTCCCTGCTGCTTTCACATGCGTTCAAATCCTCTGAAGAAGGAATTTTCCTCCACACAAGATCAGGGGGCAGGTTGTTCAACCTTGCCCGTCTAAGAGCGAAGTCCAAAGTACGGAAAGTCCTCATCAGAGAACTCCTCTTTGCTGACGATGCTGCTTTAACATCTCACACTGAAGAATGCCTGCAGAGTCTCATCGACAGGTTTGCGTCTGCCTGCAATGAATTTGGCCTAACCATCAGCCTCAAGAAAACGAACATCATGGGGCAGGACGTCAGAAATGCTCCATCCATCAATATTGGCGACCACGCTCTGGAAGTGGTTCAAGAGTTCACCTACCTAGGCTCAACTATCACCAGTAACCTGTCTCTAGATGCAGAAATCAACAAGCGCATGGGTAAGGCTTCCACTGCTATGTCCAGACTGGCCAAGAGAGTGTGGGAAAATGGCACACTGACACGGAACACAAAAGTCCGAGTGTATCAGGCCTGTGTCCTCAGTACCTTGCTCTACGGCAGCGAGGCCTGGACAACGTATGCCAGCCAAGAGCGACGTCTCAATTCATTCCATCTTCGCTGCCTTCGGAGAATACTTGGCATCAGGTGGCAGGACTATATCTCCAACACAGAAGTCCTTGAAGCGGCCAACATCCCCAGCTTATACACACTACTGAGTCAGCGGCGCTTGAGATGGCTTGGCCATGTGAGCCGCATGGAAGATGGCAGGATCCCCAAAGACACATTGTACAGTGAGCTCGCCACTGGTATCAGACCCACCGGCCGTCCATGTCTCCGTTATAAAGACGTCTGCAAACGCGACATGAAATCGTGTGACATTGATCACAAGTCGTGGGAGTCAGTTGCCAGCATTCGCCAGAGCTGGCGGGCAGCCATAAAGACAGGGCTAAATTGTGGCGAGTCGAAGAGACTTAGTAGTTGGCAGGAAAAAAGACAGAGGCGTAAGGGGAGAGCCAACTGTGCAACAGCCCCAACAAACAAATTTCTTTGCAGCACCTGTGGAAGAGCCTGTCACTCCAGAATTGGCCTTTATAGCCACTCCAGGCGCTGCTTCACAAACCACTGACCACCTCCAGGCGCGTATCCATTGTCTCTCGAGATAAGGAGGCCCAAAAGAATTGATGAAGCAGCTGAAGATGGTTGGGCCTAGGACACTACCCTGAGGAACTCCTGCAGTGATGTGGTGGAGCTCAGATGATTGACCTCCAACAACCACAGCCATCTTCCTTTGCGCTAGGTATGACTCCAACCAGCAGAGAGTTTTCCCCCTGATTCCCATTGACCTCAGTTTTGCTAGGGCTCCTTGAGGCCATACTCGGTCAAATACTGCCTTGATATCAAGGGCAGTCACTCTCACCTCACCTCATGAGTTCAGCTCTTTTGTCCATGTTTGAACCAGGGCTGTAATGAGGTCAGGAGCTGAGTGGCCCTGGCGGAACCCAAACTGAGCATCACTGAGCAGGTTCTTGCTAAGCAAGTGCCGCTTGATAGCACTGTTGATGACACCTTACATCACCTTACTGATGATTGAGAGTAGGCTGTTGGGGCGGTCATTGGCTGGTTGGACTTGTCCTGCTTTTTGTATACAGGACATACCTGGGCAATTTTCCACATAGCAGGGTAGATGCCATTGTTGTATAGTACTGGAACAGCTTGGCTAGGGGTGCGGCAAGTTCTGGAGCATAGGTCTTCTGTACTATTGCGGGAATATTGTCAGGACCCATGGCTTTTGCAGTATCCAGTGCCTTCAGCCGTTTCTTGATATCACGTGGAGTGAATCGAATTGGCTGAAGTCTGGCATCTGTGATGCTGGGGACTTCAGGAGGAGGCCGAGATGGATCATCAACTCGGCACTTCTGGCTGAAGATTGTTGCAAATGCTTCAGCCTTATCTTTCGCACTGATGTTCTGGGCTCCCCCATCATTGAGGATGGGGATATTTGTGGAACCACCTCCTCCAGTTAGTTGTTTAATTGTTCACGGCTGGATGTGGCAGGACTGCAGAGCTTAGATCTGATCCGTTGCTTATGGGATCGCTTAGCTCTGTCTATCGCATGCTGCTTACGGAGTTTGGCATACAGATAGTCCTGTGTTGTAGCTTCACCAGGTTGACACCTCATTTTGAGGTATGCCTGGTGCTGCTCCTGGCATGCCCTCCTGCACTCTTCATTGAACCAGGGTTGGTCTCCTGGCTTGATGGTAATGGTAGAGTGGGGGATATGCCGGGCCATGAGGTTACAGATTGTGGTTGAGTACAATTCTGCTGCTGCTGATGGCCCACAGCGCCTCATGGATGCCCAGTTTTGCATTGTTAGATCTGTTTGAAATCTATCCCATTTAGCATGGTGGTAGTGCCACACAGCACGATGGACGGTATCCTCAATGTGAAGGCGGGACTTCGTCTCCACAAGGAATTTGCGGTGGTCACTCCTACCAATACTGTCATGGACAGATGCATCTGCGGCAGGCAGATTGGTGAGGACGAGGTCAAGTATGTTTTTCCCTCGTGTTGGTTCCCTCACCACGTGCCGCAGATCCAGTCTAGCAGCGATGTCCTTTAGGACTTGGTCAGCAGTGGTGCTACCAAGCTACTCTTGGTGATGGACATTGAAGTCCCCCACCCAGAGTTCATTTTGTGCCCTTGCCACCCTCAGTGCTTCCTCCAAGTGGTGTTCAACATGGAGGAGTACTGAGTCATCAGCTGAGGGAGGGCAGTAGGTGGTAATCAGTAGGAGGTTACCTTGCCCATGTTTGACCTGATGCCATGAGACTTCATGAGGTTCGGAGTCGATGTTGAGGACTCCCAGGGCAACTCCCTCCCGACTGTATACCACTGTGCCACCACCTCTGCTGGGTCTGTCCTGCCAGTGGGACAGGACATACCCGGGGATGGTGATGGCAGTGTCTGGGACATTGTCTGTAAGGTATGATTCCGTGAGTATGACTATGTCAGGCTGTTGCTTGACTAGTCTGTGGGACAGCTCTCCCAACTTTGGCACGTCCCCAGATATTAGTAAGGAGGACTTTGCAGGGTCGACAGGGCTGGGTTTGCTGTTGTCGTTTCCGGTGCCTAGGTCGATGCCGGGTGGTCCGTCTGGTTTCATTCCTTTTTATTGACTTTGTAGCAGTTAGGTACAACTGAGTGGCTTACTAGGCCATTTCAGAGGGCATGTAAGAGTTAACCACATTGCTGTGGGTCTGGAGTCACATGTAGGCCAGACCAGGTAAGGACAGCAGCTTTCCTTCCCTGATTTCCTTCACATTAGTGAACCAGATGTGTTTTTACAACAATCGACAATGGTTTCATGGCCATCATTTGACTAGCTTTTAATTCCAGATTTATTAATTAAATTCAAATTCCACCTTCTGCTGTGGTGGGATTCGAACCCATGTTCCCAGAGAAATACCCTGGGTCTCTGGGTTATTTGTCCAGTGATAATACCACTACGCCACTCCCTACCCTTTCTCTCACTACGCCACTGCCTACCCTTACTTTCTTTAATAAACAACAAAATTATTAATTTATTATAAAACAAGATTTATTCAGTAAAGATGCAAAGCATTAACACATTGTCATGCAGGTCCCCACCTGTCAAGAATGAGGCACATATACTTCACCACAAGGAAATTAAATTTTAAAATTGGTGCTGGGCAGAAAAGAAGGCCTATTACAAGTAGTTGCCAAGCCCCTGATTGGAAAGACATTTTTTTCATATTAGCAGTGTTGCAACAAAGGAACCAGTCCCCGCCCCAATACACAGAAGAGACCTGGTCAAACCAGTCGATCATGTGACCACCTGCAGGCCAACTAGGGGAGTTTTAAATTGGAGAAACAGTGTTGGAACTCAGAAAGCTGTTTGCTCCTTCTCCTGTCTGCTCTTATCGCCTTTTCATGGAACTGAAGACCCATTGAAGACACATGAACCCCAAGAGAGAAAAGTCTCCTACAGTGAACGAGGTTTAAGAAGATTACTGGGCCCTAACAAAAAGCAAGATCTACCTACAAGCGAGGACTATAGTGAGCTCGAAGCACAGTAACAAAAACCCCTCTTCAGAGATTGCCTCAAACCTCTCTACTAATTTTCTTCTCTTTTCTATCTCCATTTGCATGTGCATATCGCGCATGCATGCTAGCGTGGGGCGCGGCGGATATCCATAGGCGTTAACCAAATTAGAGTTTAAGTTTTAATAAATTTCACTTTTCTTCTTTAAACCTAAGAAAGCCTGTTTGTGCTCATTTCTTTGTCTTATAATTGGAAAGTGGTGAACAAGGATTCACCAAGGGGGAGCCCAATACATGGTGTATTTAAAAATTAAATCCTGTTACAGGAAGACCAGGTGAAGGCTTAAAGGGACCCCTCAACACCTTTGTCACCTGGTCATAACAACACAAATTGAAATATGAAATTTCCCTTAAATGAGCCCAACACACACATGCACACACTGGTTAATGAAAGCATAAAGAAGTTTTCTCTGCAGAGATCTCTTTACAAAAAAGACCAAAAAATACTCTGGCCAAATACTTGTCAATTTTTGAAGGAAAAGGAGATATATGGAATGATATCAGTTGTCCTTTTATTTTGGCGTTGCAAATATGCATAAACGACTGTCACTGGGATCTTTTTGGAGCAGTTCTCTTCAGGTGACATTAAGGATTAGTCTGGCAGGCTTTCCAGGAGAAATGTGGCGTCAGAGGTTTCAGCTCACAATGGATTCTCAGTGGAGAAAGGATGAACTGGTGTCTTCTCTCTTAGCAGGCTGACCCCCAACTGACTCAAAACAATATCCAAAACAAAACCAACTCTTGACCACCATAAATCTTGACATGCCACTTCTCTGTAAACAACTCCCCCCAGTCAACAAGGCTCTTGCTGTTTACTTAGCTGAAGACACGTGACTTCCAGTAAGTGTATTTCTAAACCAAGTCTCAAAGTCCTTCCAGTAACCTTTTTATTAAAAAAACAAAGTCCAGCATCTATGTAATCTCTTCAGTTCTCCAAAGGAATCCATTTCACAATTAAAACACGAGTCCTCAGAAAATATAAAAAAGGAAGTACTTTCGTAACACCCCTTCCTACTACCTATCTTCCCCTCACCAGTTCTACCTCTTATGCTTTGAGTTACCTGCTCACATGCTGTATCCTTCTTTTCACCTTGCTCCACAGTCACAGCCAATTATCACAGAATCATAGATGATACAACACAAAAGGAGACCATTCATCCCATCACGCCTATGCTGGCTCTTTGAAAGAGCTTTCCACCTAGTTCTACTGTCCTGCTCTTTCCCCATAGCCCTGCAAATGTTTCCACTTTGAGTATTTCTCTACTTCCCTTTTAAAAGTTACTATTGGATCTGCTTCCGTCATCCGTTCAGGCAGCGCATTCCAGATCATGACAACTCACTGTGCAATTGTTTTTTCTCATGTTGCTCTTGTTCTTTTGCCAATTAAATTTGGGTCCTCTGGTTACCGACCCTACAACCACTGGAGCCAGTTTCTCTTTATTTACTTAATCAAAACTCTTCATGATTTTAAACACCTCCATGAAATCTCCCATTAAATTTCTCTGCTATAAGGAGAACAATCCCACTTTTCTAGTCTCTCTCCATGTGAGGGTAGAAGCCAAGGCTGACAAAAGGAAGTATTGGTTTATAGGCAAGAAGAGAGCACGGGCATAGATTTTATTAAGATATAGGCTTATCTCATCAGCCCCAGAGTTTACTTCGAGTGAGAGTTCAGGTGACTGACTTACTCAGGAGACTCTGCTCAGGAAACCTAGAACCAGTTGCTCAGGAGTGATATAGGAACATCCTTCCCTTATATTTTGCTCTCCTAATCTGGGTTCCCTTTCACCCCAGACAGCCTTCACAACACAAAGTTAGTGCCACAAAGTTGGTGCTCCTACATTTGCTGTGTTGGAAGCCTCTTTCATCTGAAGATGCTGGTCATTTTTTAAAGATGTGCTTAAAATGTAAAAGTTTTGTTACTTAGATCAGTGCTGTGCATGCTGAGGCTTCAGAGCCACCAGCAACCATTGAGGCCCAACCATTGGACTTAAAGTTCAAGCAACATTGTCCTGTCAGTTCTTACAGTTCTTGTTCACTGATTTGGCTTAGTTGAATTTTATGGGTTTGGAGGTTTAAGAACAGCTGATTTTAGTGCTGCTGTCTCACTGATGGATTAGTCAGTTAAGTCAGAACACGGATATCTTTTAGTATGAGTAACTTGAGATCTATGCATATTCAGGACAATATGGAAACAAACTGTACAGTTGCCTCCCCCCCCACAACCTCCTTCTCTAATCGCTTCATTATCATTGCACTTGAGTTGATAATTGATATTCATCTTGACACAGGTCTTTTGTTGTTCCAAAGTCCAGTTCATATAAAATCTGAAAGAAAATCTCTAATTTTGAGCTCCCCCAACCCTGTGCCCAACAATAATAGCATGTGCTGGGGATTAACAGGCATGTTTCAGGCAGTGTGTGAGGCCTTGCCCTAAGCAGGTGATGAGCTCACTAATGGCATCACTCAGATCCTAGCCAACAGCAGTGAGGTTGGCACTGACCAGGGAAACGCGGTGCCAAGGAGCACCAGGCCTGGGGGTGGGCTGGAAAAGTGAATCCATTTTATCTTTTAAAAGATTTCCCTGAAGACCAAGAAGTGCAGGATTACTCTTGATTTTAATGATCTGAATAGGCACTGTCTTCATAAGAAAGTGTGCACAAACCTCACTTGTTTGGAGAGCGCAAAAGAGCTGTCTGCCAATTTATTGTTGCAGCAAAGACACCTGAGGGTGACAAAGTGACTAGATTTACATCATCAACCTTGTGCTTGTCTGTAAACAAGTGAAAGGAAACTCGGTATACACCATTCCAGAACAAAAAACTGACCTCTTATTGCTCGGCACGGGTCTGGGGCATGGTTTAGCTGTGATGTTTAGATGATCGAGGCAACGGAATCTCACCTTCAGCAACCCAATGCCCATCTCGATGAGTGCACGATTGGAGCTGTGGCAAGTGTTGTAACTCTCCTCTGCTGCATTGCGAGGGTTCCTGTCAATAGCCATGTCTTCAATGGGCAACTCTTGTCTCCAAGAATCCATCCCTGAAGGCTAGTGCATGGTTTGAAAAGCTGTGGCACCTGGGACTGTCGGAGTACGTAGGTGTCGTGGCTGCTTCCCAGGAAGCAGACACACACCTGCAGGAAAAGGTTTCGGTGGTTGCAGACCAGTTGAATATTGCCGGAATGAAAGCCCTTCCTGTTGATGAAGGTGACTCACTGGTCCGTTGGACCCTTGATGGCCACATGCCTACAGTCTGTCACACCTATTACCCTGACTTTTTAAAAATTCTTCCATGGGCTGTGGGTGTCGCCGGCAAGGCCGGCATTTGTTGCCCATCCCTAATTGCCCTTGAGAAGGTTGTGGTGAGCGGCCTTCTTGAACCACTGCAGTCCATCTGGTGTGGGTACACTAACAGTGCTGTTAGAAAGGCAGTTCCAGGATTTTGATCCCAGCGACAGTGAATAAATGGCGATATAATTCCAAGTCAGGATGGTGTTTGGCTTGGAGGGGAACTTGCAGGTGGTGGTGTTCCCATGTGTCTCGTACCCTTGTCTTTCTAGGTGGTAGAGGGTTTGGAAGGTGCTGTCAAAGGACACGGGCTGCTTCAGTATCTGAGGAGTCGCGAACGGTATTGAACTACGTGCAATCATCAGCAACATCCCCGCTTCTGAACTTTTGATGGTGGGAAGATCATTGATGAAGCAGCTGAAGATGGTTGGACCTAGGACACTACCCTGAGGAACTCCTGCAGTGATGTCCTGGGACTGAGATGGTTGACTTCCAACAACCACAAACATCTTCCTTTGTGCTAGGTATGACTCCAACCCCCTAATTCCCATTGACTCCAGGTTTGCTAGGGCTCCTTGATGCCATACTCGGTCAAATGCTGCCTTGGTGTCAAGAGCAGTCACTCTCACCTCACCTCTTGAGTTCAGCTCTTTTGTCCATGTTTGGACCAAGGCTATAATGAGGTCAGGAGCTGAGCGGCCTGGCAGAGCCCAAACGTCAGTGAGCAGGTTATTGCTGTGTAAGTGCTGCTTGATGGCATTGTCAATGACACCGTCCATCACTTTGCTGATGATCAAAAGAAAACTGATGGGCTTGTAATTAGGCTGATGTGTCCTGATTTCTGTGGGCAGGTCATACCTGGGCAATTTTTCACATTGTTGAGTAGATGCCAATGTTGCGGGGTCAGTCCGGTAGCGCACATAGTCGCTAGCCCTCTTGAACAGGACATTGGTCACCTCCCTGATGTTTTCAGCGGATCCTTCGAATGATCCATACACATAAAAGTTTAATGCCACTGTGATCTTCAGGGCCACTGGCCTAGGGTGACCACCAAATCCCATAAGTCACAAATTGTCCTGCAGCAGAGTGCATAAGTCAGTGATGGCCTCCCTGGAGAGAGACAATACTGCTCGGACATTTGGAGGTAGCTGATTTGAGTCTGGTACACTCTTGCTGCAGGTGGGCCCTTCTTGGCATGGCCGGCTACTGCTGCTTTTGTCATGAAGCTTCACGGGCAGGTGCAGCTGCCTCTTGGCCCTCCCTCCGTCGGAGGCACCACATCACACTCCGGGGGTCCAAAAAGACAGGCTGTATGAGACCCATGCTAGGTGATAAGTAGGCTTCCAAAGCACTGTCGCTACAGAGACAACCCTGTCTTGGCAGCTTTCCCTTTGCTACTTCTCTCGGCAGACTCGCTGATGGCCCTCAGTGCCCACCCTTGCCAATAGCTGACCCTCTCACCCAGCAGTCTGGGCACCCAACATTCTCACCCAACAGCTTGGCACCTGATACAGCCAGCCAAAGCCAGGCACCCCACTTGGAGACCACCCAAGACCCTGCTCAACTGGTAATCCCGCCCAAGATCAAGCCCCCCTTTGCAGACCACCCAAAAGCAAGCCCCCACCCTTACACAGCGCACAGCACAGTTGGCAGTCAATGGTCTCTGCTCCCCCCGCTTCCCTTATGCAATGCTGGTCATGACTGCCTACCTATTGTGGCACTGAATTTCAAAATGAATGGACTGATTCATTTGTATTCATCCCAAACTCGGCTAGCTTCCCTGTGTGTCTCATTTGCATTGAGAAATTCGCCAACAACAAAAAATCAAATCTTGATGGGCATTTTACTAAAAAGCACACTATCTTTGCCGAAAAGTATCCAGTTGGAAATGCCCGTAAGAAAACAGAACAAGGCAGAGAAACCTAGGACCACGTTCACTTTCTTTCTTTCTTTGGCCTCCTTGTCTCAAGAGACAATGGGTAAGCGCCTGGAAGTGGTCAGTGGTTTGTGAAGCAGCGCCTAGAGTGGCTATAAAGGCTAATTCTAGAGTGACAGACTCTTCCACAGGCGCTGCAGATAAAGTTAGTTGTCAGGGCTGTTACACAGTTGGCTCTCTCCTTGAACTTCTGTCTTTTTTCCTGTGAACAGCTAAGTCTCTTCGACTCGCCACTCTTTAGCCCCGCCTTTATGGCTGTCCGCCAGCTCTGGCGATCACTAGCAACTGACTCCCATGACTTGTGATCAATGTCACAGGACTTCATGTCGCGTTTGCAGACTTCTTTAAAGCAGAGACATGGACAGCCGATGGGTCTGATACCAGTGATGAGTTCGCTGTACAATGTGTCCTTGGGGGTCCTGCCATCTTCCATGCGGCTCACATGGCCAAGCCATCTCAAGCACCGCTGGCTCAGTAGGGTGGATGTTGGTCGCCTCGAGGACTTCTGCATTGGAGATACGGTTCTGCCACCTGATGCCAAGGATTCTCCAGAGGCAGCGAAGATGGAATGAATTGAGAGGTCGCTCTTGGCTGACATACGTTGTCCAGGCCTCGCTGCCGTAGAGAAAGGTACTGAGGACACAGGCTTGATACACTTGGACTTTTGTGTTCCGTGTCAGTGTGCCATTTTCCCACACTCACTTGGCCAGTCTGGACATAGCAGTGGACACCGTTCCCGTGCGCTTGTTGATTTCTGCATCAAGAGACAGATTACTGGTGATAGTTGAGTCTAGGTAGGTGAACTCTTGAACCACTTCCAGAGCGTGGTCTCCGATATTGATGGATGGAACATTTCTGACGTCCTGTCCCATGGTGTTCATTTTCTTCAGGTTGATGGTTAGGCCAAATTCTTTGCAGGCAGCTGCAATCCTGTCGATGAGTCTCTGCAGACACTCTTCTGTGTGGAATGTTAATGCAGCATTGTCAGCAAAGAGGAGTTCCCTGATGAGGACCTTCTGTACTTTGGTCTTCGCTCTAAGACGGGCAAGGTTGACAAACCTGCCATCAGATCTTGTGTGGAGGAAAATTCCTTCTTCTGAGGACTTGAACGCATGTGAGAGCAGCAGTGAGAGGAAGATCCCAAACAGTGTAGGTGCGAGAACACAGCCCTGTTTCACACCACTCAGGATAGGAAAGGGGTCTGATGAGGCACCGCTATGCTGAATTGTGCCTTTCATGTTGTCATGGAATGAGGTGATGATACTTAGTAGCTTTGTTGGCCATCCGATCTTTGCTAGTAGTCTGAAGAGACCACGTCTACTGACGAGGTCAAAGGCTTTGGTGAGATCTATGAAAGCAACGTAGAGGGGCACCTGTTGTTCGCAGCATTTCTCCTGTAGCTGGCGAAGGTAAACAGCATGTCACTCACTGGTGGATCTCTCTGCTCGGAAGCCACACTGTGCCTCAGGATAGACACGCTCAACCAACTTCTGGAGTCTGTTTAAAACGACTTGAGCGAAGACTTTCCCCACTATGCTGAGCAGGGAGATTCCACAGTAGTTGTTGCAGTTACTGCGGTCACTCTTGTTCTTATAGAGGGTGATGATATTGGCATCGCACGTGTCCTGTGGTAGATTAAATTAAGTTACTCAACTACTGCCAGTTTTGTGGCAGCTCAAAGAGATTGTGAAATGAGGAGAGCTGTTCACAGACAGTGAATATGTAGAAGAGTGCTTTATCGAAGTCTAACAGCAGCTGCACAGTGATTTTAAAAACAAAAATGAAATTATTCAAAAAAAAAATTAAACACATGTCTTTATCTGCAAAGACCATGAGGGACAGAACAGTGAAAATGGCCAAAGATATCAGAGGGCTGAAAACAACAGAGGCCCTAGAGGAGTATAGAAAGTGTAGGGAAGGTACTTAAAAAAGTAACTAGGAGAGCAAAGACAGGGCATGAAAAAACACTGGCAGGCAAGATAAAGGAAAATCCAAAGGCATTTTATAAGTATATTAAGGGCAAGAGGATGACCACGGAAAGAGTAAGGCCCATTAAGGACCAAAGTGGCAATCTGTGTGTGGAGCCGGAGGATGTAGGTGAGATTTTAAATGATTACTTTTCATCTGTGTTCACAATGGAGAAGGACAATGTAGGTGTTGAGATCAGGGAGGGGGATTGTGATATACTTGAGCAAATTAGCATTGAAAGGAATTGGCGGTTTTAGCGGGCTTAAAAGTGGATAAATCCGCAGGCCCAGATGAGATGTATCCCAGGCTGTTATGTAAGGCAAGGGAGGAGATTGCAGGGGCCCTGACACAAATTTTCAAATCCTCTCTGGCCACAGGAGAAGTGCCAGAGGACTGGAGGACAGCAAATATAGCACCATTATTCAAGAAGGGTAGTAGGGATAAAACAGGTAATTACAGGCCAGTGAGTCTAACATCAGCAGTAGGGAACCTATTGGAAAGAATTCTGAGGGATAGGATTAATCTCCACTTGGAGAGGCAGGGATTACATAGAAACATAGAAACATAGAAAATAGAAGCAGGATTAGGCCATTCGGCCCTTCGAGCCTGCTCCGCCATTCATTACGATCATGGCTGATCATCCAACTCAGTAGCCTGTTCCCACTTTTGCCTCATATCCTTTGATCCCTTTGGACCCAAGAGCTATATCAAACTCCTTCTTGAAAACATACAATGTTTTGGCCTCAACTGCTTTCTGTGGTAGCGAATTCCACAGGCTCACCACTCTCTGGGTGAAGAAATTTCTCCTCATCTCAGTCCTGAAATGTTTACCCCGTATCCTTAGACTATGACCCCCCGGTTCTGAACTCCCCCACCATCGGGAACATCCTTCCTGCATCTACCCTGTCAAGTCCTGTCATAATTTTATAGGTTTCTATGAGATCCCCCCTCACTCTTCTGAACTCCAGCGAATATAATCCTAACCAACTCAATCTCTCTTCATACGTCAGTCCCACCATCCAGGAATCAGTCTGGTAAACCTTCGTTGCACTCACTCTATAGCAAGAACATCCTTCCTCAGATAAGGAGACCAAAACTGCACACAATATTCCAGGTGTGGCCTCACCAAGGCCCTGTATAATTGCAGCAAGACATCCCTGCTCCTGTACTCAAATCCTCTCGCTATGAAGGCCAACATACCATTTGCCTTTTTTACCGCCTGTTTGGATCTGCATGCTTACCTTCAGCGACTGGTGTACGAGAACACCCAGGTCTCACTGCATATTCCCCTCTCTCAGTTTATAGCCATTCAGATAATAATCTGCCTTCCTGTTTTTGCTACCAAAGTGGATAACTTCACATTTATCCACATTATACTACATCTGCCATACATTAGCCCACTCACTCAACTTGTCCAAATCAAACTGAAGCCTCTCTGCATCCTCGTCACAACTTCCCCTCCCACCCAGTTTTGTGTCATCTGCAAATTTGGAGATATTACATTTAGTTCCCTCATCTAAATCATTAATATATATTGTGAATAGCTGGGGTCCTAGCACCGATCCCTGCGGTACCCCATTAGTCACTGCCTGCCATTCGGAAAAAGACCCATTTATCCCTACTCTTTGTTTCCTGTCCGCCAACCAATTTTCTATCCATCACAATACAATACCCCAAATCCTATGCACTTTAATTTTACACGCTAATCTCTTGTGTTGGACTTTGTCGAAAGTCTTCTGAAAGTCCAAATAAACCATTCCACTGGCTCCCCTCATCAACTCTACTAGTTACATCCTCGAAGAATTCTAGTAGATTTGTCAAGCATGATTTCCCTTTTGTAAATCCATGCTGACTCTGCCTGATTCTACCACTGTTCTCCAAGTGCTCTGCTGTAAAATCTTTGACAACGGACTCTAGAATTTTCCCCACTACCGACGTCAGGCTGACTGGTCTATAATTCCCTGCTTTCTCTCTGCCTCCCTTTTTAAATGGTGGGGTTACATTAGCTATCCTCCAATCTGTAGGAACTGTTCCAGAGTCTATAGAGTCTTGGAAGATGACCACCAATGCATCCACTATTTCTAGGGCTGCTTCCTTAAGTACTCTGGGATGCATACCATCAGGCCCTGGGGATTTATTGGCCTTCAATCCCATCAATTTCCCCAACACCAATTCTCTAATACTGATTTCCTTCAGTTCCTCTCTCTCACTAAGCCCTGTGTTCTCCAACATTTCTGGTATGATATTTGTGTCCTCCTTTGTGAAGGCAGAACCAAAGTATGCATTTTGTTAGTCAGCCATTTCTTTATTCCCCATCATAAATTCCCCTGTTTCTGACTGCAAGGGACCTACATTTGTCTTGAACAATCTTTTTCTCTTCACATACCTATAGAAACTTTTACAGTCAGTTTTTATGTTCCCTGCAAGCTTGCTCTCTTACTCTATTTTCCCCTTCTTAATCAATCCCTTGGTCCTCCTTTGCTGAATTCTAAACTGCTCCCAATCTTCAGGTCTGTTGTTCTTCCTGGCAAATTTATATGCCTCTTCCTTGGATCTAATGCGATCTCTAATTTCCCTTGTAAGCCAAGATTTGGCTACCTTTCCCATTTTACTTTTGCGTCAGACAGGGATAAACAATTGTTGCAGTTCATCCATGCACTCTTTAAATGTTTGCCATTGCCTATCCACCATCTTCCCTTTAAGTAACGTTTCCCAATCTGTCATGGCCAACTCGTGCCTCATACCTTTGTAGTTTCCTTTACTAAGATTCAGGACCCTTGTCTCAGAATCAACTACGTCACTCTCCATCTTGATGAAGAATTCTATCATATTATGGTCACACCACTAAATTGTCAATTATTCCTCTCTCATTACACAATACCCAGTCTAGGGATGGCCTGTTCTCTAGGATGGCCTCCAGGATTAATCAAGGATAGTCAGCATGACTCTGTCAGGGGGAAATCACATCTAACAAACTTGACTGAATTTTTCGAGGAGGTGATTGGGTATGTAGATGAGAGTAAAGCAGTTGATGTAGTCTGCATGGACTTCAGTAAGGCTTTTGATAATGTCCTGCATGGGAGATTGATCAAGAAAGTAAGAGCCCATGGGATCCAGGGCAATTTGGCAAATTGGATCCAAATTTGGCTTAGTGGCAGGAAACAGAGGGTGATGGTCAAGGGATGTTTTTGGAAGCCTGTGACCAGTGGTGTGTACAGCAAGGATCAGCGCTGGGACCCTTACTGTTTGTAGTGTACATTAATGATTTAGCCCGACAAACAAATTTTTCTGCAGCACCTGTGGAAAAGTCTGTCACTCTAGAATTGGCCTTTATAGCCACTCCAGGCGCTGCTCCACACACCACTGACCACCTCCAGGCGCTTACCCATTGTCTCTCGCGACAAGGAGGCCAAAGATAGGAGGTATGATCAGTAAGTTCGCAGATGACACAAAAATTGGTGGTGCTGTAAATAGTGAGGAGGAAAGCCTTAGACTACAGGACGATATAGGTGGGCTGGTAAGATGGGCTGAGCAGTGGCAAATGGAATTTAATCATGAGAAGTGTGAGGTGATGCATTTTGGGAGGACTAACAAGGTACAATGGATGGTAGGACCCTAGGAAGTACATAGGGTCAGAGGGACCTTGTGGTACTTGTCCATAGATCACTGAAGGCAGCAGCACAGGTAGATAAGTGGTTTGGAAGGCATATGGGATACTTGCCTTTCTTAGCTGAGGTATAGAATATAGGAGCAGGGAGGTTGTGATGGAGCTGTATAAAATGCTAGCTAGGCCACAGCTGGAGTACTGTGTACAGTTCTGGGCATCACACTACAGGAAGGATGTGATTGCACTGGAGAGGGTGCAGAGGGGATTCACCAGGATGTTACCTGGGCTGGAGCATTTCAGCTATGAAGTGAGACTGGATAAGCCACGGTTATTTTCCTTAGAGCAGAAAGGGCTGATGGGGGACCTGATTGAGGTATACAAAATTATGAGGGGCATAGATAGGGTAGCTAGGAAGAAACCTTTTCCCTTAGCGGAGGTGTCAATAACCAGGGGGCATAGATTTAAGGTAAGGGGCAGGAGGTTTAGAGGGGATTTGAGGGAATCATTTTTTCACCCGGAGGATGGTTGGAATCTGGAACACACCTCATGAAGGGGTGGTAGAGGCAGGAACCCTCACAACATTTAAGAAGCATTTAGATGAGCACTTGAAACGCCATAGCATACAAGGCTATGGGCCAAGTGCTGGAAAATGGGATTAGACTTGATGGCCAGTGCAGGCACGGTGGGCCGAAGGGCTTGTTTCTATGCTGTATAACTCTATGACTCTATAGCACTAGCCAGCAGATTGAGGATATAAATGCAGCTCCTGGCTTCTTGATTGCTTGTAATGTATCATGTGATGTTCATGATATTGTACAGATTGCTCTTCTCTGCAGGTATGTGAATGAGCATCAGTAAAAAGGTGTTGCATAGAAATCCATAAATGTGTTTCTGTGTTGTTTTTCATTATTATTGGCATTTGAGTAAAGCATTGCAGCTCGTAAGATGCTGCATTTTTGAATAAATTCATAAATGGGTCTTCTTGTTATTCTGGCTGCTGACCCCTTTTCTAAGGTAATTTTTTACAAAGTTATTTGTAACCAGTTCATTTTGACTCTGGTCGTTAAGGTATTTTCTGATACTGGGGAAGTTTCCCTGTATATGATTCCTATCTCTGTTTCCTACTTCTTTTAAATTTGATACAAACTGCACAGACAGAAAGGTGTCTCACCCAGTAAATATCCATTAGTGTAATATTCCCTTATAATGTTCTGAGCCACAGCATTAGTGAGGAATATTTGGATACAGCGAACAAGAGAGACAAGGTTGTTATACAATAGAAAGTTGCCCAATTTGATTGAAATCTAAGATTCCTATTATGGTTGCGAGGCCTCAGAGTACTATTTTCATATCAAGAACTCATTTAAAGTTGCTGATGAATGAATAGATCTAAATATACATCAGCATCTTCCCCTAACTTGAGGAAATAGACTCAGCATCTATGGCTTAGAGCCTGAAACCAGATTGAGATACGGTGATGCCCGAGATAAAATGCACAAAAAGTTCTACAAGCAGAAGCTACTATGAACAAAAGCTGGCAATTTAACTTGAAGGTAAACCCAACCTCGCTGGAACTGCAGTTGGGGGAGAGAAAGGCAAACAAACCTTTGTAGTCTGATGAATGGTGATACAGTTTGGTAATTTATGGGTGATTCCACATCAATACTTGTGATCTTTCTATGCAACCTTTGCACATAACTTCCTGCCCCGGCTAACAAAATATCTAGAGGTAGCAATTTAACAGACATTGCAGCTGAAAATGTGTGAGCAATGCTGACATATGCAGTATGCAGTGGTTAGTACATATGGTTATTTTGACCCAAATTTAATTCTTATTTAACCACAAGGACAAATGGAAAGAGTGTATTCTGTGTAAGTGGGTGTCTGATCCCACGCTTAATTGAATCTTTGATCTTTCGCATGTCTTGTGCCAATGAAGAATAACAATATGGTAATTTGAGATCTTAGTCAGCTCCTTCTATGAGTTACAGTGTAATGTCTCTAATAGTGCAATCTTTGCACGCTCTCGCTTGGTTTCCAGAATGACCTTACTGTAATCACTTGTTGTGGGTATCAACAGACATCTGGTAATAGAGGACAGGAAGAAGTGGAGACTTAAAACAATTTTACTTTTGAAATCATCTTCATGGGTTAAATTGCTGTCTTTTGTAGTATTTCTGCCCAACTGATACCTCTTGTCAGATGTCAGCATTGCCTCAGCATTAGCACATGGTTCAAGTCCTATTGCATGCAGGTTGATTGTCCAGTGCAGTACTGAGGGTCTGCTGCACCATTGGAGGTACCGTCTTTCAAATGAGATATTAAACTGAGGCCCTATCTGTCATCTCAGGTAGATGTAAAAGATCCCATGGCACTATTTCAAAAAAGACTTGGGCAGTTCTTCTCACAGTGCCTTAGCCAATATTTATCCCTCAACCAACAGCACTCAAATAACCGATTATCACATTGTTATTTGTGGGCCTTTGTTGTGCGTAAATTGGCTGCCCCGCTACCTACATTCCAACAGTGACTGCACTTCAAAAGTATTTGATTGGCTTTAAAATAGTTTGGGACATCCTGAGGTCATGAAAGGCACTATACAAATGTAAGTCTTTCTTAAAGAATGACCACCAGTTTGTAAGCAAGTAAAGATCAGAGAAAGGGGAGGAAGAACTAAAAGGATGGTCTGTGATAGGGTAGAGGCAGGATTAATTAAAGGACAAAAGGGATGATGGTGTAAGACCAAAGGGAGTGGTAATGGGACAAATGAAGAAACAAAGGACGGGTCGAGGGTTGTGCGACTTTGGAACTCTCTGCCTCTGAAGGTGGTGGACGAGGGGTCATTGAATCTTTTTAAGGTGGTTGTAGATAGATTCTTGTTAGGCAAGGGAATCAAAAGTTATCGGGGTAGATGGGAGTGTGGAATTTGAAACACAAACAGATCAGCCATGACCTTATTGAATGGCGGAACAGACTCGAGGGGTCGAATGGACTACTTCTGCTCCTAATTTGTATGTCCTTATGTTCGTATCGAGAGCTGCTGTGAATGGCAAGAGCAGAACAACTACCAGCAGCTACCGTCCGAAAAAAATGGGAGCAGTGATTCTGATCTGAAATTCAATTAATCACAGAAAATGCTGGAATTACTCAGCATGTCTGGCAGCATCTGTGGAGAGACAGTTAACGTTTCAGGTCTGTGACCTTTTATCAAAGTTGATGAAATTTTTCAGTGCGGGTTGAGAGCAGGAAGCAGCAGCAATAAAGTCATCAATGTACTGTAAAAAGAGATAAGGGAGAGCACCTGAGTAGGACTGCAACAAAGAATGTTCCATATATTCCATGGGAAGGCAGGTAGAGCCAGGACACATATAAGTTCACATAGTGACACCTTTTATCTCGAGCAAGCGAGTAGACTCAAAGAAGTTGCACAAAGTAAGAACAAGTTTAACCAGGCGGAGGAGGTTAGTGATGGAAGATCAGAACTGCTGGGCCTTCATTCAAGGAAGAAGCAAAGAGTCATCAGGCCATCCTGGTGGAGGATGGAGGTGTAGAGTGATTAGATGTCCTTGGTGAAAAGGAAATGGTTACGGCCAGGAAAATGGAAACTGTTAAAGTGGCAGAGGGCATTGGAAGAGTCACAGATATGGATTAGAAAGGACTGGTGTTATGACCGAGGCGGGAGTAAGACACTGTCAATTCAGTCCCATTACTCCACAGGTCACAGCATATTATTAAAGTTTCCCACCTGCCAGAAATTAGCCAAATTAAACACTTTATTAACCCCCAGAATAAAACACAATAAACCAGGTATCTTTAAACAACAACAAATTAACCACTTATTAATAAGCTGAATCTTAAACAATACTGAGGTAAATCTATGTCTGAAAAGACATAATAACTTCTTATTCCTCTGAATCCTCATGCACTCACACATACATTCAAAAACCAATGGTTAACCGGTTCTAAAATAATGTTTTAAATAAGACCTGTTTCTTAGGAATAATAAAACAACAGGGTTGTAAGTCCTGGTGGGTTACGTTCCCAATTTGGTGAGGTGTCCCAGAGTTGAATAGTCAGATGCCACTCAAAGTCTCTAGGCGAGTTTGATGAACAGTCTATAATGGATAGGCATTCATGGTACTTTGGCTGCAGTAGACGCCGCACAGATCTTTCAACAAGGAGTATAACAGGTATATTTAGATTTTGAATTAGCAGTCTATCAGTAGAAACTTTACTGAGTTTCCAGAACTCCCAGAAACACAAAAGACAACAGAAAGTCATTCCTGAGACTGAGCCTTCTGAGAGACCAGAATTAAAAAGGAATTTGCTATCTCCAATAATGCAAATGTTCCTTTCCAGGGGTCTTTTCCTCTTTAGGCAAAACACAAGTTGTAGGCCAATTTAGATTATCTGCCGAGAGAGACAAATCCTTCCTTCAAGGAGAGCACGCATTGCTGGTTGGGCAGCTAAACCGGTTCTAGCCAGTCTTTACACACAGTCAAATTGATACAATATGGTATGTGACCTCTCTCTCTTGCTGTTGCTTAGGAAACAGGTTTGCAGCTCGCACACTGTTCCCAGAGAATATAATAACTGCTCTCAGTCTTAAAGGCATGCAGACTCCCTTGAGTTTTTAAACAGAGAGAAAAAAACACTTCCATGACACTGGACAAAGGGAGAAAGAAATAGAGTTGAAAAAATAAGTTCTGAGGGGTAAGAACAGGCTGAATGCTTGGGCCTACAAGTGCAATCCTGTTTGGGGATCTTAGGAAGGAGGTAAGAGTGGGCTTTGTGGGTTTGAATGCCATGTTTAAGTTTCGAATGCCTGAAAATTTTGCGGGATGGAAAGATTGTAGGAGGAAAGAAATTCCACAGTTTGTGGGTTCTAACGAAGAAGGAGGTCAGAGTGAAGTCTCGACTCCACCACAGTGGGGATGTAGGGAGGAGGCAGAGTGATTACGTAATGGAGCTTAGAACAAGCAAGAGACAAAAGTTCAAAGAAGTACTACCCAAGTAATACTTAGAAAAGAAATGAAGAATACCAGAAAATAATGAACGCTGCTGCTGGAGAAGACAAATAACTTGATGAAAAATCAACTCCTGGGGTCACATCGACATGCAGCCAGGAGACGCAGCAACAGATTATATCTATTTATTCACTTGCCGTACAGTCCACGTCAATGAGGAAAGAAAAATATGGTACAAGGTGCAGCCATCAGGCGCCAGTGTAGTTTTAAGGAAAACACAGATAAACAAGCTGCTTTGTTACACCCGGAACAATGATTACAACACAATGGGAAGAGATAAGGACACAAATTTAATGGAATATATCAAATGTACAGCCAGCAAGTGTTTTGTTTAAGAAAGGATAACTGTTACGACTGACCATTCAAGTCAAAGCCCCCAATCAAAATATACGATTCTGATTGTGGTGGGAGAAACGCACTATTGATTCAAACCCAACCCTCCATAGATCGCCTAACATATCATTTTACACTTTACAAATTAAAGAAACACCCAGCCAAATTGTGTCATCTATTAACCCCCTAATGAGACTAACCAAACCAGGTGTCTTTAGATCAACAAATTAATTGTTTAATTAGAAAAACTAAATTCTTAAACACTACTAAGATATAAACAACATTTAAAATAGAAAAAATTTGTGTCCTTGCATATTTACGCTCCTGCTGAAGTGAAATCTTACATGTGGAATTGTCTAAGGTTGCTTGAAGTCCTCACAGCCGTCCGAGAAAGAAAAGTTCTTCAACAATAGAACAGTCTGTAGTCTAGTTCAGCAGTTGAATTGATGCTCTTCTTTACCAGCGATGAATTTCAACAATTACAGTTCAGTGGTGAAAGGAATTTGGTTATTTTCTTTTAAGAAATTAATCTGGCTTGGCATTAGAATTCTGAGAGTATAATAAATAAGGTTTAAATAAACTGAGAGAGAGAGCTCTCTTTTCCTTCAGTATATGCTGGCTGGCAGTCTGTGCCTCTCGCTATCAACTGTGTCTCAAAAGTGAGTTTTTCGACTAGTTTCAAATCTCAATCGGCAACAATGTATCTCTTGATCTTCAGTCTCTGAGTGGCTGTATCCCAGGGCAACCAGAATGCACTCTTTGAATCACAGTCTCAGAGTGGCTGGATCCCAGGGCAACGAGAATGCATTCTTTGACTCAGTCTCAGGAGCTTGTTGCCTTAGAGTAGTACTGCTCCTTTTCCAACATTAAAGGCATACCGCATTTTTTCCGGGAATATAAACTATAGGATCATAACACCTCCGCCCCTGGCAGAATGAAACACCATTCCTGAAATGCATTTCATTACAATATGTAAAAAATGCAATTTGAGAAAAATGCTAACACATTATTTTCCCGCATTACCGATATGCAATCTGCTAAAATGGTAAGATTACAGCAACAAGTTTCACCAGAACACTTGCAGCTTTAAATTTGCAAAAAGGTTGTCCCAATTAACCCATTTCAAATTTCCAAGGATTGTCTTCCAGTTGTTACATGTTTTCTTTCCAAGCGTCCCTATTGTCTATCACCTCAACCAGGTGAGCTGCACAGCTAGGAGCACTAACCACGACTGGGTTCGTTATTCTCTGAGAATTTTCTCTAGTACCCCTTAACCTATGTGGCATCACTTGACACTGGAAAACCCTGTTCGGTGTAACAGAAGCTGATTTTTTTCTTACTCTGTGGTGTCAAAGAAATTTGACATTATCCCTCCAACACATCTGTCTCTTTAAGACACGTTGTGTTGCCCACTCTGTCCATAAAGTCCTTTAAATAAGAATTTGGGCAGGAGGTCTGCCTTCTTTACCACAGTTACTTTTCTAGAGTCTGTGCAAGTTTGAGCCGACCTAACAGGTGTAGACATCAAGGCTATCTGCAAATTCCAGCTGTCCTGACGAGGTTCAACTAAGCTGTCCTTCAGCATGCATTGTACCTCTGCTTCCACTTGGGCCTGTCTGTTTGGATCTAAATGGCTAGGATGTTGTTTTAAAGGAGTGATTTCCCCTATACCCACATCATGTGTGGCTAAGGTTGTACATCCTGGGCTTATCCCTACAAACTTTTAGAAATGTTATGAAAACCCTGGTTAGGACTTCACGCCTAAGCATAAAAGCCTATTGTGCCTCTAAGTATAAAAGCCTATTGTTTAATTTTCCTAGCCATTCTGCATTCGCTAATCGGATAGTTGGAGTTTCAATCTGAGAATTTCCTAGGCCTGTTTCTACCTCATCCTCACTGTCCTTTTCCTTCTCCACCGTCCCAATTACCTGACATACCTGTACTGGCTTATCCTCCTCTCTGAGGTAATATTGCTTGAGCATATTAATGTGACACAACCGGTTCCTCTTCTGGTGATCAGGGGTGTCAATCAAGTATTCTACCATACCCACTCTTTTGATCACTCTATATGGGCCACTGAACCGTGCTTTTAATGGTTCTCCCTGTGATGGTAACAACACTAATACTTCATCTCCTGGTTTTAAGGTAAGTTGTGGTTTTCCCACCATTTGACAGGTATGGCATGTCCTGCAAAATTGTCTCACATCCTTTGTAAGACCTGGCCAGTAATAATGTTGGCTTATGTGTGATTTGGTCTTCCAAATTCCCCTATGTCCGTCAAAAGGAATGCCATGTGCTACCCTTAATAATCCTTGTCGATATTTAGGTGGTACGACTATCTGTTCAACAACTGTCCACTCTTCATCGGCAGGTCTATGAGGCATTGTCCATTTCCTCCTCAAAACCCCGTTTGTCATATAATAGCCTCCCAGAACTCCTTTCGCCTCAGCTTCTGACAGAGCCATCTGTGCTATTCGTTATATCTCTGGGTCAGCTTGCTGTGCTGCAATGATAGATGATCTGTTAAACATCTCATTTGGATTATCTAAATCTCCAAATAAGGTTTCAGATTCTTGGCTAATATATTTATGGTGCCCGTTTTACCTCCACAATGGATCCTGTTTAGCCATTGCTCGGGTGACTACACACATAGGAAATATTCCCGGAACTTGTTCCTGTAATTGCTCCATTTCCTTAGTTTTACTTGGTTCCTTTGTAACTATAGGAAAAGCTGCTACTTTTGATCCAGCCAAATCATATCCTAGGAGTAGATCAATTGCCTTTACTGATAAACTGTGGACAACGCCAACAGTATCAATCCCAGATATTAAGTTATTCTCTAGGTGTACTTTATACAAAGGTACAGGTATACATACCCTGCCAATTCCATTAACTAAAACTTTAGCGTTCAAGGTGCTCTCTGGTGGAAACCTTATATCTTTCCCTAGCAAGAGTGTTTGAGTTGCTCCCGTCTCCCTGAGTATAATGATAGGTTTTCCTGCCTCACTTACAAGATACAGAGTTACTCTCCCCTTTGACAAAAATTCATTATAACTCTCAGATATTTTATTCTTATTCTTACACTCCTTTTAGTTTTAGTATCTGGTTTCACATTCACAACTGTCATTAAAACTATAGCCTGGTCTGCTATACTCTCAGCCAGAGTCTTTTCCTCTGCACTAACTTTGCATACCCCAACAAGTCCTATGGGTTTAGCTCGCAATTTCCAGCACTCTGAATGATGATGACCCATTTTGTTGCAATGATAACACTTTGGCTTGCGAACCTCACTTCTACCCTCAGCACCTTCCTTTCTAACCTGAGGAGATGATCCTGGGGCGTTCCCAGCTGTTCCTTCTTGTCCCCGGCTACTTGCCTTCCTTTCACTCTCCCACGTTCTATCCTTCTCCCGTTTATGGGGGTGACAGACAAAATAGGTTGGCTTATTCACAAACTCAAAATCATCAGCAATCTCTGCTGCTTGCCTAGCTTTCAAATCTTTTAGGTTATCTATATGAGTTCTCACTACTGAAGGAATGGTGTTTTTCAACTCTTCTAAGGGAATCAATTCTCAAATGTTCTCATATGTGGTTTCTATCTTTAATGCCCGTATCCAACAGTTAAAAGTAATTTGCTTCACCCTCTCAAATTCTAAAAATGTCTACCCGGCCAATCTCGTAAATTCCTAAACATCTGACGGACGTTAAGATTCAGGGACTAACTCAAACGCAGGGGGAATAGCCTTTTTTGCCATCTCATAATCTGCAGAAGCCTCTTCAGGAAGCATAGCATAAGCTTCATGAGCTCTGCCTACCAGCCTGCCCTGAATAAGCAGTGCCCAGCTTTCTTTCAGCCATTTCATCTGTTTGGCTGTTTTTTTAAAAGATATGAAAAATGCCTCTACGTCCCTTTCCTTGAACTTAGGAAAAGCCTGCATAAATTTAAACAACTTCTCGCTGGGTTCTGATCTAAATCCAGATTCTTCCTGACCTGAATTTTCCCTGGATTCAAGACTACCCTTTTGTCTTAGTTCCATCTCTTTTAACTTAAATTCCCTCTCTTCTCTTTCACTTTCTCTCCGAAATGCTCTCTCTTTCTCCCTTTTCTCTTTTTCCAATTCAAGTTTCCTTAATGCTATTGCTTTTTCTTTTTCCAATTCATGTTTTCTTAATCCTTTTGCTGCCTCAAGTTTTTTCGTTTCTAACTGAATTATAGCCAATACCACTGCATCAATCTCAGACCTACTACCTTCTTGTCTCTCATATTCCCTTTCTTGTTCCTCGTATTCCCCTTCATCTTTATCATCATCATCATCTTCTTCTACTAATTCCAGATGTCAATTATCTCTGCTTTATTTGGCACCTGATTTCAATTCCAACCCCAATTTCGCTGCCAATTCTTTTAATTTGTTCTTAGTTAAAGTTATCAAATCACTCAAGGAACCATTCTGCTTTCCCAAAAACTCTGCTGCAAACACTAATGCCATTACAATGGTATAGACTGTACCTTACGATGCAAGAGACCTGGCTGTTTTATTTCTTTGTAATTGGTGTTAGATTTAGATCCCAGCAATTGAGTTTCCAATTGCTATGATCCCAGATGTGAGAGCAATTAAATATGATGTCAAATGCAAGACCCCAATTTAAATATGTTATCCCAGAGACGAGTAATCAATATGTTCCCAAATACGAGCCCTCTAAATTAGTCTGATTCGGATCCCAGATGCAAGCCACTGAATTAAATATGATTCAATCTCAAGCAAGCCCCCAATTAATATGTTACAACCGACAGCTCAAGTCAAAGCCCCCAATCGAAATATCCGATTCTGATTGTGGTGGGAGAAATGAACTGCTGATTCAGTCCTGTCCCTCCACAGATCACCTAACAAATCGGCTGGAATTTTACGGTGGGTTGACGGGAGCCGGCCTTAAACGTAAAAGTCAGTGGCGAACCTGCTTCTACCTCACCTGGGGATCCGTTCCATATTTTACGTGTCTCCAGCCTTTAATTGCTCCGAGGTGGGACTTCTACCCGCTTGAGGGAGGAAGTCCCGCCTCATTGAGTTGCCAGCTAATCAGTGGGCTGGCAGCTCTTGGTCCCAGCAGCATCACCGGGAGCAGTGGCCACTGCTGGGACTACAGCCCAGCGCCCAGAAAAGATGTTGGGGAGCTGGGAGGAAAGATAGGTTTTGGTTGCCTCGCCGGGGGTAATTGATGGCGCCCTGGCAAGGCAAGGGTGATCGTTTGGGGAACATGTGTGGCGTGTTGGGTATTGGGGGTGGTTGGGGTAGTGGGGGCGACCCTCCATCAGGCACCCTGTGCCCAATGAACAGGGCCCTGCCCGAGATGATTGGAGGCCGCCTGCTTTTCCCAGGTTGCATTTCCTGGCTCCAGGACACCCGCTTGCCACGCATAAAATTGGCGTGGAGGCGGGCGAAGGCCCAAAATTGACTATTAAGTGGCCACTTAAGGGCCTTGATTGGCCTGGGCAGGCGGGCTGTTTTTCACACCCCCCCACCGGCTCTACGTAAAGGGGGGCAGAGGCAGGAGCAGATCGGGAAAGCCTTCTGCTCCATTTTACGCCACCCTCCCACCACCATCTGGCTTGTTGGGGTGGCGTAAAATTCCGGCCATCATTTTAAACTTTCCAAATTAAAGAAACACCCAGCCAAATTGTACCATACATTAACCCCCGAATGAAGCTAACCAAACCAGGTGTCTTTAGAGCAACAAATTGACTGTTTAATCAGAAAAACTAAATTCTTAAACACTACTATAATATAAACAACATTTAAAATAGAAAAATGAGTGTTCTTGCATATTTACACTCCTGCCGAAGTGAAATCTTCCAAAGTGGAATTGTCCAAGGTTGCTTAAAGTCCTCACAGCCATCTGATGGGGGAAAAAAAGGTTCTTCAACAATAGAACAATCCGTAGTCTAGTTCAGCAGTTGAATTGATGCTCTTCGTTTCCAGTGATGAATTTCAACAATTACAGTTCAGTGATTAAAGGAATTTGGTTATTTTCTTTTAAGAAATTAATCTGGCTTGACATCAGAATTCTAAGAGTATAATAAATAAGGTTTAAATAAACCGAGAGGGAGCTCGCTTTTCCTTCAGTATATGCTGGCTGACAGTTTGTGTCTATCTCTGTTAACTGTGTCTCAAAAGCCAGTTTTTCAATGAGTTTCAAATCTCAATCAGCAACAATATATCTCTCGATCTTCAGTCTCTGAGTGACTGTATCCCAGGGCAACCAGAATGCACTCTTTTAATAAAAACAAGAAATGCTGGAACCACTCAGCAGGTCTGGCAGCATCTGTGGAAAGTGAAGCAGCGTTAACGTTTCGGGTCAGTGACCCTTCTTCGGAACTGGACTCTTTTAATCACAGTCTCTGAATGGCTGTACCCCGGAGCAATGAGAATGCATTCTTTGACTTGGTCTCTGGAGCTTGTTGCCTTAAAGCAGTACTGCCCCTTTTCCAGCCTTAAAGGTACACCTCATTCTTCCCGGAAAAAAAACTACTGGATCAGAACAATAACAACACCCATTTAATGGAATATTTAGAATATATTCCCAGCAAGTGGCTTAAAATTTAACCAACTAGGTGAAGGCCCATTTAAGGTGCAGGACTCCACCAAAGTTGAAATGAGTAGAAGGCAGGATAAATCTGTTCCGTTTACACCACAATTGTAAGGATGATAATGGAGGAGCATTTTCACTTACCAATTATATTTCTGTTTAAGTTATTCGAAATGCAAAAGAAGCTTTGAAAATTGCTGCAGCATTGTTAGACACAACTTTCTACTCCCTCCAGATAATATTGTCCACCATATTTTAAAATCCCACTAAGAGGGCATAAAATTAGAAAACGTGGGCAGGACAGTCCCAATAATTCGATTTTAATAAACTATTATGGAGTTAGTTTCAATTTTGAGTTCCGACAGCACATGTATTTTGTGCAGGCACATGATCTTATTCAAATCCCTTTCTCTTGGCACTTTTCAATGCAGCCACAGGCAATGTAAAACTTGCCCATTCAGCTCCTTGCAATTAATGTGTACTTTCTCCAAGTTAATACATGGCTTCACTGCAGACTATACGATCTCCTCAGCCAAAAGCTGTTCCGTGACAAACGTGGCATTGAGTTTCCTGTGGCCAGCCAACACTCCCATTCACACTCCACCTCTTTGCCTTGGGCCTCTAAACTCCATGTAAAGGTCTCATCTTTCTGCTGGACTCTGGTCTGAATATTGACTTTTGTAATTTATCTCTTTCGCTGTATTACTGATTTTCTTTATTGGGAAAGGCATCTGTCAGAGTCCTGGGCCAGGCAAGTTCACATTCTGGATGTAGACCCTTCTCATAACACCGTTTGGTGGTGGGGCGTAAGGGTGATGGGAAAGTCAGCAACCTCAGTGTTATTTGTTTCATTAAAATCAACCTGCAACCTGAATTTCTTTAGCTGCTTGTTAAAGAGTAAACAGGTGTAAATTATTAATTATCGCTCACCGAACAAACATGTAAATTTGTAGCATTTTTGCAGCCTTAAGTCATTGATTAAAGTTCACCAAAACTACTCTCTGTCATCTGTGTAGATAGCCATTTAAGCTACCTTTTTGCATTCTTGAGATAGTGGTAGCGGACTGAAAGACTTGCTTTATTTTTAACACAAAATAAGTATTTATTAAGCAGGTAGGATTCATTTTAGCACATTTACAACCTCAAATGAAGGAGGAAGAATAATTGATGTGGCAGTGCTGTGTGAAAAGGTATTTCCCTTTTTACACCTCAGCCGCCGATCTTTTTTTTTCTCTTTGTGAGAAACTATGTTAGGCCATCGATCAGATAAAGCACAGGACGTACCTGGCACCAGGTATTACCTCAGTGAATGAACTTGTCTGTTGGTTTGATGGGGACTGGCATCTATTTTGTTCCTGGATACTGATCCAAAGTTTTTCATCATTAATTAGTTCAGTATTAAATGGCTACTGATCATTTATGGATTAGCTTCAAGTTAGGAATGAAAAAGACGTCAGCCTCTTGGAGTTTATGGATCAGTTGGCTGAACCCTGACTGACAGCTGAGTGTAAACTCAGAAATCTGTGCTAATACACCATAGTAATAAAAAGGGAATGTACATTGCATCAAAAATATTTCCTCTTTGCAGAGGGATTTTACCTTTCTGACTGGCCCCGGCGAGGGGTCAGTGGGAGGGTGGACGTGATGTGCAGGGGGAGGGGGGCGTCCAGGGAAGTGGAGGCTTTTCCGGTGAGGTTCTCTATGGGCCACAGATTGTCAAGGAGGAGGGACCCCTCCCCACAAGCCCGCAGGGAGGGCGCCTCGTAATACAAGCTTCCCTCCCTGCATGGTGGATGTCCCCCCCTCCCCCCCCACTGCTCCCACCCCGACCCCCACCCCGGCTGGTTAAATCCCAGTGGTGGTGGGAAAGGGGCCCTTAACTGGCCATTAATAGGCCACTTAAGGGCCTCAATTGGCCACTGGGTGGGAAGGCCGTCGTCCGCCTATCGCACCCCCAGCAAAATCACTTGGCAATGGAGTGGTGATGGGCTCTCCGCGCCCCCGCCTCCTGTTGCGATTCTTTGGACCTCTCACCCCCAACCTCCGACCCCATCTCAGGGAGCCCATAAAATCCACCCCCATGTATCTATCTAGTGGTGGAATTGGCATATTTATCATGCTGCATAAGAAATCCAGTACAGCACAAAGCCATGTAAAACTGAAGCTCCACCCGTCTGTTTGGGTGGATGTTAAAAATCTCATGACACTTTTTGAGAAAATGTAAACACAGGAAAAAGCACACTGAACACGTGAAGGTTCCAGCTTAGTGTCTCTTTATTCCACTGGCACCAAACTTGAAAATACAATCATGCAGCAAAAAAAACTTACATTAAAGAAACAAACTCATTGCAGTGGACGACCATTGCTCACCACCCCAAAGCAGGAGAACCATTGACAGTTTAACTCTTTGTTTTGAATCATCAGTGTTGCAGACTTGTTTGTTAAACGATGGGACACAGGAATGCCTCGCTTCAGCAGGAGTGCAGGTTTGTGATCCTAAGCCTTTCTCTCTCAACCACTTATCCCCACTCTTTACAAAGGGGTTTTAGACTTCAATATTGTACTTGAAGCACCGCAAGAACAAAGTTGAGAACAGGTGCACTCTTGGCCCTCATGTTGCTAACTCCACTTGAACCCATGAGATTACCTAGATATCCAGATCACCAGAGGCCTCCTCCGCATCTCAGGACTTCTTGATCTCTGGGGCTTCCGTGCTCCCTAGCTAGTTCCCCGGGGCCCTTGGTAGCTGAACGCACACCCAATTACCCCTTGCCGACACCATTTCCCAGTACCCAATGCAAACCTTAGACCACTCCCTCAGGCTCCTTCTTCTCCTGCCCACATTTCTGCCTGCTACCCATGGCTCTCTGGCTCCACCCCCAAGCCCACCAATGACACTGCTCCTGATTCTGAAGGGTTTTCCGGACGTTGAAAAATGCTGCAGCCCAGCACTCTCCACCGGCACTGCCACCTACTAACCTGGAGGTGGGCACTCTGAGGAGAATGTCCAATGAAGCAGATGTTGCTCCAAAATCCGAGGAAATGTTTGCTCATCAGTTCACAGCAGCTGATAAGGAGACAGTGTGACCCTCCAGCTGCAGAAAAGCAGGAAGTTCTCCAAGTGTCCTGGACAACATTCCTCCCTCAAACAGCAAGACCAGATTAACTGTCCATTCACCTCATTTCTTGTTTATGGGATCATATATGAAAATGGGCTGTCATGTCTGCCTACAAAATAGTAGTGACTATATTTTAAAATAATCCATTGCTGTGAAGCATGTTTCTATATTAGTGCAAGCTCTTTCTTTCTTCCAGACTAATTGTAGACTAATGTCTGCCTTCACAAAATCATGTCTGGAGTAACATAAAGGCTGCATTTTATTAGTACATTGTGGTGGCACGCTTTGAAGTCAGTGGTCTTCAGGCGCTGAAGCGTCGCCGCTGAGCCCCCCCCACCGATATTTTGTGCGACAGTGCATTTTTAAAGGGCTTCAAGCCCTTAACAAAAATTTGCATTGTTAGAGGAACATCACTTTGGATTTTGTTTGAAAAAAGAATTAAAATCTGGAGGCCCTTTCCCAACTGCCCCCTCCAAATATTTTTTTATTGGCTTTATCAGGAACATTCACTTTAATCCCACCCTGAACTTTCGCCCCCAACCTTGTCACATTTGCCCTTCAACCCCTTCCCGCCATCCTCACAGCCAATAAAAAATGTTTTCCCTGCTCCCCCCACCCCACTCTGATAATTTCACTCCTCCCCCCTCCCCACCAGTGTCTCGCCTAGGAGTTCCGAAGGCACGTGAGTCGCAGCGGGTGGCCGTAATGTCGCCGTGGGATGGCCGCTGGGACCAGGTAAGTTGATTCGCATGTTTTTTAATTAATTATAATATTTAAATGAAGACCTCGCCTCCAAGCGGAGGAGGGACCGCACCGAGGCCTCACTGCTGCTGGTAAAATGCAGCGGGGCCTTCTCGGTGTTGGGGGTCGTGGCAGGCTGCTCCCTCGGGTATTTTACGGGCCTCCCCATGCACTTTACATATGAGAGATTCTCCGACATCAAGGGGCTGGTAATGTGGACAATGCCAAGAGCACAATACTTCAGCAAAACCCAAAATTCTGTAACACTATAAGGTGTCAGGGAGCTCCAACAACAGAGATTTGTCTCCTACTTGACAGTGTCATGGCGTGGAACTCTCTCATATGTAAAGTGCAAAGGCTGAGTCAGAAATACTAGTAAGTTCAGTCAGCACAATATAGATTAATGGGTCATTTTGTAATTTCCATGGTCGCCTTCGTAAGACATCTGATATTATTACTGTTGCATCTGACTAAACCTAATGATACCCCCTCATGGAGAAATGAGAACTGTTCAATAATGAATCTAAGACATGATTGTGAAATGGAAGAGGTTTCATTTTATGATTACCTAACTGACACAATTACATGTTTCATGAAGCTTTTCATAAATTGTTGCGGGTCTAATATCAGCTAAGAAATCTAACCTATTGCATTTCTCAGTACAACAGAATAGGTTTTGATGCACAGGATGAATTGTAGCACACAATCTACCGGAAATCTTGTTATATCAGGACAATTGTAAGGCTCTTTTATTTATCATCTTGTATGAAGTCATCCATTGTGACCATGCAAGCCTTGAAAACCACCTCGAGTAATTAATACCGAGCTCTTCAGTTAAATAATTGGACTTGATTTACACTGTATAAAAAAGTGAAGTCCCTGGAAAAGCTGCCAGATGATTACGCAACTTCAAAAAATGTTTTGTCCTATCTCTCAGTATTCTAGAAAATCTACAGCTTCCCATTGATGGAATATTGTAGCCCAGTTTGCCAGGCTACAGAGAAAACTATTTTCATAAAAGCAAAATACTGCAGATGCTGGAAATCTGAAATAAAAACAAGAAATGCTGGGAATATTCAGCAGGTCACGCAGCATCTGTGGAGAGAGAAGCAGAGTTAACGTTTCAGGTCAGTGACCTTTCATCAGAACTTTTCATGCCCACTGTAGTCATGTAGGCTGGTGAGCCTAAGGTTGGTCCAACCCAAGGCATACTTCATCCTTCAAAGTTGCTCGAGTTTGACAAGATTATGACTGGTTAAATACGGCTAGTGCTTAACATGAATCATACATGCTAACTGCTATCGTTTCACATTTATCTTCAACATTTTAGGAGCCTGGCGTGTGGATCAGCATATGCTGATGAAAATTTATATTGCCAAGGCTTGTGTCCTTGCAGTGTGCCTCCTATGAGATTTCTGTTGTGATCGGATTATGTAGATGGGAATTTTCACAAGAATCAGGGCTCATGACTACGGTATCCAATGGCTGGGATCACTTCCATTAGCAATAGAACTCAGGTAGGAGGAGCACTGAGGCGAATGGAAGGGAAGAAAATGAAGGGAAGGAGCAAGGCATGACTGGATGGCAAAGAATAGAAGGGAGGGAAAGGGGAATAGATAGCAATAGAGGGGAGATGTAAGGCGAGTTAAACTGGATGGGTGGGGGTAAAGTGCAGATGGAAGAGTAAGGAAATGGATGGCCATGAAGGGGATTGGGAGGAGCAAACAGTTCTAGTTTGAACTGAAAAAAAGGAAGCAGTATCAGCATCAACTGAAGAATTGCAAAAGGGCCAGTTTGACCTGGAAGTGAGCAGAGTGCAGGATCAATTGATGGGGAGAGGGAGAAAAGTTCCAGTTTGAGCTGGGAGGAGAGAATGTTTCTGTGAAAGGTTGAAAAGTTTGATAGGTTATTGTGTCTCTGTGAACCGAGTCTGGAGGAAAAGGAGTACTCTTCTGAACTGGGGCAGTTGTGAGGGTTGGATGTGGGAAAGTCACTATTAAGATAATTTCCAGGTAGCAATGGTCTGATTGATCTGGTTGAAAATCCAAATATAACTTTGTTGTTCCTTCGAAAAAAAAAAATTCCATTGCTAAAAAGGTGCTCCGAATGCCATAAAAATTCTAAATCTTATAAGGAAATAGGCTACTCACTTCCCCTCTGCTCTCCCCCGACCCCTGCACTTTTTGAAATGTCCCACCAATTTTGTGTCTTAAGCAATTTGAATTCTCCTTCAGGTTTTCATCAACTTACTTTCATAGGAACAATGAAGGGATGTTGTTTATAGCTAAAGCTAAAGTTACAAAGCTTGCAAATTGTTAGTTGTCATTCTTTCATAAACCTAGAATCAAGATTTTTCTAAAGTTTTAAAGTTGATAGTCAGATATTACTAGCTTTGCAGGTTGATATGTTTTCAGTTTATGCCAGGAGCATGACAGTTGCATTTTCTCAGCTGTATCAATCCCAAAGTAATAGTTCATGCATCACTTCTCTAACCTACAATCCGTCTCAAAAAAACATGGAATTCTGTCCCTTGTACTCTGAAATGTAAATAAAACTCTACCATCAGTTCGCAACCCAAGTATGCTGTCCTATGACCTTGTCAACTCAGATTCAATTAGCATGAAATAGCAATAACAAGTAATGACTGAGAAAAAGCAGCAAGTGGACATATCTTTAATCCTTAAGGATTATGGTGATGAGCTCAAGTATTAGGCAGCACAGATATAAATTAGGCAATCTGATAGAACCTTTTTAAAATTGGTAGGCTTGTGGAATTAGTTATTATGGAACCCCATTGAAACGGACAGCACACATTTATTTAACAGGATGTAAAATGTGTTTTTAGAGACAGACAGGATTGAAGAACATGGCAAAAAAAAAAAGGATCAGATGAGACTGGGATCGATTAAAAAGGATGAGCTTGTTGGTCTTTTCCTGTTTTTGAAAATTCTTAAGTTCTTAGCAGCAGCAATTTAACAATCAAGGTGATTTAAGTACAGAACACGTGCTAAAGCACAGTTTTAAAGGCAGGAATGGTATGTTTTTGCAGCTGTCTTAGATGAATGTACTGAATGCCTATTTGATGTACCTGTAAACTCTGCAAATCCTCAATTTTTAAAAATTTGTTCTTGGGATGTGAGCGTCGCTAGCAAAGCCAGGATTGATTGTCAACCTCAGTTGCCCTTGAGAAGATTGTGGTGAGCTGCCTTCTTGAACCATTGCAGTCCATGTGGTGTAGGTACACCCATAGTGCAGTCAGGGAGAGAGTTCCAGGATTTTGACCCAGCGACAGTGAAGGAGCGACATATAGACAGGATGGTGTGTGACTTGGAGGGGAGCTTGCAGGTGCTGGTGTTCCTATGTGTCTTCTAAGTGGTAGAGGTCGTGGGTTTGGAAGGGGCTGTGAAGGAGGCTTGGCAAGTTGCTGCAGTGCATCTTGTAGGTGGTACAGACTGCTGCCACTGTGTGCCGGTGGTGGAGGAAGTTCATGCTTAAGATAGTGGGTGAGGTGCCGATCATCTCTATTCCTTATAATATTTTTGATTCTAATTTATCAGTCAGCAAGTGATGGTAATTCCTTTTGTCATGAAACTGACCTTGAGATACTCAGAAATCAAACAATGATTTTGTAATAGTGAAAAGGCTGTGTTTTTTTCTTTATTCGTCAATGATTAATTATGCAAAGTAAACCAACACCCAGTGGTGTAACACCACAGCACAAAATTATCTATGATTTACAAAGAAAGAAAACTGGCTGATTTGGAAGTGGAACCTGCTGCATTGGTTAGGGTCAAGGCACAGCATCGGTCTAGAAAATTGTGCAAATGTCATCATGAATGCTATGTAAATATAAACTCATGCTACTTAAATGACTCAATGAAGTCTCCTAGACAATTTACTGATAAATTGATACACAAGAGCTTCAGTTTGTTCTCGCCACCTATTTAAGTAAAGGGAACTCAGGTTTAGATTAGATTAGAGATACAGCACTGAAACAGGCCCTTCGGCCCACCGAGTCTGTGCCGAACATCAACCACCCATTTATACTAATCCTACACTAATCCCATATTCCTACCAAACATCCCCACCTGTCCCTATATTTCCCTACCACCTACCTACACTAGTGACAATTTATAATGGCCAATTTACCTATCAACCTGCAAGTCTTTTGGCTTGTGGGAGGAAACCGGAGCACCCGGAGAAAACCCACGCAGACACAGGGAGAACTTGCAAACTCCACACAGGCAGTACCTGGAATCGAACCCGGGTCCCTGGAGCTGTGAGGCTGCGGTGCTAACCACTGCGCCACTGTGCAGGAGGGCAACAGCTGAGGCTTAGGAATCAAAAAGCATGCCCAGGGATAATCCTAGGATTTAACCAGCTAAAACTATTCAGCAAGAACACTACATGTTCCATTAGAACAGAAGAAATAGGAGCAGGAGTAGGCCATTTAGCCCCTCGAGACTGCTCTGCCATTCAATACAATCATGGCTGACCTGTTTGTGGCCTTAATTCCACTTTTCTGCCTGCCCCCACCCATCTCCCCCATAAACCTTTTCTCCCTTGTAGATCAAAAATCTGTCTAACTCAGCCTTGAATATATTCAATGGCCCAGCCTCCACTGCTCGCTGGGGAAGATAATTCCAAAGGCTAACCACCCTCTGAGAGAAGAAATTCCTCCTCCTCTCCAACTTAAATGGGAGACCCCTTATTTTGAAACTGTGCCCCCTAGTTCTAGAGCCGCCCAGCCAGAGGAAGCATCTTCTCAACATCTACCCTTTCAAGCCCCCTCAGAATCTTATATGTTTCATTAAGATCACCTCTCATTTTTCTAAAGTCCAATGAGTATAGCCCAACCTGCTCAACCTTTCCTCATAAGGCAACCCCTTCATCCTTGGAATCAAACTAGTGAACCTTCCATCAAGACTACCTGAGTTTATTGGCTTGCAAAGTTATCTACAGTTAAGTGTAAGGAATCCTCCCCTCCCTCATTTCTTCCCCCACCAGATGCACCGACGTCCCTCCTACCACCCCCACCTCCACCCTGCCCCGGCCTCTGACCTTCCCACCACATCTTTCTTCAGGTCTCATTATTGAGCCAGGCTGGCTGGTCATACATCAGCAATGTCCTGGAGCTCTGTGGACCTGCCTGGCTCCTATATCAGAATACTGAGTCTACCACAAAAGATTGACTAGGGTTGGACCTTTCATCAGCAAATGTTTCCTCTTGGCAAAGGAACTTGCTTTCCTCCTCCAGTCCATGTTCCTCAATCCTTTAACATTCTCTGTGTCTGTAGCTGGCCTGCTACAGGAATTTGTTTCAGGCTATTTTTTACTTGGAAGAAGAGCCCAACTTTGAAGGTTTAGCATAAAGAGAAACATTTGATAAGCCTTTTATTTGTTCCTAAACATATGGTGCAATGATGCAGCCTGCAATGAAACACATCAGATCGCTTGTGCTTGAAATTATTATGCATGTTTCTTCTTACTCTTTTTTTAAAATAAAGACACTGCCCTTGAATATTTATTCACTAAAGGACACAAAAAGAATTCTTGTATTCCACTTATCAGCTGAGGTCTGCTAAATAGTGCACTAAATTCATTTTAAGGACTCCCATTTGACAGATTACATTCAAAACTCTGCTTGATGTTTGAATGTACAGATGCTAAAAATGAACTAATCAGGCTAGCTCCAAGCTCATTGAGGGAGCAAGTGATAAGATATGTGAGGTTAGTAACAAAGATATGATCAGGCATAAACAAAATGTACATTACTGACCGATTTTTTCAGTGTTATGAAACAGACAAGCAATTTTTGACAAAATGATAAGTTGCCAAGTCACAATACTGATTTTTATGCACTTTCCATTTCCTGCTACTTAACAAAATCAATAAACAGACATTATTTTAATGTGGTACATTTGATCTAATTTGGCAATGAAAAGCATCACTGTGCTTATGAATGCTTTTTAATTTAATAGTCATCGTGTAACAAATTTGCAGTTGTCTAGTTTAAATGTTTTAAGATGTAACCCCAAACTTTTCAGTGCCAGATCACAAGCAGACTTGTTTAGTAAGGATCCAGTAAAATCACTACTTTAATCGACATTTAAAAAAAGGAATAACACCCCATGGCAGGGTTAATTTATCGTTTACTTTCATTACTTTTCCCTCACCTTTCCTCTTGAATACACTTATTCACACAGGGATGTTTTTTTCATGGCTGCTGGCAGGATTCTGGCTTCTTGTTCAACTGACCTATTTTTCATCCATGAGTCCAAACAAAGTGTACTGACATCATCATGGACCTTGAATCTGTTTCCACCTGAAGAGCTCTTTACCTGAATAACATTTTTGCATTTTGTTACCCATGACTTTCTGTCAAATAATGTTAAATAACAACTAATCAGAAACTGCTTGAAGTTCTTTTTCAAATTCTCACAATTCATCTGACTGAGTGGTACTGATGTGCCCTAGAAAATTGGGTATTCTGTACATGCCTGGACTCTAATATCTGAAATCAACTAACATAGTCATAGCTCTAGGCAAAATATCAAGTCCAAGCACAAGGTTTGGGGAGAGGCTGAGATCTTCAGTTGAAATCTTTAATGATGCTGTGCAAAGACACAAAGACAAATCAATTAATAAATGTAATCATATTTCTGTGGAATACGTATGTATTGATTTTTAACTTTTTGTTTAAAACCTAATATTGGGCATTAGAAATTTCAGTTGCTTAGAAAAAATATTGAATTGTTTTTTTCCAGAAAGCATTTTGAGTGATTTATGGGGAAGAAAAACATTTGTAGGGCAGAGCTATGGGAAAAGAATGGGGGAATGGGGTTAATTAGATAGCTCTTTCAAAGAACCAGCACATACGTGATGGGCGAAATGGCCTCCATCTGTCCTGTAATATTTTATGATTATACGAGAAGAAGTAGAACAGCTCAAGTAGTAAAGGCAATGCATTTCTAGAACATATTTGGGATAGCTTTCTTGAACAATATACTTTATATACTGGATTTAGTGATGAGTAATGAACCAGAATTAGCAAACAATCTGATAGTAAGGCAACATCTTGCAAATAATGACCATGATATGATTGAATTTGGTGAAATGGTACTGGAGAAAATAACTGGCGACTTAAGATAGATCAGCCTCCAGAACCTGATAGTTTCAACCCAGGGTATTAAAAGAAATAGGTGAGGACATTGCAGATGTATTAGTCATGATGTTCAAAAATTTCCTAGGTTAAGGAATTATGCCTTAGTTGGGAGATAGGAGACAGAGAATAGGGATACAGGGACATTCTCTGATTGGCAGGATGTGGCAAATGGTGTTCCCCAGGGATCTGTATTGATGCCTCAGGTTTTCACCAACAATATTAACAACTTAGATGAAAGAATGTGGGGAAATGTGAGGTCATTCAATGTCGATTGACCAGAATGATACTGGGGCTTAAAATGTTAAATTATGAGGACAGCTTGCATAAATTTAGCTTGCATTCCCCAGAGTTTAGAATGTTGAGGGGTAATGTAACTTATGTGTTTAAAATGATAAAGGGATTTAATAAGGGAGAGATGGCAAAACTATTTCCTCCAGTGGGATAATCAAGAATAAGGGCACATATTAAAATTACAGTTGGCCATTTAAGAGCGGCACTTTTGCCACACAAAGGGTAGTGGAAATCTGGAACTCTCTCCCTGATGGATGCCGGATCAGTTGAAATTTTTAAGCCAGATCAATAGATTTTTGTTAGCTAAGGGTATCAAAGAATATGGGAGCAAAGGCAGGTAAATGGAGTTGAGGTACTGATCAGTCATGATCTAACAGAATGGAAGAACAAGCCCACCAAGGGGTTGAATTCTTGTTCCTATGTAGAAAGAGTGAGCTTGCATTTATATGAAGTCATGACCTCATGACTTCCCAAAGTGCTTTACAGCCAATGAAGTACTTTTGAAAAGTAATCACTGTTGTAATGTCTTTGTTCTGATATAAGTGAATACTTGAGAAGATACGATTCCACAGCACCACAAACAATGGTGGAGCTGGGCGAAAAAGAAGGGGACAGTTACATTGTGGCAGTTAGCATATAAAGCTTTTTGATATTGAACATGGGCATAGGAATTTATAATGGAGAAAGTTGGCCCAGAGGTGTGTCAAAAAATGACAAAAGCAAGAAAGGTTTTGTAGACAGGAAATGTGTGGAGATGTAAGTCACTGGATTTTCTGACCATTACAACCGACATGACATGAGCTTTCCAATGACGATAATACTGCATTGACCTGTTTAACAAAAAAAAATAGTCACTATCAACTTTAAGTTTCACATTGTTTCTAAATATTGGTAAATTGCTTCATGTACAGAGTTCCAACATTAGTATAATTGCAGAGGATCAGCACATTAACAGTGGTGCAGTGGTTAGCACCGCAACCTCACAGCTCCAGCGACCTGGGTTCAAATCTATCTGGGTGCTGCCTGTGTGGAGTTTGCAAGTTCTCCCTGTGTCTGCATGGGTTTCCTCCGGGTGCTCCGGTTTCCTCCCACATACCAAAGACTTGCAGGTTGATAGGTAAATTGGCCATTATAAATTGCCCCTAGTATAGGTAGGTGTTAGGGAAATATAGGGACAGGTGGGGATGTGGTAGGAATATGGAATTAGTGTAGGATTAGTATAAATGGGTGGTTGATGGTCGGCAAAGACTCGGTCGGCCGAAGGGCCTGTTTCAGTGCTGTATCACTAAACTAAACTAAACTAAATTTCTCAGCGTTAAAAAAATATCAGCAGAAATAAGGTCAGCTTAAAATTATAAATACATATACTAATGTGATGAAGAAGTATATCTGAAACTTAGAAAGTCGAAGTATCGCATACAGCTTAGATTTAATGACTTTATACAGAGAATGGTGACCAGGGGTACTGATAGTGACCAGAGTTTTGTTCTTGCAGCAGGAGTCCTGATGATAGGCCCAAATGTTTGGTGGGTGTGGGGTTGGGGTGGTGGGGGCAATCCCGCTTCGGTGTTCCTGGAGAACCATAACCATATCTTATGGGAGACAGGCAACTAATTGGTTGCCATCGGGGTTCCCATTCCTAATAAGAATGGTTGCCCATCCCAGGAGCTGCTGGCCAATCGGAGGGCCGACAGCTCAGCAGTGCCACTAGGAGTGGTGGCCGCTGCTGGGACTACACCTGAAGAAAGAGGATGCTGTGGAAGGACGCCACCCTCCCAAACAGGAAAGTGGCATCTGGGGGTACAGGGGCCAGTTAGGCAGGCCCCAGCGAGGAGGCGGTTGCAGTTGGTGAGGCCAGGAGGTGCCGTTTGTGCTGGGGTGGCCATTGCCAAAGGGAGCCCCTCCGTGGGCAGAGTTCCCAACTGGAGGGAACTCCACCCTCCACCCCGAGTCCACTAGGAGATTGCCAGGGTTTACCTGGCAGTGTCCCCATGAGGTGGAAGGCTCACCCGCTGCTGGTAAAATGCCAACAGTTGTCTGAAGAGGTTCTTAATTAGCCACCAGAGTGGCTTTTTTTTATTCGTTCATGGGATGTGGGCATCACTGGCTAGGCCAGCATTTATTGCCCATCCCTAATTGCCCTTGAGAAGGTGGTGGTGAGCTGCCATCTTGGGCCACTGCAGTCCTTGGGGTGTAGGTACACCCACAGTTCTGTTAGGAAGGGAGTTCCAGGATTTTGACCCAGTGACAGTGAAGGAACGGCGATACAGTTCCAAGTCAGGATGGTGTGTGGCTTGGAGGGTTTACTTGCAGGTGATGGTGTTCCCATGTATGTGCTGCCCTTGGTGGTAGAGGTCGCGGGTTTGGAAGGTGCTATCGAAGGAGCCTTGGTAAGTTGCTGCAGTGCATCTTGTTGTTGGTACACACTGCTGCCACTGTGTGTGGATGGTGAAAGGAGTGAATGGTTAAGGTGGTAAATGGGGTGTCAGTCAAGTGGACTGCTTTGTCCTGGATGGTGTCGAGCTTCTTGAGTGTTGTTGGAGCTGCACCGATCCAGGCAAGTGGACAGTATTCCATCACACTCCTGACTTGTGCCTTGTAGATGGTGGACAAGCATTGGGGAGTCAGGAGGTGAGTTACTTGCCACAGAATTCACAGCCTCTGGCCTGCTTATGTGGCTGCCCTATTTATGTGGCTGGTCCAGTTCAGTTTCTGGTCACTAGTGACCCCAGGATGTTAATAGCGGGGGATCCAGCGATGGTAATGCCATTGAACATCAAGGGAAGATGCTTAGGTTCTCTCTAAGTTGAGATGGTCATTGCCTTGTACTTGTGTGGCGCGAATGTTACTTGCCACTTAACAGCCCAAGCCTGGATATTGTCCAGGTCTTGCTGTGGAGTCACTAATTGTGCTGAGCATTGTGCAATCATCAGTGAACATCCCCACTTATGATCTTAAGTTGGAGGGAAGGTGAAGCAGCTGAAGATGGTTGGGCCTAGGACACTCCCCTGAGGAACACCTACAGTGACATCCTGGAACTGAGATGACTGACCTCCAACAATCACAACCATCTTCCTTTGTGCTGGGTATGACTCCAACCAGAGAGAGTTTTCCCCCTGATTCCCATTGACTCCAGTTTTGCTAGGGCTCCTTGATGCCATACTCGGTCAAATGCTGCCTTGATGTCAAGGGCAGTCACTCGCACTTCACCTCTTGAGTTCAGCTCTTTTGTCCATGTTTGAATCAAGGCTGTAATGGGGTCAGAAGCTGAGTAGCCCTGGCGGAACACAAACTGAGTGTCACTAAGCAGGATATTGCTGAGCAAGTGCCTCTTGATAGCACTGTCGACGACCCCTTCCATCAGTTTGCTGACGATTGAGAGTAGACTGATAGGGAGGTAATTGGTCGGGTTGAATTTGTCCTGCTTTTTGTGTACAGGACATACTTGGCAATTTTCCACATTGCCGGGTAGATGCCAGTATTGTTGTTGTACTGGAACAGCTTAGCTAGGAGCGCGGCAAGTTCTGGTGCGCAGTTCTTCTGTACTATTGCCGCAACGTTGTCAGGGCCCATAGCCTCTGCAGTATCCAGTGCCTTCAGCCATTTCTTGATACCACATGAAGTGAATCGGGTTGGCTGAAGACTGGCATCTATGTTGTTGGGGATCTCAGGAGGAGGCCATGATGGATCATCCACTCAGCACTTCTGGCTGAAGATGGATGCAAGTGCTTCAGCCAGAGAAGCTCAGTAGGCCTCTGGATGGAAGGGCCATCCGCCACCTTCTCCATTGCTGGCATGATGGGAAGACAACAGGCACTCCAACCCCCACCCAACCCCGCCCGCCTTCCCTCGCCATTTTATGGCCTGCGCGCTCCACCTCCCAGTCAGTCCCAAAGGGCTGGTAAAATCCAGACCAGTGTGTGGATTGACATTTTGAGGAATCAATGATTGAGCAGTCTTGGGCCAACTCATATTGATAAGAGAGTCTTTTCCAGTCCTGTATTTTTTATTTTCCTATGACCCCTAGTTGCCTTTAGTCTGCTAACTTTTCAAAACTGCAAAACTGGAACATAGTTGCTAAATTTGCTAATCTGTGCCTATTAACCTATTCTACGACTTTATAAATATGCCATTACTACCCAATAGGAAATTCTATTGGTTGCCATAAACTGTTGCCTAGTTATAGAGCTCCCTCAATAGTTGGGAGGAACCCTGATTACCAACAGAAAAATCTAGGGATTTAAAGGTACAGGGCTATCAATTCAGAGGTTACAGGTTCAAATGTCATCACAGCAAAACTTAAGTATGGTAGTTTGTGGTCTAGCACCAGTAAAAAAAAATTAAAAGCCTCCAACTTGTCATTAATTAGTTGTCTATTGCTCTTCAGGGAAGCCCAACATCCATACCTGGTCTGGCCTATGTAAGACTCCAATCCCACAGTATGTTGTTGATGTTTAATAACCCCTGTAGTGACCTAGCAAAATACAAAGTTATGCACTAAGAAGAATCTATTGGCATAAGCCAAGACTAAGAAAATTTCAGCCCCAGTAAAATTCTCCACACCAAGGTATGGAAAGCTGTCTCACACATTAGTCAAACAACATCTCCACATAGTCATTCTCACGATTCATATTTATCAACCAAAATCCCAGATTCTTCCATCACCATCCTTGGGTATGTCTGTCTCTCAGTCCGAATAAATCAACAAAGAGTGGGCGGACAGTGTTATACAGTTAGGTGGAAGTGGCCTTCCGAGTCTTTAAAATTAACTCCATGAAGTTTCATGGTTTCAGGTCAAATAAGATCAAAGAAACCTCCTAGTAATCATTACCTATCATATCCCCAGCTGAAAAATGAGTGCTCCTCCATGTTGACCATCATTTGGAGGAAGTTCTGTTGAAGCAAGGGCACAGAAAGTATTACGGGGGGAGTGGGGAGGAGGGGGAATCTTTAATGTCCATCATCAGGAGTAGCTTGGTAGTACCACTACTGCCCAGATCCTGAAGGACATAGATGTCAGATTGTGCCTGCATCAGGTGATGAGGGAACCAAAAGGAGGAAATAACCAATTTGTCCTCATTCTCAACAATGTACCTGTCACAGACATGTTTGCATCTAATAGTACTGGAAGAAATGACCACCGAACAATCTTCCTGAAGACAAACTCTTGACTCCACCATTAAGTCATCCTCCATTGGGCAATGTATAAGCAAGTGAAACAGACTAAGGACAGCAGCCTAAAATTGACTATCCATGAAGTACTGTGGGACATCATAATCAGTAACCTCATGGCCAGCACATTCCTCGTGCCTTGATCACCATCAAGCCAGGAAACCAAACCTGGATTAATGCAGAGTGTAGAAGGTTGTACTAGAGAAAGCACCAAGTATACATTAGGATAAGGCACCAATATAATGAAGCTAAGATACAGGGCTATCTGCATTCTAAACATCTAAAACAGAAGGCTACAGACTGAGCTAGGTGGTCCTACAACTAACAGATTAGGACAATACTCTGTAGCTGCACTACATCCTGTCAAGAAGGGTGATGGTCAATTCAGCAACTAACGGATGAAGCAAACTCTATCCTTAATTCTGGTGGAGCCAATCATGTGAGTGCAAGAGACAAGATTGAAGAGTTTGTAAGTGTTTTAGTCAATAGTGCCAAGACAATGATCCTATTCGGCCGCCTCCTACTTTCCCCACCATCACTGTTGGCAGTGTCCAGCCAATTCGGTTTACTCCATATCACATTAAGAAACATTGTACACAACAACAGCTATCAGCGCAGAGAAAATCCTGATTAGATATTGAAGATCTTGGGCAATAAATTGGGATTGTTTGCACTTATTTTGTGAGGGCTACGAACGCCCTTAGCGTGCCAAGATGGCGCCCACAGCACACGCACACTTGTGGGGTGAATTGCACCAGATACTGTATTAGTGAGGCCATTAGTGTGCACAGTGAACATCCTCTGGAAGCATGCAGAGCAGGGAGTTCATTACGTTACTCAGTGTGCAAAGCTGATTTGACACCCGGGGTACCGCTTTGGAGCTCAGCACTCCAGCCAATGCCCTCATTTAACCTCACACAGCTGAACACATGTTCAGCAGCAGGAAGGATCCAACACCAGCACTATTTAAAGAGATCAACAAGTACTTGCAACTTAGTTGCTTTCTTGTTTCTTCTGGCTGTTGTTTTCTTCTGGCTGTTGCTACGATTCTACAAGTGTTTGGTGCTTTTTATAGTTATATAAAGTTGCAAAACTCTACAGGAAGTGGTATAGCAGGAGCTGAAGGAGTTTTTGCTGACTTCAAGGCTTCTGCACAAACCAGTTGCTCCCAGACAGGGATGCAGTAGTAAACATTACCCTTGGAATACAGCATAACAGGGACAATAAACGGAGGTCATGCAGAGCAGGACAATCTTCTGGAATCGGGAGGAAGAGTAGGGGAGAAGAGCTCTCAGCAGGGAGCCATATCTGCCCAGGGACTTCAGGGAGCAATTCTTCTACCTGAACCTCAGGGAGCAACAATGTGTAAGATGTCTGTGCTTCATTATGGACATCTTCACTGAAACTTGTCACCTGCTGCAGCCACAACTCCAATCTCAGTTTGGGGCAAGGACCACATTGTCAGTAGCTGCAAGGGTGACCATGGCAATAAACATTTATGTGTCTGGTGCCTTTCAGGCTGGAGCTGGGTGACAAGGACTATCTGCTGACGGCATGGCTGATGGCTCCAGTGCTCAATCCATGCACACGTGCACAAAGGCATACAATAAAAACCATATTGTCGCATGAAATGTGATAGAGCAGACCATTGGTGTGCTGAAACAATGCCTCCGCTGCCTGGACTGCTCTGGAAGAGCCTTGCAGTACCTGGCAGAGCAGGTGTCATGACTCATAGTGGCTTGCTGCATGCTGCACAACCTCACCATCATGAGGAGACAGCCCTTGCCTCCAGCTATATGGTAAGCAGATGAGGATCAGGAACATCAGCAGGAGGAGGAGGAATGGAGGAGGAATGGAGGAGGTAGCCAATGGCCCCTTTTTGCCTGGGTTGTCTGTGAAGAATTCATCTGACTGTGATACCAGTAACTGCAACCCCAATTCACCATTTACCAAAAGTTCCACACCTTCTTTCTGTAACTGACCATCACAGTGTCCACTTGGCCACAATACAACAATAAACCTGCTACAAAATAAACATTCCAAATCAAATTTATAGATGAAATCATTCTATATTGCATGCAAAAGTCAACTAATCACCTTGGTGCATTCCATTAATGCCTGTCTTCCGTGTGCTTTGCCTGTCCTAGTGTTCCTATGCAGTGCTAGCCCAGAAACTTCAGCATGGTTGGTGGAAGGCTGCTGACTTACAATGGGGGAGACTGAAGATAGCCTCGGAGGATGACCTCAAGTAGCTCTGGGCCTTGAGGGTCCAGCTTCGGACTGCACCATCTCGGTATGGGTGGCAGCAATCTGGGCTGGCTGGGTGACAGGCAACAGCAAGGGCACTGGCAGGGTGGCCAGGGTGGGAGCATGAATGCTATCATCCTGAGAGAGGACATCAAGTTCATGCTCCATGGACCCACTGCCATTCCCCCAGAGCAATGCCTTAGCAATTCTATTATTCTGTTGGTGGACACCCTGCAAGCTCCTTTGCACACTGCAATCTACATCCATGATGGCAGCAGTCTGTGCTTGCATGCCTGCAAGCTGACCTTGTATGCCAACAATCTGAGTTTCCACTGCAGCACTGAGACGTTGGGTGGCTGCTGCTTGTGCTGCAAAGGAAGCTGCGACATCAGCCATCAGACACTGCATCATGGTCGGGTCCACAAGTGTGTGAACAAAGTTGGCCACCACTTCCATGCTGGAAAGGATAAGATCCAAACTCTGTACAAAACCCTGTGTCGAACTGGTGTCATGCTCCTTCATGGTCCTTGACATTGGTCGCAGGTTTTCTAGCAGGCTTCACAATGCACCCCCATCGAAGTGCTCATCTGAGTCCTCTGTAGCAGAACTCTTGTGTGGCCTCACTCTCTAGTGAGCTGGCACCTGTGTTAACCTTGTTTCCTGCCCTAGTTACAGACTGGTGTCTCACCACATGCACATCTAACCTCCATGCTATCCTTTAAATTACACATAGTGTCAGTATCTGAGTTGGTGGCTGTGGTTGTGAAGTTGAGCGGCAGTGCGTTCTATCACTACAAGGCTGAGTTGCACCTCTTGGGTATCTGAAAGGAAAACGGCACAAGGGTAAGATTGTGGTAGAGGGATGGGGTGGGGGGGTGGGTGCGGGGTGAATCAAGAGGTGCATGGTTACACCATCTGCAGCTTGCCAATCAGAAAAGAGTGTGGGATGAGCGGGATGTGAGAAGGAGAAATAAATATGTGGATACCATCATCTTCAATGATTTCAGACAGTGGCTGGCCATAGCCTCAGCAATGGGCATCCCAATAATGGCCAGCATTGTTTCCTCCATGGGGGTTAGGGCATTCAGGCATGCCTGTCCCCCTCTGGTTAACTCCTGCTGCCTCCGATTGTGCCCCACCTTGTCCTACATTACAGTGGTGACTACACTTCAAAAATACTTCATTAGCTGTAAAGCGCTTTGATTCATCCAGTGGTCGTGAAAGATGCTATATAAATGTAAGTCTTTCTTTCTTTCTTATCCTGCAAGACAGAGGTAAGTGTGCCACTGAGTGTTGTGCAATCTGTTTGGCTGATGTGACCATCGTGGTTGAATAGCTGGCAGCGTTGTCAAGCTGTGAGATGTGTGTGTGAGGCTTGCAGCAGTATGAGGTGTGTGAGTGCAGTGGAGCATGTGAATGTCAGGTATGAGTTCTGATTGCTAGAAATTGTCAGTAGGTGAGTGATGGGGGTGTGGTAAATTGAGCAGTATCTGAGGCTAGTGGTGCAGTTGGTAACATTTGAAGATGCATTCACTGACCTTGATCACTTGTGTGAGGTCATTGAACTTCTTGGGGCACCGCACCCATGTCCTCCGGGCTTCATTCCTGGATTTGACCTCCATGGCTCTCTGCTTCTGATTTTTAAAAAATTTATTCATGGGATGTGGGCATCACTGGCTATGCCAGCATTTATTGCCCATCCCTAATTGCCCTTGAGAAGGTGGTGATGAGCCGCTTTCTTGAACCGCTGCAGTCCATGTGAGGTAGGTACACCCATTGTGCTGTTAGGAAGGGAGTTCCAGGATTTTGACCCAGCAACAGTGAAGGAACGGCGATATAGTTCCAAGCCAGGATGGTGTGTGACTTGGACGGGAACTTGCAGGTGGTGATGTTCCCATGCATCTGCTGCTCTTGTCCTTTGAGGTGGTAGAGGTCGCGGGTTTGGAAGGTGCTGTCTAAGGAGGCTTGGTGCATTGCTGCAGTGCATCTTGTACACACTGATAGTGTGTACACACTACTGCCACTGTGCATCGGTGGTGGAGAGAGTGAATGTTTGTGCATGGTGTGCCAATCAAGTAGGCTGCTTTGTTCTGGATGGTGACGAGCTTCTTGAGTGTTGTTGGAGCTGCACCCATCCAGGCAAGTGGAGAGTATTCCATCACACTCCTGACTTGTACCTTGCAGATGGTGGACAGGCTCTGGGGAGTCAGGAGGTGAATCACTTGCCGCAGGATTCCTAGCCTCTGACCTGCTCTTGTAGCCATGGTATTTATATGGCTACTCCAGTTCAGTTTCTGGTCAATGGTAACCCCCAGGATGTTGATAGTGAGGGATTCAGCGATGGTAATGCCATTGAATGTCAAGGGGAGATGGTTAGATTCTCTCATTTCGGAGATGGTTATTGCCTGGCACTTGTGTGGCACAAATGTTACTTGCCACTTATCAGCCCAAGCCTGGATATTGTCCAGGTCTTGCTATATTTCTACATGGACTGCTTCAGTATTTGAGGAGTCGCGAATGGTGCTGAACATTGTGCAATCATCAGCGAAAATCCCCACTTCTGAACTTATGAAAGAAGGAAGGTCATTGATGAAACAGCTGAAGATGGTTGGGCTTAGGACACTACCCTGAGGAACTCCTGCAGTGATGTCCTGGAGCTCAGATGTTTGATCTCCAACAACCACAGCCAGCTTCCTTTGCGCTAGGTATGACTCCAACCAGTGGAGAGTTTCCCCCCTGATTCCCATTGACTCCAGTTTTGCTAGGGCTCCTTGATGCCATACTCAGTCAAATGCTGCCTTGATGTCAAGGGCAGTCACTCTCACCTCACCTCTTGAGTTCAGCTCTTTTGTCCATGTTTGAACCAAGGCTGTAATGAGGTCAGGAGCTGAGTGGCCCTGGCGGAACACAAACTGAACATCACTGAGCAGATTATTGCTAAGCAAGTGCTGCTTGATGGCACTGTCGATGACACCTTCCATCACTTTACTGACGATTGGGAGTGGACTGATGGGCGGTAATTGGCCGGGTTGGACTTGTCCTGCTTTTTGTGTACAGGACATACCTGAGCAATTTTCCACATTGCCGGGTAGATGCCAGTGTTGTAGCTATACTGGAACAGCTTGGCTAGGGGTGCGGCAAGTTCTGGAGCAGAGGTCTTCAGTACTATTGCGGGAATATTGTCAGGACCCATAGCCTTTGCAGTATCCAGTGCCTTCAGTCGTTTCTTGATATCACGTGGAGTGAATCGAATTGGCTGAAGTCTGGCATCTGTAATGCTGGGGACTTCAGGAGGGGGCCGAGATGGATCATCAACTCGGCACTTCTGGCTGAAGATTGTTGCAAATGCTTCTGCCTTATCTTTCTGATGTGCTGGACTACCCCATCATTGAGGATGGGGATATTTATGGAGCCACCTCCTCCAGTTAGTTGTTTAATTGTCCACCACCATTCACGACTGGATGTGGCAGGACTGCAGAGCTTACATCTGATCCGTTGGTGATGGGATCGCTTAGCTCTGTCTATTGCATGAAGCTTATGCAGTTTGGCATGCAAGTAGTGCTGGGTAGTAGCTTCACCAGGCTGACACCTCATTTTGAGGTATGCCTGGTGCTGCTCCTGGCATGCCCTCCTGCACACTTCATTGAACCAGGGTTGGTCTCCTGGCTTGATGGTAATGGTAGAGTGGGGGATATGCCGGGCCATAAGGTTACAGATTGTGGTTGAGTACAATTCTGCTGCTGCTGATGGCCCACAGTGCCTCATGGATGCCCAGTTTTGCATTGCTAGATCTGTTCGAAATCTATCCCTATTAACACAGTGGTAGTGCCACACAACACGATGGTTATCCTCAATGTGAAGGCGGGACTTCGTCTCCACAAGGACTGTGCGGTGGTCACTCCTACCAATACTGTCATGGACAGAAGCATCTGCGGCAGGCAGATTGGTGAGGACAAGGTCAAGTATGTTTTTCCCTCGTGTTGGTTCCTGTGTCTGGGGAGGTCTCCTGTGGATACAGGAGATCTCTCTTCCACCAAGGCTTCCAGTGCAGCAACCAAAAACCTTGGAGCCTGTTCTGTTGCATGTTGTGCCAATATTCAATATTTCCCAGTTCAGAATCATCTCCTGCATGATTCCCAGCACCTGTTCCAGCCACAATCCACGTCCCCTTTAAGAGCTACTGGTTAGTTTTAGGCAGAGCAGGTTAGCTTTAAGTTGTGCTAGCTACTCAGAATTTTGGCTCCTTGCTGATGCATTCAGCCAATCGACAGGGCAGTTAGCGGTGGCTGGATGCTGAAATCATTGAACTGAGCAGGCAGCACAAAGTTGACATGTTGCCTGCAATGCAATCAATGGGTGTGGGTGAATCGCACATCACAATTCCTGCACCGGTTTTTGGGGGCTATTGAATTTAGCCCCCCAAAAACCCATGAGCATCAAATCTCATCATTTCCCTACCCTAAAGCTTTCAGTACAGCTTGGACATTGGCATTTACTCAACAATGTGGATGATTACCCAGATATGTCCTATCCACAATAAAAAGGATAAATCCAATCTGGCCAGCTACTGCCCTATCAGCCTCCTCCCAATCATCAGTAAGGTCATGGAAGGTTTCTTCAATAGTGCCAACAAGTGACATTTACCCACCAATAACCTGTTCATTTTGAGTTCCATCAGGACCATCACTTGGCTTCAGACTTGACACAGGAGCTGAATGCCAGGAGAAAGGTGAGAGTAGCTGCACTTAGCATCAAGGCAGCATTCAACTGAGCATGGTAGCAAGGAGCCCGAGCAAAACTTTGGTCAATGAGGGTAGAAGGAAGTGGCTGGAGTCATACCTAATACAATGGAAAATGCTTGTTCGAGGCCAATCATCACAACGCGAGGACATTACTGCAGGAATTTCTCAGGGCACAACCATCTTAAGCTACTTCATTAATAATCCTTCCTCTATCATAAAGCTGAATAAACATTAAAAAAGGTGATTGCATAGTGCAGTGGGAATTTTTTACTGACCTTGCACTTTGTAGACAAACTGGAATCAATCCAGCTGATGGGATTAAAGTATTCTCTGTTAGTTATAAGGTTTCCAGTACATAACAACACATTTTCATTAAGCTGGCAATCTCATACCATCAGGCCAGAGGGGAATGGCAAATAGCAAATGTAGAAATACTCAATTTGACTCAGTTGGTGGAACTCTTGTCTCTTGAGTCAGAAAGTACGGGTTTGCAGTCTCATTGGAGGATTGAAGCACATAATCTAAGCTACATTCCTGTGTGTTTTTTTTCTTTAGAGGTGCTATTAATCAGATGAGTCATAAAACTGAATTCCCCCAGACAGAAAATATGGGCAGTTGTAAGATTTTTAATAAGATACAAATATACATGGAAATTACAACAGACATATTGGCCTGGATTTTGTGATAGGAATAATGGTGAGGCTATCAGCACTCACTGTTATTATGGGGTAAATAACAGAGCAATTCTTGGCATCCACACATGAGCAGTTCAATACAGAAATCGGAAGATGCTGTCTGATTTGCTCTGTTCCTCCACTAGCTTCGCTACACCAGCACCTTGCCAAGAGACTAGGCATTAAAACACATGAAGGCTATGAATTTGAAATATTTACTCACTAGTTTACCTACTAAACAAGAAGTTAGGACTGATGTATTAAGGTGTAAGTGAATTCTGGCTGGCATGATAAGTCTTAATTACTGCCAAACAACCTCTCTGACCCTGAAAATTTAATTTTATAAGTGTGGATTCTCACTCCTTCAGAATTTCATCAATGACAGAACTTCTAGTCTCTTTAAAAAAAATCTTTCTGCTCTTACCTTCCTCTGTTAATCCTAATTTTCTTGCCCCACTTTATTTTGCTTTCTGTATATGATTTTATGTTGAGTTAAATATTGTAATTTATACTTCCTGGTTTAGACTCTGCATGTTTCGATGAAGATAGAATCATAGAAAGTTTATGGCACAGAAAGAGGCCACTTGGCCCATCATGTCTGCGCCAGCCGAAAAATGAACCACCCAGACTAATCCCACCTTTCAACATTTGGTCTGTAGCCCTGCAGGTTACAGGACTTGAGGTGCATATCAAGACACCTATAGCTCTTTAATCTCTTTGGTTGAAGGGACTTGCTGTTGTTCACCCTGCTTAAACACAACACAGATACCATACAGCTGTTCAAAGGTCTGTGGATTGCTGTAAGTGTTCCTTTACTACTAACCACAAAATCCAGGCCAATATGAGCTTTTCAGTGATTAAATACTGCAATATCCAGCTTCATTAATTCAGTGGGATATTAACGATTCTGTTGCACTATTCAAAGAAGAAAAAGGAGGTTCCCTGTTGAGCTGATCAATGTTTCTCTGTCAACCAACAACACTAAAAATATTGAAGGGTTTCTGGTGTGTACAAAATGGCTGTTACATTTACCTGCAATAATAAGTCACTACAAAGTAATTCATGATATACAAAGTTCTGATATATTTCTGATAAACAAAATAAGTGCCGTATGAATGCAAGCCTTTAATTCTGCATCAAAGTGTGCTATATCCGATCTGTGTTTGATGCTGACATTGGGAACTCACAATGGGAAAACATTCCACTTCTTATCCCACAAATAATTCACTAAAAGGTCAGAAAATAGGGATACGAGTGAGATGGATAAATAACAAATAAAGATGGCATCATGCAGATACAAAGGTCTTTTATTGTCACATGATCATCTTAAAACAGTAAAAATATCATTCATTTTATGGCAGTTGTCATGACTGTAACCACATGAATCATTTCAGCTTCTTTTTTTAGGTCTTGTAATGGTTTGCAGCAGTGTGGTTGTCAGGGTAAGATTTCTTGTTTCATGTCACTTGTTATCTTATGGGCTGAAGAATAGAGTAATTGGCATAAATACCCACTAAATAACAAATACAAAGAAAATAAATCATAGGTGCTGATATTAATCCAGTTTGCCAACATGGTCTTCATAAGCACAGCCCCATCCAACTGCACCCAATCACACTTCTTGGCCCTCAAGCAGTTCATTTTGCAGGTGATTTTAGAAACTACAAGAAAAGTAACAATTGAAATGTTAATTCATGAGATCTGTCATAGCCCTGTAACAACAAACTAGAGCTCGCCTTCCTTCAGGATCAGAAGCAATCTTGGCACTCCATAGACAACAGATCCAGAGGACCGAACTTTCCCCATTATCAACTTAATTGGCACCATACAAGTCAACATCAAAGAGCCACTCCCCTTCTTGCACACACAAGTCTGAAATTCCTCAAGGACACTAAGAATCAAAATGAAAATAATAAAGAAAGAAACTGGGTTTTTATGAGCGTTTTATCATGTTCTGGGAGTGAGTTATATTGACTGACCCGAAACGTTAACCCTGCTTCGCTTTCCACAGATGCTGCCAGACTTGCTGAGTGGTTCCAGCATTTCTTGTTTTTATTTCAGATTTCCACCATCCGCAGTATTTTGCTTTTATTATATTGAGTGGTGTTATGTGGGTAAACACAGCAACCATCAACAAGTTAAATGATTTATTATAGAATCACTATACCTGTAATTTTTCAGTGGGGTTGGTCCAGTGAGAAGTGCTTGCTAGGACATAGAGAGGACTCTTTTCTCTTCAAGTAATAATGTTACAAAACAACTTTCACAAGACATAAATAGGCAACTCAAAACATTTCCCATTTTCAATGGAATACTTGGTTTTTACTTGCAAAGAAGTTTTAGATTCAAATACTTTAAAATGTTTTGGGAAATTAAGTTCATAGTTTCATAAATGGCTATTATCAGACCCACAATCAACATACCCTTTTTCTTGTAATGCACGGCCGATTTAAGTGCGTAGACCCTTTAAATTTTTTTGCACAGGCTCACGCAGTAACCTAAAGGGGCCGACTTGTGCACAGCCTGCAAGGGAACTATCGGGTTCCTGCACAGCCGCAAAGCTTAGAAGGAACAGTGCCCATAACTCTGAAATGGCAGGTTACTGAATCAAGAACTTGGCAATCAAAATAGAAAACCAACAGTTCTCAAGATAGAAAGATAGAATTGCCATTTAGTCTAGGACAATATCATGTCCTCAGAACATCCCAATATCCTTCATAACTAATGAGTGAATTCACTCTTGTTATGTAAGAAAATGTAGCAATAAGGTCCCCAGAAACTTAAATGAATGATCAGATCATTTGCTTTGGGTGATATTGGTTGAGGGAGGATGACACTGGGAGTACTTACTGCTCTTCTTCAAAGAGTGTCATGTAATCTTTTACATCAAAAGGAGCATTTAAACTTGGTTGAACCTCTCATCCAATAGGCAGAACCTTAGATAATGCAGCAATCCCTCAGTACTACCATGAAGCTTATGTGGTCAAGTTTGTAATAAGGCTTCAATGTTCCGACTCAGAGGTGAGCGTGTTCCGCTGGTAGGGAATTGTTTTATTACTACTCTTTCAAATTTACTCTTATTTGATGCTAGTATTGCCGGCTCCTGATGTGCAGGTCTCACAAACACAAGGAAAACTTGTCAAATTCACGAGGGCCAGTGGCTGGGAAGATATAGAAAAAACAAAAATAATCTAAGATCTGAATCATTATAACTAGTATTACAACCAGGTGCGAAAGAGGTCTAGGGGTTCCCTTTCAGCCTTCACCTGGTCTAACTGTACCAGGATTTAATTTTAAAAACTGTGTTTTGAGCTTCCCCCTTGGTGAATCCTTGTTCACCACTTGCCAATTGTAAGGCAAAAAAATGAGCACAAACAGGCTTTCTTAGGTTTAAAGAAGAAAAATGAAATTTATTAAAACTTAAACTCTAATTCGGTTAATGTCTATGGATACATGCTGCGCCCCATGCTAGCATGCATACGCAATATGCATATGCAAATAGAGACAGAAAAGAGCAGAAGGAAAATAATAGAGAGGTTTGAGGCAATCTCTGAAAAGGGGTTTTTGTTACTGTGCTTCAAGCTCGCTGTAGTCCTTGCTTGTAGGTAGATCTTGCTTTTCGTTGGGGCCCAGTATTCTTCTTAAACCTTGTTCGCTGTAAGAGACTTTTCTCTCTTTCTCTCATATGTCTTCAATGGATTCTGAAGCTGGTGAGAGAATGAGATGAGAGCATAAAGGAGAGGCGGTGGCAAGCCTACTACGAGAGGTCTTTTCAGTCGAGGAGCAAACAGTTTTCTGAGTTCAAATTCTGTTTCTCCAATTTAAAACTCCCCTAGTTGGCCAGCAGGTGGTCACGTGACTGACTGCTTTGACCAGGTCTCTTCTGTGTATTGGGGCAGGGACTGGTTCCTTTGTTCCAACACTGTCTGCGAATATGAAAACAATGTTTTTCCAGCCAGGGGTTTGGCAACCCCTAGTAATAGGCCTTCTTTTCTTCCCAGCACCAATTTTAAAATTTAATGTCCTTGTGGCAAAATATATCTGCTTCATTCTTGGCAAGTGGGGGCCTGCATGACAGTAGTTTAAATCAAAACTAGAGTTTCAGGGAGACATTATGTGCTGTCCTCAAGGGAGCAACCCACCAAACGCAGTTGAGTAGGAACATAAGAACAGGAGTAGGCCATTTAGCACCCCAAGCCTGTTCCACCATTCATTGAGATCTGTGACCTAATTCTGTATACCTGTTTTTTACCCATATCCCTTGGCAAAAACCTATTCAACTCAGATTTAAAATTAACAAGTGATCCAGCATCAATTGCCTTTTGTGGAAGAGAGTTCCAAACTTTAACCACTTTGCGTTTGGAATTGTTTCTTAAGTTTTTAAATATTTTTTCATAGGATGTGGGCATCGCTGGCTAGGCCAACATTTGTTTCCCATCCCTAATTGCCCTTGAGGAGGTGATGGTGACCTGCCTTCTTGAACCGCTGCAGCCTTAAAGGCCTGGCTCTAATTTTTAGACTATATCTCCTAGTTGTAGACTCAACAACCAGTGGATATAGTTTCTCTCTATCTACCCTATCAGTTCCTCTTAATACCTTGAAAACATTGATCAAATCACCCTTGAACCTTATAAATTACAGGGAATACAATTCTGGTTTGTGTAATCTCTCCTCATAATTCTTATATCATTCTGGTAAATCTATGATGCACTCCTTCCAAGGTCAATATGTCCTTCATAGGATGTGGTGCCCAGAACAGAATACAGTATCCAGGGGTGGTCCAACCAGGGCTTTGTATAGCTGGAGAATAACTTCTACCCCCTTGTATTCTAGCCCTCCAAATATAAAGGCCAGCTTTCCATTAGCCTTTATGATATTTTTCTGTACATGTTCATGACATTTTAATGATCTATGTACATGGACTCCAAAGTCTCTTTGGATCGCCACTGTTTCTAACTTTTCAACGTTTAGAAAGTGCTCTGATTCATCCTTTTTAGGTTCAAAGTGGATGACCTCACAGTAGTCCATATTGAAATCCATTTGTCACAGTTTAATACATTTAGGTAATCTATCAATATCTCTTTGTAATTTTATGCTTCCACCTACACTACTAACAATACCGCCTATCTATGTGTCATCGGCAAACTTGGATATGTGGCTTTCTATCCCATCATTTAATTCGTTAAAAGATACAGTGAATAGTTAAGGCCCCAGCGCTGGATCCTTGTGGGATACCACGAGTCACATCCTGCCCATTAAAGTACCTCCCCATTATCCCTACTCTCTATCTCCTGCCAATCAAATAATTTGGATTGTTGCATTTTACCACAAATTTCAAGACGTTAATTTTTCTTTTACTGCGTTGTAAAAAATATGCACATGCTTTTTCAGGTTATGGCTGAATACAGATTCATAATGCATTACAGGCTACATACCATGCATGTAGACACTTGCATTGAAAGCTGTGTAACAGCTATACAACTCTATAAATTTGAATGGAATACTCGATAATTGGACTGGTGTTGTTCTTAAGAAGTGGCTTCATTGTGCTGTGGGAGGTACCTGCAGGAATTGAGTGAGGTACTGGGCCCTGGGGCTTATTTGCTGTGATTGTGCAAGGTGTTGGATTAAAGCAATGAATCTTTTTGATGCTATGCATGCAATCTATTCAATCCATGAGGTGTGGCACTTCCTTGCCCTGCTGGAATCAGGCCAAAAGTGCATTGCATTTGAGGGATGATACATTCAGCTATAGCTCCAGTGGCCTCTTGAACCTTTATCCATCCAAAAGGTGTGTTGGCGTATACCCTGGTGGTCACAGTTCTTCCAGCTCTCAGCTATTAGGGTCATGTACTACGTTCTAAGTTTGTGCCCATGTGTGGTATGTGAGTTGGAGGAATTTGAGTTTTTCAATTCTGTGGCAAGTGAAGATCATGAGGGTCACTCTCAGCCTCTTTCCAATATTTCTCAGACATTGGTGATATGTAATTTGACAATGAGATTCTAGAAAGACTGGAGATGTCCCTAGTGGAACAGCTTTCCTATTTTGCTAAAATAAAAGCAAAATACTGCAGATGCTGGAAATCTGAAATAAAAACAAGAAATGCTGGAAATACTCAGTAGGTCTGGCAGCATCTGTGGAGAGAGAAGCAGAGCTAACATTTCTGAAGAAGGGTCACTGACCTGCTCCACAGATGCTGCCAGACCGACTGAGTATTTCCAGCATTTCTTGTTTTTATTATCCTTATTTTGATAAATCCTTTTGATTTGCAAAAATTCGCTTGTAACAGAATCCAAATGATGTCCACCCAAAACAGGAAACTGTAGGATCTCTTGAGTGATTAGAATCCAGGACCAGCATGTTCCTGTGAGGAAGAAAGACAAGTTTGGCAAGTTTCGGGAAGCTTGGATAACATGGGATATTGTGAGCCTAGTCAAAAAGAAAAAGGAAGCATTTGTAAGGGCTGGAAGGCTAGGAACAGATGAAGCACTTGAGGAATATAAAGACAGTAGGAAGGAACTTAAGCAAGGAGTTAGGAGGGCTAAAAGGGGTCATGAAAAGTCATTGGCAAACAGGACAGAGATGGGAATCTATGCGTGGAGCCAGAGGAAATGGGTGAGGTGCTAAATGAGTACTTTGCATCAGTATTCACCAAGGAGAAGGACTGAGTGGATGATGAGCCTAGGGAAGGGAGTGCAGATAGTCTCAGTCATCTCATTATCAAAAAGGAGGAGGTGTTGGGTGTCTTACAAAGCATTAAGGTAGATAAGTCCCCAGGCCTGATGGGATCTACCCTAGAATACTGAGGGAGGCAAGGGAAGAAATTGCTGGGGCCTTGACAGAAATCTTTGCATCCTCATTGGCTACAGGTGAGGTCCCACAGGACTGGAGAATAGCCAATGTTGTTCCTTTGTTTAAGAAGGGTGGCAAGGATAATCCAGGAAATTATAGGCCGGTGAGCCTTACGTCAGTGGTAGGGAAGCTATTAGAGAGGATTCTTCGGGACAGGATTCACTCCCATTTGGAAACAACCAAACTTATTAGTGAGGGACAGCATGGTTTTGTGAAGGGCAGGTCATGTCTTACTAATTTGATTGAGTTTTTTGAGGAAGTGACGAAGATGATTGATGAGGGAAGGGATGTTGTCTTTTTGGACTTTAGTAAAGCCTTTGACAAGGTCCCGCATGGCAGACTGGTGCAAAAGGTGAAGTCACACGGGATCAGAGGTGAGCTGGCAAGATGGATACAGAACTGGCTCAGTCACAGAAGACAGAGGGTAACAGTGGATGGGTGTTTTTCTGAATGGAGACATGTGACTAGTGGTGTTCCGCAAGGATCAGTGCTGGGACCTTTGCTGTTTGTAGTATATATAAATGATTAGGAGGAAAATGTAGCTGGTCTGATTAGTAAGTTTGCGGACGACACAAAAGTTGGTGGAGTTGCGGATAATGATGAGGATTGTCAAAGGACACAGCAGGATATAGATCGGTTGAAGACTTGGGCGGAGAAATGGCAGATGGAGTTTAATCCGGACAAATGTGAGGTAATGCATTTTGGAAGGTCTAATGCAGGTGGGAGGTATACAGTAAATGGCAGAACCCTTAGGAGTATTGACAGGCAAAGAGATCTGGGCGTACAGGTCTACAGGTCACTGAAAGTGGCAACGCAGGTGGATAAGGTAGTCAAGAAGGCATTCGGCATGCTTGCCTTCATTGGTTGGGGCATAGAGTATAAAAATTGGCAAGTCATATTGCAGCCGTACAGAACCTTAGTTAGGCCACACTTAGAATATTGCATGAAATTCTGGTCGCCACACTACCAGAAGGACGTGGAGGCTTTGGAGAGGGTACAGAGGAGGTTTACCAGGATGTTGCCTGGTCTGGAGGGCATTAGCTATGAGGAGAGGTTGGAAAAACTCGGATTGTTTCCACTGGAACGACGGAGGTGGAGGGTGGATAGTCAGAAGCTTTTTCCCAGGGTGGAAGAGTCAGTTACTAGGGGACATTGGTTTAAGGTGCGAGGGGCAAAGTTTAGAGGGGATGTGCGAGGCAAGTTTTTTACACAGAGTGTGGTGAGTGCCTGGAACTTGCTGCCAGGGGAGGTGGTGGAAGCAGATACGATAGTGACGTTTAAGAGACATCTTGACAAATATATGAATAGGAAGGGAATAGAGGGATATGGGCCCTGGAAGTGCAGAAGGTGTTAGTTTCAGCAGGCTTGGAGGGCCGAATGGCCTGTTCCTGTGCTGTACTGTTCTTTGTTCTTTGTAGTTTGAAGAACAGTGCCCCCTAGTGCTCATCAAATGAGTGAGAAATTCTTACAATTGTTGGCCATGACTATGGGTTTATCATGTTTCATTGATTCTGCAATTGTTATGAATTTCTTTGGGGTGTTTCAGCTTTTGGAACACAGAATAGCAGAGCATCTGTTTTCTCCCATGGCCCTTACTTGGCAGTTGTAGATTCAGAAAATAGTGTAAGGCAAACATGAACCTCAAGGCAAATGTCCTGTGAAGCATATCTAGTATCTTGCTGCAAAAGTCTACCCTGTACAACTTAGAATGGAAAATTACACAGAAAAATCAGACAGGGAACTATCTTTATAGCATTCATATGGTAGTAACAGGCTACCAGGAATAGGAAAATCATTATGTGCAGTCAAAGAAAATAACACCAATAAATTGGGAAGTAGGAAACAATAAATCGACTAAAAGAAGCATTTTGTGTCTTCCCCTTAGTGGAAAGGAAGCACACATTAGCTGCTGGTGATAATGAAACACGCTTGGAACAGAAAGTTTACATTTGTATTCACTGAGTTCTAAAATAATATGCCTCTTCGATCACTTTTGCCTCCTTGTGTGCAAGCTTCTGCATGATTGGTTAATACCTGCATAAAGTCACAAACCATATTAGCAATCTATAAGGTGTCAGTCATGGCTGAATGGTAGCAGCTCTTGCTTCTGAGTCAGAAGGTTGTGGGTTCAAGTCCCATCCAAAGACTTGAGTGCTAAATTAAGGATGACACTCCAGTGTAGTACTGAGGGAGAGCTATACTGTCAGTGATGCTGTCTTGCAGATGATACATTAAACTGAGTCCCTGTCTGCTCTCTCAGGTAAACATAAAAGATCCAGATCATATGGCAATACTTCAATGAAGAGCAGAGGAGGTCTCCCTGCTGTCCTGGTCAATATTAATCCAAGAAATTACTTCAACTAAAAACAGATTATCTAGTTATTACCACATTGCTGTTTGTGGGTGATAGTGTGAAAATTGGCTGCCACATTTCCTACATTACAATAGTGATTACAGCCAGAATTTTCCTGGTTGGGTCCCAAGCCCATGCCTGCCAGCACAACTTTATAGGAGGTGGACAATTAAGAGGCTGCCTCTGCATTTGCCATCCTATTAAAGACAGTAAGCAGGTTCCCAATGTGGGAAACCCAAGTAGAGGGCCCACAGCACAGGACGACCGGCAGTGCCACTGGGAGTGGTGGGTGCTGATGGGTCAGAAAGATGGTTGCGAGGGCACCTAAAAATGAAAGCACTCTCGGATATCAGGAAGCTGCCTCCAAGGAGCTGCTGAGCTCTGCACTCAGCGGGGGGCTGCTCCAACCACGGGAAACTGCTATCACCTTTGAAAATGGACCCTATGTGGGGCCTTTATTGGCCTAATTAGCTGCCCAACTCTGTGGAGCAGGCTGCTAACTTTGTTCCCAGCTCACTCCTGGGAAATGCCCCCATGTAGTTTCCTCCTATTTTCCTGCCTGCAGTTTATCCCCTTTCTCTAAACACATTGTGGCATTATACATTTTCAAGTTTGTGATTTTTCTAGGGCCATTATTCTCAATGGATTAGGGGGAAAAGTTACCTTTAATGTTGCGTTTTTAGAAGTGTCATGTTTATACAAGTTAAAAGCAAGTGCAGAAGATGCTGATGTCATTTCTTCATAGATTTTATATAAGTAATTCATTAGCTTTTTTGTAATTGAAGAAAGCTTATACTCATACTTAAAAGTCATTAATCCATTTTTTTAGCAGGGGACAGGAAGAAAGGAAACAGAGACAGAATTAATTTTGCTTGAAACAATACAGTGTGAAGCAGTCAGGCAGCAAAAGGCTACAGGAAGGTGGAATGCGGGAGAGGGGAGTTATAAATTTACATTAAGTGGTGCAAGTCAACCCAATTCTGTAGGGCAGTTTAACATGTTCATTATTACACAAAAGCAAGTTGTACCAGTGAGACTAAATGGATCTCATCATCACCATTTCTGTGAATTCACTGTAAGTAAAAGCAGCTGAACAGTTTGTATCAAACCTCATTTCACCAAGTGTTTGCTCAGTGTGCCTTTGGAGAGATTGAAGAAGCTCCCAGCATCTCCAGGGCAGGTACATAACCTGGAAGATTTTCACTGATGTCTGCAGCCACACAGGGTTAAATTAACCTTCATAGTAAGCACGCAGGAATATGAATAAGGATTGATTGGTATGATAAGTCAGACGACTATTTTTACTGCAGGATCTGGAGTTGAATTCAGTTGAGACAAATAGGGCAAAATCGCATCTCCTGACCAGCTGTAAATGTCCTGTGTGGAATGTGTTTGGACACTCTCAGGCCAGCTTTTAAATGGGTAAGGTCAGTAACACAATACAGAATTAACTGACATCAAAATAAACAGAGATGTCACAGGGTTGCCTGGCAAAATGGGTGACATTAGCATCAATAACACCAACATCATGGGCTGAATTTTATAAGCACGCCACAAATCACGGCGGTGCGCTTTGACGTTGGCAGTTTGCCTGCGTGGATGTGTCGTCGCTGAGCCCCCATGAATTTACGCGTGGGGGCTCATTTAAATGGAGGGGGCAGAATGGCCGCCCCCAATGACGTAGAGGGGGCGGCTGCTTTGCCCCTGACAATGGTGTCCGGCATCACCGAGTAGGTGCCAGCGCCATTTTTAAAGGGATTCAAGTCCTTCACTAATATTTGCATTTTTAAAGGGAACAATCAAAATGATTCCCCTCACCCACACCCCCAAGGAAGAATCGATTCATTAATTTCCCATTCCCCCCAAAAAAAACTTTTATGCAGATTCTGACCTTCCCCCCCATGACCTATATTAACTTTAAGCCTTAACCCTTTGCCACCAACCCCCCACAAATCAAAGGACTGTTCCTCGCTACCAACCCCCAACCCTGAGAATTTCACTGCTACCCCCTCCCCACCATTGTCACGCCTCAGATGTCCATGCGGACATCAGCGTAGGATGGCAGTTGGGACCAGGTAGGTTTATTTGCATATTTTAAAATTAATTTTAATATTAAAATTAAGACCCCGCTGCTGAGTGGCGGGTGGGCCGCACTGAGGCCTTGCCGCTGCTGGTAAAATGCGGCACGGACTTCTCGGCGTCAGGAGCCAAGGCATGCCTCTCCCGGAAGAATTTTCTGGGCTCCCTGCCACGACCCCGGTGTCAGCGGGCTGGTAAAATTCCGCCCTATGTGTCACAATGCCTTTTTCCTAAGAATGATTACCATGAATGTTATGAAAACTTACCTTCCAGGAGAGCAGCGGAGAGGAGTCCAGGCGCAACGGAATTTGAAAACAAAGTTGGCAGTGACATCATAGGAAAGCTGCAAGGTGATTGGTTGGTGAGTAACTGCTGTTTGGGAATAACTCTCAACAGCTGGGTTAGTAAAACACTGTTAGGGTGCGTGTGTAAATAGCTTAATAATAAGGAACAAGTAAGTAGCTGGGGTTCTTTTTTATTAAGGTTTATTTTATCTAATGAATTGTATTGATTTTTAGTAGGATTTATCAGCACTAGTAAGGTTTTATTAATAATTCTAAGCTGTTGTAGTATTGGTAAGTTTTTTTTAGCAGTAGCAAAGGTTCAACTAACAAATAAGAAATGGCAGGGTTGCTTCAACCTTGAGAGTGCACCTCCTGTGCTATGTGGGAGCTCCATGATGCTTCCCGTATCCTGGAGAACCATTTGTGCAGGAAGTGTCGTCAATTGAAGCAGCTTGAGCTCCGGGCTTTGGAACTTCAGTGGCAGCTGGTGACATTGCAGTGCATTCATGAGGATGAGAGCTACGTGGATAGCATGTTTATAGATGTGGTCACCCCACAGTTTAAGAGTATGCAGGGAGAGAGGGAATGGGTGACCACCAGACAGTCAAAAAGAATCAGGCAGGTAGTGCAGGAGACCCCTGAGTGCATCTCACTCTCCAACAGGTATTCCGTTCTGAGGAAAGTGATGCTTCACCTGGGGAGTTCAGCCAGAGCCAAGTCCATGGCACCACGGGTGGCTCAGCTGCACAGGGAGGTACAGGGAAGACTGGAAGAGCCACAGTGACAGTTGATTCAATAGTCAGGGGAACAGACAGGCATTTCTGCAGCTGCAGACGTGAATCCAGGATGGTGTGTTCCCTCCCTGGTGCCAGGGTCAAGGATGTCACCGAACGGCTGCAGAGCATCCTGAAGGGAGAGGGTGAACAGCCAGCAGTCATGTTCCACATCAGAACCAACGACATAGGTAGAAAGCGGGATGTGGTCTTGCAGTCAGAATTTAGGGAGCTAGGTAAGAAATTGGCAAGTAGGACCTCAAAAGTAATAATCTCCAGATTACTCCCAGTGCCACGTGCAAGTGAGTACAGGAATAGAAGGATAAGACAGATGAATGCATGGCTGGAAAGATGATGCAGAAGGGAAGGCTTTAGATTCTTGGGACATTGAGACTGGCTCTGGGGGAGATGTGACCTGTACAGGCTGAAAGGTTTGCACCTGAACAGAGCCCGGACTGAGTTACCTTGCGGGGCGTCTTGCTAGTGCTGTTGGGGAGGGTTTAAACTAGTTTGGCAGGGGAATGGGGACCTGAGGGTCGACTCAACTGGGACAAAATCAGAAATTAAAATGGAAGGCAGAAAATTAATAGATGAGTCTGGAAGACAGAGAAATCAAGGGTTAGAAAATAAGAAAAAGAGTTTGGCGGTGCTCAAGGTGCTCAATGCAAGGAGTATATCTAATAAAGCAGATGGGCTGAGGGCACAGACAGACACGTGGCAATATGATATCATAGCTATTACAGAAACATGGCTTAAGGAGGGACAGGAATGGCAGCTCAACGTTCCTGGTTACAGCATTTTCAAACGTGATAGGGAGGGGGAGTAAGAAAGGAGGGGGAATGGCAATTTTGGTTGTGAGGAGGGATGATATGTTGGAAGGTTAATCAAATGAGGCCATATGGATTAAGCTAAGGAACAAAAAAGGGGGCAATCACACTGCTGGGAGTGTACTATAGGACCCCAAACAGTCAGAGGGAGATAGAAGAGCAGATATGTAGGCAAATCTCTGAGAAATGCAAGAACAATAGGGCAGTAATGGTAGAGGATTTTAATTATCCCAATATTAACTGGGATAGTTTTAGTGTGAAAGGAATTCGAGGGAGCAGAATTCTTGAGGTGCATTCAGGAGAACTTTTTTGCCCAGTATGTAGCAGGTCCAACAAGAGAGGGCGCAGTTTTCAACTTAGTTTTAGGAAATGAAGATGGGCAGGTGGAAGGAGTGGCAGTGGGAGAGCATTTTGGTGGGAGTGATCATAATTCAGTCAGTTTTAACATAATTATGGAAAAGGGCAGAGATAGAACAGGAGTTAGAGTTCTCAATTGGGGCAAGGCCAATTTTATGAAACAGAGGAGTGATTTAGCGAAAGTGGACTGGAAACAGCTACTTGAAGGCAAATCAGTGTCAGAACAGTGGGAGACATTCAAAGGCGAAATTCAAGGGGTTCAGGGTAAACATGTTTCCACAAAGAAAAAGGGTGGAATAGCCAAATCTAGATTCCCATGGATGTCAAAGAGCCTACAGGGTAATATAAGGCAGAAAAGAAAAGCTTATGTCCGAAACTGAGAACTCAATACTACAGAAAGCCGAGAGGAATATAGAAAGTGGAGGGGTGAAATCAAAAAGGAAATTAGGAAAGCAAAGAGAGGGCAAGAAAGAATATTGGCAAGCAAAACTGAGGTGAACCCAAAGATGTTTTATCAATACATTCAGAGTAAGAGGATAACTAAGGAGAGAGTAGGGCCCATAAAAGACCAAAAAGGTAACCTATGTGTACAAGCAGAAAATATTGGCATGATTCTGAATGAATACTTTGCGTCTTTCTTCACAAAAGAGGGGGACGATGCAGATATTGTAGTTAAGGAGGAAGAGTGTGAAGTATTGGATGTGATTAACATAGGGAGAGGGGAAGTTTTAATGGGTTAGCATCCTTGAAAGTTGATAAATCACCAGGGTCAGATGAAATGTATCCTAGGCTGTTAAAAGAAGCGAGAGAGGAAATAGCAGAAGGTCTGACCATCATTTTCCAGTCCTCACTGGATACAGGTGCCAGAGGATTGGAGAATTGCTAACGTTGTACCTCTGTTTAAAAAGGGAGCAAAGGATAGATCGAATAATTATAGGCCAGTCAGTCTAACCTCAGTAGTGGGCAAATTATCGGAATCTATTCTGAGAGACAGGATAAACTGTCACTGCACATGTTAATCAAGGATAGTCAGCATGGATTTGTTCAGGGAAGATCTTGTTTGACCAACTTGATCGGATTTTTTGAAGAAGTAACAAGGAAGATTGATGAGGGTAATGCAGTTGATGTGGTCTACATGGATTTTAGCTTTTGACAAGGTCCCACATGGCAGACTGGTAAAAAAAATAAAATCCCATGGGATCCAGGGAACTGCAGCAAGGTGGATACAAAATTGGGTCAGTGGCAGGAAACAAAGGGTAATTGTTGACGGCTGTTTTAGCAACTAGAGGGCTGTTTCCAGTGGTGTTCCGCAGGGCTCAGTACTGGGTCCCCTGCTTTTTGTGGTGTATATTAACAATTTGGACACAAATGTAGGGGGCATGATCAAGAAGTTTGCGGACGACACAAAGATTGGCCGTGTGGTCGATAGCGAGGAGGATAGCTGTAGGCTGCAGGAAGATGTTGGTGGTCTGGTCAGATGGGCAGAAAAGTGGCAAATGGTATTCAACTTGGAGAAGTGTGAGGTGATGCATTTGGGGAGGTCAAACAAGGCAATATGATTAATGGGAAAATACTGAGAAATGTAAAGGGAGTAAGGGACCTTGGAGTGAATGTCCACAGATCCCTGAAGGTAACAGGACAGGTTGAGAAGGTGATTAAGAATCCATGCCTTTATTAGCTGAGGTATAGAATACAAGAACAGGGAGGTTATGCTGGAACTGTATAACTCATTGGTTAGGCCACAACTTGAGTACTGTGTGCAGTTCTGGTCACCTCATTACAGAAAGGATGTAATTGCACTAGAGAGGGTACAAAGGAGATTTACAAGGATGTTGCCAGGACTGGAAAAATGCAGCTATGAGGAAAGATTGGACAGGCTGGGATTGTTCTCCTTGGAACAGAGAAGGCTGAGGGGAGATCTGATTGAAATGTACAAAATTTTGAGGGTCCTAGATAGAGGGGAGGTGAAGGATCTTTTCACCACAGCAGAGAGGTCAGTGACGAGGAGGCATAGATTTAAAGTGACTGGTAGAAAAGTTAGAGGGGAGATGAGGAAAAACGTTTTCACCCAGAGGGTGGTGATGGTCTGGAACTCACTGCCTGAAAGGGTAGTTGAGGCAGAGACCCTCAACTCATTCAAAAGGAGTCTGGATATTCACCTCAAGTGCCGTAATCTGCAGGGCTACAGACCAAATGCTGGACGGTGGGATTAGAATAGATGGATTATTTTTCGGCCGGCACAGACATGATGGGCCAAGTGGCCTCTTTCTGTGCCTTAAACTTTCTATGATTCAATGACCATCACTTTGAGTCTCATTTGCCTTTTGTAAACACAAATGCATGTAAATTTGAGTTATAGCAAATATCCCGGCAGACAGATTGACTATGATGTGCTTTGACGTTAAATATTTAAATATGGAAAGTGGATGCAGCAATAAAGCTTAAATTCCAAAAAGTGGCTGGATTTCTTTTTACATCAAGGTCACAGTCAGCTTCAAAACATTGCTGGGTAGGAGTAGCATGCAGAAACCAAAAATGGAATTCAGAGACTTTGATGATTCAATTTACAACATCTTTATCAAAGCAGCACAATGACAGCCTTTAAAATAATACACTGCTGTGGGCAGAAAGTTCAAACATAGCAGGCTGGATTTTGTTATCCTGCAGCCGGGAGTGGCAGCGGGTGCGCAAAGTGTCGGCCATCCTGTATGTGACGTTCATGGCCACGCTGCGTGAGTACGCAGTGGACGGCCACTTAGCATAATGACACTGGCATCCCCCCCAATCATATGGCAGAGGCAGCTTTTGCGACACCATTTATTGCATGTCCGGATGTTGGATTGCAGAGTTCAACCCTCTCCCCCACCCCCCCACCACATTATCCACTCGCAGAGTTTCCTCCTTCCCTCACAGCTGCAGATTGAGCTTTGTGGCAATGTCCGATGGCAAAAAAATTTCATGAAGTTAACAACACACAGCTTACTTAACCTTTGCAGGGACCAAGGACTCCTGCCTCAGTGGTGCCAGTTTTTCAAAGATGGGGAAGTGAAGGCATGAGTGCCGCATGTCATGCAGAAGACCATGACCGCCTGGTAGAATCCTGGCAAATTTTATACTTATGCAATCAAAGCAGTACTTAACATATTTAAACTACAATCCCATTGCTTCGTGGTGGAGGTGCCACCATGGAATCTCTCGACTTCCAAGAAAATTGGAACTCGGCATTATGCGTCAAGTTCCGTGGTGGACGAATCTGTGCCAAATTTCCATCACCACCCCCCACCAACCCCACCATAGAACTCGCCTTCCAACCGAGCACAAAATCCAGCCCAGCCTCTCTGTTTGCAAAGTAATTTTTGACTTTTTGCATTTTGATTTTGAAAGTTTTAAAAAAGTAGTCAAATCACTCACATGTAACCCGAATGGAAACTAATTTTTAATATAAAGAATCTTTTTCTCAATCCAGGTTTGAATTTTCCCTCCTCCCCCACTCCCACCATTGGTACTAGTTCCATGAAGCTACTGGCTATGTCCCGGGAGGTGCAGGCCATGGGTAGGATTAGTGTAGTCAGCCATTTTATACGTGAATGGCTAGATTTCAGTTTGTGGGAAAATAAACCTGAAGCTCAAGATATCAATTTCCTTTACTACAAGTGACTGGGACCAACTTTTCTTTCTTAATTAAATTTGACTTTTATTAAGACTGCACTTTCCATTGTTGATAAATGATCTGCCCAATATGGAAGTGAACAATACTGACAAGATGTGATTTCTGGTTGTATCTGAGTTAGTTGCTGTCAATCATGGCAGACATCAGGTCAATTGGCCTTAGCGCTCCTGGGTTACGGAAGAAAGGAAAGGGCAGCTGGGCCTCCTGGTTCTGATTTTAATCCACTAACCTACTGTTCGAAAGTGTGTGTGTTTAAATTCAGGCTGAGGACTAGATCAGGTTGACCTGTTCACTGACTGTCTGATAACACTCACTGTCGAGACCCACATGGAAGGATGGCCAAGGAACTAAGGGGGCGGCCAGGGTTTGCAGAGTCAAGACCCAGTGTGAGTCTTTGCCTTTAGGACAGGAAGAATAAAAATTGTGAAGAATAGATAAAAACAAGTAACAGTGGAAGAATCGATGCTTGAATAGAAATCCACATGTATATTCTTCATGCTGATAGAAAAATGGCTGCTTAATATGGACACCTGGTGACATGTTATTGTAGTTTCTGATTAATAATAAGGAACAAATTCTAAACCCTATTGCCAGCCAAAGGTTTATTATTGTGACAGTAGACACAAAGCTGGAAAAGTCAGCCCATAATTTTATAAGGTCTGACTGCTTTTTTCCCCTATATATAAGTGACTTGAATCTTGGAATATAGAGTAGAATTTCAAAATTGGCCAATGATACCAAACTTGGAGGAGTAACAAACAGTGAGGATGACAGGAGCCTCCTGCAACAGGACATAGATAGGATAGCGGAATGGGCAGACAAGTGGCAAATGGAATTTAATTCAGACAAGTGTGAGGTGGTGCATTTTGGCAGAAGGGATAGGGTGGTGCAATATAGAATTAATGATGCAATTCTAAAGAGTGTGCAGGAATAGAGGGACCTGGGGGTGCATGTGCATTAATCTTTAAAGTGGCAGGACATATTGAGAGAGTGATTAGCAAAGCATATGAGATATTGGGCTTCATAAATAGAGGCATTGAGGACAAAAGCAAGAAAGTTATGCTGAACCTTTATGAAGTTCTAGTTAGGCCCCAACTGGAGTATTGCATCCAGATCTCATCACCACACTTCAGGAAGGATGTGAGGGTCTTTGAAAAGGTGCAGAAGAGATTTCCCAGAATGGTTCCAGGGATGGGGGATTTTAGCTAAAAGGTTAGGTTGGAGAAGTTGGGGTTGTTCTCCCTGGAGCAAAGGAGATTCAGGGGAAATTTGACAGAGGTTTACAAGATTATGAGAGGTTTAGATACGTTAGACAAGGAAACACTGTTCTGATTAACTGATGGTAGAAGAACTTGGGGACGCAGATTAATGGTTTTAGGCAAAAGATGCAGTGACTTAGAACTTGCTGCCCATGAGGGTGGTGGAAGTGGAGAGAATCAATTACTTCAAAAGGAAACTGGATTGACACTTGAAGGAAATAAATGTGCAGGGCTATTGTTTAAAGTGGTGGAGTGGGACTAACTGGATTGCCCCACAGACAGCCAGCAAGGACTTGATGGGCTGAATGACATCCTTCTGTGATTAAATTATTCTATGATGTGAACACCCCTTTTGGAGACTTGCTCTATGTTCCTTGTTTTTTTAGTTTGCAATAGTAAGCCATTAGGTCAAATAGCATTCAGAGGAAATTTCTACCATGACTTCTTATCATAATTATATTAAAAATGACACAAAATATATGGAAAAATTAGCCAAGTTGCATGGCAGCTATTTATTAAAACTGTTAAATACTGCCAACTTTATGTAGAGCAAGCATTATTTTTGATTTACTCTCAAGAGAATTACAATCTCTCCAACTGATGTGGTTTTATCCTGAGACTTTTGTCTTATACTATGCTTTTGGTGCCGCTTGCAATGAAAGGGCGATGCTGTTTCTGTTTGTGCGTGCCTTCTACTTAATGCCACTCCTCCAATATGTGACTACAGGGAATTAATGTATGGTTTTACTGGCGCATACCCACATCTTCCCATTCTATGAATCAGTATGCTATGAGCTTCAATGCAGAAATTCATATAGCACATCAGGTGAGCCATTTATTAAACTTTTTGTGCACTTTAACTTCCTTTCTACCAATTTTCTCTTTTACCTGCAACAAACATCTCTAACACATGTTTCTCCAGATATGACGAATTGATGTGTGAAATGAGGTCAGGCTACAGGGAGAGAGTGTGACTGGAAGTACATACCTGCAGTCAGCTCAGGTTAACTGCATTGAGAATTCCATATCAATATTTGGGGAGCAGGTCAAACACAAGTTACACAGCTGCACCTGTATTACAATGAAACCTTTGCTTTCTCAGCCACATTGAGATTTATTTGCAGAGGAATTGAAAGCCTCCATTGCCAACCTAGTTGTATTCCAGTCAGTTTGGTTTATTTAACAAAACTAATCAAGATGATCTCCTCAGACTCAAAAGTACAACCAAAGACTTCTCCCTTTAATTTTCAAAGACTGCTTGTGCAATTAGAATCTGTGAGGAGCGAGGTCAAATTCGTCCTGATAACAGGACTGCAGCTCAAGAAGGCAGCTCATTACCACCTTTTCAAGGGCAATTAGGGATGGGCAGGAAATGCTGGCCTAGCCAGCAATGCCCACATCCCATGAATGAAAAAAAATTACAAGGCAGAAAACAAAGAGATTAGGAGGTAAGTCGTGGGCCGAAGGGCCTGTTTCAGTGCTGTATCTCTTTAAAAAAAAAGCAATTAAGAAGGCAAAGAGGAACTATGAAATTAAATTATCAAGGAACATAAAACAAAATAGTAAAATATTCTATAAGCACATAAATAAAAAAGGTAAGTCAGGATAGATGGAATAAAATCACAGGCAGCAATAGGGAAATGGCAGAAATATTAAATAATTACTTTGCTTTGCCAGGGAGCTAGATCAGCATAACATGACATCAGAAGATGAGATTAGAAATGATATAACCACACTTAATATAAAAAAGAAGAAATGTTAAATAGACTAATCAAACTCAAATGGAATAAACCCTTTGGTTCATATGGATTGCATCCATGCATTTTAAAAGAATCTACAGAAGACGTAACAGAGACACTATTGCACATATTTAATAATTCATTGAAAAACGCGTAATGCCAGAGATAACCAACATAATGCCTATATTTAAGAAGGGAGATAGAACATGCAGGAGAGCTATAGACCTGTCATCTTAGTATCAGTGTTAGGAAAAGTATTGGAATCGCTACAAAAAGAGAAAATAGAAAAATACTTAGAAACCAAAAATATAATAGTGAACAGTCAGCATGGATTTCAAAAGGGAAAGTCTTTCTTGACCAACCTCCTTGAATTCTTTGAAGAGGTAACAGAGAGTATAGATAAGGGTAACATATTAGATGTCATTTATCTAGATTTCTAAAAAGCCTTCAGTAAGGTGCCACATAATAGACTAATGAATAAAGTCAGAACTTGTGGAGTCAGGAAACAAGTAGCAGAATGGATAGCTAGCTCACTAGAAGACAGAAAAAAGAAAGTCATAGAGTCATAGAGTTATACAGCACAGAAACAGGCTATTTGGCCCACCATGTCTGTGCCGGCCATCAAATCTATCTATTCCAATCCCATTTTCCAGCATTTGGCCCATAGTCTTGTATGCTATTTGTGTTTCAAGTGCTCATCTAAATAATTCTTAAATGTTAGAGTCACAGCATTATACAGCACATAAACAGGCCATTTGGCTATCGTGTCCATGCTGGCCATCAAGCACCTATCTATTCTAATCCCATTTTCCAGCACTTGGCCCGTAGCCTTCTATGCTATGCCTTGTCAAGTGCTCATCTAGATACTTCTTAAATGTTGTGAGGGTTCCTGCCTCTACAACCCCTTCAGGCAGTTGTTCCAGATTATAACCACACTCTGGGTGAAAAATGTTTCCTCAAATCCCCTCTAAACCTCCTGCCCCTTACCTTAAATCTATGCCCTTGGTTATGGACACCTCCGCTAAGGGAAAAAATTTCTTCCTATCAATGCCCTCATAATTTTGTATACCTCAATCATATCTCCCCTCAGCCTTCTCTGCTCTAAGGAAAACAACCCTAGCCTTTTCAGTCTCTCTTCATAGCGGAAATGCTCTAGCCCAAGCAACATCCTGGTGAATCTCCTCTGCACCCTCTCCAGTGCAATCACATCCTTCCTATAGTGTGGCGACCAGAACTGTACACAGTACTCCAGCTGTGGCCTACCTAGCATTTTATATAGCTCCATCATAACTTCTCTGCTCTTATATTCTATGCCTCGGCTAATAAAGGCAAGTATCTCATATGCCTTCCGAACCACCTTATCTACCTGTGCTACTGCCTTCAGTGATCTATGGACAAGGACACCAAGGTCCCTCTGACCCTCTGTACTTCCTAGGGTCCTACCATCCATTGTATATTCCCTTTCCTTGTTAGTCCTCCCAAAATGCATCACCTCACGCTTCCCAGGATTAAATTCCATTTGCCATTGCTCTGCCCAACTTACCAGCCCATCTAAATCGTCCTGTAATCTAAGGCTATCCTCCTCACTATTTAAGACACAACCAAATTTTATGTCATCTGCGAACTTACTGATCATACCTCCTATATTCATGTCTAAATCATTAATATACACTACAAACAGCAAGGGTCCCAGCACCGATCCCTGCGGTACACCACTGGTCACAAGCTTCCAATCGCAAAAACGACTCTCGACCATCACCTTCTGCCTCCTGCCACTAAGCCAATTTTGGATCCAATTTGCCAAATTGCCCTGGATCCCATGGGCTCTTACCTTCTTGACCAATCTCCCATGCAGGACCTTATCAAATGCCTTACTGATGTCCATGTAGACTGCATCAACTGCTTTACCCTCATCTACCCATCTAGTAATCGCCTCGAAAAATTCAATCAAGTTTGTTAGACATGAACTCCCCCTGACAAAACCATGCTGTCTATCCTTGATTAATCCCTGTCTCTCCAAGTGGAGATTACTCCCATCCCTCAGAATTTTTTCCAATTGTTTTCCTACCACTGATGTGAGACTCACTGGTCTGTAATTACCTGGTTTATCCCTGCTACCCTTTTGAATAATGGTACCACATTCGCTGTCCTCCAGTCCTCTGGCACCTCTCCTGTGGCCAGAGAGGAATTGAAAAGTTGTGTCAGAGCTCCTGCTATCTCCTCCCATGCCTCATGTAACAGCCTGGGATACATCTCATCTGGGCCTGGGGATTTATCCACTTTTAAGCCCGCTAAAACTGCTAATACCTCCTCCCTTTCAATGCTAACCTGTTCGAGTATGTCACAAACCTCTTCCTGATCTGTTCCTACATCACCCTTCTCCATAGTGAACACAGATGAAAAGTAATCATTTAAAACCTCACCTACGTCCTCTGGCTCCACACACAGATTGCCACTATTGTCCCTACTCTTTCCCTGTTTATTCTCTTGCCCTTAATATACTTATAAAACGCCTTGGGATTTTCCTTTATCTTGCCCACCAGTGTTTTCTCATGCCCCCTCTTCGCTCTCCTAATTACTTTTTTAAGTACCCCCCTACACTTTCTATACTCCTCTAGGGCTTCCGCTGTTTTCAGGCCCTGAATCTGCCATAAGCCTCCTTTTCTTTCCTTATCTAATCCTCTATATCCCTTGCCATCCAGGGTTCCCTGGACTTGTTGGTCCTACCCTTCACTTTTATGAGAACATGTTGGCCCTGAACTCTCACTATGTCCTCTTTGAATGACTCCCACTGGTCTCATGTAGACTTTCCTACAAATAGCTGTTCCCAGTCACTTTGGCCAGAGCCTGTTTTATCATCGTGAAATCGGTCTTCCCCCAATTCAGTACCTTTATTTCCGGTCCATCTTTGTCCTTTTCCATAACTACCTTAAATCTTAGAGTGATGGTCACTATCCCTGAAATGCTCCCCCACTGACACTTCTACCACTTGTCCGGCTTCACGCCCTAGGATTAGGTCCAGTACTGCCCCTTCTCTTCTAGGACTTTCTACATGCTGCCTCAAAAAGCTCTCCTGTATGTACTTTAAGAATTCCGCCCCCTTTAAGCCTTTGCACTAAGACTATCCCAGTTAATATTGGGGAAGTTGAAATCCCCTACTATTATTACCCTATTATTTTTACACCTCTCTGAGATCTGCCTACATATCTACTCCTCTATCTCTCCCTGACTGTTTGCAGGCCTGTAGTAAACTCCCAGCCAAGTGATTGCCCCCTTTTTGTTTTTAAATTCTACCCATATGGCCTTATTTGAAGAACTATCTAAGATATCATTCCTCCTTACTGCAGTAATTGACTCCTTGATCAATAGTGCAATGCCACCTCCTCTTTTACCCCCCCCCCCCCCACACCACCGGCATGCCTGAAGATTCTATGCCCTGGAATATTGAGCTGCCAGTCCTGCCCCTCCCTCAACCACATCTCTGTGATAGCAATAATATCATATTCCCATGTGTTAATCAATGCCCTCAATTCATCTGCCTTAGTCGTAAGACTCCTTGCGTTAAAATAGATGCAATCCAGCCTTGCATTATTCGCTTGTGCCTTAACAGGTCTATATTTGCTCCGCCTTCCAGACTGACTTAATTTCTCTTCTATATGTGGCTGCGCATCACCCACTACTGTACCTCCACTCTGTATTCCATCCCCTTGGCATATTAGTTTAAACCCCCACCCCCCCCCCACCCCCCAACAGCACTAGCAAACCTCCCAGCAAGGATGTTGGTCCCGTTCCGGTTCAGGTGCAACCCGTCCAACTTGTACAGGTCCCACCTTAGCCAGAAATAGACTCAGCAATCCAGGAAACTAAAGCCCTCCCTCCTGCACCATGTCTTCAGTCACGCATTCATTTGCTCTATCCTCCTATTCCTATACTCACTAGCACATGGCACCAGGAGTAATCCAGAGATTACAACCTTTGAGGTCCTGCTTTTTAATCTGCTACCGAGCTCCCTAAATTCTTGTTGCAGGACCTCATACCACTTTCTACCTATGTCATTGTACCAATGTGAACCACGACCTCTGACTGTTCACCCTCCCCTTCAGAATGTCCTGCAGCTGCTCCGTGACATCCTTGACCCGAGCACCAGGGAGGCAACATACCATCCTGGAGTTATGTTTGTGGCCACAGAAATGTCTATCTGTACCCCTTACGATAGAATCACCTATCACTATAGTTCTCCCACTCCTTTTCCTCCCCTCCTGTGCAGCTGAGCCATCCGTGATGCCATAAACTTGGCTCTTGCTGCATTCCCCTGAGAGGCTATCTCCCTGAGCAGTACTCAGAGCGGAATATCTGTTAGAGAGGGAGTTTGAACGCAGAGGACTCCTGCACTACCTGCCTAGTTCTTCTATTCTGCCTGGCGGTCACCCATTCCCTTTCTGCCTGAGCAGTCTTTACCTGCGGTGTGACCATCTCCCTGTACGTGCTAGCCACAATGATCTCAGCCTCACAGATGCTCCACCGTGTCCCCAGCTGCCGCTCCAGATCCGAAAGGCGGATTTCGAGTAGCTGCAGCTGGAGACATTTCCTGCACACACCCTGGACACTGGAAGTGTCCCTGACTTCCCACATTGCACAGGAGGAGCACTCCACGCTGCCGAGCTGCCCTGCCATGACTTACCTTTAATTTACTCAAAAAAATGGAGATTATTTATACTAGGAACCTTGATTCCTTGAAAAACACTACATACTATATTAAAAAAAGTAATAATTACTAGTAATCATTAATAAATTACCAGAGAGGTGGGGTGAAGGATAGCTATTCAGAGTGGCAGAAGATAGAAAGTGGGGTCCCACAAGGATGAGCGCTGGGATCTCTGTTGTTCACAATTTATGTTAATAATTTAGGCTCTGGAATCAGAAGCACAATTTCTAAAGTTGTGGATGGCACCAAATTAGGGTGGATAGTCCATACTGTGGAGGACTGCAACAAATTACAAGAAGACATTAATAAACTGTGGAATGGGCATATCATTGTCAACTAAATTCCAACACAAAGTGTGAGGTATTATATTTTGCTAAGAAAATTAGGGAGGACAAATTTTATTCGGAAAATAAGAATCTAAAAGGGGTAGAGGAGCAAAGGGATCTGGGAGTAAAAGACACAAATTACTAAAAGTAGCAACACAGGTTAATAAGGCCATAAAAAAGCAAACCAAGCACCAGGGTTTATTCCTAGAGGGTTAGAATTGAAAAGAGAAGTTATAGTAAACTTGTATCAATTATTCATATAGGCCACCCTTGAGTACTGTTTATAGTTCAGTTCAACATATTATAAAAAGGATATAAAGGCCCTGGAGAAGATGAAAAAAGATTTACAAGGATGATACCAGAATTTCAAGGTTATCCCTATTAGGAGAGGATGGACAGGCTGGGTCTCTTTTCTTAAGAAGAGGAGGCTGAGAAGTGATCTAAAAGACATCTTTAAAATTATGAAAGGTTTTGATAAAGCAGACATAGAGTGACTGTTTTCACTTGTGGGGTAAAACAAAACCAGAGGCCATGAATATAAGATAGTCATCAAAACATTCAGCAGGGAATTAAGAAGAAACATGAAGAAGAAAGTAGTGATAATGTGGAACTCACTACCAGAGGGATTGGTTGAGGTGAATAATATAAATTAATTTAAGGGGAGGCATATGAAAAAGAAGAAAATAGAGGGTTCTGCTGATAGAGTTAATTGAGGAAGGATGAGAGGGGGCTTGAGTGGAACACAAACATTGGTATGGACTGATTGGGCCTGTTTCTGTGCTACATATTCTAAGTATTTGAGTGCAATTCTGGGATCAGGTTTTCTTTTCATTGAGGCCAATCAGGACATGCTGCTGAAATGCCCCTTTGATCTATCTGTGCATCACAACTTGCCTGAACCAGTGATTAAAATTACCTGCACACTATCCCAAAACTTTATGCAGAATGGTGCTTTCTCAGTGAAATATTTCACAATTTTGCCACTGTCCCACCTTAATTTTGCTCTGATATTGATCGTTCCCAGTATGTTATTTCTTTCCCCCTTTTATTCCAATCCTACTAAAAAGTAAATCATGTAGCAAGACAGCATCCAGGTGAAGATTGATAAGTGGCAACTAACATTCATACCACACAGATAATAACTAAAAGCTTGATGGTAGGGGTTGGTTTTAAACAGCATCTTAAAGGAGGAGAGAAATGTAGAGAGGTGGAGAGGTTTAGGGAGGGAAATCCGGAGCTAGGGTCGAGGCAGCTGAAGGGACAGCAATGAAAATTGGAGATGGGCAAGAGGCCAGAATTGGAGGAATGCAGACATCCTGGAGTGTTTTAAGAGGATACAAAGACAGATTACCATCTGTCCAAGGTCCTCCACCATCAATATCCTGGGAGGCGTCACCATTGACAAGGAGCTTAACTGGACCAGCCACATAAATTCAGTGGCTATTAGAGCAGTTAATGGAGAGGAAAATCGCAGGGAGCAGCATGCAACATGTGACCATATTGCTATGGCCCCTGTCAAAATTGAATTTCAACACCCTGTGCCTGAATGTGATTTATTTTTAGAGAAACAGAAAAAAGATTTACATTTATATAGCTCCTTTAATAAATCTGTAGGAAGTCATAAAGCTCTTAACAGTCAATTAATTACTTTTGAAGCTTAGTTACTGTCGTGTTATAGGCAAACACAGCAACCTGCACACAGCAAGATCCCACAAACAGCTGTGAGTTGAATGACCAGTTCTGTTAAAGGTTTCTATAAACTTAAGGAGAATCACTCATGGTAAATCTCAGATTCAATACTATGTGCAAACTGGTTTGAAGTCTCTTGTCTTTGGTGGTGGGGTGGGGAGGGAAGGAAAGAGAAGCTGAGGGCACAGTAACCAGTATAAGCTACTTTACAGTTTGAGGCTTGTTGTGTTGCTCAAATCTTCGTTTTTATAGTTGGCCTCATAGGATTGTTCCAAAACTGTACGTGGATTCTTTGGATAATATTTTGATTCTTTGGATGATGTTTTGGATTTGAAAGATAAAGCAAGTGAATTATAACTATCCTGAATTATAGATTGCCAATAACTTACTGCATCACTGTGCAGGTTCAGACCACCAAGTCATTTTCTTGTACATTTAAAAAGATCTCCTATTTTAAACAATGCGAGGGCAGCAGAAAGTCCTATGAAGTATATGCTTCACAATCTTCAGATGTTCTCTTTTGCTATTCTTTAAAAGACCAAAAGTAAAGAAAATGAGGGAAAATGGCTTTTTTACACCACATCCTGTTTATTTCTTTCTTACACTAACTTACTATTTCACTAGATACAAGTGGTAGTGATTGTTAAATATTCTAAACTGACCTCTGCCTTTCACTCATGAAACATCTGACTAATGGTGTAATATAGCTTAAGCTTGTTAATGTGTAACATCTGTTATTTCCACACAGTAACCACAGAAACCACAATCTTCATAAAGGAGGGTACTAAATGCTTGGTGATCTTCAACAATGTTCTTTCACCATCAAAGGCTGGCTGCATTAGATTGCAGCCCAAACAATGGGATAAAAGTCTTTCCACAAACTGCAACAGTTATCATTCGAATGAATAGCTGGATAAACAAAAAGGGACAGAAGGGATATGAGAACAGGGTGGATAAATATAATTTAAACTATTTGCTTGCAAAGAGGGTAAACGTTGACACTTTGTAACTTGTCTATTTCTACAAAGGGTTGTAAGCGAAACACTTTTGAGACACTCTTCACCCTATTTAATATTAACCTGGTTTTAAGCAGGTGCATTGCTTAATCATTAATTGGCACTAAATTGGTAATTTCCTTCTGAGATGCCACAAAATGATTTGTGCAGGAAATAGAATGATCACACTGATGTAGCTTGGCTGTTCTTCTGAAGTTAAAGTGAAAGTAAGGGTGCACATGAGACTGAAGAGAGAGGAATGGGCCACAGGGTGGGTTACTGGACTGGTGGAGGTTGTGAAGATGAGTTGGGGTGAGACCACAGAAGGATCGAAAGACAAGGATGAAATTAGATACAGCACTAGATTTTACCAGCCCTCTGAGGACAGACTGGGAGGTGGGGAAGCCCATAAAATGGCAAGGGGGTGGAGTGCCCATCATCATCCCACCACCATCCCAACTTGCCAGCAGTGGGGAAGGTGGCAGAAGGCTCTCCCACTCAGAGGCTAATTGCGCCACTGAGGTGGCCAATTAAGGGCCTTTGCACTGCCGCTGGCATTTTACCAGTGGCGAATGGGCCCTCCACTGCGTGGGAGACCGCCAGGTAAACCCTGGTGACTTCCCAGCAGGCTTATGGGTGGGGAGCTCCTATTCAGGCACTCTTTGGCCCAGGGAGGGGACACCCGGCAGCAATGGCTGCCTCCATAGCAATGGCACCACCTGGCCTCACCAACCTCACACCCACTTCCTTGCTGGGGCCTTCCTGGCTGGCCTCACTTAACTGTTTGGGAGGGCAGGAACGTTCCATGGAATCCTCTTCTTCCAGCTGCACTCCTGGTGGCACTGCTGACCTGCTGGCCCTCTAATTGGCCAGCAGCTCCCAGGAGGGGGCGGCCATCCTTACTAAGGACAGTTGTGGGACAAACTTAAGAGCGAATCACCTTAAGAAGCTGTAAGTGAAGGTCGCCGGAGGAAATTATGTCACATCACACATGACCAGAAAGTTGTGGTGTAGCCCAACAGAGTGAGATGTGTTTAGATGTGGCTTGTGAAGTAACTGCTTTGTTACAAACAGGTGAGAAAGGTGTCTAGGGGTCCCATTTCAGCCTTCACCTGGTCTTAGGGTAACATGGTTTAACTTTAAACACTGTATTTTGAGCTCCCTTTTGTAAATCCTTGGTTCACCGCTTTCCAATTATAAGGCAAAGAAGTGAGCACAAATAGGCTTTCTTAGGTTTAAAGAAGAAACATGAAATTTATGAAAACTTAAACTCTAATTCGGTTAACTCCTACGGATTCAGGCCACGCCCCACACTACCATGCATACGCGATACACACATGCAAATAGAGACAGAAAAGAGCAGAAGAAAAATAAAATGGAGAGGTCTGAGGCAATATCTGAAGAGATTCTTCTTACTGTGCTTCAAGCTCACTGTAGGGTCCTTTTCTAGGTAGTTCTTTCTTGTAGGTAATTCTTGCTTGTCGTTGGGGCCAGTATTCTTCTTAAACCTTGTCCACTATAGGAGACTTTTCTCTCTTGGGGTTCCTGTGTCTTCAATGGATTCCAAAGCTGGTAAGAAAGAGGTGAGAGCAGACAGGAGAGAGATGTTCTCAATCCAGGAGCCAGGAGCTTTCTGGGTACAAATTCTCTGTGGCCAACTTAAAACTCTCAGTTCAAAACTCAGCAACAGCAAGTTAGTCATGTGACTAAACTGGTCTGACCACGTCTTCTGTGTATTGGGAGCAGGGACTGATTCCTTTGTTCCAACAGCAAAAATGTCTTTTCGGTGAGAGGCCTGGCAATTCCTTGTGATAGGCCCTCTTTTCTTCCCAGCAACAATTTGAAGTTTAATGTCCATGTGGTGAAATTAATGTGCCTCATTCTTGACAGGTGGGGGCCTGCATGACAGTTTGTATATATATGTTCTATTGAAGTTATAATAAAGCCATGTTTACTTTAGATATTGTAGTCCTCTGAATCTTACAATAGCTCACACACCAAAGGAACAAGTAATATTACAGGGACGGCAGCCTTGACAGCAACCTATTCGTGGCCTGACCCCCATAAAATGCAGCTCAGGGTCCTGCAGATGGCTGAGGTGGGTCACCACTGGCTTTGGGACCCATTGTTGCGACCTCCACTGCGAGAATAGAATTACAGCTATAAAGTATGTCAGCAAGAACAGCAGGATTGTTGAGTGAGACAGAGCAGAATTTTCCCTGTGGGCTTCTGAACCCTGATGCTCCGGTTACATATAAATCCCATAGATTATTCATGTTTGCTATTCTGCCTATACCTATACGGTAGATAAATCCCCAGGGCCTGATGGGATCTACCCCAGAATACTGAGGGAGGCAAGGGAAGAAATTGCTGGGGCCTTGACAGAAATCTTTGCATCCTCATTGGCTACAGGTGAGGTCCCAGAGGACTGGAGAATAGCCAATGTTGTTCCTTTGTTTAAGAAGGGTGGTAAGGATAATCCAGGAAATTATAGGCCAGTGAGCCTTACATCAGTGGTAGGGAAACTATTAGAGAGGATTCTTCGGGACAGGATTTACTCCCATTTGGAAACAAATGAACTTATTAGTGAGGGACAGCATGGTTTTGTGAAGGGGAGGTCGTGTCTTACTAATTTGATTGAGTTTTTTGAGGAAGTGACGAAGATGATTGATGAGGGAAGGGCGGTGGATGTTGTCTATATGGACTTTAGTAAAGCCTTTGACAAGGTCCCGCACGGCAGACTGGTGCAAAAGATGAAGTCACACGGGATCAGAGGTGAGCTGGCAAGATGGATACAGAACTGGCTCTGTCACAGAAGACAAAGGGGAACAGTGGATGGGTGTTTTTCTGAATGGAGGGATGTGACTAATGGTGTTCCGCAAGGATCAGTGCTGGGACCTTTGCTGTTTGTAGTATATATAAATGATTTGGAGGAAAGGGTAGCTGGTCTGATTAGTAAGTTTGCAGACGACACAAAGGTTGGTGGAGTTGCGGATAATGATGAGGATTGTCAGAGGCTACAGCAGGATATAGATCGGTTGGAGACTTGGGCGGAGAAATGGCAGATGGAGTTTAATCCGGACAAATGTGAGGTAATGCATTTTGGAAGGTCTAATGCAGGTGGGAGGTATACAGTAAATGGCAGAACCCTTAGGAGTATTGACAGGCAAAGAGATCTGGGCGTACAGGTCCACAGGTCACTGAAAGTGGCAACGCAGGTGGATAAGGTAGTCAAGAAGGCATACGGCATGCTTGCCTTCATCGGTTGGGGCATAGAGTATAAAAATTGGCAAGTCATGTTGCAGCTGTACAGAACCTTTGTTAGGCCACACTTAGAGTATTGCATGCAATTCTGGTCGCCACACTACCAGAAGGACGTGGAGGCTTTGGAGAGGGTACAGAGGAGGTTTACCAGGATGTTGCCTGGTCTGGAGGGCATTAGCTATGAGGAGAGGTTGGAAAAACTCGGATTGTTTTCACTGGAACGACGAAGGTGGAGGGGCGACATGATAGAGGTTTACAAAGTTATGAGCGGCATGGACAGAGTGGATAGTCAGAAGCTTTTTCCCAGGGTGGAAGAGTCAGTTACTAGGGGACATAGGTTTAAGGGGCGAGGGGCAAAGTTTAGAGGGGATGTGCGAGGCAAGTTTTTTACACAGAGGGTGGTGAGTGCCTGGAACTTGCTGCCGGGGGAGGTGGTGGAAGCCGGTACGATAGCGACGTTTAAGAGGCATCTTGACAAATACATGAGTAGGAAGGGAATAGAGGGTTATGGGCCCCGGAAGTGCAGAAGATGTTAGTTTCGGCAGACATCAAGATCGGCGCAGGCTTGGAGGGCCGAATGGCCTGTTCCTGTGCTGTACTGTTATTTGTTCTTTGTTATACTGAGCCCTCATTAAATATGGAAATATTTGGGTGAATGTAAATGCTTCCGATGCAGCAAGGAAGCAAAGATATAATGAAGGGTTGGAGACAATAACAATAAATTGCATTTAATAGCACTTTTAATGTAGTAAAACATCCCAAGGTATTTGTTGACAAATAGCCCATTCAAGTTCGGAAGAAGGACGTCTATAAGAGACAAAGGGATAAACACACTAAAGGAATGACGGCTATGTTTTCTTTAAATTGAGAAAGCAGATGCTACAGGACACCTCAAAGGCAGAAAAGATTCGGAAAGAATATAAGATAAATCAAGAAGTAGTGAATATATGATGTCAATCTTGGTTTTTAAAAGCTTGTTGCGTGTCAAAGAAAGGGCAACTGAGTAGTTCCACAGTTATGAGGTCACAGGGAAGAAGGAGTTGGAGTTCAATGAGAATGCAGAGATTGGAGACAGGATCTAGTAGTAGATTATAGTTATTTCACAAACAAAGAAAAAGAGAGAGAAAGAGAATGTCTTTAAGAAAGAGAGATTGAAAGCTGGAGGAGAGTGAATGTCTATCCAACAAGGCTTTTGGAAGAGCTAACCTTTACTCTCCCTAGCCAAGTGTGTTACAGGCCAAGTTGTGTGAATTTGTTGTGGATTAGTAATCCTTTCACAAAATTTGTCAGGATCTGCCTTATTCCTGGCAGTGCAGTGAAGTCTGTACTGTGGGACTATGGGCTAGCAGAACCCCAATTTTGGCAGATTTTCAAAATCAGGCCTATAAAATATTATGTGTAGCACTGGGGAACTGATTTTTCTTTTCAAATGGAAGACAATTCTTCCCGACTTTGAGAATGGAATTCCCCAATCCTTTTATGGGTTTGTGCAGTTTTAAGGAAAAACATTTTATGCAAGTGAAAAAACCCAGGAGCTTGCTAAAGTAATTTGTCATCCAAAAAGGAACACACTGTTTATAAGAAATGGTTAGCTCGTAGAAGGTTGCTGTGAAAATATGTCAACTGTGTTGTACTTGCAAACTGCAGCAAGTCAATAAAGAAGGACCATTCAAGATCACAATGCAAACAGTGTAAAATATGAAGAGAATTTAAAGTCTTATCCCAATCAATTCTTAACATCACCAAGTCCCAAGTACGGGAAACCTGTGGTGGTGAGGGAGGGAACGGTATTTTCTATTACCTTGTATTCACTTATTTAACTTATTGTTTTGTTGAAATTTACTCTTCTGAAATTTCTTATATATTCTTATCTAGGCATGTAGCCACAGCAATATGGTTGACTCTTAACTGCTTTCTGAAATGGCCTAGCAAGTAATTCATTTATATCAAACAGCTACAAAAAGTCAAATAAGAAGAAAAACGGATGGACCACCTAGGCACCAGAAATGACAGCACAGTCGACCCCAGTCCTCCTCACTAACAAAATTGGGAGAGCTGTCCCACAGATTAGACAAGCAACAGGCTGACATAGTCATACACACCACATCATACCTCACAGCTAATGTCCCAGACTCCTCCATTACCATCCCTGGGAATATCCTGTCCCACCAGCAGGACAGACCTACCAGAGGTAGCGGCACAGTGGTATACAGTCGGGAGGGAGTGGCCCTGGGAATCCTCAACATTGGGTCCAGACCAAATGACGTCTCATGGCATAAGATCAAACATGGACAAGGAAATCTCCTGCTGATTACCACCTATCGACCTCCCTCAGGTGATGAATCAGTGTTTCTCCATGTTGAACACCACTTGGGAGAAGCACTGAGCGTATCAAGGGCACAGAATGTACTCTGGGTGGGGTCTTCAATGTCCATCATCAAGAGGGGCTCAGTAGCACCAATACTGACTGAGCTGGCCCTGTCCTGAAGGACATTTTTTGCCAGAGGGAGCCTGCAGCCGGAGGTGACAGAACCAACATGAGAGAAAAACCTACTTGGCCTCGTCCTCACCAATCTACCTGTCACAGATGCATGTGAACATGACAGTATTGGTAGGAGACACCATCATGTAGTCCTTGTGGAGACAGAGTCCTGTCTTCACACTGAGGACACCCTCCATTGTGTTGAGTGGCACTGCCACCGCGCTAAATGGGATAAATTCAGAACAGATCTAGCAGCTCAAAACTGGGCATCCATGAGGCACTGTGGGTCATCAGCAACAGCAGAATTGTATTCAACCACACTCTATAATCTGTCCCCCTCTGAACTTGAGGCGCTCCGTTCTCTCAGGCCTAACCCCGACATGGTCATCAAACCTGCAGCCAAGGGTGGTGCTGTTGTTGTATGGCGTATCGACCTCTACCTTGCAGAAGCTCAACGCCAACTCACGGGCACTTCTTCCTACCTCCCTCTGGACCATGACCCCACCACCGAACATCAAGCCACCGTCCAAAGGACTGTCACTGACCTCATCTCCTCTGGAGATCTTCCCTCTACAGCTTCCAACCTCATAGTCCCACAACCCCGGACAGCCCGCTTCTACCTCCTTCCCAAAATCCACAAAAGGGACTGTCCCAGCAGACCCATTGTGTCAGCCTGCTCCTGCCCCACTGAACTTATTTCTTCCTATCTAGACTCTATCTTTTCTCCACTGGTCCTGTCTCTTCCCACCTACAACTGTGACTCTTCTGACGCCCTACGTCATTTTGACAATTTCCAGTTTCCTGGTCCCAACTGCCTCCTCTTCACTATGGACGTCCAATCGCTCTACACCTCCATCCCCCACCAGGATGGTTTGAGGGCTCTCCGCTTCTTCCTGGAACAGAGGCCCAACCAGTCCCCATCCACCACCCTCCTCCGCCTGGCTGAACTTGTTCTCACATTGAACAACTTCTCATTCAACTCCACGCACCTCCTTCAAGTAAAAGGTGTCGCTATGGGTACCCGCATGGGTCCTAGTTATGCCTGTCTTTTTGTGGGATATGTCGAGCATTCTTTGTTCCAGTCCTACTCAGGCCCCCTCCCCCAACTCTTTTTCCGGTACATTGATGACTGTATCGGTGCCGTTTCCTGCTCCCGCCCCGAACTGGAAAACTTTATCAACTTTGCTTCCAATTTCCACCCTTCTCTCACCTTTACATGGTCCATCTCTGACACTTCCCTTCCCTTCCTCGACTTCTCTGTCTCCATCTCTGGGGATAGGTTGTCTACTCATATCCATTATAAGCCCACCGACTCCAGCTACCTTGACTACACTTCTTCACACCCTACCTCCTGTAAGGACTCTATTCCATTCTCCCAGTTTCTCCGTCTCCGACGCATCTGCTCTGATGATGCTACCTTCCATGACGGTGCTTCTGATATGACCTCCTTTTTCCTCAACCGAGGATTTCCCCCCACTGTGGTTGACAGGGCCCTCAACCGTGTCCGGCCCATTTTCCGCACCTCTACCCTCACCCCTTCCCCTCCCTCCCAGAACCGTGACAGGGTTCCCCTTGTCCTCACTTTTCACCCCATCAGCCTCCATATCCAAAGGATCATCCTCCGCCATTTCCGCCACCTCCAGCGTGATGCCACTACCAGTCACATCTTCCCCTCCCTTCCCCTGTCAGCATTCCGAAGGGATTGTTCCCTCCGCGACACCCTGGTCCACTCCTCCATTACCCCCACCACCTCGTCCCCGTCCCATGGCACCTTCCCCTGCAATCGCAGGAGGTGTAATACCTGCCCATTTACCTCCTCTCTCCTCACTATCCCAGGCCCCAAACACTCCTTTCAGGTGAAGCAACGATTTGCTTGTACTTCTTTCAATGTAGCATACTGTATTCGCTGCTCACAGTGTGCTCTCCTCTACATTGGGGAGACCAAGCGCAGACTGGGTGACCGCTTTGCAGAACATCTCCACTCAGTCCGCAAGTAGGACCCTGAGCTTCCGGTTGCTTGCCATTTCAACACTCCCCCCTGCTCTCATGCTCACATCTCTGTCCTGGGATTGCTGCACTCTTCCAGTGAACATCAACGCAAGCTCAAGGAACAGCATCTCATCTACCGATTAGGCACACTACAGCCTGCCGGACTGAACATTGCGTTCAATAATTTCAGAGCATGACAGCCCCCCATTTTACTTTCAATTTTAGTTATTTTTTCTTCCTTTTTTTTACATTCTTTTTTACATTTTTTACAATTTTTTTTGCATTTATTTCATTTCATCTTAGTTTGTTCAGTTTGCTTACCCACTGTTTTTTTTCAGGTTTGCACTTGCTGCTGTTCAATATTCAGTGTATTAACACCTAATCTGTACTAATGCTTTGTCTTTCAACACACCATTAACATATTGTTTGCCTTTGCTCCGTGACCTTTTGGTCAGCTATGTGGCCTGGTCCAATCTAGACCTCCTTTGTTATCTCTTGCCCCACCCCCACCTCACTTGCTTATAACCTGTGACTTTTCTAATATTTGTCAGTTCCGAAGAAGGGTCGCTGACCCGAAACGTTAACTCTGTTTCTCTTTTCACAGATGCTACCAGACCTGCTGAGTGATTCCAGCATTTCTTGTTTTTATTTCAGATTTCCAGCATCCGCGGTATTTTGCTTTTATATTATTACACTCTATAATCTCATGGCCTCATTCAGTGAGTGTAGGAGAGCATGCAAGGAGCAGCACCAGATATACCTAAAAATGAGGTGCCAACCTGCTGAAGCTACAACACAGGACTACATGCATGCTAAACAGCAGAAGTAGCATGTTATAGACAGAACAAACCGATCCCACAACCAACAGATCAAATCTAAGCTCTGCAGTCCTGCCACATCCAGTCATGAATGGTGGTGGACAATTAAACAATTAACTGGAGACGGTGGTTCCACAAATATCCCCATCCTCAATGATGGGGTATCCCAGCACATTAGTGCAAAAGACAAAGCTGAAGCATTTACAACCATATGCAGCCAGAAGTGCGAAGTGGATGATCCATCTTGGTCTCCTCCCCCTGATATCTCAATCATCTTGGATGCCAGTCTTCAGACAATTGGATTCACTCCATGTGATACCACAAAATGGCTGAAAGCACTGGATAGAGCAAAGGCTATGAGCCCTGACAACATACCGGCTGTGGTACTGAAGACCCGTACTCCAGAATTAGCCACCTCCCTAGCCAAACTGTTCCAGCTACAACACTGGCATCTACCCGACAATGTGGAATATTGTCCAGGTATGTCCTGTCACAAAGATTAGGACAAATCTAATCCAGCCAAAAACGGCCCTGTCAGTCTGCTCTCAATCATTTGCAAAGTGATGGAATGAGTTGTCAACAGTACTATCAGGCTGTAATTGCTCAGTTTGGGTTCTACTTGGGCCACTCATTTCCAGACCTCGTTACAACTTTGGTACAAACATGGACAAAAGAGCTGAATTCTACAGGTGAAGTGAGAGTAACTGCCCTTGACATCAAGGCAGCAGTTGACCAAGTGTGGCATCAAAGAGCCCGAGCAAAATTGAAGTCAATGGGAATCAAGGGGCAAATGCTACACTGGTTGGAGTTTTACCTGGCACAAAGGAAGATGGTTGTTGCTGTTGGAGGCCAAACATCTCAGCCCCAGGACATCGCTGTAGGAGTTCCTCAGAATAGTGTACTTGGCCCAACTATCTTCAGCTGCTTCATCAATGACTATCCCTCCATCATAAGGTCAGAAGTGGGGATGTTCGCTGATGATTGCACAGTGTTCAATACCCTTCACAAATCTTCAGATACTGAAAATGTCCATGCCCACATGTAGCAAGGCTTGGGCAGATAAGTGGCAAGTAGCATTTGTGACACACAAGTACTAGACTGTGGTACCATCCCCAACAAGAGAGAATCTAACTATCTCCCCTTGATGTTTAACAGCATTACCACTGCTGAATCCCCCACCATCAACATCCTGGGGGTTATCACTGACCAGAAACTTAACTGGACCAGCCATATAAATACTGTAGTTACAAGAGCAGGTCAGAGGCTGGGAATTCTGTAGTGAGTAACTCACTTCCTGACTCCCAAAACCTGTCCACCATTTACAAGGCACAAGTCAGGACTATGATTGAATACTCTCCACTTGCCTGGATGAGCGCAGCCTTAACAACACTCAGGAAGCTTGACACCATCCAGGACAAAGCAGCCCACTTGATTGACATCCCATCCACCACATTCACCATTCACTCCCTGCACCACCAACGCACAGTGGCAGCAGTGTGTACCATCTACAAGATGCACTGCTGCAATGCACCAAGGCTCCTTCAACAGCACCTTCCAAACCCAGGATCTCTACCAGCTAGAAGAACAAGGGCAGTAGACACATGGGAACACCACCACCTACAAGTTCCCCTCAAGTTACACACCATCCTGACTTGGAACTATATCGCCATTTCTTCTCTATTGCTGGGTTAAAAACCAGAACTCCCTCTCTAACAGCACTGTGGGTGTACCTACACCACATGGACTGCAGCTGTTCAAGAGGTCAGCTCATTACATCTTCTCAAGGGCAGTTAGGATGGGCAATCAATGTTGGCTTTGCCAGCGACATTCACATCCCAAGAACGAATTACACAAAAAGCTGTAATGGGAGATTTCCAAAATGGAAACTGGCCTATATTTTTAACTTACACAAAATTTGGCAACTTTTCATAACAAAAGTGGCATTGTCCATGGCACAGAAAACAACTCATTGCAATTTAAATTGGAAACATGTGACCGGGACAAAAACAGCCATAGAACCAAAGATAATGACCTAAAGAAATCTCTTAACAAAAATGTAATTGCTGCTGCAGAAAAATGTTTTGATTTTGCACGTCAATTGTTATGGACAGGTGGGACATGGCATGGCTGATTTCCACTGGTCACCTCCCATCTGATCACAGATAGTGGTTTTATTTAACTTGTGTTTCAGCCTCAATGTTTTGTTGGCCAAATAAACAGACAGTGACAGGTTTCCTCATGAGTTTAAAAACAGAAGATAAACTATTATTGAATAATAATCACCCAAAAGGTTCGCAACACCACCCCCGCACACATTCACTCTCCCAGGCAAACTCAAGAAAAGATAGATAGACAGTAAAGGGTAAGAGGTGTTAAGAATTCAAGGTCTAAATGTCTGCTGTTTTCAGAAAAAAACTGTGGGATCCTTTTGGAAGGTAAGTTTTTATAGTTGCAGGCCTGTTTTCTGGCTGTCTTTTCCTTGCTGGGTTGCTGAATTCTCCTGGCAGTCAAACCTCAGTTCAAGGACAGTGCTAGTATTTCTTAGTTCAATTTTCAGAGGTGGAGGAGTTGTTCAAAAGGCACCCTCTTATTTCTCTGCTACAGTTGGTTGCCAATTTCCTTTTAGCAAGGTTCAATTGTCTTAGCTAGAATTGATCTCTCATGCTCTCAGCCTTATGCTGGAATTCAAGATGGCTTTTGATGTTCTCTCTCTGGCTGGAGAGAGCTGTTCTGATGTTCTGATGACTTGATGACTCCCTTTGTTCTCCAGACAGGTTACCTATAAAAGTTAATTCATAAAGTGTTAGTTTTACCCATGTGACCTTAGGCTTTTGGTTCCTGTGGGGCTGTACAATAGCTCTGATTTCAGGCCATTTTGATAAGATGAGGGATATTCACACCTTACTGTAGTGATTGGAGCTGGAGACAGAGCCTATGCCATTACCTTTGTTTTAGCTTACGCCATGTGTGATGAGCTGTTTAATTTCAATGCAGACAGGGTGAATGAGTTTCAGTTCCAGCAGACATGAATGTGTATTTTGGTGCAGGAGAAGGTATATGTCATGTGACTTTGTCTTTTATTGTTGAAGGCAGGTGTACCAGTCTTTTTAAATTGTTCTTTTTTATATAACTCTTCAGTTTATTTTTGTATTTCCATCACTGCACTCCACTGATTGTGACACTATCTACTCATTTACATTGCAATATCACTCATCATGGCACCTATCTGTACTATACAGTCATCACGATAATACCATTTTCTGTGAATGTTGGAGAAACTATGTTAATGTGATTCAGAATGACTTAATGGGACTACACATCCTTAGGTTTATACCATTATTGATTGCCCTGTGGCTCTACATTAAGGGTTGAATTTTTCAGTGCGGTTTGTGTGAGGGGTGCACTGCAAGGTGCCATTACTTGGCGGCCAGCCATTTAACTGCCGACGGATGGAGGAGGTGCCATGAGAACGCACCACTTGGAGTGCTGCCACCATCTTTACAGGGCTGCCAGCATTCTTTTCAATTGTTGAAGCAGCAAAGAAGGCTCAGAGGAACAGTAGCAGAAAGCAGGCTGGTGCAACAATGGCAGAGGCAAGATCCAGGGTGGCCCCGGGATTAGCTATACCTTGCTGAAGGTTCTCCTCCAGGCTGCTCAGGCATGCAGGAGCTTCTCTTCTCTCTGGACGTGAGGAGATTTGCCCACTAGACTAAGGAAGCCTGGATGGAGATTGCAAAGGAGGTCAGCAGGAGTAGGGTCGTCCCTAGAATCTGGCTGCAGTGCCGTAAGAGGGTGAATGAACTCATGAGATCTGACAAGGGAGATGCACCACAGTGTGCTCGCCTTCGGGGCTTAAATGTGGTGAGGCATGAGCATGAGCTAGTTAGAGAAGAGATGCCAACCTATTTCTTGACAATATGGCCAGGCAGCAGCATTGGCTGTGGCAGGCCTGGCAGCACATCGGTTAATGGCCCCATCTCAAGTGACTCCTGCACTGCCGCTTCTGAGTGGCCGCATGCAGAAAGCATATCTGTGGGACCATCATGGATGATCAGGTGGTTGGCATCATAGGTGATGCACATGTCTTACTCGAGTAACTCACAATAGTCATTTGTGTGCTTGCAGGAAAAGACAGCCCACAACACCCAGGACAGGGCAAAGACTGGTGGTGGTGTCCCATACCTATTAATCTTGACCCCAGTGAGGGGGAGGCCCTGGAATTTGGCAGACAGCACCCGTTCTGTCACAGATGGTGAGATGGGAGTGGAGAGATGAGAGAGTGAGTGGCCTAATGGATAGGCACAAGAAAGCCTCAGGCTGATGACATGCCTCTGGAGTCGTTAGCACGGCAGCAGATGCTGGAGCTGCAGTGTGAGGTGCATGAACATTTGCTGGAGATTCCAGAGGCTATGCACTCCCATGCGCGAATGATGGACGATGAATCCAGGCTGTGAGTGCCACCACATCTCGGGCATATACGTGCATTGCTTCCTCCATGGAGAGATTGGCAACCCTCATGGAGAGTCATATCCAACAGACCTGCATGCCATTGTCAACTCCATGAGCCTTATGCAGCAATGGCTTGGTGGGGGGAGGAGGGGTGTGGTGTGAGGGAGGGGGGGGTTGGGCGAGGTGTCTGGACTCAACACCAGATCCTCACGCACAGGTGATCAGGGAGGTACTGGCCTGCTTTGAAAGGGAGGAGAAGCTTCTGCCTGATGCATCTGGGGCTCCTCTCAGGGCGCTCCTGGCGTGGACAGTGATTCATCAGCCCCTCTGACAGTGACACCAGCGCCTCACTCAGTCAAGATTACAGAGGAGACTCCTGTACTTGTGCAGGAGGCCCACAATGTGCCAGGGTCCGCCAGACCTCAGGCAGCCAGCGAACAACGGCCAAGGTCATCCCAAGCCATGGGGCTTCAAGGTCGGCAGCCTGCCTCTGCCTCAGCTGAAAGTGCGGGGGGAGCACCATGTAAGAGCACATGGAAGAGATTTAAGAAGAGCACCTGCTGCACTCGGGGTGCACAGATTTGTTTGGGATTGTTGAGCCTTGAAAATATTTGTGCTGATGTGTCAGGACCTGAGTTTTCCTTGCATTCCTTGGGAGGCTGCTTGGAGTTCAGGAGTACTCTGGCTCTGTCAAAGGGTTTAATGTGTGGGAGCACATGCTTGAGGTTGAGGCATTCCCCATGCAACAGCATCCAGTCTAACTGGGACCAGGTAAATGGTAACGTTAATGAATGAAGTGGAACGAGATCCGCAGAGTGCTGAAGCTTTATAGGATTACATGGTCTGTCAGTAAGGATCATGTGAACCATTACTGTATGAGAGGGTCTGATAGTCCCTTGCATGTAAAGCATGGCACTTGGCCTCTCATCCCTGTGGCTCTCACAGATCCTGCACCTGGTCATCATCTTTATCCATCTCCTCATCATCAGAGGAGGCATCGCACGCAATGATATTCTTTGTGTTGAATTGCTCTCCCTTCTGGAGCACCTCATTGTGTAGGGCACTGCACACCACTAAGATACAGAAGACCTTTGCTGAAGGATATTGTAGAGCACCACCAGATCTGTCTAGGCATCTGAAATGCATCTTCAGAAGTCCTATTGACTGCTTGATGGTGGCTCGAGTTGTGCTGTGACAGGTGTTGTATCTCTCCTCTACATCAGTGTGAGGGTTCCTCACTGGTGTCAGTAGCCATGTCTTCAGTGGGCAGCCCTTATCACTCAGTATCCATCCTTGAAGTTGCACAGGGGGTCTGAAAATATTAGGCACCTGGGACTGCCTGAGTATGTAGATTTTGTGGCTGGTTCCCAGGAACTAGCACAGACATGAAGGAGCTGTTTTCTGTGGTGGCAAACCAGTTGTATATTGCACGAGTGGAAGCCTTTCATGATTATGAAGGCCACTGCCTGGTCTGTGGGAGCCTTGATGGCCACATGCGTACAATCAACATTACCCTGCACCTGGGGGAATCCTATGATGACCCCGAATCCTATAGCCCTCTCAGCCTGACTGTCCAGATCGGTATGTAAGTGCATGTATTGGCTGGCCCTCTTGAATATGGCATTGGTGCTCAACTTGATGCAACATTGAGGCTGGGAGATTCCACACGAAACTCCAGTGCATCCCTGGAATGATCCTGAGGCACAGAAATGTAGTGTCATGGTGACCTACAGTGCCACTTCCCATGGGGCTCAGCTCATTCTCCAGCATGGCATGCAGCTCTGTGATGGCTGCCCTGAGAGGCACAATCTTCAGCAACACTGCTGCTCTGACATCTGAAGGTAGCTGAGACCCGGTCTGTGGACTCTCTGTGGTGGATAAGTCCTTCTCTGCGCAGGAGGCTGGTTGTATGCCCCTCTGCACCCTTCCCCTCTGTCCCCCCACCTGCTCCTGCTGTTCTGATGTCTGTTGCTGCACATCTCTCCCCCTCTGCTGCTCCTTCTCACTGGAAGAGCTGAGACCTGAGTGAACAAAGCCCATGACCTGTACATTCACTCAGTGTCCAGGGCCTCCTTCCACCCTTTCTTCCACCCACACAAGTGTCAGCATCGATACAGCACTCAGGCAGTATTCCCACCTAGCTCTGGCACCTTTTCCCCTTCTCTCCCACTGCCTATGGCAGTGCCTGTGCTGTTCCACCCACCTTGCCAAGGCTTGCCAGTACTCACCATGACTGTCATTTGCAGTCAAAACTGACCTTCCACTTGCTCACTGCCTTGTTATACCTGGCGAGGTATCTGGCAAGGTTCTGAAACCCCATGGTTTACATGCAGGCCTGGGAAAAGCTGAAAATCCTCATAAAATACAAGTTAAACGCGTTTTCAACAAACTTAACTACCTGCCCACCCTTCGCAATATCTGGATCTGATGTGAAGATGTGGGCATCCGTCCCGACATCTTCTCACCTGATATTCCGACCCCTCCCGCCTCCCAGACTATCTCTCATGGGCTGGGAAATTCAGCTCTTTATTTTTAAAAGCTTTATCTTTTGAATGATCCTTTATTAGGTCCCTGCACTGAGTCCAGTCAATAGCTACTATCTTCAGCAAGGAACACACTTGAGTGACCTCCAACATGAATGCTTCTGTTCTTATTTACGTACCTATCCTAATTGCACATAGTATGCCCTTCTCTTTAAGTGAATGGCTGATAGTTGAAAATTCAGTTAAGATAAACATGGAGGTAACTCTTTGAGATGGTAGCAATCTTTTCCCTGGCTGACTTTGACCTGACTAAAACCCTTTTTATGGCCAGTGAAGTTGTCAAAGTGCTTTTTCCTTGTTCTCACTTGTTCTCAATGAAACCCAGACAGACATCAGAGGGACTAGGATGACGATCCTTGTGTTGATGCTCAGATGTCACCTCTGTCCATTTGGTGATGCAATATCTCAAGGGATGAATTTAGAGATAGTTTACGAACTTAACAGAAATACAACCTAAGTAGGAGCGACACTGAGCAAGAGTAAGACTGAGCAAGGTTCAGGACCAAGACCTGATGCTGTTGCTGCTCCCCACAAGCCTGATCATGGCAGCAATTGTCAGGTGGCATTAGGTGATCTTGGGTGACCATAGATTTTTTTTAAAGTACAGCCTGAAAGAATAATGTCTGCTTCACATTTTTGAAAAAATAAAACACATCTTTGTTTTGCATTTTGGGAGGTACATTTATGGATATGATAAAATTTGAAAGTCATGATCATTTTGGCATTGTAAACTTATTATTGGGATGTGAGTGACACTGAAAAGCTACACTTATTCCTCAACCCCACTTTACCTGAGGACATTAAGAGTCAACTACATAGTATGGATTGGAATCATGAGAAGGCTTGACCTTTTAGGGGTGTTGGATTCCCGAGTCAGCAGCTTTCATGGTCATTTTTCTGCTATTAGCCCACAAATAACTATTTATTGAATTCACTTTTACAACACTCCACTGTGGAATTTAAACTCAGGTCCTCTAGTCCAGTACCAAAAACCATTAGAATTACTACAACAACAATTTGCATATCTGTAGCACCTTTAATGGATTAAAACATCCCAAATTGTTTCACAAAAGTGTTATGAAACATAATTTGACACTGAGCCAGATAAAGAGATATTCAGACAGGAAGAGGTAGGTTTTAAGGAGGTTTTAAGCTTTATAAGGTTTTGAGAGGGAAGTAGAGAGACACAGACATTTAGGGAGGGAATCCCAGAGCTTAGGGCCTAGGCAGCTGAATGCACAGCCACCAATAATGGAGCAATAAATATTTGGGATGTGTCAGAGGCCAGAATTCAAGGTGTGCACAGCATATGGAGGGTTAGAGGACTGGAGGAGGTTACAGAGATATGGAATGGTGACGCCATTGAGGGATTTCAAAACAAGGATGAAAAATTATGAGGCAACATAATACCAAATAATACCTCAAAAGTTATGCAATATTAGCCACAAACCAATAAGCATTGGAGCAACTACTAGAATTATTGCACTATCAGGCCACTATCAGGAGAACATGTTCAAAAATTGTTGAATTTTAGACTCATGTTTAAGTTTCTCAACAAAGTCCTAAGCCTACAAAATAACCCTGTAAATACAAAATTTTATTTCAAGGGTTTTCCAAAGAAAATATTTTAACAGTGCAAACTTTGGATTTGACTATAAGATTGCATTTATCTGGAACTTTTTACATCATTCATTTCTTCTGTGTAATCAACATGCCCAGACAGCTACACTTGAAAGCAAAGTTTCAAGGCATGAGATCTGTTATCTGAAATGGAAAACCAGTTCAGATATTTCCACGCGATGCTGTTTGACGTCAGCTGTGGAAGATTTTGTGGACCTTCCTCAAGCATAGCGGAGTCTTGGAAAAATTTTGATTAAGAAGGGCAGGACGTCCTATAGAAATGCAATTTGCATAGATTAGAAAAAAATAAGAACAAGCTTAATGATTCCCAGAACATAATGATTTCTCTGTGTGATAGAAATATTGTCATAAACACCGAGTCAGATTCCTGGATTGCTCTGAACCATTCTGGTCTTTCAGAAATTGTAAAACAAGAATAAAATGTGCACCTCTCTAAGCCTCCTCCTCAGAGGGATAGGAGTGTAACAGACATCTCAACTCTTAAAAAGAATAAGCCGTACGCCAACTTTTTCAGAGAACAAAATATTCACAAAACATGATTAAAGAGTGAATGCTAATGACACAAACATGAATACTGAGTTAGTTGAGGTGTGACAAAGTGGGAGGGATTAAGCACACTATCACATAATAGTTGTGTCACACTCACTAAAAGTGTAGTGACAGAAATACAAAACTAAGCTGAAGAGTTATACAAAAAAGAACAATTTATAAAGACTGGTACGCATGCCTTCAACAATGTGGAAGACAAAGTCACATGACACATAGCTTCTCCTGTACTGAAATACATATTTATGTCTGCTAGAACTGAAACTTATTAACCCTGATTGCATTGAAATTAAACAGCTTGAAGTGAGCTAACCACAAAGTGAGCTAAAACAGAGGCACTAGCAGATGCACCGTCTCCAGCTACAATCACAACAATAAAGTGTGAATGTCCCTCATCGTATCAAAATGGCCTGAAATCAGAAGCTGTTGTATAGCCCTTCAGGAACCAAAAGCCTAAAGTCACATGGGTAAAGCTAACTTTTTATGAATTTACCTTCAAAGGTAACCTTTTTGGAGGACAAAGGAAGTCATCAGTCATGAGTCATCAGTCACCAAGTCATCAGAACATCAGAGATCACCAGCCACAGAGAGAACATCGAAAGCCATCTGGAATTCCAGCACAAGGCTGAGAGAGAGAGAGAGAAAGATCAATTCCAGCTGACAGTTGAACCTTGCTGAGATGAGCTGGCAACCAACTACAGCAGAGAAATAAGAGAATGGCTTTTGAACAACTCCTTCACCTCTGAAAATTGAAATAAGAAATACTAGCACTGTCTTCAAGCTGAAGTGTTGACTGCCAGAAGACTTCAGAAACCCAGCAAGTGGAAAACAACCAGCAAAAAGGCTTACAACTTTAAAAACTTACCTTCCAAGAGGATCCCATTGTTTTTTTTCCTGAAAACAGCAGACTTTTACACTTTGAACTCTTATTTCCTCTTACCCTTTACCTTCTATCTATCTTTTCTAAAGTGTGCATGAGAGAGAGAGAATATGTGGGTTGTGTTGCAAACATTTTGGGTGATTATTGCTGAATAAATATTTAATCTTCTGTTCTTAAATGAGAAAATCTGTCACTGTCTGTTTATGGTCAACAAAACACAGGGGCTGAAATACTAGTTTAAACAAAAGCACTATCTGCGGTCAGTTGGGAGGTGACCAGTGGAAACCAGCTGCTTCATTTCCCACCTGTCCAGACAGTTGTTAGCAATGCAATGCTTCAGCTTCAACTGCAAATGTTGATTCAATTTGTTTGCATTTTATATTGTTGCTTGTTAATAGTTCCGATAACAAGAGAAAGCTCTCTGTGTACTGAATTCCTGCATTAAACAATCAATGTAAAGGCACCTTTTAGTTTCAGTTGTGATGTCTTGGCATTAAAAGCTTCGTTTATTTCTATTTCTGCAGCTTTAAGAAACAAAGAAAGTTAAAAAGTTAATGGCAATGTTGAGATTTTTTTTAATTGGTCTTAACACTCATTGTTTAAAAATTTAGAATAGCCTCTTTATTTATGGAGTTGCAAAACTGACATATATTGGAATAGAAATAGAACTTTGGCCAGCTGTTCAGCAAGACTTGTTTCCAAATTTTCTTTTATTTCCTAAATTAAGTTTAATGGCATTTTTCCAACCGCAAAACTAAATAGATGAAACTATTAGCAATTTGTTCACAACAGTGAATCTAGTAGACTCATGTTTTCCCGATGACTTATATTAGACATAGATCTTCAGGTACTTCAGATAGCGTACACATAGACAGTATGTAAACCCCTAACTCATTACAACACTTTTTATTTTTTCTCGTGATTGTGTGTTACTGAACTGTAAACATTTGCGTATGGAAATAGCATCACAGATGGCTTACTAACAATTCTGCAAGCTCCTACTCTAAATAGAGTCATAGAGTTATTTACAGCACAGAAGGCGGCCATTCAACCCATTGAGTCCATGCCAGCTCTCCATGGAGCTATTCAGTCAGTCCCACTCCCCGGCTCGATCCCCATAGCCCTGCAGGTCTATTTCTATCAGGTGGCCATCCAACTTCCTCTTGAAGTCCTTGATCATCTCCGCTTCCACCACTCTTGTGGGCAGTGAGTTCCAGGTCATTAGCAGTCTCTGCGTTAAAAAAAATGCTTCCTCATATTCCCCCTGCATCATTTGGCCAAAACTTTCAATCTGTGTCCCCTAGTCCAAGTACTAATTGTTAATAGGAACAGTTTTTCCTTGTCTAACTTATCTAAGCCTGCAATTAATTATTTATTCTATTAATTCTCCCCTCAATCTCCTTTGTTCTAAGAAGAACAAGCCCAGCTTTTCAAGCCTAACCTTGTAATTAAAATCCTCCTTCCCTGGAACCATTCTGGTAAATCTCCTCTGCTCCCTCTCAAGCACCCTCACGTCTTTTCTAAAATGTGGTGACCAGAATTGGACACAGTACTCCAGTTGAAGCCTAACCAGAGCATTATAAAGGTTCGGCATTACCTCCCTGCTTTTTTACTCAATGCCTCCATTTATGCAGCCCAAGATTCCATATGCTTTACTAACTACTCTCTCAATATGTCCTGCCACCTTCAAAGATCTGAGCACATGCATCCCCAGGTCCCTCTGTTCCTGCACATTCTTTAGAACTGTGCCATTAAGTATATATTGCCTCTCCCTATTCCTTCTGCCAAAATGCATCACCTCACACTTGTCAGTATTAATTCCATCTGCCACCTCTCTGCCCATTCTGCTAGCCCATCTATGTCCTGTTGCAGGCAGTTCACATCATCCTCACTGTTTGCCTCACCTCCAAGTTTGGTGTCATCAGCAAATTTTGAGATTCTGCTCTGTATTCCAAGATCCAAGACATTTATATTTGCAAAAAAAGCAGTGGTCCCAGCACTGATCCTTGGAGGACACAACTGTTTACCATCCTCCAATCCAAAAAACAACCATTTACTACGAATCGCTGTTTTCTGTCCTTAAGCCAATTTTTCTATCCAATTGAACACTAATAATGGTGACACAAACAATGACAGGTGTACACCAACTTTAATTTGGTGCTCTACTACGAACATTGTAGATGAAATCCCTTCTATTTTCTGTGCCCAAGTTTGGCAGCTGATTGTTTATAACAGATGACAAATGGCTCATACTCAACAGACCCCAAAGGAATGTATAGCCATAGATCTCCTTAACATTTTCATTCCCACCATTGGCGTTGCAAATATAATTAGACTGTGGATTACGTGTCTGCAAACTATCACTTGCAAACCATTGATTGCCTTGCAGCGGTCACAAGGATGCAAAATTACTTAGGTTCTGAAGCTAATCTGAGATAAATTTAAAACCTGTTAATGTTGTTAATAGTGTTTGTCCTGCAGGAATATCATATTCAAGCGAGCTTAAAGACACTTCATTGCTCTATTTGTTGCAGGTTCAATGTCTATAATTAGGTTCGGATTACATAGGAACGTAGGAAATAGGAGCGGGAGTAGGTCATTCAACCCATCGAGCCTGCTCCGTCATTCTGATTATCTACCTCCACACCATTTTCCCCCACTATCCCCATATCCCTTGATCTCATTAGTATCCAGATATCTATCAATTTCTGTCTTGAACATGCTCAATGATTGAGCTTCCACAGCCCTCTGGGTAGAAAATTCCACAGATTCACCACCCTCTGAGTAAAGAAATTCCTCCTCATCTCAGTCTTAAATGGCCTGCCCTTTATTTTGAGACTATGTCCCCTGGTTCTAGACTCACCAGCTAGAGGGAACATCCTATCTACATCTACCCTGTAACGCCCTGTAAGAATTTTGTAAGTTTCAATGAGAACATGTCTCATTCTTCGAACATCTAGAGAATACAGGCCCAGTTTCTGCAATCTCTCCTCATAAGACAATCCCACCATCCAAGGACTGGTGAACCTCTGTTTCACTCCCTCTATGGCAAGTATATCCTTCCTCGATTAGGAGACCAAAACTGTTCACAATACTCCAGGTGCGGCCTCACCAAGGCTCTATACAATTGCAGCAAGATACTTTTACTCCTGTTTTCAAATCCCCTTGCAATGAAGGCCGACATACCATGTGCCTTCCTTATTGCTTGCTGCACCTGCACACTAGCTTTTAGTGACTCATAAACAAGGACCTCTAGGTCCCTTTGGACATCAACACTTCCCAATCTCTCACCATTTAAAAAATATTCTGCCATTCTGTTTTTTCACCAAAGTTCATCACTTCACATTTATTCACATTATATTCCATCTGCCATGTTCTTGCCCATTCACTTAGCCTGTCCAAATCCCCTTGAAGCCTCCTTGCATCCTCCTCACACTTACATTCCCAACCAGTTTTGTGTCATCAGTAAATTTGGAAATATTACATTTAGTCTCCACATCAAATTCATTTATATAGATTGTGAACATCTGTGGCCCAAGCACTGATCCTTGCAGTACCCCATTACTAACAGCCTTCCATCCTGAGAATGACCCATTTATTCCTACTCTCTGCTTTCTGTCTGTTAACCAATTCTAAGTCCAAAGCAGTATATTACCCCCAATCCCATGTGCTCTAATTTTGTTTACTAACCTCCTGTGTGGGACCTTTTCAAAAGCCTTCTGAAAATCCAAATACACCACATCCACTTGTCCTCCTTTATCAATGTTACAAGTAACATCCTCAAAAAACTCCAACAGGTTTGTCAAACATGATTTCCATTTCATAAATTCATGTTGACTCTGCCCAATCATACCATTATTTTCCAAGTGTCCAGTTATCGCATCCTTTATAATAGATTCTAACATTTTCCCTACAATTGACGTCAAACTAACAGGTCTGCAGTTCTCTGTTATCTCTCTCGCTCCCATCTTAAATAATGGGCTTCCATTTTCTACTTTCCAGTCATCAGGAACCCTTCCAGAATCTATAGAATTTTGAAAGATAACCACCACTATCCACTATCTCTATAGCCACCTCCTTCAACACTCTGGGATGTAGCTCATCTGGTCCAGGGGATTTATCAACCTTCAATCCATTTAACTTTTTGAGTACCGCCTCTTGATTAATAGTATTTCTTTCAGTTCTGCATTTTTACAAGTCCCTTGGTTCCCTAGTATATCTGGGAGATTTTCTGTATCTTCCACCATGAAGACAGACACAAAGTAATTGTTTAGTCTCTCCACCATTTCCCCATTCTCCACCACAAATTCTCCTTGTCTACTTTGACCAGCTGTGTGGTCTTCTCAAAGATCTCATCTATATAAACTTCTCCTTCCCTAATATTTTGATGCATGCCCAGTCACTCACTATGGCTGTCCACCATGCATCAAGCATCTTTTCCTTTTCATATGCCTAAAGAAGCTTTTCCAGTCCACCTTTAGGTTTCTCACTAGCTTGCATTCATATTCTCTTTTCCCTTTCTTTATCAGTTTCTTAGTCATCCTTTGCTATTTTCTAAATTGCTCCTAATCCTCGGGTTTACCACTTTGTCTGGCAACCTTATAAATCACTTCCTTTGACCTAATGCAATCTTTAACTTCTTTTGTTAGCGATGGTTGATTCACCTTTCCTGTTGGATTTTTGTGTCTTCGAGGAATGTATATTTGTTGTAGATCATGTAATACTTCTTTAAATACCAGACATTGCCTGTCTACCATCAAATCTTTTAGTGTATTTTCCCAATCTACCATAGCCAACCAACCCCTCATACCTTCATAATTTCCTTTGTTCAGATTTAAGACTGTAGTTTCAGAATGAACTATATCTCTTTTAAACTTAATGTACAGCCACAATTCCTCCACCCACTACACATCTCAATGACGCTCATCAGACCACCCACTCAAAAGAAATCAGTAATCCAGCAGATGCTGCCTGACCTGCTATGCATTTTACTGATGGTTTTTCAATTTATCTCAGCCTAGTTTGCAGTATGACTGAGCAATCAAACCCACTTTTTTAAGAACTGGTGATTTCTTAACAAGTTTTCTATATTTCTTTCTATATTTCTCCTGCAGCTTGCTAATACTCCATGACATTTGATTATGTGCAAAGCATTTAATTAGGCAAATATAATCATGATTTACAGCTAGAACAGTATTTAAACCAACAAATTAGGGCTTGATAAAAATGTTACTTTTGGGCCTTGGTCTTGCGTGGAAGGAGCTGTGATGAAATAAACAATGAAATGGAAGAATTATGAATTAAAAAGTCAATTGTTAAACAAAACCACAAGAACATGGACACTTGTATCACAGTCAAAATGGAGTTGCAGTCACGTGACCCCCTCCTGTACTAGAAATCAACAAACTTGTCTGCAAAGATATAACTTGTTAACCTTGTCTGAAATAGCTCTGGGGAGAACCCCTTTGAAATTGAAAGAAGGACGATCGCATATTAATGACTCTTATCGACATGAATGAACTAACAATGGATTCTGGAGACATACTGACTCACAGCCCAAACCAAGATGAATGGGTGTGAAGTAGGACTGGGTTACCAGAATGGTCCCCATTCAAACATCAATCGATAGCCATGGTTATCATATCCTGGCCCACTGTGTGATCACACCAGGGGAGAGGGTCATGTGTCTTCTAACATAAACTCTAATGTGATGGATTTTTACCTTAAAAAGGTAGCCCTCTGGACAGAGAGAGAGGAGATCAAGCCAACACCTTCCGAAAGCAGTCTAGTCAGAGATTGTGCAAGAGATCCAGCCAAGCAAGAAGAACACTGCTGAACAAATACTATAGCAGAAACATCACAAAGTACCTAAAGATTCTGCATCTGTGAAGGTAATAAAGCCACTAGCTTTGTGCAGAGTTGTAACCTCTAGAACTTTACAATACCTCACCAAGTTCAAGACTACAAACACCCAGGCCTGCATCTTTAAAATAGACTGCCCTCATGAGAATATTCAACAGGTTTAATGTAAACCATGAACACTTCTCTCACTTTGGACTTTAAAATACCTACCCTTTTCTCTCTACCTATCTATTCTTGTGCATATGTATGTGAATGCATATCTGTGTGGGTGAGTTTGTGACAATTTCGGGAATTGTGTAAAAATAAATAGGTTTTCTCGTAGGTTAAAAAAAAAACTATCATTTGTCTGTTTATGTGACCCAAAAAACACCCAGGGCCAAACTCACTATTTTTAACAAAACATAATTACACTCAGTTGGGAGGTGAACAGTGGGAAGCACCCACATCCCTTACCTCCTGTCCATAACAATGGAATGCTTTTAAGTAGGGTGTAGTCTTACATAAGATACAATTTACTGACAAAGAGAGCCCTGGAGGTTTGGTAGGTTTACTATGAGTTTCATATTTAATGAGGAATATCATTTGTGTGTGGTTAATGATAGAGAATGTCAAACAGTAAACTGCATTTGTCATGCTAGTTCATTGAGTTGGATCAATGAATGAAGAACAGACAAGCTGTTATTTGTTCCCACATAGTCAACATGAGTATCCAAATTGCTTGTCTTTGTGGGCCATTTTGCATACCCTACAGCCCCATGGACTACCTGTTCCATTTTGATCCCACAGCCGCAAAATTTGGTTCCATAGCGCTACGAGTGCCTGTTTTGCATCCAAAATGGTGTCCATGCCACGCTGGTTCATCTCTGGTGCAGGCTGTGCCACATGGCATTTTTAGTAATTTGGTAGCATGGCTGCTAGAAGCATGCACCAGAAGTATGCAGAGTAGGCAGATTGTGACATTAGTCAGTCTGTAATGCTGATCTGACTAGTGGTTACCTCTCAGCCTCCCACAGTTGAACATGCATTCATCAGGAGGAAGGACCCCCCCAACAGCCCCCCCCCCCCCCAACCCCTGCACTACTTAAAATAGATTATCAACCTGTCTCAGGTTAGTTGCTGATTGATTTTGACTGCCTGCTGCTGAGTCATTAAAAGTGTTCGCTGGCTTGTACTTTCACTTAAAGTTTTTGAAGTCTACAGCGAGAGTAGTGTGGTATATGGTGAAGGCTTTGATGTTCACTTCAAGGATTCTGCTCGGATCACTTGCTTCCAGTGATGGGTGCGGTAGTTTGGTGCAGTAGCTTCTATCTCCCTTGGCCTGCAGCATGACAGGGAGAATGAGCAGTGGTAACACAGAGGAGGACAAGCTGCTTGAAGAGGGGGCATGAGGAGGGGGAGAATGGCTTTCAAGAGGAGGCCATATCCACTGTTATGACCTTTCTGAGACCGTTAAAGTAAAAATACTAGATACGAACTCCCCAAACCAATTTAAAGGATTACACAAGATTTCACGTTTGACCACTTTTATTGTAACAGCTAAACTAAAAGAAATCCCCATTAACTAAATAGCACTTTGTAAGTAGCTGATACCTCACGCCCCACACACACACCCCCCCCCCCCCCCACCACCTCACCCCACCCCCACCTCCCAAATTACAAAGAAAGGGTGTTTTCTTCACTTATTAATACACTTGAAAACCTCACACAAACTTATACATTACATAGACCCCTTTGATGGTGAAACCTTCGCAGTTAAAAGTCCCAAGCTCCTCCCAGTTGCAATGGGTTGGATCTCCCAGACCTTTCTCAAGGTCAATGTCCTCTTTGCTCACTTCTCCGAGCACTTTCGACCTGGACGTCCGTGAATAAGGTGATCCCTGGAGATCTGGTTTGTCTTTTCCTTCTCTGCAAACTTCAACTTTCAAAACAGGTTCAAGTCTTTGGAGCCTTTCTCTGAATATCTTTTGAGAACATGTGTTCCCTCTCTGCCTTCCTTGAGGCTGTGACCCACTGGTTGTCTTCCTTTCTTGCAGCCTGTCTGCCTTCAGAAAGTTTCTTACATTTATCTGGAATCAAAAATCAATAGCCTATTGTCCTTTACCAATATGTAAAGTCCACAAGTCTGGCTTCAGCAGTGCCACCCAGGCTTTTCTTTCTTTCCAGGTGTTAGCAGCTGTCATGCACATTTGCATTCTGAGCATCACTGACACCCTGTTTATGATCTGAAAGTCTGGGAGGGTGAAACCCATTGTTCTTCAGGTGCTATACCCCTTCAGTCTCTGCTTTTCTAAAAAAAGGTCTTCGATCTGTGTTCTCTGTTGTCCTGGTAACCAAGAATTTTGTTTTGTTTTTAAGCAGAGTTGATATGAGGTCACTTGACTTCTCTGACTCCATCACAACTTTTAAAACATAATCATATTACATAGTCTAGTGTTCATAATACCGCTCAGAGGCTTCAGAGAGCAATTCTGCTCTGTCAACCTTAGTGAGGATGGGTGCATTAGCCAGCTCCATTTCACTTAAGGAGGTACTCATTGAATTCTGCCATTTGTTGCAGGCAGACTTCCAGCCTCGGAGCAGGAAGAGGATGGCAACTGCAACTGTGAAGGTAACCTTGGTCATGAACCTCTTTGCACCAGAGTCCTTCCAGGGTGAAGCAGAGGACATCTCTGGCATTTCACAGTTCGTCTTCCACTGTTGTCCAACTGGAAGGCTGACAGTAGCTGACAGCAGGAACCTGAAGGCTGACCAGTGCTGACAGCAGGAACCTGAAGGCTGACCAGTGCTGACTGCAGGAACCTGAAGGCTGACCAGTGCTGACTCCAGGAATCTGAAGGCTGACCAGTGCTGACTGCAGGAACCTGAAGGCTGACCAGTGCTGACTCCAGGAATCTGAAGGCTGACCAGTGCTGACAGCAGGAACCTGAAGGCTGACCAGTGCTGACTGCAGGAACCTGAAGGCTGACCAGTGCTGACTGCAGGAATCTGAAGGCTGACCAGTGCTGACTGTAGGAACCTGACGGCTGACCAGTGCTGACTCCAGGAACCTGAAGGCTGACCAGTGCTGACTGCAGGAATCTGAAGGCTGACCAGTGCTGACTGTAGGAACCTGAAGGCTGACCAGTGCTGACTCCAGGAACCTGAAGGCTGACCAGTGCTGACTGCAGGAAACTGACCGAGGAAGCCTAGACGCAGATATCAGTGAAGGTCAGCACCCCCGGTCCTGGGTGCAGTGCCGCAAATGGCTCAATGACCTCCTCTGCCCTGCCAGGGTGAGTCCTACATACCGCTGTCATCATTGGGGCTTGCATGTGGCAATGTGAGATAGATCGCTACTTGGGGAGGGAGTGACGAACTAGGTGCTGGCAAGGGGGAGCAGCAGCACCAGCTCTCTTATGATGCATGGCTGTATCTTGATGACAGTCACAGGTCTATCTTTGCTTACCCCCTCCATGCCCCTTAACAGTAGACATATGGAGGAGGCATTTGGGAGCCCCCATCATGGGCCAAAGAGATGCCAGCAGCACATGTGTTGTGTCAGTCTTTGTGTGAAAACTCACAGTGCCCCGCCTCTGCCTGCAAGAGAAATTGGCCCACAACAGTAAGGAGATGTCCAAGATTGGTTGTGGAGTTCCTGACATTAGAGCACTGACACTGGCAGAGGAGGAGGCCCTTGAACTGGCTGGAACGCAGGGCGGCCAGGCGATAGCGGATGGTGAAACTGGAGTGGCAACTCAAGAGAGTGAGGACACATCGAGTTTGTGTGTTTACCGCTGACAGGCACAATAGGGCAGGCAGGAGAAGATGTGAAGCCCTAACCCCTGTTTGTGTTCTGTCATGTAACGGCGTTCAGATTGCAAGCTGAGTGTGGAGATACGAGTCTGGTGAGTGGGGATTCTGTGCCATTATCTTCCTAAAAGTCTGGTCTGCAGTTAGCATTTAACTGGGATTTATTCTCCAGATAAAGTAGGGATAAGAAAGTAAAGTAAGTTTCTTCCAGTCTTAGGCAAGGATTAACAGGCTCTACTGCAGAGTAGCTCATTAGTTAAGTGGCTAACCAATCCAATCTGGTTGCTGCAGTTTCAGCTTCAAAAAGTAGAAATACAGAGGGCTGGGTGCAGCCTGTAAACGGAGTGCAGATTGCAAGCTGAGTGTGTTGATACAAATTTGGTGAGTGGCGAGTTCGGTGAAGGAGGAAGGAGGTGCTCCTTCTTTCTACTTTTATCTCCCTCCAGTGTTTGGTTCCTGCTTCGGTGCAGTGGAAGGAGCTGGTTGGTGAGTAACTGGTAAGCTATTCTACTTATAATAAATAGGCTGTAAAGTTAAGGTATGACAGGGCAGATTGGCTGAATGGAATGTACAGCCTGTGGTTATGGGAATTTATGTGTCCTAGACAAACACATCTGCAGGAAGTGTCACCAGCTGCAGAAGCTTGAGCTCCGGATTTTGGAACTCGAGCGGCGGCTGCAGTCACTGTGGTGCATCCGTGAGGCAGAGAACTACGTGGATAGCACGTCTAGGGAGGAGGTCACACCACAGTTCAGGAGGATGCAGGCAGATAGGGAACGGGTAACCGCCAGGCAGTCTAAAAGAACCAGAAAGGTAGTGCAGGAGTCCTCTGAGACGATCTCGCTTGCTAATTGGTTTTCCATTTTGGATACTGCAGCTGAACAGGAGCCTCTGTGCATGTCAGGGCCCTCCAGGTCTCAGGCAGCCAGAGCAAGGCCACCAAAGTCATCCCAGGCCACAGGGCAGCCTGATCATCAACCGACCTCCACTCTAGCCGTAAGTGCAGGGGTCGCACCTCGTAGAAGCACTTGTAAGCACATTAAGAACAGCACCGAGATGCACCAGTTCACGGGTGTTTAGACTTGGCACATGTTAAGAGTTGATAATTTACAACAAATGTATGTCTTAGTCACTGGTGTCTTAGTCAAGTTGCCTCTTACACTTCTAAATTCCTGTCCAAAATTCCAGCGGATACAAGCCGAGCCTGTCCAATCGTTCCTCATAAGACAGCCCACCCATTCCAGGTATTAGTCTAATAAACCTTCTCCATACAGCCTCCAATGCATTTGCATCCTTCGTTAAATAACGAGACCAGTACTGTACACAGTACTCCAGATGTGGTCTCACCAATGCACTGTTTAGCTGAAGCATAACCTCCCTACTTTTGTATTCAATTCTCCTCACGATAAATGATAACATTCTATTAGCTTTCCTAATTACGTGCTGTACCAGCATACTAACTTTTTGTGATTCATGAGCTACGACACCCAGATCCCTCTGCATCTCAGAGCTCTGTAATCTCTCACCATTTAGATAATATGCTTCTTTTTATTCTTCGTGCCAAAGTGGACAATTTCCCACTTTCCCACATTATACTCCATTTACCAGTTCTTTACCCACTCACTTAACCTATCTATATCCCGTTGTATCCTCCTTATGTCCTCTTCACAAGTTACTTTCCTACCTATCTTTGTGTCATCAGCAAATTTAGCAACCATACCTTCGGTCCCTTCATCTAAGTCATTTATATAAATTGTAAAAAGTTGAGGCCCCAGCACTGATCCCTGTGGCACACCACTCGTTACATCTTGCCAACCAGAAAATGACACATTTATGCCTACTCTCTCTTTCCTGTTAGCTAAACAATCTTCTATCCATATCAATATGTTACCTCCTTCACCAGGAGCTTTTATTTTCTGCAATAACCTTTGATGTGGCACCTTGTAAAATGTCTTCTGGAAATCTAAGTATAATACATCCACCAGTTCCCCTTTATCTACAGCACATGTAACTCCCTCAAAGAACTCCAATAAATTGGTTCAACATGATTTCCCTTTCACAAAACCATGTTGACTCTGCCTGATTACCTTGAATTTTTATAAATGCCCTGCTATAACATCTTTAATAATAGCTTCTAAAATTTTCCCTGAGACAGATGTTAAGCTAACTGGCCTGTAGTTTCCTGCTTTCTGTCTCCCTCCCTTTTTGAATAAAGGAGTTACATTCACTATTTTCCAATCTAACGGAACCTTCCCCGAATCCAGGGAATTTTGGAAAATTAAAACTAACGCATCAACTATCTCACTAGCTACTTCTGTTAACACCCTAGGATGATGTCCATCAGGACCCGGGGACTTGTCAGCCCACAGCTCCAACAATTTGTTTAGTACCACTTCCCTGGTGGTTGTAATTTTCTTGATTTCCTTCCTTCCTCCCTTCCATTTCCTGACTTACAGTTAATACTGGGATGTTACTTGTATCCTCAGTAGTGAAGACCGATGCAAAATATCTGTTCAATTCATCTGCCATCTCTTTATTATCTATTTTTAATTCCCCAGACTCACTTTCTATAGGACCAATGCTCACTTTGTTAACTCTTTTCTTTTTAAAATATCGATAGAAACTCTTACTATCTGTCTTTATATCTCTAGCTATCTTTCTCTCGTATTCTAATTTTACCTTCCTTATCACTCTTTTAGTTATTTTTTGCTTTTTTTAATATTCTGTCCAATCTTCTGACCTGCCTCCCCTCCCATCCTTGCACAATTATAGGCTTTTTCTTTAAGTTTGATACTATCTTTAACTATTTTAGTTAACCACAGATGGCAGGTTCCACCCTTGGAATTTTCTTTCTCATTGAAATATATCTATTCTGTGTATTCTGAAATATCTCCTTAAATGTCTGCCACTGCATCTCTGTTGACCTATCCCTTAACCTAATTTTCCATTTCACTTTAGCTAGCTCTTTTAGCTAGTTTAAAATATTAGTCTTGGACCCATTCTTCTCTCCTTCAAACTGAATGTAGAATTCAATCATATTATGATCACTGCTACCAAGGGATGCCTTAACTATGAGGTCATTAATTAATCCTATCATTGCACAATACCAGGTCTAGTATAGCCTGCTCTCTGGTTGGCTCCAGAATGTATTGTTCCAAGAAATTATCCTGAATACCACAATTCTATGTACTCCTCATCTAGGCTACCTCTGCCCATCTGATTTTTCCAGTTTACATGTAGGTTAAAATCCCCCATAATTATCGCCATCCCTTTCTGACAAGCTGGCATTATTTCTCCTTTATACCCCATCTTACAGTGTGATTAATATTAGATGGCCTGTACACCACTCCCACAAGTGACTTCTTGCCTTTATGATTTCTTATCTCTACCCAAACTGTTTCTACATCCTGGTCTCCTGAACTTAGGTTATCCCTCTCCATTGCGCTAATACCATCATTAATTAACAGAGCTACCCCTCCACCTTTTCCTAGCTTCCTGTCCTTCCTATATGCCATGTACCCTTCAATATTCAGGTCCCAATCTATGTCGTGCTGCAGCCACGTCTCTGTAATGGCTATCAGATCGTACTTATTTATTTCTATTTGCGCTCTCAGTTCATCTGTTTTGTTTAGAATGCACTTTTACTTGTGTCTTTTTATTATTTTTGTTACCTTCAGCCTTATCTGTTGAATTACTCTTAGATTTGTACGCTCTGTCCCTTCCTGTCACAGTCTGTTTATCATTTCCCATATTAATACCTTTCTCTCTTGCCTTGTTTCTACTCCTTGATTTACCATATCTTTCCAAATTTGATCCCTTGCCCCCACTATTCAGTTTAAAACCCTCTTACTTCCCTAGTTATGCAGCTTGCTAGAACACCAGCCCCCACATGGTTCAGGTGTAGACCATCCCAACGGTACAGCCACCACTTTCCTCAGTGCTGGTGCCACTGCCCCATGAACCGGAACCCACTTCTACCACACCAGTCTTTGAGCCATGCATTAACTTCTCTAATATTATTTGCTCTATGCCAACTTGCACGTGGCTAAGGTAATAATCCAGAGATTATTACCTTTGAGGTTTTGCTTCTTAATTTGGCGCCTAGTTCCTCATACTGACTATGCAGAACCTCTATCCTTGACCTGCCTATGTCGTTGGTACCTACGTGGACCATGACGACTGGATCTACCCTGAGCAGATGTCCCGAACCCTGGCACCGGCAGGCAACACAGCCGTCTGGACCCTCACTCTTTGTTGCAGAGAACAGGGTCAATCCCCCTAACTATACTGTCCCCTACTACAACTACATTCCTTTTTCCTCCCTCCACTTGAATGGCTTCCTGTACCATGGTGCCATGGTCAGGTTGCTCATCCACCCTGCAGCCCCCACTCTCATCCAAACAAGTTGAAAGAACCTCAAACCTGTTGGACAATCGCAAAGGCTGAGGCTCCTGCACTTCTGCCCTCTGGGTCCCCTTACCTGCCTCAGCTGCAGCCACACTCTCCTGTCCCTGACCACTGACCAAATCAGAAGACCCTATCCTAACGGGTGTGACTGCATCCTGGTACAAAATGTCCAGACATCTTTCTCCCTCCCTGATGTGTCGCAGTGTCTGCAGCTCGGACTCCAGTTCAATGACTCTGAGCTGAAGCTCTTCGAGCTGCAAACAGTTACTGCAGACGTGTTTGCCCTGGATCACACCGGCATCCAGGAGCTCCCACATGCTGCAGCCATGACACATCACTTGACCTGCTATCCTTAATGTGTTTTAATTAACTACTTAATTATTTTATTCAATTATTTATTTTATTTTCCTTTTTTAAAATATATTTTATTAAGCTTACCACTAGTTCCTTTACCATCTTAAACATTAGAATTAGAATGGACCTTAATCACTTACCAGATACTCACCAAACAGGCAGCTTCTTCCCTGATCTCTCTATTGATTATGACGTCACTCTGTTGTCACTTTTCGATGTTTCCCTTCTCCGCTCCCATCTTGCTTCAGCTGTGCTCCTCTCTCTCTCTCTCTCTTTCTCTCTCGCTCTGTCTGTCTCCGGTCTCTGACTTTGGCACGCTTTTTAAACCTCCGCTCTGGCTGTGCTCTTCTCTCTCTCTCTCTCTCTCTCTCTCTCTCTCTCTCACACTGTCTCTGTCTGACTCCGGAGATTAAGGGGAGATTTTATAGAGGTGTAGAAGATTATGACAGGCTTAGATAAGTTAGACAAGTAAAAGTGTTCCCATTAACAAATGGTACTAGGACTAAGGGACGCAGAGTGAACATTTTGGGCAAGAGATGCAAGGGTAATGTGAGAAAGCACTTTTTTACACAGCGGTTGGTAATGGACCTGGAACTCACTGCCCACAAGGGTGGTGGAAGCGGAGACAATCAATGATTTCAAAAAGAAACTGGATAGCACTTGAAAGAAATAAACTTGCAAGGCTACAGTGGGGGTGTAGGAATGACTAGCTTGCTCAGCACAGAGCCAGCATGGACTCAATGGGCTGAATAGCCTCTATCTATGCCGTAAATGACTTCATGACTGTATGACTCTATGACTGGTCACCGCCTTGATGCAGTGATGAACTGATGCCTGGGAAATCCCACACATGTCCACACTGGATCTCTTGGAAGCGCCAGTGCGTAAAAATTCAGTACAAGGGTTATCATCAGGTTTACGGGCCTTGGGAGTCGACGCAGGTTCATGGGTGGCAACTTTCCCTGAAGCATGGTGCACAAGTCAGTGACGGCCTCCCTTGTCAGCCGCAGTCTTTGTTGACACTGTCTCTCCTACATCTGTGGGTAGTTTAGGCGAGTCTGGTACATTCTTGGCTGCGGTTGGGGCCTTCTTGGCATGGCTGCCTGCTGCTGGTCCATTATATACCCTTTTGCAGCCTACTCAGCCAGAGTCTGCTGCAACGGCTCATCCGGAGCCTGGTTCTTCCTCGCTCTGTGCCACTCCTCCTCTGCACCGCGGTACAGGAAGACTGAGTGTATTAGTCTCATGGCCATTGGTCTCACCCTTGCTCCTGTGCTGCACCTCTCCTGGGACACTGCCCTTGTCATTTCCCTTTGATCCAGCAGTAATGACCCTCTGCATGCCTTGGTGAGAGGCCACTGTTGCAATCTGCTCCCACTACTCCTGTCAGCCCAACAGTAAAGTACTGCCCCTCTCAGAGTCCGGCCACTGCAGTCCAGCAATGGCCTCCTCTCCCCTCTCTTCCAACTAATTTGAAGGTGAATGCAGTCAACTTTACTATGGTTGATTTCCACAGGCAAACCTGAGACCTCGCCTCTGTGCTACCACCTTTAAGTAATTGGAGAATGCCCATGTTCCCCATGTGCCGCTCGTTGAATTGCAAACTGTGCACTGAATCACAAACAACAGCATGTAAATGAGAGTAAATTATCCTGACAATGAGCTCAATTGCCTTCTCGCCACGGCGTAATGGCAACACTGCCTTGGAGGTTTCCCACTGCTGGTAGAATGCAGACCTGATGTCACACCACTGGGATTTCGTTCCTCCTGATTATCCAGCACATCCTGCCTCCCAACCCACCCCTGACAGCACCATTAAATTCTGCCCACTGTCTGCAAAGAGAAGGGAATATATTGTCTTCTCTCTGGAGAGAAGCAGGCAGAGTGTTCATGATAGCGGGCTTGCCCCTGGTTCAATGAGCCATTGCCTGCACACATTTTGCTTTGCAGGCACCGCATCAAAATTCAGAAATGTATTGCGAACACAAAGGGTTCCACTGGCTTAATGTGCAACTGGTTAGTGACCATAATCAGTGCATCATGCAAGTCAATGCTCACTATCCCAGCAGCAGACATGATGCCTTTATTCTGTGCCAGTCCACTGTACCAGAAACATTTGAGCTACCACGAGAAACCAGAGGAAGTCTACTGGGCAACAAGGGCTATCCACTGGCTCATGACTCCAGTGTGCAACCCATGCACACCTGGGCAGCATGCATGTAATGAGAGGCAGGTTGCCACATGAAATATCATTGAGAAGACCATTGGGGTGCTTAAGCAATGCTTCTGCGACCTGGACCACTCTGGAGGGGCCCTGCAGTACTAAGTGTCATTTTGCATTTTGCACATCATGACGGCACAGCTCTTACCACTAGGTATACAGCAAGCAGCTGAGGCAGAGAAAGAGGAGGAGGTGGAGGAGGAAGGGAAGAGGCAGCCAACACATCCCTTTTCAGGCTGGGCTGTCTCTAATCAGCTCACCTGACTGTGGTACCAGTGAATGCAACCCCAACTGCCCTTTCAAAAACAGTCACACATCTTACCATTCTGCTACTACCCACCACAGTGTCCTCTTGGCCATAATGCTGAAATAAAAACCACCATGGAAGAAGCACTCCAAACCAACATTATTAAACAAACCATCCAATATTCCATACAAAAGTCAACTAATCACCCTTGTGCATTCCTTTAGTGCCTGTCTTCTGTGTGCCTTTGCCTGTCCTAGTGCTACCCTAATGGCTGCAGTATGGCTGGTGGAAGGATGCTGCATTTCAGTGGGACAGTGCAAATGGCCTTGCAGAAAGACCTCAAGCAGTTCTGAGCCTAGAAGGCCTGGCTTTGGACTGCACCACCTCGGCAAGGGCAGCAGCAGTCTGGGCTGGCTGACAGGCAGCAGCAAGGGCACTGGTGGAGTGACAGTCAGGGGAGAACAAATGCTGCCATTCTGAGAGAACACAGCAGGTCTATACTGATGGAAGATATATTACTGGACTGCCACAAACCCTGCAAGCTCCTTTGAACACTGGTATCCACAGCAATGATGGCAGCAGTTTGACCTTGCATGGCAACAAGCTGAGCTTACATGATTTCAGTCTGAACTTACACTGCAGCAAGCAGATGTTATGTGGCTTGCTTCAATCTCTTCTTCCTCTACCACTTCTTGCTTCTGCACCACTTCCTGGCAAAGCTGCAGTTCATGGGTATCTGAAAGGAGAAAGACACAAGGGTGGGGTTGCTGTGGGGGTAAAGTAAGAGATGCATCCTTAAACCACCTGCAGCTTGTAATTCAGAAGATATTGTGAATTGAGCAGGAAATGGGATGTGTGCAGGAGTATTAGGTCTGAGCATACCGTCATCTTCAATTGTTTCAACCCGGCTACTGGCCATGGCCTCAGTCATGGTCGCTCTAATGTTGGCGAGAACTGTCTCCTCCATGGGGTGAGGACATGCAGCCGTGTCTGTCTGACAGCTGCTGCTGCCAGGGGTTGTGAGCCACCATGCCCTGCATGAGAAAGGGATGTGCCAGTGAGTGCGATGCATTCTGTTTGGGTGATGTGGCTGTCATGATGGCAGTGTGTGAAAGCTGTGAGATGGGGGTAGGAGGCTTGCAGCAGTGCTAAGTGTGTGAGGGTGAGGGAAAGCTATGAATGTAAGGTGTGAGTTGTGGTTGATAGAGATTGTTGGTTTGTTGGATGTTGGTAGGTGAGTGAAGGGGATGTAGTGAATTGTGCAATGGCTGAGGCTAGTGGTTCAGTAGCAAGGATATGACATTTGAAGATGAATTCACTGATCTGGACCACACGTATGAGATCATTAAACATCTTCCTACACAGTACATCGAGGTACTCAGGGCTGCAATGCTTGCATTGACAGCGATGGCTATCTGGCCTCATTGCCTTCACATCATTTGTCTGGAGGGCCTCCTGACCCGCTGGGGATAGAGCACATCTCTCCTCCTGCCCACCTCCTGAACCAAGGCCTCCACCTTGGAACACTCTGCCTTGTAGTGCCATGTTCATTCTTCTTGCAGGTCAGACACTCTTCCCCAGCCACTTCCAGCACCTACTGCAGCCAGAATTCACCACCCCTTTAAGAAGTGCAGGATGGCTTTAAGTATTATAAACTAATTTTAAGTGGTGCTGGCCTCACACCAATTTGGGCTCCCAGCTCAGGTATCCAGCCACTCAAAAGTGTATTTAGTACTTGGCCCAAGCTACTATCATTTAAATCAGCAGGAAGTTGCCTGTATAAGAAGGAATGGGTGCAGGTTAATCCTTCACTGCGATCCCCATGCCCATTTTTGGTGGCTATCAAATTTTGGTTCTGACCTGTTCTGTTTGGTTTCCATGGACTACAGTCAAGTTTAATTCAGTGTTCCCATTAATTATCTCAAGCTGCTGATACTAATAGAACTTGGTGTTCTGATTTTGGATTTAACCACCAAGTAAAGCAACTGCACTAAGAACAACCTTTTCGAAACATATCGTCCCATGAAAAAGGACAAACCAACAAGTAAAGAATATGCAGGCCAGTAGAAGTATGTTGCTAAAGCCAAATTGTTATGGCTTGTTGGCTAAGAATGGTCCATGGGCTGTAATTTAAATACTCAGGCACAGAAAGGTGCCTCAATATATGGACCATATTTGATATGAAACTGCTTTTCTATGTAAACCATGTTAAAATAAACTAAATCTTTCCATGTAACTAAATCTTTCTGCACAAGAATAAACAAGGGTTGGGTTTATTGGGCCTAACAGCTTGTTTCTTTTCCAAAAAAATAGTTTTGGTTTGAATTCCTTCAAGGGAGAACAAAACCTGTTTCTGGCTGGGGTGGAATTCACCTTGTACAAAAGGTAGGTATTATGTGATATTAATCAGGTTCAGACTTGTCTCCTGGACTAGTTTTGAGCACCTAAAAGGGTCAGAGAGAAACTTTACAGATTTGGTTCCCTTATTGGCCTGGACTTTGATCTGGATTTTCACCTCTCCCAGAAGATTATCAGTTTTTGCAGGGGACTGCATGTCTTGTGATGCACAAGGCATCACAGTAGTCTGTTATTGTTGGATGTTTGAATACCAGCAGAATTTGAACTGACCAGAAAAACTTAATTGAAGTCTTGTTCTGTTTAAGTTGGTCTTCTAGGTTTCCCTATTATTATTTTATATTTCGTTCTAGTTCAGTAAGATTGGGGCGAGCATGTATGGGCTTAATAACCTCCCCTCATCTTGAGCACAGGACGTGACAAGTTTATTTTTTTATTAGTTTAAACCCATGTTCTCTTATACTATGGTTATGGCTTAATTTGATATAATATTCTAGATTCAACTATGTTATTCCTTTTGCTATCTTATACAGCTCAATCAAGAGAATTCTATTAAGATATTTCTATATAGGGTGAAAAGTCTGTCCTCTCAATTCAGTCCTCTATTACCAAGGATCAGTCCTGTATCTCTTATAATCCAGCAGTCATTTAATTACAACTTGTAATTATTCCAGTCATTCTCTTAACTTTCAGCACATAGCTATGTTGTATATTGTTGCTAGCATTTTAGATGCTAGGTTGAGCTTGGTTTACAGAGAGCTTGGAGTCATTGTAAATCTAAACAGTAACTCATTTATTACATTTACATGAACTATGTACACTTTCCATAAGCCTGTCTAGCTTCTGCTACTCATGATGCTTCTTGCTTCTCCCAGGCATATTATGCGTGTGCCCTCTTATGTCATCATCGCAGTGGGAGGTGTTTCTCTCACTGTCCCAAACTTTAACCCTTTCAGACCTTTATACGACATCACCCCAAGTCTTTGTCCATATATATTTCATATATATATACATTCATTTTACTTTATGTACTACCTCATCTCCCCCCAAGTCTCTGACATCACAGATTCAATTTGTCAGGAGGCTTCACGACTCTCCTTGATCAAGTTCTTGTCAGACTTTCTCTGAGAAGAGGCTCGCAAGATATGGAAAATGGTCCACATTTCCCAGGATCTCGCCATTGCTCTTGATTTGGGGGAGGTTTTGTGCTGGTTGGCAGAGGATCTGTATTTTCTGAGTGTTTAATGAAAGGCCCATTTTCTCATCTACTTTGGAGAAGGAGTCAGTAATGATTTGGAGCCCAGTTTCAGAGTGAGCGCACACGCAAGCATCATCTGCATACTGAAGCTCAATAACTGAGGTTGGAGTGATTTTGGTTTTGGATTGAAGGTGACGTAGAATGAACATTTTCCCATTGTTTCTGTAGATTATCTGCATGCCTGCAGCTAGTTTGCTGGAGGTGAGGTGTAGCATTGCAGCATGGAAAAAGGAGAACAGTGCTGATACGATGACACGGCCTTGCTTGGCCTTGGTCTTGACTGAATTAGGGTCTGTGGTGTTTCTGTTGGTGAGGATCACGGCTTGCATGTCATCGTGGAGTAGACAGAGGATGATGACAAACTATTTGTGTTTTATATTGTTAACTGGTATTCCTACCAAATCTAGTAAAGACATGAGTGTTTAATTTGGGTTTTGAGCGTTGTCTCATTGGCTGGTATGCTTAAAGCTCGCCGCCACTCTTTTTTTGTCTCATTGGCTGCCATTTCTAAAGGGCTTCAGGCCCTTCCGCATCATTTCAATATTTAAAGTGAAAGAGGAGAGAAAATTAAACATAAAAATGTATTCACAATTTCAATCCCTCTCCTACCCCCCCCCCCAATGACTAATCACTTAATTAATTGCCCTTTCCCCCCCAAAAAAACTTTTCTTCCGATCCCAAACTTGCCCCCAGAACTTTATTAACTTTGACCCTCAACCCCTTCCCACCATTCCCTCAACCAATAGCAAGTGTTTCCCCCCCCCACCGCCCTGAAAACTTCACTCCTACCCCCTCTCTACCAGTTTCCAAACAGAGATCTGAAGGCATGGGAGTTCCAGCAACTGGCTGGAATATCGGAGCAGGACAGCTGTTGCGACGGGCAAAGTATTACCATTTATTTAAATATTTAAAACTAAGTTTCCATCGCCGAGTGGTGGAGGGCTGCCAATAGGCCTTGACACCGCTAGTAATATGGAGTGGGGCCTTCCCAGCGTCGAGGCCCATGCCAGGCCTCTCCTGGAGGTATTTGCCAGGACCCCCACCATGGCCCCTGACATCAGGGGGCTGGTAAAATCCAGCCCATTATTTCTTGCAATTCTTGTATTCAAACTGTAGAGTAACCTGCCAAGTGGTAGAAGGTTTTTTCTTACAAGAAATGAGGTGGGGAATTCTAGGGTATTATGCTGCAGACAAAAAAGGACTAATGATATATATATCATCCCCCTCCAAACCGCACACCATCCTAATTTGGGCATATATATAAATTAGGATGGTGTGTGACTTGGAGGGGGATGGTGGGGTAGATGCTGGTGTTCCTACAACATTGCCAATCTTATCCTTCTCTGTGACAGAGATTGTGGTAAAGGGAACTGATATCAAAGTACCCTTAGAAAGTTGTAATGCATCCTGTAGATTGTACATATTGCAGCTACAGTGTACTCGTGATGGAGTAAATAGATATGACTCTGGATGCAAGGACAGCAATCAAGCTGATTGTTTTTGTTTAAACAGTATTGAGCTTTGAGTGTTTTTGCTGGTCTACCTACCGAGGCAAGTATTGAAATTCCATCACACTCCTGAATGAAGTATGGTGGAGCGGTCAGGAGGTGAGCCACTCATCATAAAGTAGCCACCCTTTGACTCGTTCTTGTAGCCAAGGTGTTGATATAGCTGTTGGGGTTAGGATGATTGATGGGCTCAGAGTGTTCATACGAAGGTGAGGTAGCAACTGAGGCACCTGTGCAGATTATCTCAATTTTTGAGGGAAAGCAATCCAGGAGCTCCTTGCACTTTGGTGTTAGAAGTGATCTGGGGAGGCAATTTGTTTAGAGAAAAGTAGTTGTGGATGTTCTTCCACCCAGTAAGATTAGGAAGAGCAGTAAGATTTGGCCACCAAGAGGGTAGAATGGTAATGCACGACGTAGCAGAGTCATCTTTTGTGGTAGATTACAAGACCAATTACAAAGGATGAGGGGGTTGCAGTTATGAAAAAGTTAGGAACTTACTTTTTCATTGGAGCTGAAAGGTTGTGGGATGATCTGGAGATTGAGGAGAGTGGCTCAAATTGAGAAAAACCTCTGGAGCAGATTTCATAGGCTGTGTGATGTATTTCAATGCTGTACCATTCTGAGATTTTAGATTTACTCAGGTATGAAGCCCTCAGACTAGGGTGCGAACATGGGAGCTGTATTGTGGATAAATGGCAGGGAGGGGAGATGGTGAGTGACTTGATGGGATGAGAGTATTGAAGGCTGAAGTGTTGGCATTTAGCAAGTCAATGGCAGCACTGATATCACGACAGATCATAGAATAATATAGCACAGAAGGAGGCCATTCAAGCTGTGCCAGTGCTGGCTTTTGTAAGAGCTATCCATTTAGTCTCAATCCTCTGTTTCTTCCTCATAACTCTCAAAAAACTTCTTTTACAAATATATATCCAATTCCCTTTAGAAAATTACTATTGAATCTGCTTCCACCACCCTTTCAGGTGGTGCATTCCAGATCACAACAATTCTCTGCGTAAAAAACCTCCTCATCTCCCCTCTGGCTCTTTTGCCAGGTGGAGAACTAGAGGAAAGGGATTAGCAATTAAAGAATGAATTAGTGAGGAAATTAAGGTAAAAGATAAGCTTAGTAGGGTTGGAGATAGGAAAATGTTAAGAGTAAAGGAGTTGAAGAAGTCTCTGTAGATAGCTATATCAGTGATTAAAACCTTAGAGGTGTTGCAGCCACAAGACATTGGAAGGTCAGGGGATGATTGAGGGTGAGGTGGAGGGAACTGATATGAAAGGTAAGGTTAAAGGAGGATGAAATGGCAGAGAAGCCAAAGAAAAGAAACCAAGGGGAATTAAGTTGGAGGTTGAAGTCAGAGGAAGAGCAACATTTCAGATAAACCTATGAGCCCCATGAAATTCAATCAAACTCAGCAGCATTGCCAGTGCAACCGTCAGCAATTCAAATACAGAATGTTGCCTGCAAGAGGGTAACTCACCAGGGGTGTGAGACCTTGATCATTTAGTAGATCAGAATTCACTAAAATGCATTCTTTCCAAATCTCCACCCAACAAATGGATTATTTCTGGATTACTGTATCTAATCATGGTTGAATATGTTGCAATATATCACCTGCCTTAATAATAGACTCATGCCTCAAACTTTCTAAAATAATCTCAACAGCAAAGATGATTGATACCATGATTTGATCAGACTTGATAAAAGATTTTGCCTGCATACCAAGTATATTACTGAACTCCGATACCTACATTCATTCTTGCAATTTTTTACTGCATGTCCATTCATCACCACCACTACAAACACTTCCAAGCCATGCTTAAGGGCAGAATATATTACCCATTTGCATTTTAATGTATAATTCAAATTTCCGTACTCCTTATGCAATTTGCCTTTCCTGTCAATGGTGTAATTAACAGTAACACATGCCAATTGACCTCTAAATTCCTAGGGCTGGAAAGTCAGGCATCTTTGCTCCATGCAGCCTATCCAATCTTGCGATCAACCCATACATATCATTGAAGAGGGCCCCAATTCTAAAAGGATAGTCTTTTCTGGTGGAGATATTAGTGGATGAAATGAAAATAGTACACCTGCATTGTTACAGAAACTCAATTTTTCCAACCCTGGAAAATCTCAATTTTCACCCCAGCAGAGGAGTTCAGATCCTAATAAATTGAAAACTCCTTTGCTGTAGCACACATATCTGTAATAAAGAAAATAGGCAGGACGTCTGCTTAAACATGTCTGTCAGCTTGGCGGTGTCGAGTGAGGGGTCATTTGATGCTTGTTCTGGATTCAGAGGAAATAATTTCACTGTGAATCTCTTTATAAAGATCTTGATTAGATCACCCATCAAATATCAAAAGGAATGCAAGTCAAGTTTATACAACCTGTTCTCATAATTTAACCGAAATTAACTGGTACATTTTGGTTATTAGTGTAATTCTTAGCAAACTCTGGATTGTTCATTAAGTGCTTTCCAATCTTGGAATCACATCTAACATGAGACATTGTGTTCTGAGTTTTGCAATTACGGGCTGGTTGAGTACAGTCAGTACTGTGCCTATTGCGAACAGCTGATGGGAATTGCTGTTTGATATGATCCACCAGTCATTGGGCCGTATGGCCCATGTATCTGGCATCGCACTGGCACTGGAATTCATTAGTCATTTGTGTGGTAGGCAGAGTGTCTTTTTGGCTGGACGGCAGCATACTGTAAGTGGAAAATACCACTTGTGTTGCTACAGCATAGTAGCAGTGTGAAACAGCGAGCTTCACCTGTTGCTCAAATTTTTGAGTTACCTTACCCTTCCAGGGTAATTTGAGATAGACTGGGCACTTTTCAGGTCCAAAAGTTGCAGCTTTAAGCCCATTTGTGCGACTGTGTGATACACAATGAGCAAAGATCTGATTCCGAGTGTGCTAAGAAATACACTAACAACCAATTTAAGATTATCAGGTGGGCTCACAATCAGGGATAGGAACCAACATGGTGAGCCACGGACATTTGACAAAATTATTGACTCAGCCACGGACATTAGGCCGATTAATCTGTATATAAAGTATATATCCAATCTAATGCCATCAAAACACAGTCCAATTTAAAACACATTTCTCCCTAGAAATTAAGTAGCTAAGCATACAAATATCAATGGAGAGCAGCACAACTGTATTAGCTAGCAAGCAAAATAGTATGCAATGCCAATGCGAATTACTTTTGCAATTACTTTTGCTGCTAGGTTATTTTAAAACACAAGGTTAAAGGCTTGAAGCAGGGGTGCCCAACTAATATGTGTGGGGGGGGGGCCACATTACTATTTTTGTCTTACACAGGGGGCTGGTGAGACTATTTCGGAAAGACAAAGGCATTAAAAATTTATCTTACCATTAAACAAAACAACAACAAAGGTGCATTTTTGTGAAGAAGCTTTAAATCAGAAGACAAACTTATTGATTTATTTTCTGGTCACTATGTTGGACACTGATTTAGTGAGACACCTGGCATATTTTTGCTTCCACAAGTAATCAATGTTTGCTCGCATACTTGTTGTAGCGATGCAGAGTATTCCGGATAGATATCCATTGTCAGGTGTGATCTTGATCGTGCTGTCTCACACTTCTCTCTCTCTCTGTCACTGTCAACCCCTCCCTCTTTGTGTCCTCTTTCTGTTGTCCCTCCCTCTCTGTGTCATCCCCCTTTCACTCTCTGATCCCTCTCTCCCTCTCTCTGACCCCTCTCTGTCTGCCCCCTCTCTCGCCCCTCCCTCTGCTTTCTCTCTCTCTCTGCCCTCTCTCTGTCTCCCCTCTCTTCCCCTCTTCCTCTGCCCCCTCTCTCTCCCTCCCTCTCTCCCCTTCCCTCTCTCCCTCCCTCTCTCCCTGCCTCCGTCTCTCTCCCTCCCTCCTTCCACCCCCCCTTCTCTCCCTGTAACCCCCCCCTACCTATCTCTCCCCCACCCCACCTCTCTCTTTCTCTCTGACAATTGCAGAGAGTGTGAACTCTCAGCTTTGTGATTGGTCCATTTTTTAAAAATCGCAGTCATCAGTTTCAGTTTCACAGCTGACGGGTGCTAGGAGCGGGAACAGCACTTCCAATTTGGACTCAGGTCTTGCTGCATTTCTACATGGACTGCTTCAGTATCTGAGGAGTCACGAATGGTGCTGAACATTGTGCAATCATCAGCGAACATCCCCACTTCTGACCTTATGATTGAAGGAAGGTCATTGATGAAGCAGCTGAAGATGGTTGGGCCTAGGACACTACCCTGAGGAACTCCTGCAGTGATGTCCTGGAGCTCAGATGATTGACCTCCAACAACCACAACCATCTTGCTTTGCACTAGGTATGACTCCAGCCAGCGGAGGGTTTTCCCCCTGATTCCCATTGACCTCAGTTTTGCTAGGGCTCCTTGATGCCATACTCGGTCAAATGCTGCCTTGATGTCAAGGGCAGTCACTCTCACCTTACCTCTTGAGTTCAGCTCTTTTGTCCATGTTTGAACCAAGGCTGTAATGAGGTCAGGAGCTGAGTGGCCCTGGCGGAACCCAAACTGAGCGTCACTGAGCAGGTTATTGCTAAGCAAGTGTCGCTTGATGGCACTGTCGATGACACCTTCCATCACTTTACTGATGATTGAGAGTAGGCTGATGGGGCAGTAATTGGCCGGGTTGGACTTGTCCTGATTTTTGTGTACAGGCCATACCTGGGCAACTTTCCACATTGCAGGGTAGATGCCAGTGTTGTAGCTGTACTGGAACAGCTTGGCTAGGGGCGCGGCAAGTTCTGGAGCACAGGTCTTCAGTACTATTGCCGGAATATTGTCAGGGCCCATAGCTTTTGCAGTATCCAGTGCCTTCAGTCGTTTCTTGATATCACGCGGAGTGAATCGAATTGGCTGAAGTCTGGCATCTGTGCTGCTGGGGACTTCAGGAGGAGGCTGAGATGGATCATCAACTCGGCACTTCTGGCTGAAGATTGTTGCAAATGCTTCAGCCTTATCTTTCGCACTGATGCGCTGGGCTCCCCCATCATTGAGGATGGGGATATTTGTGGAGCTACCTCCTCCAGTTAGTTGTTTAATTGTCCACCACCATTCACGGCTGGATGTGGCAGGACTGCAGAGCTTAGATCTGATCCGTTGGTTATGGGATCGCTTAGCTCTGTCTATCGCATGCTGCTTACGCAGTTTGGCATGCAAGTAGTCCTGGGTTGTAGCTTCACCAGGTTGACACCTCATTTTGAGGTATGCCTGGTGCTGCTCCTGGAATGCCCTCTTCATTGAACCAGGGTTGGTTTCTTGGCTTGATGGTAATGGTAGAGTGGGGGATATGCCGGGCCATGAGGTTACAGATTGTGGTTGAGTACAATCTCATAGATGCCCAGTTTTGCATTGCTAGATCTGTTCGAAATCTATCCCAATGATAGTGTCACACAACACGATGGACGGTTTCCTCAATGTGAAGGCGGGACTTCGTCTCCACAAGGACTGTGCGGTGGTCACTCCTACGAATACTGTCATGGACAGAAGCATCAGCGGCAGGCACATTGGTGAGGACGAGGTCAAGTATGTTTTTCCCTCGTGTTGCTTCCCCCACCACCTGCCACAGACCCAGTCTAGCAGCTATGTCCTTTAGGACTTGGCTAGCTCGGTCAGTAGTGGTGCTACCAAGCCACTCTTGGTGATGGACATTGAAGTCCCCCACCTAGAGTACATTTTGTGCCCTTGCCCCCCTCAGTGCTTCCTCCAAGTGGTGTTCAACATGGAGGAGTACTGAGTCATCAGATGAGGGAGGGCGGTAAGTGGTAATCAGTAGGAGGCTACCTTGCCCATGTTTGACTTGATGCCATGAGACTTCATGGGGTCCGGAGTCGATGTTGTGGACTCCCAGGTCAACTCCCTCCCTACTGTTGACCACTGTCCCACCACCTCTGCTGGGTCTGTCTAGGGATAGTGATTGCAGTGTCTGGGACATTGTCCGTAAGGTATGATTCCGTGAGTATGACTATGTCAGGCTGTTGCTTGACTAGTCTGTGGGACAGCTCTCCCAACTTTGGCACAAGCCCCCAGATGTTAGTAAGGAGGACTTTGCAGGGTCGACAGGGCTGGGTTTGCCGTTGTCGTTTCCGGTGCCTAGGTCGATGCCGAGGTTAGTCCGGTTTCATTCCTTTTTATTGACTTCGTCGAGGTTAGGTACAACTGAGTGGCTTGCTAGGCCATTTCAGAGGGCATGTAAGAGTTAACCACATTGCTGTGGGTCTGGAGTCACATGTAGGCCAGACCAGGTAAGGACAGCAGATTTCCTTCCCTACGGGACATTAGTGAACCAGATGGGTTTTTACAACAATCGACAATGGTTTCATGGCCATCATTAGACTAGCTTTTAATTCCAGATTTATTACTTAAATTCAAATTTCACCTTCTGCTGTGGTGGGATTCGAACCCATGTCCCCAGAGAAATACTCTGTGTCTCTGGTTAATAGTCCAGTGACAATACCACTACGCCACCGCCTAACATACTAAAAGCTAGTGTGCAGGTGCAGAAAGAAATTAGGAAGGCAAATGGTATGTTGACCTTCATTGCAAGGGGATTTGAGTTCAGGAGTAAAGATGTCTTGCTGAAATTGTATAGAGCCTTGTTGAGACCACAGCTGGAGTATTGTGTACATTTTTGCTTTCCTCATTGAAGGAAGGATATACTTCCTATTGTGGGATTGCAAAGGAGGTTCACCAGACTAATCCCTGGGATGGTGGAATTTTCTTATGAGGAGAGATTGCAGAAACAGAGGGCTGTGGAAGCTCAATGATTGAGCATGTTCAAAACAGAAACTGATAGATTTCTGTGGAGTTTTGAAGAATGAGAGGTGATCTCATTGAAACTTACAAAATTCTTACAGGGCATGACAGGGTAGGCCTGTTTCCTATGGCTGGTCAGTCTAGAACCAGGGGACACAGTCTCAGAATAAAGGGCAGGCCATTTAAGACTGAGATGAGGAGGAATATATTTTCTCAAATGGTGGTGAATCTGTGGAATTCTCTACCCCAGAGGGCTGTGGAATCATTAAGCATGTTCAAAACAGAAACTGATAGATTTCTGGATATGAATGGCATCAAGGGATATGTGGATAGTGGGGAAAAATGGCATAGAGGTAGATGATCAGCCATGACCAGTTTGAGTGGTGGAGCAGGCTCGACAGGCCGAATGGCCTACTCCTGCTCCTATTTCCTGTGTTCCTATGATGCAGTATCATAAGTGGCCTTTTATTGCAAAATCTAATTCTTGCTAGAGGGAAACAAAACTGAGTATGTCTTTAGGCAGGGATTTTACTGGCCCCGGGTGGCGGGATTGGAGGAGGGGTGCTTGTAAAATGCCAGGGAGCCATATCAGAAAGGTTTCCAACAGATTCCCGCCATGGGCCATTTTAACACCAGCAGGAAGGGCCTGCTTAAAAGGCCCAATTAAGGCCATCTTCCCAAGCCGCCAGCATTTTGCCGGCAACCAATCAGCCCCCGCTGTGTGGGGAGGCCGCCAGCTACCTGGAGGTGGCCACCCAGCAGCTTCCTGTGGTGGAGGGGGGTGGCATATCTTGGTTTCTGTGGTTCCACGGCCACCGATGGAGGGGGTTTCCCTTCCGGTTGCCGGGTGCTGGCACAGAAACAAGTTTCCTACCTGCCCTGCAAGGAGAGTTGAATACACAGGTGTCCTCTCTTTCTCCTTATGGCCTCAGCAGTGGTCATCTCTCTCAGTGGCACTGCCAAGGCTGCAGAGCCAGCCCACCTCTTAATTGGCCACCGCCAGGAAGGTTGCCGTCCTAGTGCCTACCCCCACGGCCTCAGATCCAGTATATGGTCCTGACATCAGGACTCACCCCGTGATAGGAAAATCCAGGCCTTAAAGTTGGCTACAGCCTTATCTGTTTCTATGTCTGTGGGAATGATGAGCTTTTGTAAGTTTTTGAAATATAACCAAATCTAATTATCTTTTATTACTTTTCAGCGTTAAGCACGTTAGCAGCTTAATATTAACATTGCTAGTCTATAGGTTTATTACTTTAGATTTATTTGTCATCTGTTAGAATTAAGGAAAAGTATGTTAAAATCTAGGTTTTATTTACCGTTAGAACTCTTACTGTCATCAAGGTCCAGGTTGCACCATCAACATTGAAAACAGTAAACAAGCACAGAAAAAGGTTATGCTAAGGTTAAAAAGCAATTAAAGGAGGCCCAAGACATGTCCCTAAACAGAGAACTTGCCATACCTATGATTGGGTGGATTTCTCAGCAGTTCTGTTTTTTGGGGTATAATCTAGTGAGTTTCAGTCAGTCTCAGAGTAGAAGCACCAAGAAGGACACCTGACAGGTGTAGACATGTATATGGGTGGAAGGACTGGGAACTGGGTCCCACCTTTTACCCTAAGGCCAATAACGGATAATATAATTCTCAATTGTACTTTCTAAACTGCTGCTTGAATACTGTAATGTCTCACTTATGCTTAAATAAAATCATAATAGTTACCAATTTGGAGTCAATTTTGAACACACAGTCCAAAGGGACTTCAAGTTTATTACAACCCTTAAGGACACAAAATAACATATTAGAAATCCCATGGGATATGTCAGCACACTCCGTATTTCTTTCTCGAGTAGCCCATTGAGTTTTTAAGAGCCTCAGGCACTTCCTGTGCGTTAGAATCAAGTCATTAATATAATTAATGGGGTCAGAGCTCTGTCATCAGTGGGATGTATTTAAATACACCATTGAAGCAAAAAAAACATGAGAAACTCAATTCCAAATACAGTTTATTTTAGATTTTCCTAAACAACTCCCATTGCTATGGTAACTTTGTGTGCTGTTCTTGTAACATTACATTGGGTCCCCACCCTCCATGCATGACATTACACCTTTAATAACCTTAAGTTCTTTTGCACTTCGAGCTAACTAAATACTGCTGTATAAATGGAGCAGATAAATGAATTTGTTCAGAATTATATTTTAACATAGGAGCAGGAGCAAGCTATTCAACCACCCCAACCCTCTTCATTCCAAGGCTTCTGGATCAATCGTTTCAATAAAAGTAAATACACTAATTTCGATTAACACATAAATGTTCAAAGTTCTCTCTTCTATAGTGTCCACCAACATGCAGCTCAAAGGAGGAAAGATCAGCGAATGAGCAGGTGATATAGCATTCAAATTTGTCATATCGCACTAAATAAAATCTAGAATATTAGTACTAAAATAATAGGTGCATCATACAAGAATGATTTTGAGGATAATGTATTCTGCAATGCTGGACTCCAAAGAATCTCTGTATTTTTTGGGGCACTCTTTTAGTTTTTTTTAATTGGAATTCCTAAACTTCAATAAAATGTGTCAATTGTTCCAGCCAGGTGGGTGATGGCATAACTTGTTCCCACTGTTCACGTCTCAACTGACCACAGCAAATGTTTTTTGTTACTAGTATTTTAAACCCTTCTGTTTTATTTGTCGAATAAACAGACAGAGTCAGATTTTCTTGTAGATTAAAAAATAACTATTTTTAACAAATGCCAAAATGATTGTGACACCACTCACACACGGATTCACTCTCACATGCACTCTCAAGACAAGATAGATAGAAAAGTACAAGTTCGGAGGTGTTCAGAGTTCAGTTTGTAAAAGCCTGTTCTTTCAGGAATAAACTGTAGGATCCCCACTTGGACGGTCGCAGGCCTGTTTGCTGGTTGTCTGGTATTCGTTGGGCTGTTGCAGTCTCCTGGAGGTTCACCTTGGGTTGAGGGCAGTGCAGATGTCTTAGGTCAATTTTCACCGATAGAAAAGTCATTTTTGCAAAGGCATTCTCTTATCTCTGCTGTAGCGAACTTCCAACTTGTCTCAGCAGTGTTCACCTGTATTGGCTGGAAATGATCTTTTGCTCGCTCTCTCTCTCAGCCTTGCTGGAATTCAAATGTTTTTTTTGTTGTTGTACGGTGAGAGCTGAGGACAGACCAGACTGATGATGTTGTCTCTAGTCCGGTTCTGAAAAGACTCCCCACTTTGTTCCTCAAAACAATTACCTTTCAAGGTGAATTTTTGCAAGGGTTGTCTTCACCCTTGTAACTTCAGGTGTCAGTCCTAGCTGGGCTGTATAATGGCCTTGATGTTGGCCCCATTCTGAGATGAGGGTAGTCCACACTCCATTGTAAGGGAGGTATTTGGAGACGAGGAGCTGAATTTTATGAGCATGCCGCAAATTGCAGCGGCGTGCTTTGATCTCAGCGGTTCGCTCACGCAGATTTGCCATCACTGAGCCCCAGTGATATTTCGCATGGGGGCTCATTTAAATGGAGGGGGCGGAGCAGCCACCCACAAGGACATGGGGGCGGCCACTCTGTCCCCGGCAATGGCGCCCAGTGCCACTGCACAGGCGGTGCGCTATTTTTAAAGGGCTACAAGCCCTTACCAGAACTTGAAATTTTTAAAGTCACATTTTAGGAAAAGTGAAATTGAAACTTTATTAACAGATTGAGGCCCCTCACCCACCCCCCAAAGGCCATTTTATGTTATTTACAAACCAGAAAACCTCATTTTCCTAATCAGCAACTTTGCCTCCCGAACTTTGTAACTTTGCCCTTCAATCCCTTCCCATCATCCCCTCGGCCAATGGAAGGGTTTTTCCCAATTTCAGCCCCCCCTTCCCCACCTTGGTAATTTCACTCCTCCCCGCTCCCCACCAATGTCATGCCTCAGAACTCTGAACGGAGTTCCAAAGGCACGGGAGTTCCAGCCGGCAGCCGGAATGTTGGCGTGGGACAGCCACTGGGACAAGGTAAGTTTATTTGCATGTGTTTTAATTAGTTTTAATATTAAAATGAAGGCGGGGCCGAACCAAGGCCTCGCTGCCATAGGTAAAATGCGGCAGGGCCTTCTCTGCATCAGGGGTTATGGCGGGCCTCTCCCAGCAGAATTTTCCAGGCGTCCCACCACAACCCCTGACATCGGAGGGCTAGTAAAATTCATCCCAAGAAGCCTGCAAAAGGTCTTGTCTTATTGTGTTTGAATATAGCTTACATCCAAGTGTGATTATCTGTCGCATTTCCATGCAGACGGGGCTTGGTTTTCAGTCTTAGTAGACATGGATTTGGGGAAAGAGTTGCTGAGGGTCATTTGTCTTGTCCTCCATTTTGTTGAAAGCACATGTACCAGTCTCTTTAAAATAGTCTAATTTTTTTATAACTCTTCAATTTGGTTCTGTATTTTAATCACTACACTTCTTGTGAGCGTGATACAATGTTCCCTTGTATTGCATATGTGTGTAGTGGGGAGCGGGCATGTGCATGGAGGGAGGAAGTAGGAAGAGAATTCAGAAGAAAGAATACATCCAGGTTCCTCAATGGTATGATATGTGCACGTATAGCTGTGTGATTTGCAATATTCTACATCCAATCATGTCCAGTTGCTACCTTGACCTGAAAGTACCATTGTTAGTGCTGTCCCACCATTTCCATCTTCTACTACCTCAGATTTTAAAAAGACTAATTCGAAGTATGCATACAATGGGCAGAGTTCCATATAATTACATAGTAAGATTTTGCTATCCGCCCCATTCTTCCCCAGCTCCACTGTGATGACAGCAGAGTTTTCATCCTGAGATGTGTACAGGGTACAACAGGGCTGAATCTTTTGTGCCCAAGTTAATCAAATTGCATATTATTTGAAAGATGAGTTCACATGCTGACTGATGACTCAATTCCGATGATCCAGATGGGGTTGTGTTAGCAACTGTTGTCAAAATAAATTGATTATAGGATGGTCATGTAGCTCTGTTTGTACCTTATGATTCTGAAGTCATTTCCTTTGATAAAATCTACAGATTTTCTTGGGTCATCATTTTCTTACCTCCACATGGAGGCCTAAGGGGACAATCTCCAAACTTACCTCAGAGTATGTCAGAAGCTACTGCAGAGAACCACAAAGATTTTGGATCCTCTTTTCGTGTTGACAGTTTACTGTACTTTGAATATCATGCTGCTGTTTCTACTTCTACGTATTATTTCAATAAAATTGACTGTGTAGTTTTAATCAGAATGGGCCAGAATTTACTGATGAATAAATGGCATCCGCCATTCCTTAGACTTGCATTTGCCCGTTTTAATGTCATGAGCTTTTGCACAGCAAGTTGCTGTCAGCAAGAAATCAAAATGGTACAGCACCCTTTAGAGGGCATCTGGAGCCTATGTCAACAGAGCTAACAACTGTATCTGCTTAAAACAATCAGGTTGAAAAGTATTGTTAATGGACACTGCAGAGTCTGCAATATCAAATCAGGTACAGAAAGTAAAACAAAGTGGGCAAGAAAGATTCCATTAAGACAAAGAAAAAAGAGATAGAAAAAAGAGATAGAAAGAAAAGGTCACAAAAAGTATTTTTTTAATATCTCCAACAACAATTTCAACCTGAAGGAATGGCACTCTACACTTGTAAAAGTCAATTTTCAGTACCAGTGGGATTGTATGGAAAGAGTACCTAGACTGGAATGGACAAGCCCTAACTATCTATAGTGAGTTTAGACTTTACCAATGACGCCAGTACAGGAACTTAATGCTGTTCAATACATTTGAATGGGAACTAGATGGCAAGACATTGTTTTCATGGAGCTTACAGAGGAGTGGCATGTCTCAGACAGCAACTTCCAGTTTTTCACATTTGACTGCCATCTACACTTGCATGCAATTGGTGTCTGACTTGTGCATAAACAACAGTCAGAATAGCTAGCCTCACCATTATTTTTACAGTAAATTTTGGTCCAATATCTAGAGTGTACAGCTTTTTGGTCTTTGTGTGCCAAATGTCAATCTTCAGCTTTGCCAGTCATGGATCACCTTGTCAGCATTTCACTAGAAGAATCAGCTTTTTCTTCTAGTAGGATTGGAAGTTGCCAATATAAACAAATCGGATTAGTTAGAAGGCATAAAATGAGGCATCAGATTCAATAAAATACATTGGAATGCTGATGAAATCAATTTTTCTCCCATTATTCAATGCACACAAACTTTAGGCAGAAATGTTTTAGATAGTTTCTAAGATTTACCATACATGGATTTTTATGCAGTCTTTATCCACAAAAAAATCCTAAAATGCAGAATTCAAAAATTTTGAATTTTCTTCAAAAGAACTTTGAGGCATGCCTGGTTATTATTCATAAGACTAGTTGCAGATGCTTTATTAGTTAAGGCGGGAATGCATTAATTAGCTTTATTGAACATTCTTGTCACCTAACTGAGAGAATTGCCAGGATTTTAAAATTGTGGCAAAACAGATTTTTGTCTGTGTTGAATTTTTTAACTTACAATAATTCTCTCATTCTATATTCAACATGTAAAGGGTTAGTTGCACAGAGTTTTTTTTTAAAACGGTAAGCCTGGGCTGTTTGGGTGAACATTCCCAGGCACAGAGACTTCCTACTTTTTACTTCCTACTTGCATTTCACCTATCTTGGGTACTCTACCTTTCCAAATCGCTACCCCAATCCTAGACCTTCCTGCTGTCATCCCAGGCTTGATTCCCTCTAAGTTAAGCCTACAGCTTCCCTCTATGCCACTCTTGGCATTCTCCAAAGGGGCCATCAAGGCACTCCCCACTGCCTCCTCACGGGCAGCAACCTCAACTGCCCTATCCGACTCTCTCACCAACCTTCCTGCCCAGTGTGCCAATCTCCTCCCAGTCCAACTAACCCTTTCCAGATCTGAGCCTGTGGACTCTACCAGCAGATCAGCTGTCAGTGCCCCTCTCCACATCTCTCTCCAGAATATCCATTCACTTTTGAACAAGGTATTTGCCATCTATGAGCTTATTGTGGATGATTGCATTAACATCATGGTCTTGACGGAAACCTGAGTGAGGTGTAATGACACCTTTCCTCTAAATGAAGCCTCCCCACCTAGTTATATATTTCACTGCTTGCCTCGCCCAAACTTTTGTGATGGTGGCACGGCTCTTATAAACAAATCACACCTTGCCCCTCTGGCACTTTCTCCTCCTTTGAGCCTTGTTCCACCCCTCCCACCTCTCATTTAAAATCCTGTTTCTCTACCACCCACCCAAGTACCTTGCCAATTTTCTTAATGAGCTAAATTGACTGCTTTCTTCCCTCAGCCTCTGCACTGAGCGACTTCTCATCCTAGGTGATTTCAACTTCCATCTCAATTCATCATGCTTTCTCTCTTCTGAATTCACTGCCCTCTTATCCTCCCTTAATCTCCCCCTCCATGTCAACTTCCCAACTCATATTCATGGACACCATTTGACTTGCCATCTTGCATGGCCTCGCAACTCCCATTGTATCAATCACAGATAAGGACATCTCTATCACTTCCTTGTATCACTCTCCACCCACATCCTGCTTTCCCCTTCAAACCTTCTTTCCTTCTGTATCCTCCTATGGAAAAAAAACTCTCCCCATTGCAATTACGACTGCATTCTCAAAATCCCAACTCTAGCCTTTGGCCCTCCATTCACCATAACATTTCTATAGCTACTGATTTACTCAACCACACATTCGCCTCCACCTTAGATGCCCTCGTTCCCATTAAAACTATTACTCTCTCTCATCCTGGCCATTCTCCCAGAATGGCCCTCTTCCCTGCTCCCTTAAGACTCAGACTTGAATGGATATGGCAGATAACTAGTTTAGCTGTCAGATCTGGCTGGACTACATGAAGCACTATTGGGTCCTGCTCTCATCTGTGAAAACTGCTTACTGTTCAAGGATCATCCTGAAATGCAAAAGTAACTTTAGGCTTCTTTTCTCTACTGCAAGCTGTCTTCTTAAACCACCCACTCCCTGTCTCCTCCACCCTCACCTCCAACCAAAAGTATCAGGAGCTCATGCATTTCTTTGTCTCCAAGCTTGAAACCATCCGATCATCTGCCTCTGCCATTTCCCTCCCATTCCCTAGCCCACTGAGTCAAATTTTCTCTAAGGCTCTCACTTCCCTAGTCCTGAACTTGTATTTTTCTCTTGTTTCTCTCCTATCACCCCTCATGCCCTCTATGAGCTAATTTTGTTCATGAGACCCACCTCCTGCTCTCTTGACCCTAAACTAAACTACCAAACTACTGACCACCCAACTTCCCTTCCTGGTTCCAATGCTATCTGACACTGCACTAAGTGTGAAGAAGGAAGTTTGGTAAGTGAGTGAATTTTAAGGGTTAATCTCTCAAGACTAGTTTTTGTTTTGTTTACATCAAGCAAGTAATTGAAATTCCTGTTTCAGTTAAGAGGTAAGTTAGGTTTCTTGCAGTTTTAAACAGGGGTATACTAGCACTCTGAGAGTATCTGTAGCTAGTTAATTAGGTAGCTAGCTTAAACTGGTTTCTGAGCTATAGCAGAGCTCCAGCAGAGCTGACACAGCATTGTTTTCAGAGTATAAATTGAGGGGACTCTTAGTGCTGCTGGTCTGCTGGTCTGCATTGAGTGCTGCTGGTGGGCACAGAGTGTTAAGAAGGGAGTTTGGTAAGGAGGGGAACATAAATTATGAAGAAAATAAATTTGAGTGCACAGAGTGTGAAGTGGGAGCTTGGTGTGTGAGGGAGGGGCTCCTTTCTTTCTTCTATCTTTTTTCAGCCTCCAGTAGCTGCCCTCTCTTCAGTACAGGGGAAGAAGTTGAATGGTGAGTAACTGGTAGGTTATTTTACTTCTCATTGCAATAAAAAGTTTTTAAAGTTACGTTATGGCAGGTCAGCTTGGTCAAGTGGAATGTACGTCCCGTGGTATGTGGAAAGTCATGGACACGCCACGTGTCCTAGACGAACACATCTGCAGGAAGTGTCCCTGGCTGCAGAAGCCTGAGCTCTGGGTTTCGGAACGCGAGCTGCGGCTGGAGTCACTGTTGCACATCCGCAAGGCAGAGGATTACATGGATAGCACATTTAGGGAGATGATCACACCACAGGTTAGGAGCATGCAGGCAGAGAGGGAATGGGTGACTGCCAGGCAGTCTAAGAGAAACAAGCAGGCAGTGCAGGAGTCCCCTGAGTCTATCTTGCTTGCTAATCAGTTTTCCATTTTGGATACTGTGAGAGCGATGGTTCCTCGGGGGAGTGCAGCAAGAGCAAAGTCTGTGGCACCATGGGTGGCTCAGCTGCGCAGGAAGGGAGGAAGAAGAATGGAAGAGTAATAGTGATTGAGGATTCAATAGTCAGGGGATCAGACAGGTGTTTCTGCGACAGTAAATGTGACTCCAGAATGGTGTGTTGCCTCCCTGGTGCCAAGGTCAAGGATGTCACGGAGCGGCTGCAGGATATCCTTCTGGGGGAGGGTGAACAGCCAGAGGTTGTGGTCCACATTGGTACCAATGACATAGGTAGGAAGAGGGATGAGGTCCTGAAAGCAGATTTTAGGGAGTTTGGAAGGAAATTAAAAAGCAGGACCTCCAAAGCAGTAATCTCAGGATTACTCCCAGTGCCACATGCCAGTGAGCATAGGAATAGGAGGATTGATCGATTGAACATGTGGCTGGAGAATTGGTGTAGGAGGGAGAGCATCAGATTTCTGAGGCATTGGGACCGGTTCTGGGGCAGGTGGGACCTGTACACGATGGACGGGCTACACCTTAACAGGACCGGAACTAATATCCCCACAGGGAGATTTGCTAGTGCTGTTGGGGAGGGTTTAAACTAGCTTGTGGGGGGGATGGGAACCTGAGGTGTAGCTCAAATTGGAAGGAAGTAAAGCTGGTAACAGGAGGTAGAAAAGTAGCAAGTGGCATTAGAAGGCAGGCGAAACAAAGGCGAGCATCAAGTGGGCTTACAATGGAGAATAATGTCAAGAAGACAAGGTTAAGGCCACTCTACCTGAATGCACGCAGAATTTGCAACATGGTAGATGATTTAAAGGCCCAAATGAAGGTAAATGGGTATAATCTAATTGCCATAATGGAAATGTAGCTACAGGGTGACTAAGATTGGGAACTGAATAATCAAGGATATTCGACATTTAGGAAGGACAGGCAAAAAGGAAAAGGAGGTGGTGGTGCGCTGATAATAAGTGATGGGTTCAGTACATTAGTAAGGGAGGATCTCAGATCGGAAGAACAAAATGTGGAATCTGTTTGGGTGGAGCTAAGAAACAGCAAGGGGCAACAAACATTGGTAGGAGTTGTTTATAGGCCACCAAACAGTAGTGGTAGTGGGGCATGGTATTAATCAGGAGATTAGAGAAGCACGTGGCATGGGTAATACAGTAATTATGGGTGAATTCAATCTGCATATAGACTGGGTAAACCTAATGAGCACTAATGCTGTGGAAGACGAGTTTCTGGAGTGTGTTAGGGATGGTTTTCTAAAGCAGTATGTGCAACAGCCCCAACAAACAAATTTCTCTGCAGCACCTGTGGAAGAGCCTGTCACTCCAGAATTGGCCTTTATAGCCACTCCAGGCGCTGCTTCACAAACCACTGACCACCTCCAGGCGCGTATCCATTGTCTCTCGAGATAAGGAGGCCCAAAAGAATGTTGAGGAACTGACTAGAGAACAGGTTATTTTAAATCTAGTTTTATGTAATGAGCAAGGGCTAATTAATAATCTTGTTGTAAAAGAACCTTTAGGAACGAGTGACCATAATATGATAAAATTTTACATTATGTTTGAAAGCGAGATAGTTTCATCCGAAGCCAAGGTGTTAAATTTGAACAATGGAAATTATGAAGGTATGAGGGGAAAATTGGCGGAGCTGGATTGGGAAAATACATTAAAAGGTATGACAGTACATTGGCAATGGATAGTCTTTAAAGAAATATTACATAGTTTACAGCAATTATACATTCCTTCAAGGCACGAAAACCCTAAAAGTAAAGACAGTCAGCCGTGGATAACAAAGGAAGTTAAGGGTTGTATAAAATTAAAAGAAAAGGCCTATAAAGTTGCCAGAAATAGTAGTAAACCTGAGGATTGGGAGGATTTTAGAATACAGCAAAGGAGGACAACAAAACTGATAAAGAAAGGGAGAATAGAATCTGAATGTAGGCTAGCAAAAAATATAAAAATGGACTGTAAAAGCTTCTACAGGTATGTGAAAAGGAAACGTTTGGCTAAGACAAATGTGGGTCCATTACAGGCAGAGTCAGGAGAATTTATAATGGGGAATAGAGAAATGGCAGAGAAGGTAAATGATTACTTTGTCTGTCTTTACTGAGGAAGATAAAAGAAATCTCCCAGAATTAGAGATCCAAGAGATTAGGGAGAATAAGGAATTGAAGGAAATTAGTATTAGTAAGAAGGTTGTATTGGAGAAATTAATGGGGCTGAAGGTTGATAAGTCTCCAGGACCTGATATTCTACATCCCAGAGTGTTGAAAGAGGTAGATCTACGGAGATAGTGGATGAACTGGTGATCATCTTCCAAAATTCTATAGATTCTGGAGTGGTTCCTGCTGATTGGAAGTCGCAGATGTAACCCCACTATTTAAGAAGGGAGGGAGAGAGAAAACAGGAAATTACAGACCTGTTAGCCTTACATCAGTCGTTGGGAAAATGCTCGAATCTATTCTAAAGGATGTGATAAATGGACACTTAGATAATAATGATCTGATTGGGCATAGTCAACATGGATTTATGAATGGGCAATCATGTTTGATGAACCTGTTGGAGTTTTTTGAGAATGTTACTAACAGAATTGATAAAGGGAAGTTGGTGGACATGGTATATTTGGATTATCAGAAGGCTTTTGATAAAGTCCCCCACAGGAAGTTGGTTAGCAAAATTACAGCACATGGGATAGGAGGTAATATACTGGCATTGATTAAGGATTCATTAACAGGCAGAAAGCAGCGAGTAGGAATAAACAGGTCATTCTCGCGTTGGCACACTGTGACTAGTGGGGTACCGCAAGGATCAGCGCTTGGGTCCCAACTGTTCACAATATATATCAATGATTTGGATATGGGGATCAAATGTAGTATTTCCATGTTTGTGGATGACACAAAACTAGGTGGGAATGTGTGTTGAGGAAGATGCAAAGTGGCGTCAAGGGGATTTGGACAGACTTGATGAGTGGGCAAGAACGTGGCAGATGGAATATAATGTGGAAAAATGTGAGGTTATCCACTTTGGTAGGAGGAATAGATGTGCAGATTATTTCTTAAATGGTAAGAGATTAGAAAGTGTAAATGTACAAAGGGACCTGGGTGTCCTTGTTAATAAGTCACTGAAAGCTAACATGCAGGTGCAGCAAGCAATTAAGAAGGCTAATGATATGTTACCCTTTATCGTAAGAGGATTTGAGTACAGGAGTAGTGAAGACTTGCTTCAATTGTAAAGAACCTTGCTTAGACCGCACTTGGAGTACTGTGTGCAATTTTGGTCCCCTTACCTCAGGATGGATATTATTGCCAAAGAGGGAGTGCAAAGAAGGTTCACCAGACTTGTTCCCGGGATGCCGGGACTGTCCTATGAAGAGAGGTTGGGGAAACTGGGCCTGTATTCTCGAGAGTTTCGAAGAATGAGCGGTGATCTCATTGAAACCTACAAAATACTTAAAGGGATAGACAGCGTAGATGCAAGTAAGATGTTTCCCCTGTTTGGGGAGTCTAGAACCAGGGGACATAATTTCAAAATAAGGAAGGAGATGAGGAGAAATTTCTTTACTCAGAGGGTTGTGAATCTTGGGAATTCTCTACCCCAGAGGGCTGTGGAAGCTCACTCATTGAGTATGTTTAAAGCATAAATTGACAGACTTCTAAGTACAACTGACATAAGGGGATATGAGGATAGTATGGGAAAAAGGCATTGAAGTGGATAATCATATTGAATGGCGGGGCAGGCACGATGGACTGAATGGCCTTCTCCTGCTCCTATGTTCTTATGTTAACAGTTCTTTCTCCTCATGTTCTGTCTCTCTTTTATTTAAATCTGCCGTCATCAACCCCTCAAAAAACCAACCCTTGATCCCTCTGTCCTTGCAAACTACTGTCCCATCTCCAAACTTCCTTCCCTCTCCAAAGTCCTTGAAAGTACTGTCGCCTCCCAGACTTGTGCCCATCTCTCCGGGAACTCCATGTTTGAATCCCTCCAATCAGTTTTCCACCTCTGCCGCAGTACCAAACCAGCTCTTATCAAAGTCACAAATGAGATTATATGGGACTGTGACAGAGGTAAACTCTCCCTCCTCATCCTTCTTGACCTGCCTGCAGCCTATGACACAGTTGATCACACTATCCTCCTCCAACGCCTCTCCATTGTCTCCAGCTGGGTGGGACTGCTTTCACCTAACTCCATTCTTATCTATCTAATTGTAGCTAGAGAATCGACATCAATGGCTTCTCTCATCATTCCCAGTTACCTCTGGTGTCTCCCAAGAACCTACTCTTGGCTCCCTCCTATTTCTCATATTTGCTGCCCCGCAGTGACATCATCTGAAAACACAAAGTCAGTTTCCACATGTAAGTTGACAACACCCACCTTTACCTCACCACCATCTCTCTCGACCCCTCCACTATCTCTGTCAGACTGCTTATCTGACCTCCAGTATTGGATGAGCAGAAATTTCCTCCAATTAAATATTGCAAACTGGTCCCCGCCACAAACTCTGCTCCCTCGCCACTGACTCCATCCCTCTCCCTGGCAGCTATCTGAGACGGAAGCAGACTGTTTGCAACCTTGGTGTCACATTTGACCCTGAGATGAGCTTTCATCCACATATCCGCACCGTCACTAAGACCATCTACTTCCACCTCTGTAACATCGTCCAGCTCGGCTCCTGCCTCAGCTCTTCTGCTACTGAAACCCTCATACAGATCTTTGTTACCTCCAGACTTGACTATTTTATCGCACTCCTGCCCAGCCTCCCACATTATACCCTCTGTAAACTTGAGGCCATCCAAAACTCTGCTGCCCGTGTCCTAACTTGCATCAAATCTCAATAACCTACACTGGCCTGCAATTAAGCAACACCTCAATTTAAAAATTCTTATCCTTGTTTTCAAATCCCACCATGCCCTGGCTCCTCCTTGTCTCTGTAATCTCCTCAAGCCCTACAACCCTCAGATATCTGCGCTCGTCTAATTCTGGCCTCTTGAGCATTCCCGATACTAATCAATCCACCATTGATTTTCATGCCTTCAGCTGCCTAGGCCCTTGTAATATATTGTAAATAAATTGTTGCTGGGCAGATTATGTATATAGACCTTAAGCATCATCACAGGATGTGATATCATGAGTATGTACCTTGTGCTACTCAATGTTCATGTAGATACCCTAGTAAGAAGACCCCTGTAAATAAACTCCTGTTATTTTGACCCAGAATCTATCTTCCTCATTCAATACTAATAGCACATTGACAAGATAGTACACCCCTAACCTCTGAAATTCTCTCCCTAAACCTGTCCCCCTCTCTATCTCCCTTCCCTCCTTTAATACTCTCCTTAAAACCTACCTCTTTGTCCAAGCTTTTAGTCATCTGCCCTGATATTTCTTTGTCATATTTTGTTTTATAATGCCTCTTTAAAGTGCCTTGGGATATTTTGTCATGTTAAAGGTGCTATATAAATAGAAGCTGTTGTTTTAGTTTGGACACCCCATTGTATACATAGTTCTGGCATACTGTTATGTCCTACCTAAACTAATGGGAAAAGTGGTGGATATTCCAAGTATAATGCACTCCTTAATGGTTATTTTTTAACTGGAACATGCTATCCTGGTACACAAAAACCCACATTTATATAGCAACTTTAACATAGTAAAATATCCCAAAAAGAACTTCTCAGGAACATTATCAAACGCGATTTGACAATGAATCCCATAAGATATTCGGACAAAAACCAAAAGCTTGGTCAAAGAGGTAAGTTTGTAGGAGTGTCTTCAAGGAGGAAAGAGGTAGAGAGGCAGGCAGGTTTAGGGAAGGATTTCAGAGTTTAGGGCCTAGAGAGCTGAAGGCATAGCCGCAAATGGTGGAGCAATTAAAATTGAGGCTAGAATAAGAGACCAGAATTGGAGGAGCACAGAAACCTTAAGAGGTTTGATGGTCTGGAGAAGGCTACAGAGATAAGGAGGGGTGAAACCATAGAAGGATTTGAAAACAAGGGTGAGAATTTTAAATTTGAGGCACTGCTAGATCAGGAGCCAATATAGGTCAGCGAGCACACGGATGATGGATGAACTGGACTTGGTGTGAGTTAGGATACTGGCAACAGACTTTTGGATGAACTCAAGGAAAGCATTGGAATAGTGTTGTCTAGAGGTAACAAAGGTGTGGATGGGATTTCAGGAGCAGATGAGCTGAGACAGGGTGCAGTCGGGCTGTGTTATGGAGGTGGTCATGGTGATGGAGCAGACATGTAGTTGGAAGTTCATCTCAGTGGCTTCAGATCTCCCAATATTTAGTTGGAGGGAATTTCTGTGCTAAATGCCAGGCAAGCAGTTTGATGAATGAGACATAGTGAGAGGTTGAGAGAGGTTCTGAGTGTCAACATTATACACATGGAGCCTGTTGTTAGATGGCTGTGAAAGGGATACAAATTTAAGTTCGTAGGATACTTGGTATGCTAATGCAAAGTGTCATCTAGTGATGAACACAGCAAAAATGGATAGGGAGTAAAATCCTACACTTTAAGATCTGCCGTTACAATGGAATTGGTACTAAACGGTGCAAGCACATATTTTAATTAAGAATGAAATGTTAATCTGGTGGCATATGATTCTCAATTGTACTGCTAAGCAAGATATGTGCTTAGTGCCGCACTTTAAATCTCGATTAACATCACCATTAGCGATAGGGCACATGCAAAAATAGAGTCTCGGCATCGAAGTTCACATGGGAGTACTATAAATCAGTTCAGCCTTGGAGAATTAAAAAATTGCAAATGGCAGTAATCTTCAAAGAATGTTGGCACAATGTTGCAAAGTTGGATTTTCCTCTTTTGTGTAAAGAGACCTATATTATGAACACTACTGTAGTAATTCTGCGAGTAGGGTAATATTGTGTAATTTAGTCAAACTGTTACATAACTGCAAAACAACCTAAATGGGACCTAGTTTCAGTGAGCATTAAATTGTTTCCCTCGCAGACCTCTGATAGCTCATAGTTGTCTGGAGCACTCTTGTAATGCTTACCTGGCCTGTCCTTTACATTCCATTGTCCAATTTCTTCCTTTAGGAATCCAGGTAACAGTAGATACATGTAAAATCTGAACTGAATGAGAGCTCCAGTTTAGAAGGACACAGGATGAAACAGCTGGACTTCTTTGTTTTGATTTGCAGCTTTAGTAAAGTGTGGATGGATGTGTGTTCAATGCAATATATATGGGCAGGATTTTCTTCACCTTTACCACAGGTGGGAAGCATGGCTAAGAGAATTACAACATTGTCTGCCACAAAGACTGAAACAAGGACAACATAATCAACTGAGCTACAACGGAGAGGCAATTCTACATGAGTCGATAATCATTTCACCATGAATTATTTCTATGCTTGCAGTAGGCATTTCCTGCAGTAATATAGTGTCAATCTTCCAATCTACTGCTGGGAACCCACCAACGCAATTTAAATTAGGCTAACCCCAGGAAATTCATGGAATCACTGAGCGAGTCAACCTGCAAATCTCAATGTTAATGATGGGGAAAGGTAGACAATCTAGACCGTATTAACTACGTCTATATTCATATCCTGGTGATTTTTTAAAAATCTAATTGTTCTGAAAGGCCATTTGTGAAATGGACAGTAGCCAGGAATAGCTGTGCTGATAACTAAATGGAATGGCTCAGCTTTGGAAGACAACTTAATTCTCACCAGAAATGGAAATTGGTTTCTCTCCAAAGCTCAACAGCGGTAAGCAAATATGCTATGGTTAGGCAACCACAATGAAATTCTTTGTAACTATTAGTGCATCGCAAAAGTAAATCAGTAACTTGCATGTAAATATCAAGCAGAAAAGATGACTGTTGAAAAATAATTTCATACCAAAACAAACATGAGGACAAACAAAGGCAACATGTATAAGCTCTGATGTATTGTGCCATGGAACACTGGGATATGGGTTCAATCCTACGATTCTGAAAAGCAGTTATGCAGCACGGGCCATGTACTTCCTCCAACAGGAGGAAAAACTAACAGAAAAATATCCATATCCAGGAGCTTCTTGGAGGGTGACATTGGCAGAATGCCACTTGCTGGCCTTCCTACTTGGGCAGAATAAAAAGGATAGGAAGAATATAAGCAAATTACTGCATAAAAAAATTACAATTCCAAGTAAACTTGTGGGAGCTGTGTACATATTTGCTCAAAGCATTACCTAACTGAACAAAAATGTACTTTATATCTTGCACTTCTCAGCTTACAAATGTTGTGGCAACAACTCTACTGACCTAAAGCTTAGCAAAACACTAGAACATGGAGACTGTTTTCCGATGATGTACGGTACTGTTTTACTCATACTTAATAAAAGACTGAAGCACAATACCAACCTCAAGTAGCAAAAGACCATTATTACAGTTGTGATTTCCATGTACTTGCCTCAACTCAGGTCTCTCTTTTTTCCCCCTAGGTTAAGACAGCATCACACAAATTATTCACATAATGACAAATTCAATGCTTTGATTTTCAAATAATCCCAAGAACAAAAGTGTCCACAATAAGCAAGGTTACAATCCAACGTGAATTAGTTTTTTATAACAGCTTGATCACTGTAAAATCAGTTATGAATGACCCAATTAAATAGAAACATTAAGGTAGAAAATTGGATTGATAGGAGTGGAACCAAGGAAGGGCAGTCTCACAAAGTTGGACAGAGGAGGATGAAGGCATGGTCAGCAATATCAAGCACTGTAGAGCGGTTGAAGAAAACAAAGATGGACTGCAGTCACAGAAAATGTGAATCATGCCTTTGTTTTTGGTTGGGTATAGGTGGTGGGGTATGTGATGTTTCTTGGGACTGGAGTGAGGTTTAGCTGAGCTTATTATAAGATATGTGGCAGAGACAGAGACTGCATGCTGTTGAACATAAAGGCTTCTTCCTTATTCTGTTTACTTTCACTTTCCCTTTGCTAGCATGTGTGTTCTACAGCAGCCTCTAGAGAACACAATGCACAATGAAATTGCAGTTTCAAACCACTAGTCTCATTTGATTGTTAAGTAGTACAGAACTTGAGCATTGCTGAAAATAAAGACATGTTGTCGAAGCTTTTCGTCTTGCACTCATCAGGACAATCGCACTTTTAGTATGTATTTAGTTTACTTATACAGCACTGAAACAGGCCCTTCGGCCCACCGAGTCTGTGCCGACCATCAAGCACCCATTTATACTAATCCTACACTAATTCCATATTCCTACCACATCCCCACCTGTCCCTATATTTCCCTACCACCTACCTATACTGGGGGCAATTTATAATGGCCAATTTACCTATCAACCTGCAAAACTTTGGCATGTGGGAGGAAACCGGAGCACCCGGAGGAAACCCACGCAGACACAGGGAGAACTTGCAAACTCGGCACAGGCAGTACCCAGAATTGAACCCGGGTCGCTGGAGCTGTGAGGCTGCGGTGCTAACCACTGCACCACTGTACTGCCATGGCAATGCCTCTACCAATCAGAGTTCACTTGCCAACCAATCAGCACTCTCTTCTCATGCAGTGTAAGTTGTTATTTTCCCTTACATTGGTTATCCTTGCGGTTGTCCTAATGAGTGCAAGACGAAAAGCTTCAACAACATGTCCCTATTTTCAGCAATAGTCTCATTTGACACATGTTCTTCATCTGTGCCGTTGATGTTGGAATCAGATTCAATGCTTACGAGTGGTGCTTTCAGTGCTTTGAAGAATGACACGTTTCTTGTGATGATTTGTGAACTGCACTTAGCAGTGATCATTGATCCTTTGGTGTTGGCCGCGACAAATGGCTGGATGTCATAAGGGAATGTTTGCTTTCCAACTTGACCATCACATTTCACAAGTACTTTATCTCCTGGCTTTAGGGGTGTAGCTCTAAGTGTCATGTTTCGCTCTGCATGTACCTTCATTCATTCCTTCTGTACTCGATTGCGTTCACGTACATGTTGGTGATTAGCTCTGGAGGGTAGCTCAGGTAGACATGTATGCATAGGACGTGCAAAGATGAGTGTAGCTGGAGATTTTCCAGTAGTCGAGTGAGGTGTTGCTCTGTAATTATGAAGAAAGTGATATAGCTCTTACTTCCATGTACCTATCATCTTTTTCAAGGTTTGCATAAATCTCTTGACTTCTCTTGAGTCCTTGGCCAATGGGGTGTGATCTTTCCTATGAGTGAATCCGAGGTAGTTTGCGAATTTGCTGAACTTATCGCTGTTGAATGGGGGTCCATTGTCACTTCTTACTGTTTGAGGACTTCCAAACAATGCGAAGATCTGATCATACTTTGGGATGATTGCTTTCATTGAAGTTGACGTAACAAATTCCACGATTGGCAATCTGTTGTAATCATCAGTGACAAGGGGCAGGTGTTCATCTGTGGGCAAATCGGTGAAATCTATGCCGACTTCAACCCATTGTCCTGGGGATAGTTCGGACATCCTGAGAGGATAATGAAGATTTGACATTGTAGTTGCTTGACATGTCAAACACTGATTAATTTTGTGCTCTAATCACATGGTCAATTCCTGGGAAGCATACATTTTCCCTAAGGAGTTGTTTGGTTTTGACAATTCCCTGGTGTCCTTCAAGTGCTATATCGACAACACATTCCCTCAATGGGTGTGTAATGACAATACAGTTGTTGCATAATACAAGATCAGATGTGGTTGTAATGGTTAGCTCATTTGCAACATTGTGAAGACCTTGTAGTGTGTGAGCAATTTCACTTGTAGACACTTTCTCAATCACATCTTTCCAGTTTCGAGATTCCATAGCCTCCAATTGCAAAGCCTCATCTTGTTTTGTTGCTGCTTTGATGTCAGATAGTTTTAGTGACTTTGGTACCGCATTTATGCTTACACAGTTAAGATGTTGTTCGGCAAACTTTTCCTCACGACTAGTAGCACTGTCGGCAACAGATGTCGTGAAAGATAATTCGCTGGGCTGAGCTTGCCTGGCTGACACTAAACATGGAATTCGTACTCTTATAGTTTGAGTATCCAATGTTCTGTTCAAGTGGGTGGTTTGTAATGTGAATTGTTGAACAAGCTCACTAGTGGTCTATGATCAGTTATTACTTTAAATTTGTTTCCATATAAGTAAAGATGAAAGTGTAAGATACCCCATGTGATTGAGAGTGCTGTAGTATAAGGACATGTAAGGTTTAGTGAGAGCAACCCCTCTGACTGTAGAGATGATGATGTAATAGTTACATGGTCATGGGCTTTGGAGAGAAGAGAGTAGCAGAACGAAGGATGCTAGCTAATGAAGTTTAAGGAGAGTGTAAATAGTAATGTATATATAATAAAGAGTTACTAGTTGACCTAATCTAGACTCCTAGACTTTATCTACAGCGCCCTAGCTATGGTACAACTACTACTACTATATGCAACATGGTGGCACCGGTTAAAACAACCAGAAAATATTAAAAATCATCTTACTTCGTGAAGTAGTTTGAGGAGAACAGCAGATCTCGTCGGGAGACTGCTATGAACTCCAAAGCTGCTCCACAGCCGAAGCAGATGCAGACAGTCGTTGAGTCAGCCATGCAGGCATTCAGACTGCACCACAGAAGCGTGGTGGTCTGCAATGAAACATCCAGGTCTAGCGATCAGGTTTCGAGTCTCAGCGCCAAGCAGCGGTCCAGGATTGGGTGAGAGGATTTCAAAGGGGTCATTCTTGGCTAGGGGTGCACTGGGTTGAAAAAGTGGGGAGAGAGGTTGATCGGGCAAAAAGGCGATTTGGGAGTCGGGTGAAGATGGCAGTCATTACTCAATCAGACTGCGGAGAGAAAGTGCAGGAATGGTCGGAAAGCATGGGAAAACCCCAGAAAGAACGTGAGCACCTCCATTAAAGCCAGTACAATATAAAAAGAAAGGGGAACACCCTAACAAGCCTAACAAAGCAAAAGAAACAGGATGGATTCGAAATTCAGAATGCCTGAAAGTTTACATGATCAGGAAGGACCCAATCAGATACAAAATTGGTCAGTATGGAGAAAAAGGTACCTACGATTTAGGATCGCTTCCCAACTCCATACTAAATCAGAAACAGAACAAGCAAATATCCTTTTATATCCTATGGGTTCAATTGCGAATGACATGATTGTGAGGCAAGGCATAAACAAGGATCCTGATAAATTTGAAGATGTGCTACAAGCCTTTGACAAATATATCAATTTATGCAGTAACAAAATTCCAAAAGTGCAAAATTTAACAAGCAAGTCCAGAGAATAGGCAATTCCGTAGATAATATTATAAATGATCTGTACAGATCGGCAGAAGGATGTGAATATTCAGAATTAAAGGCGGAACGGATAAGGGACCGAATAGTTGTCGGCATAGCTGCTGAATCTGTTTCAGATCTCTTGCAGTCCACAGATGTCCTTACACTTCTGAAGGCAATTCAGATTGTATGACAGGCTGAAGTACAAAGACAAAACAGAGCTGTTCTGCGGGCTGAAGAGCAGCCTTGGATTAGAATAAGTCCAATGACTGTACAATTCTTGAAATGAAGGACAGAGTGACAATGTGGAGAGAAGAAGACACAATGCAGGTGAGAAGGTGCATGACACTGGGAAACTGTGCCAGCGTCATGGAGCTAGGAAGACCCAGAGATGGGAACAGTGTCCTGTTAGGAAAGCGGAATGTTTCAACTGTAAAAAGACTGGGCATAATGGGACAATGTGCCAGAGCAAGACCTCTTGGCTTAATGTTGTAAAGCAGAACACTTTCACACAGAGACCAGTGAATGAAGTGCATCAACTTGCAGCAGAAAGAGAACTAGGAGATTTCCCATGAGTAGTTAATGTCTCAAATCAAGGATTTTGGATGGCAGGTATCTACGTAAATGGGCACCTAACAAATTTTAAACTGGACACAGGTGCTAGTGTCACAGTTCTGTCAGACCAAGAGCCATGGTTGATGAGACATTGCCTACAACTGGCAGACACACAGTTGCATGGTCCAGGCAGGACCCAACTGAAAGTGACGGGTAAGCTTCAAGCAACTCTCCAATATAGAGGGAGACAAATTATGGAAACTTTATACATCTTGTAAAACCAAGAATTTTCCTTGCTAAGTAGAAAAGCAAGTTTAGACCTGCATCTGATCAAGAAGATTGGCAAAGTCAAACAGCCGTTTCCAGGTAAATAGTCATTTCTAAGCAGACTATTCAAAACTTTTCACAGGTCTCAGAAGACTCAGACAAAGTTTAAGGACAATGCCAAGCCAGTGTGTATCTTTGCACCCAGAAAAAGACCTCACCTGTTGAGGAACTAAGTGGATGACAGCTTAGCAAAATTGTCTCAGAGCACCATCTTTAAAAAATCCGATGCCAATAGTGGGTTTTGGCAGGTACCCTTATATGAGACCTCAAGATAACTAACCACATTTATAACACCTTTAGGGAGGTTTTGTTTCAATCGGTAACTGTCTGCGATAACTTCCACACCAGAGATATTTTAAAGAGCTATGTGTAACATCTTAGAAGGGCTCAAAGGAGTTATTTGTCACATGGATGACATCCTGATATATGGGCAGTCTGTACAGGAACATGACCAAAGAGTCCAAGCAATTCTACAACAATTTCAAGAAGCAGAGCTAAATCTGAACGAGAAGTACAAGTTTTCCAAGACTTCAATTCGTTCCTTGGGACACATAGGCCGGAATTCTACCTACCTTAATCAGGTCCATTCAGAGGTGGCTGGGTGGTAAAATGGCATCTGATGACATCGGGTCGGGTCCCCGGCGTCATCACGAACAGACGCCATTTCACGATCCAGGAAGTCGGGCGCGAACAAGTTGCCGTGCGCACGCCCGACCGCAAGTAATTTCAAGGCACTTAAAGCAATTGAGAAACCAATTGACTGGAAATTTACGTGGCCGTTTGATTTTACCGCTGTAAATTGGGTCACTGATCGTGTTGGGGTTGGAGGTAAAGTTTTTGGTGCTGCTGATCTGTGAGAGTTTTTGTGTTTCATATAAATGTTGACATTTGTAGCTTGTGCAGAAGGCTCCAATTGAGTCTGACTCACTGCAGCTTGGGACCCATCTGTCCTGGGTCAGTGAGTGGAAGGAAGGGGGTTGTGTGTGCCTGTCCTGACAGCTGGAGCTTAAGAGATTTAAACATTAAATCTGGTAACTAGTTCGACCATGAGAATTGTGCATTCTGGAGGCAGCACTTTAGAGGAGTAGGACCATGCCCCAATCAGGGACAGAAGGACAGATGGGCATGCGCAAGCAGCTGGTCAAGTGGCTCCCCATTATGTGGGAGGGAGAGCAGGTGGCAGAGTCAGGCAAGAGCAAACACGTCAGGAGATGCATCTACCCAACAGGCAGGGTATACAAACTGCGTCTGAGCTACCTGCAGCTGTCGGAATGCCAGTGCAGAAGAAGGCTGCGTCTGTCAGATGAGCCCATGACATTGTTCTGTGAGATGGTGGCAGTGGATGTAGCCTCAAACTGCTTCGGTGGCCATCCAATGCCAGACGCTCTAAAGGTGACCGTAACTTTTATGTGTGTGGCTCTTTCCAAGCATCGACGGCAGACCTGTGTGGAGTCTCCCAAACAGCTGCACACCACTGCATAAAGGTTGTGACTGATGCATTGTTCAGACGTGCTAACAATTTCATTAGTTTCAAAACGGACAACACCAGCCAGGCTGAAAGAGCAAGAGGATTCAGCACAATAGCTGGGTTCTCAATGGTTCAGGGTGTGATAGACTGTACACATGTGGCAATTAGATCACCAGCAGGTCATTCAGGGGCATTCATTAACTGAAAAAGCTTCCATTCATTGAACGTTCAGCTTGTAGGCGATCATCGCAAGAGAATTATGCAGGTTTGTGCACGGTACCCAGGGAGTTGCCATGATGCATACATTCTCAGAAAGTCTCAGGTGCCTGCTCTTTTCAGTGCCCCAGACAGAGTGGAAGATTGGATACTTGACGACAGGGATTATCCTTTGAAGACATGGCTGATGACACCCGTGAATATCCGAAGGGGTCATGCTGAGGAACGCTTCAATGAGAGCCATGCGGGCACAAGAGAAACAATTGAACAAACGATTGGCCTGCTCAAGACGAGATTCGGGTGTCTGGACCGCTCAGGTGGCACGCTGCAGTACGCGCCAGCACGGGCATCCAGGATTATTGTCGTTTGCTGCGCCTTGCATAACCTGGCAATGGAAAGGGGAGACACCATTGAGGAGGTTCAAGGTAACCGTGAGGTGTCATCAGATGAAGATGGAGTTTCTGATGAGGATGATGGGCAACACCCACATGATCTCATGGTAGAGGAAGCATGGAATTAACAGCAAGAGAAACCTGGGATGTCCTAATAGGCAGGTGTTCCTCTTGAGAGGATTGCTCCATGCAAGGATTTCACATTGTGACATGCAATGAGCCATTGTGGGATTGCGAGAGGGGAAAGACACACACATCCAAGAGAAGAGATGATCAGATTAAAAACAACATCATGTCACTATGAACCCAACCCGCGTGTGTGACATCTCATATATAATCGCTTGAGCAGCACAATCGTGTCTGATGCTACCTCATGGATGACATATGCAAAGTTAAACGTTCAAACCGCAAATTTATTTACAGTGATGTAACGTGCAATCGAAATAAATAATTGGAAGGTAACCCAGTGAACCAGGAGTGCTGTTACTGCGATTTTTAAAAAACGTTTGCGGGTGCTCTTACGTGTGAACGATCCCTCGCCACCAGACTCAACAGAGGCAGGTGGCTGATCAGGCTGCCGCCCTGCTCTTGATGACTTTGGTAGACGTCCTCTGCCTGCTCGTGGCCATGCAGGCCGCGGCATATCAGGGTGCTCATGAGAAATATCAGGTACACCCTCTAACACCCTGGGAGTTTGCGGTTGACATGTCACTAGCGGAGGGAGCAAGGAGCTGCATGATGCATGAGGAGCGCCCTGAGACGAGCTCCCACGTGCTAGCGGCTGCTGCCCCGTTCCCTCCTGAGGCACGACTGGTCCTCAAAGCTGACCTCAGAGGGATGAGCAGCCTCGACCTGCTGCACGTACATCTGAGTTTGCGCCCTGATGGCCTGGTCCAGAGAGGCTAAACTCCCCCTGAGATCGCAGATGGCTTCCAGTACTGGCTCCTCCACTGCAGCGGCCAATCTGTCAATGGACGATGCCAGATGGACAAATGCCTGAGAGTTTGCAGCTGACACGCCCTGGATGGAAGTTTCCAGGGTATGTGCTATGGCTCGCAGAGTCTCTGGCAACTCCGCCAGATGTTCATGCACCGCATGTTGAACCTGCAACATCTCCCACCAACTGGATGTTCTCAGAGGTGCGTCATCAGCTTGCGGATCTGTACTGGCCTGGCCTCCCACACTCCTCTGGGTGTGTGAGGTGTTGGCCGTTTCTGCCTCTGGTGGCTGGTCCGGCGACTGTGCTGTGATAACAACCGTAAGTGACATAGTTTCCGCAGAGGCAGTAATCCCAACTGGTGGAAGTATCTATGCTGGTGCTTGGTGAGGTGCGATGATGTGATGGTGCACCTTCTGAGGCAATCTCCTCACCCTCAGAGGGGGACTGTTGAGCCCTCGAGACCCCTCCTGGCCGCTGATGTGTTTCACCTGCAGAGAAAATCAGATTGATCAGTTTGATCAGCACCACAGATTGCAGCACATGTCCCTTACTGCAGTTTGCACACATTTGTGTGAATCAACTTTTATTAGCAGTTAAGGGCATGAGACAATCACCAATGCAACTGCCTCTGCAACTCCCTCCCATACCCTCCCACCACATTAGGGGTCACTCACTCTGACAACCAGGGCCACCAACCTCGCCATTGGCCACGGTGCGTCCTCCATCCTCCCCTGCCAGCATCAAGACATCCTCCTTCATACTTGTCAGGTATGCCTGATTGCCCTGGCCACCACCGGTCTGGGACCTCTCTCGGACGTTGTGAGCCCTCTTCTCCTATTTATACATGCACACCTAGTTTAGACATATGATTTGTCTCTCACATGCTCACCCATTGGGTTTGTTGTTGCATTTCAGTGTGACTGCAATGCAGTGTCCAATTTGAACACTATTGGATCACCATGCATCCCAGACCTACCCATCCTGCATCTCAATACAATGCAGCAGGCAAGGACTGCTTATTGCTGGTTTCCACCTTGTATCATTAGGACAGACAGACCCTTCCTTGACACATTCACAATGGGAGTAATGAGGAGTACCCCTTACCCAGGCAGAGCGAAGCAGGTCATTGAGCCACTTGCGGCACTGGAGCCATGTCCTCCGCACCACACAGCAGCTGCTGACCTCCTCAGCAACCTCCAGCTAGGCCCTCTTGGTCACTTCTGCGAGCCTTCTTCTTCAGCCATCAGCATTGAATAGTATGTCCCGCCTCGCCTCCACCGCCTGGAGGAGGACCTGCAGAGATTCCTCTGAGAATCTGTAGTGAAGGTTCTGTGGTGAACCTTCTCCCCTGCATCACTCTGACTTGCGTCTGCAAATGTTGGCCCCTTTCCTGCCCCTGGGCACTGCACTGTTCCTCGACTCCTTAACTTTCCAGTCAGCTGGTCACCAGTTACACTGGCAACTCCTCCTCCGCTGTATTCCCCTGAGCGTCTACTCCATTGCACTGCTGACTGCATTTTTGCAGTGCTGTCATTGGCCTCGCCCCCAAATCTCTGGACTGCTCTCTGCATTTTTACAGTGCTGACATTGGCCTCCCCCCCAAATCCACTGCTGCAGCTGGCCGCGCGCACCCTGTCGGGTGCCGAATACGCCGAGGGACCGCTAATTGGCAGCCTCGCCGTGATGCCGGTGGGCGGGTGGCACGGAGTGGATTCGGTCTTCTCGGCCACTTCCGACCCGGCCGCCCCGGAGTCGCCGGCAGCCGTAAAATTCCAGCAGTAATCAGTAAAGGTATAATGGCAGATCCACAGAAGAGTTAAGCCGTTAAAGAATTCCCTACTCCTACTTCTGTTCAGCAATTCCAAAGATTCCTGGGAATTTTGAACAATTAGCAAAAATTTTCACTTCATTTAGCGCAGGTAACTGAACCATGAAGACAACGTCTCAGAAAAGAGCAAGTTTGGTATTGGAGTTCACACAAAGAACAAGCTTTCTGGAAGATTAAAGATATGCTCATATCAGCGGACATCTTGGCACACTATAACTCTGCACTACCAACAACGATAGCGACAGATGCCTCCTTAACTAGGTTATTGGCAGTCCTTTTCCAGGAGCAACCTGATGGTTCTGGGAGACCACCACATATAGAGTGGTGTCCGACACAGAGACAAGGTATGCAGTAATTGAAAAAGAAACACTTGGCGTCACATGGGCATGTGAGAAATTAGTTTGATTACATTGTCGGATTGAGAGTCATCATCGAGACAGACCAGAGTTTGCAAGAATGCCTCCAAGAATCCAAAGATTTTGTCGATGTACGTATGAGACCGTATATGTCCAGGGATAGATGCAAACGTCTGCTGATGCCCTATCAAGAGCGATGGTAGACCATCCGACATAACAAGATGAGAATTTTGGGCATTAAATCAAGTCATATTCACAGTATACCTCACAAAATTGGCCATCAGGCATACCGAAATTGCAAGAAATTTGTCAAGCCCAACAAAGCAATGAAGAATTTATTCACATAAGGTAGTATTGCACACAAGGGTGACCACAGGAACGTTCTTGAGGGTAAACGATGAAAACTTTCTATGAATATAGAAAATACTTCACAATTATCAACGATTTGCTCATTTATAATGGCAGACTAGTCATTCCTAGTTCACAGATCAAAGATCTTAAAATGTCTACATCAAGGCCATATGGAAATAACAAAGTGCAGAGCAAGGGCATAATCATCAACGTGGTGGCCAGGAATATCCAAAGACATCGTAAATGTGACCCAGAACTGTCAGATCTGTGCAATACAAAGACCAGTACAGCATGAACCTCTGATAACTATTCAATTTCCAACCAGACCTTGGCAATGTCTAGGTATGGATTTATACATGTTCAACGGTAAGTCCTACATAATCGTCATTGATTACTTCTCAAGGTGGATAGAAGTGAGAAGGTTATATTTAACTACAACTGAAGCAGTTATAAGAGTCCTACAAAACATCTTTGTGACACATGGTATCCCTGGCAAAGTACTGTCTGACAACAGACCACAGTTTGCGAATGAATATTTCACACAGTTTGCAATAAGAATGGGATTTCAACATCTCACAAGTTCACCACATCATCCACAGTCGAATGGTGAAGCGGAAAGAAATGTAAAAACCATAAAGTTCTTATTGAAGAAGAATGAAAGCCATCCAACCTCATTTCTGATTTATCGATCTACAGCAGTGAAGTGTGGACTATTACCTGCAGAATTACTGATGGGCAGGAAGATAATTCTTTTGCCTAAAGAATCGTTCCCAGGATTGGATGTCTGAGACCATGAGAGAGTAAGAGACCAGGAAAACTCTTATAGAAGGCAACAAACTCGGAATTACAACAAAAGATTTTGTGTCAGAGATTTGCCAAAACTGAATGAAGGCCAAAGTGTATGGATATGTGAACTAGAAAGGGAAGGTACTGTAATCCAAAGAGATGAAAACTACCAGAGATCATGGGCTGGATTTTATTTTCCCGTGGAAAAAATGGCGGCCCATATGCGCCGGCCACGTGCCGCCATGCCGCCGTTATCTAGCGAACGATGGCTCATAATAATATACAGGGCAGCTGCCGATCGCCTCCCCCCCCCACCACCCCCCCCACCATCATGTGGCAGAGGCTGCCATGGCTCGCCGCCAACGGCATTGCCTGTTTCTGCGCAGGTGCTGCCGCCATGTTTAATGGGCTGCCAGGCCTGCATTGACAGATGAAAGTTGACCCCATTTCCACCCCCCTGAACTGCAACAAAAAATAAAGTTTGACCCACCCCCCCCCCCCACCAATTGCACAAGAAAAGCCCTACTTATGCCTTGTCCATCCCAAATGCACTAAGTGCAGAGTTGACCCGTTTCACCACCCTCCCCCCAACTGACCTAAGTGCAGAGTTCAACCCCCTCCCACTACACTGACACTGCAGAGTTGATCCCTTTCCCCCCTCCCCATCATTTCATGACAAATGCAGAGATCCCCCCTAACCCACCTCGGTGGCACCAGCTTTCCCTGGACGGGAAAGTGAAGGGAGTGCCGCATGTCAATCAGAAGATCCGGAACTGCCGGTAAGATCGCTCCGGCTTCCATTTAAATGTATTTAAATAGGTGATTTTAATATTCAAATCCAGGTCCCGCCATGGAGCGGATGTGCCGCCATGGAGCTTCCTCACCACTGGGAAGTTCGGTCCCGGCATTCCCGGCATCGGGCTCTGTGGTGGGCTGCTGCCGCTCCAATCTTCCGGCCTCCTCCTGCCACGGAGCCCGACACCGGGAGCTCAACAAAATCCAGCCCCGTATGTGGTACACACGACTGAAGGAAACATACGTCAAAATAGAAAAAAGATTCTCCCTATTTCCCAGAAGCAACAGTCAATCATTCATTTGGAAGACCCAGATGAAGTTGAACAAATCAAAGCAAACAGAATATTACAATCCTTAGTAGAAATCAACCAAGTCAGTTATCCAGACTTACAAATAAGACAACTGATCACTTCACTCAGATTAGAACCTGATCGGGGAGAGTTGTGAAATCTCCAAACAGACTAAATCTGTGAAGTCAGAGACTCAGAAGGAAAAAGGGTAGTAGATTAAGTCAAGAATGTATAAATGTTTAAGAAAAGTTGGATAAAGACTTGAGGGGAGATGTAGTATAAGGACATGTAAGGGGTAATGTTAGAGACAGTGAGAGCAACCTTTCCCACTGCAGAGATTTTTTTTTATTTTAGAGATACAGCATTGAAACAGGCCCTTCAGCCCACCGAGTCTGTGCCAACCAACAACCACCCATTTATACTAATCCTACATTAACCCCATATTCTCTACCACATCCCCACCATTCTCCTACCACCTATCTACACTAGGGGCAATTTACAATGGCCAATTTACCTATCAACCTGCAAGTCTTTGGAGGTGGGAGGAAACCGGAGCACCCGGCGGAAACCCATGCAGACACAGGGAGAACTTGCAAACTCCACACAGGCAGTACCCAGAACTGAACCCGGGTCACTGGAGCTGTGAGGCTGCGGTGCTAACCACTGCGCCACTGTACCACATGATGATGTAATAGTCACATGGTAATGGGCTTTAGCGAGAAGAGAATAGCAGCACAAAGGATGCTAGCTAGAGAGGCTTAAGAAGAGTGTAAATAGTAATGTATATACAATAAAGAGTTATTAGTTGACCTAATCTAGTTGCCTAGATTTTATCTACAATGCCCTAGCTACGCTACAACTACTACTTACAACAGGCAACAAGTGCTTCTCTCTCTGTGAATAATCTTGCTCTACAGGCATTAACGATCTGCTTGCCATCACAATGATTGATGGGTTATCTGTTTTGTCTTTCTGTACAAGAACTGCCCCAAGCCAACTGGGCTTGCACCCACAACTAGCTTGGTGATTTTCTCAGCGTCAAAATAGGCATTAGTGCAACTTTCTGACAAACATCATTTGATCTGGTGAACTGCTGTTTGTGTGATTTAGTCCATTCGCACTTGGTGGTCTCTTTTGTCAGATTGCATGGGGGGCAGATAGCATAGTGTGGTCAGTAATGAAGCAACTGCAGTATGTAGTGAGTCCTAGCAGACTCCGGACTTCCTGTACGTTTGTAGGATGCGCAGCATTTGCAATGAGTCATAGAGTTATAGAGTTATACAACACAGAAACAGGCTCTTTGGCCCATTGTGTCTGTGCTGGCTGTGAAGCACCTATCTATTTTAAACCCATTTTCCAGCACTTAGCCCATAGCCTTGTATGCTATGGCATTTCAAATGCTCATCTAAATACTTCTTAAATGTTGTGAGGGTTACTGCCTCTACCACCCCTTCAGGCAGTGTGTTCCAGATTCCAACCACCCTCTGGTTAAAAAACCTTTCCTCAAATCCCCGTTAAACCTCCTGCCCCTTACCTTAAATCTATGCCCCCTGGTCATTGACCCCTCTGCTAAGGGAAAACGTTTCTTCCTATCTATCCTATCGATGCCCCTCATAATTTTGTATACCTCAATCAGGTCCCCCCTCAGCCTTCTCTGCTCTAAGGAAAACAACCCTAGCCTATCCAGTCTCTCTTCATAGCTGAAATGCTCCCGCCCAGGCAACATCTTGGAGAATTTCCTCTGCACCCTCTCCAGTGCAATCACATCCTTCCTATAGTGTGGTGGCCAGAACTGTACACAGTACTCCAGCTGTGGCCTAACTAGCGTTTAATATAGCTCCATCATAATCACGTTGCTCTTATATTCTATGCCTCGGCTAATAAAGACAAGTATCCCATATGCCTTGCTAATCACCTTATCTACCTGTGTTGCTGCCTTCAGTGATCTATGGACAAATACACCAAGGTCCCTCTGACCCTCTGTACTTCCTGGGATCCTACCATCCATTGTATATTCCCTTGCCTTGTTTGTCCTCCCAAAATGCATCATCTCACACTTCTCAGGATTAAATTCCATTTGCCACTGCTCTGCCCATCATACCAGCCCATCTATATCGTCCTGTAATCTGAGGCTTTCCTCCTCACTATTTACGACACCACCAATTTTCGTGTCATCTGCGAACTTACTGATCATACCTCCTATATTCACGTCTAAATCATTAATGTACACTACAAACAGCAAGGATCCCAGCATCGATCCCTGCGGTATTCCAATGGTTTAAACTTTCTATGGATCTGGTGATACTCCTTCACCACTGAACACAGAAGTGAAGAATTTAATTTTGCTTTTGTTGAACAAACACATGAAAGGTGTTTATGGGTCCTTTTCAGCCTTCACCTGGTCTTACTGTAACAGGGTTTTATTTTTAAACACACTGTATTTTAGCTCCCCTTTGGTGAATCCTTGTTCACCGCTTTTCAATTATAAGGTAAAAAAATGAGCTCAAACAGGCTTTCTTAGGTTTAAAGAAGAAAGGTGAAATTTTATTAAACTTAAACTCTAATTCGGTTGATGCCTATGGATACACGACGTGCCCACGCTAGCATGCATACGCAATACGCACATGAAATAGAAACAGAAAAGAGCAGAAGAAAAATAAAGTGGAAAGGTTTGAGGCAGCATCTGAAGAGTTTCTTATGGTTCTTCGAGCTCACTGTAGAGTCCTTTTGTAGGTTGATCTTGTTTTTCGAACTGCAAAGTGGGAGGGGGTACTGGAAGTAGGCTGCTAGGAGAGAGGGAAGTCAAGAGAAAAGGTTGGGAGAGAGAAGAGAGGTAGCAATTGAGGTAGCGGCAATTATGCTATCAACTTTAGAGATGAAAAGTTCCATAATCTCTTTGCACCATTTAGAAGAGGTGAAGGTGTATTGGGCAGGGTTATAGAACATAAGAACTTAAGAAATAGGAGCAGGAGTAGACCATACGGCCCCTCGGGGATGTTATGCCATTCAATGTGATCATGGATGATCTTCTGTCTCAATTCCAATTTCCCACTCACTCCCTATATCCCTTGATCCCCTGAAAGACCAAAAATCTTTCTACCTCAGCCTTAAATTTATTCAAAGATGGAGCATCCATGATCCTCTGAGGTAGACAACTTCACAACCCTTTGAGAGAAGAAACTTCTCCTCATCCCAGTCCTAAATGATCAGCCCCTGAGACTGTGCCCCAGTGTTCTAGATTCCCCAGCCGGGGAAACAACCTCTCAGTGTCTACCCTGTCAAGCCTTTCAGAATCTTGTTAGTTTCAATGCTAATGTGTTTGGTTGAATGATAATTTTCTTTGGTCCACAGGCTTGAGATCTGAATTTGTATTATTTTCAAAAGGCATTTTTAAAAAGACAAGTTGCCAGCAAAGTCATCTTTCAGCTTAAGATGCTCACCTAGTTTGCTACATAGTATCCTACAGTGCAATGCTTGTGAGGAGAGAGACAAAATGTCTGTTAATATCCCAGCAAAGAACCAAGACCCAGGAAGTTTAAAGGAACTACCTGTTCTCTCAGCAAGCTGAGAAATACTGCTAACTGCTATGTTTGAATGACTGAGTGAGTCATGTGACAAGCCCCTCCCCATCTGTGGTTTTAAGCTTGTTTTTCTCTGCAGCAAAGGAGAAGCAACTGGACTCTGAAATGTGCAGACCCTAAGTGGGGGTCCCTCTCTCTCTCTGTTTCTCTCTCCATTCCAGCTTGAAAGCTTTCAAATCCTGCTTGTTGACTGACCACCTCTGCATACTCTGGCAACAATCAGAAACCCCATTGGAGAAAATCATCCATATCGTTGTCTCCAAAGAGACCCACAAAACCAGTCATCTATCTCTTCAAACTAAAAGCCTCAGGACCACTGAATTCAGCTAGAAGCCAGCCAAATCACCAAACTCCACAGACTGTATACCTTTTTTTTGGACTCTAACTCAACCAATCTAACTTTCCCCAATCTGTAATCTATTTGGCTGTGTGTAAACCTCTAGCATGTGCGTAGGAGTAAAAGTTGGTGCATTGTTAACCTCTTCCTTTGTTAACTCAAGAAAACCTGTCCAATTGGTTATTGTTATGATCATAGCAAGTAAGTAATCAAACACCTACTAAATTGCCAGTACATCCACTTTAAAAAAAAGAATTAAACCTGTTGTGGTCAAACAGGGGGAGGGAAAAAAGGGAAGCCCTTCAACCCCTCCTCACCTGACCGTAACAATTCTCCAGAGAGTATAGGCCCAATTTACTCAGCCTCTCATCATAGGACAACACCTCATCCCAGGAACCAATCTAGTGAACCTTCATTGTATCACCCCCAATGCAAGTATATCCTTCCTTAAATATCAAGACCAAAACTGTGCACAGCATTCCAGGTATGGTCTCACCAAAGCCCTGTACAATTGCAGCAAGATTTCCTAATTCTTGTACTCCAATCACCTTGCAATTAAGACCAACATGCCATTTGCTTTCCTAATTGCTTGCTGTACCTGCATGATAACCTTCTATGTTCCTTGTATGAGTACACCCAAGTCTCTCTGAACATCAACATTTATAAGTTTTCCGCCTTTTAAAAAATATTTTGCTTTTCTATTCTTATTACCAAAGTGAATAACTTCTCTCTTCCCCACATTATACTCCATCTGCCACCTTGTTGCCCACTCACTTAACCTGTCTATATCTTTTTGCAGCCTTTTTGTCCTCCTCACACCTTACATTCCCACCAAGCTTTGTATTGTCACAAACTTGTATACAGTGGCCCGGACTTTGTGGTCCCAATAGTGACAAATGCTGAGGGTGCATTCACTTCCGCATCATATAGTAAAATCTGGCTTTCTGAGACACAGAACCACAGAAAAGAAGAAATACAAGAATCCTGAACAGGGCAAAAAAATCTAAAGGGTTATGGATTGAAATTGCATTATTTGATGGAAGATCTTTGTCTCTTTAGTTGATGGCATAGATTGTGCAGAAGGGAATCCTTGAAATATATGAGCTTATAATGTATTTGCATTTTTGCATTATGATCATAAGAGTAGTTCAAATGAATGTTTGAAGCAAAATACACTCACCAATAAGCATCGATTAACAACATTAAATTACATGCAATGCTGTCAGTGAAAAGGATGACAAGTGGAGATAGCCGTTGACTGTGCAATTAATAAAGGATATTGGAGCAAAGTAAACAAAGCATTTGTGTTTTCCCACTGCCTTCTTTGTGTTAGTGGTGTAATAAGGATTATAAATCCTAAATTTTGCACATCTTTTCTCTATGCATGTTTCAAGATTGGGGGTGGGGGGAAGAAGCTTCTTCTAAATCACTCCTCCAGACAGATTCAGATGTTCCAGACAAGGAGAGAGTGGAGGATGAGATTCATGTGCTACTAGTATGGGATGGGGTCTGAATTTATTTTATGAAAACAGAGTTTGCTCTTTTCTCTGATAGTTTTAAGCATTTCAAATTCTAAGGTCTCACATCTCCTGCTGAAAACCAAGGCAGCTTGTCCAAGATGTTCCCCAGTGGCAGTCACTGGGCAGTTTGTTGAATTTTGTTGAAGTATTTAAAAGTTTATAACAGTTTTTAAAAGCTTATTAAAGTGTTTAAAAGTATTTAAGTTTATGAATGTTTTAAAATGTGTTTAAAGTGTTGGAAAGTATTTAAAATCATAATAAAACACTCACCTGCCTTTGTGCTGAAGATTGACCTAAAGGGCATGTCGTCAGCTCGTGACATCATCAGGGGGTGTTGCTTCATCTGGAATGCACCTCACTGATGCTCTCGCCAGTTGACCATGTTGCAGCCAGAAGTTGAAATTCTCACGACAGCCAACAAACTAGGTAAGTTCGCATTTCTCAGCATGGTCAACGGCGAATGCCACCTCTTTGCTGCTCACTGCAAAATCCGGATCATTACTCTCAGTCTTTTCGCCTAAGTTATTAATAGAGATTGTAAATAGTTGAGGCCCCAGCACTGATCCTTGTTCGCACACCACTAATTATAGCTTGCCAACTTGAAAATGCCCTGTTTATCCCTACTTTCTGCTTCCTGTTGGTTTACCAGTCCTCCATCCATGCTAATATATTATCCCCAATTCCATAAAAGAGTTATGCCCAAGTCTTTCTGAACATCAACATTTATAAGTTTCATCTTTTATGTGGCAACTTATCAAACTTGTTGGGGGGAGATCATGTCGAACAAACTTGATTGAATTTTTCGAGGAGGTGACTAGATGTGCAGATGAGGGTAAAGCAGATGATGTAGTCTACATGGACTTCAGTAAGGCTTTTGATAAGGTCCCACATGGGAGATTGGTCAAGAAGGTAAGAGCCCATGGGATCCAGGGTAATTTGGCAAATTGGATCCAAAATTGGCTTAGTGGCAGGAGGCAGAGGGTGATGGTCAAGGGTTGTTTTTGCGATTGAATGCCTGTGACCAGTGGTGCACCACAGGGATCAGTGCTGGGACCATTCTGTTTGTCGTGTACATTAATGATTTAGATGTGAATATAGGAGGTATGATCAGTAAGTTCACAGATGACACGAAAATTGGTGGTGTCGTAAATAGTGAGGAGTAAAGCCTTAGATTACAGGATGATATCGATGGGCTGGTAAGATGGGCAGAGCAGTGGCAAATGGAATTTAATCCTGAGAAGTGTGAGGTGATGCATTTTGGGAGGAATAGCAAGACAAGGGAATATACAATGGATGGTAGGACCCTAGTAAGTACAGAGGGTCAGAGGGACCTTGGTGTACTCGTCCATAGATCACTGAAGGCAGCAGCACAGGTAGATAAGGTGATTAGCAAGGCATAAAGGACACTTGACTTTATTAGCCGAGGCATAGTATATAAGAGCAGGAAGGTTATGATAGAGCTGTATAAAATGCTAATTAGGCCACAGCTGGAGTACTGTGTACAGCTTTGGTCACCACACTACAGGAAGGATGTGATTTCACTGGAGAGGGTGCAGAAGAGATTCACCAGGATGTTGCCTGGGCTGGAGCATTTCAGCTATGAAGATAGACTGGATAGGTTCGGGTTGTTTTCCTTAGAGCAGAGAAGGCTGAGGGGGGACATGATTGAGGTATATAAAATTATGAGGGGCATAGATAGGATAGATAGGGAATCTTTTTCCCTGAGCGGAGGGGTCAATGACCAAGGGGCATAGATTTAAGGTAAGGGCAGGAGGTTTAGAGGGGATTTGAGGAATAAAATTTTCACTCAGAGGATGGTTGGAATCTGGAACACACTGCCTATAGGGGTGGTAGAGGCAGGAACCCTCACAACATTTAAGAAGTATTTAGATGAGCATTTGAAATGCCATAGCATACAAGTCTATGGTTCAAGTACTGGAAAATGGGATTAGAATAGATAGGTGCCTGATGGCTGGCACGAACACGATGGGCTGAAGGGCCTGTTTCTGTGCTGTATAACTCTATGACTCTATGACTGTGAAATGCATTTTGGAAATCCAAGTATACTATATGTGTTGGCTCCCCTTTATCTACCCTACTGATTACATGCTCCAGAAAACACTAATAAATTTGTCAATCATGATTTCCTTTTGTAAAACCATGTTGACTTTGATTTTCTAAGTGCTTTTTTAACACTTCCTTAGTTATAGATTCCAGCATTTTCCCAAAGACAGATGTCAGGTCAACAGGCCTGTAGTTGCCTGTTTTCTCTCTCCTTCCTTTCTTGACTAGCAGTGTTATATTTGCTAACTTCCATCCAGTGGGACCTTTCTATAATCTAGGGAATTTTGGAAAATCATTACAATTGCATCCATTATTTCTGCAGCTATCTCTTTTAGAACCCTAGGATACAATACATCAGGTCCTGGGGATTTGTCGGCTTTTAGTCCCTTAAGTTTCTCCAATACATTCTCTTTGCTGATATTAATTACTTTAAGTTTCTCAGTCTTATTCGCCACTTGGTAACCCTCTATTCCTGGTATGTAATTTGTGTCTTCTACTTTGAAGACAGATGCAAAATATTTGTTCAACATCTCTGTCATGGAGTTATGGAGTTTGAGGAGATGGTTTGTCATGAAGAAAAGGAGCCAGAGGTTATCCTTGACCTTCAAGAAGATCTTGGAGTAATAGGAGGATTTGGCTGAGGAGAGTAAGTCAAAATGATGTTTAACATGGCAGTGCCAGTCTGGCAATAAATATCTAGAACAGCTATGTGCTAAATGTACTCAAGTTTGCAGGCATCAGACATCAGAGAGCAAAGATGGAGAATGGGCTTGAGGAATAACAGGGATGGAAGACAACAAGTTATCTGTGGGGAATGCAGGGATAGAAGGCAGAGGCCAGGAAGCAGTGGACCAGGTCAACTGTAGGTGTCATGATAGCAAGAGGAGAGGGACTAAGTAGCTGGGTTCCACTTCTACAAACAGAAATGCAGCTTGGCCATCAACAATGGCTTCTCTTCCCTCCCTCATATAATAACTTGAGAGTTGATTTGGGAGGGAAATAGGGAAATGTACCCCTCCCCAACTCCTGCTCACCAAGGTCCACTGCTTCCTGGCCTCTGCCTTCTATCCCTGCATTCCCCACAGATAACTTGTTGTCTTCCATCCCTGTTATTCCACAAGCCCATTCTCCATCTTTGCTCTCTGATGTCTGATGCCTGCAAACTTGAGTACATTTAGCACATAGCTGTTCTAGATATTCATTGCCAGACTGGCATTGCCATGTTAAACATCATTTTGACTTACTCTCCTCAGCCAAATCCTTCTATTACTCCAAGATCTTCTTGAAGGTCAAGGATGGTGAGGGTAGTAAAGTTGGGAGAAAGCAGGCAAATATGGAAGATGTGATAACCTCATTAGTTAATTGCCCTGCTGATCTCCAGAGTCAACATTTGCCTTCCCATCATGTGTCAATAGCTTCAGAACCGCTCTGCAGTATTTAATCATCTCAGTATATGTTATTCCTATAAACTCCGAACCAATTCCCAGTTATAGGAGATTATTTATTTCTGTAGCTCATTTTGAAATAACTTGTTTATATCAATAAATAGAAACTTAATCCACAAAGAAATTACAGATTTGAACAAAATTCTTGGAAATTTAAAATAAAAACAGGTTACTTGTTTCGTTATTACCTCCTTTAGTTTTGCAGCTTAATCACTTTTGTTATGTAATCACTCATGCCCTGCCCTCTATTACAAACCTCTGTCTCTTTTCTTCTTTTATTGCCTTCTTTTTCTACTGGCTTAAAAGCTGTTTATTGCTAACATCTTCCAGCGCTGATGAAAATTTATCAACCTGAAACGTTGGGCTGAATTTTATCAGCAGCTGAGAAGTCCCACCACCAGGACCAAAGGTGGGTCCTGACCCTGCGCCGGGGGCAGCGGGACCCGAGGGCAGCATTATACCAGTTTTACCAATTAATAGGCTGCCGCTGGGACCGCCATCAATTGAGGATGGCAGCCCGCCTCACAGAACTGCCAGCCCTATCACAGGGCCAGCAGCTCAGCAGCCTCAGCAGCGCCACCATTAGAGGTGGTCACTGCTGAGGCTGCAGGATGAAAGAGAGGGCACCTCCATGCTGAGGCATCCTCGAAGACAAGGTATTTTTCTCTTCAGGTGAGCCCCAGTGATCGAGGGTTGGTGGTTGAGGGTGGGGGGGGTGGGGGGGTTCTCCTTCCACCAGTGCCGCCGTAGATGCAGGAGTGGCCATTGCCACTGTTGGGGGGGGGGGATGGTGGTGGGGACCCTCTGTGGGCCATGGAGAAGCCATAAAGGATGACCCCCCGGGAACCCGCCGGGAGGCTGCCAGGGTTTACCCAGGTGGTGACAGCCCCTCCCAACGCCAGTAAGATGCTGGTGGGGGCAAGAGGTGGCCCTTAATTGGGCACTTAAATGTCTCTGATGAAAGGTCACTGACCTGAAACGTTAACTCTGCTTCTCTTTCCACCGATGCTGCCAGACCTACTGAGTATTTCCAGCACTATTTGTTTTTATTTCAGATTTCCAACATCTGCAGTATTTTGCTTTTACTTAAATGTCTCAATTGGCTGCTCGATGGGTGACTGCACCGTGAGGTTTCTGCCACTGGTAACATGACATGGCAGCAGGAAGGTGTCGGGTGCCCTTCCCAACGCCTTCCATCGTCATTTTTTACCAGCCCTCCCACCTCCCAGTCTGTCTCCAAAGGGCTGATAAAATCCAGCCCAACTCTGTTTCTCTTTCTACAAATGAGAGACCTGACATGCTGAGTATTTCCAGCATTTTCTGTTTTTATCACAAGATTTTTAGATTAGATTAGATTAGAGATACAGCACTGAAACAGGCCCTTCGGCCCACCGAGTCTGATCCGAACATCAACCACCCATTTATACTAATCCTACACTAATCCCATATTCCTACCAAACATCCCCACCTGTCCTTATATTTCCCTACCACCTACCTATACTAGTGACAATTTATAATAGCCAATTTACCTATCAACCTGCAAGTCTTTTGGCTTGTGGGAGGAAACCGGAGCACCCGGAGAAAACCCACGCAGACACAGGGAGAACTTGCAAACTCCTTTTCATTCTTTGAAACTTTGAAAAATCAGGGACATATGTACAAACAAAACGTTTTTAAGTCAAGTATTCTAAAGTGTGATTTCCTGTGACTTGTGAGTTTTGAACACTCCAGGCCTTCCATCCTTCTATAATAAAAGCAAAATACTGCAGATGCTGGAAATCTGAAATAAAAACAAGAAATACTGGAAATACTCAGCAGGTCTGTGGAGAGAGAAGCAGAGTTAACGTTTCAGGTCAGTGACCCTTCATCAGAACTGACAAATATTAGAAATATAGAAAGTTTTAAGCAAGTAAAGCAGGGGGTGGGGCAAGAGATAACAAAAGAAAGGGTGTTGATAGGACAAGATCACAGAGATTAACTGACCAGAAGGTCATGGAACAAAGGCAAACAGTATGTTAATGGTGTGCTGAAAGACAAAGCATTAGTACTGAGAGGGTGTGAATTGACTGTAAAGCACAAAGCACTCCAAGCACAAACATAAAATTTTTTTTAAACCCTTCTGCTTCCATCCAGTCTATCCTTCTGTGGTTCAAAAAAGCTGCAAAAATGCAGTTTCTTATTTTTTTAAATCGTGCTTGTTTGGATTATTTTAAAATGTCATTCCTTCAATATGTTTCTTTTGCTGCTAGTTTTAAATAGGCTGCTATGGGGGGGGGGGGGGGGGGGGGGGAACTCCAGCATGCTAATCCTGGTTTAAAGTGCTTTTATATTGAGTTGTGGCACAGAGTTCCAGAGAGGCAGGTCTTGTATAAACAGCTACAACCCAAATATAAAACTTCCAGAACTCGCCAAGACCAATGGCCCTGAGGGCCTTTTAAAATATGTTTTCATAAGAGCCAATTTTAGTGATTTCTAGCAATTTTACATTTGAATTTTACCTGGTTGTGCAAGACCTGAGCCTAGGGAACACGGTGCCACATCAACTGGTCTCTCACATTGCACAAGTACCATTAAGGTCTAATAATAACACACGCTTCTGCAGGGATGAGAGGCCTATTTTCTCCTGAGGTTTGAGATAAAATGACCCTTTAGTCTTTATCCATCATACTAATGAAGGTACCCGAAGCATCATAACTTGTCTTTTCGCTTAATACCATCTAGCCTGCAGTGTATTTCCAGGATTTGCACTTTTTAATTTCCATTATGCAAACCTGATTGGCTGCATTCCACATCACCCCTCATTGTTTGGCCTCAAAAGCCCAAGAGACAGTGTGCAGATCAGAGATAAATAACTCTAAATTGACTGTCAGAAAGAAAAAAAAATTAACCATATTATTATTACATGGATGGTGCGCACCCAGATTATAATGAAAGGGAGACAAATGAGAGTAAGAATTCTAATGAGCCAAGTAAAAAAAATTGCCTCTTTGCAATAAACAGATGCTGAATCGCTCGAGTTGCTAGGTTAGCCTTTAATTACATAGAACAACGTAAACCATAAGACTCCTGACCCCCAAAGCCATCTACAAGGCCCAAGTCAGGTGTGTGATGGAACACCTTGCACTTGCCTGGATGGGTGCAGCTCCAACACACTCAAGAAGTTTGACACCATCCTGAACGAAGCAGCCCACTTGATCGCACCCCATGCACCACCTTAAACATTCGCTCCCTCCACCACCGACACACAGTCACAGCAGTGTGTACCATCTACAAGATGCACTGCAGCAACTCACCAAGTCTCCTTAGACAGCCCCTTCCAAATCCGGGACCTCTACCACCTAGAAGGACAAGGGCATCAGACGCATGGGAACAGCACCACCTGCAGGTTCCTCTCCAAATCACACACCATCCTAACTTGGAACTATATCGCCATTCCTTCACTGTTGCTGGGTCAAAATCCTGAAACTCCTTCCCTAATAACATTGTGGGTATACAAATATCACATGGACTGTGATGGGCCATAAATGCTGGCCTTGCCGATGATGCTCACATCCCAAGCATGAAGAAAATGAAATGACAACTAATAGATAATTTTGTTTAATTTTGAAGCAACTTGGAATGTTTTATTATGTTAAAGGCGCTATATAAATACATGTTGTTGCTGTTGTTGTTAAAGCAAAGGCATGTTGACAGTCTTTATGGAAAGAATTCTGGAACTGCCTGTGCAGAGTTTGCAAGTTCTCCCTGTGACCGCGTGGGTTTCCGTTGGGTGCTCCGGTTTCCTCCCACAGCCAAAGACTTGCAGGTTGATAGGTAAATTGGCCATTGTAAATTGCCCCTAGTGTAGGTAGGTGGTAGGAGAATGGTGGGGACGTGGTAGGGAATATGGGATTAACGTAGGATTAGTGTAAATGGGTGGTTGTTGGTCGGCACAGACTCGGTGGGCCGAAGAGCCTGTTTCAGTGCTATATCTTTAGTTTTAGTTTTATTTTTAGAGATACAGCACTGAAACAGGCCCTTCGGCCCACCGAGTCTGTGCCGACCATCAACCACCCATTTATACTAATCCTACACTAATCCCATATTCCTACCAAATATCCCCACCTGTCCCTATATTTCCCTACCACCTACCTATACTAGTGGCAATTTATAATGGCCAATTAACCTACTAACCTGCAAGTCTTTTGGCTTGTGGGAGGAAACCGGAGCACCCGGAGAAAACCCACGCAGACACAGGGAGAACTTGCAAACTCCACACAGGCAGTACCCAGAATTGAACCCGGGTCGCTGGAGCTGTGAGGCTGCGGTGCTAACCACTGCGCCTCTGTGCCGCCCTATCTCTATATAAAAAAAACATGCCATGCACTATTTTCATTAGCTTGGTTCAGTTGGTAACACTCTCAGCTTTAAGTCAAAAGTTGCAGTTCTCAGACCTACTGCAAGATTTGGGTACATAATCTAGGCATTTCAGCATGGTGCTGAGGGACTGCTACAGTGTTAAAATGTGCCACCTTTCAAATGAGACATTAAACCATGTCCCATCTGCCTAATCAGAGGGACATTCCACGGCACTAATCCAGAAAGAGTAAGCAGTTCTCTCATTGTCCTGGAAAATCTTTCTCCCTCAGCCAACATTAAACATAAGTTGTTTTTTAATTAATTGCATGGATCTTTCTGTGAGCAAATTGATTGCCACATTTAACTACTTAACAGTCGCTGCATGTCAGGATTGAAACCGCTCCCAAATACTTTAAACTTCAATTGGGACCATCTGACAAAGACTGGCAACCAGAAGGTACCGATCAGTCAGGCCAGAGATGCACTTGCAGGCCTCTCTGATTACCCTACCTGTATTGCTGGTGCTATGCACTGCCAGTGGGTTGGGCCTGATGAGTGCTGTCCCCAAGCTATTGATGTTGCTTGTGTCATGGTCAGAAATAAACAATGAACTAGAGGAATTATAAAATAAAAGTCAACTGTTGAACTGAACCACAAGAAAATGGGCACATTTGTATCACAAAGAAAATAGTGTAGAGGTCAGGTAACCCCTCCTGTACTGTCAATAAACATATCAATCTGTTGAGGATGTAACGGGTTAACCTCGTCGGAATTAGCTCTGGGGAGAACCGATTGAAATTGAAAGGAGCTGATTACATATTGATGACTCCCATCTACAGGAATGAACTAACAGAGGTCCTGTAGACAGACTGACTCCACAGCCCAAATTAAGATGAATAGGTGTGAAATCGCACTATTGTAACAGAATGGTCCCAATCCAGATGCCAAGACAGCAATGGTTCCCATATCCTGGACCATTGTGTGGACACACCAGGGGAGAGAGCCCTTTGTCACCTGACAGAGACTCAACTGTGATTAAAAGGTACCCCTTTGGGGAGAGCGCGGAGATCAACAAAAGACCACAGAAGGTCAGTTGCAGCCAGAGGCTTTGAGATATAGTCCAGCTAAGCAGTAGAACCCTGCTGGATAACAACTTGAACAACCACTGCAGCAGAGAAATTGCAAGGTGACTTTGAGACTCTCCATCTGTAAAAGTAAACCAGATACACACCACTAACTTTGGGCTGAGTTTTAACTATAAAAGACTGCAACATTGCAGCAACTCCAAGACAAGGAACATTCAGGCCTGCAACACTGTTATAAGATGTCCTCCCAAAAGAAACACTGAACGTTATTTAAGCACAGACTCTTGTACAATAATTTGGACCTTAATTGTACCCTCCCCTTTTCTCTCTTTCTATTCTTAACTTTGCATATATGTGTGAATGCATGTGTGGGTGCGGTTGCAACAATTTTAGGAATTGTTTAAAAATAAATAATTATCTTTTTTAACCTAGGAGAAAACCTGTTGTTTGACTGTTTATTTGGTCCTAAAAACACTCAGGGACAACACACCATTTTTAACAAAACACTATCTGCAGTCAGTTGGGAGGTGAAAAGTGGAAGCCACCCACACCACTTACAACTCTCTGTAACACCTGGTACAAATCTGGCTTGTAGTGTCTGATTGATCTGGGTTTGATTATATTAGTCTGTCTATTGATCAGTGTTCACTGTGTTTGATTGCTTAAGCTTATGAGTGGAGCTGAAGTTGAAACTGAAACCAAAAAAAAGAGACTGTCCTGAGAAGACATTGTGCCGAGATCTTGAAAGAGCTGAGTTATTTTAAAGGACTGTAAATAAACCAGTTGCTGATTTAATACAAGTGTGATATCTGCATTGCTTTGAGATAAATCAGATATTCATAATATATCCAGCAATCCGGCGTAAAAATAACATGGCTCACGGGTGGATTTTGTGGCAATTGCGGGGCTCCCAGTACTGAGCTGAAAAGCTGGCGGGAGTCCCCGCCTCAGCCATTTCGAGCCCCCCCAGTGCCATCTTCTATTGCTCAGTGCCCAGTGCCGGGACCTCCATCCCTTTAAAGATGGGGATCACACCTCCTGGAGGGCCCTGGCACATTGAGGACCCCAGCACAAGTGCAGGAGTCTCATCTGTCATCGTGACTAGCACTAGCAGAGGGGCTGAGGAACTGCTGTCCACACCAGGAACACCCTGAGAAGAGCCCCCTGCCCATGCCTAGGATCTTGCCTCTGCCATTGCTGCACCGGCCTGCTTTCTGCGGTTGTCCCTCTCAGTCTTCTTTGCTGTTGCAACAATTGAAAAGACTGCTGGCAGCCCTTTAAAGATGGCGCCAACACTCCCAGCGACCTGAGCTCACACCACCACCAGGGCCCTACAGGATGTCTCTTCCGCCTTCTGGCAGTTAATTGGCTGGCCGCCACGTAATTGCACTTTGCAGACCATCCCCCTGGGCAAACAACAGCGCCACCTACTTCCAGTCCCAACAAATTCAGCCGTAGTTTACTGAGTAGTCATGAAAGTTAATTCTTCAATACCAATAACAGAATGACAGAGGAAGTATTAAGGGGTTTGACATCTTTGAAAGCGGACAAATCCCCAAGCCCAGAGGAAATATATCCTAGGCCGTTAAGGGAAGCAAGAGAAGAAATAGCGGAGGTTCTAACCATTGTTTCCCTCTGACTATATGTGTGGGGCCAGAGGAGTGGTGGACAGCTAACGTTGTACCATTGTTTTAAAGGGAGAAAAGGATAGACTGAGTAATTACAGGCCAATCAGCCTAACCTTGGTGGTGGGAAAAGTATTGGGAAAAATTCTGAGGAACAGGATAAATATTCAAGTAGAAAGACATGGATTAATCAAAAATAGTCAGCATGGATTTGTTAAGGGAAGGACATGTCTGACTAACATATTTGAATTTTTTGAGGAGGTAATAAGGAGGGTTAATGAGAGGGTAATGCATTTGGTGTAGCCTATATAGCTTTTAGCAAGGCTTTTGATAAGGTCCCACATGGCAGACTGGTCATGAATGTAAAAGTTCATGGGATCCAAGGCAAAGTGGCAAGCTGGAACCAAAATTTGCTCAGAGGAAGGAAGCAAAGGGTAAATGGTCGATTGGTATTTTTGAGAATGGAAGGCTATTTCCAGTGGGGTTCCGTAGTGCTCAGTATTAGGTCTCTTGAATTTTGTGGTATATATCAATGATTTGGACTTGAACGTAAGGGGTATAATTAAGACGTTTTCAGATGATACAAAATTTGGCCGTGCGGTAGATAATGAAGAAAAAAGCTGTAGACTTCAGGATGTTATCAATGGACTAGTCAGGTGGCAAACAGAGTTCAATCAGTGAAGTGTGAGGTAATGCATTTGGGGAAGGCTAACAAGGCAAGGCAATACACTTTAAGTGGTAGGATATTGAGAAGTGCAGAGGACCTTGGAGTGCATGTCCACAGATCCCTGAAGGTGGCTGAACAGGTAGATAAAGTGACCCTTCTTCGGAACTGACCGGAAATGTTAACTCTGCTTCTCTTTCCACAGATGCTGCCAGACCTGCTGAGTGGTTCCAGCATTTCTTGTTTTTATTTCAGATTTCCAGCATCCACAGTATTTTGCTTTTATTTACAAAGATGTTGCCTGGCTTGGAGAATTTTAGTTATGAGGAAATATTGGATAGGCTAGGGTTGTTTTCTTTGGAACAGAAGAAGCTGAAGGGAGACCTAATCAAAGTGCATAAAATTATGAGTTATCTAGATAGTGGATAGGAAGGCCCTAATCACCTTGGTTGAGGGGTCCATAACCAGGGAGCATAGATTTAGGGTAAGAGGTAGGAGATTTAGAGGGGATTTGAGGGGAAATTATTTCACCAGAAGGCGGTGGGGATCTGGAACTCACTGCTTGAAAAGGTGGTAGGGGCAGAAACCCTCATAACATTTAAAAAGTACTTGGATATGCATTTGAAGTGCTGTAACCTACAAGGCTACAGGCCAAGAGCTGGAAAGTGGGATTAGGCTGGATGGCTACTTATCAGCTGGCATTGCCTTCTTCCATGCTGTAAATTGCTATGATTTTATTAACTGATATACCACATAACTGTCAACCAGCATGTTGTAAACTCAAGTCTAAGAAGTGCCTCTCTCTCCCACTTTGCTGCTCCAGTTGAAAGGAGTTTCCTCAATTCTAAGCCAGATCACCATGCAAGAACTATGTCAAACCAAGGTACTGAAGAAAAAAAAAATAGACTGAACAGAGTACAGTACTGACAGTACCTACAGAATGGATTGCCCTTCCCTGAACTACTCAGAGACTGGTACAATTTCTTAGATGCAATTGTATCCTACATACTAATCAGCTGGACAGCAGACATCACTTGCCCCAACACTCATTAACCTCATCTTGCAATAAAGTCATTTATTTAGCAATTTTCAAATCGCAGCAGTCCAGTTAGTGAACTCAGAAAACCTCCTGCTAAGCACGCTATCTCTAAGAGTTACACAATAAGGGAACTTCCCAGTGGCAGTTGCCTTTGAATGATTAAGAGCTGTGAATGGCCATCCAGATTAATCTTTCTATGTAACATAATATCCAATAAATCAAGAACATGAAATTCAGTTTTGTAAACTGTAAGTCAACTAAAAATGAAGTTCAAATGAGCAAGTCACCTATTGACCTCAAGGCAGCCCAGAGCAATAGACAATAATTTCTTGCTAATGTTGGCATTTGTCGGAGTTGCCACAGCATAATGCTGGGTTATAATGTGCTCCTATTGAGATAGCACAAATGTAACTACAAGTCATGCCATTAAAATTGATTCCCTTCATTTAAGGAGCTTCATTATTTCCTTATGTAAGGTTTATTTGCATGAATGCACGTATGTCTCTTTTATAGAGACATGTTAATACAGAAGTAATACAGAAATTGCCAGTTATGGAGGAAAGGTCTTTTATAATTGATTTGATTCTGTTGTCTCTGGCAATGTATTTAATCATTCTACCTAACAACTTCTACCAGTCTGTGAACTGATTAAACAAGATTCCTTAACAGTACCATAAAAACAGTTCTATTTGGATTGGAAGGAACACTTTTGTAGCTGACTTCTTTACATAACTCAGCCATTTTAGAACCAATGAAAAATTACAGCACAGAAGGAGGTCATTCAGCCCATTGTGTCTGCGCTGGCTTGGTAGGCCAAGTGGGATAGTCTGGTCAACAAAACCAGAATATTACAGCTAGTGCCAATCAAATAAAAAGCTGTGGCTCAGTGGCAGCACTCTTGCCTCACAGTTAGCAGGTTATAGATTCAAGCCCCACCACTTTCTCAAGGGTAATTAGGAATGGGCAATAAATGTTGGCCTAGCCTGTGATTCCCACATCCTGTGAAAGAATTTAAAAAATAGAGATTTGAGCACAAACTCTAGGTGGACACTCCAGTGCAGTACTGATGGAGAGCTGCATGTTAAACCCAGGTCTGACTACCTTCTCAGTTGGGTGCAAAAGATCCCATAGCACTATCTTGAAGAAGAGCAGGGGAGTTATCCTAAGGTTCTAGTCAATATTTATCCCTCAACTAACATCTATAAAACATTGGTCATTCTCATATTGCTGCTTGTAGAATCTCACTGTGGCTGCTGTGTTTCCTGCATTACAACAGTGATGACACCTCAAAAGTGCATAATTGGCTGTGAATGTTTTGGGACCTCCTGAGGTTGTGAAAGCTGTCTCTAAGCGCAAGTCTTTAGTTTCTTGATGAAGTGAGTAGAAGATTTACCTGTGGCTGTTGGCTCTACACAATGTTAAAATTAGTCATAACCCCCCCCCCCCCCCCCCCACCAAGTGCAGTATAATTGAGGCATCAGGCTCCCTACAGAAAGCCCCAGGTCCTTTGGTAGACAGACTAACCAGGGATATCCTTCTGTACTGCTCAATCACACCTGCTAGCTAAAGAGCAATGAAGAAGTGACCATGTCAATGGTTTGTAAAGATGGAACATCATGCCCATCCTGTTAACATTACAATATACATACAGAGGAGTGGCACGAGACGGAGAAGGTAAAGGAGGGAAAATATAAACACTGAGGCCTAAAAACTCGATTGCGCCCAGGGACCACTTGAACTTGGTGCTGCCAGCTCATTATAATGGCTCAGATGTGTTAACCGCACTATTTGTTGGCTGAATGCCTGTTTGGGGCGACAGGAAATCGGGCTTCACTGATGCCACTCAAAGGCAGACAGCATTTCTTAAAGGGGAGGTACACACTGACTGCACTCAGTAAGCAAGGTATCTGCAGAAAAAAAATGACAGCAAGACCTGTGGAATGGGCCCCCATATTCTTTGATGCCACATAAGGGACCCTAGTCTGAGTGGTTGACAGAAGGAGGAAGATCCTGTTACTGCCCCTGGGGGCAGAAAGGCCTCCAGTCAATACCACCATTGCCATTTAAAATAGGTTGTAGAGGAGCCTAATGCCAGGAACTGAGCTCCAAGAAGATGTCTGCAATGTAGATATTAATTCAACGACCTTCCCAAAGTTGTCAATGTAAGAATCCTGCTCTCTGCTCACATCACCATCACCTCACAATACTCCCTCCCCATTTCCCTTCACTCTTCACAATTACTACAGCAGATTACACTTTCTTCTCCTCTTACTCACAGGGCTGGATTTTACACTGAGCGGATGGGATCTGGCCATCGACGTAAAAGTCGGTGGCAAACCTGCTTCCGCCCACCCCGGGGATCCATCCCGCATTTTCCAGGTCCCTGGGCATTAATTGGTCCAAGGCAGGACTTCCACCCCCTTGAGGGAGGAAGTCCCGCCTCATTGAGCTGCCGGCCAATCATCAGTTCGGCAGCTCTTAGTCCCAGCAGCGCCACCAAGAGTGGTAGTCAGCTGAGGACATGCAGCCAGGACTGCAAGTAAGTTAGGGTTGCCACATCAGGGAAATCGGTTGTGTGCCGGCGAGGCAAGGGTGGTCGTTTGGGGGGAAGGGGGGAGGTGCGTCTCGGATCCTGGGGGTGGTCGGGGAAGCAGGGACGGCCCTCAATTGGGCACCTTGTCTCCCAGACACCTGCTCCCCATGGAGGCAGCCGTTAAGTGGCCACTTAAGGGCCTTGATTGGCCTGGGGCGGGCAGCCTGTTTCTCACCCCTCCCCCCAGCCCACGTAAAGTGGAGTGGAGGCGGGAGCTGGTCGGAAAGGCCTCCCGGACCCTCCTGCTCAATTTTATGCCACCCCCTCTCCCCACCACCATCCGGCTCGCTGGGGTGGCGTAAAATTCCAGCCACACATCTCTGCACATCCTACTCTCACCACTATTACGACACTTACTTTCCCAGTACATACAAACCACTTGACCATGACAGGCATATTTTCTAAGCACTTCACAAGACTGTCATTAATGCATTCTTTCCTTTCTTGCAGGAGAAGGCCTTGCACAAGTAAAGACAGAAGGCTGCCATTGGAGCTGGTCGACTCCACATGCACATGTGGAAGAAAACATGTTGGTTACAGTAGCAGTGGGAGAGGCATGGCCATGATGAGTGGCAATGATAGAGGAGGCATTGCACAAGATTTTTCACACCTTAACCTCTTTATCCCTTCTTATATTTATTTCAGCCTACACATGCAGCATGGCAAACTGTAGCTACAACTCTCTCTGCTTTCCCTTCACACTAAATCCTAAACTTTGTCCCTCTCTTTCATTTTAGGTGCTGAAAAGAGGAGGCCAGCCTTTCTGAAGATGCAGCATCACTCGATCTGATCTTAGCAAGCACCAGCTCAGATACTGGTACAAGGCATACTTCAGAGGCTAGACTAGAGGAGGGGTCTTCACGTACTGACTCATCGGGCATAAATGCACAAGAGATAGAGCAGGGGGATAGGACAGCATAGATCCCAGCTCAATGTAAGGTGAAGTTGCATACCAGCTCTGCTGCACAGGACTCAGATGCTGACTTTGAGGGTCCAGGCTATTGAAGAAGGCTTATGGGCATCTGCCAGAAAATAGGAGTAGGAGTAGGCCATTCAGCCCTTCGAGCCTGCTCTGCCATTCAATACACTCATGGCTGATCATCCAAACTCAGTAACCTGTTCCCGCTTTCTCCCCGTATCCCTTGATCCCATTAACCCTAAGAACCAGACCTAACTCTTTCTTGAATATACTTAATGATTTGGCCTCAACTGCTTTCTGTGGTAGAGAATTCCACAGGTTCACCACTCTCTGGGTGAAGAAATCTCTCCTCATCTCAGTCCGAAATGGCTTATCCCTTATCCTTTGACTGTGACCCCTGGTCCTGGACTCCCCCACCATCAGGAACATCCTTCCTGCATCTAGTCTGTCCAGTCCTGTTAGAATTTTGTAGGTTTCTATGAGATCCCCTCTCATTCTTCTAAACTCTAGCAAATACAAGCCTAATCGATCCAATCTCTCTTCATACGTCAGTCCTGCTATCACAGGACTCAGTCTAGTGAACCTTCACAGCACTCCCTCCATAGCAAGAATATCCTTCCTCAGATAAGGAGGCCAAAACTGCACACAATACTCCAGATGTGGTCTCACCAAGGCCCTGTATAATTACATGGAAACATAGAAAATAGGAGCAGGAGTAGGCCATTTGGCTCTTCGAGCCTGCTCCGCCATTCATTATGGATGACCACTCGCTGGGTGAAGAAATCTCTCCTCATCTCAGTCCTGAAAGGTTTACCCCGTATATTTATACTATGGCCCCTGTTTCGGACTCCCCCACCATCGGGAACATCCTTCCTGCATCTACCCAGTTAAGGCCTGTTAGAATTTTATAGGTTTCTATGAGATCCCCCTCACTCTTCTGAACACCTCCTAATATAATCCTAACCGATTCAATCTCTCCTCATACGTCAGTCCCGCCATCCCAAGAATCAGTCAGGTAAACCTTCTGCACTCCCTCTATAGCAAAAACATCCTTCCTCAGATAAGGAGACCAAAACTGCACACAATATTCCAGGTGTGGCCTCACCAAGGCCCTGTATAACTGCAGCAAGACATCACCGCTCCTGTACTCGAATCCTCTCGCTATGAAGGCCAACATACCATTTGCCTTTTTTACCGCCTGTTTGGATCTGCATGCTTACCTTCAGCGACTGATGGACGAGAACACCCAGGTCTCACTACATATTCCCCTCTCTCAGTTTATAAACGTTCAGATAATAATCTGCCTTCCTGTTTTTGCTACCAAAGTGGATAACTTCACATTTATCCACATTATACTGCATCTGCCATGCATTTGCCCACTCACTCAACTTGTCCAAATCACCCTGAAGCCTCTCTGCATCCTCCTCACAACTCACCCTCCCACCCAGTTTTGTGTCATCTGCAAATTCGGAGATATTACATTTAGATCCCTCATCTAAATCATTAATATATATTGTGAATGGCTGGGGTCCTAGCACTGATCCCTGCAGTACTGCACTAATCACTGCCTGTCATTCGGAAAAAGACCCATTTATCCCTACTCTTTGGTTCCTGTCTGCCAACCAATTTTCTATCCATCGCAATACACTACCCCTAATCCCATGCGCTTTAATTTTACATGCTAATCTCTTGTGTGGGACTTTGTCGAAAGCCTTCTGAAAGTCCAAATAAACCATATCCACTGGCACTTAGTGCACTGAGAGGTTTTCCAGTGAGCTTAGGCACAATGGTTCACAACCTGAAAGTGTCCAGCTTCAACTTGTGTCAGGGCTTTGTGCACAGCATGGAGAGCATTCTGACCAAAATGAACTGAGTAGTCAGCTCCATAAGCATGACCGTGGCACCCACCATGTTGGAGCCTCTGCTGATAGCTCTGACAGATTCCATGGCAGCAGCTCAAGCTGGGGGCTAATGTTGACAGGGGTCTTCAAATTTCACAGTAGCCCTGCACTCTGATCTCGTGCAGAGACTTGGGAATGCTGGATCATCCCAGGAGAGTGACGTTGGCTCCATGGGAGAGGTCCTCTCAGCATGACAGCAGCCTCTTCTTCCACCAGCCACTCTATCAGTGCCATGTCAGTGTCAAACAGCCTGCTGGGCCAGACTGCCTTGACCCATGCTGAGACGGTGCAGTCTGAAGCTGGACTCTCTCGGTCCAGAGCTTCTCGAGGTCGTCCTTCATGGCCATCTGAAGTATCTTCTTTTGAAGCTCAGCAACCTTCCACCTCCCTGGCAGTAGCCATTGGGGAAACATTTCAGGAGAACTAGACTATGCTCTAAGGGTTTGCACAAGGGCAATTCTTCATCATTCCTGTTAAATATTAGACCAGATGGAATTGTGTTCTTGGATACAGTTTGTTTGTTCTAGTTTTGAATATTTGGAGTGAAGTGAGGATACGATGCATAAAGCTAGACTGAACGAAGACAATTGGATGGTGCGAGTAAAGATGGTGGTGGTAAGGATTGTGGGGCTGTTGGTGTATTAAGGATGGGAGGGATGGTTCTCCTGACGCACTCTTTAATGAGCTGCTCTCCAAGAGTTTCTTGCTGCCCAGATGGTGATAGAACTGGTCTCTGATTATTGCAAAGTCACACAGCAGATGACCATAAATCTGAATCCATTGGATCTGGGCTGTGCTACAAAGCTCCTCCTGAAAGATCCAGGCAGCAGAAGCATGACTTGAACACGTCGACTGTCTGCTCGAGGATAATTCTGGTGGAAGAAATGACTTTTGTTGTACATCCGCTTTGCAGCTGTACTTGTTTTCCTGACAGGAGTCATGTCTGCAAGGAATAGCTCTTGTTGCCCAGTTGCCAGCCTGCGACCCAGTTGGAAATAAAGGCAGTATAGAGGACTGTCACAGGATGAATGAATCATGACTGCTGCCAGGAAACTAGAACAGACTTGTATGTGTGTTGCCTGTGGTTGCAAACAGGTTGGAGGTTGAGAAAGATGCCAGAGTGGTGATGGGGAGCACTCAAGGCAATGTATATGTAGTGTACGGCACCTTGGGGAAGTTGCAAAATGGGTGCTGTTTTGTCCTGGTTTGGCCAGTCCATAGGGAAAGTAATGTACCTGTTCTTCCTGACTTAGGGAGCTTTGGGCACCTCCCCCACATAGCAAACTGAGAGAGTTCACTGATGCCACCTGCTACAACCTGGGAGGAGCCTGTTACATAAAGGTTAAGGGCTACAGTGAGCTTGACAATCACAGTCAGTGCCTTTCATGCCCTGGTACAAGACCTGAGCTGTGGCTGCAACAGTAGCTTATTGATGGCGCCTTGGTGAAACAAAGGCACCAGACACATTGTTCCTCTATGAAATTAAGGTAGAAGTACCCCCAAAGACCCACTTTGGACATGGTTTTCTGCACAGTGCCCTATTCCCCCTCCCTCTTCTCCCAGGTGCTCCTGCTCTCTCCTGTCTTCTTGGCTGCTAAAACTCACCCTCCAGCCCCAAAGGCCAGTCCACCCATGACTGCAGTAAACCTGTTAGCAGAAATCAATTGTACAAGGCAAGGAATAGATAGCCAACACCCAGACATTAACCAGAAGTCTTAAAGGACAAACCAGCAACTGACATGTTGGAGTGGATGAACCTTTTAAACAGCACTGCTGAAGGGTTCTTGCTGCCTGTTGCCCAGGTATGTCCTGTACACAAAAAGCAGGACAAGTCCAACCCGGCCAATTACCGCCCCATCAGTCTACTATCAATCATCAGTAAAGTGATGGAAGGTGTCATCAACAGTGCTATCAAGCAGCACTTGCTTAGCAATAACCTGCTCAGTGACGCTCAGTTTGGGTTCCGCCAGGGCCACTCAGCTCCTGACTTCATTATAGCCTTGGTTCAAAAATGGACAAAAGAGCTGAACTCAAGAGGTGAGGTGAGAGTCCTTGACATCAAGGCAGCATTTGACCGAGTATGGCATCAAGGAGCCCTAGCAAAACTGGAGTCAATGAGAATCAGGGAGAAAATTCTCTGCTGGTTGGAGTCGTACCTAACATAAAGGAAAATGGTTGTGGTTGTTGGAGGTCAATCTTCTGAGCTCCAGGACATCACTGCAGGAGTTCCTCAGGGTAGAGTCCTAGGCTTAACCATTTTCAGCTGCTTCATCAATAACCTTCCTTCCATCAAAAGGTCAGAAGTGGGGATGTTCACTGATGATTGCACAATTTTCAGCACCATTCGCGACTCCTCAGATACTGAAGAAGTCCATTTAGAAATGCAACAAGACCTGGGCAATATCCAGGCTTGGACTGATAAGTGGCAAGTAACATTCGCGCCACAGAAGTGTTGGAGATGGTCATTGCCTGGCAAGAGAGAATCTAACCATCTCCCCTTGTCATTCAATGTCATTACCATCACTGAATCCCCCACTATCAACATCCTCGGGGCTACCATTGACCAGAAACTGAACTGGAGTAGCCATAAAAATATCGTGGCTACAAGAGCAGGGCAGAGGCTAGGAATCCTGCGGCGAGTAACTCATCTCCTGACTCGCCAAAGCATGTCCACCATCTACAAGGCACAAGTCAGGAGTGTGATGGAATATTCTCCACTTGCCTGCCTGGATGCAGCTCCAACAACATTCAAGCAGCCAGTTTGATTGGCACCCCATCCACAAACATTCACTCCCTCCATCACCGCGCACAGTGGTCTACAAGATGCTCTGCAGCAACGCACCAAGGCTCCTTAGGCAGCACCTTCCAAACCCACGTCCTCTACCATCTAGAAGGACAAGGGCAGCAAATACATGGGAACACCTGCAAGTTCCCCTCCAAGTCACACACCATCCTGACTTGGAACTATATCGCCGTTCCTTCACTGTCGCTGAGTCAAAATCCTGGAACTCCCTTCCTAACAGCACTGTGGGTGTACCTACCTCACCTGGACTGCAGCGGTTCAAGAAGGCAGCTCACCACCACCTTTTCAAGGGCAATTAGGGATGGGCAATAAATGGTGGCCTAGCCACCGATGCCCATGTCCCATGAATGAATTAAAAAAATGTTAAGCTCCATGAGTAGCTGAGTGGGTTTATCCTGTGGAGAGACAGATGATCGTGCAGCCCAATTTCACAAAAGGGTCCCACCATAAGCCTTCAAAATACTCCAATATGTATCCAGATGCCTATGGAGGAGCTGGATCCAATATGGCGAGCAGCGGACATCCGGTGTGGAATGAGCACACACACCCCACTTGCCATATCGGATCATAAGGTACCTGTTTTTTCCCCTAAAACCTGTGCGGCACAATTGAACTTCTAGACCCATATTTTGAGTCTTTTAAGTCAAAATATATTTTAGGAGAGAAATAATTTTTAAAAATTCAAGAGTTCTTAAAGAACTGATATAATCTGTGAATCCGTTTTCTGTCCAGCACCTGACGTTAAAATGAATATGCCATTCTGCATGCTTCATCCACCATGGAACTCCATGACTGTGCTTAATTAAATACGAATAAAGAGGAATTGTTCTTTTATGTGACAGACCGTAATTTATAGTGACACCATTCATTGTGCTTGTGTATTTAAGCCATGATAACTAGAACGTTGCTTTTTGCCATCAGCTTCCAGTCACAGAGCATGCTCAGTGCACTCTGTAATCCTTTCAGTCCTTTAAGAGGAAAAATACAGAATTTTTTCTTTGCTCAATTCCTGAATTTCCTTTGGGGAAAAAAAGCCTCACATGACTGTCTGAAGGAGGTGACGCCAAGTCTAAAATTTCAAATTGAATGCGTCATTAAAAATGTCCACAGACATATGTGAAGAGAGTGTAAGGGGAGAGCTGCTAGTGCAGCAAGCTGTTTTTGGCCACTGCTCTAGCTGGCCTATGTTCAATCAATGATTGGCCTTCTCGTTGTGCAATAACACCAACACATTCATGAAAAGAAAATACCTGGTCAAAATCAGGAAATGATAATAACTTTGAAACACACTGGCCACTCACGTCCTTGTCACCATTTTGATCTGACCATGTCTTGAGCTCCCTCTATGTTTTCACTTTGTTACTGAGTTGAGCAGCTGAAGCAGAAAGACTGCTCGTGAGGGAGTTCAACTTGAGTTTATCTGGGGGTTGGGCGATCACACTACTCCCTTGTGAAAGCTTTTATTTTCCCAAGCCAGACTGTTTTCATAATGAGATGCCAATATAGTAACAGGAGCTGACTAATAAGTGGTGACTGGAAATCAAAGGAGTGGGATTTCCAATCCAGGTTTGGGACCCCAACATTGCGGTCACTTCCGGATCCTGACCCCGCACTGCATCGGCAATGCACATGCTTGCAATTGTGTTATGGAAATGAGCTAATTGGCCGAGAGTCACATTCGCTTCCCAATTAGCAGTGGCAGACGTGGGCAGGAGGCTGGACATAGGCAGCATTCCATTTAAAGGGCGGATGGCAGCCATTGCTGAGGTAATGGCAATGCTCCCATGTAATGAGCTGTCAAAGCATGACCTGTCATTTCATTGTTTTTGGTGGCATGAGCATCTGTTGACTGTCCTAATCTCTCATAACCATATTTTCTTTTGTCTCCCACAAGGCCAGCTACAGAAGGGCAGGAGCTCACACAGTGGCAACAAGTTCCCGAGGAGTCAGAGGAAGAAGACACCTCGGAGCCTGCACCATCACATCTTTCCTGTGCACCCTCCACCAGCACACACCTCATTGGGTCCTCGTGTATTTTTAGAGATAATGGCAAAGGGTGAAGCATACATCACATCAGTGCAGGAGGGTACGGGGGATGCAGAGTCGGCTGAGGCCAGTCCCCCTCGGAGGATGGAGGACAGATGCAGCCCTGCTCAGCAGGGAGGAGATACAGTGCCTTGGGAGGAATTAAGAGGGCTAAAAGGGGTCATGAAATATCTTTAGCAAACAGGGTTAAGGAAAATCCCAAAGCCTTTTATTCATATATAAGGAGAAAGAGGGTAACTAGAGAAAGGATTGGCCCACTAAAGGACAAAGGAGGAATGTTATGCTTGGACTCAGAGAAAATGGGTGAGATTCTAAACGAGTACTTTGCATCGGTATTCACCGAGGAGAGGGACATGACGGATGTTGAGGTTAGGAACAGATGTTTGATTACTCTAGGTCAAGTCGGCATAAGGAGGGAGGAAGTGTTGGGTATTCTAAAGGGCATTAAGGTGGACAAGTCCCCAGGTCCGGATGGGATCTATCCCAGGTTACTGAGGGAAGCGAGAGAGGAAATAGCTGGGGCCTTAACAGATATCTTTGCAGCATCCTTAAACACGGGTGAGGTCCCGGAGGACTGGAGAATTGCTAATGTTGTCCCCTTGTTTAAGAAGGGTAGCAGGGATAATCCAGGTAATTATAGACCGGTGAGCCTGACGTCAGTGGTAGGGAAGCTGCTGGAGAAGATACTGAGGGATAGGATCTATTCCCATTTGGAAGAAAATGGGCTCATCAGTGATAGGCAACATGGTTTTGTGCAGGGAAGGTCATGTCTTACCAACTTAATAGAATTCTTTGAGGAAGTGACAAAGTTGATTGATGAGGGAAGGGCTGTAGATGTCATATACATGGACTTCAGTAAGGCGTTTGATAAGGTTCCCCATGGCAGGCTGATGGAGAAAGTGAAGGCGCTTGGGGTCCAAGGTGTACTAGCTCGATGGATAAAGAACTGGCTGGGCAACAGGAGACAGAGAGTAGCAGTGGAAGGGAGTTTCTCAAAATGGAGACGTGTGACCAGTGGTGTTTCACAGGGATCCGTGCTGGGACCACTGTTGTTTGTGATATACATTAATGATTTGGAGGAAAGTATAGGTGGACTGATTAGCAAATTTGCAGACGACACTAAGATTGGTGGAGTAGCAGATAGTGAAGGGGACTGTCAGAGAATACAGCAGAATATAGATAGATTGGAGAGTTGGGCAGAGAAATGGCAGATGGAGTTCAATCAGGGCAAATGCGAGGTGATGCATTTTGGAAGATCCAATTCAAGAGTGAACTATACAGTAAATGGAAAAGTCCTGGGGAAAATTGATGTCCAGAGAGATTTGGGTGTTCAGGTCCACTGTTCCCTGAAGGTGGCAACGCAGGTAAATAGAGTGGTCAAGAAGGCATACGGCATGCTTTCCTTCATCGGACGGGGCATTGAGTACAAGAGTTGGCAGGTCATGTTACAGTTGTATAGGACTTTGGTTCGGCCACATTTGGAATACTGCGTACAGTTCTGGTCGCCACATTATCAAAAGGATGTGGATGCTTTGGAGAGGGTGCAGAGGAGGTTCACAAGGATGTTGCCTGGTATGGAGGGCGCTAGCTATGAAGAGAGGTTGAGCAGATTAGGATTATTTTCATTAGAAAGACGGAGGTTGAGGGGGGACCTGATTGAGGTGTACAAAATCATGAGAGGTATAGACAGGGTGGATAGCAAGAGGCTTTTTCCCAGAGTGGGGGTTTCAATTACTAGAGGACACGAGTTCAAAGTGAAAGGGGAAAAGTTTAGGGGGGATATGCGTGGAAAGTTCTTTACGCAGAGGGTGGTGGGCACCTGGAACGCATTGCCAGCGGAGGTGGTAGATGCGGGCACGATGGATTCTTTTAAGATGTATCTAGACAGATACATGAATGGGCAGGAAGAAAAGAGATACAGAACCTTAGAAAATAGGCGACATGTTTAGAGAGAGGATCTGGATCGGCGCAGGCTTGGAGGGCCGAAGGGCCTGTTCCTGTGCTGTAATTATCTTTGTTCTTTGTTCTTTTTCTTTATGAAACAGGCGACTCTACCTGGAAAACCAGCTTGAGATGCGTGCCCACATGTCGGAGTTACCAGAGGCACTGTGGAGCCATGGGATGAGAATGAAGGAATCCATTTAACTCTTGTGCTCCACAATGACTCAGTGCTTTGAGCGCATGAGCTCCTCCATTGACAGAGTGGCTGACTTCATGGAGAGCCATATGCAATAACACTCAGAGTGGATGCAGGAACAGCGCACTAACATGCACAGAGTGCATGCCGCAGTCAGTAGCATTGACGGTTCACTGGCGCAATGAAGCACAGAGTGGATGCCAGCTGCACCCCAGCTGGTGTTCCATCTAGTGATCAAGAGCGCCATGAAAGAGCTGAGGAGGCAACAGATGGTGATGAGGGGGCCAACCCTCATGGGGCTCCATCATCCTCATCTGCTTCCATGGCTCCTCCGACATGCAAACCGTCTGTAGAGTCACGCCCTGTATTTTTCCTCTTAAAGGACTGAAGGGATTACAGAGTGTACTGAGCATGCTCTGTGACTGCAAGCTAATGGCAAAAAACAAAGTTCTAGTTATCATGGCTTAAATACACAAGCACAATGAATGGTGTCATTATAAATTACTGTCTGTCGCATAACAGAGCAATTCCGCAATGATGCCGGTTCAACAGCCTTTGGAGGTGCCCCTTTGACTGCCTCTGCCTCCACCTCATCCTCAGCCACAGGAGGAGCAACTCGTAGGAGTGGCTGTGAGTGCAGGCCACCCTGGGGTAATATCATTTTGTGGGTCACTTGGGCGGTGTCTCTGATGTAAATAATTTTACACTGTACTTCGATAAAGCACTGGGCATGTAGTTGCGCTAAGGCAGACTTGTGTGTCTTCATTTCACCATGGCAACGGCTGCTGTGAACCCTTGGATGACCCTCAACAAGGGCACAAATGTCAGCGACCATCTGCCTAGGCAGGTGCAGCCTTCTGCGGCACTGATACTCCGACATGTCCAGGTAGCTTCTCTGTTGATGCTGGACTCTCTGCTGAGGGTCTTGCCTTCGTTGCCTTCTGCCCCTCGTTCCTGACACCTGTGCCCCTGTTATACAATGTCTGCCTCTGCTCCTGGAGATGCTGCTCCTCATTGCTAGTTGACGCTATCTTGGAGTAGCTTAATCCCATGTTCTTTTATGTCCTTCCTTCCTTTCCACTGCAATATGCAGTCTTCCTGAGCCCCCCTCTCATGAACCTGTGAAACCTGTAAGCAGAGGGACCCATCAACCTCCGCCTTCCCCAAAAAAAGCACCCCCTCCCGCCAAATGCCCAGCGTGAGGAGAGATGACAGATAAATCTCAAAACTCTGTGCAACTGGTTGCCTATGACTGAGGGCATTTTCTTCTCTGATGGAGCCTCCTGCTGCTGTCCCGACATTCTGAGTGGCTTCCCACTTTGATTGCTCCTCCTCCTCCTCCCTTTCGTGGTTTGGACTCTGTGTGGATCCTGTGCTTCCAAATGAAAATTGAAATGTGGCCCTTAACGAGCTAACAATGAGCTTGTTAAGTTGCTTAAATGGTCGTTTACCAGTGTCGAAGAGGGGGTTGGCACTTCTGCCTCTAGGCGGAGCCTTTTAAACTTGGAGCATACCGGTTTCACATCAGGAAACCGGCATGCCGACACAAAGGGTTGGTTTAAGTACCCGTTTGTCCCTGAACCCGGCCTCCCAAACAGTTAAAGTCCCGCCCAATGTGCATAAAAGTGACTATTTTTGTCTGAATCACACAGGGCGATTATATGGTTATTTCAACTTCTCCATTACAGAATAAAGCAGACAAGGCTCATTGTGGCTGTAACTGGAGCTAGCAGAGGGCTGCAGAGTGAATAACAAACACCAAGTAACATGGAATATAAATAATGAACACAATTGCAACTTATAAGTCCCACAGCAGCTGTTTACATTCATTTTCTTTGAGATACAAAAATTTTTTTAAGGAGCTGGGAGTCTTGCAGGCATGAAAAGAAAGAAAGACTTGCATTTATATAGCTCCTTTCAAGACTGCAGAGCATCCCAAAGTGCTTCACAGCCAATGAAGTGTAGTCACTGTTGTAGTGTGGGAAACATAGTGTCATGTGTTCTTTGTGTTATCTTAATTAACACAATGAGAAATGTGGATTCTAGTGCCTTTAAGATCTCTAACAGGTTTATTAACAGCTAAACTAGTATATACGATACCGAGCAAACTATGTACAGAACCTTTGTCTAGGGTATTACAGTTGCAGAGTGACTATGGCTTCTCGTCACATGACGATGTCCTGGTATTTAACTCATTAGCATACTGAGTTCTTAAAGGGATATCACCCTTGAAGCGATCATACAACACATGGGAGCCAATTTGCACATAACGAGATCCCACAAACAGCAATGTGAAAACAACCAAAATAATCCTTTTTTGTATTGTTGATTGAGGGATAGATATTGGCCAGGACACCGGGGATAACTCCCCTGCTCTTATTAGAAATAGTGCCAAGGGATCTTTTACATCCATCTGAGAGTGTAGACAGAGCCTCAGTTTAAATATTTCATCTGAAATTTGATACCTCCAACAGTGCAATACTTCCTCAGTGCTACACTGGAGTGTCAGCCTTAATTTTTGTATTCAAGTTCTGGAATGGGACTTGAACCCACAACCTTCTGGCTCAGAGGTGAGAGTGCTATCAATTGATATTCTTCACCATGCCAAGGCCACACTACTGCAAAAGTTCCTACAGGTATAGTATCTGTTTGCCAAATATGGATAGTACAATTTTACCAGTTAGGGACAAACTTCGCTTACTTATGTTCAGCAAACTTAGTTAGCAAAAAATAATGTTTAGTGTTCTCCAAGCCTGCACAGGGGTACTGTTGTGCAGAGTATTAGTAAGTTCAACATTGTTTAGCCAACAAGATTATCCTATCTATTATGGAATTGGCTTGCAAAGTTATTTGGAGCTGTATGGGAAGAAGGGGACATAAACTCTGCAGCCACGCCAACATCAACAGAGCAGTGCAGGCCTGTTTGACACAGGTCTTAGGAAGTGTGTCATAAAGGGATAACTTTGTTCTGATCTTCCATCACTAGGGGTGTCCACCATTCACTGAGGCCTGGCCATTTGTCCCTGGCTAGGCCCCACAAATTTACCTTTTTTCCGGGGCCAGCATCCCTCTTGCTGCTGAAGCTGGGTGCAGTCCCAGCATTGCTGGGACTGAGAGCTGCTGACTCACTGATAGGCTGGCAGCTCTTGGAGGCGGACTCTGAGGGGCAGAAGTCCCACCCAAGGCCAATTAAGTGCCTGGGGTGGGGGTGGGGGGGGGCGTAAAATTCTGGCGTGGTTCCCCGGGCCTGGCAAAGGCAGGATCGCCCCTGACTTAACATAAAATTCCAGCCCAAATATTTGTTGTGTTAAATCGCTAACACAGAACTGTTAAGTCCTACTATTTTGAAATCAGATTCAGTTTCTGAATAATCATGGTCTAACTATAATGGAGCTTTTAGCATCAAGAAAGCAAGTGCTTTCTGACAGCAGTTTGGAAACTCCAGCTGCAGAGAGAGATGGGAAAAAATCGCATTTCCAGTAACATACTGAAACTTGCCGTTGTTTGTTCTGCTTGGAGTTATTTAGATTTCTGGCGGTGCTTGTGACTATCAATCCAGGAACAGTTACAATGGCAAGAGCATTTAATGAATATTGTCAACTAAGTTATAAGGTGTTCCAAACACAGCAGATGTGCCCTGACTAGACCTCTGCCAAAAACATTCATGTGTCAAAAGAGGTGACAACATCATCAAAGAAATACTTTAATTGAGACTTTACACACTGGTTCTGTCTGCCTGTTGTGGTGATTCAAGTAGACATTGAAAATTCCTACAACACTATTAGAAGGAAAGTGAGAGTTTCCTGGTGTCCTGACCAATATTTCACCTTCAAATTCACACCACAAAGAAGATTAACTGGTTCATTCATCTCATTACTTTCCTTGAGATCTTGCTGTGTGCCAAAGGGCTGCCAAGTTTGGCTACCTAACAAGGACTGCACTACAATAGTAGTTCATTGGTTGTGAGTGCTTTATGCCATACTGAGCACTACATAGATAGTTCTTTCTTGAAATGCACTACCTTCTAAGTAATTAACTGTATATGTGCATTTAAGTATGAAACATGATAAAACATGATATAAATGTGGTAAATGTTATCCAAATGTAATAAGCTGCTATTTAAATGTGTAAAGTAATATTTAAATATTATAAAATTCTATATAAATGCAAGTTTTTCATTTTTATTGAGAACAGCCTCCAATGACCAATACAGTGGTAATGGAGTGGTGATTTTCCGATTATGCCACGAATTGCACATTTCATGGGTTTCCCAGATTAAGGTCAATAAGAGTACATGTTAGTTTAAAATATTCCATCATTTTCATTGCCCAGTCATAGATAATCACTGTAATTACATAAACATCGTCACTGGAGTTGTGAAATCCCTTATGCTGCCTACTACTGTACTAATGTTGAAAGGAAATGCAATGTTACACGTGCTGTTTCCTGAATGATGGGTTAGGGTAAGCAGCTTATTTCATAACCCCAGTCGTACTGCTGACATCAACAGCAGCAGTCACGACCAACACCAGCATTATTTAATTATCTTCAGTTTTAGTCCTTGACCAGGAAAGAGCTGTATTTTTTGGTTTGACCAAATGGTGAGGGAATGAAAATACTTTACAGAGGAATGCTTACACTCTTGCCAGCATCCACATACTTCTGAATCAAACTCGAGTAACCTCCCTGGCTGTTTGCTCACGGTAAACCCAGTAGTGAGCAAGTTTCGTGTCCTGCTCAAACCTTAGCTGACCTTTTAGTCACACAGCCAAACAACAACCACTTGTGTTTATATAGCACCTTTAACATAATAAAATTACCCAAGGTGCTCCACATGAGCGCTAAAAGGCAAAATTTGACATCAAGCCACAAAAGGTGATATTAGGGCAGATGGCTAAAAGTTTGATCAAAGAGGTACATTTTAAGGAACGTCTTAAAGCAGGAAAAAGAGGTGGAGAGGTTCGGTGAGGGAATTCCAGCATTTAGGGCCTAGGCAGCTGACGGCATGGCCACTGATGATGCAGAAATTAAAATTGGGGAGGCTCAAGAGGCCAGAATTAAAGAAGCAAAGATATTTCGGAAGGTTGTAGGGCTAGAGAAAATTAAAGAGATAGGGCGGGGTGAGGCTATGGAGGGATTTGAAAATCAGGATGAGAATTTTAATCTGTTACCAAGCCCACCTTCTTCCAATACCTTGCTTATTTACTTCCCTACCTTAATCTCCTCCACTGCTGGAAACTTTGATCTAATTTTTCATCACCTTGAGGGACAGTTTCTCAAATATTCTTTTGTGTAGTCTTTCCAACTCCACCATCCATGAATATCAACCCATCCAGTCCTCTCTGCACAATGTCCCACAGATCTACAACCAACTGTGGTCATCCTGTCCCACTGCCACTACTTGCCCCAGCCCCAGCAAACCATGTTCACGATCTTCATCTTTGGCTTCCTTGCTCATAGAATTCAGGGAATCTTCTCAGCAAATATCCCAGCACATAGCTTCTGATCTCAAATATTGTTTGCACCATTCCCTCACTTCATTATCAGTGCCTGATCTTCCAGCCATTATACATCAAGCCTCTGGAATTCTCTTCCAAAACCACATTGTGTTGCGACTTGTCTCCTTGTCTTCAACAGGTCTCCTTAAATTTCTCCTTCCCTTACCCTAAATTCCTTCATTTAGTATCCACCTAGTTCTCAGTACCTTGCTCTATGGCAGCGAGACCTGGACAACGTATGTCAGCCAAGAGCGACGTCTCAATTCATTCCATCTTCGCTGCCTCCGGAGAATACTTGGCATCAGGTGGCAGGACCGCATCTCCAACACAGAAGTCCTCAAGGCGGCCAACATCCCCAGCTTATACACACTACTGAGTCAGCGGCGCTTGAGATGGCTTGGCCATGTGAGCCGCATGGAAGATGGCAGGATCCCCAAAGACACATTGTACAGCGAGCTCGCCACTGGTATCAGACCCATCGGCCATCCATGTCTCCGCTTTAAAGACGTCTGCAAACGCGACATGAAATCCTGTGACATTGATCACAAGTCGTGGGAGTCAGTTGCCAGCGTTCGCCAGAGTTGGCGGGCAGCCATAAAGACGGGGCTGAAGTGTGGCGAGTCGAAGAGACTTAGTAGTTGGCAGGAAAAAAGACAGAGGCGAAAGGGGAGAGCCAACTGTGTAACAGCCCCGACAAACAAATTTCTCTGCAGCACCTGCGGAAGAGCCTGTCACTCTAGAATTGGCCTTTATAGCCACTCCAGGCGCTGCTTCACAAACCACTGACCACCTCCAGGCGCTTATCCATTGTCTCTCGAGATAAGGAGGCCAAAGAAGAAAGAAGAGTTCAGTATGTCAACCAAGAGCGATGTCTCAACTCATTCCATCTACGCTGCCTCTGGAGAATCCTTGGCATCAGGTAGCAGGACCGTATCTCCAACACAGAAGTCCTCGAGGTGGCCAACATCCCCAGCATATACACCCTACTGAGCCAGCAGCACTTGAGATGGCTTGCCATGTGAGCCACATGGAAGATGGCAGGATCCCCAAGGATGCATTGTACAGCGAGCTTGCCACTGGTATCAGACCCACCGGCTGTCCATGTCTCCGCTTTAAAGACATCTGCAAACACAACATGAAGTCCTGTGACATTGATCACAAGTCATGGGAGTCAGTCGCCAGTGATCGCCAAAGCTGGTGGACAACCATAAAGGCGGGGCTAAAGAGTGGTGAATCGAAGAGACTTAGCAGTTGGCAGGAAAAAACACAGAAGCACAAGGAGAGAGCCAACTGTGTAACAGCCCCGACAACCAATTTTATCTGCAGGCCCTGTGAAAGAGTCTGTCACTCTAGAATTGGCCTTTATAGCCACTCCAGGCGCTGCTTCACAAACCACTGACCATCTCTAGGCGCTTACCCATTGTCTCTCGAGACAAGGAGGCCAAAGAAAGAAAGAAGTTCAGTATCCACCCAGCTTTCGTGTAAAGTGGTTTGAGATCCTCTTTCCAGCAAGGTGCTATGTCTATATAAATTTTGCTGTTTAACAGTTTGGCCTGCTCTCCAAAAAGTACACTTCCCTTTCAGGCTAGCTTTTCTTAATTTGATCGTTGAAAAAGAATTCTCGGACATTCGGTACTTCCTGTTTTCACTGGGTTGCTTGGAGATGAAGTAAATAAGAAGGTTATTCTGCATTTAGCAGATGATCAATTCCAGACTTTCTTTTACAATTGTTTTGTTTGTAATTCCAATGAAATATTGTGAGCAGCTAAGTGGAGGATACGAGGAATGGCTTGAATAACTTGTTCTGTACTTTTTGGCTCTTCCCTATCGAGCAGGCAATCTCTATCTAACTGGCCAAGAGAGTTGACCTGCTGATAAGGGGAAATGCAGCTGGCTGTTAGCCTAGGGGCTACTTTCCACAGAACCCATGTATAAATTAAAATCATGATACCAATTATTGGGGTCAAGAAATGACCTTTGCTTCAGGAATGTGCTTTGACAGTGTATGTTGTGGGGCAAGCCATTAGAGTGTTTTTTTCTGTTTCAGCCTCCTGATGCCTGATTACTAGCTAAACAATGAGCCTGATTTTTGCCCACCTGAATAAATGAATTCTAAATGGTTAAAAACTGCTGTGAATTCTGCCAGAAAGGGCAGTTTTAGAATCTTGATGGCCAGTCTATTTATATAAATATTCACAGATCCAGATGTTGATTTGCGTAGGTTAGTGTGCACACCAGTGGTTGGAGCAAATAATTGCACGGGAGTGAAATTTAAAGAGACAGGGGAAATTAAATGGACGTGTCAGAGTCACATAACAATACAGCAATTGACAGTGGTCCACATTTTTGTTTTTGCTGACTTAGACCCTATGAAAATAATTCCTTTCTGTCTTTACCAGGCTGGCACAACAATGCCTGTAATTTGGCAAATGAAGCTAATCAGATTTGTGCTGACTGATTATCACCCTGGCATTCCTTCATCATGCAGTACCAGGAAAAGTATTTTTTTTTCTCTATATTCAGAATATGGGTGTCACAAGCAACGCCCATCCTTAGTTATCCTCAAGAAGGTGGTGATGGGTCCTCTTCTTGAACAACTGCTGTCCATGTGGTGAAAGTACTCCCACAATGCTGTTAGGTAGGGAGTTCCAGGCTTTTGGTCCAGCGATGATGAAGGAAGGGCAATACATGTCCAAGTCAGGGTACTGTGTGAGTTGGACGGGAACCTGGAGGTGATTGCGTTCTCATGCACCTGCTGCTCTCACCTTTCTAAGTGGTGAAGGTAGCAGGTTTGAGAGGTGTTGCCAAGGAAGCCTTGGCAAATGACGTGCTACAATTGTGGAGGTTTCTGAAAAATTATTCAATTAGTTAAGTCTTCAAATGTGTCTGTGCCAAAATCTGCTGTGTGTCAAAATGTACCTTCAGAGATGGAACCTACACCTGAACCAGTCAGCTGCAAAGTCATGCAGGTTCCAGTAGATGGGCAAAAAGACCTCTTATGCAGTCTGACCTGTACAACATCCCTCTGTAGGTCCTCCCCTGATACCTCCAAACACTTCCCAGTAGGAATCCCTCATCTTAAGGCATTGACTTTAGTAATGATGATAGGAACAGAAAAGAAAATTAAGCAATTGGCACGAAGATTCATAACCACCGCCTCCCCAAAGAAATTAAGATAACATGGCCAGAAATGGCCTAAAACCAATAGTATGCAATTGCATGAATCCTATCACTGGGCCTTTAAATTTTCTTCTATATCCTACTCAACTCCTATCCTGAGCACTCATTGGTGTGAGTGGTAATTAGAACTTTTACAATCAGGAGCTTCATATACCTACCTATTTGCCCTCTGGAAATGCAGATCATGAATCATGAGCCCAGACTGAGCTTTACACGTCTCTGCCCCTTTTTCCATGCCATTAAATTCTGTGAATTGACACACCTGGGCAGTGGTAGCAAAAAAGTCAATACATTGATCACATCCATATTGCATGTGGCTATTTAATGGTAAATGCAGGTCGATTAAGGATTACTGGAATGCTTTATGAGTATTTCCATCCGATGGCTGCTGCCACTTCTTTATTTTGAGTCAGTTTCTTCCTTTTACTGGAATGTTATCTTGTTCTTCATCTGTTTTTTGTTACTGTTGAATGCTTCTCCTTCATTCTTCCATTGAGGTCCTAATAATACCTGCATCTCAAAAATGCAGACTCATTAGTTCAAACAACAACATTTGTCCCAAGAGGAGACAACAGAAAATATCATCAAGACCTCTCATTCAACCATTTTTCGTTGGAATCTTTCTTTGGCCTCCTTGTCTTGAGAGACAATGGGTAAGCGCCTGGAGGTGGTCAGTGGTTTGTGGAACAGCGCCTGGAGTGGCTATAAAGGCCAATTCTAGAGTGACAGACACTTCCACGGGCGCTGCAGATAAAATTGGTCATCGGGGCTGTTACACAGTTAACTCTCTCCTTGCGCTTCTGTCTTTTTTCCTGCCAACTGCTAAGTCTCTTCGATTCGCCACCCTTTAGCCCCACCTTTATGGCTGTCCACCAGCTCTGGCGATCACTGGCAACTGACTCCCATGACTTGTGGTCAATGTCACAGGACTTCATGTTGCGTTTGCAGACGTCTTTAAAGTGGAGACATGGACGGCCGGTGGGTCTGATGCCAGTGACGAGCTCGCTGTACAATGCGTCCTTGGGGATCCTGCCATCTTCCATGTGGCTCACATGGCCAAGTCATCTCAAGCGCCACTGGCTCAGTAGGGCGTAAATGCTGGGGATATTGGCCGCCTCGAGGACTTCTGCGTCGGAGATACGGTCCTGTCACCTGATGCCAAGGATTCTCCGTAGGCAGTGAAGATGGAATGAGTTGAGACGTCGCTCTTGGCTGATATACGTTGTCCAGGCCTCGCTGCCATAGAGCAAGATACTGAGGACACAGGCTTGAAACACTCGGACTTTTGTGTTCCATATCAGTGCGCCATTTTCCCACACCCTCTTGGCCAGTCTGGACATCACAGCAGACGCCTTTCCCATGTGCTTGTTGATTTCTGCATTGAGAGACAGGCTACTGGTGATACATAGGTGAACCCTTGAACCACTTCCAGAGCGTGGTCGCCGATATTGATGGATGGAGCATTTCTGATATCCTGTCCCATGATGTTCGTTTTCTTGAGGCTGATGGTTGGGCCAAATTCATTGCAGGCAGCTGCAATCCTGTTGATGAGTCTCTGCAGTCTTCTGCAGTGGGATGTTAATGCAGCATCGTCAGCAAAGAGGAGTTCCCTGATGAGGACCTTCCGTACTTTGGTCTTTGCTCTAAGACGGGCAATGTTGAACAACCTGCCACCTGATCTTGTGTGGAGGAAAATTCATTCTTCTGAGGACTTGAACGCATGTATGAGCAGCAGGGAGAAGAAGGTCCCAGTGTAGGTGCGAGAACACAGCCCTGTTTCACGCCACTCATTGGAATACTTCATTGACTATTGTCTACTTAGGCAAAGAAAGAGCATTTAAGTTAAGGATATTCATAGATTTAAATTCTAAAGCTAAATCTGCAGTTGTGGATTTTACACTTACACAAGTTTTAATTGGAAGAAAAATGGTTAATTTGCTTTGGAGTTCTGGTTCAGCATCCGGGACCAGGAAAAATGCTGATCCAGAGTCCTATAGGGAGAACCACTTGCCTAAAAACTCTTTGTATATGCCAGTTCAGGGTCACTTTTCTGTCTGCAAGATTCAACAGAACAGATTTCCAAGATGTGCTGCTGTCAAAACTACAAGTGAAATATATTTTCCTACATTAAGGATTTGAAGATTTTTGTTCCCGTTCTTACAAGCTGTATGGGAGGAACAATTTATATGGACAACATTCCTTTTCCCACAAGTATTTCTTTTTCAGGCTAGCTTTTTCTTAGATTGATGGCCAAAAAAAAATACTCATCTCTGTCGGCCGAAACGCATTACTGTTTTTCATGTGCTGCTTACAGTTTAAGTCATTAATAATGTTAATGTACTTTAACAGCTAATTCCAGCCTTTGATTTTGTAAATTGTCAATTTTACCTCCCTTTTCTAAAATTATTCTTTCTCACCCTGAGCACTATCATACTTTAACTGGGTTTTGGGATTACCCACCTATCTTATTCCACTAGGAAACCCCAAACAGTGAACTGAATCGAGATCAGAAAGTCAGAATATGACGAAATTACAGCAACACTGCCCTCAAGGCAACAGCACACTGCACCAGCTGGCCAATCTCATAAATATTTTCCTACATAGCACTTAAACACCAGCCAAACTACTAAATGAAACCTCATACGAAACCAAAGCTTTCCCACCAGTATTGGTAATATGCTTGGCATCTGCCATTAATTGAACTTCTGGCATTCTTATGCACTTTGTGAAAGAATATTTCTTTGGCCAAGTGTTAATTCTGTTACTGTTAGATGAAGCATATCTGCAATTCATTTTTGACTAAGTGTCTGCGCTTGTCTTAAACATGACTAAAAGCATTGACTTCGACAATCTGGTTACCTAGAATCTGGAATGCACTGGGTATATGGTGCCTTGTCAAAAGTAAACAATTAAAGCCTTGTTAACTAACTCCATTAAAAAGGATGACCATCTCCTTGACAGAATTGTGGCAAATGGAGAGTAAAATCACAATTCTAATCATAAGTCCACATGTTTTAATACATGATGGGCTGGTGAGATGGGCGGAGCAGTGGCAAATGGAATTTAATCCTGAGAAGTGTGAGGTGATGCATTTTGGAAGGACTAACAAGGCAAGAGAATATACAATGGATGGTAGGATCCTAGGAAGTACAGAAGGTCAGAGGGACCTTGGTGTACTTGTCCATAAATCACTGAAGGCAGCAGCACAGGTAGATAAGGTGGTTAGGAAGGGATATGGGATACTTGCCTTTATTAGCCGAGGGATAGAATATAAGAGCAGGGAGGTTATGATGGAGCTATTTAGGCCACAGCTGGAGTACCTGATACAGTTCTAGGCACCACACTATAGGAAGGATGTGATTGCACTGCAGAGGGTGCAGAGGAGATTCACCAGGATGTTGCCTGGGCTGGAGTGTTTCAGCTATGAAGAGAGACTGAAAAGGCTAGGGTTGTTTTCCTTAGAGCAGAGAAGGCTGAGGGGGGTCATGATTGAGGTGTACAAAATTATGAGGGGCATTGATAGATTAGATAGGAATAAACTTTTTCCCTTAGCGGAGGGGTCAATAACCAGGGGGCATAGATTTAAGGTAAGGAGCAGGAGGTTTAGAGGGGATTTGAGAAAAAAAAATTCACCCAGAGGGTGGCTGGAATCTGGAACGCACTGCCTGAAGAGGTGGTAGAGGCAGAAACCCTCAACATTTAAGAAGTATTTGGATGAGCACTTGAAACGTCATAGCATACAAGGCTACAGGCAAAGTGCTGGAAAATGGGATTAGAATAGGTAGGTGCTTGACGGCCGGCACAGACACGATGGGCTGAAGGGCCTGTTTCTGTGCTATGTAACTCTACGACTCTATGATTTAATGCAGAAAACACTTGCAAGTTATTTAGAGTTATCATCAGCCAGAAATGGATGTCAGAGAAGGATACATCAAAAGGAATAGATCTGTTATTTTCTACGTTCAAGAATAAATGGTTATGGTCTATTATTGTAAATCTACCACTAAAATGAAAGCAAAATACTATGGGTGCTGGAAATCTGAAATAAAAACAGAAAGTGCTAGAAATACTCAGTAGTTCTGGCAGCATCTGTGGAGAGAGAAGCAGTGTTAACGTTTCAGGTCAGTGACCTTTCATCAGAACTGGCAAAGGTTAGAAATGTAATAGGTTTTAAGCAAGTGAGGCGGGGATGATGGGGGGTGGGTGGGGGGTGGTGCGGTGGTGAAGAGAACAAAAGGGAAGGTGTGTGATAGGGCAGAGGGCAGGAGAGATTAACTGACAAGGTCATGGGACCAAGGGGAGTGTACTGGTGTGATGAAAGACAAAGCATTAGTGCAGAGAGTGTGTTAATGACAAAATAATGAACAGCTCATCCAAAAGCATAAAGGTGAAAAACCTAGTTTAAGGCAGGCTTTTGGTTAAAAAAATGATAAAGTAAAATGAAATAATAATTTTTCAGAGCATGACTGGCCCTTTTTTATTATTATTTATTATTAAAGATCTCGGACGGGTGGAGAAGGTTACAATGGTAGGAAAGGGTGAGACCATGGAGGGATTGGAAAACAAGAATAAGAAATAGTTGTTCGTATCTAAGGAAAGGCTGTAGTGAACAACTTCAACTTTCAAGCGAGCTTGTGGTTGCTTCCCTCCAAATAAGCCAGATCGCAAAAGGGAAGGGGTGCCACTGTATTGAATATGATTGATAAATGTAAAATATCAATAACATTCTGCAACAAATACTGACATAGCAAAACTGGCATTTAGTCAACACTAAAGACCTATCTTGACAATAACAGATTGTTCCTTAAAACAGATAACATCTAATCAGTAGTATGTGAGTATTTTGGAAGTAGTCCATTGTTCAATTCTACTAGAAGAAATCTGGGAAAAATGTTCTTTGCTATCTACTTGCATGAAATTTACATTTCTGCACCCTCTTCAGGCAAAGTGAAGTATAGACATGAGAAAGGCCACAGAGGAAGTATGAGTGTCATGCTAATCACAACGTAATAACATCCAATCTTTCCTCTGCAATGCACCCATTTTTAGGGTGCTATTTGGGAACGAGGAAGCAGAAAATCAGCTCTAACTTCTCTCTGCTGTAAATGTAGGAGTTAGTTAACCCTTGCTGCGTTTCCTGTATGTGTTTTCTAACCTGCCAACAGACAGCTATAGTCCAGTTATGGCAAACAAAGAAAGAACTTGCAATTATATGCTGCCTTTCAAGATCTCAGGACTTCCCAAAGTGCTTTACAACCAATTAAGTATTTTTGAAGTGTAGTCACTGTTGTAATGTAGGAAACACAGCAGCCAATTTGTGCATAGCAAGCTCCCACAAGCAGCAATGCAAAAAATGGCCAGACCATCAGCTGCATGTGTTGGTTGCGGGATAAATAATAGCCATGACATTGGGAGAACTCCCCTGCTCTTCTTCAAATAGTGTTGTGGGAATTTTATGTCCACCTGAGGGGGCTGATAGGTCCTCGGTTTAATGTCTTATCTGATAGCTCCTTCAACAGCCCAGTGCTCCCGTGGCACTGCACTGAGATGCCAGCCTTAAATTAGTGTTTTGCATAACATGTTTTGATTCCAAACATGAAAGTTGCTTAACATTTCCAAAACAGCATGATGAGTGTTAGCTGGAACCTTTGATCCAGCTATTTCAGTTCCCTCCTTCTGAACTCTAACCTTTCTTATCAGCATGTGTGCTATGTACCTCCACAGGCAACAGATGATAAATAAAAGAGAACACAATCATCTCTACTGTAACTGTTAGAGTTTGGTAAAAACAAGTCTGTCATATTCCCCAAAAGTCCCATAGAATCATTATTTGCATAATTACTCCATTACTTCTATATGTAGTCATAACATCTGCTGACATTCCTGCAAACATAGATCTTTAAGGGAATTTTTGTGAGTTGCACAACAGTAGGAAATCCAATCCTACCTCAGTGTCATAAAGAAGATATTCAAATATTGGTTTTACAGTTATCAGAATATCCTAACTTAAACTGGATATTGAACAATGAGCCAAGATAGGTCGGTAACTTCACCTTGGGGCATTGAGCTCCTGTTGCTACCATTCATAAAGGTATTTTTTTTCTCTAGATCATATTATTAGGAAGTAATTTACACTCTGTACCTTGACATCTTTCATAAAAGGCTCTCAAATGCTAGTAGCACAAAATCCACCCGCCAACAAAAAAAATTTGAAATACACAGCTCTTCTATTGTTCATATACCAGCCCAAGAACAATACAATTCTGATTTTTTTTTTTAGATGGATACGTTTTCTGCATGTACTTTCTCTAATTTCATGTAATTCATGTTATTTACCATAGTGCACATTACATACAGTACAAAACAAGTAGGGTATTTATTAAATCATGCCATCTACCATAGGCCACAGTACACAGACAATACTAACCCAAGGTATCTACTACAGTGCACATTATACATTTAATACACAGGGTATTAAGTTACAGACCATGGTTTTCCACTTTGATGTTTGCCTGTCCTGGACTTTCAACTCATGCTCTTTAACGGGTGAAAAATAGTGGGTTGGCAAACACAGAAGAGGAATACCCTGGCCTCCTATCTACTGCAGTGCTCACTGTACAGACAATACACAGGGTATTAAATCATGATGCTGCTATAATATACTGCACACTTTTATATTGAGTATCAGACCATGGCATTTATTATAATGCATGGTACATGTATAAAATGTAGGGCATCTACACAAAGTGATGTGCTTTGAGGCCAAGGGTCAGATATACATATCAAAACCATATGACAATGCAGTAATGAAGCCCCCATACACACAAAAGGTGGCTTATTCATACAAAACAGTGTGAGCCATTAATACAAAAAAGTGAGACCCTCATGCATTAAAAAACCCATACATGAAAAAGTGAGTGGATTCTACACACCAAAGCAGGAATCCCTTACCCTAATGTTGCCCTAACCCATTTTCCATGGTTGGGTCAATTATAACACAGACAGGCTGTGCTGAGGGTCTGCACTGGAAAATCCTGTGCAGTGCTGGAAAATGCAGTTTTAAAGGGGCAGATGGACCCTGAATATCTGAAAAATAATTATAAATATAGCTCTGAAGCAGAGCTGGCACCACAGGCAAGGAAAGTGCCTTGCCACCAGCATCCACCAACACCATCCCCCCCCCCCCCCCCCCACCCCACCACCACCCCCAACTCGCTGTCATTTAAATATGGCATGTGGTTTTCCATTTCCCCTTCTCTTCTGCATTCGAATCATTTCCCCTTCTCTCTTCTCTTGATTTCAATCCACTTGACCTCTTTATTTCTTTCAATTCCATCTGTTTCCCTCTCCCCGTCATTGCCATTCCCTTTCCCAACTTGTGCTCCTTCATTGCCAACTAATTCCTCATTTCCCTTTCCCGTTCTCACAAGAATCTATGTAGTGGTTAGAAACACTTGATTAACAGTAGCAGCACTTGTGGAGAAGCACTGGAACACCAGTTGTGGAGAGGAGAGGAAAGGAGAGAGGAGTGGAGCCCCCAAAATACTGATTGTCAGCACGAAGCACTGACGGTTGGCATGTACATATACACATGGCCACTTCTCCCAGTTCAGCTCATGACCATGTGTATGTTTCCAATGCATTTTCATGCCGAACATTTGAGGACAACAGCCTTTGAAAATAACATTTTTTTCCCCTCATGAATGTCTTTGACCCTTGGCTGGTTTTACTGGCTGAGGTTACTGTACTTGAGGTTAGTAGTAAATACCAATGTGATCAGATAATGAATAACTTCAACTTAATGACCACAGTAAATATGTTCTGCCTCACATTTGTAATTCTGTCCTCAACCTCACTTGTATTTCTAGACATTTGTCTTAAAGTCGTAAGCTGCAGTGCAAGGAAAAGGAAGAGGAAGCACAGTAGGGGAGAGGGAAATGGGAGGAAAATAAATTCAAGATAACTCTGGCCTGAAGCATTCTTAATTATATTCATTTGAATCTACATATGGGTCCAATTTAAATGAATTCTTGGTTCCGATAGATATAAATGGTTACTAAATTTCAATGTCTGCTTACACAATTGATATTGGCCTAATCAAATAATACATGGCAGATGTTTCAAATAGAAAGACATGACAACTTGGCCCAGTCACTCTGTGTGACGAAAGTGAGAATCCACCTGGATAATGGTTCCCTAGGGCACACTCAGAGGTACCTACCTTGTCAAAGAAAGACAGTGAAAGCCTGAAGTTACCTTCTCCTGTCAGGATTGGCCCATTTCTTTTGCCAGTCTGTGTTGTAACAGGAGCTTTAAAAATCTTACTTTGGTTTCAGTCTCTTGGTATCTGACTTCAGGCTGCACAAAAATATGTTGGCCTCATTCATCCCACCAATCAGAGAATGAACCCATTATTCCTACTCTCTGTCTGCATAATCTCAACCAATTACCAACCCATAGAGTCAAAGGGCTGAATTTTATTAGTGTGCCGCAAATCCAGGCAGCATGCTTTGAAGTAGATGGCCTTCAGGCGCAGATGCGCCGCCGCTGAGCCACCGTGATATTCCACAAGGGGGCCCATTTAAATTGAGGGGGCAGAGCCGCCACCCCCGATGACATAGAGGGAGCAGCCGCTCCATCCCTGGCAGCAGCGTCCGGCGCCACCGCACAGGCGGCGGCACCATTTTTAAAGGGTTTCAAGCACTTAGAAGAAATTTAAATTTTTAAAGTTATATTGTGGTGCATTGTTTGGAGGCCCTTTCCCACCCCCACCCCCCGCCCCCAATGTTTGTTATCAAGGCAATATCAACAAAACTAAATTTATTCCCAACCCGAACTTCCCCCCCCCAACCTCATAATATTTGCCCTTCAACGCCTTCCCACTAGCTCCACAGCCAATAAAATGTGTTTCCCCAGCTCCCCTCCCCACCCTGATAATTTCACTCCTCCCCCCCAACCTCATAATATTTGCCCTTCAACGCCTTCCCACTAGCTCCACAGCCAATAAAATGTGTTTCCCCAGCTCCCCTCCCCACCCTGATAATTTCACTCCTCCCCCCTCCCCACCAGTGTCTTGCTTCAGAACTCCCAATGGAGTTCTAAAGGCACGCAAATAGTGGCCAGCGGCTGTAATATCAGCGTGGGACAGCCGCCGGGACAAGGTAAGTTGATATGCAATTTTTAAAATTAATTTTTATACTTAAATGAAGACCTCGCTGCTGCCGGGAAAATGCGGCGGGGCCATCTCGGCGTCGGGGGTCATCGGCCCCATCCCCCCCCCCCCCCCCCCCCCCCCCATGACCCCCGATGTTGAGGGGCTGGTAAAATTCAGCCTATAGAGTCATTTGCAGCATAAGAGGAGGCCATTCAGCCTATTGAGTCTAAGCTGGCTCTCCACGGAGCTATTCAGTCAGTCCCACTCCCCTGCTCACTCCCCATAGCCCTGCAAATTTATTTCCTTCAAGTTGCCATCCAATTTCCTTTTGAAGTCATTGATTGTCTCCTTTTAAACCACCCTGGTGGGCAGCGGGTTCCAAGTCATTACCACCCGCTGTGTAAAAAGGATCTTCCTTATATCCCACTTGCAACTTTTGCCCCAAACCTTCAATCTGTTTCCCCTATTCCTTGTACCATTAGTTAATGGCAACAGTTTTTCCTTGTCTAACTTATCTAAGCCTGTCATAACCTCGTACACTTCTATTACATCTCCCCTCAACCTCCTTTGTTCTAAGGAGAACAACCTCAATTTTTCCAACCTAACCTTCGAGCTAAAATCCTCCATCCCCGGAATCATTCTGGTAAATCTCCTCTGCACTTTCTCAAGCATCCTCACATCCTTCGGGTGCCCAGAACTGGACTCAATACTCCAGCTGGGGTTTAACCAGAGCTTTATAAAGTTTCAACATAATTTCCCTGCTTTTGTACTCAATACTTCCATTTATGAAACCCAAGATCCCATATGCTTTACTAACCACTCTCTCAATATGTCCTACCACTTTCAAAGATCGATGCACATACACCCCCAGGTCCCTCTTTTCTTGCACTCTTTAGAACTGTGTCATTAAGTATGTGTTGCCTCTCCCTATTCCTTCAGCCAAAACGCATCACCTCACACTTGTCAGTATTAAATTTCACCTGCCACCTCTCTGCCCATTCTGCTGGCTTGTTGCAGGCAATTCATATCATCCTCACTGTTTGCCTCACCTCCAAGTTTAGTGTCATTGAAAAATTTTGAGATTCTACTCTGTATTCCAAGAACCAAATCGTTTATATGTAGCAAAAAAAGCAATGGTCCCGGCACTGAGCCTTGGCAACATTCTTGTCTACCATCATCCAGTCTGAAAAACAACCATTTACAACTGTCACAAGATTACCTCCAATTCCCTGTTCTCTCTTTTTTGTTAATAATCTTTTGTGCAGAATCTTGTCAAATGCCTTCTGAAAGTTCATATAGACAGCTCCATAAAAACACTCCCTTATTTATCAGAGTTTTGATGAAAGGTCACTGACCTGAAACGTTAACTCTGCTTCTCTCTCCACAGATGCTGCCAGACCTGCTGAGTATTTCCAGCATTTTTTGTTTTTATCCCTTATTTATCAGGCTAGTGACCTCCTCAAAACATTCAACCAAATAACTTTGGCATGACCTAGCCATCAAAAAGCCATGTTGACTCTCTTTGATCAGCTGATACTTGGCCAACCGCTCAACCTTCCTCTCCCTGATGATAGATTCCAGTAACTTTCCCACAACTGATATTAAATTGACAGGTCTGCAGTTACCTGGTTTCTCCCTCCTTTGTTAAATAATATTTACAATTGTCCAATACTAAGGCATAATTCCAGAATCTAGAAAGCTTCGGAAAATTACAACTTAATCATTGGCAATTTTCTCACCTATTTCTTTTTATACCCTAGGATGGAAACTTTCAGGTGTTTGTCTCACATGGAAGTCATGTACTTTAGATTCTGCCTCATCATCTTGATTCAGTTCACCCATCTAATGATGCACTCTTTGATCAGGATACGTCAGGATGCATCAGGTTGAATATATCACTTGCCAACATGTGAAGAGATATGGAGTTAATGCAGCATTATTTGAAGCTTATGCTAAAGATCTATAATGCAGTACTGTTCTCAACTTTTTTTCATACAATTATCAGGCACGGTCATCCTCAGATATTACGTAAAGATCTTGAGAAATATCAGATGCATCAACTGATTTCAATAATTTGTATCAAACAGAAAGACAGGATGACTAGTGTAGAAATCTAATTATGAGTCAGTACAACTGACATCAAAAAGATGCTCAACAAACCAGTTTAATTGTATAGGCTTTTGTTCAGATGACAGTTTGCAGGTTGCTTAAGCAAATGTTCTGCACCTGTAGCAGGCGGAAAAGGCAATTGAAAAATTAAATTAAAAATTTGCACTTCTACAACGCCTTTAACATAGCAAAATGTCCCAAGGCACTTCACAGGCGTGTAGTCAGACAAAGATCAACATCAAGCCAAAGAATAGAGACATTAGATTAGATTAGATTAGAGATACAGCACTGAAACAGGCCCTTCGGCCCACCGAGTCTGTGCCGAACATCAACCACCCATTTTTATACTAATCCCATATTCCTACCAAACATCCCCACCTGTCCCTATATTTCCCTACCACCTACCTATACTAGTGACAATTTATCATGGCCAATTTACCTATCAACCTGCAAGTCTTTTGGCTTGTGGGAGGAAACCGGAGCACCCGGAGAAAACCCACGCAGACACAGGGAGAACTTGCAAACTCCACACAGGCAGTGCCCGGAATCGAACCCGGGTCCCTGGAGCTGTGAGGCTGCGGTGCTAACCACTGCGCCACTGTGCCGCCCCATTAGGACAAGTAGATTTTAAGAATGGTTTTAAAGGAGAAGAGAGAGGTGAAGAGGTTTATGGAGGGAATTGCAGGGCTGTAAGACCTAGATGACTGAAGGCAAAGCTCCCAATCATGGTGTGAAGGAACTGCTGGGGCCACAAGGGGCCAGAATTGGTGGAGCGCAGAGATTGCAGAGGGTTGTAAGGCTAGAGGATGTTACAGAGACAGGGAGCGATGCAGCCATGGAGGATTTCAAACACAAGGATGAGAATTTTTAGATCGGAGCATTGGTGGATCAAGAGGCTATGTTAGTCAGCAAGGGTAGGGGATGGGACTTTGTGCAAGTTAAGATACAGGCAGCAGAGTTTTAGATGAGTTCAGGTTTATGAAGGGTGTTGGTGAGGTAGAGTCATCAGCAAACATGTGAAAATTGAAGTCATGTTTTCAGGTGATGTCGCTGATGGGCAGCATGTAGATGAGAGGGCATATACGATCTTCATTGGTGATTAGGAGGATATGGAATTGAATAGACAGCAAGGATTCCATGGGCTCATGCCTTTCACATTATTAACACATTTGTGAGCAAGTTAACGATAAAGCAAGAAACTGCAAAACTAGCAACTGACCTACCCCAACAAATCATCTTACTCCATGACAATGCTAGAACACCTCCAGCTCCTACAACAAGCTCATCAACTACCAGGAAAAATGGATAATAATAAGTAACTCCTGACAATCCAGTCAGGTGATGATTTTATTAGAGTAGAGGAGATTACAGGATGGCTTGATAGACTTGTTTAAAATCATGAAGGAGTAGAACAGAGTAGATATAAACAAAACTGTTTCCAGTGATTGAAGAGCCTATAACAAGGGAGTATATATAAAAGATGAAATACAAGAGATTTTGGAGACAGAGTGGGAAACTTGTTTATACAGGCGACTGAGAGACACTGGAATGCACTGATTGAAGGAGAGGCCATGTCAACACTTAAGAATAGATTAAAAAGGTATTTGAAGAAAAGGGGAATGAAGAAAAATGAGAAACATAGATTGTTTACAGCACAAGAGTCTATTCATCTTGTCATATCTGTGTCAGCTCTCTGTAAGAGCAACTCAGCTAGTCCCACTCCCCTGCCTGTTCCCTGTAGCCCTGTGATTTATTTTTCTCTTCAATTTCCTTTTGAAAGCCACAATTGAATTTGCCACCACAGGCAGTGCATTCCGATTCTAACCACTAGCTGCATGAGAAAATATTTCCTTGTCACTACTGGTTGTTTTGCCAATCACCTTAAATCAGTGTCATCTAGTTCTTAACCTTTCTGCTAATGGAAAGATTTTCTCGCTATCGATTCTGTCCAGACCCCTCATGATTTTGAACACCTCTATCAAATCTCTTCTCAACCTTTTCTTCTCTAAGGAGAAGAGCCCCAGCTTCTCCAAGCTATCCACATAACTGAAGTCTCTCATTCCCAGAACCATTTTTATGAATATTTACTGCACCCTCTCCACATCCTTCTTGAAGTGTGATGCCCAGAATTGGACACAATACTCCAGTTGAGGCCAAACCAGTGTTTTATAAAGGTTCACCATAATTTCCTTGTTTTTGTACTCTAAGCCTCTATTTATATAGCCCAGCATCCCAAATGCCTTATTAACCACTTTCTCAACCTGCGCTGCTATCTTCAATGATTTGTGCACTTACACCTCCAGGTTCCTTTACTCCTGCACCCCCAAAGAACAACAAAGAACAAAGAACAAAGAACAGTAGAGCACAGGAACTGGCCATTCGGCCCTCCAAGCCTGCGCAATCTTGATGCCTGCCTAAACTAACACCTTCTGCACTTCCGGGGACCATATCCCTCTATTCCCATCCTATTCATGTATTTGTCAAGATGCCTCTTAAACGTCGCTATCGTACCTGCTTCCACCACCTCCCCTGGCAGCAAGTTCCGGTCACTCAGCACCCTCTGTGTAAAGAACTTGCCTCGCACATCCCCTCTAAACTTTGCCCCTCGCACCTTAAACCTATGTCCCCTAGTAACTGACTCTTCCACCCTGGGAAAAAGCTTCTGACTATCCACTCTGCCCATGCCGCTCATAACTTTGTAAACCTCTATCATGTCACCCCTCCACCTTCGTCGTTCCAGTGAAAACAATCCAAGTTTATCCAACCTCTCCTCATAGCTAATGCCCTCCAGACCAGGCAACATCCTGGTAAACCTCTTCTGTACCCTCTCCAAAGCCTCCACGTCCTTCTGGTAGTGTGGCAACCAGAATTGCACGCAATATTCTAAGTGTGGCCTAACTAAGGTTCTGTACAGCTGCAATATGACTTGCCAATTTTTATACTCTATGCCCCGACCAATGAAGGCAAGCATGCCGTATGCCTTCTTGACTACCTTATCCACCTGCGTTGCCACTTTCAGTGACCTGTGGACCTGTACGCCCAGATCTCTCTGCCTGTCAATACTCATAAGGGTTCTGCCATTTACTGTATACCTCCCACCTGCATTAGACCTTCCAAAATGCATTACCTCACATTTGTCTGTATTAAACGCCACCTGCCATTTCTCCGCCCAAGTCTCCAACCGATCTATATCCTGCTGTATCCTCTGACATTCCTCATCACTATCCGCAACTCCACCAACCTTTGTGTCGTCCGCAAACTTACTAATCAGACCAGCTACCTTTTCCTCCAAATCATTTATATATACTACAAAGAGCAAAGGTCCCAGCACTGATCCCTGTGGAACACCACTAGTCACATCCCTCCATTCAGTAAAGCACCCTTCCACTGCTACCCTCTGTCTTCTATGACTGAGCCAGTTCTGTATCCATCTTGCCAGCTCACCTCTGATCCCGTGTGACTTCACCTTTTGTACCAGTCTGCCATGAGGGACCTTGTCAAAGGCTTTACTGAAGTCCATATAGATAACATCCACTGCCCTTCCTTCATCAATCATCTTTGTCACTTCCTCAAAAAACTCAATCAAATTAGTGAGACACGACCTCCCCTTCACAAAAACATGATGCCTCTCGCTAATAAATTAGTTTGTTTCCAAATGGGAGTAAATTCTGTCCCGAAGAATCCTCTCTAATAATTTCCCTACCACTGATGTAAGGCTCACCGGCCTATAATTTCCTGGATTCTCCTTGCTACCCTTCTTAAACAAAGGAACAACATTGGCTATTCTCCAGTCCTCTGGGACCTCACCTGTAGCCAATGAGGATGCAAAGATTTCTGTCAAGGCCCCAGCAATTTCTTCCCTTGCCTCCCTTAGTATTCTGGGGGTAGATCCCATCAGGCCCTGGGGACTTATCTACCTTAATGCTTTGCAAGACACCCAACACCTCCTCCTTTTTGATAATGAGATGACTGAGACTATCTACACTCCCTTCCCCTCCCCTTTAGAATTGTGTCTTTTATTTTATATTGCCTTTCCTCGTTCGTCCTACCAAATGCACCACTTCACACTTCTCTGCATTAAATTTCATCTGCCACGTGTCCACCAGCCTTTCTATGTGCTCTTGAAGTCTATCACTATCCTCCTCACAGTTCACAATACCTCCAAGTTTTATGCCATCTGCAAATTCTGAAATTGTGGCCTGCACACATAAGTCTAGGTCATTAATATAGTTCAAGAAAAGCAGGGGTCCTAGTACTGGCCCCTGGGGAATCTCACTATATACCTTCCTCCAGTCCAAAAAGCACTCCGCCAATCTTAGATCCATGCTGTCACTGTCCCTTTTATTTCATGTTATGTGGCCTTTTGGAAGTCCATATGCACCACATTACTGCATTATCCTCATCAACCCTCTGTCACCTCATTAAAAAACTCAATCAAATTAGTTAAACACAATTCGCCTTTAACAAATCCATGCTTGCTTTCCTTAATTAATCCCCATTTGTCCAAGTGACTGTTAATTTTGTCCCAGATTATCATTTCTAAAAGCTTTCGCACACCAAGGTTAAACTAACCGGCCTGTAGTTGCTGGATTTATTCTTACACCTTTTTTTTAAACAATGATGTAGCATTTGCAGTTCTCCAGTCCTCTGGCATCACTGCTGTATCAAGGAGGATTGCCTCCGCAATTTCCACCCTTATTTCCCTCAGTATCCTTGGATGCATCTGATTCAGTCCTGGTGACTTAGAAACTTTAAGTACAGCTAGCCATTCTAATACTGCCTCTTTTATCAATTTGTAGCACATTCAGTGTCACAACTACCTCCTTACAGCTTTGGCAGCATCTTCTTCCTTGGTAAAGACAGATGCAAAGCACTCATTTGGGACCTCAGCCATGTCCTCTGCCTCCGTGCATGAATCTTTTCGGTCCCTAATCGGCTCACTCCTCCTTTTACCACCCTTTTACTATTTATATGCCTATAAAAGACTTTTGGATTCCCTTTTATGTTGGCTGCCAATCTCTTCTCATGCTTTCTCTTTGCTGCTCTAATTTCTTTTATCGCTTCCTCTCTGAACTTTTTGTATTCAGCCTGGTTCTCACTTATACTATCAACCTGACATCTGTCATATGGATCCTTTTACTGCTTCATCTTACTCTCTATCACTTTCATCATCCAGGGAGCTCTGGCTTTGTTTTCTCCTACCTTTCCCCCACGTGGGGATGTACCTCGATTTTAACCAAACTATATTTTTAAAGGAAACCCATTGTTCAATTACAGTTTTGCCTGCCAATCTTTGAGTCCAATTTATCTGGGCTAGATCTTTTCTCACCCCATTGAAATTGGTCCTCCCCCAACAGAGAGTAATGTACCTAAGTTTGATGACGATGCTAGCTAGGTGGCAAGGTAAGCTGTGAGGTGCACGCAAAGAGGCTACAAAGAGATGGAGATAGGTGAGTGGCCAACAAGGTAACAAATGTAGTATAATGTGGGTAAGTATGAGGTTATTCCTTTTGGTAGTAAGAATAGAAAAGCAGAATATTTGTTAAAAGATAGACAGAATTTTGGTCTCTCAGGGAATCAAGGGAGATGGGGAGTGGGCGAGAAAGTGGAGTTGAAGCCAAAGATCAGCCATGATCATATTGAATGGTGAAGCAGGCTCGACGGGCAGTATGGTATACTCCTATTTCTTATGGTCTTATGTACTCTGGATTGCTCCTTGTCCTTTTCCATAGCTAATCTAAACATGATGATACCATGATCATTGTCCCCTAGATATTCCCCTACTAATACCTGATCCACTTGTCCAACCTCATTCCCCAGAACCAGTTCCAGCAGAACCTCCTTCCTCATTTGACTGCAAACATACTGATGTAGAAAATCCTCCTTAACACACTTCAGAAACTTTTCCCCCTCTCTGCCCTGTACACTATTACTATCCAGTCTATATTAGGACAATGAAAGTCCTCAATTATAACTACTCTGTAGTTTTTGCACCTTTCAGAACAGGGCAGGCACATGGGATTTGGACAACTGCTCATTTTTAAAAATTTATTCATTCATAGTATCGCTGGCCAGTCCACTTAAGATTCAGATCAAGCCAGGATGTTGATGGTGGGAGTTTCAGTGATGGCAATACTATTAAACTTACATTTAAATTGGACCCTGGTGCTAGGGTCAAGGATGTCACAGAGCGGCTGCAGGACATTCTGAAGGGGGAAGGTGAGCAGTCAGAGGTCGTGGTACACATTGGTACCAATAACATAGGTAGAAAGAGGGATGAGGTCCTGCAACAAGAATTTAGGGAGCTAGGTAGCAGATTAAAAGGCAGGATCTCAAAGGTTGTAATCTCTGGATTACTACCGGTGCCACGTGCTAGTGAGTATAGGAATAAGAGGATACAGCAGATGAATGCGTGGCTGAGGAGATGGTGCAGGTGGGAGGGCTTTAGTTTCCTGGACCACTGGGTCTGTATCTGGCAAAGGTGGGACCTGTACAAGTTGTACCTGAACCGGAATGGGATCAACATCCTTGCTGGGAGGTTTGCCAGTGCTCTTGGGGGGGTTTAAACTAATTTGGCAGGGGGATGGGATACAAAGTGCAGGTACAGTAGGGGGTGATGCACAGTCAAATATAGAAGAGAAACTGAGTCAGTCTGGAAGGCAGAGCAAATATAGACCTGTTAAGGCACAAGGGAAAAATGCAAGGCTGGAATGCATTTATTTTAATGCAAGAACTCTTACTAGTAAGGCAGATGAATTAAGGGCATTGATTAACACATGGGATTGTGATATTATTGCTATTACAGAGACATGGTTGAGGGAGGGGCAGGACTGGCAGCTCAATATTCCAGGGTATAGAACCTTCAGGCGTGACAGGGGAAGCGATAAAAGAGGAGGTGGCATTGCACTGTTGATCAAGGAGTCAATTACTGCGGTAAGGAGGGATGATATCTTAGAAGGTTCCTCAAATGAGGCCATATGGGTAGAACTTAAAAACAAAAAGGGGGCAATCATTTGGCTGGGAGTGTACTACAGGCCTTCAAACAGTCAGGGAGAGATAGAGGAGCAGATATGTAGGCAAATCTCAGAGAGGTGTAAAATAATCAGGTAATAATAGTAGGGGATTTCAACTTACCTAACATCAACTGGGATAGTCTTAGTGCAAAAGGCTTAAAGGGGGCAGAATTCTTAAAATGCATACAGGAGAGCTTTTTGAGCCAGTACGTAGAAAGTCCTACAAGATAAGGGGCAGTACTGGACCTAATCCTTGGGAATGAAGCTGAACAAGTGGTAGAAGTGTCAGTGGGGGAGCATTTTAGGGATAGTGACCATAACTCTGTAAGATTTAAGGTAGTTATGGAAAAGGACAAAGACGGGCCGGAAATAAAGGTACTGAATTGGGGGAAGGCCGATTTCAATCTGATAAAACAGGATCTGGCCAAAGTGGACTGGGAGCAGCTATTTGCAGGAAAGTCTATATCAGACCAGTGGGAGTCATTCAAAGAGGAAATAGTGAGGCTTCAGAGCCAACATGTACCTGTTAAGGTGAAGGATTGGGCCAACAAGTCCAGGGAACCCTGGATGTCAAGGGATATAGAGGATTGGATAAGGAAAAAAAAGGAGGCTTATGGCAGATTCAGAGCACTGAAAACAGCAGAGGCACTACAGGCGTATAGAAAGTATAGGGGGGGATACTTTAAAAAGTAATTAGGAGAGCGAAGAGGGGACATGAAAAAACATTGGTGGGCAAGATAAAGGAAAATCCTAAGGTATTTTATAAGTATATTAAGGGCAAGAGGATAACCAGGGAAAGAGTAGGGCCCATTAGGGACCATAGTGGCAATCTGTGTGTGGAGCCGGAAGACATAGGTGAGGTTTTAAATGACTACTTTTCATCTGTGTTCACTATGGAGAAGGATGATGTAGGTGTAGAGATCAGGGAGGGGGATTGTGATATACTTGAACATATTGGCATTGAAAGGGAGGAAGTATTAGATGGTTTAGCGGGCTTAAAAGTGGATAAATCCCCAGATCAGATGTATCCCAGGCTGTTATGTGAGGCAAGGGAGGAGATAGCAGGGGCTCTGACACAAATTTTCGGATCCTCTCTGGCCATGGGAGAGGTGCCAGAGGGCTGGAGGACAGCGAATGTGGTACCATTATTCAAGAAGGGTAGAAGGGATAGACCAGGTAATTACAGGCTAGTGAGTCTAACATCAGTGGTAGGGAAACTATTGGAAAAAATTCTGAGGGACAGGATTAATCTCCACTTGGAGAGGCAGGGATTAATCAGGGATAGTCAGCATGGCTTTGTCAGGGGGAGATCATGTCTAACTAACTTGATTGAATTTTTTGAGGAGGTGACTAGATGTGTAGATGAGGGTAAAGCAGTTGATGTAGTCTATATGGGCTTCAGTAAGGCTTTTGATTAGGTCCCGCATGGGAGGTTGGTTAAGAAGGTAAGAGCCCATGGGATCCAGGCCAATTTGGCAAATTGGATCCAAAATTGGCTAAGTGGCAGGAAACAGAGGGTAATGGTTGAGGGTTGTTTTTGTGAGTGGAAGCCTGTGACCAGTGGTGTACCACAGGGATCGGTGTTGGGACCCTTGCTGTTTGTAGTGTACATTAATGATTTAGACGTGAATATAGAAGGTATGATAAGTAAGTTCGCAGATGACACGAAAATTGATGGTGTCGTAAATAGTGAGGAGGAAAACCTTAGATTACAGGACGATATAGATGGGCTGGTAAGATGGGCAGAGCAGTGGCAAATGGAATTTAATCCTGAGAAGTGTGAGGTGATGCATTTTGGGAGGACTAACAAGGCAAGGGAATATACAATGGATGGTAGGACCCTAGGAAGTACAGAGGGTCAGAGGAACCTTGGTGTACTTGTCCATAGATCACTGAAGGCAGCAGCACAGGTAGATAAGGTGATTAGGAAGGCATATGGGATACTTGCCTTTATTAGCTGAGGCATAGGATATAAGAGCAGGGAGGTTATGATGGAGCTGTATAAAATGCTAGCTAGGCCACAGATGGAGTACTGTGTACTGTTCTGGGCACCACACTATAGGAAGGATGTGATTGCACTGGAGAGGGTGCAAAGGAGATTCACCAAGATGCTGCCTGGGCTAGAGCATTTCAGCTCTGAAGAGAGACTGAAAAGGCTAGGGTTGTTTTCCTTAGAGCAGAGGAGGCTGAGGGGGGACTTGATTGAGGTATACAAAATTATGAGGGGCATTGATAGGATAGATAGGAAGAAACATTTTCCCTTAGCAGAGGGGTCAATAACCAGGGACATAGATTTAAGGTAAGGGGAAGGAGGTTTCGAGGGGATTTAAGGAAAAATGTTTTCACCCAGAGGGTGGTTGGAATCTGGAATTCACTGCCTGAAGGGCTAGTAGAGGCAGAAACCCTCACAACATTTAAGAAGTATTTAGATGAGCACTTGAAACGTCATAGCATACAAGGCTACAGGCCAAGTGCTGGAAAATGAGATTAGAATAGTTAGGTGCTTGATGGCTGGCACAGACACGATGGGCCAAAGGGCCTGTTTCTGTGCTATGTAACTCTACGACTCCATGATTTAATGTAGAAAACACTTGCAAGTTATTTAGAGTTATCATCAGCCAGAAATGGATGTCAGAGAAGGATACATCAAAAGGGACAACCAAAATCTTGAATTATGAGGAGGTTCTTAAAGGAGAAGAGGCAGAGGGTTTTAGGGAAAAAGTTCCAGAGGATGGGTCTTTAGAGACTAAAGTCATAGCCTCCAATGTAGCAGCAAGATAGTGTGAATACACAGAAGGCTAGAGTTAAAGGAACAAAGAGTTTTGGGATCTGTATGGCTGTATTACAAAGAAAGGAAGAAGCAAGGCCATGATGTTCAGACTCTCTCTTGTTGGAGCTGGTCATTGTCTGGCACTTGCATTGTATGAATGTTACTTGCCACTTATCAGTCCAAGCCTGGATGTTGCCAAGTCTTGCTGCATGCAGGCACGGGCTGCTTTATTATCTAGGAGTTGCAAATGGTACTGAACACTCAGCAAATATCCCCACTTCTGATCTTAATATGGAGGGAAAGTTATTGATGAAGCAGCTGAAGATGGTTGGACCTAGTGTTAATAGTGTTTAATGGAGAGTGTTAATGAGGGTCTTACTTGAGTATATATACTTGAGACACTTACTGAAACTGGGTGAAAATTTGAGTGAGGAGCTGCATGCTTGTAATCTTTTTACTTTGTAAAATAAATGCAAGAGAGTAAAGATTGGCTCCAGCATAATCCTTCAACAACAAGCTTTTTGGAGTATAACACCTAGGACACTACTCTGAAGAGCTCCTGCAGTAATGTCCTGCAGTTGAAATGATTGGCCTCCAACAACCACAACCATGTTCCTTTGTGCTAGATATGACTCCAACCAGTGCAGAGTTTCCTCCCAATCACTGTTCATTATTAAGGCTGTTTTGCCACATTTGGTCAAATGCTGCTGTGATGCCAAGGGCAGTCACTCACACCTCACCTCTGGAACTCAGCTATTTTGTCCATGTTTGAACCAAGGCTGTAATGATGTCTGGAGCCGAATGGTGCTGGTGGAACCAAAGCTGAGCTTCGGTGAGCAGGTTGCTGCTGAGTGAGTGTCACTTAATAGTACTGTCAGAGACGCCTTCCATCACTTTGCTGATGATTGAGAATAGACTGATAGGGTGGTAATTGGCTGGATTGGATTTGTCCTGCTTTTTGTGAACAGGACATACCTGGGCAATTTTCCACATGGTTGGATAGATGCCAGTGTTATAGCTGTACTGAAACAGCTTGGCTAGGGGCACAGATAATTCTGGAGCACAAGTCTTTAGCACTGCGGTCAGCTGGGATGTTGTTGGGACCCATTACCACTCCTGTATCCGGTGTGCTCAGCCGTTTCTTGATATCACGTGGAATGAATCAAATTGGCTGAAGACTTGCATCTGTGATGCTGGGGACCTCAGGAGGAAAGTAAGATGAATCATCCATTCAGCACTTCTGGCAGGCTGTGAATGCTTCAGCCTGGTCTTTCACACTCACATTCTGGGCTCTGCCATCATTGAGGATGGAAATATCTTTGGAGTCTCCTGTTCTGTTTAGTTGTTGAATTATCTACCACCATTCACAACTGGATGTGATAGGACTGCAGAGCTTTGTTCGGATCCTTTGGTTGTGGGGTTCACTTATTGTAGAATAACCAGATTGATTGGGCCAAACTGCCTGTCTCTGTGTTGCAATTTCCATAGAATTCTATACAATCTAATTCATTCTCAACAGACAAGAAGAACGAACATGCTACTTTGCATTTTTCCTACATTGCAAAGTCCTTTTAAAACATACTATGAATACCATTGGCAACATTAGGACAGAAAATTAAGTATATTTTGCCATTTATTTTTATTATTTAAAAGAAACAGGTAAAGCACCAAGATTCATCATGTTGGATACCACTAGGGTTGAAAAATCTAGGCTCAAACATAAGGTGAATCAAGAACTAGTGGTCAGGTGAAGATGACAAGCTCTGCAACTAAAATTAGAACTTAATCTAACAGCAACTTAAAAGTGCATAGGTCATACACTTAATACGTGACATTGAACACGTATGTAATAATAAAAGCCAGATAAACGAGAAATTCTTGTTTTGTCGAAATTTATACTTCAATAATTGCAAAATCAAAGTGCTTCAACAAGAGATATCTTTTTATATACACATTCAAATACACTGTACTCTGTCTAGGACATTTATTAACCCAAGCAGTGAAATGTGAGATTGTCATCTTTTGCAATCTTGAACCTTCTGAAAAGTTAAGAGGTCTGCAGGTGTGTCAGACTATTTAAGGTGGGGCCCAGACATTAGTCAAACAGCACAGGAGGTGAACACACAAGTGTAGATAAATATAGCTAGCAGCAGTGAAAAGCAATGATTCTGTAGTCTGTACATTATCTCAGGCTGACATAGTTCAAACATGCCTGAAATGATTACAGGCCTAATGCTCAGTAAGATGGAAGTTTGATTAGCACTGACGCTCAATGCAATGAGGGGCAAAGTGTCACTTTAAAGAAAAAAAAATGACTGGCAATTTTTTTCTGGTTTCAAAAGAGAGAAGGGTCGGAGGATCCATGTATCATTTTCATCACAACAATACCACAAACAAATGGGAAGTCTTATTAAAGTGTCATTAATCAACACCCCATGGCAATATACATGAGGAGTCAAGACCAAGTGGAGTCTACAGTTCAATTGGGGTTAGAGAGTGGCAGAGAATGGACTGGGACAAATTGCTCTATGAAGTGTTCCAAAGAGCAAGTGAGAACAGGAAATTTATTTCAATGACATAATTCAATCACCCCAAGATAAACTGGGAAACTCCCAAGTGTTTTTGAATAAGATTGGTAAATGTAATGCACAACTGTTTTATGACCCAGTGTTTCACACAGAAAGTGAACACGCAATGGGCTTCCAGGTAAAGTTGCAGAGACAAAAGCCCTGGCTAGATTTAAGAAAGAATTAGATGGAGTAATGGAGGGACTGTAGTGTGCTTCTGGATGGATGAACTAATATTGGCTGAATGATCCTACGAGTATCATGATCTGGTGAAGTGGAACATTAGCTGATTTGCCCTCTGTAACTCACAAGCTCTAAAGCTAATTGCAGAAGCTCAGCTTTAGTTGGGATCCACTATCTGGGCAAATAGGGGCCTCTGAAATCTGCCTGACCCTCCTCACTGAACCATTGGAGATGTGCTTTACTTTATTCTATACATTATTTAAAACTTTTCTTTAAAATGGACATTACCTCCTAACCCTCTGTAAAATTATAACGTGGTCTCTGTCTAACTGAAAATAATACCCTATTGTGAATTTTCAGCTGATTGGGGATGAAGATGTCTGTATATGGTTACATGCAATCACCTTGTCCCCTTGGCATATTTTCAATACAAAACACAAAATAACTATTATTCTGCAAACCTAGTTGTCAGCAGCCCTAACTAATGGTTCCAGAAAAATATATACCTGCATGTAAACTCTTACAAGCATAACAAAGAAACTAATAGTTGTAAAAATCAAAGGGAGAACATCTTCAACATAATCCGATGCACCTTGTAGAGCCGATTACTTATGCTTTGTGAAATGACACCGTAAACAGCTTCTGGTTCTTCACATTTTTATTCGTTATTGGGATGTGAGTGTCGCTGGCAAGGCCAGAATTTATTGTCCATCCCTAATTGACCTTGAGAAGGTGGTGTTGAGCTGCCTTCTTGAACCACTGCACTGCAGTCTTTGAGGTGTAGGTACACCAACAGTACTGTTAGGAAGGGAGTTCCAGGATTTTGACCCCACGACAGTGAAGGAACAGCGATAGAGTTCTAAGTCAGGATGGTGTGTGGCTTGGGAGGAAACTTGCAGGTGCTGGTGTTCCCATGCATCTATTTATGTGGCTGATCCAGTTCAGTTTATGGTCAATGGTGACACCCAGGATGTTGATAGTGGGGGATTCAGCGATGGTAATGCCATTGAATGTCAAGGGGAGATGGTTAGATTCTCTCTTGTTTGGCACTTGTGTGGCACGAATGTTACTTGCCACTTATCAGCCCAAGCCTGGATGTTGTCCAGGTCTTGCTGCATATGGACATGGGCTACTTCAGTATTTGAGGAGTCACGAATGGTGCTGAACATTGTGCAATTATCAGCGAACATCCCCACTTCTGACCTTATTTTGGAGGGAAGGTCATTGATGAAGCAGCTGAAGGTGGGTGGCCGTAGGATACTACCCTGAGGAGCTCCTGCAGAGATAATTGACCTCCAACAACCACAACCATCTTCCTTTGTGCTAGGTATGACTTCAATCAGCAGAGAGTTTTCCCCCGATTCCCATTGACTCCAGCTTTGCTCGGACTCCTTAATGCCATACTCGGTCAAATGCTGCCTTGGCATCAAAGTCAGTCACCCTCCCCTCACCTCTGGAGTTCAGCTCTTTTGTCCATGTTTGGACCAAGGCTATAATGAGGTCAGAAGCTGAGTGGCCCTGGCAATACCCAAACTGAGCGTCAGCGAGCAGGTTATTGCTGAGCAAGTGTCACTTGATAACACTGTCAACGACACCTTCCATCACTTTGCTGACGATCAGGAGTAGACTGATAGGGAGGTAATTGGCTGTGTTGGATTTGTCCTACCTTTTGTGCACAGGACATACCTGAGCAATTTTCCACACTGCCGGGTTGATGTCTGTGTTGCAGCTGTACTGGAACAGCTTGGTTAGAGGCGCGGCCAGTGCTGGAGCACAAGTCTTCAGAATTATTGCCGGGCTGTTGTCAGGGCCCCATAGCATTTTCTGTATCCAGTGCCTTCTGTCGTTTCATGATATCACGTGGAGTGAATCGGATTGGCTGCTGTGATGCTGGGAACTTCAGGAGGAGGCCAAGATGGATCATCCACTTGGCACTTCTGGCTGAAGATGGATGCAAATGCACTGATGTTCTGGGCTCCCCCATTGTTGGGGTTGGGGATATTTGTGGAGCCTCCTCCTCCTGTCAGTTGTTTAATTGTCCACCACCGTTCATGACTGGATGTGGCAGGACTGCAGAACTTAGATCTGATCCGTTGGTTGCGGGATCACTTAGCCCCGTCTATTGCAAGCTGCTTCCACAGTTTGGCACGCAAGTAGTCCTGTGCTGTAGCTTCACCAGGTTGATACTTCATTTTTAAGTATGCCTGGTGCTGCTCCTGTCATGCCTTCACATGCTCTTCATTGAACCTTCTTTAAACAACAAAAGAAACATGCTACTTTTCCCCCCAATGTCTGCCCCCTTTTAAAGATTAGACCAGTGACTGGCTTTAACTTTTAACTACGTGATGTCATTTTGAGTTTCAAACACTCACTTAAAATTTCAGCATTAGAGTCATAAGTGAAGTGAGAGCAGTTGGCGATGTGGACATTTCAAGTTCTCCTAGTTAACATGTGCTGTGATGTTGCTCTAAAGATTATCACAAACATGGGACTAATCTTTAGACTAAGAGAATCCAAAAGTATTTAATCAATGGGAAGTAGAAGCATACTAAAGATTATTCATAAATAGAAAAGGAACAATTTTAGACTGCTACTTCAGTAAAACAAAAACAAATAAAAGTCATACATTTATATCATACTTGCTACTAAAACTAAATTCACAGCAGGTCAGTAAATCTCTGACAGAGAAAGACAGTTTTACTGACTGAAATGTAATCCATTATCAATAACTTTCATCAGTTCTGAGGAAGGGCCACAATCAAAATGTTAACCTGTCTTCCCGTTGTCCCATACTAACCAATTTGATGTGCCTTTTCTGAGTTCTTTTCGTAGCCAATTCAAGATTCCTTTCCTCTTTCCACCACCCCCACCCTCCAACTCCGTCTCCCAAACCCACCACTCAGGTGAATTTGATGGCCACAAGAGAGGGAGATGTGGACTCCATGTGGATCTGAATCGCAAAAAGCCATGAAACAGACTGTATCACACAAAATAGAGACCGTGTATTGAGAATCGGTGGTTTATAGAATATTTCTCACAAGCACCTCGGTCTTTGTAAATCATCATGCTTGATGTGCAGAAAGTGCTGGAAAAACTCAGCAGATCTGGCAGCATCTGTGGAGAGAGAAGCAGAGCTATCGTTTCAGGTCAGTGACTCTTCCTCAGAACTGGCAGATAATGGCAAATGGGCAAAATCCCCGGATCCCACTACCAAAGGCATCTTCCCTTCCCTTCCCCTGTCAGCATTCCGAAGGGATCGTTCCCTCCACAACACCCTGGTCCACTCCTCCATTACCCCCCCCACCTCGTCCCCTTCCCATGGCACCTACCCCTGCAAGCACAAGAGGTGTAATACCTGCCCATTTACCTCATCTCTCTCCTCACTAACCAAGGCCCCAAATACTCCTTTCAGGTGAAGCAGCAATTTACTTGTACTTGTTTCAATGTAGTATACTGTATTCGCTGCTCACAATGTGGTCTCCTCTATATTGGGGAGACCAAACGGAGACTGGGTGACCGCTTTGTGGAATACCTCCGCTCAGTCCAAAAGCATGACCCTGAGATTCCGGTTGCTAGCCATTTCAACACCGCACCCCCACCCCTGCTCTCATGCTCACATCTCTGCCCTGGGATTGCTGCAGTGTTCCAGTGAACATCAATGCAAGCTCGAGGAACAGTATCTCATTTACCGATTAGGCACAGTACAGCCTGCCGGACTGAACATTGAGTTCAATAATTTCAGAGCATGACAGGCCCCCCATTTTACTTTTATCCTTAGTTATTTTTTATTTTTTATTTTTTTTTGTGTTTATTTTATTTTCGTTTGTTCAGTTTGTTTTTACTGTGCCTACCCACTGCTTTTTTTTATGTTTTTGCTTGTGACTGTTCAGTTTTCAGTCCATTAACACCCTATCTGTACAAATGCTTTGGGTTACTGACCTGAAACGTTAACTCTGCTTCTCTCTCCACACATGCTGCCAGACCTGCTGAGTTTTCCCAGCACTTTCTGTTTTTATTTCAGATTTCCAACATCCGCAGTGTTTTGCTTTTATTATATGCTTGATGTGCATTTCATTTATGTAGGTTTTTTAGCCTTTTAGTCTCTGTTTTCCGATGTGATTACTGTTTAAAGTGGGGAATGATATAAACCATACCAACATTCACATTTACAGCTTCTGTGATGATCCAATTGGTTGTAAAATTCTTGGGGTTGCTGAGGGAATTGTAACCACCAGTCCACAGAACGCATACCAATTCATATAAGGGAATTTTGAGAGTTTTCATCACACTTCAACGTATCAAAAGTATGTTAAAAGAAAGCCAGCAGGCCAGGATAGCAGCTAAATATTACAAGCATGCTCCAGACTCCAGGCTACCCATTGAGCATTGCCACAGCAGATCTGTAATATATCACGTAAAGACATATTAGATTAAATAATACAATTGAATCTTTATTTCCCTCCTGTTCTCCCTCAGATGCCCTTCAGGTAGCCTCCGTACCACACAATATTTCCTCTGTAAAAGGGAAAACATTGTGCCAACCCAACTCATCAGTCTTTCTCAATCTGTAACAAATGTATGCACAAGGTGCAGATTCAAGGACAGTGGCGATAGGCTTGTAGTACTTTCTACAATGAGTTGGAGTTTGGATAGGGTGGAATTCATGCTGGGCAAGGAAAGCATCAGAGAGATGAAGCTTTGAGGGGCCTAATACAGTGAGTGCCAGTAGGCTGAGCATGTAAGGAAAGGCACAAACCAAGCTTTCTCCTTACATGTCATTTACTCTCACACACACAATCACTGGATAACCAGAATCAGGATCAAGATACATGGTTGATTTTTACGTTGAAATTGTTCTTCTTATGATTATTTTTAGTTTTAAATATTTTAAATAGCAGGGGAGTTGGTGGCATAGTGGTAATGTCACTGGATTAGTAATCCAGAGGCCCAAGCTAATTCCCCAGGGACACGGGTTCAAATCCCACCACAGCAGCTGGTGGACTTTAAATTCAATTAATTAAAAATCCAGAATTGAAAGCTAGTTTCAGTAATGGTGCTATGAAACTATCCATCGATTGTCATAACAAAAAACATCTGGTTCACTAATGTCCTTTAGGGAAGGAAGTCTGCTGTCCTTACCTGGTCTGGCCTACATGTGACTCCAGAGCCACAGCAATGTGGCTGACTCTTAACTGCCCTCTGCAATGGCCCTAACAAGCCACTCAGTTATCAAGGGCAATTAGGAATGGGCAACAAATGCTGTCCTTGCCAACGATGCCCATATGCCATGAAAGGCACAGTGGCGCAGTGGTTAGCACCACAGCCTCACAGCTCCAGCAACCCGGGTTCAATTTTGGGTACTGCCTGTGTGGAGTTTGCAAGTTCTCCCTGAGTCTGCGTGGGTTTTCTCCGGGTGCTCCGGTTTCCTCCCACAAGCCAAAAGACTTGCAGGTTGATAGGTAAATTGGCCATTATAAATTGCCCCTAGTATAGGTAGGTGGTAGGGAAATATAGGGACAGGTGGGGATGTGGTAGGAATATGAGATTAGTGTAGGATTAGTATAAATGGGCGGTTGATGGTCGGCACAGACTCGGTGGGCCGAAGGGCCTGTTCAGTGCTGTATCTCTAAAACTAAAACTAAAAAACTAAGAAAGAATAAAAAAAAGTAACATTACAAAAAACCTGTGATCAAATGACAATAATGAACTGCAAGGTATGTACATAGCAATGCAGTTACCATGCCTGCACTTGGATAAATACTCAAACTCACTAGTGTCAAAACAATAACAGAGATAGTAAAACCCCAAAATGCATACACCTCATTGTTCATTATTAGCTAAATTGGAAGTCATGAAATGATACATAGACTCTGCAGGGAATTTATAGGGAAACCTAGTTTCCTCAATAAATTATCAACAATAGCAGTGAATTGTTGTCAAATGCAGCAGACAGTTGCGTAAAGGATGTGTAATGACAGGGAAATAACATCAAAACTAGGTGACATCTTCAAGCTTAGGTTACACTGCCATGTATGTGATGTTTCACTGATGACTCATGTAAGATAAATTTAGCACATTCTATTTATATCACTATTATGGCTTTCAACTTACATTCAATCACATTTGATAAGTCAAGACTTTTGTTCAGCTATTTTTGAGCGACGGGAGTTTGCTCCATGGTAATAAAAACAAAACAAATAAATGACTACCCCATTAGAATGTATGAAACACCACATCATCACACATCCTCTTCTATTTGTGAACTGAGGTGTGAAGTGACACAGCATGCATTTGAGAAACTACGTATAATCTGTCTACAAATGGTCTCAGTCACGTAGCCATCTACAATGAGATTAAGTTGGAATTGCTGATTTAGGGTTGGGACCATTTCAGAGTTTACCTGATGGACAACTGAGTCATGGCAGTACTTTCCAGTATTAAGCCATAGATTCGATTCCTGGGCGGTGCTAAATGAGTTGCTCTCACCTGGGACAGCAGTTGACGAACCATAATTGGCCTTGGTGTCACTGGATAGGAGATAAGAAGAATGTCAGTTAGGATTTCTAAACATAATTGCTTTCCAATAACTCCTTGCTGGAAAATCCATGGGAATAATTTTATGATCTCCCCTGCAGGGCGAGTTTGGAGGCACGGAGAGCATTTCATCAGATAGGGTGGTGGCAGGGGGGTGGTTCCCACCACTTCCTCACCTCCACCCCAATTAAGTCCCTGGCAGGAAGGCCCGTGGACGGCCTTCCCACCCCACTGCCAATTGAGGTTCTTAAATGGGCAATTAATGCCGAATTAAGAGCCTCATCCCGCCTCTGCCGGAAATAGCCCAGTGACGGGTGGGCCTGTCACCATGTGGGAAGCATGCCAAGCAAATCCATGCAGTTTGCTTGACGGCTCCGGTGGGGGGAGTTCCTCGTTAAAAAGCACTTAGTGCCTGATTGACGGACCTGGTATCGGGAAGGGCCACTCCCCTGCCTTTGCTGCCGACTCCCCTACACCCCCATCCGCAGCGACCCCTACCCCACGAAACCCCTCCTGCCCTGACTCACCTGCTGCCTGGGTTCCTCACATCCGGCGGCTCCATTACCGGCAGCAGCCACCTGAAAGAGATGCCAGCCTCTGATTGGCCTGCAGCTCTCAGCAGGCGTGACTTCTGTCGCCGGGGCCCTTAATCCCGGGAAGGCTAGTTGCTGTCCATTTAAGTGCCTAATTGGCAAGTACTGTGGTGGGCCTTCCCCAGAGGAGACGGCACAGGGCTCTCGCCGGCACTTCAACCAGTGGCCGTGACCCCTGGCACCCAAATAAAATCCTCCCTATATGTGTGACTACTGAGAGAGGATAGGATTAGTCTCACCACTTTCCCTGTACTTGCTTTAAACGTGTTACATCTCTAACTTTTTCCAAATCTGATGAAAAGTCATCAACCTGAAACATTAACTCTGTTTCTCTCTTCACAGATGCTGCCAGATGTTTAGTTTAGTTTAGTTTAGTTTAGAGATACAGCACTGAAACAGGCCCTTCGGCCCACCGAGTCTGTGCCGACCATCAACCACCAATTTATACTAATCCTACACTAATTCCATATTCCTACCACATCCCCACCTGTCCCTATATTTCCCTACCACCTACCTATACTAGGGGCAATTGCTAATGGCCAATTTACCTATCAACCTGCAAGTCTTTTGGCTTGTGGGATAAAACCGGAGCACCCGGAGGAAACCCACGCAGACACAGGGAGAACTTGCAAACTCCACACAGGCAGTACCCGGAATTGAACCCGGGTCGCTGGAGCTGTGAGGCTGCGGTGCTAACCACTGCGCCACTGTGCCACCATTTAATGTAATGTACTGAGTGTTTCCAGCATTTTCTGTTCTTATACCAGACATCTAACATCCGCAGTATTTTTCTTTGTATCTGTTATTCCTTGCTCAGTATTAATGTTTGCATCACCTCACAGCTTACAGATCATAACACTGTCTTTATAAATACTATATTTCTGAAGGTATTGGCTTTCTAAGCTGACAATCTTCCAGAATTCATTCTATTTCTGTCTTTTTTTTATTCATTCATGGGATGTGGGCATCACAGGCTATGCCAGCATTTATTGCCCATCCCTAATTGCCCTTGAGAAGGTGGTGGTGAGCTGCCTTCTTGAACCGCTGCAGTCCAAGTGAGGTAGGTACACCCACAGTACTGTTAGGAAGAGAGTTCCAGGATTTTGACCCAGCGACAGTGAAGGAACGGCGATATAGTTCCAAGTCAGGATGGTGTGTGACTTGGAGAGGAACTTGCAGGTGATGATGCTCCCATGCATCTGCTGCTCTTGTCCTTCTAGGTGGTAGAGGTCGTGGGTTTGGAAGGTGCTGTCTAAGGAGCCTTGGTGCGTTGCTGCAATGCATCTTGTAGATGGTACACACTCCTGCCACTGTGCGTCGGTGGTGGATGGTGTCGAGCTTCTTGAGTGTTGTTGGAGCTGCACCCATCCAGGCAAGTGGAGAGTATTCCATCACACTCCTGACTTGTGCCTTGTAGATGGTGGACAGGCTTTGGGGAGTCAGGAGGTGAGTTGCTCGCCGCAGGATTCCTAGCCTCTGACCTGCTCTTGTAGCCATGGTATTTATATGACTACTCCAGTTCAGTTTCTGGTCAATGGTAGCCCTTAAGATGTTGATAGTGGGGGATTCAGCGATGGTATTGAATGTCAAGGGGAGATGGTTAGATTCTCTCTTGTTGGAGATGGTCATTGCCTGGCACTTGTGTGCAGCATTCCCCGTTGTGTTGTCAATTTTGTTTCTTAACATCCATTTTTAATTCCATCATTCTCCATATTAAACTGTACCTTTCTGTTCTCCTTCACTTGCCAGAATAAATTACATTTAATAGCTACTTGCACTGATCTATTAGTTAGTCTATGTCCCGTTACTGATGGGTAATCTTCGGGGACTTGAATTTTACTTCCCACCAGAGCCAGGAACAGAGGTAGGGGCTGCTAAAAATAGCACTACCAGCCTGTGTTCTGGTTCCCCAGCTCCATCCTGCCCCCGGGTCATTTTCACAGAGACCGGATGGTGGGTGGCAGGGCTACCCACCTGCATGCAGTGGGTAGCCGATTAAGCTCATTAATGGCCTATTAAGGCCAATTAAAGGAGGCCGACATTGGATTTTCCAGTTGGCCTGCTGGTAGTGGAGGCCAGTTTAGCTGCCTGGAGACAGTCTCGAGGCCCTCTTTGCCTGCATGGGTGCTGTAGCAGCTGGAGGCTGTTATGTAAAGGGGTTACCCACCCACCCCCAAGAGTGGGGATATGGCCTTGATCACTCAAGTGACTGTCAGATTTTGATGTTTGGTTTGAGTTTCCCATCTGGAAATCCTCCCCTTCTAATACCCATCGTCTGAACCATCTGTTCCACATCAGTCCGTCTGCACCACCTGCACTGCGCAATCCAAATATCATTGGGCTTTGAATGTGGAAGGAGAAATGTTTGTCTGTTCTGGCTGTAGGAAAAGATTTCAAACATCACTGTGACTGGAAAAGCACTGAGACACACACACCCGAGTGAGAGTGTTCCAGTGAACGGACCATGAAATGAGTTTTAACTAGTTACATAGCCTGAAAAAACATCGCACCATTCACAGTAGGGAGAAAGCATATACGCATTCTATGTGTGGATGAGGCTTCAACTGATCATCCAACCCAGAGAGAGACAAGGACACCCGCACCACAGAGAAACCTTGGAAATTTGGGGACTGTGGGAAGGGATTCAATTACCCATCCCAGCTGGAAACTCATTGCTGAATCACAGAGGGGAGAGACCATTCACCTGCTCCATGTGTGGGAAGGGATCCACTTGGTCATCCTACCTGCTGACACACCAGCGATTTCACACTGGGGAGAGGCTGTTCACCTGCTCTGTGTGGGGGAAAGAATTCACACAGTCATCCCACCTGCTGACACACATTCATCTGCTCCATGTGTGGGAAGGGATTCAGTAATTCATCTCACCTGCAGACGCACCAGTGAGTTCACACTGGGGAGAGGCTGTTCACCTGCTTTTGTGTGTGGGAAGGAATTCACTCGGTCATCTCACCTGCAGACACACAAGCAAATTCACAAGTGACTGTCGGGGTTCAATTCTGCCGTTATTGCTGTTGTTCATCACATGCAGGATTGACCGTCTGACAATTTTTGGTTTGTTTTTGGTTTGCTATTCTGCATATATAGCTGATTTTCAGGGCTGCGGTGTCCCTGTTTAAAAGCATATGTGTGATCATTCTCCTTAATTCAAGGACTCTCAACAGGAACTAGTTTAAAACAGAATTATGAAATTTTATTTCCAATCCTAAATTGATCTTTGGTACAAAATCTACACTTCAGTGTCTGAAACATTCCACTGATTAACATCTCCAGTTAGAAAGTGCTGGTTAATCCTTGCTGACAATTCTTACTGACTTGCTCATTACACACAGTGGCACCTCCATTATCCACCAGAAAGAAGGGAAATGGGAAATGGTGAAGAATCGGGAGTCTTCAAATGTTGTCCCTCCCAACTGGTCCAGCAATCCCCTTGGCACAGGAATGGAGACAAGTCCAATCCAAGGTATTAGAAGGGGAGAATTTGCAGGTAGGGAGAGACGGTGGCATAGTGGTATTGTCACTGGACTAGTAACCCAGAGACCCAGGATATTACTCTGGGGACATGGGTTCAAATCCCACCACAGCAGAAGGCGGAATTTGAATTCAATTAATAAATCTGTAATTAAAAGCTCGTCCAATGATGGCCATGAAACCATTCTTGATTGTCATAAAAACCCATCTGGTTCACTAAAGTCCTTCAGGGAAAGAAATCTGCTGTCCTTATCTGGTCTGCCCTACATGTGACTCCAGATCCACAGCAATGTGGTTGACTCTTAAATGGCCTAGTAAGCCACTCAGTTGTATCTAACCACCACTGCAAAGTCAATAAGGAATGAAATCGGACAGACCACCCGGCATCAATCTAGGCAACAGAAATGACAATGGCAAACCCAGCCTTGTCGGCCCTGCAACATCCTCCTTACTAACATCTGAGGGCTTGTGTCAAAGTTGGGAGAGCTGTCCCACAGACTAGTCAAACAAAAGCCTGACACAGTCATACTCACCGAATCATACATTACAGACAATGTCCCAGACATCACCATCACCATCCATGGGTATGTCCTCTCCCGCCAGCAGAGGTGACAGCACAGTGGTACAGAGTCGGGAGGGAGTTGCCCTGGGAGTCCTCAACATTGACTCCAGACCCCATGAAGTCTCATGGCATCAGGTCAAACATCGTCAAGGAAACCTCCTGCTGATTACCACCGACCGCCCTCCCTCAGCTGATGAATCAGTACTCCTTCAAGTTGAACACCACTTGGAGGAAGCATTGAGGATGGCAAAGGCGCAGAATGTACTCTGAGTGGGAGACTTCAATGTCCATCACCAAGAGTAGCTTGATGGTACCACTACTGACCAAGCTGACCAAGTCCTAAAAGACATAGCAGCTAGACTGGGTCTGCTACAGGTGGTGAGGGAACCAACAAGAGGGAAAAATATATTTGACCTCATTGGCACCAATCTGCCTGCCACAGATGCATCTGTCCATGACAGTATTGGTAGAAGTGACCACTGCACAGTCCTAGTGACGACAAAGTCCTGTCTTCACATTGAAGATACCCTCCATCGTGTTGTGTGTCACACCACTGTGGTAAATGGGATAGATTTTGAACTGATCTAGCAATGCAAAACTGGGCATCCATGAGGCACTTTGGGACATCAACAGCAGCAGAATTGTATTCAACCACAATCTGTAGCCTCATGGCCCGGCATATATCCCACTCTATCATTACCATCAATCCGGGGGATCAACCCTGGTTCAATGAAGAGTGCAGGAGGGCATGCCAGGTGTAGCACCAGGCAGACCTCAAAATGAGGTGTCAACCTGGTGAAGCTACAACCCAGGACTACTTGCATGCCAAACTGCTTAAGCAGCATGCCATAGAGCTAAGCGATCCTGTAACCGACGGATCAGATCTAATCTCTGCAGTCCTGCCACATCCAGTCATGAATGCTGGTGGACCATTAACCAGAGGAGGTGACTCCACAAATATCCCCATCCTCAATGATGGGGGAGCCCAGTATATCAGTGCAAAAGATAAGGCTGAAGCATTTGTAACAATCTTCAGCCAGACGTGCTGAGTGAATGATCGATTTCGGCCTCCTCGTGAGGTCCCCAACATCACAGATGCCAGTCTTCAGAATATTTGATTCACTCTGCGTGATATCAAGAAATAGAAACATAAAAAATAGGAGCAGGAGTAGGCCATTCGGCCCTTCGAGCCTGCTCCACCATTCATTATGATCATGGCTGATCATCCAACTCAGTAACCTGTTCCCGCTTTCCGCCCATTTCCTTTGATCCCTTAGCCCCAAGAGCTATATCTAACTCCTTCTTGAGAACATGCAACGTTTTGGCCTCAACTGCTTTCTGTGGTAGCGAATTCCACAGGCTCACCATTCTCTGGGTGAAGTAATTTCTCCTTATCTCAGTCCTGAAAGGTTTACCCCATATCCTTAGACTATGACCCCCCAGTTCTGGACTCCCCCACCATCAGGAACATCCTTCCTGCATCTGCCCTGTCAAGTCCTCTTAGAATTTTATAGGTTTCTATGAGATCCCCCCTCACTCTTCTGAACTCCAGCGAATATAATCCTAACCGACTCAATCTCTCCTCATACGTCAGTCCCGCCATCCTAGGAATCAGTCTGGCAAACCTTCGCTGCACTCCCTCTACAGTAAGAACATCCTTTCTCAGATAAGAAGACCGAAACTGCACACAATATTCCAGGTGTGGCCTCACCAAGGTCCTGTATAATTGCAGCAAGACATCCCTGCTCCTGTACTTGAATCCTCTCACTATGAAGGCCAACATACCATTTGCCCTTTTTACCACCTGTTGCACCTGCATGCTTACCTTCAGCGACTTGTGTACGAGAACACCCAGGTCTTGTTGCATATTCCTCTCTCTCAGTTTATAGCCGTTCAGATAATAATCTGCCGTTCTGTTTTTGCTACCAAAGTGGATAACCTCACATTTATCCACATTATACTGCATCTACCATGCATTAGCCCACTCACTCAACTTGTCCAAATCATCCTGAAGCCTCTCTGCATCCTCCTCACGACTCACCCTCCCACCCAGTTTTGTGTCATCTGCAAATTTGGAGATATTACATTTAGTTCCCTCATCTAAATCATTAATGTATATTGTGAATAGCTGGGGTCCGAGCACTGATCCCTGCGGTACCCCACTAGTCACTGCCTGCCATTCGGAAAAAGACCCATTTATCCCTACTCTTTGTTTCCTGTCTGCCAACCAATTTTCTATCCATCACAATACACTACCCACAATCCCATTCGCTTTAATTTTACACACTAATCTCTTATGTGGGACTTTGTCGAAAGCCTTCTGAAAGTACAAATAAACCACATCCACTGGCTCCCCCTCATCAACTCTACTAGTTACATCCTCGAAGAATTCTAGTAGATTTGTCAAACATGATTTCCCTTTCGTAAATCCATGCTGACCCTGTCTGATTCTACCACTGTTCTCTAAGTGCTCTGCTATAAAATCTTTGATAATGGACTCTAGAATTTTCCCCACTACTGACGTCAGACTGACTGGTCTATAATTCCCTGCTTTCTCTCTTACTTCCCTTTTTAAATAGTGGGGTTACATTAGCTACCCTCCAAGCTGTAGGAACTGTTCCAGAGTCTATAGAATCTTGGTAAATGACTACCAATGCATCCACTGTTTCTAGGACCACTTCCTTAAGTACTCTGGGATGCATACCATCAGGCCGTGGGGATTTATGGCCCTTCAATCCCATCAATTTCCCCAACACCATTTCTCTACCAATACTGATTTCCTGCAGTTCCTCCCTCTCACTAAACCCTGTGTTCCCCAACATTTCTGGTATGATATTTGTGCCCTCCTTTGTGAGGACGGAACCAAAGTATGCATTTTGTTGTCAGCCATTTCGTTGTTCCCCATAATAAATTCCCCTGTTTTTGACTGTAAGGGACCTGCATTTGTCTTCACCAATCCTTTTCTCTTCACATACCTATAGAAACATTTACAGTCAGTTTTTATGTTCCCCGCAAGCTTACTCTCGTACTCTATTTTCCCCTTCTTAATCAAATAGCTGAAGGCATTGAATACTGCAAAGGCTGTGGACCCTGACACCATTCTGGCAATAGTACTGATGACCTGTGCTCCAGAATTTGCTGCACCCCTAGCCAAGCTGTTCCAGTACAGCAACAACACTGGCGTTTACCCGGCAATGTGGAAAATTGCCTAAATATGTCCAGTATGCAAAAAGCAGAACAAGTCCAATCCGGCCAATTACCCCCATATCAGTCTACTCTCAATCATCAGTAAAGTGATGGAAGGTATCGTCAACAGTGCCATCAAGCAGCACTTGCTTAGCAATAACCGGCTCAGTGACGCTCAGTTTGGGTTTCACCAGGGCCACTCAGCTCCAGACCTCATTACAGCCTTGGTTCAAACATGGACAAAAGAGCCAAACTCAAGAGGTGAGGCGAGAGTGACTGCCCTTGACATCAAGGCAGCATTTGACTGTGTATGGCATCAAGGAGCCCTAGCAAAACTGGAGTCAAGGGGAATCAGGGGGAAAACTCACCACTGGTTGGAGTTATACCTAGTACAAAGGTAGATGGTTGTGGTTGTTGGAGGTCAATCATCTCAGCTCCAGGACATCACTGCAGGAGTTCCTTAGGGTAATGTCCGAGGCCCAACCATCTTCAGCTGCTTCATCAATGGCCTTCCTTCAATCATAAGGTCAGAAGTGAGGACGTTCACGAATGATTGCACAGCGTTCAGCACCGTTCGCGACTCCTCAAATACTGAAGCAGTCCGTGTAGAACTGCAGCAAGACCTGGACAATATCCAGGTTTGGTCTCATAAGTGGCAAGTGGTAACATTCGCGCCACACAAGTGCCAGGCAATGACCATCTCCAACAAGAAAGAATCTAACCATCACCCCTTGACATTCAATGGCATTACCATCGCTGAATCCCTCACTATCAATGTCCTGGGGGGGTTACCATTGACCAGAAACTGAACTGGAGTAGCGATATAAATACCGTGGCTACAAGAGCAGGTCAGAGGCTAAGAATCTGCGGCGAGTAACTAAACTTCTGAATCCCCAAAGCTTGTCCAACATCTACAAGGCACAAGTCAGGAGTGTGATGAAATGCTCTCCACGTGCCTGGATGAGTGCAGCTCCAACAACATTCAAGAAGCTCGACACCATCCACGGCAAAGCAGTCCGCTTGACTGGCACCCCACCCACGAACATTCACTCCCTCCACCACCAACACACAGTGGCAGCAGTGTGTACCATCTACAAGATGCACAGCAGCACTGCACCAAGGCTCCTTAGGCAGCACCTTCCAAACCCATGACCTCTACCACCTAGTAGGACAAGAGCAGCAGATGCATGGAAATACCACCATCTGCTAGTTCCCTACCAAGATACAGTTCCAAGTCAGGATGGTGTGTATCGCTGTTCCTTCATTGTCGCTGGGTCAAAATCCTGGAACTCCCTTCCTAACAGCACTGTAGGTGTACCTACCCCACATGGACTGCAGTGGTTCAGGAAGGCAGCTCACCACCACTTTCTCTCGGAAAATTAGGGATGGGCAATAAATGCTGGCCTTGCCAGCCACACCCACATCCCACGAACGAATAAAAAAAATGGGAAATTCAAACCTAATATCACATCAAGATCTGAGAGAGTCACTCAATTTATCAGGATCTGAATATCATTGGCCTTTGAATATGGAAGGAGAAATGCTGGTCTGTTGTGTCTGTGGGAAAAGATTTCAAAAGGAAATTGGTTGGCCACTTAAACAAATAAACTTGCAGGGTTACAGGATACAGCAGGGCAACAGGACTGACTGGATTGCTCTACAGAGAGCTGGCAATGACTTGATGGGCTGAATGGCCTCCTTCTGTGCAGTAATGACTCTAATTTTTATTAAGTTTAGTGCTTGTCTTTAGGCTAGTGTTAAAAACAGGCTGCATTGATAAAACTGCCCAGGTCCCTTTCAGTAAGGAGTGATCTCAGTGTACATCCATCTCCAATTCCCTGCTACAAAGGAGGAGAAACAGGTTCAGCAGCTTGAAGTTTCTGACCATCTTTAATTGTAGTGCTTTTTTTGCTGTGTTTTTGACCATTATGTAGGAACTCTGAAGTGATTGCATTGAAAGTTCAGCTCGTTACTCAGCACTATTGTCAATGGCTTATGTTTGAGCATATCCATAGATAATTATACATTCAGCACCTCTATAGTTTGGGGCATTGGAGAGCATTTTTTTTTTGTTTTGCAGTATTTCCTTATGATTACAGTACTAAAACCAGTTCCATTATCCCAAACCCTTACTGTGTCTACAATTCTACCTGCACATGGGTATCAATCTCTCAGGACTCCAGCTATAGAATTCTGAATGTAAAAGCATATTAAGTACTAGTTAAAGATTTAAAATACTCATTTGCAATAATACTTGTGCTGACAGATAAGGAAATAACTATACAAGCAATGATGCTTTCAACTGCTTTGAAAATACATTGGCTTAGAGTTAATAAAAACAAGAAATGATGGAAATACTCAGCAGGTCTGGCAGCATCTATGGAGACAGAAGCAGAGTTAATGTTTCAGGTCAGTGACCCCTCAGAGTTTCCTGGACCCCAGATGCACAGAAATTATGCCAGTTTCTATGCAACTATTCGTTGGGAACTTACACACAAATTTCTTGTCGAGCTCATTTGCCTACAATTGGAAGATTTTTTTCTAACAAAAAATAATGTATTTGTACAAATTGTATGAATAAAGTAAGTTCAAATTTGACATTACACAAAGTACAATACAGATCAGTTTCTTTCAATACAGTACATGAGGTACTTCACTACATTTGCCATTACAGATTTACAATGTACATTTACATTTCCTGTCAAACATTCTTTGGTGCATACAGTCAGAGGGGTTTTGCATAGTTTCCAGCCCCTCAGTATAGTATGACGGGAAGATCTTGCACAGTGGCTTTTACCCACTGACCTTTACCCACTGACCCTTTGCAGCGGCTGCCCCAAGCTTTAGTGCGTCCCTCCGCACATAGTTCTAGACCTTGGAATATGCCAAACTACAACACTCAGTCGTCAACAGCTCTTTGCACTGGAAGACCAGCAGGTTTTGGGCAGACCAAAGTGGGTCTTTCACCGAGTTGATGGTGCTCCAGCAGCAATTGATGTTTAATTTGGTGGGCATCCCTGGAACAGCCCATAGTGCCCAAACAGTCCTGTATTACAGCTCTGCTCGGGATGAACTTCGACAAAAAATCACTGCATCTTTTTCCAGACCTGCTTGGCGAAGGCACATTCCAGAAAGAGGTGGGCAATGATCTCTTCTCCACTGCAGCCATCTTGAGGGCAGTATGCAGAAGCGGTGAGACTCCAGGCGTGCAGGATGGATCAGATGGTACAGGCCTTCTCACCAGCAGCAAAGCTACTGATGCAAAACAAATGCAAGTGCAGTGCCACCAATGGAGGTAATAGTAAGTGAGCTTCTGTCGTCTGTCATGGTGTCTCCCTTCTTACAGCCACAGCCTCTGCTGCTCCTCTTCCATTATTTTGCAGATCAGGTATATGCCCACTGGGGAGATGATTCCAATGGCTTACTCTTTGAGTGTATGGGGGAGGGTTTCAGGTGCACTGAGATTGTCAGCTCTTTGTTTATGTATAGAAGAGATCTCAAAAAGAAAACTTTTCTTCTTAAAAAAAGCAACGGAAAAATCCAAAAAGCTCATTTACACCAATATCAGGTAATGTTGGCCTATGCTGTGCTTAAATTCATGGGTGTAAATGCGCACTAGCACCTTACAGATGGACATGCTGGAACCTCAGCTTATCTGGTCTTTTGCATGGGGGCAAGGTTATGCAAATGAGCTGAAGGTTTCAGCAGATGCATCTCAGAAGCAGGACAATTGATCAAGGAAACTTGCATGTAGTGATGCTTCAGCATAAGCAGATGAACATGTTGCAGACCAATTCTTGGAAAATAATACATCAATGCCTTTCTTAGGCTATAGTTACACTGCAGGTTTCCATACAGGAAATTCCTGACATTAGAAACATAATTGAGAGATTCGACTGCCAATGTGGAGCCAAGCTAGTGGAAAGCTCAAGTTGGAGAATTAACCAAGTGTTAACCATTGTCTTTCTGACCTGCGTTTGCATCAACCAAGACTCCTCTCAGCAGCAGAGCCTCACAATTTGCATTGCATCTGCATATTGCATCTTCTATGTAGACACCACAACATATCGTATCATCTTAACTTGCACTGTTCACTTCAATTTATGACTATTTACTGGCTTAAGTGCTCACTGCAGCACTAGGCAATGTCAACAGATGGAGATCTGGTGCGTATTCCAGGAACGCACCTGGATGTTTCTCTGTATGCCAATTAGTACAGTATAGCTCTTCCACTTGCACTGCATTGCTGGCTAGTTTGACACCTCACTATGTGGATAACTTTCAGTTTTTAATTAGTAAGAAAGACTTGCATTATATACTGCCTTGCCCGATCTTACAACGTCCCAAAGAGTTCAACAGCCACGGAGGTACTTTTAAAATTGTAGTCACTGTGGTACTACAGGCAAATGTGGCAGGCAATTTGGATTCAGCAAGGTGCCACAAACAGCTGGAAGATGAATGATCAGTTAATCTTTCTTCAGTAGTGGTTAACTCTGGTGTCCCCCAAGGATCAATCTTTGGCCCCCTCCTATTTCACATCTGCATGCTGACAGAGTGTAGAGTGTTAATTTTCACATGTACACTGTTGACACCCAGCTCTACCTGACCACCACCTCTCTCGGCCCCTCCACTGTTTCTCAACTATCAGACCGCTTATCTGACATCCGATCTCTCTCATGGGGAGAGATGCCTATGATCCTTCTGGACTATGGCATGAAAAAAAATACTGGATGAGCAGAAATTTCCTCCAATTAACTATTGGGAAGACTGAAGCCATCGTTTTTGGTCCCTGCTCCAAACTCTGTTCCCTAGCTACCAACTCCATCCTTCTCCCTAGCAACAAACTGAGATTAAACCAATCTGTTCACAATCTTGATTTCATTGGACCCGGAGATGAGCTTCCGACCTCATACATATGCCATCACCAAGACTGCCTACCTCCAGCTGCATAACATTGTCCAATTTCACCCATCTCAGCTCATCTGCTGCTGAAACCCCTCATTCATGCCTTTGTTACCTCTAAACTTGACTGTTCCAATGCACTCTGGACTGATCTACGCTCTGAAAACTTGGTCATCCAAAACTCTGCTGCTTGTGTCTTAACTTGCACGAAGTCCTGTTCACATCACCGCTGTGCTCACTGACCTACATTGACTCCTGATCAAGCAAAGTCTTGATATTAAAATTCTTATCCTAGTTTTCAAATCCCTCCATGGCTTTGCCCCTCCCTATTGCTGTAATCTCCTCTAACTCCACAAACCTCGGAGATAGCTGTACTCCACTAATTCTGGCCTCTTCAGCATCCAGATTTGAATTGCTCCACCATTGGTGGCCACGCCTTCAGATGCTTAAACCCTAAGCTCTGGAATACCCTCCCTACACCTCTCCACCTCACTTTCCTCCTTTAAGACACTACTTAAAACATACTTCTTTTGGTCATCTAACCTAATATCTCCTTCTGCAGCTCAGTCATATTTTACGAACATACGAATTAGGAGCAGGAGTAGGCCACTCAGCCCTTCGAGCCTGCTCCGCCTTCAATAAGTTCATGGCTGAACTGATTACTCCACATTTCCACCTACCCCAGAGAACCTTCCAGCCCCTTGCTTATCAAGAATCTATCTACCTCTGCATTAAAAATATTCAAAGACTCTGCTTCCACCGCCTTTTGAGGAAGAGAAAAAATTTTTCCTCATCTGTCTTAAATGGGCAACCCCTTATTTTTAAACAGTGACCCCAAGTTCTAGATTCTCCCACAAGGGGAAAACATCCTTTCCACGTCCACCCTGTCAAGACCCCTCAGGATCTGATATGTTTCAATCAGATTGCCTCTTACTCTAAATTCCAGCACATACAAGCCTAGTCTGTTCAATCTCTCCTCGTAATACAGCCCGCCCATTCTAGGTATTAGTCTACTAAACCTTCTCTGTACTGCCTCCCACTCATTTACATCCTTCCTTAAATAAGGAGACCAGTATTGTACAAAGTACTCCAGATGCAGTCTCACCAATGCCCTGTTTAGCTGAAGCATTACCTCCCTACTTTTATATTCAATTCCCCTCGCGATAAATGATAACATTCTATTAGCTTTCCTAATTACATGCTGTACCTGCATACTAACCTTTTGCGATTCATGCACTAGGACACTCATCCCCCTGCATCTCAGAGCTCTGCAATCTCTCACCATTTAGATAATATGCTTCTTTTTCATTCTTCCTGCCAAAATGGACAACTTCACACTTTCCCACATTATACTCCATTTGCCAGGTCTTTGCCCACTCACTTAACCTATCTATATCCCTTTGTAGACCCCTTATGCCCTCTTCACAAGTTACTTTCCTACCTATCTTTGTGTCATCAGCAAATTTAGCAACCATACCTTTGATCCCTTCACCTAAATCATTTCTATAAATTGTAAAAAGTTGAAGCTCCAGCACAGACCCCTGTGGCACACCATTCGTTACATCTTGCCAACCAGAAAATGACCCAGTTATGCATATCCTTTCCTGTTAGCTAACCAATCTTCTATCCATGCCAATATGTTACCGCCTACACCATGAGCTTTTATTTTCTGCAATAACCTTCGATGTGACACCTTCTCAAATATCTTCTGGAGATCTAAGTACAATACATCCATCTGTTCCTTTTTATCCACAGCACATGTAACTCCCGCAAAGAACTCCAATAAATTGGTTCAACATGATTTCCCTTGCACAAAACCATGTTGATTCTGTCTGATTACCTTGAATTTTTCTAAATGCCCTATATAACATCTTTAATAATAGTTCCCCAAGACAGATGTTAAGCTAACTGGCCTGCAGTTTCCGGCTTTCTGTCTCCCTCCCTTTTTGAATAAAGGAGTTACATTTGCTATTTTCCAATCTAACAGAACTTCTCCAAATCTAGGGAATTTTGGAAAGTTAAAACTAACACATCAACTATCTCACTAGCCACTTCTTTTAACACTCTAGAATGAAGTCCATCAAGACCTGGGGACTTGTCAGCCCGCAACCCCAACAATTTGTTCAATACCACTTCCCCAGTAATTGTAATTTTCTTGAATTCCTCCCTCCCTTCCATTTCCTGACTTACAGCTAATATTGGGATGTGACTTGTATCCTCAGTAGTGAAGACCGATGCAAAATATCTGTTCAATTCATGTGTTATCTCCTTATTATCCATTATTAATTCCCCAGACTCACTTTCTATAGGACCAATGCTCACTTTGTTAACTTTTTTTAAATAGCTATAGAAAATCTCATTGTCTTTATATTTCTAGCTAGCTTTCTCGTACTCGAATTTTACCTTCAATCTTTTAGTCATTCTTTGCTGTTTTTTTTTATATTCTGTCTAATCTTTTGACCTGCCTCGCATCTTTACACAATTATAGGCTTTTTCTTTAAGTTTGATACTATCATTCACTGTTTTAGCTAATCACGGATGGCAGGCCCCACCCTTGGAATTTTTCTCTCGTTGAGATGTATATATTCTGTGTATTCTGAAATATCTCCTTAAATGTCTGCCACTGTATCTCTATTGATCTATCCCTTAAGCTGATTTGCCAGTTCACTTTAGCTAGCTCTGCTTTCATGCCCTCATAATTGCCCTTATTTAATTTTAAAATACTAGTCTTGGACCCACTCTTTTCCTCAAACTGAATGTAAAACTCATATGATCGCTGCTACCTTAACTATGAGGTCATTAATTAATCCTATCATTGCACAATACCAGGTCTAGTATAGCCTGCTCTCTGGTTGGCTCCAGAATGTATTGTTCCAAGAAATTATCCTGAAAGCATTCTATGTACTCCTCTGCCCATCTGATTTTTCTAGTCCATATGTAGGATAAAATCCCCCATAATTATTGCTGTACCTTTCTGACAAGCTGCCATTATTTCTTCCTTTATACCCCGTCCTACAGTGTGGTTAATTTTAGGTGGCCTGTACACCACTCCCACAAGTGACTTCTTGCCTTTATGATTTCTCAGCTCTACTTAAACTGCTTCTACATCCTGGTCTCCTAAACTTAGGTTATCCTTCTCTATTGCACTAATACCATCATTAATTAACAAAGCTACCCCTCCACCTTTTCCTAGCTTCCTGTCCTTCCTTCCACATACCCTTCAATTTTCAGGTCCCAATCTATGTCGTCCTGCAGCCATGTCTCGTAATGGCCATCAGATCGTACTTATTTATTTCTATTTGTGTTCTCTGTTCATCTGTTTCGAATGCTACGTGCATTCAGATACAGAGCCTTTAGTTGTGTCCTTTTATTATTCTTGTAACCTCTAGCCTTATCTGTTGATTTACTTTGATTTGTATGCTCTGTCCCTTCCTGTCACAGTCTGTTCATTAATACGTTTCTCTCTTGCCTTGTCTCTACTCCTTGATTTACCATATCTTCCCAAATTTGATCCCTTGCCCCCACTATTCAGTTTAAAACCCTCTACTTCCCTTGTTATGCAGCTCGCTTGAACACCAGCCCCAGCGGTACAGCCACCACTTCATCAGTACTGGTGCCAATGCCCCACGAACTGGAACCCATTTCTACCACACCAGTCTTTGAGCTTCGCATTAATTTCTCTAATCTTATTTGCCCTATGCCAATTTGCACGTGGTTTAGGTAATAATCCAGAGATTTGAGGTTCTGCTTCTTAATTTGGTGCCTAGTTCGTAATTTTGTTTTATAATTCTCCTGTGAAGCATCTGGAGACATTTTATTATGTTAAAGATGCTATATAAATACAAGTTGTTGTTGTTTGGGGGTTGTTTGCCAGAATACTGAAAGGACCCTTTTTTCTTTCATTGGTGTCATGGGATCTTATGTCCAGCTGAGCGAGTCTCAGTTTAATGTCTCATGTAAAAGACAACACTTCTGCCAATGTAGCTCCCTGTCAGTACTGCACTGAAGTGTCAGCCCAGATTATGGCTGGAATTTTACACCGCCCCAGCAGCGTCGGATGGTGGTGTGGGGGCGGTGTAAAATTGAGCAGCAGGCTCCGGGAGGCCTAACCGCCCCGATTCCGCCTCCGATCAATTTTACGGCGGTCGGCGGGAGGGGTGGGGGGTGGAGAGAAGCAGCCCGCCCAAGGCCAATCAAGACCCTTAAGTGGCCACTTAAGGGCCCTTGCCCACCTCCACAGGTATTTTACCCATGGCAAGCTGGTGTGCCAGGTATGTGAAAGGCCACCCAGCGATAGCTGTCGGCCTTTCTGCACCCCGGGAGGGGGCTGGCAATCAGGCACAGGATGCCCGATTGAGGGCCACCACCGCCTCCCAACCCAACCCTGGGATCCAAGACGCCCCCCCTCTCCCCAAAAACGATCACCCTAGCCTCACCAGGGCACGACCGATTCACCTGGTGAGGCTGCCCAAACTTACTTTGTCCCGGTTCCATTGCGTCCTCCTCAGTCGGCTGGGCTGAACTCCCAGCAGTGGCCACCGCTCCCGTTGGCGCTGCTGAGGCTAAGAGCTGCTGGCCTGCTGATTGGCTGGCAGCTCACTGAGGCAGGACATCCTCCCTCAAGTGGGTGGAAGTCCCGCCTCGTGCCAATTGAAGCCTGGGGATCCGTAAAATATGGGACGGATCCCCAGGCTAGGCAGGAGCGGGATCAGCACCGACATTTATGTCAGAGTCTGGCTCCCGTCTGCCCAGCATAAAATTCCGGCCTATATGTTCAAGTTTCTGGAGTTAGGCTTGGACTCATGACTTTCTAACTCAAGAGGTGGGAGTGTACCATTGAGCCAAGGCTGGCACTGAGTACCTACAACTAAGGGATTATCGATGGTTATTGAACTCTAGCTATAGTCATGGGAGGTGAAAAGGTTACAACATTTTATGTCATTCAATAAAAGCATTCACTAAACCAGTTTAGTTTACTGTATATTAAGCAAATGGAGGCCTTTCATAGTAAACAATGCAGTATTTGAATTTGAAAGTTACTATTTGTGTGACGGTTGCATAGCAATCAATGTTTTTGGTGTTTTAATCAACAAGTTTAATATGATAAAGGGAATTGATAGGGTGGATACTATTTCCACAGTTGGGGGAATTTGAAACAGGAGAGTATAATCTTAAAATTACAGCTAGCCTGCTTAGAAGAGAAATCAGGAAGCACTTTTCACACAATGTGTTCTCCCCACCCCCAAACAGCTGTGAATGCTGGGTTAGTTGAAATTTTCAAGACGGAGATCAATAGATTTGTTAGGAGAGGTTATCCAGGGATATGGAGTAAAGAAGTGTAAATGGAGTTGAGGTACAGATCAGCTATGATCGAACAATGATGGAAGAGCCACAAGGGGCTGAATGGCCTCCTCCCATTCCTATTTTCATATTTGGTTTAATTATAGATCAGTGATTGCCAATATATCATGGCCTAAAAACGGCATACAGGAGGCAGGGCTGTCTGAGGGGGGCTGGGAAATCAGATGTCAATGACACCACTTAAAGATGCCTGCCCCTATTAAAGGGGTGGTACACTGTGGCTTCAGGTAGCTGGAAATGCTGACAGGCATGGATGCAAGAAGTCCAGAGAGAGGATCCAGATTTGCTAACACAGCTTTGGAGGCAGTAAATGCTGATCCACCCAGGGGGCAGAAAGCCCTGCAGGCAACACCTCCAAAGTCAGTGAGAAGAGGTGTCTGGCAGCAAATGCAAGGAGTTTAGTTTCTGGGAGATGGCTGCAATGCCAAAAGAAGTTTTGATGACCTCAAAGTTGTCAAGACATTGTCTTACCTTTCACCTCTAGTACTGTCTGCTCACACCTGCACAACTCAACATACCCACTTCCCTTCACTCTCCTACAATCACCACACATCACTGCACCTCCAACTCACTCTGCACCTCCAACTTTGCGCTATTGCAACCCTCACTTTTTATTTTATTTATATCCCCACACCACTCAACTTGCACACAATTGGAGTGAGTTTAGTGAGGCTGTTTGCAGCTGGAATGGAGGCATTGTGGGGGTGGGGGAGACTAGCGTCAGACAAGTCCACCCGGAAATCCGCATTGTGACGTCAGTTCCGATTTAGTAAGCAGAGGGAAAGCACCGAGGTGGCGTTGCCACCGCGATGGGATGGGACTGCAATTTAAATTGCAGAACAGTTAGTTTTAATGCATTTGCAAGTTACTGAAAGCAATTCAATAGGGGGTTTGGAATTAAGTGGATGACGGGCGGCCCTCACGTGTCTTCAGAACCTGGGCTATTGAAAGCTGGCGAGGCCTCAGTGCCGTGACAGGTAGGCAGTTATGCCCAGCACTACATAGGGGAAGAGGGGGGACTGGAAGCCATTGCTGGCCTACAGTGCTGTGCGCTCTGCAAGGAGGGGTTGACGTCTCAGGTGGCAGTATCCAGGAGCCGAGGTCTCAGGTGGCAGTACTGGGGAGGGTGGGGGGCGAGGGTGGGGGGGGGGGGGCTTGGTCTCAGGTGGCAGTGCCAGTGGTTGAGGTCACGGATGGTCTGCAAGGGGGGCTTGGTTTTGGGAGAGAGGGTCAGGTGCCCATAGTGCTGGGTGAGAGGGTTGGTTATCAGCAAGGGTGGGCACTGAGAGCTGTTAACGAGTCTGCTGAGAAAAGTAGCAAAGGTAAAGCTGCCAAGGCAGGTTTGTTCTTGCAAGGATAGTACGCTGGAGGCTTACTGATCACCTGGCATGGGTCTCATACACCCTGACTTTTTAGACCCGTGGCATAATGCGGTGCCTCCGACGGAGGGAGGGCCATATTGCGGCTGCGCCTGCCAGTGAAGCTACACGACGACAGCAACAACAGCCAGCCATGCCAAGAGCAGCCCACCGGCGCCAGAGTGTACCAGATGGAATTCAGCTACCTCCAGGGTAGATTATGGCTCTCCAGGGAGGCTGTCACCGACTTGTGCACTCTGCTGCAGGATAAGTTATGACCTATGGGATTTGGTGGTTACCCTATGCCCATGACCTTGAAGATCACCATGGCACTTAACTTTTACGCATCTGGATCATTCCAAGGATCCACTGGGAACACTGCTGCATCGAGGTGATCAATACCCTGTTCAAGAGGGCCAGTGACTATGTGCAATTCCAGACCAGGCCATTATTGGTTTTCCCTGGGTGTAAGGTGTGATAGGTATGTACGCATGTGGCCATCAAGACTCCCATGTACCAGCCAGCCTCCATCAACAGGAAGGGCTTCCATTCCATCAACGAACAGGTCTGCAGCCAACAGAAGCAGTTTCCTGCAGGTATGTGCCCACTTCCCAGGAAGCAGCCACAATGCCGACATACTTTGACAGTCCAGCTGCCACAGCTTTTCAGACTCCCTGCTCACCTTCAGGGATGGAATCTCAGGGACAAGGGCTACCCATTGAAGACATGGCTACTGAAACCTGTGAGGAACCCTCACAATGCAGCGGAGGAGAGGTACAACACTTGTCATGGCTCCAACCGAGTGAATATCAAGCAGGCCATTGGGCATGATGAGATCACACTGATGAGGAGGATGTGGAGAAGGGTGATGAGCAGGCAGCACCGGATGTTGAAGCCCTTGCACTAGAGGCCAGGCACATTGAGCAATGGGCCAAGGAGGCAAGAGACAATCTCAATCACCCACTTCCAGTCACCATGGCAGCCTCTCAAAGTGAAATCAATAAAGACTCACCTCAATGCATTCAGTCTGTTGCCTCCTTTCTACTTGTCTTCTGTGCCTAGCACCTAACTGAACTATGTACAGTGGCCCATGGGAGATGCTAATCAAATGTGGGCTGTGCCGACATTAGCACCCACTAAAAAGAGAAAGGGGAAGTCAGCAGCTCACAGTTAAGTCATGATTGTGGAAAATTATTTTCCACAAAGAAATTTAATTTCAAAAACAGAAGAACTTTATCAGAGAAAACAAATGTCAAACACCCGTGAAAGCCCAAGTGTCTCTTGGTGCTTTTCTTTATACGTTTGAGTAATTATACAAAGTGTAACCTCTGCGCTACCTGCTTGGCTGGAAGCAGGCTGCTGATCAGGTTGTCTCTTGGCCTGACTTCAGTGGCCACCCTCTGTCTATCTGAGGCCTGAGGGCACTGGCTGCCTGAGGCCTTCCTGCACAGGTGCAGAACTCTCCTCAGGCATCGTGGCTACTGGAGCTGAGCTCACTGGCAGAGATGCTGTCCATGCTCAGAATGGCCTGAGGAGAGCCCCCAGCTGTGGAGGTCAGCCTCCTCCCTTTCAAGACTCACTTGAACCTCCCTGCTGATCAGAGAAGGATGAGGAGCAGGAGAGGAGTCCAGGCACTTTGTCCTTCTCACCTTGCCACTGCTGTGTTGAGCTCATGAGCTCATGGCCAAGGCGATGGTGTGCAGGTCTGTGTGCATCTGTGGGATCTGGCTCTCCGAGGGTTGCCAACCTCTCAATGTAGGAAGCCAAGTGCCCATATGCCTGAGATATGGCAGCAGTCATGGCATAGATGGACTCCATCATCCACTCATGGCTACGCATGGTCTCCTGCATCTCCGCCAGATGATCTCTCTGCAACTTCAGCATGCCCTGTGCTGTCGACACCAGAAGCTAGTCATCAGCCTGGGAATCAGCATGGGCCCGGCCTCCCACAGACCTCTCACTGTCAGTGACCTCAGCTGTCTCAGCCTCAGCCAGTTGCTCAGCCGCGTGTGGTACTCTCACCAGCATGTTATCCTGATTCTAAAGCCAAGCGGAAACCTACCGTGGCTAAAGTATCTGCACTAGTGGAAGGTGCTGGGGAGTGATGTGATGGTGCATCCTCCGACTGCTCATCCTCCTCAGAGGTGGAATTTTGTCTTCCTTCCACTGGAGTCTCCTGCAGACTCAGACCTATATGAGAGAACACAAACGTGTGGGTTAGGATGAGCACATCTCGTTGTACCAACTATGAGTTATGGGGGCCTCCAGAAGTGAACTGTATGTCGATGGAAGTCAATCCTCTCTCTTGTGCAGAAACTCCAGTTTCACCATCCGCTATTGACCAGCTGCCCTGGGGCTCTGCTAGTTCAAGTGCCTCCTCCTCAGCCATGGAGAGAGGCCTGATGTCTGGGATGCCTCCACCAATCTAGGATGTTTCCATGCTGTTATGGGTCCTCATGTCCTGCAAGTGGAAACGGAGATAGTCAAACTGCTCAGAGAAATCAACATGACAGTTCTGCAAGTGGCAGTTCATTGTCTGCTAGTGGGGTTTCCGATATAGCTGATCCTCCCATCAGCTCTCAGGGGAGTTCATGGGGGTCAGCTGTGAGTGAGGGTGACCTGTGGCCAAGATGCAGCCATGCATCTGTTAGGATGAGATGATGCCTTAACCCACTTTGCTAACCTTTGTGGTGCCTCCTTCCCCATGTCCCATTTCCTCCCGCGTAGCCACATGCAATCCCTAAAAAAGGGAGCATAGAAACAGAAAAATAGAAGCAGGAGTAGGCCATTCAGCCCTTCGAGCCTGCTCCGCCATTCATTATGATCATGGCTGATCATCCAACTCAGTAACCTGTTCCCTCTTTCGCCCATGTCCTTTGATCAATTTAGACCCAGGAGCTATATCTAACTCCTTCTGGAAAACAATGTTTTGGCCTCAACTGCTTTCTGTGATAGCAAATTCCACAGGCTCACCACTCTCTGGGTGAAGACATTTCTCCTCATCTCAGTCCTGAAAGGTTTACCCTGTATCCTTAGACTATGACCTCTGGTTCTGGACTCCCCCACCATCAGGAACATCCTGCCTGCATCTACCCTGTCAAGTCCTGTTAGAATTTTATAGGTTTCTATGAGATCCCCCCTCACTCTTCTGAACTCCAGCAAATATAATCCTAACCAATTCAATCTCTCCTCATACATCAGTCCCACCATCCTAGGAATCAGTCTGGCAAACCTTCACTGCACTCCCTCTACAGTAAGAACATCCCTCAGATAAGGAGACCAAAACTGCACACAATATTCCAGGTGTGGCCTCACCAAGGCCCTGTATAATTGTAGCAAGACATCCCTGCTCCTGTACTTGAAGCCTTTTGCTATGAAGGCCAATATACCATTTGCCTTTACCACCTGCTGCACCTGCATGCTTACCTTCAGCGACTGGTCTACGAGAACACCCAGGTCTCGCTGCATATTCCCTTCTCAGTTTATAGCCATTCAAATAATCTGCCTTCCTGTTTTTGCTACCAAAGTGGATAACCTCACATTTATCCACATTATACTGCATCTGCCATGCATTAGCCCACTCACTCAACTTGTCCAAATCATCCTGAAGCCTCTCTGCATCCTCTTCACAACTCACCCTCCCACCCAGTTCTGTCTCATCTGCAAATTTGGAGATATTACATTTAGTTCCCTCATCTAAATCATTAATGTATATTGTGAATAGTTGGGGTCCTAGCACCGATCCCTGCAGTACCCCATTAGTCACTGCCTGCCATTCGGAAAAATACCCATTTATTCCTACTGTTTCCTGTCCACCAATTTACTGTCCATCGCAATACATTGCCCCCAATCTCATGCGCATTAATTTTACATGCTAATCTCTTATGTGGGACTTTGTCGAAACCCTCTGAAAGTCCAAATAAACCACATCTGCTGGCTCCCCATCATCAACTCTACTAGTTGCATTTTCGAAGAATTCTAGTAGATTTGTCAAGCATGATTTCCCTTTCGTAAATCCATGCTGACTCTTCCCGATTCTACCACTGTTCTCCAAGTGCTCTGCTATAAAATCTTTGATAACGGACTCTAGAATTTTCCCCACTACTGACCTCAGGCTGACTGGTCTATAATTCCCTGCTTTTTCTCTACCTCCCTTTTTAAATAGTGGGGTTACATTAGCTACCCTCCAATCTGTAGGAACTGTTCGGGTCTATAGAATCTTGGTAGATGACCACTGATGCATCCACTATTTCTAGGGCCACTTCCTTAAGTACACTGGGATGCATAACGTCAGGCCCTGGGGCTTTATTGGCCTTCAATCCCATCAATTTCCCCAGCATATGGGGAGCGGTATGGAGCAGTCACTGTACCATATTTGGGTTGCGGGGGATGGTGGTGGGGATTGACCCTACGGCTGCTGACCTCAGCGATCTCCATCCAGGCTTGCTTGGTCAGGAGGGGGGCGGGGGGGACCTCATCTTGCCATCGCTGGGGAAGAGGACCTCCCATCTTTCCCTTGCAGCCTGGAGAAGAACTTCCAGGGAGGCATCGCTAAACCGTGGGCCACCTGGTATCCTCCTTCAGCCATGGTTGCTGCAGGCTTGTATTCAGCTCCTTGTCCATCAGACAGCAGAGGCAGTAAAGGGGGTCCTGGGGCAGCAGAGGGCACTGCGGAAGCACTCAAACCAGGCAGAAGTAAATGGAGGGCTGGCAGGCCTTTAACTATGGTGCCGGCACCTACTCTGGAGTCATCTGCTGCTGTATTTGGCACCTTGAATCCCTTCCCTGTCACATAATTGGCCAGGCCCCACTCTTCCATTAATAGAATAGGTCCCCCGCCACATGATTGTGGTGGGTCAGCCAGACATGTGACAAGCAGGGACAGTGCCCACTTCTGGGTCTGCTGCTGGGACCCACAATGGGCTCACTAAATCCAGTCCAATACCTGCACTATTCTACCTTGGCAGGCATATTCTCGAAACAGCTCAAGGCTAAAACGAGGGCATTCCCTTCTTTCTTGGAGAAGGGCACACACAACATAAGCCAGCAGGCACTGAATGGAGGCAGCCAAGGCCACCTATACATGCCTTCCCCACTGGAACAGTAGGTCCTCAACCAGGCAGGCTGGGGGTGAATCACTGCTGGTGAGTGAAAATGCTGGAGGAGACATGTCGGAAGTTTTTTTCCCTCATTGGAAAAATTTGATGCAGAGAAGCACTGCTACAATGTTACATTGTCTTCACAAACTGATTTTAAAAATGAAGTTAGTCTGGAAGGTCAGCTCAATTTCTCTTATCAAAAAGGATAAATAACTCCTTCTGCACTGTACAAAGTATTAATAACACAGCAGAACCCGATTATCCGCTCTCCAATTATCTATCAAATATTCTGTGCAACAGCCTTGCATGGAACATTACTGAAAAATGTGCTGGCTGTGCTGAGGCAGTGAAAAAACAATCTTCCTTTTGTTATTTGTACTGCGTTTTGTGTTTTACATTCTGCGTGCCTAGGAATCTTATTCTGCCAGGCCAGAATTCTGAGATTCTCAACTACCCACCAATTTCCATTATTGGCTGGGGAAGATGGGTAGCTCCTTCATCCTGGCAGACTCTAAAAAAATTATTATTGTATCAAACCAAAACACAGCAAACTAGGAGACCTTCAAGGGCAGTCTGAAAGAAAGAGATTCAGGTTTTGCATTGACAAGGGAAAAAATATTAAAACAGACATGAACAATCGAACAAAAAGTGGCACAGTGGCGCAGTGGTTAGCACCGCAGCCTCACAGCTCCAGCGACCCAGGTTCAATTCTGGGTACTGCCTGTGTGGAGTTTGCAACTTCTCCCTGTGTCTGCGTGGGTTTCCTCCGGGTGCTCTGCTTTCCTCCCACAGCCAAAAGACTTGCAGGTTGATAGATAAATTGGCCATTATAAATTTCCCCTAGTATAGGTAGGTGGTAGGGGAATATAGGGACAGGTGAGGATGTGGTAGGAATATGGGATTAGTGTAGGGTTAGTATAAATGGGTGGTTAATGGTCGGCACAGACTCGGTGGGCCGAAGGGCCTGTTTCAGTGCTGTATCTCTAAATAAAATTAAATAAATAAATTACTCAGCAAACTGGACTCTGCAAACAAAAACAGCAATTATGTAAAATCTGAATATTTTAATAGACAGGCAGAATTCAGCATTTTTTTTTTGAGAATCAAGACATGCATATAAGCACTCAGAAAAGTCAAAGCAATTGATATTCAAGTAATTTTTTTTAATGCTCATCAGCAAACAACCAAATGTGTAGAATTAAAATCAGAGTAACTCAACATATTTAAATCAGTTCCACAAAACTATGCATGGATCTGTAACATCCCAATTGCTAACTTGTGTGTCAATATCTGCAGGAGGTCACTAGGATTGTGTCAATATTTGCAGGGGGTGCCACACAAGATTTTGGAAACCATGGCCATAAACCGAGCATCTGAGAACAAAACTCCTAAATGACAAGAAATGGCAGTCAAAATAAATAATTCCTTAATGTCAAGGCAAGACTGATTTATGGTGGAGCTGTATGAATTAGTAAGTACAGATTTAGCACCCAGGTGGAATCAGACAAAAATGGATGCTAAGCCAAAGAAGGAGATCTTGAGAAGGTTATCCATCCAAAAGCTTGATCAAAGTGGTAGGTTTAAAGGAGAGTTTTAAAGAAGGCGATAAAAGTAAAGAGGCAGAGAGACAATTTTAGACCATAGAGCCTTTGTGGCTAAAGGCATAGTTACTAACGCAGGGGTGAAGTGAATGGCAAATGCACAAGAGGCCAGAGTCAAAGAAGTGCAGAGTTCTTAGAGGGTTGTAGAGCTGGAAGCATTTAGAAATAGTGAGGAACAAGTCCACAGAGGCATTTAACCACAAGGACAGAATTTTAAATTTGAGTCACTGAAAGACTAGGAGAATGCTAAGAGAAGCAAAGGGTAGTTGTAGACTTATCCAGGAGGATTCAATCTTGAGATGGTAACAGAGGTGTTAGAGAAACTTCCAAGCCTGTTTGTGAAGAAGACACTGAGACTAGGATGCTTTGGTGGAGATTGTTTATTGATTGTCAGAGCTTACTTCTGCTCTCCAAATACCACCTGCCAGTGCTGGCTGGTTCCTCTTTATATATACACATGAATACAACTAACGAATTAACACCCAACACCTGTTCACCCTATTATCTTGAACTACCAGGTATTTATCATCCATTAACAGATCAGACCCTAACAGATTCCCCCTTTTTTCTTTAAATTAAATACATAGAAATAAAAACAAATAATGGCACATTTTTTTTACATTATTAATTTTCAACAGCACCAGCTATTTACATGCTATATATTACCCCCTTTTAAAAAAACATAAGAAAAAGCAATCTTGTAAAAAAAAAATCCACATTTTCCTAACATCACACAAGACAGCCCTCTTCGAGGACATCCAACAATTTTTTTCAAACAACCACCTCTTAGTAAAACAATCCTACAACTGATGACTTGCGTCAACCCATTTTATTTTGAAAATTTCTTTCCAACATTTTTTATACTCTATCAAGCCTCAACCTCTTTCGCAACACTTTTTGTTGAATGGCTATCGTCCCAGAGAGAATGGTTATCTATGTAGCATTCTACAGGAAAACCTTTCTCTGATTGCCACTTATACAAGAGTTCCTTTAAAATACTGGATAAATACATACCCATATCTATCACTTCTATCAGAAGAAGTGTCTCAGCAGCTAAGGTGCCTTTAACTATCCTCTTTATTTTCTTTGATTTCCAGGCTAATGGACAACATTTATCATTTCATCCCACCAAAAATATAATGAACCCTGCTGAGCTCAAATTACCATCAGGAAGAATAGCGTGAGAAACAGTACTAAAAATGACCAATTTCATTTCTTCTGGGTCACCCAATGCTGGAACCTTGGAAGTACATTTCTCAAAACTCAACCTCGTCAATGTCTTAATTGCTTTTAGCACTTCCCCAACAGTCGCATGTTTCAGCATGGTGCTCAACTCGAATACATTATAGCAAACATCCAGCCTAGTTTGTGTGCACAACCAGTTCAACTGCCCGATTAAGCTCCTTAACTGGTCTCTTTTCTCCTTGGTTGCAGAGTCCTCCTTTTGTGAAGATCTGACCTGATTTATTGGGATCCTATTAACATTCTCTAGGTAAAACTGTTGATTTAGGGTTACCCCAATTGAATCTGCCTAATATTCAACCCATATATTTAAAAGCTCAGGAAGCCAGACATCCAATTTTAAATTCCTGCAGAACTTTATCTAGCACAAATTTCTCAAATGCCTCAGATCCTCCCCACAGAATATCGTCCACATTTTTTTTTTATTTCCAAAATATACTTTATTCATAAAAATCTGTAAAAATTACATTGCCAAACAGTTTCCAAACAGCACCAAAAAATACAAACATTGCAAAGGAGATCAGTTTCGTTCAATACTGTCATGAGTTTCTTCCCAACCCTTCCGTTTCACAATTGTCATGTCAATTACAGTTTTACATTTACAGCAATTGAGAATATTAACGATACAGTTCGAGGGGTTTCCCATTGATCCAGCCCCTCAGTCCATCTTGGTGGGGGAACCTTACACTGTGGTCTTTCCCCATTGAGCCTTTGCTGCGGCTGCCCCAAGCTTTAGTGCGTCCCTCAGCACGTAGTCCTGGACCTTGGAATGTGCCAGTCTGCAACATTCGGTGGTGGACAACTCTTTGCGCTAGAAGACCAGCAAGTTTCGGGCAGACCAAAGGGCGTCTTTCACCGAATTGATAGTCCTCCAGCAGCAGCTGATGTTTGTCTCGGTGTGCGTCCCTGGGAACAGCCCGTAGAGCACAGACTCCTGTGTTACAGAGCTGCTTGGGATGAACCTTGACAAAAACCACTGCATCTCTTTCCACACCTGCTTTGCAAAGGCACATTCCAGGAGGAGGTGGGCGACCGTCTCTTCCCCACCACAGCCAACGCGGGGGCACTGTGCGGAGGGGGCGAGACTTCGGGTGTGCATGAAGGATCTGACGGGGAGGGCCCTTCTCACCACCAACCAAGCTACGTCTTGGTGCTTGTTTGAAAGTTCTGGTGATGAGGCATTCCGCCAAATGACTGACGGTCTGCTCGGGGAACCATCCGACAGGATCCACCGTTTCCTTTTCCCGTAGGACCTTGAGGACATTCCGTGCAGACCACTGCCTGATGGACCGGTGGTCAAAGGTGTTTTCCCGCAGAAACTGCTCCACGAAGGATAGGTGGTACGGCACCGCCCAACTGCACGGAGCGTTGCGCGGCAATGTGACCAGCCCCATCCTTCGCAACACCGGGGACAGATAGAACCTCAGCACGTAGTGACACTTGGAGTTTGCGTACTGGGGATCTACACACAGCTTGATGCAGCCGCACACGAAGGTGGTCATCAGGATGAGGGTCGCGTTGGGTACATTTTTCCCGCCCTTGTCCAGAGATTTGAACATCGTGTCCCTCCGGACCCGGTCCATTTTAGATCCCCAGACGAAGCGGAAAATGGCTCGGGTGACTGCCATGGCGCAGGAGTGGGGTATGGGCCAGACCTGCGCCACGTGGAGCAACAACGTGAGCGCCTCGCACCTGATGACCAGGTTCTTACCCACAATGGAGAGAGATCGCTGCCCCCACATGCCCAACTTTTGTCGTACCTTGGCTACTCGCTCCTCCCATGTTTTGGTGCACGCCCCGGCCCTTCCGAACCATATCCCCAGCACCTTCAGGTAGTCTGACCTGACGGTGAAGGGGACAAAGGATCGGTCAGCCCAGTTGCCAAAGAACATGGCCTCGCTCTTGCCGTGGTTAACTTTGGCTCCCGAGGCCAGTTCGAACTGGTCGCAGATGCTCATCAGTCTGCGCACGGACAGCGGATCCGAGCAGAAAACGGCGACGTCATCCATGTACAGGGAGGTTTTGACCTGAGTGCCTCCGCTGCCTGGGATTGTCACCCCTCTTATGCTCGCATCCTTCCTAATAGACTCAGCAAAGGGTTCAATACAGCAAACAAACAAGACCGGGGACAGAGGGCAGCCCTGTCTGACTCCAGATTTGATCGGGAAACTTTCCGATTCCCACCCGTTGATTGAGACTGCGCTACTGATGTTTGTGTAGAGCAGTTTGATCCAATTGCAGATTCCCTCCCCAAACCCCATTTTGGAAAGCACGTCCATCATGTAGGTGTGCGATATCCTGTCAAAAGCCTTCTCCTGGTCCAGGCTGATGAGGCAGGTGTCCACCCTCCTGTCCCGTACGTAGGCGATCGTATCCCTGAGTAGCGCGAGACTATCAGAGATCTTCCTGCCGGGTACAGTACAGGTCTGATCGGGGTGAATCACCAACTCCAGAGCAGACTTGACTCGACTGGCTATGACTTTGGACAGAATCTTGTAATCAACATTAAGCAGTGAGATGGGCCGCCAATTTCTGATTTCTGCCCTCTCCCCCTTCTGCTTGTAAATGAGGGTGATGATGCCTTTTCTCATGGATTCTGACATGCTGCCGGCCAGGAGCATACTCTCGTATACTTCCAGCAGGTCCGGGCCGACCCAGTCCCACAGGGCCGAGTACAACTCGACCGGTAAGCCGTCGCTCCCGGGAGTTTTACTCGTCTCGAAAGACTCGACGGCCTTTGTCAGCTCGTCCAGAATTAGCGGCTTGTCCAGTCTCTCCCTCCTGCTGTCATCTAAGACCTCTGTGATAGATGACAGGAAGGACTGGGAGGCTCTGCTGTCTGTGGGCTTCGCGTCATACAGCCCAGCATAAAAGGATTTGCTGATCCTTAGTATGTCGGACTGCGAAGACATTACCGAGCCATCTTCTTCCTTCAGGCTGCTGATAACAGAGCACTCTCTGTGTACCTTTTGGAAGAAGTAACGCGAGCACGTCTCATCCTGCTCGATGGAGCGGACTCTGGACCGGAAGATGATCTTGGAGGCCTCCTTGGCAAAGAGCGAGGCCTGCTGGCTTTTCACCTCTTGGAGGTCCTCCTTGACCTCGACCCCCATTGACTGCAACCGGAGTAGATTTTGCATTATTTTCTGGAGTCGGGACAGTTCCCTCTGTCTCTCTCTCGCCTTCTGAACACCTTTGTGGATGAAGAACCTCTTGATGTTCTCCTTTATCGCTTCCCACCAGTGAACTGGAGACTCAAAGAGGGGTTTCACGGTCCTCCAACCTTTGTAATCCCTTTTGAGTTCCTCAACGTTCTCTGGGGTCAGCAGTGTCGCGTTGAGCTTCCACGTCCCTCTGCCAACCCGCTGGTCGTCCTGAAAGTGACAGTCGGCCAGTAAGAGGCAGTGGTCGGAGAAGAACACCGGCTTGACGTCGGTGGATCCGACCGTGACAGCACGGGACACAAACAGGAAGTCAATCCTGGAACGGGCAGACCCGTCTGATCTTGACCATGTGTATCTGCGCTGCGCTCCGTCTGCAGGTTTGCTGAAGACGTCGTGCAGTTTGGCATCTTTAACTGTTTCTATCAGGAATCTGGACGTAGCGTCCAGTTTGCTGTCGTCACTGCCGGATCGTCCAGCCGCATCGATGATGCAGTTGAAGTCACCGCCTAGGATGACCGGCCTGGACGTCGCCAGCAGCAGTGGGAGCTGCTGGAAGACGGTCAGCCGCTCGCTGCGTTGTACCGGGGCGTACACGTTGATCAACCGGAGCGGAGCGTTGTTGTACATCACGTCTGCTACGAGGAGGCGGCCGCCCACCACCTCCTTAACTTCGGAGATGGTGAAGTTACCTCCCCGCAGCAGAATACCCAGGCCGGAGGAACGGCAGTCATTACCCCCCGACCAGATCGATGGCCCATGGGACCACCATCGCGACCACTGCCTGTAGGTGCTGAGGTGTGGTATTCCACACTCCTGCAGAAACAGTAGGTCAGCTTTGACCTTGGCAAGGTAATCCAAGGTTGAAACACATCGTGTAGTAGATTTAATGCTACGCACATTAATGGGAGCAATTCTTACACCCATTTTTTTACTAAAAATTAGTTGTTGCTTCCCATACCATTTGTCCTCGCTAGTCCCAGTCCTTCCCCTTCGGGATGTTCCTGCATACCCATCGTGTGCGCAAGCAGTTTCACGTTGGTTGGGCTCAGAAACCCCTCCTGATTTTTCATGCAGGGTTTGTGCCGCTCGGGTGACATCGGGGGGGTCTTGTAGGCAGAGAGCATTGGGTTGTCCTCAGCTGCTTCCATCTGTTCCTCCTCGAAAACATCACAGCTCCCGGTCTCCCGGAGCTCAGGTGCGCCAGACGTGTCTTTGCTCCCGGTGTCGCAGAGCTGAGATGCGTTGGCCACGTCGTTACGTGTGGGGCATTGGGGTTGGGGCACGCTGGGCCCATCACAGCTTCCAGTGCCCGGGGGCTGGGATGCCTTATCATCCATCTCGGAGTTCTGCCGCCTCTTTTGAAGGGGCTGTCGTTCCAGCATTTCCCCGTCCAGTGAAGAGGAGTTGTTGTTGTCTGATTCAGAAGAGAGCCTCCTCTTGCCACTGGTCTGGGTGGTGGCTTTGGGATGTTTTTTCTTTGTGGTTTTCCTCTGGACCACTTGCCACTGACCTGTTTGTCCATCTGCTGCCTCCTCCTCCATTGATTCTGTCTGTGGAGGAGGGGTTTCCGGGCGCTGGGTAGGTGCTGGGTCGTTGGTTTCAGCTGCCTCCCCTTCCTTCTCAGGTTGAAGTTCCTCGCTGCGGAGAAGGTTGCTGGTCTCCTTTCGAACAGCTGACGCCTTCGTCGAACCTTCTCCCAGCCTTTCCTTGGACCTTGCCGCCTGAGCATAGCTGAGGCAACGTTTGGGGCAGGTCTTGTAGAGATGGCCTGCCGCACCGCACAAGTTGCAACACTTAGTCTGCTTACAGTCCTTGGTCTGATGGCCTTCCTCCTTGCAGTTCTTGCAAACAACCGTGCTGCAGTTGGCTGCCATGTGACCAGATTTGCCACAGGTGCGGCAAACTCTGGGCTGCCCAGCGTAGACCAAGAAGCCTCGACTTCCCCCGATAGCGAAGCTGGAGGGAGGGTGGATGATGGCTCCACTGGGATCTACCTTCAAGGTCACCTTGACCTGCCGCTTGCTGGTCCAGATCCCAAAGGGGTCCTTGACATCAGTGCTGCTGCCGGCCACCTCGACGTACCTGGCGAGAAAGGTGAGTACATCCACCACCGGAACATGGGGGTTGTAGAGGTGAATCGTCACCACCCGGTCCCGTTGTAACGGAAGTGTGAAGAGCGGCTCCGCTGTGAGGATCGACAGTGGCGCCCGGTCCCCTTTCTCCTTGAACGCCTTCAGGAACTTGATGCATCCCGCCACGTTCCGGAACGTCACGTCGAAGTATCCACTGCTGGTGAAATCCTGCAGGCAGAAGACGTCCGTCGCTTGAAATCCGCAGCAATCGAAGAGAATTTTCTTGATGAAGAAGGTGCGATCGACCGGTGCATCTCCTTCCTTGTCCTTCACAACCACCCGAACGGTGTTGCGCACTCCCTGGCCCAAAGCTCGAAAATTGGTTATAGCCATTTTACTCAAAGCTTCCCCAGGATCAAAAGGCAATGATCATGGTCTCTTCTCAATCAAATAAGCACTGATAAGAACAGATACTACACTTGATCTTAGCCAAAAGGCCGAGAAGCCGAAAAGGCGAAAGATTTATACAATCTGAAGAGAAACCAGAGTAATATCGTCCACATGCATCAAGAAAACACCTGCTAGTTTTTCTTCATAGTATCAATAAGACGTTGTCGGATCCACCTTTAGTTGAATACAACCAGCTTTTAGTAGGACTGACCTAACTGAAAAATACCACACCCTGGATGCATCATTTAGCCCATAAACACACTTGTTTAGCTTCCATAATTTCACTTCTATCTCTCCAGTTTCTTTTGGTGGCTTTAAAAATACTTCCCTTTGAAATTTCGCCCCTTGCAAAAATGCTGCTTTGATGTCAATGGACTTACATTCGCACGAATGTGTCACTAAAAGGGCTAGGAAAATTCTCAAACTTGCTTTTCCTGCTGTTAGGGAATCCACTGTAACTTAATGGTCACCTAGTCATTCCTCAAATCCTTGAGCTACAAGTCTGGCCTGCGCTTTATGCGTACCATCGGGAAGTACTTTCTCTGTACAGATCCATCTATAGGACCATGCTGGTTGTCCTCAATCTGGCACCTCTGTGTATACGCCAAACTGTCTCTCCAACTGTCAAGCTCTCTTTTCTTGGCATCCTTTATCAATTTACCATCTAACTTGTTAGTAACCACTAGAGCTTCTCTATCATAAGGAATCCTACTTCTTGTGGCGCCCCTCACCCCTGCTTCTCTGGTCCTTGCTCTCGTGAAACCATGTCCCCTTCTAGATTTCCTATGCCTTCCTGGACTACTACTCGACCAGTCCCTCCTACAACCAGTCTTCCTTTCACACGTTTGTGACTTTTTCCTTGGACTATGATCATCTTCAGGCCCACTGTCTAAACTTACACTACGTTTTCTGGCCTTCCATATTTTCACTTCCTTCTGCCAAGCTATAGGGCTGATACCCTGTCCCTTGTCTTGCACATGCAGCCAATGTTTGTATTTCCCTGTGACCTTTCCTGCCCTTCCTAGAATGGTAGCTGCTCTCCATTCACTAGTCCCTTCCGGCATATGTGTCACTAGTCCCAACTTTCAGTAGTTGGCCTTTGGGATAAATGGCTTTATCCGAATCTTCACTATCACTTGGTCCACTCTCAACCCATTATCTGCCACAATCTGTTGCTCGCAAAGGTCCGACATATGTCCATGCAACGTACATGGTGCATCAGTGTCCATCATTTGTTCAGATTCTGTCAGTGCCAATAAGCCACGAGGAATGTACTCTAACAGTTTGGTTACCATGTTGCAAAATCACCGTTTTGCCATCAGTGCCTATAACCTTTCCTGGCCTCTTCATTTTTTTCTGTAATTTTGTAATAGACCATTTCCCCAGAATCAAAATTCTTTTCTGATGGACTGATCAGATACCTCAAAGCTCCGATTTTTTTAAACCTCCACCTGAATAAATGCTCTTGCTACATGCATGGCGTTCAAATGTTCTGCAAAACTTGAACTAATTGTAGTCCCCTGTAAAGCTGGGGGACGATCCCACATTACCAATGGTATTTTCAGATTCCTGCCATAAACTAATCGATATGGGCTGTAGCCCCCAACCATTTGAAGTGTGTTTTTCACGTGTACTACCCACGCCAGAGCAGTAGTCGATTTACAATTTGGCTCAGCTAAAACGTCTGAGCATTTTGTCAATCACTGCATGATTTCTCAACTCCCATTGCTAAAAAAGGACTAAAAACAAGAAATGCTGGAACCACTCAGCAGGTCTGGCAGCATCTGTGGAAAGAGAAGCAGAGTTAACGTTTCGGGTCAGTGACCCTTCTTCAGAACCCTTCCGAAGAAGGGTCACTGACCCGAAACGTTAACTCTGCTTCTCTTTCCACAGATGCTGCCAGACCTGCTGAGTGGTTCCAGCATTTCTTGTTTTTATTTCAGATTTCCAGCATCCGCAGTATTTTGCTTTTACTAAAAAAGGACTTTCTGCTACCGTGACATTTTTACAATATTCATACATACTCCTGAACTCATCATTGGCAAATTCCCCTCCATTGTCAGTTGGAAACTTAGCCGGTGCTCCCAATCCTGTTCCTATCCACCTTTCCATTATCTTGTCCACTTTGTTTTTGTCTTTACTATAAATTACCGTCGATAAACTGAATCTAGTCGCCATGCCTATAAAGTGTAGAATAAAAATGTTTCTTCAAGTCCATCGCTATAGTTTTTTTTAAAAAAACAGATATCACATTTTCCACTGATATCTTCAATAAGTTGTGGAGTCATCTATTACCCCTGCATCTTTTAACAGAATCTTCAACCCATGGCAAGATGGATGTGCAAACTGGAGATGTAGTTTTGAATTAATTTGCCTTTTCTCCTTTAACTCCCTACCCCCGGATGCCATTAATACTGCATTGTCCAAAAAGGAATAACAGGGTTTTTGAGATGACGTGGAAGGTGAGGATGACGTGACGGATTAATCAGAAGGAATTTTACTGGTCACGAGCAGCTTCAGTCCAGTAATGAGTTCTAGTCAGATTTGTTCAATTGAACAGTACAAGACAGTGGGTGTATGTCCACAGTATGTGGAGTGGACTGGTTAAGGTGTTACATGAATTATTTAAGTAAGGAAGACTGAAATAAGGTCAAAGAATACAACAGGTTTCAGGTTTGGGGATGGCAACATGTTGAAATCACTAAAAAGAGTTGTAATTCTGTGTAAAATAGCAAGGGTAAATCACTTTACTAGTACGAATGTCATATCCAGTGAAATACCTTTGCTGTTAAGTAAACTTACTCTCCTGCTTAGAGAGGTTAGGTCTCGCTAAAGGAATACAATAATGTCCTGTGTAAACTGCAAAGCTACAGATTTCTCAAAGACAAATCGCCTTATGTTCCGTATCCAATTTCATCCGTGCCTTTTTCATAGACAGTTTACTTAACAGCAAAGGTATTTCACTGGATACGACATTCGTACTAGTAAAGTGATTTACCCTTGCTATTTTACACAGAATTACAACTCTTTTTAGCGATTTCAACATGTTGCCATCCCCAAACCTGAAACCTGTTGTATTCTTTGACCTTATTTCAGTCTTCCTTACTTAAATAATTCATGTAACACCTTAACCAGTCCACTCCACATACTGTGGACATACACCCACTGTCTTGTACTGTTCAATTGAACAAATCTGTGACTAGAACTCATTACTGGACTGAAGCTGCTCGTGACCAGTAAAATTCCTTCTGATTAATCCGTCACATCATCCTCACCTTCCACGTCATCTCAAAAACCCTGTTATTCCTTTTTGGACAATGCAACACAGTGATACGTTGAGTCACATCAGAACCATCTGCTGACCACCCCTTGGTTATTCCTGGGGTTCATTCTTCTACCATAATTGCCCAACTCCTGCCATCTATTATAGCAGTCAATAGGGTCTCTATCCTCATTCATTGAACATGTTTCTCCTTTCGTGCTAACACTTAGGCCCCTGCCTTGAACGGCCTCAAAATGCTGCTAGCATTGTATCCTCCACCTTCGGCGTCACCACCAAAGAACCCATCCACGCCAAAAAAGCAACCAGAAAGGAATATTTTCCCCAAATTTTGTTTTTTTTTTTAAATAGGGTGGCAGACATCTGATCAAACAGCATATTTTTTTCATTGAATCTAATTCCAGTTAATAGAGCCTATCTATGTTCAATATCCTAAAACAATCCAACAATTTGAAGGCAAGTACTGATCTAGGAATTTTCAAGCAGAATCGCAGCAACCTTGCATATAGTTAGTTAAACTCCATTAAATATTCTACAGAAGAACCATCCATTTTTCTAAATTCATCAAAGTCTGACCACACCTCATAGGCACTCAATAAGTCATCTTTCACATAAATTTTATCCATATATTTCAAGAATTTGTCCAGAACTTCCTCTCTGTCCAAATGATGAGCCTCTTGCTCTTGCAGGAAGTGAAAGTGCAAGGACTAGTCCTTGCTTCCTTTTAGGTAAAGACATAACATGTGTCCATAGATCAACTTCATTCTTCCATTGATCATAAGGTTCAGCCTCATAAAATAGCTGTGGAAAATCATATCCCAACATCTTACACTTGGTTTCAGTCAACTTTCTTCAAAAAAATCTCCAAATACAGCTTTCTCAAAAAAAACTCCAATTCTAATCTCCTGTCTGAAAACAAATCTTAGTCTCCAATCTTCACTTTCAGGCAATCATTCTCTGCTACCAATATTCGAGAAACTGCCAAGCCTGTTTGTGAAGAAAACACTGAGACTAAGATGCTTTGGCAGAGATTGTCACAGAGCTTACTTTTGTTCTTTAAACAACATCACCTGCCAGTGCTGGCTGGCTCTTCTTTATATATACACACTTGAAACTATTAACTAATTGACACCCAACACCTGTTCGCCCTATTATCTTGAACTACCAAGTGTTTATCATCCATTAACAGAACTTCAGACCCAAGCAAGAGGAGCAGTGAATTGGAGGGGTGGGGTGGCAAAGTCCTCCCAGGGGGAGAAATGAAAAATAGCATGACTGGAAGATAAGAGAAAGCAGTTGAGAGGGACAAAGCAAAATTTTAAAAGGAGACAGAAATAAAACGCTTGGATTCAGAATGGCAGACAAAATGCGAATATGAATGGTCACAGAGGGAATTCAGGTTACATAGGTGTGGCAAAATTAAGAAAGGCATGTGCTGGTTGTAAACAGAGATTAAGGACAATATGATGGAGAGTCCAAAGGTCAAGTCTGAAGTCCTGTGGTGGGATGACTTTGGCTGGTCCAGATTCGGAGACAGTTAAGGATTGGGAGTGAGACCAGGAGTTGTTTGAAGGGCAATGCATCAGCAGGCGTACTATTGGAGGTTGTCCAGTGGCAAATAGAGAATCCAGGAGGTGTAGAATTGACAATTATCCAGAAGAGAATGTTCCAGGGGTCCAACATAGGTGAATAGTGGCCTCGATGTTAGTAATACACACTAGCGGATCCAGCATACCAGTGGGGGAATGTGAAGCCAGGATGTCAGTGAAACCCAAGGAGCCAGGAGACAGTGAGAAGGAAATCCATGAGATCAGGGCAGATGAAGGAGCTGGTTCAAGGAACAGTTGTAGGGAAGTGAAGAACTTTTACTGGGCGACCTGCCCATGTGGCAGAGTACCGTTGAAGTACCAGTAGCAGCAGGAAGAGGTCCTTAAGTCCATGTCTGATTAACTTGATTTAATTTTTTGAGAAGGTAGCAAGGAGGATCAGCGAGGGTAGCATGTTTGACGTAATCTACATAGATTTTAGCAAGGCATTTGACAGGGCCCCACATGGCAGACCAATATGAAAAGTAAAAGCCCATGGGATCCAAGGAAAAGTGGCAAGCTGGTTCCAAAATTGGCTCAGTGGCAGGAAGCAAAGGTTATGGTAGATGGGTGTTATTGTGACTGAAAGGCTATTTCCAGTAGGGTTCTGCAGAGTTCAGCATTAGGTTCTTTGCTTTTTTTGGTAAATATCAAATAAATTAAACCTAAATGTAAGGAGCATGATTAAGAAATTTGAAGATGGTACAAAAATTGGCCGTGTGGTTGATAGTGAGGGAAAAAGCTGTGGACTACAGGAAGATATCATTGGACTGGAAGGATGGGCAGAAAAGTGGCAAATGAAATTCAATTCAGAGCAGTGTGAGGTAATCTGGGGAGGACAAACAAGGCTTGGAATACACAATAGATGTTAGGATTCTGATATGTGTAGAGGAACAGAGGAACTTTGGAGTGTATGTCCACAAATGAGTGTATGTCCACAGATCCCTGAAGGTCACAGGACATGTAGGTAAGGTGGTTAAGAAGGTATACAGGATACTTTCCTTTATTAGTTGAGACACAGAGCATAACAGCAGGGAGTTTATACTAGAACTGTATTGTTATGACCTGGTGCAAAAGGTGTCTAGGGTTCCCTTTCAGCCTTCACCTGGTCTTATTGTAACAGGATTTAATTTTAAACACACCGTTGTATCCTTGGTCACTGCTTTCCAATTATAAGGCAAATAAATTAGCACAAAAAGGCTTAGGTTTAAAGAAGAAAAGTGAAATTAATTAAAACTTAAACTTAAACTCTAATTCGGTTAACTCCTACGGATACACGCCACGCCCCATGTTAGCATGCGTATGTGATGCGCACATGCAAATAGAGACAGAAAAGAACAGAAGAAAAAATTAAAGGGGAGAGGTTTGAGGCAATATCAGAAGAGTTTCTTGTTACTGTGCTTCGAGCTCACTGTAGAGTCCTTTTGTAAGTAGTTCTTGCTTTTCGTTGGGGCCCGGTATTCTTCTTAAACCTTGTTCACTGTAGGAGACTTTTCTCTCCTGGGGTTCATGTGTCTTCAATGGATTCCAAAGCCAGTGAGAAAGAGATGAGAGCAGACTGGAGAGAGATGTTCTCAATCAAAGAGCCAGGAGCTTTCTGGGTTCAAATTCTCTGTGGCCGATTTAAACTCTCAGTTCAAAACTGCAACAGTTAGTCATGTGACTAAACTGGTCTGACCACATCTTCTGTGTATTGGGAGCAGGGACGGGTTCCTTTGTTCCAACACTGTCTGCTAGTATGCAAAAATGTCTTTCCGGCTAGGGGCCTGGTAATTGCTAATGGTGGGCCCTCTTTTCTTCCCAGCAACAATTTGAAGTTTAATGTCCATGTGGCAAAATTAATGTGCCTCATTCCTGGCAGGTGGGGGCCTGTATGACACCTCCACACCCAGGGGAATGAAATGCGATTTGAAATAAAAGGTGCATTTCATTAACAGGTTTGAGAGAAATATAAGATATAAGATACAGAAAACCATGCATTTCTCTCATTCATTTCCATTCATTCATAAATCTTAAACCTTATTAATATAGACATTTTCTGGGTGCCAGTGCTGCTTTAATTTCCCTTTTTTGGCATCTCTGTAACCATGTGGTTCTTTGGGGAAGCTTTTCTTCAGCTTGTCCATTATCATGACTGCCTGGGATCTTGGTTCCTGCTGAGGTAACGTTTTTTCAGGAGAGCTAGTAGTGGGTGGGTCTATCCTGAACTCTCTTTCAATGCTTTGCTGAGTCATGCAAAGGCATTTGACTTCAGGGGATGCGTGATTCACTTTTTCTCTGACTGTGGGAGAGGATTTATTATTAACCTCCCCTTTGTTTTCTGGGACACTCCTACCTGTAGGTGTTTGTGCAGATTTGACTGCAGTCCTGTGGCACTTTGACGAGGTGAGGCATCACCCTCACGGTTTCTGTGCCCCTTAGAGGTCTCTTTTTGTCTCTGCAGGTTCCTGTAAATGCTGTTGGCAACTCTGGTGGGGTGTTTCTAGAGTCTACATTTACCTAGGAGGATGTGGGGTCTAACTTTTCAAATACTTCGGGGTTGGCTGACCAGACAGTAGGGGTTTTCATCCAGAATTCCTCCCAGACTTTCTTTAACCTGCCCTCTTGATCACTTTTTCCCCTTCTCTTTCTAAACTTTTGCCAGCCATGTGCCTACCTGTCCCCTTTTGTTCTCGGTGGGGGTCCCTTACAGTTCACCAGCAGTCGGCTGGCGGGTCCGCCTAACACCGGTGGAAGACTTAGGGGTGCAGGTTTCACTGTAGGTTGAGGGGTTTCCCCTCAACCTGGCACATGTGGCAACTCCTGCTGTACTCCACGTCAACTTTGTGAAGTTTTGGCCAGTCAAACTGCTGTCTTATGCGGGTTTTGGTGTTTCGTATACCGGCATGTACAGCCACTGTAGTCTCAAGGGCCCTTCTTAATATTTCTCCCCGGTACCTCTGTGGCACCACTAACTGCTGAACTACTGTCCACTCTTTGCTCTCAGGTCTGTGAAGGGAACTCCCTTTCCTCATCAGTACCTCATTCTTCAAATAGTAGCAATCAGGGATTCCCTCTGCTTCACTTTCAGACTGGGTACCCTGTGCTAACTCTCAATACTGGGTCGGCTTGCTGAGCCTCAGCTAGGGAAAATCTATTTAATTCATTCCCTGGGTCTCCTAACTTTCCAAAGAAAGTCTCAGACAGCAGACCTCATGGTCATCTGCCTGCTGTGCCAATGCAGTCTCCTCTGGGGGAGCTAGTTTGATCATGGCCTGATCCACTACACATTTAGGGAAACTGCATGGGTCTGTCTCCTGCCATGGCCCTGTCTCTCTGAACTCCTCCGGTCTTTCTTTCACTACTGGGGGGGGGGGCTACCATCTTCATCTCCTCCAGATCATTACCTAGGAGCAGGTCAACCCCATCCACAGGCAAACTAGGGACAATCCCTACAATCACCGGTCCTGAAACTAGGTCCCACTCCAGGTGCAACCGGTGTACAGGTACTGCCCTCCAATACCATTCACCACCATGTTGGTGTTCACTGCACTCTCTGGGGGAAAGGCCAGCCCTTTTCCCAGTAAAAAGGATCTAATGGCCCCTGTGTCCCTGAGAATTACTCTGGGGTTGCTTGCCCCACTTGAGGGGCTTGGGGTTACTTTCCCTTCAAACACAAAACCGTGATAACCTTCAGGAATCCTATTAACTTTTCCTGCACTGGCCGTAGTAAGCTTCCTAGGTTGCACTCTTACTACAGTTAAAGCCACAGCTTGTTCTGCTGTGCTTTCCATCAGGGTCCCGTCTTCACTAAGCTGATGACCCTGATTAACCTGACCGGTTTTCCTTTTAGTTTCCAGCAGTCAGCTTTTAAATGCCCTACTTTATTACAATGGAAGCACACAGGTCTCCGGGTCTCACTCTCGCTCACAGCACCTTCCTTTTTGGCTGGAGGAGGGCCCCCTGTGTCTCCTGCTTTCCTTTCTCTCCCAGGACTGCCTGGGCGGAGATCACCTTCCCACCCTTTGTCCTTTTCGGATTTGTGGGGGTGATTAGGAAAGGTTCTCCCCTGGGAAACTGACTTATAAATTAAAGCAAACTCATCGGCCAGGACGGCCACTTGCTGGGCTCTCTGAACCCGCTGCTCCTCTACATGGGTCTTTACTGAGAGTGGGAGAGAGTTTTTAAATTCCTCTAACAGAACTACTTCCCTGAGATTCTCATATCTGAGCTGTATTTTAAAACCCCTCAGCCACTGGTCAAAAGCCAGCTGCTTATTTCTTTCGAACTCCAGATAAGTTTGATTAGCTTGCTTTTTGAGGGTTCAAAACTTTTAGCGATAGGCTTCGGGTACTAATTCATATGCCCCGAGGATGGCATTTTTGGTCAGTTCATAATTTGATGAACTCTCATCTGGCAACAAGGAATGAACCTCATGGGCTTTTCCAGTTAACTTGCTTTGTAGGAAAAGAGACCAGGTCTCAGCTGGCCATTTTAGCTGCCTTGCCAGTTTCTCAAAAGACACAAAAAAGTCTTCCGCATCTTCCTCATTGAATTTTGGAATTAGTTGAGTGAGTTTTAGCAATTTGTACCCAGCCCTGATTTATGCTCCTCCATATTGGCCATGTTTTCACTGGGGTTACTCTGTTGCCCCTTGGTTAACTCAAGCTGCTTCAGTTCTCTCTTTTCGAATTCTTTCTGGAATATTCTTTCTCTCTCTCTCGCTCTCTCCTCTCTCTCTCATTCCTTCTCCTGTCTTTCTCTTTCTTCACATTCCTTCTGGAAGGCTTCCTCTTTCTCCCTCTCCTGCCTCTCTCTCTCATTTTCCTGTCTCTCCCTTTCTTTTTTCTGTCTCTCCCTTTGTCTTTCTCTTTCCCTGTCTTCTAATTCAAGTATCTTTTGTTCCAATTGTATCTTTCCTGTCTGTATCCTGTCTGGGTCTACTTCTAACACTGCTTCTGCTTCTTCAGATTCAAGGGGAAAATGGTGGCTTTTTGTTAGGGCCCAGTATTCTTCTTAAACCTTGTTCACTGTAGGAGACTATTCTCTCTTAGGGTTCATGTGCCTTCATGAATGGATTTCAAAGCCAGTGAGAAAGAGATGAGAGCAGACTGGAGAGAGATGTTCTCAATCCAGGAGCCAGGAGCTTTCTGTGTTCAAATTCTCTGCGGCCAACTTAAAACTCTCAGTTCAAAACTCTGCAACAGCCAGTTATTTATGTGACTAAACTGGTCTGACCACGTCTTCTGTGTATTGGGAGCAAGGACTAGTTCCTTTGTTCCAACACTGTCTGCTAGTATGCAAAATATGTCTTTCCGGCTAGGGGCCTGGCAATTCCTTGTGATGGGTCCTCTTTTCTTCCCAGTAACAATTTGAAGTTAAATGTCCATGTGCCGAAATTAATGTGCCTCATTCTTGGCAGATGGGGGCCTGCAATGACAGTATAAAACACTAGTTAGACCACAGCTAGAGTACAGTGTACAGTTCTGGCCACCAAATTTCAGGAAGGATGTGATTGTACCAGAGAGGGTACAAAGGAGATTTACAAGGATGTTGCCAGGAATGGAGAATTTAGCTCTTCAGAAAGATGGCTGGGTTGTTTTCTTTGGAAAAGATGAAGCTGAGAGGAGATTTAGCTGAAGTGTATAAAATTATGAGGAGCCCAGAATAGAATGGATAGGAAGAACCTATTTCCCTTAGCAGAAAGGTCAATAACTAGAGTGTATATATTTGAAGTAATGGTAGAAGGATTAGCGTGGAGTTGAGGAGAGAGTGGCAAGGGCTTGAAAGGGTGGTAAAGGCAGAAACCCTCATCACTTTTTAGAAAAAACTTGAATATGCACTTGAACTACCATAACCTACAATGCTACAGACCATGAACTAGAAGGTGGGATTAGGCTGGATTTTCAGCCATATGATGGGATGGATGGTCTTCTTCCATGCCATACATTTCTATGTTTTTATTTAATTAATTGGGAAGGTAGAAGATTGGTGTTTGGCATGTACTGTGCAACAGCTCAGAAATGCACATTTCAGTACGACTTCTGGTAGTAAAGACATGGAGAAACAAATTAATAGAAATATCCAGATCTTTCCAAAACATACTAAAAGGCATCTAAATACAAGACAATGTGGGGAAAACAGGAAACCCTTTTGAGAAACAGAACTATCAACACTAAGCCCTGAACAGCATTAGAGAAGGAAAAGAATCAGGAATCTTGAACAGGCTGGAAACTCAGATGAATGAAACTATAAATGTTTATTAAAGAATAGAGCAGTTTAAAGAAGGCTGAAGACAATTCTACATAAGGTAAAAAATATTTGAGCAACAATTTGTACTTGAAGATCTCACCTGTATAAACTGCAAGGGAACAGCCTCCCATGTACTTTAAAGAAATGCAGGACTACTGATCACGTACTGATTTGGAACATAAAAGCAAAATACTGCGGATGCTGGAAACCTAAAATCAAAACAGAAAGTGCTGGAAACACTCAGCAGATCTGGCAGCATCTGTGGAAAGAGAAACACGTTAACGTCACAGACCTGAAATGTTATCTCTGTTTCTCTCTTTACAGATGCTGCCAGACCTGCTGAGTATTTCCAGCACTTTCTGATTTGGATCATGTTCTATTAATATTAGGTATCTCTGTTTTAGTGCCTTCTTGAACATGACGTTGAACTCAGCAGGGTTGAGCATAAAATGAACACAAGAACACAAGAAGATTTGGGGAGACGGTGAAGAGTCACTGCACTCAAATGACATTCAGGCCTAACAGAAACCAGTTTCTGTAGACTTCTCTCTATCTGGAATCAGTTTTAAGAGACAATCATTGAGTCAGAAGAACTAATCCTTTCTCTACTATTTTAATCATCAAATGTTAGACTATCTGCTGTGAGATTACTCACTCCCTGGCACCATAATCTAAAGAGAGCCACTTAGATGCTCATTGTATGTATATGCATGGTTTGGATATAGGGCTAGAGGAATAGATTCCTTATTTGCAGGCAATAGGGAACATGCTGAATAATTCCAAGGACAAATGGAAGCTGAAAAAGGATGCTGATAAAATGGTGGAATGGATATGAAAGTGCCAGATGGAATTCTATGTCAGTAACTGTGCTTTGATACAGTTTGGTTAAAATAAAATAATTATACTTTGAATTGGGGAAGCTGGGTGATGTGCAAGAGTAGAGGCATTTGAGGTTTCAGGTTCACAAGACATTGAAAGTGACAGCTCAAATGAATAATACCACAAAAAAAGTTAATGAAATATGGGCTATTTTTTAGCATATAAAACTCGAGATGTGATTGGTGAACCTATATAAAATCTAAGTTGGAATACTTAGCACAGTTTTGTACTCCACCTATTGGAAGGACATTGAAGCAATGGAGAGGGTCCAGTGCAGCTTCACTAGAATGTTGCCTAGTGTGAGAAAACACAAAAAGGAAGAAAGATTTGAAAAATGTGTGTTTTTATTAATAGAGAAGAGGTTAAGGGGTGAGTGAATAAAGATATTTAAAATGATGAATAAGTGGAACAGAGTAGATAGAAAGAGACAATTTCCAGTAATTGAGAGGTCTACATAAAAAACAGGAGCAGGAATAGGTCATTCAGCCCCTTGAGCCTATTCCGCCATTCAGTAAGATCATGGCTAATCTAATTCATTTACCACATTCCCACATTCCTCCATATCCCTTGATTCCATTAGATCCAAAAATCTATCGATATCTGTCTTGAATATACACAACAACTGAGCATCCACAGCTCTCTGGGGTAGAGAGTTTCAAAGATTCACAACCCTTTGAAGAAACATCTCCTTACTGCAGTCCTAAATGGTCTACACTTAATTCTGCGACACCTAGTTCTCGATGCCCCAGCCAGGGGAAACAGCTTTTCAGCATTGACCCCTATCAAGCCCCTTAAGAATTTTATATGTTTCAATGAGTTCACCTCTCATTCTTCTAAATTCTAGGGAATATAGGCCTGGTCTACTCAATCTCTCCCCATGGAACAATCTCCCCAAGAATTAATCTAGTGAACATTCAATTTAATTTTTTAAATTTAATTTAGAGATACAGCACTGAAACAGGCCCTTCGGCCCACCGAGTCTGTGCCAACCAAGAACGGTCCATTTATACTAACCCTACAGTAATCCCATATTCCCTACCACCTACCTACACTAGGGGCAATTTACAACGGCTAATTTACCTATCACCTGCAAGTCTTTGGCAGTGGGAGGAAACCGGAGCACCCGGCGAAAACCCACGCAGTCACAGGGAGAACTTGCAAACTCCACACAGACAGTACCCAGAATTGAACCCGGGTCCCTGGAGCTGTGAGGCTGCAGTGCTAACCACTGCGCCGCCCTTTCATTGCACTCCTTCCCTAGGTAAGGAGACCAAAACTGTACACAGTACTCCAGGTGAGATTTTGCTAAAGCCCTATCCAATTGCAGTAAGACTTCTTTACACTTATACTCCAATCCCTTTACAAACATACCATTTGCTTTTCTAATTGCTTGCTGTATCAGCATCTTAACTTTCTGTGATTCATGTACAAGGACACCCAGATCCCTCTGAATGCCAACATTTCCCAGTCTTTCTTCATTTAAAAATTATTTTGCTTTTCTATTTTTCTTACCAAAGTGGATAACTTTACATTTCTCCACATTATATTCCATCTGCTACACACTTGCCCACTCACTTAACCTGTCTAAATCCTTATGACACTGTTTTCCATCCCCTTACAGCTTAATTTCCCGCCTAACCTTGTATTGTCAGCAACCTTTGATACACTATGCTCGGTCCCCTCATCTAAGTTATTTACATTGTTTGTAAATAGCTGAGGCCCATGCACTGATCCTTGCAGTAGCCCATTAGTTAGAGCCTGATAACCTGAAAATAACCCATTTATTCCTCCTCTCAGATTTCCTTCTGTAACCAATCCTCAAATAATATATTGCTCCTAATCTCAGGAGCCATAATTTTGTTTGATAACCTTTTGTGCAGCACCTTGTCAAATACTTCTTGAAATTTCAAAAATACTACATCCACTCCTCCTCCTTATCTACCCTACATCCTCAAAAACCTCTACCAGATTTGTCAAACATGATTTCCCATGTTGACCCTGTCCAATCATATGATTTTCTAAGTGTCTTGTTATCATGTCCCTAATAATAGATAGTAGCATTTTCCCTACTACTAATGTCAGGCTAACTGACCTGTATTTTCCTTTTTTCTCTCTCCTTCCTTTCCTGTAGGGCAGGGTTACATCACTACCTTCCAACAGGGACTGTTCTAGAATCCAGGGAATTCTTGAAGATCAAAACCAACTATCTTCGCAACCACGTTTTTTAAAACCCTAGGATGCTGACCATCAGGTCCAGGCGATTTGTTGGCTTTTAGTCCCATTAATTTCTCCAGTACTATTTCTTTATTAGTACTAAATCCTTAAATCTCTCAAGTCCACCAGACCCTTGGTTCCCCATTATGTCCATAATGTTTTTGGATCTACCATGAAGACAAATATAAAGTATTCAGTTAATGTCTCTACCATTTTCATTATTCACCATTATGATTTCTCCTGCCTCTGCCTCTATGGAACCCACATTTACTCTCGCTAATCTTGTCTTTTTTACATTCTTGTTGAGGTTTTTACCATCTGTTTTTATGTCATTAGCTATTTACTCTCATCCTATTTTCTCTATCTTCAGCAGTTTTTTGGTCACCCTTTGCTGAATTATAAAATCCTCTCAATTCTCAGGCTTCCTACTGTTTTGGCAACATCATATGCGTCTCCCTTTAATCTAATATTATCTTTAACTTCTCTTGTTAGCCATGGTTGGACTATTTTTCCCATGGGTTTATTTTCCTTAAGGGTATGTACAATCATTGTGAATTATATTGTGCACGTGGCTCAGGTAACAATCCAGAGATTATTAAATGTAAGTTTCTGTGTTTTTAAATTTCGACCCTAGCTCCTCAAACTCCTCAAATAGATGGTCATTCTTAGTTCTACATATGTCACTGGTTTCAACATGGATCCTCCCCTTTCCACTCCAAATTGTTCCCCGGATGTCTTAACCCTGACAACAGGCAAGCAATACAACCTTCAGAGCTCCCAGGTGTGGATGCAGAGAACAGCATCTATCCCCTGACTATACTGTTCCCTATCAGTACCACATTCCTTTTCATTATCCCTACTTAAAAGACCTCCTGCACCATGGTGCCATGGCCAGTTTACTCATCCACCCTGCAGACTTTGCCCTCATCCACACAGGCAGCCAGAACTTCGTATCTGTTGGATAAGGACAAAGGCTGAGGTTCCTCTCGCACTGCACTTGGGGTAGGTACCCTTAGTTGCCTGACTCCCAGTCACACCCTCCTGTCCCTGGCCACTAAACAAACCTGTACCGTTACCTAACCTAAGACTGCCTCCAGGATTAAAGTGTTCAGGTGACGGTGGAGTAGTGGTAATGGCTCTGAACTAGTAATTCAGAGGCCCAGGCTAATGCTCTGGAGACACAAGCTTAAATCCCACCACAGCAGCTGGTGAAATTTAAATTCAATTAACTAATAAAAAATCTGGAATTGAAAGCTTGTCATTAATGGTGCCATTAAACTATAATTAATTGTTGTAAAAACTCATCTGGTTCATTAATGTCCTTTAGGGAAGGAAATCTATTGTCCTTGCCTGGTTTGGCCTACATGTGACTCCAGACCCATAGTAATGTGGTTGACTCTTAACAACCCTCTGAAATGGCCTAGCAAGCCACTCAATTGCCAATGGCAATTAGGAATGGGCAACAAATGCTGGCCTTGCCAGTGACGCCCACATCCCAAGAAAGAACAAAAAAAGTAACCGTCCTCCTCCCTGATGTTCCACAATATTTGTACCTCAGACTACATCTATTGAATTAATTAACATTAAGGTACTTAATCAATTATGCTTATTTTTAGTTTTTAAATGAATTACTTGATCTAGTTTAAGTTATAGGTCAATTAAATTAAACATTTATCTTTATACTTACCTCTGCGTCCCTCCGTGAAGTCACTATGTGATTTTTCTCCCGTGTCATTCTCGCAATCTCGGCCTCACCCTTTTCACCTTTGCGCCCTACTCTTGGCCTCACCCTTTGCACTGCTCTGCTCTGCTCTGAGCTTTGCCCATTTCACTGCCCCACTCTCGACCTCACCCTTTTCACCTTTCCGTCCGACTCCCGACCTCACCCTTTTCACCTTTCCGCCCTACTCCCGACCTCACCCTTTTCACCTTTCCGCCCTACTTTCGGCCTCACCCTTTTCACCTTTCCACCCTACTCTCGACCTCACTCTTTTCACCTTTCTGCCCTACTCTCGACCTCACCCTTTTCACCTTTCCGCCCTACTCTCAGCCTCACCCTTTTCACTGCTCTGGTCTGCTCTCAGCTTCGCCCGTTTCACTGCCCCACTCTCGACCTCACCCTTTTCACTGCTCTGCTCTCAGCTTTGCCCATTTCACTGCCCCACTCTCGACCTCACCCTTTTCACTGCCCCATTCTCGACCTCACCCTTTTCACTCCCCCACTCTCGACCTCACCTTTTTCACTGCCCCACTCTCGACCTCACCCTTTTCACTGCCCCACACTTGACCTCACCCTTTTCACTGCCCCAGTCTCGACCTCACCTTTTTCACTGCCCCACTCTCGACCTCACCCTTTTCACTGCCCCACTCTCGACCTCACCCTTTTCACTGCCCCACTCTCGACCTCACCCTTTTCACTGCTCTGCTCTCAGCTTTGCCCATTTCACTGCCCCACTCTCAACCTCACCCTTTTCACTGCCCCACTCTCGACCTCACCCTTTTCACTGCTCTGCTCTCAGCTTTGCCCATTTCACTGCCCCACTCTCAACCTCGCCCTTTTCACTGCTCTGCTCTCAGCTTTGCCCATTTCACTGCCCCACTCTCGACCTCACCCTTTTCACTGCTCTGCTCTCAGCTTTGCCCATTTCACTGCCCCACTCTCGGCCTCACCCTTTTCACTGCCCCATTCTCGACCTCACCCTTTTCACTGCCCCACTCTTGACCTCACCCTTTTCACTGCCCCACTCTCGACCTCACCCTTTTCACTGCCCCATTCTCGACCTCACCCTTTTCACTGCCCCATTTTCGACCTCACCCTTTTCACTGCCCCATTCTCGACCTCACCCTTTTCACTGCCCCACTCTTGACCTCACCCTTTTCACTGCCCCACTCTCGGCCTCACCCTTTTCACTGCCCCATTCTTGACCTCACCCTTTTCACTGCCCCACTCTCGACCTCACCCTTTTCACTGCCCCACTCTCGACCTCAACCTTTTCACTGCCCCATTCTTGACCTCACCCTTTTCACTGCCCCACTCTCGACCTCACCCTTTTCACTGCCCCACTCTCGACCTCAACCTTTTCACTGCCCCACTCCGGAGCTGGTCGGGTCGGATTGCCTGTTTCCATGTTGTGAATTCTATGTAACTCTATGTGTGCCACTAACTGGATTTCCAGAGTCCAAACAACAAAACCAACCCAACAAAGAATTTTAACACCTGTGTGGAAGTGTGTTGGGAAGTGTGGGCCACCAGTTCAGGAATTTCCTTGGGAGGACCAGCCAGGTCTCATTTAAATCCTGCTGCCTGAAATGGGAGCAAACAGGCAGCATACAGATCAAGGTGTCCACTGGCACTCATGAGACCTGAGTGAAGTGGTGGGGACAGTGGGGCCTGGGCGACGGGGATGAGGTGGGGTGGGGGTGGGTGGGTGTTGTGTGGTGGTGTGGAGCACAAGAAAGAGCCTGACTAGCAGAGGCCCAGACTATTCTTGTGGGGTCCAGAGGAGGAGTCCTGCTCCTGCTGGCCCCACAAAGATGAGCTTAAAATTTGCGTCGACCCTGTTTTCACTGAGCCTGACACCCAGACAAAGCAACAGCTTAAATGAATCATGGTCCAACGTCTGTCATTCAACGCTGTTTAGCATACATTAACAGACTCCTGCCTGAATCAGACAGGCACTTCAGTCACTGGCAAAAACAGCAGTGCTAAACCCTGCTGCACGGTAAGAATGGGGCAAATAGCTTCTCTCAATTTGAACTCCTGTTCTGACAGGTGGCGGGAACAAAGATTCTCCCTTTGAGCTTCTTTAAATGCCTGAGAGAGATGAAAAACCACAAGGTTTAAGTTTCAGGTGGCTAAAATCAGGTGAAATTTCTCACAGACTCCCTAAAGTTAATCTGGGCAACACAGTGTAGCTATTGACTTTATTTAATTGCAAAGAATGAATCAAAAGAAACATAGGAGTATTGACAGGCAGAGAGATCTGGGCATACAGGTCCACAGGTCACTGAAAGTGGCAACGCAGGTGGATAAGGTAGCCAAGAAGGCATACGGCATGCTTGCCATCATCGGTCGGGGCATAGAGTATAAAAATTGGCAAGTCATGTTGCAGCTGTACAGAACCTTAGTTAGGCCACACTTAGAATATTGCGTGCAATTCTGGTCGCCACACTACCAGAAGGACGTGGAGGCTTTGGAGAGGGTACAGAGGAGGTTTACCAGGATGTTGCCTGGTCTGGAGGGCATTAGCTATGAGGAGAGGTTGGAAAAACGCGGATTGTTTTCACTGGAACGACGGAGGTGGAGGGGTGACATGATAGAGGTTTACAAAGTTATGAGCGGCATGGGCAGAGTGGATAGTCAGAAGCTTTTTCCCAGGGTGGAAGAGTCAGTTACTAGGGGACAATAGGTTTAAGGTGCGAGGGGCAAAGTTTAGAGGGGATGTGCGAGGCAAGTTCTTTACACAGAGGGTGGTGAGTGCCTGGAACTTGCTGCCAGGGGAGGTGGTGGAAGCAGATACGATAGCGACGTTTAAGAGACATCTTGACAAATATATGAATAGGAAGGGAATAGAGGGATATGGGCCCCGGAAGTGCAGAAGGTGTTAGTTTCGGCAGGCATCAAGATCGGCGCAGGCTTGGAGGGCCGAATGGCCTGTTCCTGTGCTGTACTGTTCTTTGTTCTTTATTCTATTCAAAAAAATCAAACATGGTATTTTGAATAATGCACAATAGACAAATCATGCTCCTAATATTTCAATGCTGCCCTCACAATGTAGTTCTCTAACTAAGTCAGAAATCTTGCCATGGCAAGGTTTGAGCTCGTCAAATCTATAATTAAATAGGTGCCCTCTAAACAGAGTGTGCTAGGACTATGCCAGGCTTCTCAAAGACAAATTGATAAGAAGCTGATATAAAATATACAGTCTTTAAGATAAGAGCGCAAGTCACAACGGACATCTTGATCTTTGCACCATCAGAAGGTCATTGAATACACCTTCCTGATGTGCAGGGACTTTTAGACCTATTTTTATCTTGTAAAATGGGGCATGGTGAATTTAAAACACATCTATATTTATCCATTCAACAAATCAATCACAGTCAACCTGATATTTATCAGCAACGGCCACATTCCATGAATGAATTTAAAAAATTCTAAAATAGGAGTTAATCAGTATTACATTGATTGCTTTCCTGTAAATTGATTCCTTACAGCTAATATTCTGTAGGAGAAGAGTTTCCTCCAATTTCCAGTCCCAGTTTTGGGTTGTCACTTTCACAACAATGTCTCTGCAAGTCTGGAAGGAGTTATAGCAGCTCTGATGTATAATTCATCTTTACTTCTCCAGTTTGAACACAGATGTGACAGTAATCATGCATTTACAAGATGAAGTATACGAAAGCTTCCAGTACTAATGGTGTATTAGTATACTCCTGAGCTGCATTATTCACACTTCCTCCAGATATAATGCTTTACATCTGAAATCACACATTGCTTCATGTAGTCCTCAAGGGTTTTAAAATAAGGAAGCAACATATTTGACAGTCAAAGGAAGCTTTTACTACATCAGGGAAACTCGTAGTTCCTTTATTGCAGTACATAGGTATCGGAAGCTCATATGTTACTGTCAGGCAAAGCCCCCCACCTGCCAAGATTGAGGCACAGAGGATTTCGCCACATGAACATTAAAACTTAAAATAGCAAGCCCCTGACCGGAAAGACATTTCATGGTAATTGACAGTGTTGGAACAAGGGACAAAGGGCCATGCCCTGACTCATTCAACCAACAATGAACTTTTGATTACTAGTTGTTGAAGGTAGGGGGAGCTAGCATTCCAGAGACTGCTAAGGTACAATCCACAAACCTCGCAGGAGAGACTGTTCCATATAAGGAGCTAGTCACATGACTAACCTGCTGGGCAACCTGGGAGTATTTTTGAATTTGAACTCCCAACAGAGGAATTGGAAGAGACAAAGACATGTGCTCATGGAGTGAAGAAGGCTGTGCTCCTGGAACTGAAGCAGAACCCTCTCTGCCTGCCTTTATCGCTTTCCCATGGAACTGAATCTTGTGAAAACACGTGAAACTCAAAGAGAGAAAGGTTTTCTACATGAACAAGGTTTTAAGAAGACTACTGGGCCCTAACGAAACGCAAGACCATATCTTCAATCAAGGACTACAGCGATCTTGAGAAACAGTAATAAGATATTGTCTCAAACTGTTCTACTTATCTTTTCTTCTGCTCTTTTCTGTGCCTATTTGCATGTGTGTACCGCATGTGTATGCTAGCGTGGGTGCGTCATATATCCGTAGGCGTTAACTGTATTACACTTTAAGTTTAAGGTTTAATAAATTTCATCTTTCTCCTTTAAACCAAAGAAAGCCTGTTTGTGCTCATTTCCTTGCCTTATAATTGGAAAGTTGTGAACAAGGATTCACAAAGGGGGAGCTCAAAACACAGTGTATTTAAAAATTAAACCCTGTTACAATAAGACCAGGTGAAGATAGTAAGAGATGCCTAGACAATTTTCGCACCTGGTCGTAACAGAAAATGGGGGGCATTTTGATAGAAGAAAGTTCCTCATGCCCTGGGAGATTTGGGGTGACTTATATTTAAATTCAAGCTTTTCCACAGAGGTAGCACTGAAAGTCTGCTAACATTTGTTTTTAAAAATAAAAGTGTAAGTGAGCAATGCAACATAGGCATGGTATATGAATTATTCAAAATAGTCAATCAAGAGGAGATAGAGCATCTTGACAGTATCACTATTCAGTAATGTTTCATTCTGCAGCCATATACTGTCTATGGACTGGAATATTGCAAACAGAGAGAGAGCAGCAGTGTCTGCACTTACTTTACAGACCGATGCTCGCATCTTTATGTACCAGGGTTATCTTGTTTGTTACCCTGAGGTTTACCCCTCTATTTTCAGTTGACTTGAATGTTGGAATTCCCTACACAGCAAAGTATTTTGCTGGAAAGTGAAAAAACAACGTTGTAAAATAAATTAGAATATACAATGTGAAAGTAAACAATACTTACAATATTCTTCACTTCAACTAAATACATTATTGAACTTAAAAGTTATTTTGGAGCTGAAGTAACACAGAATTCATTATATTTTTCCTATTCCATCAGCACAGATTCAACATGGCAAACATCTGTTCACTTTTAATGACAGGGCACAAACAAACACTGCTGCCAAAGAACATAAGGAAGACAGCTGGAGTAATCCATTCAGCCCCTCGGCCTGTTCCACCATTCAATAAGATTGTGCCTGTTCTCCTCAATTCCACATTCCTGCACTTCTCACATATCCCTTGATTCCCTGGGGATCCATAAATCTATCGATCGCTGTATTGAATATACTCAATGACTGAGCATCCACAGGTCCCTGAGGTAGAGAATTCCAAAGATTCACAACTCTTTGAGTGAAGACATTTCTCCTCATCTCAGTCTTAAATGATCAACCCCTTATTCTGAGACTATGCGCCCTTGTTCTAGACTGGCCAGACAGGAGAAATGTTTTCTCAGCATCTACCCTGTCAAGCCCCTTAAGAATTTTATGTTTCAATGAAATCACCTCTTATTCTTCTAAACACTAGAAAATATAGGCCTAGTCTACTCAATTTTTCCTCAAAGGACAATCTCTTCATCCCAGGAATCAGCCTAGTGGACCTTTGTTGCACTCCCTCTTAAGGCAAGTATATCCTTTCTCAGGTAAGAAAACTGCACACACTACTCCAGGTGTGGTCTCACCAAAGCCGTATATAATTGTAGCAAGACTTCTTCACTCTTATACTCCAACCCCTTTTTAACAAAAACAAACATGTCATTTGCTTTCCTAATTGCTTTCTGTGTCTGCATGTTAATTCTCTGTGGTTCGTGAGGATAATGAACATAATGTCAGCCAGGAATAAATGAAGTTAGTTTTTCATTCAGTTTCCTGCTGATAGATGTAGCAGTTATTTTATGTGCCCCTTCCTGGAATGCAGCAGGCATATTATTGGAAAAGTTCCCACTTTGCTCATGGCAATGTCTGTGAGATCAATCTTCAATTCCTGGAGAGTCCAGGACAATCCTGGAAGGTTGGTAACACTATGTAGATGAAGAGGCATTGAGGAAAGCTGCCTGCCTCATTCCAAAGGAATGAACATAGCGCTGGGTTATATTATCTGGCACTCCTTTTCCACTGAAACTCAGAGTACTGATGTATGTACACAGGCACAATAATTTTTGCATTTACAGCGATACTCCAAACCAAGAAAAGTGTTCAATATGCGTGACGAGCTTTATTCAGCCACACACACACACCCATATTCAATTTATTGACTGACATGAATCATGGCCTGAGGGGTGAGAACGTGGTGGTGGACTAAACCATTAACTAGGTAAGGCAGTTTCATTCACATTGTGTCATCTCTAACAGAAATAATGAAACCTTAGAAGTTCTAGCTTGTCACATATTTGATTATATCTTTGGAATGTTTAAGCAGAGTGACACAGAAAGCTCCAGCTGAACAATGCATGCAGCTGTACAGAGTGTCCAAACATGAATCAAAAGCATATTGATCCCAATGCTACCTTCTATGGACACAAAATAAAAGAAATTAAAGCAAGACACCAAACTCTTTAATCCTTCTCAAATTATTATCCTTTCCTGATTTTGTGTGTGAGCATGTATAAATATTAGCTTAGCTTACATTCTGTATTTCCATATATGGCTTTAAACTGGCGACTGAGTTAAATCTGCATGCTCTGGTCCAAATACCTTTCACGCTATAACTTCATTTTACATGGAGACAACACTGGGTCGGAATTCCCCAACAGCCACAATACGTAGGATCCAGATGTACGTACATATACACATACTGGTTGATCTCCTGCTGTGTTGTGTATGTGAAGTAGGAGAATATGGTCTCTCTCTTATTTGCCTCTGTTGTTGTAATGTCACTTTTCCTCTCTCTATCATTCCTGTTCTGCTTCTGCCACTCGTCATCATCTTTTTCCCTGACTCTTGTTATTTCATTCACTCTCCTCTGCCCCTTTACACCTTGACAAACTAATCATTGACACCGAGATGGGGAAGGATTAAAGATCAACTTCTCTAATCATGTCTCTCTGGAAAAATCTTTTGCAGTCAGCTGAATTTGAAATGGTCAAGGAAGCAAAAAACTGTCTTTGTCTAAAGTTAGTGCCAGCCCGTTCATCAACTATGATTTGTAAAGTGAAGCCAGACCCATATTAAGGGCTAAGTTTGCAAAATGTATTATTATTGATGTTACAAGAAGTGTTGGAAAATAGCTAAACCTTTCTCTGAAAATAGTAATCTGTATTTCATCTTAACAAACCAGATTGTTGTCTCACTCAAGTAATTGGATACACTGACATAGGACTTCTGAATGGAATGCACAACACATTAGCACCTCTTGTCAAGAAAGCTCTATATGCCAAATGAAAAATATTAATTTCATTTGTTGTAAACTTACATTAGACTTTTAATGGAGAAAATCTTGCAGTTAGCAGTGGCGCAGTGGTTAGCACCACAGCCTCACAGCTCCAGGGACCCTGGTTCAATTCTGGGTACTGCCTGTGCGGAGTTTGCAAGTTCTCCCTGTGACCGCGTGGGTTTTCGCTGGGTGCTCTGGTTTCCTCCCACTGCCAAAGACTTGTGGGTTGATAGGTAAATTGGCCGTGGTAGGGAATATGGGATTACTACAGGGTTAGTATAAATGGGTGGTTGTTGGTCGGCACAGACTTGGTGGGCCGAAGGGCCTGTTTCAGTGCTGTATCATAAAATAAAAACTAGCAGCCAAGATGGCCACCATAATTTGCATCTGAAACACCTTTTCCTTTTCAAAAGATCCACCCGGAGCCAGAGGTTTGAACAGCATGGACCCAGGACAATGGCTTGCTCTAAGTGACTGAATTACCTAAAATGGCTTCATTAACACAACAGTCAAGGCAATCCTAACACATTGATTTTGAAAGAGCAAACACCCTCCAAGTGTAAATTGGCATCCTGGGGCCTGTGGAGCCAATTCCTAACTTTGGATTTGATTAGAAGGTTCCAGAAAGCCTGAGGCAGCCATGTGATCATCTGTCCATTGTGGGGGAAGCTGTTTTTTCCCTTGGACAAAGAGACAGGCAGTAACTCGGTGCGTGCAGCAGCAGACGGCTGTGCGCTTCCCTTTTTCTCTCTCTTTCTCTCTCTCTCTCCTGAAAACATCAAGTTGAAAACTGTGGACCGTCCAAGCCTACAGACTGCTACAGCCAGCGACCAGGGATAGAGAGCCAACTACAATTCTGCTTCCAAGAAAACTCTGAGCAAAGCAGGTCAACCACAAAGTGCACTTTGACCAGCCAAGGACTTCAAGAATACAGCTTCAGCCAGAAGACTACCGAATCATCCACTCCACAGACTGTGTATTTAAGTTCCATTTATTTTGGAATCCAACCACCAAATCTATTTTTCCCTCAGCAATCTATTCGTGTGTGTGTGATTCTCGTGTGAATGTGTGCGTGAATGTGTAGCATATTTTTTTTATTATTTTTAAATTGTGGTTAGATTTTTAGGTATAGTAAACTTACCTCTGTCTTGTTTAAACTCAGGAAAACCTGTCCGATTGGTTCTTTCACAATCACAGTAAAGATAAAAGGTAAAACAGTCACTGAGGTGGTAAGCACAACCATTGGTTAAAAAGGAATAAACCCTGTTGTGGTCAAATAAGAGGAAGGGCAAGAGGGGCAAAAGTGATCCCCTCATCACTTGGCCACAACAATCTATAAATATATATTTATTTTTAGCTGTATGCTTGTATTTGTGCCTGTATCAGTGTTACTGGTACTTGCTTTATTTATTATAGTGTTGACATTAAAAGAAAGCTTTACCTATTTACATAATTTTGTAAATGCTTATCAATTGACCACAATAATTATTATTATAGTTGGACTTTTCCGAAAAGTTTTATTTTAATCATGTAAGTTACTGAACAGTCATTTCTGTAAACAGAGTGAATCTCCTAAAAACTGCAACCTACTTTATTCGACAATTCATTCAGATCAACAGTGTGTGTCGAATAATTAATCCAAATCACAGCAAGCCATTTACTGGAGAAATACATTGGATGCCCATTACATTTCCTATCATTATAAATGGTGTAAAATATCACACCTCTAGAATACTTGGTACAGGATAAACTATTGCACTTATTACAAATAAAATGATTTACAGGAGCAAAAACATAGAAAAGATACATTGCATATAACTGGGTTAACTGATCAAAGAGTTTTTAGCTCTGTCCTGTTTCTCTTGAAAAACTTCAGTGAAGAAATAGGCGCCTAAAATCCGAGGGACAGAGAGAGCAAAAAGCCTGATTTCCGTACCGGTTATTGCAGGATTCTGCTCCTTTAAATCCAGTAGGGAGAAACTCTTCATTCCTGCATCTTTCTTGGAAAATTCTGCTGAATCCACCTTCAGATAAACCCCATGGAACCTGTCTCTTCCATTATGTAAAGACCACAAGATACTTGCATATAATCAATTTTGGTGGGAGTTGATTACCTTCTAGAGTCAGTCTGGCAGCAACATTTGGAGCTGCTGAGTTGGGGCCACTCAATGTGTAAGCAAGGTCATCTTGAACCCCCCTGTGCTGCATTGCAGTGGCATGGTGTCGCTGTGACTTTCCACATCTCCAGTGGGACAGACACCACCAATACACGCTGACAAGCACCAGCAGCTGACCCTGAGTATGTTCATGGCACTATCTCCATTGGCACAGGGCCTATGGCCAGCTGCAAGGCCAGGCTGCAGCTCTATTCCACCCAATTTGTTCCTGTGAAGAGGACCCCCAGCAACTTCTTATTGTGCACGCATCAATGTTCTTAGAGGTCTGTACATCTTGCATGTGTAAAATGGAAAAGATGGACAAAAAACACAAGTTATATGACCACTTTTCCTTAGAAATTCAAACAATCTCTTTCAGCAGTCTGCAAATAAATGTTAACTGTCTTCACACTTTGGTGAACACACTTTAATTGCCAGCTTCTCTATCACTTTCACCAAGCATTCTTCCTCTCCCCTCCAAACAAACTAGTTGTAGTCAATGACCCTGCTTTGCCCACCATTTTGTACAATCAAAGAATCAGCCATTTATGTAAATAATTCGAATAATCCAAGAATTTCAATTGACCAATGTAAACAACAGGCAAAATGGGAACTTAGTGCAAAAATAGTAATTTAAAAATTATTTGAATTGGCCTACTTCATCATCGTGTGGAAGATAAACACTGACACTGATTGTTTCCATCCTCTAATTTCTATGCAACGTAATTCTAGATGTGTATATTGAATAAGGGACAAAATGTCTCCATAGGTCTTTTCACATTGGTGTCATTAGAGCCTGCTGTGCATCACTCTGCCAAACCTGACTCAGCCAATAGCACAATCAAATCTAGCAAATCTGACAGGGTTACATCTGGATTAATGTTAGCTGCATCAAACGTGCAATGTGAGACCCACGGGTACCACACCACTAACATCAATATAAAAGGGCCTCCAGTCTATAAATTTTCCATGTTATTGACATAGTGCCTTTCACAACCTCAGGACATCCCAATATCCTTTACAGCCAAAAAAGAACTTTTGAAGTGTAGTCACTGTTGAAAAAGTGGCAAGTTCCCACAAAGAGCTGCCGGATAATGACCAAATAATCTGTTTTTAGTGATGTTGGTTGTGGGATAGATATTGGGAGAACTCACCTGCTCATCTTCAAAATAGTGCCATGGGATTTTTACATCCACCCGAGGGGGCAGATAGGCCCGTGCTTTAACGTCTCATCTGGAAGACAGCACCTCTGACAGTGCAACATTCCTTCAGCACCGCACAGGAGTGGCAACCTAGATTGTGCTCTTGTCTCCGGAGTGGAACTTGAACCCACAGCTTTCTGACTCAGGAAGTGAGAGATACTATCACTGAGTCACAGCTCACACCCATTTTGCTAATAGCATTTGGATAACTGGTATCTGTCACAGCCATCCACCCCCTCCACTTACCTCAATACAATCATACGGCTATAGGCTTGAGTTCTTATGGCTGCCCATTGCAAAATCTGGTTTAAAAGATACCACATTTCCCTTTCTACTGCCTAATTATTTTACTAATCCAGGACAGCATGGGAAATCCCAAACTCCTTTTGTCCACAATAAACCATCACCACTGAGTTCCCTCTTCTGGCAGCATGGCCGGAATTTTACATTGGGTGGGAGGCCCTGCCCACCAGCTGAAAACTCGGGGGTGAGCCTGCCTCCGCCAGGCCTGGGGAGCCACACTGGGACTTTTTGCTCCCCAGGCCCTTAATTAGTCTTGGCCGGGACTTCCACCTCCTTGAGGCAGTAAGTCCTGCTTAATGGAGCTACGGGCCAATCAGCGGGCTGGGAGCGGTGGCGAGTGCTGGGACTGCACCCAGCCAATGGAAGCAAGAAGGGACGATAGCCCCGGACAGATGGTAGGTTTTTGGGGCCTCACCGGGGACAATCAGCCGGGCCCCCGGCAAAGCAAGTGGGTGGGGGGGGTGGGTGTCGGTTGGTGGGAGGGGTAGTGTTGTGCGGTGGGTGCAGTTGGGGTTTCAGCGGTGGCCCTCCGTGGGGCACAGGGTGCCCGCTCAGGAGGGCTCCCTGCTAGCCTGCAAGAAGGCTGCCAGGTTTTACTTAACGGTGTTCTTGGTGCCTTTGCCATCCGGCCACCGCGGGTAAAATACCAACAGCGGCGGGAAAAGGCCCCTAAGTGCCAGTTAGTTGGCCACTTAAGGACCTTGATTGGCCTGGGGTGGGCCGTTTCTCACCATCGCCACCCTGCGTAAAATTGCAGCAGAGGCGGGAAGATATTGGGAATGGCTCCCTCCGCCTCCCACTCAATTTTACGGTCCCACCCGCCACCAGCTCACTCGTTGGGGGATCATAAAATTCCAGCCCACCATTCTCATCTGACAACTGTTGTTAAGAGCTCACAGATTCTTTTATTTCCAAAATTTAGGCAATCCTAGCTCTTCCTGCTCTTTTGCACTGCCAAAACAATCCTAGCTTACTCCCCACACCATGGCTATCAGTATTCTATATCTCTCCCCTAACTCAACACTAGCCCTCAACAGAGTCATCGCTTCCACCTCCTGCTCTTGTGACAGCACAAACTCAGTTCCTGACCACTCACCTACTCTTCGTTAGGCCAGTTGCTCCCTGAAATGGTTACCTGCTCCCTTGTTTTAAGCACTGTTCCGCTCGGTTTGAAACCATCACAATCATCCTACTATTTGAACAGCCTACCTTTCATTCACTTGTCTTCTGTTATTATCACCCCAACTCCTCTCCAAAGTTTTGAACACATCATTACCAAGCAACTATTTGCCCACCTCTCCTCTTCCTGTTCAAATCCATTCACTCCAGTTTCAATCCCACTCACAGCTCTGCGACTGCTTTGGTTAAAATCACCAATGACAAAGATTGAAACAAATTCAAACTTCTTGCATTAAGTAGCGGGGTGGTAGGTTTGCACAGTAAGACACAAGTCGGGTAAGCAATTTTCTCCCATGGCATAATGACTTTCATGGCCAAGCTATTAGTGGAGACAAAGCTGGGCTTTGTGAGGGAGGGAAGTACAGTCAAGCACCCTGAATAGCAATTCACTGCTTTCCCACACTTACTAGTAACTCATTACCGAACAATACTGATAAAAAGCCTAGGAGCAAGTTGGCCGCTAGACCAGGAGCTGGTGGTTGGCATGCAGGCATTTAAAGTTGTGGTTTTCTACTTTTTACAACATGCAGTAGCAGGTAAGCATTTATATTTAGCTTGTTCATGCAAAATTCAGTATCAGTAATCTGCTAGAGAGACATTTAAAAGTCTTAGTCTGCATTAAAGAATGTTCCAGGATCCTCTAGGTAGAGAGTTGAGTCATGACCCAAAATAGGAAATGTATAATTTCTGGTGGATTTAGGCTGTCTGAAAGCTAATCCTTTAAATTAGGGTGATTTTACATTCTTTATCTAATAATCAGCAAATTTGAAAGAAACTGTCTCACCACCTTTCCTCTTAACATTTCTCCATTCTTGTTCACTTTACGTTTATTGCATTGGTCCATTTTCATTATTAACAGGCGCATGCAGTTACACAACAGCTCGATATCTTGCATACTTAAACCGGGAGAAATAAAACTTTCAGTTCTAGGGTCACAAGCAGTAAACCAGTCCTCAAAGTCCAGGGAACTCAGTTCCAATTACATCTTTACTTCTTATTTGCTGGTTTGAATGTTGTGGGCCTTGAGGTTTGGAAAGGGCCGTTTTAGTGCTGTTGCCTTATCAGTGGATAAATCCTAAACCAGAACACCGAGATCTGTAACAAGCGGCAACTTGAGGTATATTCAATTTAATGACAAAATGGATTTAAGCAGCACATGTGGCTCGGGAAGCTCCATCATATGTGCTTAGTGATCCATGATGACAAAACTCTGGGCACCCCTGATTTATGAAGTATTCAACTCCTGTACACCCTATAAATAATCATAATCAAGGTGTAATAAGAGCACAAGTATGGTTGGAGACCAGTTACACTCAGTCTCCACTCACAATATACATAGCATACACTTTAAACTTCATTTACATCAGATGCAAGAAGTTCTCACCAAAAGTTGACACAATCTTTATTTTAATTTGAAAAAGCAATGGAAGTGCCATTACATAATCGTCAACATTATTTCCCTGTCTTGACAATGGAAGTAGACTACTTCATAATGTAACTCTTAATAATTTGGTGTCCAGGGTTGCTGGGCTGTTCCCTTGAATGTGAAGTTATTTTTAGTAAGACTCTACAAGCTTAATGTCTGCTTCCCATTGGTTTTTTTTTCAACCGTTTTTTATTTATTTCATTTCCTTTTTTTGTCCAACTCCATGACTGAAGATGGCTTATGTCTAAGTTTTTGGCCCATTCATAGTTTCACATCAAAAATGAGGACAATGAATGTCCCAATTGGAATCATCTGTATTCTGCCATTAAGAAGAGGTACACCAGGCAGGTGAATTTGCACCATAGGAACACTGTTGTTACCAATCCATCTGTAAACACAGGCAAAAGTGCCATTACCTGAAATGTCCCCAGGAATCCTGTGCAATGGCTCTGATTCACTAGGAATGGACAATTGTAAAGTTGTAATCTGGACTGTAACCAGTACTGCCAGTGGCTATGAAGTTCATTGCAGCACTTATCCTTTATAACTCATGCACATTCCTTGCATGTTCCGCTGCTGTCCTATGGAAAGAGAGTATTGTAGTTCCACATTGGGCTTCTTTGTGCATCATTTTGGTCAAGTGTTTATTTCCTCTTCCTCTTTCAGATTTAGCAAAGGCTGTCACTCGGTTGAAATGCATTGAGACTTCTCAAAGGCAATTAAGAATGTTTGCCCTCTCCCCATTCCAGTCATTTTCTTTTAAGAGGCCAAACTCTTAAATTTCTTTGCAGTCCAATTTTACAGTCCTCAAGTAAGCTAGTTGCATGCATAAGGCTAAATAGAACATAGAACATTACAGCGCAGTACAGGCCCTTCGGCCCTCGCTGTTGCGCCGACCTGTGAAACCATCTGACCTACACTATTCCATTTTCATCCATATGTCTATCCAATGACCACTTAAATGCCCTTAAAGTTGGCGAGTCTACTACTGTTGCAGAGATCTGCAGAGATCTACAAATACATTTGCAAATCAGTTAGAATCATAGAAAGTTTACGGCATAGAAAGAGGCCACTTGGCCCATTGTGTCTGCACCGGCCGAAAAAAAAGTTGACTATAGAAATTTGTGGTTAATCAGCTCACTGTACTTCTGGATAGCTCTGTATCAGCATCTAGCCGCTTAGGACTGAACCTCGCTGGGATGAGAAAATCTACCACAGAGTAACTGTGATGATCTGTTTTAACATCATATTAACAGCTGATGTACAAACACAGAGATATGGACACACCTGATAATTATACTAATGTGTTATTTTCAAGAACAAAGAAATGATGGTGCATGGTTTAAAAAATACTTCCTACTCATGTGAGTGACCTTTGACTATAAAAATGAACTAACAAGAGATAGTGGTCAACGTAAAGCATTCGGTCTTGAGGCTAGTAGGTTGGCAAGTGTGATATTATTGAGTTTATCAGTTAACTGACTCACTACAGCAAATTTTTCTTAGTTTATCCCAGAGTTGAATAAAACTCTGTATACTTGACGAATCACTCAAAAGAATCCACTCATTTAGTAAGGCCTTGCAACTCTGTTCTGTCAGATCCAACCCTAACATTGTCATTAAACCTACTGGCTACAAAATGAGAGAATGAGGAGTGATAGTTGAGATGAGACAACACAAGTCCTAATCCTAAACTGTGCCAAAGCGTGACGATCCATTCCTTCAAAACCACCAGGTCACACAGGGAGGACTCCATTGGGGGATAAATTTGCCTTGGGCAGTAGTGAATTGGTGGAATAAAAGCAAAATACTGCGGATGCTGGAAATCTGAAATAAAAACAAGAAATGCTGGAAGTACTCAGCAGGTCTGGCAGCATCTGTGGAGAGAGAAGCAGTGTTAACGTTTCGGGTCAGTGACCCTTCTTCGGAACCCCACAGAAGTTTCGAAGAAGGGTCACTGACCTGAAACGTTAACTCTGCTTCTCTCTCCACTGATGCTGCCAGACCTGCTGAGTATTTCTAGCATTTCTTGTTTTTATTTTATATTAGTGAATTGGTGGACACTGTTTTACACTCTGCTTAATTTTCTTTTCCATTGATTTCAATGTCCAGCCCGAATTTATTCCCCCATATAGCTTAACTGGTTTGCTTTAACCTTTAAATGTACTTCAATGACCAATCCTGCTAGCAATCCCAATTTCCTCTAACACAAATACCATGCAATAATAGTGTACTGTGGCTTCACAAAATATACATTTATTTTGCTCAATTTAAAAGAAAGCATGCTTGGCAAACATCTGCTTTGTACTGACATTAGACGGAGATGAGTAATCACCATGAGAAACATCACAGTGTTGCAAAACTGTCATTGCATCTGTTCCTGTTGTTCTCCTTCTCCAGTGATCGCGACACAAACCCTGTAATTACTTCCTATCCAGGGGATGGAAACGTGTCCGTACATGACACCAGCGCCCGTAGTCAAACATTTTGAGGTCTGTGACTGGTACTTTCAGGGATGAGAAATTTCCCATTGGCTTCTTCTTTCCGAACAGAGCGGCTTTAAAACAAATCACAGCTGTCAGTTTCACAGCTGAATTGGAATTTCTAAGCTTAGATCTTTATCTAATGCTCATTAACATTCCTTTCCATACTCATAGTTGACAGGTACTGAGAGCGGAAACAACAGCTTCCGAACTTCAGACAGCTTTGTGGTTTACCAGCGGGTCCTGATTTTTTTTAAAAGCCCACCGGAAAACCACAAAGCTATCCAAAGTTCGGAAACTGCTGTTCTCACTCTCAGCAATGGTCCAAGAGAGGTGGGGGCAGGGAGACAGGGGGGCAGAGAGAGAATGAGAGAGCGAGAGGAGCAGAGAGAGGGGGGGCAGAGAGAGCAGGGGCAGAGAGAGAGAGGAGGGGAGGTGCAGCAGGACAGAGAGCAAGGAGGCAGAAAGAGAGGGGGCAGAGAGAGAGAGGAGGAAACAGAGAGAGAGAGAGAAAGGGGGACAGACAGAGAGACAGAGAAAGGGGGGCAGAGAGAGAGAGAAGGGGGCAAAGACAGAGAGAGGGGGAAAGAGAGTGGGGGAGTGAGAGAGCCAGGGGACAGAGAGAGAGACCGGGCGAGTTGAGGGGGGACCGAGGTCATAGGCCTGAAACATTAACTCTGTTTCTCTCTCCACAGATGCTGCCAGACATGCTTGTATTTCCAGCACTTTCTGTTTCTATTTCAGATTTCCAGCATCCGCAGTATTTTGCTTGTATTAAGCAAGTTACCACTCAAGCACATGACAGATCTAATAGGTCTTCTCACCAATTAGGAAAATCCAGGCCAGAAGGGAAAGTATGAAATGTGCACTTTTGTTAAACAGGCTATAAGAAAACTCAGGGATCTGGCAGAGAGGCAAAGAGGTTTAGATAGGAGTTCCAGACAGTCGAGCAAGGGAGCTGAAGGTTCTGTTGCCTATAGTGGAGCAAAGTGAGGGAACAGGTATCAAATTGCCATAAGCCAGGTCAATTAAGAAGCCTGAAATAAAAATAAATGGAAAGTGGTAAGAAAATCATAGATTGTAAAGTGCAACACACTGAGGACTAGGATAACACTACCATAATTCGTGTGTTATTCATATATAAGAACCGACATGTACCGTCCCACTTTGCCCTGACAAGACCACACTACGTATATAGATGACAAGCTTTGACTGATATCAGGAGATGATCATTTATTAATGGAAGTTGTACCAAATGCATATCAATCTCTCATTTAAAGATGAAATCCATTCCAAATAAAACGCACCCAAACAGTGGGCAGCACAGTGGCGCAGTGATTCTGGGTTCAATTCTGGGTACTGCCTGTGTGGAGTTTGCAAGTTCTCCCTGTGACTGTGTGGGTTTTCACTGGGTGCTCTGGTTTCCTCCCACAGCCAAAGACTTGCAGGTTAATAGGTAAATTGGCCATTATAAATTGCCCCTAGTATAGGTAGGGGGGATGTGGTAGGAATATGGGATTAATGTAGGATTAGTATAAATGGGTGGTTGATGGTCGGCACAGACTCAGTGGGCCGAAGGGCCTGTTTCAGTGCTGTATCTCTAAAATATACCAAAAAAAATAGAACAAACAAGCAATAAAGGCAAAAGTTTGTTATTCCTTTGGTTTGACTGAATGGATACATATGAAACTGGATCATGGAGCTTTTATGGATTAACGAATGCAAGTTATTTTAACTCTTCTTTTTAAATTCATTAATGTGGGGGGGGGGGGGTAGTGTTTGCATTGTAAAAATTGTCTGCAGACAAATTAGAAAGGTGTTTTTGTTTTCTGGTCATAGAAATTCCCAGTGAATAGTTACCATATGTAGATGATAGGACTCAGGTGAAGTATTCAGCTTGACATAGTGCTGTGCATTGGTTTAGATATGGCTTTTTTCCCTCAATTACTCTGATTATGGCTCCAGTAATTTAGAAAGTCAATCGTCAGTATGTCAGCACAGCAGCCCTGCAATCAATAGAAAATAACCCACAATAAAAATATACACATATACAGAGGCCTTGTCTCTCACTAACCTCCTCCAGCCTTACGATCGTTCGAGATATCTACACTCCTCCAATACTGGCCTCTTGAGCATCCCTGATTTTAATTGCCCCACCATTGGTGGCCGCGCCTTCAGCTTCAGAGGCCCTAATCTCTGGAATTCCCTCTGTAGATCTCTCTGCCTTTCTTTCTTCCTTTAAAATATTCCTTAAAACCTATTTCTTTGACCAAAGTTTTGGTCACCTGCCCCAGTTTCTCCTTACGTGGCTCAGTGTCAAGTTTTGTTTGGAAATGCTCCTGTGAAGAACCTTGGGGCATCTTACTACGTTAAAGGTGCTATATAAATACAAGTTGTTGCTTTTGTTGTCGTTGCTGCTGCTGCAGAGACTGGTTAGCAGTGAATGTCGAGAAATTTGTTACTTCACTGGTGAATGTTGCCATCTGTTGGTGCATCCAAACTTGTTGCAACAGCCATTGAAATACAAAACACGCAAGTGTCAAATTCTGCACAAAACATAAACTAATAACTTAGCAATCACTAAGTTACAAAGTTTAAAATATAAATTGAGTACTGTATATTCATGTACTAGCAAAGTTTAAACTTCCATTAGTATGTAAAATAAATAAATTAGTTTCCACAAAACACTTTGGAGAATTCTTTTATCGTGTTACTTGGTTCAGGAGGCAGTCCAGGGTCACTGAGGGAAAGCAACCAGAGGTGGCAAGAAACATTCACAGTGTTAACCAGTCCAATTATTTCATATTGACTACATCAAGCATCTCGTACAGGGTTACTTTGAACAATGTGTGGTAACTGCAACCTCCCAAACAGATTTCCCACTCCAGCATGGTGATCATTATAGCTTCAATACTCTCTATCCATACAATGCATCAAAAGTCAGGCCAGTTATCAAGATTGAGATTTTTCAGTGCTTTGGATTCTTGCCCTCTGATGATTACAAGGGAAGGCATCAGATTCATTTCAGCTGGCCCTTATAAAACTAACTGAAATTAACCCCATTGCCGGAATTTTCCAAACCCTTCAGCAACAGGCTGGGAGGTGGGAAGGCTGGCAAAATGGCGCAAAGAGGTGTCGAGGGTGCCCAATGACTTCCCGTCTCTATGCCATTTTGCCAGTGGTGGGAAAGGTGGCCGTTAGCGGCCTGCCGGGATCCCAATTGAGCCACTTAAGTGGCCAATTAAGGGCCGTTTCTCCACCGCCACATGGGCAGACCAAAAAGTAAACACTAGTGGCCTCCCAGCAGGCTCCAAGGTTGGGGGGCTCCCTCCTTTTTAGGTACTCCATTGCCCATTGAGGGGCCCCATGGCAGCAACGGCTGCCCCTGCACCAACTGCATTGATGCCCTCAACGACCACCACGCCCTCCAGCCCTGATCTCTGGGGCCTGCATGCCTGCCTACCCCTCTGACTGGGCTGGCAGCTCGGGAGTGGTTCTCCGTCCTTAATTGAATGGTGACCCTGGTGGTGGCCACTGCTGACTATCTAATATGCAGGCAGTGTTTTGGGGTCCATTGTTCTACAGCAAGTCAGAGCTAAGATTCCTCCAAGGAACTGCCGAAGAAGGGTCACTGACCTAAAACGTTAACTCTGCTTCTCTCGCCACAGATGCTGCCAGACCTGCTGAGTATTTCCAGCATTTCTTGTTTTTATTTCAGATTTCCAGCATCCGCAGTATTTTGCTTTTATTTAAGAGAAAAGATTTGATATATTTTGACTCCGATGAATGCCAGCTGAAATTTTAACTTGTCACTTCTATCTACAGATGCTGTGCCTCACTTGTTGAGTGTTTCGAGCATTTCCAGAGCCTTTGTTTTGGATTTCTAGCATCTGCAGTTTTTAAAAAATTGACATTGGATAGCAGAATAGGTGTGATAACCAGGACAAATTTCTTTTCTTTGTATCATGTAAGCCTCCTCGAGTAAGACTGCTGTGTTATATAATGCAATTAAATCAGTACTCCTTTGTTACATGCCTACTGTGCAAATCATCCATAAGTATCTGGTATACATCCTCAAAATGCAATTTAAATGGCTCGACTTCCTGTAAATTACAATAGAGCTTAAAATACCTTTGAACTTAGTCAAAAGAAAATTCATTTGGATGCACTTCTTCAGTACACTATTGAAAGTTAAGGGACAAGCAAGTCAGAAATGGGAAGTAGTTCCAAGAAGAGGAAGAACAGCAGAAATTCAAAAAATTACCAGTAATTTGTGGAAAGCTGATGGTTAACATTATATATTTTTTACAAAAGAGGAATCTAGATTTCAATACAATGTTGAAAGACATGTAAGCTGCGTATTGAGCTATCAGTATAACTAGCTCAGGTGCTAGTGAGAAGATTTGCTATTATTTTTTTTTTAGAGATACAGCACTGAAACAGGCCCTTCGGCCCGCCGCGTCTGTGCTGACCATCAACCACCCGTTTATACTAATCCGACACTAATTCCATATTCCTACCACATCCCCACCTGTCCCTATATTTCCCTACCACCTACCGATACTAAGGGCAATTTATAATGGCCAATTTACCTATCAACCTGCAAGTCTTTTGGCATGTGGGAGGAAACCGGAGCACCCGGAGCAAACCCACACAGACACAGGGAGAACTTGCAAACTCCATGCAGGCAGTACCCAGAATTGAACCCGGGTCACTGGAGCTGTGAGGCTGCGGTGCTAACCACTGCGCCACTGTGCCGTCCTATTAGTGAGAAGTTATTCAAAAAAAAATCAGAGATTTCAGCCCCAGTGGTGAAAGGGCTTGGTGCAACTCGGGCATTTCAATACTTTGTATTGAATTTGTATTGTGCTGTAACTTTACCTTTACGCCATTTAATTGCTCAAATCTGCCAAGGATTCGGGTTTCTGTTGTGGATAATAAATGTGGGAATATCCTGCAGGAAACCCAATTTCTAACCATTGCCATGGTTTTAGCTACCTAACTGAGAATAATGCCTATTGGGCAAGCTTCTACACTGGAATTGGGACTATACAAAGGATTTGTATAACAAAAAGATTTGTGTAACCTTAATATGTGATCTGTCAGACAAAATCGCTGAACACGTTTAGTTTTACAAATGGCAAAAGCAACTTTTTTTTCGCAAATTGATAAGGAAATGTAAATAAAAAACATTCAACTTCATCTTAGCTCATGCATCCAGAAAATCCTAGCAGTAACTTGAACATTATAACTTTCCCTACGCTCAGCTTTAGTTTCAGGGGTATACTGAAATGCTGTAATTGTCAGGTCTATAGTCGGAATGTCCATAATTGTAGCAAATCGACAAAAATACATTGAAAGCCAGTCTCAGTAATGGTGCCGTGAAACTATCATCAATAGTCGTAAAAATCCATCTGGTTCACTAATGTCCTTTAGGAAAGGAAATCTGCCTTCCTTACCTGGCCTGGCCTACATGTGACTCCTGGCTCACAGCAAAGTGGCTGTCTCTTAACTGCCCTCTGAAATAGCGAGCAAGCCACTAAGATGCCAAGGGCAATTAGGGATGGGCAACAAATGCTGGCCTTGCCAGCGACACCCACATCCCACAAAAGAATTTAAAAATCCCACATGTACTTAACAATTTTGCTTGTTTGAGAACAACTTAAACCTAGCTCATTGTTTTTCCTTTTAGAATTTGAAAGGAATTATTTGAAAACATTTGTTCACCATCTTCTGTATGAAGACAGGAGGATCCTGACACTGCTGCTGTGATTCTTGTTGCCTAGTGTCTTGCAACTATTAGGAACATAGGAACAGAGTAGGCTCTTTTGCCTCTTGAACCTGTTCTACGATTCAGTTCAATCATAGCTGATCTCTATCTTAGCTTTATCTACCCGCTGCGGTTTCATAACTTTTAATACCCTGGCCTAAAGTTTATCTACCAATCTCAGTTTCGAACTTTTCAATTGACCGAGCTTCAACAGCCTTTTTGGAGGGTGGAAAGTTTCCGATTTCTAATACTGTGAAGAAATGCTACCTGACATCACCCTTGAATGGTCTAGCTCTAATTTTAAGGTTAGTCCTCCTTCTTCTGGGCTCTCAACCAGGAGAAATAGTTTCTTTCCATGTACCTTTAATTATCTTAAACACCTGAATTAGACCACTCCTTAATCTTCTATACTCAAGGGAATACAAGCCTTGTCTAAATTTTTTTTAATTTGTTGGTGGGATGTGAATGTCGCTGGCTAGACCAGCATTTATTTCCCATCCCTAATTGCCCTCGAGAAGGTGGTGGTGACCTGCCTTCTTGAACCGCTGCAGTCCTTGGGGTGTAGGTACAACCACAGTGCTGTTCGGAAGGCAGTTCCAGGATTTTGACCCAGCAACAGTGAAGCAACGGCGATATAGTTCCAAGTCAGGATGGTGTTTGGCTTGGAGGAGAACTTGCAGGTGGTGGTGTTCCCATGCATCTGCCGCCCTTGTCCTTCTAGGTGGTAGAGGTTGCAGGTTTGGAAGGTGCTGTCTAAGGAGCCTTGGTGCGTTGCTGCAGTGCATCTTGTATATGGTACACAGTGCTGCCATTGTGCGTCAGTGGTGGAGGGAGTGAATGTTAGTGGATGGTGTGCCAATCAAGCGGGCTGCTTTGTCCTGGATGGTGTGGAGATTCTTGAGTGTTGTTGGAGCTGCACCCATCCAGGCAAGTGGAGAGTATTCCATCACACTCCTGACTTGTGTCTTGTAGATGGTGGATAGGCATTGGGGAGACAGGAGGTGAGTTACTTGGCATAGAATTCACAGCCTCTGACCTGCTCGTATAGTCACAGTATTTATGTGGCTGGTCCATTTCAGTTTTTGGTCAATGGTAACCCCCAGGACGTTAGTAGTGGTGGATTCAGCGATGGTAATGCCATTGTACATCAAGGGGAGATGGTTAGATTCTCTCTTGTTTGAGATGGTCATTGTCTGGCACGTGTGTGGTGCAAATATTACTTTCCACTTATCAGCCCAAGCCTGGATATTGTCCAGGTCTTGCTGCATATGGACATGGACAGCTTCAGTATCTCAGGAGTCACAAGTGGTGCTGAACATTGTGCAATCCCCACTTCTGACCTTATTTTGGAGGGAAGGTCATTGATGAAGCAGCTGAAGATGGTTGGGCCTAGGACACTACCCTGAGGAACTCCTGCAGTGACGTCCTGGAGCTGAGATGATTGACCGCCAACAACCACAACCATCTTCCTTTTGTGCTAGGTATGACTCCAACCAGTGGAGAATTTTCCCCCGATTCCCATAGAACCCAGTTTTGCTCGGGCTCCTTGATGCCATACTCGGTCAAATGCTGCCTTGATGTCAAGGTCAGTCATTCTCACCTCAACTCTGGAATTCAGCTCTCAGGTCCAAGTTTGGACCAAGGCTGTAATGAGGTCTGGAGCTGAGTGGCCCTGGTGGAACCCAAAGTGAGCATTAGTGAGCAGGTTATTGCTAAGCAAGTGACATTTGATAGCACTGTCGACGACCCCTTCCATCACTTTACATCACTATGAGACATGTCCTCATAATTTAACCCTTTTAGCCCCGGTATCATTCTGGTGGATCTACACTGCATCTCCTCCAAGACCAATATATCCTTCTGATGAAAGTTCACTGACCTGGAAGGTTAACTCTGCTTCTCTCTCTGCAGATGCTGCCAGATGTGCTGAGATTTTCCAGCATTTTTTGTTTTTATATCCTTCCTGATGTGTGGCATCCAGATGATAATGCACTATTCCAGCTGGGGCCTAACCAGGGTTTTAAATAACTGTAAATATTGACCCTCTGGAATAGTGATGAATGGAATTCTCACTGGTCCAATGTCTCACATGATGCTTCTTGGCTGGAGGTTGATGTGTATACTGCTTGCAGTGTGACCATTCTCAAGTGGTTCTGTACAGCGAGCGCTGAAATGTGAACAGCATAAGACAACTTGGAACAGGTAACATAGGGTAAATGGGAGCCATCGAAAGACCAGATACAAAGAAAGAAGAAAATTTTAGGGCACAGGCCTTGGAGAAAAAAGAAAAGAAAAATCCTGGACTGAATTAGAAAACAGGGAAGATATAGGAAGCACTTTGGCTTATGTTAACTGAATAAGTTAAATATGAGCTTAATTCCATGAGATTTGCTGGCATGGACTGGTTAGACTGAATGGCCTTTTTCTGTGCTGTGTTTCCTATGTAAGATTCCAAGACTTTTGCAGGTAATTTTGGAGTTTACATTGCACAGTTAATTTTTCTATTAAAAAAAAGGTGGCCTTGGACAAAGGGAAAAATTGAAAATCAGAAGTAAAGGAGACAAAAATAAACAAAGGTCAGTTGATAGAGGGAGAAAAAAAAGCAGATTTATTTTTGTCGTCAACTTCTAAATGAGAAATGGAAAATCTGATACAAAGCACAATAAAAGAGTTAGACATGATGGGAAAAGTTTCCACTTCGGACACTATCGATAATCTGGGCACAAATTGTGCCCAAAATTGCGCTAGTTTTCTGAATTCTGAAGGGCAAGTTTCCACTCAAATGTATTTGCATAATCACCAAACATAAAATCGTCCATGAACCAGTGCTTTAGAATGTAATTTTTTTTATTTCTTGCAGTAAAAATATTTCTTGATATGTTTAAGAGTGGCAACTTGGTGCAGTTTGATTAATCCAACTGAGAATGGGTTTATCATAAAAATAAGCATCTTAATCAAAGTCCACCTGTGAGTAGCACAATTTTAAGTAACTGAACATGACTTTAATAAACTATACAGATAGATTTATTCACTTCATTAGTGTACAGTAGTGACTTCTTAGTCAATTAAGTTTTTAATATTTAAAAGTTTTTAAAAGGCACCTATTAGCGTCCTCAAAGTTCTGCAAATGGGTGCAATTTGCAGAAACCCAGCAGGCTGATTAATTTGGTTTGGAGAGTGGCCAGTTTTGTAGGCGGGGTTGGCTTCCAGCATGATACTTTATCAATCGGAGAAAAAGAAACTCGATTTGCGCTAAATGTAATTTTTACTTGAAATTTCTCAAGCTGTTGAACTGATTTGGCCGAACTGCAGTGAAAAAGACGGTGCAACCTAGCAAAAACCACAGGCACATGAACTAGAATTTCCTTAAATGGAGTAAATGGTATAGATGGAAAGTTACGTCACAATTATTGACAATTTCCATAACAATCTGGCCAACTGGTATTTATGCCGAAATTTCCTGAGAAATTTATTTGCATAAGCCAGAATATAAAAGCCAGTGTAAAAAGAGGAGCCTCAGCAAAGTGTAGTACTTAAGCCGTATTCCTTCCTTATAACTCTCTTCACATATGAAAATTATAGTTTGAAGTCATCGAGCTATCATTTATACACACTAGACACAGCTGGTTGAATTCTAAAAGCCAGCTGCAGAAATCAGCGGCAGGTGAACAAAATGGTGGCTCATTTAAATAGCCGAGGCAGGCCACCCGCTCCGATCACGTGGAAGGGGTGGGCTGTCCGTCCCCAGCAATGGCAACAGCTGCCTGTGCGCAGGTGCTGACCCCATTTTTAAAGGGCTGTTAGCCCTACTGGCAAACTTAAATATTTAAAGAAGGAGTAAATGAAATTAAATAAAAATGCTGTTTTTTTCAGGTTGTTTTTCTTCAGGTTTGCACTTGCTGCTGTTCAATATTCAGTATATTCACACCTAATCTGTACTAATGCTTTGTCTTTCAACACACCATTAACATATTGTTTGCCTTTGCTCCGTGACCTTTTGGTCAGCTATGTGGCCTGGTCCAATCTGCACCTTCTCCTTTGTTATCTCTTGCCCAACCCCCACCTCACTTGTTTATAATCTGTGACTTTTCTAATATTTGTCAGTTCCGAAGAAGGGTCGCTGACCCGAAACGTTAACTCTGCTTCTCTTTCCACAGATGCTGCCAGACCTGCTGAGTGATTCCAGCATTTCTTGTTTTTGTGTTAAATAAATACATCTCTTTTGCCACTCTCCTACCCACCCCATAACAATTAAAGTAATTATTTGTCCTTTCCCCCCCCCCACAAAACACTTACCTTTACCATCTGACCTTCCCCCCCCAACTGCACAAACTTTAAACTATAACTCTTCCCACCATCCCCTACACCCGTGACATTAATTTGGCCCCATTCCCCCACCCCCCGCACTGAGAAACCTACCTCCCCACCAGTGTTGCACCTCATTTCCCCGGACAGGGAATCCAAAGGCGCGGCAGTGCCGGCTGCTGGGGTGAAAATCACGGCGGGACTTCAGGAGGCGACAGGAGAGTCATTAATGTAGGTATTTTAATTTATTTAAATATTTAAATAGCAGTTGCATTGCCCAGCGGTGGGGGGCTGCCACGAGGCCTCGCCGCTACCAGCAATATCGGGCCAAGCCCTGCCGGCGTTGAGGTTTGTGGTGGGTCTCATCCGGGGCTATCCTCAGGGACCCCCCCCCCCAACCAAAGATCCCTACATCGAGAGCTCTATAGAATCCAGCTCAACATGTTTAAGAACATGTAATCTTATAAGCCTTCCAATTTTAAGCTAATTCTTTATGAAGTCGTGAAAATGCATTAAATACCATGGCCCCTGGCTTCCTCCTTCATCCTTCAGTTCCCAACCCTCCCATATTCTCAGTTCCCTGAAACATCACCTTCTCTTTTGAAGTGCCTGTACCCCCTCTAGTGGCCTCACTGTTGACTGAATGTCTGGCTGTTACTGTTTTTAGATATCTGAGGTTCTTCAATATCTTCCTGGCCCTTGCATTTTATATATTTATCGATTTTTCAGTCTTTTCCCTCTATGGGACTAAATGTGTTTTGTTCAGAAAAGTTCCGTTATGTATTTGAGGACTTTTTCAATGAAAACTTTCAACTTAAGATCTCAACAGCCAACTTCCATATAACACAAACATGTTTCCCTCTCCACAGATACTGCCAGACCTGCTGTGAGTTTCTAGCACTTTCTGGTTTTATTTCAGATTTCCAGCATCTGCAGTATTTTGCTTTTATTCCATATTACAAAATCTTGTGTGAAGGTTCAGCTTGGAGCCCCTATGTATTACCAGAAAATGACACAAAATACTACTTGCTTAATCTGGTCCATTCCTCCATCACCCCGATACCTCGTCCCCTTCCCACGACACATTCCCATGCAATCACAGGCGGTGTAATACCTACCCTTTTACCTCTTTCCTTACCATCCAAGGCCCCAAACACTCCTTCCAGATGAAGCAGCGATTTACTTGTACTTCTTTCAATTAGTATACTATATTTACTGCTCAAACTGCCTTATCCTCTACACTGAGGGGACCAAACGGAAATTGGGCGACTGCTTTGTAGAACACCTCCGATCAGTCCACAAGCATGACCCTGAGCTTCCGGTTGCTTGCCATTTTAATTCACCACCTTGCTCTCCCGCCCACATTTCTGTCCTGTGCAGTGTTCCAGTGAAGCTGGAACAGCATCTCATCTTCCAATTAGGCACTCTACAGCCTTCTGGACTCAACATTGAATTCAAGAGTTTCAGAGCATGACTGCCATTTCTTTTATTTTTATTTTTAATTTTATTTATTTTTATTTTATTTTTAACCATGTGCCTGTCTGACACTTGTTTTCCATGTTTGTGCTTTTGGACAGAGTTGTTCATTATTCTGCCATTAACACTCTCTCTGGACTCCTGCTTTGTCTTTCACTACAACTATTGGCACTCTCTTTGCCTTTTATACTGTGACATCTCTGTCATCTAATCTCTCCTGCCCTCCGCCCCATCACACACTTTCCCTTTTGTTCTTCTTCCCCCTCCCCCCTTTCACTTGCTCAAAGCCTATTACATTTCTAACTTTGCCAGTTCTGATGAAAGGCCACAGACCTGACACAGATGCTGCCTGACCTGCTGAGTATTTCCTGCACTTTCTGTTTTTACTTAAGTTGGCGTTGATTTCGCACATGTATGATTATTAAAAGGCATGTTTGCATTAGGAAATATAAAAGTGGTTGCCAAAATGAAAAGCAATAGATGAGATGGAATAATTATAAAGTGAATTGTAAAGCGAAGTATAGACACTGATGTTATTTCAGTATATGAGCTGTATGACAACTCAGAAACAAGCTTTCCTGCTTTAGCTGCAGCAATGTCTTGTATAATATCTGAGTAGTCGAGTGGTACTAACAGTTCAGAAGAACTGAATGTTATCTTCTCCTTCTCACCTTAGTCATGACTGCGGGAGAGTGAGTAAGGTAGGTGAGAAGCTGAGCGCTAAGGTCAGAGCCCACTGGAGCTGTTGTGTGTCCTTTAGATCAGGACACTAATGATTAATTACTCATTGACTCATACTCACTGACATATACGGCAAGATTTTACCAGCTCCTGGGTGGCGAGCTAGGAGTCGATGGGGGGTGGTGGTGCCAGTAAAATGCCAGGGAGCCATGTCGGGAGGGCTTGCTGGCACAGTCCAATTTCCTGGCCATTTTACCAGTAGCGGGAATGGCGACGGCTCAGCCGACTGCCGACCAGAGTTGGACTGTCAATTTGAATAAATAAAATCCCAATTGATTGCCATTTTCCTAGGCCATTGGGTGGCCCTCCACCGCATGGGGAGGCCATTAGCTGCACACAGGCGGTCTCCTAGCAGCTTCCCAGGTTGGGGCCATTGCATTCGGAGCCTCCATGGCACAAGGAAGGGGCCGCCAGCAGCAAAGGCCGTCCCCACAACCCCACTGCTGCCACTGGAGAGGTTACCCCTCCAATCGCCAGGGCCTGCCTGCCTGGCCTGGGCACGGATAAAACTTTACTCCTCTCAATTTTCCTTGCAGTCTCAGCAGTGGCCACCTCTCTCACTGGTGCTGCTGAGTCTGCAGAGCTGTCGGCCCTCCGATTGGGTCGGCAGTGTGAAGCACCAGCCTGCAATCCTTAATTGGACAGTGAGCCCAGAGGTAGCCATTTAAAAGGCCAAGACCAGGATGATTGCTGCCATAGTCCCACTGCCCCACCCACCCCCATCCCACGCGGTCTCGGGACCTGCATTTGGTCCTGACGTCGGGGCTTACACGCTACCGGTAAAATGCTGGCCATACTCTCACGATCACTCACTAGCTGACACACTCTTTACCCACACAAATTGTCTCAGTCATTCTGCTCAGTAACTCTCTGGGCTGAATTCAGTTGAGCTCCTGATGCCGGACTCTGTGGCAAACGGGGCTGGAGGATCACTGAGGCAGCAGCCCGCCATGGAGCCCAATGCTAGGATTGCCGGGCCCAATCTTCTCGGTGGCAGTGAGGCTCCGTGGTGCCCTCCCCTGCACCCTTCCCCCCCACCTCCCGCCACTTGGCGATGGGGCTCGACTTTACATATGCAAACAGCCTCTTGCAGACATTAGTATTCAGCCCGGTGTGATTGAACCATCAGTTTAGGATCTTCAGCCTGGACGTGCAGCACTCACGTGCCTTCACTTTCACGTCCCAGAAAACCAGTGCCAATGAGGCCAGTGTCCTCGGAGCCTGTGAAGGTCGGTAAGGACTTTCCTGCTCTCCTGTTCATTTTGAAGCCAAGTTAATTCGCCTGATGGGGGCCTGAACTGTGCATCCATGAAGGGAGGACCCCGTACCCTTGTTCCATAAAGGGGGTCGCTCTGCACTTATGAATGGCTGAGGTGGGGTGGAGTTAGGGGACTCACCTTGCATTCGGGCAACGATGTTTGGGGGAGGAGGGATCAATGGAAGTGGATGACCCGTTATGTGGGGCAGAGGGCACTGTTGTAAAACATTATAAGCTCCTGTTGCCGGTTCCAGACAACTGGAATGATATGACCATGGTCAGGCTGGCTCGCTCTTATTTGAAGTTAAGATGGGCAATGTCATGCCATCCCATACAGCTCATGCTGGAACTCAGCTGAAGCATAAATTTACATAACCGTCTGCCCACATAGGTGCCATTGACCTTGTGAAGGAACCGAGTTGATTTCCAGCTGGGATGGGACTGGTCCACCTTATCTTGCTGGATCCTCGTGCCATGAGGAGGCATATTCGCCAGAGGCAAACCAAGGGGCAGGCGCAGTCCATGTGGAAGTTCCCAGAGATGAGCAGCAGCAGCCACCAAGGTACATTTGAGCCCAGAGAAGACAGCGGGTCGATAGGATCTGCATGATTTACCTGCAGATGTCGGAGCGCCAGTATCATAGATGACTGTGCATGTCCAGAGAGGCAGTGACGCATCTCTGTGCACTGCTGAATGATGACCTGCAGCCAATGGGCTTTGGTGGATACCCTTTGCCTGTGGCCCTCAAAGTAACCACAGGAAGCACTTTCTGCAAGTGTGTGCCCGCTTCCCTGGCAGCTGCCATTACTCCTTCATTCTGCACCAGTCGCAGGTACCGCTGCTGTTTACTACACTAGCTCAAATTCAGGGGTGGATTCTTGGGGACAAGGGCTACCCCTTGCTGACATGGCTTCTGACGCTGGTGAGGAACCCAAGCAACGATGTAGAAGAGTACTACAATGCCTGCCACCGCTCCACGCGAGCTACCATCGAGCAGGCCATCAGTATGCTGAATATGCGTTTCCGCTGCCTGGATAGATCAGGTGGGGCCCTACAGTATGCACCAGACAGGGTTGGGCGCGTCATTGCTGCATTCTGCACAACATTGCATTACAGAGGGGGGAGGCCTTGCAGGATGATGAGGTACGGGAGCAGGAGACATCCTCGGACGATGAGAACACAGAGGCCATCCAGCAGCAGCTGTGCATGGGATCACGGAGAGCAGTGATGGAGGGCGTATAGGTCGAGCGGCGAGCAAGGGATGCAAGACAATGCCTGATCATTGAGCACATCATGCATACTGGCATGGCAATGATGTTATTCCTTACAATGGCAGTACTATCAGGCTAATGATGTAAAGGGAGGTCACAAATCAGTACATGGACGCATGCATTTTTCATGCAGGTTGTCAAAGAAGCACATTTACTGATATTGAATATTACATAACTGTCTCACCCCTGAATATCCATATGTGTCAAGGTGTCTTTTTAAAACATCTGCGGGTGCTCCTTCACGGCGTGACCTCTGCGCAAGCAGCTGGACTGGAGGCAGGCTGCTGATCAGGACATCCCGTGGCCTGGGATGACTTTGGCGGTCATCCTCTGCACACCAGAGGCCTGGAGGGCCCCAGCTACCTGAAGACCTCCTGCACCAGTGCAGGGCTGTCCTCACATATCGCCAGCAGAGGGGCTGAGGAGCCAGAGTCCACACTGGAATCACCCTGGGGGGGATGGGAGGGACCCCGGGGTGGGAGGGACTCCCAGATGTTGAGCGCAGGCTCCCCTCCTCCCTCTCAAGGCTCATTGGAACCTCGGTGCTCTCTGGAGAAAGACTAGGAGCAGAAACACTCTCCAGGCCCCTGGTCCCACTCTCACCTATCCTCTGCTGCGTCGAGCTCATGTCCAAGGCTAAGGGTTTGCAGGTCTATGCTTATCAATGAAATCTGGCTGTCCATGAGGGTTGTCAATCTGCCTGGGACATGGCAGCTGTCATGGCCTGGATGGACTCCCCCACCACCCTCTGGCATCTCCGCCAGGTGTTGCCTTACCTCTCTCTGCAACTCCAGCATGCCTTGTGCTACCGACACCAGAGGCTCATCATCAGTCTGGAGCTCAGCATGGGCCTGGTCACCCACAGTCCTCCGACTGTCAGTGGACTCGGCTGTCTCAGCCTCAGCCAGCTGCTCGGGCATGTGTGTGGTGTTCTCACCAGCTTGTGACCCAGAATCTAATACCGAATGATTACCCACTGACATGAGTGTATCTGCACTGGTGCAGGAGTGTCATGGGATGGTGCATCCTCTGAGGTTGTGTCTTCCTCAGAGGTGATGGATATCTGTAGGTCCTCCAAGGTCGACTCGGATGTTGCCCTGCAAGATACAATATGAAGAGCGGGCGTTTAGGTTTTATGGTACAAATGTCACTATGATGACAGCATAGTCTCTGCATATGAAAGGCAATTAGGAATCATTGTGTTTGTCAATAATCACTCTGTTCACTTGGGACCCCAAACTCCATGTCCAAAATGGCACGAACTCCCTGACTTTCAGCCAGCTCCAGCACCTCTTCAGCTTGCATGAGTGGCCTCAGGTCTGGTACCCCGCCACCAGTCCTGCACGCTTCCCAACTATTGTGGGCCCTCTTCACCTGAAAGAGCAAGGATGCAATATTGAAGATTGCGAAACATCAACATCACGATTGTTACAACATGGGCATTTCAACAACAGCTGGTGGATGCTTTGTCTGGTATATGGGCTCACCCTGCCATGGGTGTGACATGCTCTGAGGTACAAACGAGGATGACATGATGTGCATATGCTGCCAGTAATGTGCCATCAATCCTCCCCATCCTTCCTGTCTTTGTCATGGCAGTGACACCCATGTGGCATACTGTGTAGGGACACCCAGGTCAAACCAAGCCATTCTGCAATGTTGCACTTAGCTTTGCCAAGCACATGAGATTGCTGACCCTCTTCCTGCACTGGACCCAGTCTCATTGGATGACCTGTCGGCAACTTACCTCCTCTGCGATCTCTGTCCAGGCTTGCTTGGTGAGGTGGGATGACCTCTTCTTGCCATTGCTGGGGAAAATGACCTCCCGCCTTTCTCGTGCAGCCTGGAGGAGAGTGAGCAGGGCAGCATTGCTAAACCGTGGGGCCACCCTTCCTCTGACGTCTGCCATTGGCACAGGGGTTCCAGGAGTGCTGCTTGAGGGTTGGTGCGGTGTTGCAGGCACTCCTGGTCTTTCTGCTCTAGCAAGACAGCAACAATGATGGAAGAGCTTACATGCAGGCTGGCTGCCTTTTAAAGATGGCGCCAGCAACTGCTCTTGAATCAGCTGACACCATTCACGGCAGTACAGAGCCTGTCCCCACCATGTGATTGGGGGGTGTGGCCTGCCCAGCACATTCAAATGAGCCGCCGTGTGGCCCACACATGCGGGCCGCCATTTATTTCGCCGGCCACTGCTCCCAACAACGGGAAAATAAAATCCAGCCCTCTGCCTCACTCAGTCTTAGATGGTAACAGTCAGAAACCAAACATAGAGAAATTTAATCAGTGCAATCAACATTAGGTTTTCAACGTCGCAAGTTTTAGATTTTAAGGAACAGAGTTACCGCAATGTGGTGCAATGTGGGTGGTTCCCACTATTCAATTCCCCACCTGACCACAGCAAGTGTGTTTTGTTATTAGGGATTAACTCCTTTGGTGTTTCATTTTTCAAATAAATAGACAGCAATAGGTTTTCTTATAGGTTGAAAAACAGAAAATGAATAATTTATTGATCAACACATCTTATCCCGAAATTGCCGCAATCACATCCACTCACACATTCACTTTTGCTCTCTAGAGCACCGCCAGCACTACAACAAGCCAGAAAGGACAGGTATCTCCATGAGACCAAGTACTCTTCCCCCAGCATGTCCTCAACCTTGAGCCCCAAGATTTCAGATGCAGAGGACAAGGAGAGGTGAAGGACATGCAATATCCTGAGGAGGCAGAGGAGGAATGAGTTAAAGCATTGTCTGCTGGATCTTCGAGATGAGGTGCTGGAGCTTTCCAAGAATGACAAGACCTCAAAAGTGGTCATTTCGAGAAAAGCAACGGAGTATGTTAGCAGGCTGAAGGCAGAGCAACAGAAACTGAATGCAGAGAGGGAGAAACCTCAGAAAGAACAGCAACAGATGAGACACAAATTCCCCGAGCAAGAGTTGTCAAACCACTGAGATGATATATAGACTTTTGAGCCTCTATACTTGTAAAGTTCATAATCTGTATCCATGTGTACATAATTTCAATGTTATCTAATTTTATGTACTTTTACTTTTAGCATACGAGACTTAGCTTTGGAAACAAGGGAGAGGTTGTGTGACTGCCTTTACGAGTAATGTACCTTAAAGAGTTTAGTATGCTAATGAGCCAAGTACCAATATGTAATCATGTGACTACATGCTAGAGTCACTCTGCTACAGTAACACTTAGGGGCAAGTCCTGTAAATAGATAGCTCTGCACTGCATAAATTTGTTAGCTGTTAATAAACCTGTTTTGAGATCTTTAATCAACTGAACCCCATGCATCTCATTAATGCTGCATCAGACAACATAAAAAGTTTCTCATTACAGGTAACGTGAATATCAAGGGGAGATGGTTAGATTCTCTCTTGTTTGAGATCGTCATTGCCTGGCACTTGTGTGTGCGAATGTTACTTGCCACTTAGCTTGGATGTTGTCCAGGTCTTGTTGCATCTGGACACGGGCTGCTTCAGTATCTGAGGAGTCGTGAATGGTGCTGAAAATTGTGCAATCATCAGCGAATGTCCCCACTTCTGACCTTATGATGGAGGGAAGGTCATTGATGAAGCAGCTGAGCTCCCAAGACACTTTGCTGATGATCGAGTGCAGACTAATGGAGCAGTAATTGGCTGGGTTGGATTTATCCTACTTTTTATGTACAGGACATACCTGGGCAATTTTCCACATTGTCGGGAAGATGCCAGTGTTGTTGCTGTACTGGAACAGCTTGGCTAGGGGCACGGCAAGTTCTGGAGCACAGGTCTTCAGTACTATTGCCGGAATGTTATCAAGGCCCATCGCCTTTGCAGTATCCAGTGCATTCAATCATTTCAGAATAACACGTGGAGTGAATTGGATTGGGTGAAGACTGCCATCGATGATGGTGTGACTTCAGGAGGAGGCTGAGATGGATCATCCACTCGGCACTTATGGCTGAAGATGGATAAAAATGCTTCAGTCTTGTCTTTTGCACTGATGTGCTGGGCTCCGCCATCATTGAGGATGGTGATATTTGTGGAGCCTCTGCAGCACTGTAGCTGTTGTTGCTGCATTATCAACTGCTGAACCCCTCTGCACCACCACTGCTGCTGACCATCTGGATGGAGTAAGAATGAACTGGGACTATGTCCAAGGCAAGACACCGAGTGGCCCCATGGTTTAGTGATGACTCCCTGGAGATTCTCCTTCAAGCAGCAAGTAAAGGCGGTAGGTCCTCTTCCAAAGGAATGGCAAGAAGAGGTCCTCCTGCCAGACAAAGCAGGCATGGATGGAGATCACAGTGGAGGTCAGCAGCCATGGGGTTATCCCACTAGAACTGGGTCGAGGGCTGCAAGAGGGTCAATGACCTCTTTCACTCCGCAAAGGTGAGTCCTCCATATCCATGTCCTCTTTGGGACTTACATGTGACTCTGTGGGAGGGAGAGCTACATGGGGAGGGAGAGACCGCAAAGGCACTGGTTGGGGAGATGTTAGGCATCACCAGATCCTGGCAGATGAATGGCTGCTTTTCGGCGACAGACCGCCTTCTTTCACAGCTCACTCCCATTACATGCCCTGAGAGCAGACGTGGGCATCAGCCATGCAGAAAACCCCATCAGGGGATGAGGGGCTGCCACTAGTATAACTGTTCTATTGCTCTTCTGCAAAGTCTAACTTTGTCCCTCTTTCCACTTGCAGGGAAACAGGCCCATAACCCCAGGGAGATCTCAAGGACTGGCGGTGGGATCCCTGATATGCGTCCTCTGATGTTGGATGAGGAGGAGGCTCTAGAGCTAGTGCGGCCCAGGGCGGCCGTGCAATTACGGATGGTGAGACTGGACTGTCCGCACAAGAGAGTGAGGAGACATTGCGTACATGTGCCCTCCACCACAATTCTGGAGATCCACATTACACATGGTTAACATAAGAAGATCTGCACAACTTAACCCACAAATGTTTGAGTTTTCTCATGCAAGTCGTCGTATGCTGGAGGCGAGCACATCCGCTGTAACAGTGGGCCTGCCATTGACCTCTGAGGAGGAGGAGCTGTCAGAGGATGCACCATCATATCATTCTCCTACACCTTCCACCAGCACCGATACTTTCTCATTGGTGGCTATGTGTTCATGCTTAGATTCAGGATCACAGGCTGCTGACCGCACCACACAAGCACCCAATCAGCTGATGGAGGCTGTGACAGCTGAAGCCTCTGACAGTCGGAGGGCTGTGGGTGGCCAGGCCCATGCTGAGCCCCAGGCTGATGACAAGTCTCTGGTGTCAGCAGCACAGGGTATGTTGGAGCAACAGAGAGAGGTAAGGGAACATCTGGCACAGATGCCAGAGGCAATGCACAGCCATGAGCAGATAATGGAGGAGTCCACCCATGCTATGAGTGCTGCCATGTCTCAGGTGTGTCAGTACATGGGCTTCCTCCATCGAGAGGTTGGCGACCCTCATGGAGAGCCAGATCCCATAGATGTGCACAGACCTGCACACCATCACCTTGACCATGAGCTCGACTCAGCAATGGCAAGGTGAGAAAAGGATGAGGCACCTGGAGTTTGCTCCAGGTCCTTGTCCTTCTATGGTCAGCAGGGAGATGCAAGTGAGCTTTGAAAGGGAGGAGGGGAGGCTGACTTCCACATCTAGGGGCTCCCCTCAGCGCTCTCTGAGTGTGGACACTGGGTCCTCCGCCCCTCCACCAGTGAGCCCAGCTCCAATGGCCACAACGACTGTAGAGGCTCCTGTCCTTGTGCAGGAACGCCTCAGCCACCGGGGCCCTCCTGGCCTCAGACAGCCAGAGAATGGCCGCCAACGTCATCCCTGGCCAAGGGACACCCAGATCAGTAGCCTGCCTCCACCTTACCTGCCAGTGCAGGGACCACACCATGTAGAAGCACATGAAAACATATAAACAAGATCACCTCGACACACTTGGGGCTTCACGGGTGTATTAATTTTGGCGTTTGTATTGTTTTCTACAGTTAGTGTCATAAATTGAGTTCATATTCATTGATGCAAGATGTTCATTCTTACATGCCTGCACTGTAAGTTGCTGTCTTCACCCTTTCTCCCTCAATGGGCTGCCAGTATTGGCACAGGCTGTGTTTAGTAAACAACTCAGATGTGTCAATGTGCATGGTAAAGTTGAGCTCTACCATGGAATCGAGATAGAATGTAGGTGACAGGCAGAATACAGTGACGTGGGTCTTTATTGAGTTCACCTTGAGAGGCCATCATGGTGGCAGGAAGTGGGTATGTTTGAGATTGCCTCTTGCCTCCCTTGCACATCTCTCAATGGCCTTGGCCTCCAGTGCAAGGGAATCAATATCCAGTGGTGCCTGCTCATTAGCCTGTTCCACATCCTCTCGTCAGATGAGGACTGGCAATCAATCATGTCCTCTTCATGCAAGGCCTCCCCCCTCTATAGTGCAGAGCACAGCAGACTACCAGGATATGCGAGACCCTCACTGGGGCGTACTGCAGAACTCTGCTGGATCTATCGAGGCAACAGAATCTCATCTTCAGTAGTCCAATGGCCTGACCAATGGTGACTCTGGTGGACCTGTGGCAATTGTTGTGTCTCTCCTCTGCTGCAGAGCAAGGGTCGCTCAAAGGCACAAGTAGCCACGTCTTCAATGAGTAGCCCTTGTCCCTGAGATTCCATCCCTGAAAGCGAGCAAGGGGACCTGAAAAGCTTTGGCACCTGTCAAAGTGTTAATGCATCGTGGCTGCTTCCCAGGAAGTGAGCACACACCTGCAGGAAATGATTTCGGTGGTCGCAGACCAGTTGTACGTTGATGGAATGGAAGCCCTTCCTGTTGATGAAGGCCCCTGGCTGCTTTGTGGGAGCCTTGATGGCCACATCTGTGCAGGCGATGATACCTTGCACCTGGGGAAATCCAGCGATACCTCCAAAGTCAATGGCTCTCTCTCCCTGACTGTCAAGGTCAATCTGGTACCGCACATAGTCGCCAGCCCTCTTGAATAGGGCATTGATCAACTCCTTGATGCAGTGGTGGGCTGCTGCCTGGGAGATCCCACACATGTTCCTGATGTATCCCTGGAAAGAGCCAGATGCATAGAAGTTGATTGCCGCAGTGATCTTCAAAGCCACGAGCATAGGGTGACCACAGAATCCCATGGGTGACACCTCATCCTGCAGCATGGTGCATAAGTCGGTGATGGCCTCCCTAGAGAGCTGCAGTCCTTGCTGACACTGCTAATTGGCAGCTGTGTCAAGTCCGGTACACTCTTTGACATGGGCAAGGCCTTCTCGGCATGGCTGGCTGCTGCCACTCCCCTATTGAAACTACATGGATGGGCGCAGCTTCATCCTGGCCCTCCGTCCCTCTGAGTCGCTGTTGTGCAGCACAGGGGTCCACAGAGATGGGATGTATGAGACCGATTCCTGCTGATCAGTGCCTGCCCCTCCAACACCGAGCGCCGTCCTTACAGAGACGAACTTGCTTTGGCACTTTCCCTTTTCTACTCCTCTCGGAATACACATTAATGCCCCTCAGTGCCCACACTTGCAGACAGCCCAGCACCCCATATTTTGCCCACTGGATCTTTGCACCCAAGAAATAGCCCACCTGACCCTTGCACCCAAGAGATTGCCCACCAGCGCAGAGAGCCCAACACTGCAGGCTGACAATGGCATCCGCTCCTCCCCTTCCATTATGCACTGCTCCCCATGGCTGCCTTCCCGCGGTGTCGCTGCATCCTCGCCTCAATGCCACCACCTTTAAACAGTCAGGAATCAGAAGGCATGTGATCCCCATTCACCTTTGACTAAATTTGTAACCCCCATAAAATTGCGGTCATTTCAATTTAAATTACAGAGCCTCTGTGTCGGGGACATTTCCTGCCACTGACAAAATTTGGAACAGACGTCACGATGTCAGGTTTCCAGGTGAGCACATCCATCACTATTTTTTGGTCCCTCATGCCTTCACTCTGCTCCTGCTGGCCCAACTAAATTCAGCTGAGTGTGTGTTTCTATGTGTGCAGGTGTGCTTTTTGCTGACAATGCTGCATTAACATCCCACACTGAAGAGTGTCTGCAGAGACTCATCGACAGGATTGCAGCTGCCTGCAACGAATTTGGCCTAACCATCAGCCTCAAGAAAACGAACATTATGGGGCAGGACGTCAGAAATGCTCCATCCATCAATATCGGCGACCACGTTCTGGACGTGGTTCAAGAGTTCACCTACCGAGGCTCAACTATCACCTGTAACCTGTCTCTCGATGCAGAAATCAACAAGCACATGGGAAAGGCATCCGCTGCTATATCCAGACTGGCCAAGAGGGTGTGGGAAAATGGCGCACTGACACGGAACACAAAAGTTCGAGTGTTTAAAGCCTGTGTCCTCAGTACCTTGCTCTATGGCAACGAGGCCTGGACAACGTATGTCAGCCAAGAGCGACGTCTCAATTCATTCCATCTTCACTGCCTCCGGAGAATCCTTGGCATCAGGTGGCAGGACCGTACCTCCAACACAGAAGTCCTCAAGACAGCCAACATCCCCAGCATATACACCCTACTGAGCCAATGGCGCTTGAGATGGCCTGGCCATGTGAGCCGCATGGAAGATGGCAGGATCCCCAAGGACACATTGTACAGCGAGCTCATCACTGGTATCAGACCCACCGGCCGTCCACGTCTCTGCTTTAAAGACGTCCGCAAACATGACATGATGTCCTGTGACATTGATCACAAGTCGTGGGAGTCTGTTCCAGTGATCGCCAGAGCTGGCAGACAACCATAAAGGTAGGGCTAAAGAGTGGCGAGTTGAAGAGACTTAGCAGTTGGCAGGAAAAAAGACAGAAGCGCAAGGAGAGAGCCAATTGTGTAACAGCCCCGACAACCAATTTTATCTGCAGCACCTGTGGAAGAGTCTGTCACTCTAGAATTGGCCTTTATAGCCACTCCAGGCGCTGCTCCACAAACCACTGACCTCCTCTAGGCGCTTACCCATTGTCTCTCGAGACAAGGAGGCCAAAGAAGAAGAAGATGTGTGCTTGTGTCTCTGATGGGCAGCTTAAAACTAAGGTTAAAGACCAATGTCTCATGTAATTGACTATAATGTTCTCTGAATGTTGGTGTTGGGAGCCAGTCCTCAAGTGATGAGAGCAAACCCAGAGTTTTGTCATGTCTAATGCATAATCTCCCATCTTGGTCTAATGTGCACTTCAGTGATCATGATCCAGCAGATGGCTATTAATGCTGTTTAGACACAGAAGACATGGTGGCATTGTCTAATGGGATTAGCAGTCGAACCTCATTTTTGTGATTCTGTTGAAAACGGAATTAGTCATGGACACAGCTGAATTTATCCAGTGGGCCTGGAATGCAAGAGATCTTTGTTTTCTTTAGCTATTTTAGCTTGAAAGGAAGAATTACAGTAAACTTCAAATTGCTGGAAAATTACCAGATATTACAAAGTATTTAGAGCAAAGAAACAGGCCATTCGGCCCAACAGGTCCATGTTGGTGTTTATGCTTCATACAAACCTCCTCCCATCTCTCTTCATCAACCCCATGAACATATCCTATTTCTTTCTTGTCTAGATTCCCCTTGAATGCATCTATGGTATTTGTCTCAACTACTCCTTGTTCTGCATTCAAACCATTCTTTGGGTGAAGAAGCTTCTTCTAAATTCCATATCGGATTTATTAGTGACTATGTTATATATATGGCCCTTAGTTTTAGTATCACCTGTAAGTGAAAATGCACTAAATAAAATTACAAAAATTAAGCTTCTCAACAGTCCTTGTATGCCCTTTTTCAACTACCTACAGCGACTGCAAAAGATGCACTTTCACATACTTGAACATACGAGTGATGGAATATTGGGTATATCTGATGATTTTCTCGAAACTTTAAGATAGGAAATGCTAGGCATACTTCTCTTGGATACTTCAAGAGTTTGGGGGAAAAGCAGAACTCAGCCAAATTCATGATGTAATTAAAAGCAAAATACTGCGGATGCTGGAAATCTGAAATAAAAACAAGAAATGCTGGAACAGGTCTGGCAGCATCTGTGGAGAGAGAAGCAGAGTTAACGTTTCAGGTCAGTGACCCTTCTTCAGAACATGATGTAATTGGTTGGCTGGCATTATTGTATGAAGCCAATATCAATATAACATGCATAAACTGAACTGGAGTAGCCATATAAATACCGTGGCTACAAGAGCAGATCAGAGGCTAGGAATCCTGCGGCGAGTAGCTCACCTCCTGACTCCGCAAAGCCTGTCCAACATTTACAAGGCACAGGTCAGGAGTGTGATGGAATACTCTCCACTTGCCTGGATGGGTGCAGCTCCAACAACACTCAAGAAGCTTGACACCATCCAGGACAAAGCAGCCCACTTGATTGGCACCCCATCGACAAACATTCACTCCCTCCACCACCGACGCACAGTGGCAGCAGTGAGTACCATCTACAAGATGCACTGCAGCAACGCACCGAGGCTCCTTAGGCAGCACCTTCCAAACCCGCGACCTCTACCAACTAGAAGGACAAGGGCACCAAATTCATGGGAACACCATCACCTGCAATTTCCCCTCCAAGTCACACACCATCCTGACGTGGAAATATATCGTCGTTCCTTCACTGTCACTGGGTCAAATTCCTGGAACTCCCTTCCTAACAGCACTGTGGGTGTACCTACCCAACATGGACTACAGCGGTTCAAGAAGGCAGCTCACTACCACCTTCTCAAGGGCAATTAGGGATGGGCAATAAATGCTGGCCTGGCCAGCAATGCCCACATCCCATGACTGAATAAAGAAAAACAAAAAGGGCAGCTACAGGAAAGATGGTGTTTCATCTTTCTGTTGTTTCTGGTTCCCAGATGTTAGAAAGAATCACACTTTAAACTTGGAAAAGGCTGGAGTCAGTCTGGTTTATGCTTTGTACTGTGGAACCTGGTTCAACATGGTTCATGTGTTACATATAACATGACTCCCCAGTGCAGCCGTGAATGTGGCCCCCTACTGGAAAACTTACACAGAACGACTAGTTCCTAGCTAATTAGTTCCTAACACTTTACAAATAGCATAACAATATATACATATATAGCATCCCTCTTTATTCAAAACATAATGTCCTTATATCGATATAACTGTCAATATAAATAAAAAAGATTATCATCCGACTTGTGGAAATAATCTGAACCCCTTTTTAAGAGTCTTTTATAGCGTGTATTCTTTTTTAAAATATTATTCACAGTATCGCTTGGGAGATAAGGTGTTGTGCCTCCATCTTGTAGATTTGGCATTTGTTGCTCTTAGTGGTGAGTTGGCACACTGTACAGGTGATGTTGTGTCACTTGCTGGTGATGTTGTTAATGTTGTCTCACTGGATAATGATGTTTCCGGTGTTGTTGATGTTCCAGCTCAGGTGTAGGTTGAATATGGATTCTGTTCCTTCTTATTTGGTTACCAATTTCGGTCTCAATGATATATGACCTTGGAGTCTCAGCTTCACTAACAACTTTTGCTGGGCTCCAGGTTTTAATGATTGGATCCTGTACATGTGCAGTTTGTCCTTTCAACAGCTCGGATAGGGATTTAGCATATTTGTTTAAGTGTTGCTCTCCTCTTACCTGTGCTTCAGTGAATTGTTGTCTCACTGCCTCCTGATCACCTGAAGGATGTATTTTGCTTGGCAGAGTTGTCTTATATTTTCTTCCATTTAGCAGCTCTGCAGGTAATTTCATGTTAGCCTTGAGAGGTGTGGATCGGAGTGACAATAAGCCCAGGTTTGGGTCTTCCTTCGTCTCTTGGCATTTCACAAGTGTTCTTTTGACCATCTGGATGTGTCTTTCTATAAATCCGTGTCCCCGTGGGTAGTGTGGTGATGAGGTGATGGTGTTGAACCCATACTGGTCAGCGAATTCCTTAAATTCTCTGGATGTAAATTGGGTGCCATTGTCACATATTAACCTTTCAGAAATCCCTTGCTCAGCGAACAGAACTCATACTGCTGAGATTATTGTTGTGGCTCTCAATTCTTTCACCTTCTGGATAAAAGGGAATTTTGAGTAGTATTGACTATGAGATACCATTCTTGATTATGTGTGAATAAATTGACTCCTACAGTATGCCATGGTCTGGGTTGTACTTCAGTAGCTATTATCTCCTCTTTCTGTTGTGAGTTTCTGTACTTCTGGCATGTAGACACCATATTTTCAATATCTTTGTATATGCCTATCCAGTACACAGCTGATTTGGCTCTAAGCTTGCACTTCTCCATTCCTATGTGGCTTTCGTGTAGCTTTCGGAGAAGTTCTTCCTGCATTGTTTTGGGTCTGATTATTCTGGATCCGGCCGGCACAACACCATCTTCTAGTGAGGTGTCATCTCTGATAGACCAGTACCGCCATATTGCTGGCTGTTTGTGCTGTATCTTATCAGGCCATCCCTGGATCACTTGCTGAAATAGCATCTGTAATTCCTCATCTTTGCTGGTTTCATCTCTAAATAGACTCAGTTTCGGTGGTGTTATGTTCACTAGGTGATGAATCTTTATGCCTAGATCTTCTATCTCATGTTTCTCCTGTGGTGACAACCGAGATAGGGTATCTGCCAGTACCATTTCTCTTCCTGGCTTATATTTCAGAGTGAAATGGTAACTCTGAAGCCTCGAGTAACCTCTGCAGTCTTGCTGGTGCTTTACATAGATTTTTCTTGTGGATCTGCTCCAGTGGACGATGATCACTCTCCACTATGAACTTTCTCCCATGGAGATATGTGTGGAACTTCTCACATCCATACATGACTGCCAAAAGCTCCCTCTCTCTCTATGTTGGCATATCTTGTCTCCGCTGATGTCTGAGCTTTGGACGCAAATGCTATTGGCTTTCCCTCTTGTACCAGGGCTGCTCCCAGTCCTTTTGTGGAAGTGTCTACTTGTAGAGTGACAGGTTTCTTTCTGTCGTAGTATGACAGACTTGTATCCTACCTTTTTGAGTTTGTTGAAAGACCTGTCATGTGACTCTGACCACCGGTACTCTACATCTTCTTGCATCAGCTCCCGAAGGTTTGTTGTGTGTTCCGACATGTGCGGAATAAAGGAACTCATGTATTGTATCAAAACAAGGAAACTTCTCAACTCTCTCTTATCTCTTGGGGCTTCCATCCCCGAGATGGCTGAGATTCTTTCAGGACTCGGCTTGACTCCGTGTATACCATTCCAAAGAACGACATTCTGTCACTTTCACAATGCATTTGTTGCATTTAGCTTAATCCCAGCTTTCCTGGTTCTCTCCATGGGTTCATGTAGATGGTTGTCATAATCTTTTCCCTCTACACCATATATCTGGATATCATCAGCTATGCCAACTGCTCCTTTACATCCTCACTATGTCTCGTCTACTTTCTGCTGAAACACATCCTGGCTCACTTTGAAGTCAAAGGGTAGATGCAGGAATTTGTATCGTCCAAAGGGTGTGTTGAATTATGTCAACAGGAAAGATTCTGCATCTAGCTTCACATTCCAGTAGCCATTTCTGGCATCAAGCTTGTTGAAAACTTTTGCCCCTACCAGTGCTGGTGTGATTTCTTCCAATGTTGGAATAGGATGGTGATTCCTCTTTATTGCTTGGTTAAGATCTTTGGGATCTAGGCAAATTCTTAGCTGTCCATTTGGCTTCTCTCTCACCACGATGGAATTTACCCAATCTGGAGGCCCTGTGACTCTGGCGATCACCTTTTCTTCCATTTCTCAGAGCTCTCTTTCAAGCTTTCCTTTTTGTTCTACTGGTACTTTACATGGGGGATGAATCACTGGTTTCATCGCTGGGTCAATAGTGATGTGATATTCAAAATCTTCGAAGCATCCAACCGTCTCATCAAAACACTTTGGGTACATTTGTATCAGATCTTCTTTGCTTCTTATCGGAGGGCGCTTTTCAACGGGTGTACTATCTTCAACCCTCAGTGTCGCCTCCTTCACCTCCTGGTTTACTGAAATAATCTGCAGCTCTTCACAACTGCTCAACCCCAGGATAGCTGGACCATCTGTTTCTGTGACGTAGAACATACTGTTAACATCTTTTCCTTTGTGTGTCCCTCTGATTTGGGTTGTTCCTAGCTGTCGAATCTCAGTTCCCCCGTAAGCTGTTAGCATGACGTTGTTTGGTTTCAGAGCACCTTCCCTTGGATAACCATTTTTCTCGAAATTTTCAGGAAAGATATGTTGATATAGTCTGAGTGGGATGATGTTACTCTGCGCTCCAGTATCAATCTTCACCTTCAGATTTATCATTGTGGGCTTATTTCTCAGCCTCTTCCTGATCTGAATGATTGTGTGAATTTCTTTTCTCTGGGAACTGTCACATCCAGACATTTCATGCAATTCTATGGTTCCTATGTCTATCATGTTCTCAAATCCATCGGCATCTTCCAGGGTATGGATGTTTTGGTTTCTTTCACTATTCCTTCGCCCTGTTACTCTGGCTCTGACGACTCGTCCACCACCTTCTTGCCTTGTTCCGCACATCTTTTCCCTGTGATTGGTCTTTCCGCAAGCTCTGCAGATTAATCTATATGCGGGACATTTCCTTCTATCTGTCAATTCATGTGGTCGTCCACATCTCCTGCACATTCTTCTCTCTGTTTGGGGTACATTCTTTAGTTGTTGTTTCACTGCATTGACCCTGCTACCTGTCTCTTGGCTTAACTGAAGGCTAGCCATTTGGGAGGTCAGAGTCTTCATCTGTCTACTTGTGACTTCATGTACTCTGACAGTGTCTACAGCCTGTGATATTGTGAGCTTGTCCTGTCCGATTAGAGCTTTCTGTACTTCAGGATGTGCAGAACCCCAAATGAGCTGATCTATCAGTCGTTCATCTGTGTCCTTAAATTTTCATTTTCTGGCTGCATTTTTCAATCTTGCAACAAAATTATCAATAGGCTCACCCAGTTCCTGTCTGAGGCCTTGAAATTCATATCGGTATATCTGATGATTTGATCTTGGCTGGAGATGGGTGCTGAATCCTTCAAAAATTTTGTCGGGGTTTCTGCTGTCCTCTTCGCTTAGGTCCCAGCTGTTAAATAAATTTAATCCTTTATCTCCAGCCCACAGAAGGATATAGCTGACCCTCCCCTCTTCACTAGTGCCTTTTAGGAAACTATTGAATGCCAAATTGCACTTTTGTTTAAACTTCTCAAATGCCTCTATGACATTATCAGCTCCCCAATTCATTATGGGCTGTAGCAGTGCATTCATTCCTGTCCTGGCTGACATTTTGATCTTTTTGTTTAAGGTTTTTGCACGAGTCACTCGGTTTTTCTGTCTCTCTCTTCTGGCACTAATTTGGGTCACTTTTCTCAATCTGATGCTTTTAAAAATGTTGTAGGTTTTCTCACAGACACTCGCTGCCACCATGTTTCATCTTCATGCTGTTTCTGGTTCCCAGATGTTGTAAATAATCACACTTTAATCTTGGAAAAGGCTGGAGTCAGTCTTGTTTATTTCAGCACCATGCTTTGCACTGTGGAACCTGGTTCAACATGGTTCTTGTGTTACATATAACATGACTCCCCACTACAGCCATGAATGTGGCCCCTTACTGGAACACTTACACATAACAACTAGTTCCTAGCTAATTAGTTCCAAACACTTTACAGATAGTATAACAATATATATATATATAACAGATGGGCTGCATCTAAACCAAACAAGGACAAGCAGACTTGTGAGTGACATTAAGGCAGCAATTGAGAATCATTTAAACTGGATAGGTAGGGAGGAATGGAAAAGGAGGAAATAGAACCACACTTGAGACTGAAAGTGAAGTAAAGGCTGTACAGCAGGTGTCTCCTTTGGCTCGGAGTCAATGTTTTTGTCTGATAATGCTCCTGTGAAGCACCTTGATGCTCTTTACTATGTTTAAGTTGCTCTATAAATACAACTTGTTGCTGTTGTAATGGAACTATCGCACATACAGTGGTTAAGGAGCTTCTGACAATTAAACAACCAGTTCATCTATTTAAAAAAAATACACCTCACAGTAAATTCACAGTAAAATTGCAATGAGTAGCTTTTTTTGTGTTGTCTGATGCAACATAAATGAGATTCATGGAGTTCAGGTTGTTGAAGATCTCAAACAGGTTTATTAAACAGCTACCTAATATATACAGTACAGTGCTAGCTATTAACAAGACTTGCCTCTAAGAGTTACTGTAGCACAGTGAGGCTGGCATGTAGTCACATGACTATGTCCCGGTACTTGGCTCATCAGCCAACTAAGATCTTAAAGGGATATCATTCTTAAAGGCAATCATGCAACATCTCCCTTCTTTCCAAAAATAAGTCTTGTATGCTAAACGTAAGAAACACAAAAATTAGATAACATCATAATTATTTACACAAGGATAGAGATCATGAACTTTACAAGAATAGAGGCTTAAAAGTCCATGAATCGTCCTGGTGGTTTGACAACTCTTGCTCGGGGAGTTTGTGTCTCATCTGTTGCTGTTCTTTCTGAAGTTTCTCCCTCTCTGCATTCAGTTTCTGTTGCTCTGCCTTCAGCCTGCTATGATACTCTGTTTCTTTACTCAAGATGACTTTTGGGGCCCTGTAATTCTTGGAAAGTTCCGGCACCTCATCTCAAAGAGCCAATAGACAATGCTTCAACTCATTCCTGTTCTGCCTCTTCAGGACATTGCATGTCCTTTACCTCTCCTCATCCTCTGTATCTGAAGGCTTAGGGCTCAAGGTCCAGGACTTGTTGGGGAACAGTACTTGATCTCATGGAGATACCTGTTTGTTCTGCCTGATTGTGGTGCTGGCGGTTCTCCAGAGAGCAGAGGTGAATGCGCAGCATAGTTGTTCTGTTGCAGGGTTTCCAGACTGCACTGTTTGATGCTGGCCAGAGTCTGTGAGCAGGTTCCGGTCCTTGGAGATTTCCCCTTGGCATCGCTGTCATGGATAGTCATGATGCTGAGGTCCTTACACCCTGGTAGTTCTGCCACTGCTGGTCTGCTCATGTCTACTAGGTAGAACGTTTGTGGTTTCCATGCCAACTTGCCATAGCGGCATTGCATTGTTAATATGCCACCGCAAGGGATGGGTGACCCATTATATGCAGATAACTTGGCAGTTGTCAGTTGTATCATTGATCTCCAATGACTCCGGTACATATCTTTGAGGATTCGGATTGGTTGGATATTTGCACTAGTGCCGGTGTCAATCTTGACCTTGAGTGTGTGCTTGCCAGCTTTCTTTGGACACATGATGTTGATGGTGGTAAAAGCTTCCAGTTGTTGGACTTCATCAACATCATGCGTCAGGTTTACAATGTGGAATGCTTACTCGTCTTCTGTCTGAGACTTACTTCTCTCTAGGTCTTGTCTCAGGTCTGTTTTGCTGTGGACCTCATGATTATGTGGCTCTTTCCTTGCTGCTGTTGCTCGTGTCCTACCGTGGCTTCTAGTTGTGTCTTTGGAGCCAGAATTCCTGCATAGGCGCACCCAGTATCCTTTTACGCTGCACACCTTGCACAGGTCTCGATATGCAGAACAATTTCACCGTGACTGGGACAGACCGCACTTACCACACAGCTTGCTTGCTCTTTTCGACCTGGTTATTGTGTCGATACTTTTGGCTGCACCTGGTGCTTGCAGGTGCTGTTGTCCAGCTACAATGGCTTCGTATTTCCTGCCATCTTCCAGAAGTGCGTCAATGCTGTGACCTTTTTCCCCAAGAGATCTTCAAGACTGCTTCAATGGGTGTTGATACAATCACCAACTCCATTATGCAGTCTGACAGCTCAACTTCTGAAAAATCACACTCATTGCCCATACTTCGGCATCTACTGATGAACTGGTCTACTGATTCCTGTGGCTGTTCCCCGTAAGACATCAATTCTAGGTGGTGAATTCTGAAATTCACTCATAATCGGAGCTGATCTTCTAACACTTTCCATATCTTAGCGGGATCTTTCTAGTCCCCTTCAGATAATCCAGAGGTATCAATTCTGTGCGATCCCTCATTTCCAATCACTATCATTATTTTTAGAGTTTGCTTCTCTGGTTATACCATCACTTAGTCTGTGAAGCATAACTGCATTCTCTTTTTGAACAGTTGGAATTCAGATAGGATAATCAAGCCTTTCCAGCTTATGTTGGGAAACCTGGAATCCATCGTTCTGCTGTTCTTTTTCTTTAAAGCTTGCTTTAAGAACTTGCTTTAAGACTTGGCTCTGTGTCTCTGTACTTGTTTCCTCTTTAAGAAATTGTCTTGGCTGATTTGATTGACAGCAGCAGCTTGTCTGCTTGTCTAGCTTCCAGCCTCTAGTCTGTCTGTTCACACAGCTGTCCAATAGGTATTTCGTGTGCCTTTCTTTTGCTAGTTTGTTTATACAGCCAATAGGCAATTCTTAATGCTGAGTGGTTTTATGAGTTTTTTCTAAACTCTGGCTGAGTGAACAGAGTCCTTCATGCTTGAGTGATTTAATGAGCTTTTTCATTTTATAGCTTCAGCTGTGAGCTGTGTGAATGGAGGATAAAGATTCATCTATAACAAACTTTTAACTTCACTCCTGAAACCACATTATAAACAGGGCCTTGGTAATGCAGGAATGAATTTAAATATACAGTTACGACCGAGGTTGGAGGAGTGCACTGTCTCCCTTTAGTCCCACTTTCATTTCAGAATACAAATCCACCAACCAGGCTTCTTTACTAAACACCACTATTATTAATTTATTATAAAACAAGATTTATTCAATGCAGATGCAAAACTTATGAACACACAGGTTGAAATATGAAAGTATAAATATATTGCCTTCTAAATAGCCCAATACACATACACACACCCACACCGGTTAAAGAAAAATTAAAGAAGCAGATCAACTTTACAAAAGCAAAAGTATTTTGGCTAAATACTTGTTAATTCTTGAAGAAAAAACAGATAAGATATGAAATGTTCCAGCTGGCCTTTGGTCTAGCGTCCGGGTACACATAGATGGCTGTCACGGGATCTTTCTGAAGCAGTTCTGTACCGGAGACGTTGAGGAGTAGTCTTGCAGGCTTTTTGGGAGAATTACTGCATTAGTGGGTTCAGCTATTACACTGGATTCTCAGAAGACTTGTCAACACAGGTGGCAAAGGATGAGTTGGGTGATATCTCTCTTAGCAGGATACACACCAACTTCCCATTCAAACTGTCCAAAACAAAACCAAAAGCCTCCTGACCACCATAAATCTAGGCATGTGACTTCTCTGTAAACAATTCCAAATAGTTCCATTGTCCATAAGGCTCTGGCTGTTTACTTAGCTTAAGACATGTGACTTCCAGTAAATATTTGTTTTTAAACAAAGTCTTAAGTGTCCTTCCAGTGACCCTTTAAAAAAAAAAACAGATCCAGCATCTCCTCAGGTATTTTACATAGTTTTTTAAACACAAGTCCTCAAAAAATATGAATAATGGAAGCACATTCATGGCAATACATAGAATCACTGTACTGTCAATAGGGATTCATTTTCATCTACCAGATGTATTACAATAGAAATGTCAGTGGCAGAAAGGTTCAATTCCAATATCACAAAATTCCTTTTGGAAAACTGTTTTCCTGATAGTTCTGCCAAGCAAGATACATTCTTCAAGTGAACATTAGGAAGTGAGACAACTCGATGAAGCACAGGTAAGAGGAGATCAACACTTCCACAGGCAGGCTAAATCCCTACCTGAGCTGTTGAAAGGACAATTTGTACATGTAACGAATCCATTCATGAAAACCTAGAGCCCAGCAAAAGTTGATGGTGAAGCTGAGACTCCAAGATCATACATCACTGAGACTGAATCCAGTAAGCAAATGAGAAAGAACAGAGTCCACATTCGACCTACACCTGAACTGGAAAAACAGAAAAGATCATCAACAATACCGGAAACATCACAATCCAGTGAGGCGACATCAACAACGTCACCAGCAAGTGACACATTAGCAACAGTAAGCACAACTCCTATAATACCAGGAGCACCAAACACAACATCGCCTGGGCAGTGTGCCAACTCACCACTGAAGAGCAATGAATGCCAATCTACAAAATGGAGGCACAACATCTTTCCACCTAAGTGTTACTGTGAGTAATATTGTTAGAAAAGAAAGCAAACTATAAAAGCCTCTAAGAGGTGTTCAGTTTATTTCCAAAAGTGGATTGTTAATCTTCTTTGGTGTAGAAAAAAGTTAATAACTGGAGCAGTTACATTAATAAAGAGGCATTGGGCTGGATTTTAAGAGCTCGCTGCTGATCTCAGCGGTGAGCTCAAAAAATGGCGGCCCACACAGCCAAGGAGCTGCCACTATCTCTCGTGCGGCGGTTCATTTAAATGGCCAAGGCGGCCCGGACACCCCCCACTCCCGACAATCTCGTGGAGCGGGTGGGCTGTCCATCAGCAGCAATGGCGTCTGCTGCCTGTGTGCTGGAGCCATTTTTAAAGGGCAGCCAGCCCTGCCTGCACCATACCAAGATCACAGCGGGCCCTCAAGATCGCAGGTAAGACTATTTGAATGTATTCATTTTATTGATTTGAATATTTTAATTGAAGTCCCATTGCCCAGTGGGGGCCCCCACCATGGCGTCTCACTGCCGCTGGGAGAATTGGGCCCTCACAGTGTCGAGGTCCATGGCGGGCCTCATCCAGAGCCACCTTCAGGCTCCACCATTCCCCCCACCCCGCCACAGAACCCAGACCTGGGGGGAGAACAAAATCCAGCCGATTATGTTTTTAAAGAAAGAGGGATGTTATATATTGTTATATCATCTGTAAAGAGCTAGGAACTAAGTAGATAGGACTAATTGTTATGTGTAAGTGTTCCAGGGGCCACATTCATAGCTGCACTGGAGAGTCATGTGACACATAACAAGACACCAGTCTAAAACAGTCCCTACCAGGCAGCATTGAAGCTGAATGAATAAACAAAGAGCTCCAGAAGTTCTAAGTCTAAAGTGTGGTTATTTCTAACATATGGGAACCAGAAGACATAACATCAGCATACAGAGCAGGAAGGTGACAGGCTCGGGGCTGAGTCAGCTGCCATCGGATGCAGTTGTAGAGATGCCTCTGACACACTGGACTAGCAGCAGAAGTGCAGAGTGAAAAATCTTCCAGAGTTCTTGCTCCTGACCACTGTCCGTGACCCATGCCATAAAGTGTGTGAGCGTGTCAGGTGAGATAGAACATGTATCCAAACTTGTCTTCAAAAGATCACCTCGGTGGAGATCATGAGGCATCAGAGACTACATATAAAGTTGAAATCATACTTCCTGTCAATTTGATAAAAAACCTAATTTCACTGATACTAATAGACTTTGACGTGCTGGCTCATGATTTTCCCATCAATTAAGCAACAATACTCCAGGTCTACAAAATTCAAACTGAACAAACCAACAAAATAAAAACTGAAAATGCTGGAAATACTCAGCATGTTTGACAGAATCTGTGGATAGAGAAATAAAGTTAACGTTTCAGATCAATGGCCTTTCATTAGAACTGGGAAAAGTTAGAAATGTAATAGGTTTTGAGCAAGTACAGAAGCAGGGATAGTGGGGAGGGTGGGAAGGAGAACAAAAGGGAAGGTCTGTGGTGGGCAGGACAGATTAAATGACAATAGGGATCATGATGCAAGGCAACAGGAGGTGGTCACTATGGACGTCCAATCTCTCTACACCTCCATCCCCCACCAGGATGGTTTGAGGGCTCTCCGCTTCTTCCTGGAACAGAGGCCCAACCAGTCCCCATCCACCAACACCCTCCTCCGCCTGGCTGAACTTGTTCTCACATTGAACAACTTCTCCTTCAACTCCATGCATTTCCTTCAAGTAAAAGGTGTCGCTATGGGTACCCGCATGGGTCCTAGTTATGCCTGTCTTTTTGTGGGATATGTCGAGCATTCTTTGTTCCAGTCCTACTCAGGCCCCCTCCCCCAACTCTTTTTCCGGTACATTGATGACTGTATCGGTGCCGTTTCCTGCTCCCGCCCCGAACTAGAAAACTTTATCAACTTTGCTTCCAATTTCCACCCTTCTCTCACCTTTACATGGTCCATCTCTGACACTTCCCTTCCCTTCCTCGACTTCTCTGTCTCCATCTCTGGGGATAGGTTGTCTACCAATATCCATTATAAGCCCACTGACTCCCACAGCTACCTCGACTACACTTCTTCACACCCTACCTCCTGTAAGGACTCCATTCCATTCTCCCAGTTTCTCCGTCTCCGACGCATCTGCTCTGATGATGCTACCTTCCATGACGGTGCTTCTGATATGACCTCCTTTTTCCTCAACCGAGGATTTCCCCCCACTGTGGTTGACAGGGCCCTCAACCGTGTCCGACCCATTCCCCGCACCTCTACCCTCACCCCTTCCCCTCCCTCCCAGAACCGTGACAGGGTTCCCCTTGTCCTCACTTTTCATCCCACCAGCCTCCATATCCAAAGGATCATCCTCCGCCATTTTCGCCACCTCCAGCGTGATGCCACTACCAGTCGCATCTTCCCCTCCCTTCCCCTGTCAGCATTCCGAAGGGATCGTTCCCTCCGCGACACCCTGGTCCACTCCTCCATTACCCCCACCACCTCGTCCCCGTCCCAGGGCACCTTCCCTTGCAATCGCAGGAGGTGTAATACCTGCCCATTTACCTCCTCTCTCCTCACTATCCCAGGCCCCAAACACTCTTTTCAGGTGAAGCAGCGATTTACTTGTACTTCTTTCAATGTAGTATACTGTATTCGCTGCTCACAATGTGGTCTCCTCTACATTGGGGAGACCAAGCGCAGACTGGGTGACCGCTTTGCGGAACATCTCCGCTCAGTCCGCAAGCAGGACCCTGAGCTTCCGGTTGCTTGCCATTTCAACACTCCCCCCTGCTCTCATGCTCACATCTCTGTCCTGGGATTGCTGCAGTGTTCCAGTGAACATCAACGCAAGCTCGAGGAACAGCATCTCATCTACCGATTAGGCACACTACAGCCTGCCGGACTGAACATTGAGTTCAATAATTTCAGAGCATGACAGCCCCCCACTTTACTTTCATTTTTAGTCATTTTTAGTTATTTTTTCTTCCTTTTTTTTGCATTCCTTTTTACATTTTTTACAATCTTTTTTTGCATTTATTTCATTTCATCTTAGTTTGTTCAGTTTGCTTACCCACTGTTTTTTTCAGGTTGTTTTTCTTCAGGTTTGCACTTGCTGATGTTCAATATTCAGTATATTCACACCTAATCTGTACTAATGCTTTGTCTTTCAACACACCATTAACATATTGTTTGCCTTTGCTCCGTGACCTTTTGGTCAGCTATGTGGCCTGGTCCAATCTGCACCTTCTCCTTTGTTATCTCTTGCCCAACCCCCACCTCACTTGTTTATAATCTGTGACTTTTCTAATATTTGTCAGTTCCGAAGAAGGGTCACTGACCCGAAACGTTAACTCTGCTTCTCTTTCCACAGATGCTGCCAGACCTGCTGAGTGAATCCAGCATTTCTTGTTTTTGTAACAGGAGGTGGTAATGGGACAAGTAAAGAAACAAAAGATGTGTCTAGAGGAGGTGTAAATGGCAGAATCATGAACAGCTGTCATCCAAAAACAAAAGAAACAAAACAAGGAGGGAAAAAGGAACCAAAATGGGAGCAGTAGGGCAGCACAGTGGCACAGTGGTGAGCACCGCAGCCTCACAGCTCCAGCGACCCGGGTTCAATGCTGGGTACTGCCTGTGCGGAGTTTGCAAGTTCTCCCTGTGACTGCGTGGGTTTTTGCCGGGTGCTCCGGTTTCCTCCCACAGCCACAGACTTGCAGGTTGATAGGTAAATTGGCCAGTGTAAATTGGGGATGTGGTAGGAATATGGGATTGATGTCGGATTAGTATAAATGGGTGGTTGATGGTCGGCACAGACTTGGTGGGCCGAAGGGCCTGTTTCAGTGCTGTATCTCTAAATAAAATTAAAATAATTACGGCCTGAAATTGTTGAACTCAGTGTTGAATTCAGAGGCTGGAAAGTGACTAATTGAAAGATGAGGTATTGTTGCTCGAGCTCACGTGAGCTTCTATGAAACACTGCAGGAAGCTAAGAACACAGAGTTCAACGTGACAGCAAGGTAGGGAATTGAAATGACAGGTGACTGAAAGCTCGGACCTGCTTGCAGACTGGACCAAGGTGTTAACATAAAAACATAAGAAATAGGAGCAGGAGTAGGCCATATGGCCCATCGAGCCTGCTCCACTATTCAATATGATCATGGCTGATCTTGGGTTTTAACTCCACTTTCCCGCCTGCTGTCCATATCCCTTGATTCCCTGAGAGACCAAATATTTGTTCATCCCAGCCTTAAATATATTTAACGATTGATCATCCACAACTCTCTGGGATACAGAATTCCAAAGATTCACAACCCTTTGAGTGAAGAAAATTCTCTTCATCTCAGTCCGAATTGAACGACATCTTATCCTGAAACTCTGCCCCCATGTTATAGATTCTCCAGCCCGGGGAAACAACATCTCGGTGAGTAAGTACCCTGTCAATCCCCTTCAGAATCTTGAATGTTTTAACGAGATCACAGAATCACAGAATTGTTTCAGCAGAGAAGGAAGCCGTTCGGCCCATTGTGTCTGCGCCAGCTCTCCTAATGAGCAATTCACCTCATGCCATTTCCCGACCTTCTCCCCAAAGCCCTGCACATTCTTCCTTTTCCGATAACAGTCTAATTTCCTTTTGAAAGTCTTGATTGAACTTGCCTCCACCACACTCTCAGGCATTCCAGATCCTAACCACTCACTGAGTCTAAAAGTTTTTCATGTTGCTTCTGCTTCTTTTGTCAATCATTTTAAATCTATGCCCCTGTCATTCTCAATCCTTTCATGAGTGGGAACAGTTTTTTCCTATCCACTCTGTCCAGACTCCTCATGATTTTGAATACCTCTATCAAATCACCTCTCAGCCTTCTCTTCTCCAAGGAAAACAGTCCCAACTTCTCTAATCTATCTTGATACCTGAAGTTGCTCAACCCTGAAACCATTCTCGTGAATCTTTTCTGTACTCTTTCCAGTGCCTTCACATCTTTCCTAAAGTGCGGTGCCCAGAACTGGATGCAGTACTCCAGCTGAGGCCGAACTAGTGTCTTATATGTGTTCAACTCTATGTGCCTATTCATAAAGCCTAGGTCACTGTATGCTTCATTAACCATTCGCTCAACCTGTCCTGCCACCTTCAAAGAGTTATGCGCATATACCCCCAGGTCCCTCTGTTCTTGCACCCCCTTTAGAGTTGCAACCTTTATGTTATATTGTCTCTCCATGTTCTTCCAACCAAAATGAATCACTTCTCATTTCTCCACATTGAACTTCATCTGCCACTTGACCGCCCATTCCACCAACGTCTATGTCCTTTAGAGGTTTTATACTATCCTCCTCACAGTTCACAATTGTTCCAAGTTTCGTATCATCCGCAGATTTTGAAATTGTGCCCTGTACACCAAGTTCTAGGTCATTAATATAAATCAGGAAAAGCAAGGGTCCCAACACAGTCCCCTGAGGAACTCCACTACAAACCTTCCTCCAGCCTGAATAACATCCATTAACTGTTACTAAAGAACAAAGAACAAAGAACAAAGAAAATTACAGCACAGGAACAGGCCCTTCGGCCCTCCAAGCCTGTGCCGATCCAGATCCTCTATCTAAACATGTCGCCTATTTTCTAAGGGTCTGTATCTCTTTGCTTCCTGCCCATTCATGTATCTGTCTAGATACATCTTAAAAGACGCTATCGTGCCCGCGTCTACCACCTCCGCTGGCAACGCGTTCCAGGCACCCAACACCCTCTGCGTAAAGAACGTTCCACGCATATCCCCCCTAAACTTTTCCCCTCTCACTTTGAACTCGTGACCCCTAGTAATTGAATCCCCCACTCTGGGAAAAAGCTTCTTGCTATCCACCCTGTCTATACCTCTCATGATTTTGTACACCTCAATCAGGTCCCCCCTCAACTTCCATCTTTCTAATGAAAATAATCCTAATCTGCTCAACCTCTCTTCATAGCTAGCGCCCTCCATGCCAGGCAACATCCTGGTGAACCTCCTCTGCACCCTCTCCAAAGCATCTACATCCTTTTGGTAATGTGGCGACCAGAACTGCACGCAGTATTCCAAATGTGGCCGAACCAAAGTCTTATACAACTGTAACATGACCTGCCAACTCTTGTACTCAATACCCCGTCCGATGAAGGAAAGCATGCCGTATGCCTTCTTGACCACTCTATTGACCTGCGTTGCCACCTTCAGGGAACAATGGACCTGAACACCCAAATCTCTCTGTACATCAATTTTCCCCAGGACTTTTCCATTTACTGTATAATTCACTCTTGAATTGGATCTTCCAAAATGCATCACCTCGCATTTGCCCTGATTGAACTCCATCTGCCATTTCTCTGCCCAACTCTCCAATCTATCTATATTCTGCTGTATTCTCTGACAGTCCCCTTCACTATCTGCTACTCCACCAATCTTAGTGTCGTCTGCAAACTTGCTAATCAGACCACCTATACTTTCCTCCAAATCATTTATGTATATCACAAACAACAATGGTCCCAGCACGGATCCCTGTGGAACACCACTGGTCACACATCTCCATTTTGAGAAACTCCCTTCCACTGCTACTCTCTGTCTCCTGTTGCCCAGCCAGTTCTTTATCCATCTAGCTAGTGCACCCTGGACCCCATGTGCCTTCACTTTCTCCATCAGCCTACCATGGGGAACCTTATCAAATGCCTTACTGAAGTCCATATATATGACATCGACAGCCCTTCCCTCATCAATCAACTTTGTCACTTCCTCAAAGAATTCTATTAAGTTGGTAAGACATGACCTTCCCTGCACAAAACCATGTTGTCTATCACTGATAAGCCCATTTTCTTCCAAATGGGAATAGATCCTATCCCTCAGTATCTTCTCCAGCAGCTTCCCTACCACTGACGTCAGGCTCACCGGTCTATAATTACCTGGATTTGCCCTGCTACTCTTCTTAAACAAGGGGACAATATTAGCAATTCTCCAGTCCTCCGGGACCTCACCCGTGCTTAAGGATGCTGCAAAGATATCTGTTAAGGCCCCAGCTATTTCCTCTCTCGCTTCCCTCAGTAACCTGGGATAGATCCCATCCGGACCTGGGGACTTGTCCACCTAATGCCTTTTAGAATACCCAACACTTCCTCTCTCCTTATGCCGACTTGACCTGGAGTAATCAAACATCTATCCCTAACCTCAACATCCGTCATGTCCCTCTCCTCGGTGAATACCGATGCAAAGTACTCGTTTAGAATCTCACCCATTTTCTCTGACTCCACGCATAACTTTCCTCCTTTGTCCTTGAGTGGGCCAATCCTTTCTCTAGTTACCCTCTTGCTCCTTATATATGACTAAAAGGCTTTGGGATTTTCCTTAACCCTGTTTGCTAAAGATATTTCATGACCCCTTTTAGCCCTCTTAATTCCTCGTTTCAGATTGGTCCTACATTCCCGATATTCTTTCAAAGCTTCGTCTTTCTTCAGCCTCCTAGACCTTATGTATGCTTCCTTTTTCCTCTTAGCTAGTCTCACAATTTCACCTGTCATCCATGGTTCCCTAATCTTGCCATTTCTATCCCTCATTTTCACAGGAACATGTCTCTCCTGCACGCTAATCAACCTCTCTTTAAAAGCCTCCCACATATCAAATGTGGATTTACCTTCAAACAGCTGCTCCCAATTTACATTCCCCAGCTCCTGCCGAATTTTGGTATAGTTGGCCTTCCCCCAAATTTAGCAATTTGTTACTCTCTGTTTCCTGTCAGCCAATTTTGTATCCATGTTGCTATTGTCCCTTTTTTCCCATGAGCTATAACGTTTCTCACAAGTCTGTTGTGTGGCACTGTATCAATTGCCTTTTGGATGTCCCTATACACCACATCAACAGCATTGCCCTCATCAACCCTCTCAGTTACCTCTTCAAAAAAACTCCATCAAGTTAGTTATTCCTGATTTTCCCTTAACAAGTCCATGCTGGCTTTCCTCAATTAACCCACATTTGCCCATGTGACAATCAATTTGGTCCTGAATTATAGTTTTGAGATGTTTCTCCACCACCAAAGTTACAATGACACCTCAAAGCGGTCACCCAATCTGTGTTTGGTCTCCTAAAGGTGGAGGAGACCGCATCATGAGCAGTGAATACAGTACACTGAATTGAAAGAAGTACAAGTAAATCCTTGTTTCACCTGGAAGGAGTGTTTGGGCCTTGGATGGTGGGAAAGGAGGAGATAAAGGGGCAGGGGTTGCATTTCCTGTGCTTGTATGGAAAGATGCCATATAAAAGGGAGGGGGTGTTAGAGGTGATTGAGAAAAACAAGGAACAATTGTCAGCGGATATAGAACCAAGTTGCCTTGCCTTTGTGGGTCAGATGGGTGTAAGTAGTGAATCATCTGTGAATTGGACCAGCTACAATGAGCAAAATGTCATGCAGTCACTCGAGCCAGGCTTCTAGTGGAATCATACACAGTTATGAACCACTACAAGCTAATAATTAAAATAAAAGGAAAAAATATCTAAATAGCCAACAAAATTAGCTAACCTATGGAAAGATATTTGGCAACCCTTCATTCATTTGCCTACAATTATGATGCAAAGACGTATATCCTGTTTTTAGTTTTTAGTTTTAGAGATACAGCACTGAAACAGCCCCTTCGGCCCACCGAGTCTGTGCCGACCATCAACCACCCATTTATACTAATCCTACACTAATTCCATATTCCTACCACATCCCCACCTGTCCCTATATTTCCCTACCACCTACCTATACTAGGGGCAATTTATAATGGCCAATTAACCTATCAACCTGCAAGTCTTTTGGCATGTGGGAGGAAACCGGAGCACCCGAAGGAAATTCACTGTGCCATATCATTGTGACAAATAGCTCTAGGACTGATCACTAGTATTTCTCTCATTCTCAGAGAACCATAGAATAGTTACAGCACAGCAGGAAGCCATTAGAGCTATTGGGTCCATGCTGGCACTGTGCAAGAGCAATTCGGCAAGTCCCACTCCCAAGCTCTTTCACCATAATCCTGCAAAGTTTTTATCTTCAGGTGTTTTTTCATTTACCTTTTGAAAGCCACTCTTCCTCAATTTGATCTCAGCTCAGTCTCTCCAAATACACCTTTGCAATATGTGAAATTTGTAACCCTGGTTGCAATATTGTAATTCCAGCCGTCAATGCAAATTTGTTCCAAGCATATGAGTCAGCAGACTGTTTCTCAAAGTGTTTCATCAATATGTAGGAATGTTTCCTGTTTGCCACCAATACCCTGCAGCTTTGAAGCAATCTAAATATTGGCAAGTAAAATTCTGCTTCCTTCAAAAGATATTTGTTGCTATGGCTCCATGGATTTGTAATTGCATTAATTACTGGATTGTGTCAGACACACAACCTTACAACAAGCTTGAAAAGCTCAGATGGTTACACAAGAAAGGCTGACAATAGCGAGAAAGTTAATTTATTTTAATGACGTCTGACAGAAATTTTGAGCCTTTAAAAAAACTGTTTTTATAAGCATAAAAGGTTTCTTACATTTTGAGCTAGCGATTCGAAGGATCAAATAGATTTGTCATACAAGATGGTTAAGGATGGGAAAGACCATTAGACACTTCTTAGCTTATCCATTCAGTAAAAAACCTAGTCCTGGCATCCAACTGTTTCTTAAATCATTCCAGTGCCTTACCACGGAAAGCCATTCTGCATATTCAGCATTTTAAAAATTATTTCATGGGATGTGAGTGTCGCTGGCAAGACCAGCATTTGTTGCCCAACCCTAATTGCCCTTGAAGTTGGTGATGAGCTGTCTTCTTGAACCTCTGCAGTCCATCCGGTATAGGAGGGGCAGCATGTAGACAAGAAATAGGAGGAAGCCAAGGATAGATCCTTGGGGGACACCAGACATAACAGTGCAGGAACAGGAAGAGAAGTCATTGTAAGTGATACTATGGCTACGATTAGATAGATAAGAATGGTACCAGGTGAGAGCAGTCCCACCTATCTGGAGGACAGTGGTGAGGCATTGGAGGAGGATGGCATGGCCAACCATGTCAAAAGCTGCAGACAGGTCGAGAAGGATGAGAAGGGCTAGTTCACCTTTGTCACAGTCACATAGGTTGTCATTTGTGACTTTGATAAGAGCCGTTTTGGTATTGTGGTGAGGCGGAAACCTGATTCGAGGGATTCAGACACGGAGTTCTGGGAAAGATGGGCATGAATTTGAAAGGTGACGACACATTCAAGGACTTTGGAGAGGAAAGGGAGGTTGGAAATGGGGCTATAGTTTGCAAGGACAGAGGGGTCAAGGGTTGGAGTTTTGAGGAGAGGGTGATGATGGTAGATTTAAAGGAAAGAGGAACAACATCTGAACAGAGAAAACTGTTAACAATATAGGTTAACATGGGGTCTAGGAAAGGAAGTTGGGTGGTCATCAATTTAGTAGGAATAGGGTTAAGGGAGCAGGAGGTGGGTCTTATGGACAAGATGAGCTCAGAGAAGGCATGAGGGTAGATAGGAGAGAAAGGGAACGATATGGGTTCATGGCAAGGGCAGGGGGGACCTTTAGGGGAAGTTTGGCCTAGTGGGCTACTGGAAGGGAGGGACACGGCAGAGGCAACTGATCAGATTGTCTTGATCCTGGTGACAAAGAAATCCATGAGCTCTTCGCACTTATTGTTGAAAGTGAGGGTGGAGGAGACAGGGGAAAGGGGTTTAGTGCAGTGGAGAAAAGAAGCAGGGGATTATCTTTGCATTCCAGGATGATCCTGGAAGAGTGAGCAGTTTTAGAAAATGACAGCAGGACCCGATAGTTTTTTATGTGGTCCCAGCCAAATCTGGCTGTGAATGGCTAAACCAGTTGTCAGCCATACCCTTTCAAGCCTGTGTCCCTTGGACTTAAGGGAGCAGAGGTGAGAGATGTACCAGTGGGAATGGCCAGGGTGAGAGAGAGTAATGGTTTTATTAGGGACTGGGGCATCAACTGTAGAGATGAGGGTGTGGTTGATCAAATTAGTAACTGCAGAAATGACGTGACGAAAGGAGGGCTAAAGGCTCGATAGTTGAGAGTGTAAAAGTGCAGTTGTAAGTGAATTGGAGATAGTTTTTACCAAAGGCGGACACAGAAGGAGGTAGGGTGGGGCGTGGAAGGGGGATGTGGGTGGCGAGTGATACAAGGAAATGATCAGAGATGGCCTTATCTGTGATTCATACGATGGGACTAGCAAGACAACAAGACATCATTATATTTTATTTCACCAATTTTCTCCTTCCTTTCCTGCAGGTGTTGCTGAGATACAATTCTGAATGCAGCAGGAGCCCACCTGTCTCACATAAAATCCTCTCATTTGTGAAGCCCAGACAGTTTGCATCAAGAGGTATTTCGGTCCTTGCCCAATGTCTACACATACACACTTCCAGCAGAAGCCACTGGATAGCTGCTAAGAGTATCACCACTTTTCCCCTTTCCTCACACAGGGGTACTGAAAATAATTGTGGTACCCCTAACCATCTACCTGGCTGAGGTCAAACAACTCAGCATTGATCAAGAATCAAACCAGAAACTTTCTTGGTCTCATCCACGCTTCGCTCCTCTGATGACTCCTGGAACATTCCCCAGTTCTCTGATGGCTCCTGCAGGGGCAACATCAGGATCATGCAACTACACAAGAGCAATCTATCCTCTAAACTGCACAGGTGCACAGCCATACAGCAATATGGCGCCTATAGTGCAGAGAACAGTCAGGCCACACACAACTAATGTAGCCTTTAAGATGCATACATGTGCTACTGCATAGTAATTTTAAAGGGACCATGCAGTACAACAAACCAGCAAAGAGAGAGTAAGGGAACACTGCATGAGACCCTGAGCTGATTCACTGTTAAGTTTAGCATTGAGATAAACAGATCTGTTTTTATATTACCTTTTGCAAGCATACCGTTTCATGATCCTACATGTGTGGATCTGTCACCAGATTAAATAGCTAGTATTTAGAATCATTGCCTAGTAAAGGTACAGGCCGCAAACCAAACTTTAGATGGAATAATACTTTCAAATATGCAAAGATAGTATGATGAGAGGACACAGGTTCAGGTCTGTGAGAGTTTAATGCAGAGTTCAAAATTATTTCTTTACAAACGGTGAATGACAGCTAGCACAGGTTTCCAGGGTGGTTGAGGTCAAGGCACTGGACTCATTTATGAAATTGCTTAATGCTGATAAAGAGAGGCAGTAGGGCTGAAATCAAATGATGGAAGATGTTGTTGGCAGTGCTATCAAGCAGCCCTTAATTACCAATAACCTGCTCACTGATGCTCAGTTTGGGTTCTGCCAGGAACTTTCAGCTCCAGACCTCATTACAGCCTTGGTCCAAACATGGACAAAAGAGCTGAATTCCAGAAGTGAGGTGGGAATAACTCCCTTGCCATCAAGGCACCAATTGACTAGGTGTGGAATCAAGGAGCCCTAGCAAAACTGAAGTCAAGGAGAATCAAGGGGATCTACAACTAGCACAAAGTAAGATGGTTGCTGTTGTTGGAGTCAATCATCTCAGCCCCAGGACATTGTTGCAGGAGTTCCTCAGGGTAGTGTTCTGGACCTAACCATTTTCAGATGCTTCATTAATGACCTTCCCTCCATCATAAGGGCAGAAGTGGGGATGTGCGCTGATGATTGCACATGTTCAGTAACTCCTCAGATAATAAAGAAGTCTGGGCCTGCACACAGCAAGACCTGGACAATATTCAGGCTAGGGCTGAAATGTGGCAAGTAACATTTGTGCCACGCAAATGCCAGGCAATGACCATCTCCAACAAGAAATAGTCTAGCTCCCTCCCCTTGACATTCAACAGCATTACCGTTGTTGAATCCCCCACCATCAACATCCTGGGGTTCACCATAAGCCAGAAACTTAACTGGACCAGCCGTGTAAATACTGCAGCCACAAGAGCAGGTCAGAGGCTGGAAATTCTTTGATACGTGACTCACCTTCTGACTCCCCAAAGGCTGTCCAACACCTACAAGGCACAAGTCAGGAGTGTGATGGAATACTCTCCACTTGCCTGGATGGGTGCAGCTCCAACAACACTCAAGAAGCTTGACATCATCCAGGACACAACAGCCTGCTTGATCGGCATCCCATCCACCACCTTAAATATTCACTCCCTCCACCACTGGCTCAACGTGGCTGCAGTGTGTACCATCTATACTATACTCTCCTATAGTAACTTGCCAAGGCTTCTTTGGCAGCACCTCCTAAACCCGTGGCCTCTACCACCTGGAAGGCGCATGAGAACACTACCACCAGTAAGTTCCCCTCCAAGTTGCACACCATCCTGACTTGGAAATATATTGCCGTTCCTTTATCTTTGCTGGATACAAAATCCTGGAACTCCCTCCCTAATAGCATTGTAGGAGTACCTTCACCACGCAGCGGTTTAAGAAGGCAGCTCACCATCGCCTTCTTAAGGACAATTAGGGATGTGCAGTAAATGCTGACCTTCCCAACGACGCCCACATCCCATGAATGATTTTTTTTTAAAATGTGCTGAACAAACACCTTCTTTCAAATCTTGTGATCTAGTGAATCCATAAGTACTCCTAATGTTTTCCACTATTCCCAAAAGGCTGAATTAATTTATTTGTTGCATTCCACCATTGTCACTTCAGTTAGATTTTGTTGCTAACATCCCAGACCTGAGACTAAGGCAACTATCTGCGCCACTGCAATCTGATTGGACCACACTAATGAGAAAAGGATCCTAATTCTTTCAGCTCAATCCTCTTACTCTTCATGTATTTCTGGACACATCACCTTGATCTGGAAATTCAAACCTCAGGGCAGTCCAGCCTGAGCATCTAACCCGTGCATGAAGTATTGTCTGCTGCCTTCAAGGACACTACCACTTCGCTGGAATATTGAAGCTGTAAAGAGCAGGTAGGCCTCTTTCATTTCACCATGGATTCTATACTGTGTATTCAAAACTTTTGTCTCGGCAGTCTACATACAGAACAGTTTTATCTCTCAAATCAGTTTAACTCTTTTTTCTGTGAGTTAACCCAAAGTGAGATTAAAGCTGCTTGAGTGTATACTTGTATCTCAGTTAAATGTACTTGTAGAACATCTTCCAATTTAAAGAGATTAACAAAAAATGGTTATTTTCCTTTTCCTCCTGTAAATATATCACCAATTTTTTAATATATTTCATTAGAATCAAGTTACCCAGTTAAGTATTTAAAAACATTAGTATTATTTCTAGATGTGTTGTATTAGTATGATTTTCTGATAGTTACAATATTATGTCCAAGTAAAAACATGTGTGTCGAAAATTCCATTTTGTACAAAATGAGAGTTCTCCCATTTTTTGCCCGAATGAATGCTTACCAATGATATCAAAAGAACACATGGCTTTGACACAAAACAAAAGCAAAATACTCCGGGTGCTGGAAATCTGAAATAAAAACAGAAAATGCTGGAAAAACTCAGCAGGTATGGCAGCATCTGTGCAGAGAGAAACAAAGTTAATGTTTCAGGTCTGTGACCTTTCATCAGAACACATGGTTTTGAACTGTGTGATGTCAAAGAATGTAATTTCATTATTCAGACAGAAACAAGAGCAATTTTACTTTTACATTAAGAAGATCAGGGAGGTATGAATTAAACCCCCTGAATGAACTGACCTGATAATTTAGGAACTGCAAAATACATAAATGGTGATCTGGTCACCGCTGCAAGTGGGAAATAAGTCATATCCCACAGGTTTCATTACATATTGCATCCATAACATAGGTTAAACACTAAACTGTTAAAGAAATAGATATGTTTAAATATCTAACAAAGTAAAAGTGAAAATGGGTTTAATATTGACTATAGCACTAATTTATGATCAGGTAGAAGTTTAGGCTTGAGTGCCTGGTACAATAACAGTCAGCACCACAGTTACTGACTGTGTTTTAAGGATTCAGCTGATTTGCATAATTATTCATGGTTGTCCACAAATCATGGCAACAGTTACTAGGGACAAACTCTGCCCAACTTTTTAAAGGTAAGGTGGCTTGCTACTATTATTATTTACAAGCGACTGTGCTGTCACCTCCGTAATTCTACAATCACATTCCCAAATCCTTTTACCAAGGGATTGGGGAATATTCATATGTAACATTAGCCTCTTGTTAATGCCAACATAATCATGGGAGCTCAAATAATCTCAGATTTCATGTAATTTCTCAAATCTAATATTACAAATCTTAACAATATTTTTTTCTTCAGAGCAAGATTTGGGATAAAAAAAATTTTTTAAAGCACAGCATTTTATATTACCAGAAGAACAATTCAATTCTTTGCTGTTCTATAGCGTCCAATAAAAGAATAATCATTAGATTGACAACTTCTGTCTCAAATTTCACAATGGGCATTTTAGGTCTAAAGGACATTTCTTGTATTTCTGTTCAAAACAGAGTTCATGCAAACTTCGTTGGGCACAAACATTTTGCAACTGGTAAAGGTTTACGTCACATTGGACGGTAGATTTGTTGATAATTTAGCTCACAAATAAAAATATGATTTGGAAATCTAGATGAAATGTTACAAGAGCTGGTGTGTATGGGGCTATTTTCTGTTTATACAACAGCAATGAATGCTGAAATTGATGGTAAAGCAATAGGAAATGAATTGAAACCACCTTCCTTTGCTGTACTGCTAACTGTTATTCTTAAGTAGGAAGAAACATGTCATTTTTAAAAATAATGTCTGCTATTGCCTATTAAAGTCTTGCCAATGAGCTTTTCAGAAAATGTAGTAGTTTCAGCTGGGGGAGATGAAAGAAACCATACAACAGTTAGTTCACTCACTCAGTTGGAATTAATAGTGAAGCAGCTAAACTTTTTGGTGGAGCTTTTAACTCCACAGTATATTTGCTGCAATTGGAACTGGTTCAGTGCTGTTGCTGATGGGAACAGAGAGTGTGGCCATGCAGGTTCCCCCAGGAACTAATCATCCAGCCCACCCATTACCACATAGAGTTTCAACTGTATTACTTGATCCGAGTAGTGCTCAGCCCAGAAACACCTTTAAACAGGCGAAGAGTAAACAAAGACCAGAATGAACCAAGAAATTAATACAAATATAACGCTACATACAATTTTATAACTCGTATTATAATGTAATTTTTGTTTATGATTTCAAAATTCAGGAATTGATTACACACATAAAGACAAACTTCTAATACAATGTATCTGATTATCTGGTCATTATTACTTTGTTTTTTGTGGGAACTTGCTGTGCACACACTGGCCGCCGTGTTTCCTACATTACAGCAGTAACTACTCATCAAAAGCATTTCATTGGCTGTCGAGTGCTTTGGGATGTCCTGAGGTTGTGAAAGGCACAATAGAAATGCAAGCCTTTCTTTACCTGTCAATCAATCTTTTGAAATCTGGAAATGGCCCTGTTACTGGATGGGGCTATGCAGTTTTAGTGCTTTGATAACTTGCAGAAAATTCCTGAATGACCATATTTCTGTTAGTAAGTATCCTAGAGAATAAATTCAACCATTGGAAAGCTGAATTAATCCAGCATTTTTATTCTGTGCTGTTAAAATAAACAAAAAGTGATAATGCCCAGGATTCTTCTAATGAAATGCATCCCATTTCTATCTGACGTCAGCTGGGCTGTGTTGACCACTTTTATGAACCTTCAATCTACATGTGCAACATAAGTTAAAAGAGAGGAAAAGAGCTTCTGTTGAGGTTGTGCTTTTTGTGTCATTTTGGTGTGTGATGTCACCATGCTGAAAGAACAAACAGCTGATCTGCTGGATCTCCATCACACACTTCCAACTTTGAACCTCCTCACAATGAGCGTCACCCTTGGACTCAGTAGTAACACCCTTGCCGCTGAGTCAAGAGGTCATGGGTTCAAGCCCCACTCCTGAACCTTGAATATATCACCTAGGCTGACATTTCAATGTTTTAGCTGCAACGTCGGAGGCACCCTCTTTTAGATGAAATGCTAAATCTAGGCTCCGTCTGCTAAATCTAGGCAACATTTATCTCTCAACCAACATCACCAATAACAGATTATATGGCCATTTATCTCATTACTGTTTTTGAGAGCTTGGTGTGTTCATATTGACTCCGCCTTTGCTTACATTACAACAGTTATAAAAGGATTTCATTGTCTGGGAAATACTTTGGAACATCATAAAGACATTAAATGTGCTGTATAAATGCAAGTTCTTTCTTTATAGTTCATTATTCTTTACAGTTTACTACTACAGGACACTCTGTTCTACTAAAAGTTCAACAACATTAGTTGTTAAATGTAAGGTTTTATAGGAATCATCACATGCCAATGTCAACAGCCCAACAGAAGTTAACTCTCAACTTCTTGTTTCACAATCTGATCTTTCCTCTGTGCCAGGCAGCCATTTAAAATGTTTTAATAATTTTTAGTTGATTGAATATATTTTAAAAGTTAAGATCTCCATCATTGATCAGGTGAATTCCATGGAGGAGTTGTTGGCTCTTTGAGTTTCTGAAGTAAGTCTACACTCAGATTTGTCCTGATCCTGTATCAAGGGGAAAGGGAAGCAAAAAATCCTCATTTTCCATTAATATTTAGTTATTTAATATGTATAGCAGTTGGCAGGAAAAAAGACAGAAGCGCAAGGGGAGAGCCAACTGTGTAACAGCCCCGACAACCAATTTTATCTGCAGCACCTGTGCAAGAGTCTGTCACGCTAGAATTGGCCTTTATAGCCACTCCAGGCACTGCTCCACAAACCACTGACCACCTCCAGGTGTTTACCCATTGTCTCTCGAGACAAGGAGGCCAAAGAAGAAGAAGATATACATACAATTATTGAAGATTTTATGCTCACTTTTGTCCCAACCATGTGAAGATCTAGTCATCACTGAGATAATACAAGGCTGTTGCACTCTTCAGACCTTAACACTGTGATATTCTGGCACTCATTAATCCAATATCAAACTCTTCTTCATCAGGTTACAGACGAGAGTCAACTAGGCTGAAGTTCTGGACCTGGGGAAGACCCTGCCCTCCCACCCGCCCCCACCCCACAGATCCAGTCAGGTGCTGAGTTCTCCAGACTCAAAGTTGTCATTTATCTGTGCTGCACTGGAAAGTATCAGCAGTTACATATTATATCTCATCCAAAGATCAAAATAGGTTCGGTAACTCCAGGTTGTGGAAGTTTTGACCATAGGAATGACATAGAAAAAGTCAGATGCCTAGCAAAATAGCATTCAGCCCATTGTGATTCCAATGAGTCAAACCAGGGAGTGGAATGACACTAAGATGGAGTCAGTCATTCTGCACATAATGAGCCAAGTCATGTTCTCAGAGCGGCCAATAACAGAATCCAGGCAACTCTTCAACAGGAGGAAAAACTGGAGGAAGGATGACTTGGACTATGCTTACAGATAACTACAGAGCAGCATTGGAAGGGTACAGATGTACATCTGTCCTCTCAATTGGGTTGTGGTATTTTGGTTTCTAAACATAGGAACAGGAGTAGGCCATTTAGCCCCTCAGGCCTTTCCTGCAATTCAATGATATCATGGCTGATTTGTAACCTAACTCCATATATTTGCCTCAGGTTTGGCAGGAATGACCTATCTTTTAAAATCCATGCTGGCTTTCTTTGATCTGAGAGTTTTCAAGGTGTTCAATCACCCTATCCTTAATTATAGTCTCTAGTAATTTCTCGACAGTAATTTCTCAGCTAATCCACCCTGATTTCCCTTCTCACCTTAAATAGCAGTGACATGCAATTTTCCTTTCTAAAGGAACGATTTATGAATCAAGAGAACATTGGAAGGTTACAATTAGGGCATCTGCAATGTTCTTACTTTCCTTTAAAAGCCTGGGACAGAAACCATCTAGCCCAGGGGATCTGTCACCCTTTAATGCCATTATTTTCGTCAGTGCTGTTATTTTGCTTACTTTAATTTTGGTGAGACCCCATCTCTAATTCAATATTAGTTTTCTTGGGGCGTCTGGCATGCTCTGTTCTTCCTCTACTGTAAATACTGATGCAAAGCAAAATGCCCATCATTTCCTTATTTTCATTGATGATGCCACCATTATCAGTTTTCAAGGGGCCCACATTGCTTAAGACCACTCTCTTTTTCCTAACAAAATTGTAAAAAAATTGTGTTGATTTTGATAACCCTTGTAAGTTTCTTTTCATACTCCCTTTTGGCAGCTCTTACTATCTGCTTTGTCACCCTTTGCTGTCCTTTGTATCTCTCTCATTCGCCAAGATCGGTGCTATATTTTATACTTCAAAAGCTTTTACTTTTAGTTTTATATTGTCTCTCACCTCTTTAGCTACCCATGACTATTTTGGGAACAAGCAGAGCTTTTTCCCCTTTGGGTTATAAACTGGTTCAGTATCACATTACATTCACTGATCTTCTGTCGTTTTATCCATTAACAGATTTGCCCAATTTACTATAGACAGTCTCTGTCTCATCACATTGAACTAAGACTAAAGAACATTGTCCCTGTTCTACACACAAACACACATTCAGCAACAGAATTGAAAGCCTAATTTTCTCTCCTTTCTAACCATGTGACATCTTGACTTTGAGGAAGAATTAGACCTCAACATGGTTAATAGATACTGAAATGCCACAATGTTAACACAGGACAAGTGAAGCAGACTTTTGCTGCCTTGGTCAATGTTAGGTAGGGAACAAAACAAAAAAAATCAGGTTTATACAAGTTATCAGCAGCTTTCAAAGCAGAGCCAAGAAGAGCAGAATTTAGTAGATGTGCCACTGGGGTCTGGTCCTTCCTAATGGGCTAATAAATTTGATAACTAGATAGGATCACCCGCTGCTGATGGAAACAAGAATCTCTACACCTGCTCCCATCTCAGCAATATAAGAAGGTACATTGGCTGCTTTCTAAAGTAGAATGATTACTGAACAAAGGAAAAAAGCTTGAGGCTATGATTTTGCAAGATGTATTTCTCATGCTTATTATGGTAATTGCAGCACTGGACTGTGAGAATATGCTTTATATAATTGAGGCATTGTTACACAATACTTTTAATTTTCTCTAACTACAACTTTAGCTCATCATTAAACAGATAAACTCTCTCAAGTCAGAGCATTGGTCTCAAAGTCATTTGGACAATCCATTTTATGTTACTAATGTGCTCCACTCTTTACTGAGCTCCTGCAGTATGCAACATGATATAAAAGATTAATTTTAGTATTTGGATCTATTATTTTAAGAGCATTTTGTATTACCCAAAAAATATCTATTTAAAAATGTGATTATCAATTGAAAATATAGGGCAATTTGAAGAGGCTCTCAAATGTCACACAGTCTCTAAATAAGGTATTAGTGCTCTGGGTTAGTATTCCAGTTATCCATGTTAATAATTATTTGGTTCAAGACTGAGAAAAATGGGGTCACCAGACAGGAAAAGTAAAATATTAGTAATAGGATTGGCTTTTGTTTAGTTGAGAAGTTAATTGTGGCACCCAGGAATCATTTGGGTTGTTGCCTTCATTCACCATAGTGTTACTTGGCAGAGACCTGTGACATTGAACTGAAAAGGATCAGCAAGACAACTTCATTACAGATTTTGAGAAGTTACATTACATCAGTGCAGGTAAGAGTCTCTGAAGATACACAAAGACTTTGATAACAAATCGTTCCTATTATTTTGTGAACAGTGGCTTTCTTTTTAAATGTGTTTATTGCAAAGTAAAATTATAAAATACCTAATCTCTCTGCACATTTAAAGGATCTGCCATTTTCCATTGCGTTCAGGTGTGTTCATTTTTGAAGTAAATGAGGGATGCACCTTTAGGGTAATGGAACATCTTCCCACACATATATCTGACAGAATAGGTTTATTGCCATTATCGTTGGTCCCTTTGGTCCAGCTACCAACTCTTCCTGGCAACTGTCTGAAGCTGAACCAGTCTGCTCGCAACCTTGGCGTCATATCTGATCCCAAGGTGAGCTTCTGACCACGTACCCATGCCAATCACTGCCTATTGCCACCTCCATAACATCCCTCGACTATGCCCCTGCCTCAACTTTGCTGCCCATGTCCTTACTTGCGTCAAATACCATTCACCTATCACACCTGTGCTCGCTGAGCTACGCTGGCTCCCAGTCAAGCAACACTCTGATTTTAAAAATCTTATCCTTGTTTTCAAATTCCTCCATGGCCTTACCTCTCTTTATCTCTGTAATCTCCTCCAGCCCACAATTTCCATGCTCATCTACTTCTGGCGTCTTGAACATCCCTGATTTTAATTTCTCCACCACTGGTGGTTGTGCCTTCAGTTGCCCTGGTCCTAAGCCTTGGAATTCCCTCCCTACACCTCTCCAACTCTCTTTCTTTCTTTAAGATGCTCCTTGATACCCAACTCTTTGACCAAGCTTTTGGCCATCTGCCCTAACATCGTCTTATGTGGTTCAGTGTCAAATAACACTCACACGAAGCACTTTGAGATATTTTATTACATTAGAGGTGCTATGTGAATACATGTTGTAGTTGTTGTTGAAGTAATTATGTACAGGGTTAACTCATTCCATTTTTTAACCACCATACCTCCTGCATTGTAGAACGCTGTCTCCAAACCTCTTCACTAATGTTGTGCCTCTCAATAGCACAAGTTAAACTACTTTTGCACCATCCAAAGTGTCCAAGTTAATTGCTTTATTGTTAATCAAATAAAAACAAGTGTCACGAAATATATAAGACAACATATTACAAAATACTAAATATGGCGATGAATTCCTGTATTATGGAGTTTTCGAAGTTGTCTGTAACTGTTAGACCCCAAGTTGACATGGTTTACCAGTTCAAGGAAAAACAAATACACAGTTATGCTGGTCTTTACCTCCAGCCAAAGGGACTGTCATATTCTTGAAAAAAAAAACAGAAATAGATAGAAATAAACAGGAAGTCAGACAGCATTTGTAAAGGGAAAAGACAGGTTATTACATGGGCTGGACTTTAGAGACCTCCCGATGTCGGGTTTCATGGCAGGGGAGCCGGAAAATGCCTCTGGGAGAGGGCCGCCATGCACCCTGACGCTGGGAGGGCGCGGCCCGATATTGCCGGCGGCGGCGAGGCCACGCGGTGGCCCCCGCCGCTTGGTGACGGGACCCCCATTTGCATATTCAAATAAATGTAAATGAATCCATTAATTATACTGACGTCCCTGCCTGAGTTCCCGCTCCGATCTTCGGCCTGGTGTCCGGCACTCCCGCGCCTTCGGATCCCCGTCTAGGGAAACGAGGCAGAACACATGTGGGGAGGGGGGAGGAGTTAAGTTTCTCAGTGCGGGAGGGGGAACGGGGTCAAAGTAACATCATTGGTGTTGGGGCTGGTGGGAATGGTTTTCGGTTAAAGTTTAAGCACTTTGGGGGACGTGGGTCAGGTGAACAAGGTAATAGTTTTGGGGGGGGGAGAGGGCAAATAATTAATTTAATTGTTATTGGGGAGTGGGACAGGGGCAGGGTCTTTATTTTTATTTCCATGCGCTTTAAATATTTAAATTTAACGGTAGGGCTCATTGGCCTTTAAAAATGGCATCAGCGCCTGCGCACAAGCAGCTGACGCCATTGCCAGGGACGGACAGCCCACCCACTCCACATGATCAGGGTGGGGGGGGTGGGGGGGTGTCCTGTCCTGGCCATTTAAATGAGCCGCCATGCTTTGGATCGCGCTGGCTCCACGATGTGCGGCCCGCACGGGCGGCTGCCATTGTTTTCAGCCCATTGTGTTTTGATGAAGGGAACATACCCAATACATTATAAGTGGTCTTGCCACTTCACGGATATTGATTCAGCTGCTGTGTTTTTCCAACTATTCCCTTTTCTTAAAAAAAATTCAGGTTTTCAGGATCTGCAAGAGGAGCCTTCAAGGAGACCTTGCTGAAATTTAAGATTATAAAGGGGATTAAAGAGCAAAACACATTAGGTCTAATGATTTTCTTTTAGCACCTTCACAACGTCACAGAGAGCCAGATGTGGATGTGAGTGATAAAGATGTGGATGGCACTGAAGCATAAATTTATTCAAAACACAATTATATGCTTTTCTAGAGTGAAGGCATAAAGGGATATAGGCCAATAGACTGTATAAATATCTTGTTTTAACATCTTCTGCATTGATATGCTTCAATTAATTTTCAATCATATTTCCAAGGAATACATTTAAAATTAAATTGGGACTATCATTAGCAAATAAGTATTCTTGAGCTGTTTCTATTTAGCTGGAGCTTTTTTCTTTAAAAAGAGTAACAAAAGATAGAAGATGCCCACGATAAAATGCAAACATACTTACAATAATGCAGCATTTGAGGTTTTTTTTAAATCTTCAAACTATGACTGAATTTTCTAGTTTTAAATGGGCATATTTATACCGAGAACAAAGAAAACAGCAAAGAGAGAAAACAGGAGAGAGAGAAAACAAGAGAGAGAGAGTGAGCAGGAGAGAGGGAGTGAAAACAGGAGAGAGAGAGAAAATGGGACAGAGTGAAACACGAGCGAGAAAACTTACATTTGACTACACATAGCACTTGTCCAAGGATTTGTGCTTCAGTGAGAAGAGATAGTACAACATCAGTTGTATAAGGATTGCAACTTATCAATCTTATTGAAGATGATTGAATGCTGTAAACTAAACTACATTTGTTGACATATGCCCCTGTTAATGTATTAAAGTATATGTAGGTTAATTGGGTATTAATGGATTAGCAGATTATCCAATTCATTCAATTTGTGTTGTCATGGAAAACAAGTTGATATGACACTGGTGCCCCAGTGACGCATGTCTCTCCATGCATTCACTATGTCAGTTCCTCTCTCGTTCGTTACACTTTTATCAATTTTCTCTCACCACCCTTTTCTCTTCACTCCCCTTTCACTTACTCTTTTTACTCTCATTTGTCTTCTCTTCATTAGCTCAGGTTTTCATTTTGTGCCTCGTTTCTTTTTTCTCTTTTTTTGTAACTCCTCTTGTTCTCTTTTTATTCACTCCACATCTTCCTTCTCATCCTTTACTCCTTTTCTCATTCCTGTTTTCTCTCTCCGTCCCCATTTTTCTGTCTCGTCTGTGTTTTCTCACTCCCATTTTCACCCTCTCGCTCCTGTTCCCTCCCCCTCTCTCTCCCTCTCCTATTCTCTCCCCCCTTTCTCTCCTGTTCTCTGCCCTCCCTGCTTTCTGTCTCTCTCTCTCTCCTGTACACTGCTATTCCTAATCACAGAATCGTGAGAGCACAGAAGGAGACCATTCAGCCCATCGTGTCTGCAACCAGCTCTCTGAATGAGCATGTCACTTAGTGCCATACCCCACCTTCTCCCCGTACCCCTGCACATTCTTCCTTTTCAGTCTAATTCCCTTTTGAATGCCTCAATTGAATCTGCCTCCACCACACTCTCAGGCAGTGCATTCCAGATCCTAGCCACTCACTGCATGAAAATGTTTTCCTCATGTTGCCATTGCTTCTGTTGGCAATTACATTAAATTTCTGACCTCTCGTTCTTGATCCTTTCACGAGTGGGAACAGTTTCTCCCTATCTACTCTGTCTTGACCCATCGTGATTCTGAATACGTCTATCAAATCTCCTCTCAGTCTTCTCTTACCAAGGAAAAGAGTCCCAAGTTCTCCAATCTATCTTCATAACAGAAGTTTCTCATCCCTGGAACCATTCTCATGAATCATTTCTGCACTCTCTCCAATACCTTCACATCGTTCCTCAAGCGAGGTGTCCAGAACTAGACACAATGCTTCAGCTGAGGCCAAACTAGTGTCTTATACAAGTTCAACATAACTTCCTTGCTCTTGTATTCTATGCCTCTATTAATAAAGCCCAGGATACTGTATGCTTTTTTAACTACTGTCCTATCCTGCCATCTTCAGTGACTTATGCACATATACACCTAGGTCCCTCTGCTCCTGCACCCCCTTTAAAGTTGTAACCTTTATTTTATATTGTCTCTCCATGTTCTTCCTATCAAAATGAATCACTTTGCATTTCTCTGCATTGAACTTCATCTGCTACTTGTCCGCCCATTCCACCAACTTGTCTATGTCCTTTTGAAGTTCTACATTATCCTCTTCACAGTTCACAATGCTTCCAAGTTTTGTATCATCCTCAAATTTTGAAATTGTGCCTTGTACACCAAGGTCTAGGTCATTAATATATATCAGGAAGAGCAAGGATCCCAACTCTGTCCGCTGGGGAACTTCACTACAAACATTCCTCCAGCCTGAAAAACATCCATTAATTACTACTCTGTTTCCTGTTACACAGCAAATTTTATATCCATGTATGCCACATCAACAGCATTGCGCTCATCAATCCTTTCTGTTACCTCTTCAAAAAACTCAAGCAAGCTAGTCAAACACCATTTTCTCTTAACAAATTCATGCTGGCTTTCCTTAATTAACCCACATTTGTCCATATGCATTTTAATTTTGTCCCTAATTATTGTTTCTAGAAGTTTCCCCACCACCGAAGCTAAACTGACTGGACTGTAGTTGCTGGGCTTACCTTTACACCCTTTTTTGAACAAGGGTGTAACATTTGCAATTCTCCAGTCCTCTGGCACTGAGTCTAAGGAAGACTGGAAAATTATCCCCAATGCCTCCACAATTTCCACTCTCACTTCCCTCAGTATCCTTGGATGCATCTCATCCGGTCCAGGTGCTTTATCAACTTTAAGTATAGACAGCCTATCTAATACCTCCTCCTTTACCAATTTTTAATCCTTCCAGTGCATTAACTACATCCTCTTTCACTGTGGCCTGGGTAGCATCTTATTCTTTGGTAAAAACAGATGCAAAGTATTCATTTAATACCTCAGCTAATTCCCCTGCCTACATGTGTAAATCCCCTTTTTGGTCCCTAATCGGCCCTATTCCTCCTTTTACCACCTTTTTGCTATTTATATGCCGATAGAAGACTTTGGGATTCCCTTTTATGTTAGCTGCCACTCTCTTTTCGTACTCACTCTTTGCTTCTCTTATTTGCTTTTTCACTTCCCCATTGAATCTTCTGTATTCAGCCTGGTTCTCCATTGTATTATCGACCTGACATCTGTCATAAGCACACTTTTTCTTCTTCATCTTCATCTCTAAATCTTTTGTCATCCAAGGAGCCCTGGATTTGTTTGCCCTACCATGCCCCTTCAAGGGAATATACCTTGACTGTGCCCAAACGATCTCTTCTTTGAAGGTCATCCATTGTTCAGGTATCGTTTTCCTGCCAATCTTTGATGCCAATTTATTCATCTCTGATCCATTCTTACACCATTGAAGTTGGCTTTAGCCCAGTTAATTATTCTTATTCTAGATTGTTCTTAGTTCTTTTCCACAGCCAACCTAATCCTTATGATGCAATAATCATTGTCCCCTAAATGCTCTCCTACTGATATTTGATCCACTTGGCCCACCTCATTCCCAAGAACCAGGTCCAGCAGTGCTCCCCCTCTCATTAGACTGGAAACATACTGGTGCAGAAAATTTTCCTGAACACACTCTAGGAACTCTTGCCCCTCTCTGCCCTTTAATGTCCTTAGAATACTTGCTGTGAGTCAAAGTTCATCGTAAATTTTCTGAACAGCCTTGCCTATTAATAGTTTTTCTAAAACACATTTTCCAGATTTGCCTAGACCGCAGGACAAGAGAGCACAGGTTCATGGTTGTGAAAGGTAAATTTAAAACAGATGTCAGGAAGCATCCTTCTTTATGCAGCGTATATTCAAGTTTGCAGATGACATTAAGTTAGAAAGCATAGTAGGTTGTGTAGATGGGAGCAGGAAGTTATAAGGGGACAGACTATGCATGAGTGGGCAAAACTATGGCAGATGGAGTTCAACGTGGAGGAAAATGTGGAGGTTAACAGGAAAACTCTAGGAGCTGTGGAGGAGCAAAGGATTTAAGTGTCCATGTACACAAATCACTAAAAGCTAGATGACAGGTACAAGGTAATCTAAAAGGCTAATGGCATGCTGGGCTTTATCTCAAAGGAGTTGAAATAAAAAAGCGAAGAATTGATGCTTTGGTTATATAGGCCCTTGGTCAGACCCGACTTGGAATACTGGCTTCAATTTTGGACACGCCACCTCAGGAAAGATATACTGGCATTTGAAGGTGGTACAGCGGAGATTCACCAGAATTATACTAGGGCTAAAAGGGTTATATTATGAGGATAGGTTACTGGTATTCTTGAGCTTAGAAGGTTGAGGAGCAATTTAATCAAGGTGTTGAAATGAAGGGATTCCAAATGTTAGATACAGAAAAATTATTTCCTCCAGCGGGGGAAACCAGAACAAGGGGGATAATCTTAAAATTACAGCTAAGCCTTTAGAGGAACAAGCAGAATTTTTTTTCCACACAAAGGGTAGTGGAAATCTGAAACTCTGTCTTTCCCCATGCTCATCTCAGATTCTACATTTGAGAAACACCCAAAATTCCAATGTCTCTCCCAGTCGCCACCCCACTCCTCATTCTTGGTTCATCCCCCACACCTTTACACACTGAAGTGGCTCACCCATCCTCCACCCCTAGCTCTCAAGTTCTTCTTTTCCATGAATCACACTATTGTTCCTTAACCAGAATACTTCCTGTGTCCATATTTATCATCATCATCTACTTCTCCCTATCCTCTGACACTGTCTCCACCCTTTCAAAATCACCACTTTTCTATAACTGGAGAATATAATCCAAGTGCCCACATTCTTCAATAGATCTGGTACATATTAATGATTTCATAGCAATAGTTGAAGAGAAGCAGAATTTCTTGTGACACCCTTGTTAATGGTCTTTCCTCAATCAACATCACCAAAAACAGATCAACTGGGCATTATGCTGCATTTACCTACATAATATCAGTCACCGTGTTCCAAAGTAATTCATTGTGAAGTGCTGAAATATTTCTCACAATTGTAAAAAGGCTATAAATAAATCCATGTCTTTCTTTACTCAACCACAAGTCTATCTTTTACTCTCTCTCTCCAAAGACCTTAGAAGACCACTGCCATTCAAATAAAAGCAAAATACTGCAGATGCTGGAAATCTGAAATAAAAACAGAAAATGCTGAAAATACTCAGCAGGTCTGGCAGCATCTGTGGACAGAGAAGCAGAGTTAACCTTTCAGGTCTGTGACCTTTCATCAGAACTGATATTGCTACCCAACTATGCTCTCACTTTTTAAAAATTCTGCCAATTCAATTTTCATCCACAACACTGAAATTGCTTTGTTCAAAGTCTCTGTTATCCTTTAGTCTTTTCTAACCATCTGATCCTAGATTATTCTGGCTCTCAGATTTTAGATCAGTCTCAGGGGGATGTCCCAACTCTCTATACCTTCACAAGTGTCTGTCCTTACCTTGAAATCTAGTTTTAGTTTTAGAGATACAGCACTGAAACAGGCCCTTCAGCCCACCGAGTCTGTGCCGACCATCAACCACCCATTTATACTAATCCTACACTAATCCCATATTCCTACCACATCCCCACCTGTCTCTATATTTCCCTACCATCTACCTATACTAGGGGCAATTTATAATGGCCAATTTACCTACCAACCTGCAAGTCTTTTGGCTTGTGGGAGGAAACCGGAGCACCCGGAGAAAACCCAGGCAGACACAGGGAGAACCTGCAAACTCCACACAGGCAGTACCCAGAATTGAACCCGGGTCGCTGGAGCTGTGAGGCTGCGGTGCTAACCACTGCGCCACTGTGCTGCCCTTTTATGTTAGGCTTTTGCTAACATGACAGGGTTAACAGACAGCAAACCATGAATGATGGCTGTTTTATGTCACCAGAAGATTTCATTTTAATATTTAAAACATAGAGTGAATTGACTACAAGATAAACAAGGAAGTAGCCTAACAATGACATAATACATATTTACAGTAGGAAATATTTTACATCCATCAAGTAGACAAAAGAATAAAAAGGTTGCAAAGCAAAAACCAAACGTAATCTTTTCAAATGGACTTTTAAGTGGTTCTCTTTATTTACAAGAATTTCACTGTCAATCCCTTTTAAACTATCACTGGTTGCTTCAGACCTTTCTGGAACTGCCTTTCTCGTAGGATTTTCTAACTGCTCTCTTGAACAGAACAGCTACTTTTTTTACATCCCAGAATAATGTTGCTAAGAATTCATGGATTTTGGAAACTCAAATTCAAAGAAGAAACAGTTAGTCAAAGGTAAAGTGAATCAAACTCAAAGTTTATATATTTGAAAATTGTGCATTGGATCTCTTCTCAAGTCTGTTACCAGGGAAACTGTAACAACAAACTGTGTAGCATTAAATCAGGATAGACTTGAAGTTAACATTTCGACTTTAGAATCATAGAAAATTTGCGCCACAGAATGAGGCCATTCGGCCCATCCTGTCTGTGCTGGATGAAAAAGGGATATCCAGCCTAATCCCACTTTCCAGCTCGATGCTTAGCCTTGTAGGTTACAGCACTTCAAATACATGTCTGAGTACTTTTAAATTCGATGAGGATTTCTGCCTCTACTGCCCTTTCAGGCAGTGAGTTCCAGACTCCCATCATCCACTGGGTAAAAAAATTTCTCCTTGACTCCTGTCTAATCCTTCTCCCAATTACTTTAAATCTATGGCCCCTAGTTATTGACTTCTCTGCAAAGGGAAATAGGTCCTTCCTATCCACTTTATCTAGGCCCTTCAAAATTTCATACACCAAAATTAAATCCTCCCTCAGCCTCCTCTGTTCAAGACAAAACTCCAGCCAATCCAATCTTTCCTCATAGTTAAAATTCTCCATTTCTGGCAACACCCTTGTAATCTCCCCTGTACCCTCTCTAATGTGCCCACATCCTTCCTGTAATGCAGTGGCCAGAACTGCACACAGTACTGTAGCTGTGGCTTAACTAGTATTTTATACAGCTCTAGCATTACCTGTCTGCTCCTATATTCAAAAGGCGGTGGAAGTAGAGTCTTTGAATATGTTTAAGGCAGAGGTAGATGGATCCTTGATAAGCAAGGGGGTGAAAGGTTATCAGGGGTAGATGGTACTGTGGAGAAATTAGTTCAGCCATGAACTTATTGAATGGCGGAGCAGGCTCAAGGGGCTGGGTGGCCTGCTCCTGTTCCTAATGCGTATGTTCGTATGCATATTCTATACCTTGGCTAATAAAGGAAAGTATCCGTATGCCTTCTTAACTACCTTATCTACTGTCCTGCTGTCTTCAGGACATGCACTCTAAGGTCCCTCTATTCCTCTACACCTCTCAGTATCCTACCATTCATTGTGTATTCCCTTGCTTTGTTTGTTCTCCCCAAATGCATTACCTCACACTTCTCCAGATTGAATTCCATTTGCTACTTTGTGCCACCCCCCCACCACCACCTGACCAGTCCATTGATATCTTTCTACAGTCTGCTGCTTCCTTCCTCACTATCAACCACACAGCCAAATTTTGTATCATCTGCTAACTTCTTAATCATGCCCCCTTCATTTAAGTCTAAATCATTGACATATACCATGAAAAGCAAGGGTCCTAGTACTGAGCACTGCAGAACACCACGGGAAAAAGCCTTCCAGTCACAAAAACACCCGCCAACCATTACATTTTGCTTCCTGCCAATTTTGGATCCAACTTGCACTTTCCCTTGATTCCCATGGGCTTGTGCTTTTCTGAACATTCTGCCATGTGAGACATTGTCAAAAGTCTTGCTAAAATCCATGGAGACTGCACCAAACATGCTACTCTCATCGACCCTCCTAGTTACCTCGTGTCCTGAAGAATTTTTTCCAATAATTTGCCCATCACCAAAGTTAGGCTGATTGGCCTGCAATTATTCAGTTTATCCTTTGCTCCCTTTTTAAACAACAAGTACAATGTTAGCAGCTTTCCAGTCCTCCAGTACCACACCTGTAGCCCAAGAGGAAAATGATGGTTAGAGCCTCCGTTGTTTCCTCCCTTGTTTCTCTCAATAGTCTGGGTCAGGCGATTTATCTACTTTCAAAGATGCTAAACTGCTTAATACTTCCTCTCTCACTATCCCATCCAATATTTCACACTCCTCTTCAATTAAAATACCTACATTATCCTTCTCTTTGGTGAAGACAGACGGAAAGCACTCATTAAGAACCATGCCATGTCTTCCGTGTTCTATTCAAGATAGCCAGGCAGTGAAAGATAGAACTGGAGCCTAATCTTTACACATGCACAAGCTTTTATTTAGAGACACACATTACAAACATGAAGCTCCAAACCCAACAATCACAGTTTCAGTCTGCTCTTATATATAGGAGCACAAGTGAATCCCCAATTAATGCCCATCACCTGAACACAATTAAACACTCAATTAATAAACAATTAACATTCCACCTTTAAGAAATGATAAAATGGGACAAAATTAACTGTCATTTGGATTAATGTGGATTAATTAAGGAAAGCCAGCATGGATTTGTTGAAGGCAAATTTTGTTTAACTAACTTGCTTGAGTTTTTTGATGAGGAAATAGAAAGGGTTAATGAGGATAATGCAAATGATGTGGACTTCCAAAAGGCATTTGTTAAAGTGCCACATAATAGGCTTGCCATCAAAATTGAAGCCCATGGAATTAAAAGGAACTGTGGTAGCATGGAGAACAGGTTGGCTGAGTGACAGGAAACAGGGTAGAGGTGAACAGTTGTTTTTTGGACTGGAGGAAGGTATACAGCAGGGTTCCCCCAGGGGTTTGTACAAGGACCACTGCTTTTCTTGATATATATGAATGACTTAGATTTGGGTGTACAAGGCACAATTTCAAAATCTGCAGATGACATAAAACTTGGAAGTTTTGTGAACTGTGAGGAGGATAGTTTTTTTTTAATTCATTCATGGGATGTGGGCGACGCTGGCCAGGCCAGCATTTATTGCCCATCCCTAACTGCCCCCAAGAAGGCGGTGGTGAGCTGCCTTCTTGAACCGCTGGAGTCCATTTGGGGTAGGTATACCCACAGTGCTGTTAGGAAGGGAGTTCCAGGATTTTGGCCCAGCGACAGTGAAGGAACGGCGATATAGTTCCAAGTCAGGATGGTGTGTGACTTGGAAAGGAACTTGCAGGTGGTGGTGTTCCCATGTATTTGCTGCCCTTGTCCTTCTAGTTGTAGAGGTCGCGGATTTGGAAGGTGCTGTCTAAGGAGCCTTGGTGCATTGCTGCAGTGCATCTTGTAGATGGTACACACTGCTGCCACTGTGCGTCAGTGGTGGAGGGAGTGAATGTTTGTCGATGGGGTACCAATCAAGCGGGCTGCTTTGTCCTGGATGGTGTGGAGCTTCTTGAGTGTTGTTGGAGCTGCACCCATCCAGGCAAGTGGAGAGTATTCCATCACACCCCTGACTTGTGCCTTGTAGATGGTGGACAGACTTTGGGGAGTCAGGAGGTGAGTTATTCGCCTCAGGATTCCTAGCCTCTGACCTGCTCTTGTAGCCACGATATTTAAAAGGCTACTCCAGTTCAGTTTCTAGTCAATGGTAGCCCCGAGGATGTTGATAGTGGGGGATTCAGCGATGGTAATGCCGCTGAATGTCAAGGGGAGATGGTTAGATTCTCTCTTGTTGGAGATGGTCATTGCCTGGCACTTGTGTGGCGCGAAAGTTACTTGCCACTTATCAGCCCAAGCCTGGATATAGTCCTGGTCTTGCTGCATTTCTACACGGATTGCTTCAGTATCTGAGGAGTCACGAATAGTGCTGAATATTGTGCAATCATCAGTGAACATCCCGACTTCTGACCTTATGATTGAAGGAAGGTGATTGATGAAGCAGCTGAAGATGGTTGGGCCTAGGACACTACTCTGAGGAACTCCTGCAGTGATGTCCTGGAGCTCAGATGATTGACCTCCAACAACCACAACAATCTTCCTTTGCGCTAGGTATGACTCCAGCCAGCGGAGGGTTTTCCCCCTGATTCCCATTGACAGTTTTGCTAGGGATCCTTGATGCCATACTCGGTCAAATGCTGCCTTGATGTCAAGGGCAGTCACTCTCACCTCACCTCTTGAGTTCAGGCAGAGTGACAGACTTCAGGAGGACATAGATAGGCTGGTGGAATGGGCGGACACATGGCAGATGAAATTTACAGCAGACAAAAGGGGGTATGGAAACAAAGAGTCCTGGGAGTATCTGTGCACAAATCATTGAGGGTGGCAGTGCAGGTTGAGAAAGCAGTTAATAAGGCATACGGGATCCTGGGCTTTATAAATAGAGGCATAGGGCAGAATTTGGTTATTCCGTCGCGGGTGCCAGCAGCAGACCCGCAAGTGGGCACCGTCGCTGCTCATCAATGGTGCAACTGGACCACCGCGATCACAAGGTGGGTGGCCAACTATCATAATGAAGACATGGGGCTCAGTCAATCATGTGCCAGAGGCGGGCGGCGAGGCACCAATTGTGTCTTCGGTGGAGTCAAAGCAGGTGATGGCCGTATCTTTAAAGCTCTGCCAGCCCTGCTTAAAATTCTGCCTCACTTACTGACTTTGCTGCTGCTTTGCTTTTGATGAAGTTTTGCCATTGCTGCTGAACTACTGTGCTGCTAACCCCTTGCCTGGAGTCCCTCTGCTGCTGAACTGCGGTGCTGCTGGCCAAGAATTTAGAAGTCCAGGAGCTCTCAAAAAGCCAAGAGGGGCCATGTCAGACGCAAGACATCGGGTGGCCCACGGTTCACTGATGCCTCCCTGGAGGTTCTCCTTCAGGCTGCAAGGGAAATGCAGGAAATTCTCTTCCCCAGCGATGGAAGAAGAGGTCCTCCCACTTGACCAAGCAAGCCTGGATGGAGATAGTTGAGGAGGTTAGTAGCTTTGGACCCAAAGCAACTGGGTCCACAGCCGCAAGAGGGTCAACGACCTCCTTCATTCTGCCAAGGTGGCTGCTCCATACCGCTCTGCTTTTTAGGGATAGCAAGTGGCTACGCAGGAGGATGCGGGACATGGGGAGGGAGGCACTACAACTGGCAGAGGGGGTAAGGCTTCACCTCATCCTGACAGAATGCATGGCTGCATCTCAGCCACAGGTCATCTTCTTTCACATCTCATCCCAATTAACTCCCATGAGAGTGGGCGGCAGCATGAGCTATATGCAATACCCCACTAGGGGATGTGGGGCTGCCACTAGCAGAACTGTTACGTTGATCTCTCTGTGAAATTTGACTAACTCCATCTTCTCACTTGCAGGACAAGAGGGACAACAACAGCAGGGAGGCAGCCCAAACTGATGGAGGAATCCCAGATCTTTGGCCTCTCTCCACAGCTAAGGAGGAGGCACTAGAATTGGCAGGGACCCAGGGTGATCGCACAATATCCAATGGAGAGACTGCAGTCTTCACGCAAGAGAGTAAGGATTGGCTTCCATTGACGTGCAGTTCACTTCTGGAGACCCATAACACGTATGGTTGGCATGACAAGATCTGCACATATTTGTTTTCTCTCATGCAGGTCGGTTTCTGCAGGAGACTCAGCCAGAAGGGGGCCAGACATAAACCTCTGAGAAGGAGGAGCTCTCAGAGGATGCACCAACCCATGACTTTTTTATTTATTTATTTATTTAGAGATACAGCACTGAAACAGGCCCCTTGGCCCACCGAGTCTGTGCCGACCATCAACCACCCATTTATACTAATCCTACACTAATCCCATATTCCTACCCCATCCCCACCTTTCCTCAATTCCCCTACCACCTACCCATACTAGGGGCAATTTATAATGGCCAACTTACCAATCAACCTGCAAGTCTTTGGTTGTGGGAGGAAACCGGAGCACCCGGCGAAAACCCACGCAGTCACAGGGAGAACTTACAAACTCCGCACAGGCAGTACCCAGAATTGAAGCCGGGTCACTGGAGCTGTGAGGCTGCGGTGCTCACCACTGCGCCACTGTGCCGCCGTCTGAAGACTCTTCTGCATTTTCCACCAACGCAGATACTTTCACCTCGGTGGGTTACCGCTCGGCTGTAGAATCAGGATCACAAACTGGTGAGAGCACCGCACATGGGCCCGAGCAGAGGCAGAGACGGCTGAGGCAGAGACGGCCGAGGTCTCTGACAGTCGGAGAACTGTGCATGGCCAGGCCCATTCTGAGCCCCAGGCTCAAGACGAGTCTCTGGTGTCGACAGTACAGGGCATGCTGCAGTTGCAGAGAGAGGTAAGGCAAGATCTGGCAAAGATGCCAGATGCAATGCACAGCCATGAGCAGACAATGGAGGAGTCCATCCATGCCATGAATGCTGCCATGTCTCAGACATGGCTTCCTTCATCGAGAGGTTGACAACTATCATGGAGAGCCAGATCCTATAAATGCACGCAGATCTGCACATCATTGCCTTGGCCATGAGGTTGATGCAGCAGGGGAGGCAGTGGCGTAGTGGTGATGTCACTGGACAAGTAATCCAGAGGCCCAGGCTAGTGCTCTGGGGCCATGGGTTCGAATCCCACCACGGCAGATGGTGAAATTTGAATTCAATTAATCTGGAATTAAAAGGCTAGTCTAATGGTGACCATGAAACCATCTGCTTCACTAATGTCATTTAGGGAAGGCTATCTGCTGTCCTTATCTGGTCTGGCTTACATGTGACTCCAGATCCACAGCAATGTGGTTGACTCTTAAAATGTCTAGCAAACCACTCAGTTCATGGGCAATAAATGCTGGCCTAGCCAGCGATGCCCACGAGCAAATAAAAAAAATGGCGAGAGAGGCACATGATGTCTTCTCCATCTCCTCGTACTTCTTTGGTCAGCAGAGAGGTTCAAGTGAGCCTTGAAAGAGAGGAGGATAGGTTGACCTCCACAGCTGTGGGCTCTCGTCAGGGCACTCTGAGTGTGGATTGCGGCTCCTCAGCCCCTCCGCCAGTGAGCCCAGCTCCAGTAGCCGCGACATTTGAAGAGAGTCCTGCACCAGTGCAGGAAACCCTCAGGCAGCTGGGACCTTCCAGGCCTCAAGCAGCCAGAGGACAGCCACAGAAATCATCACAGGCCAAGAGGCAGCCTGATCAGCTGCCTGCCTCCAGCCCAGCTGCTGTTGCTGGGATCACACCTCGTAGGAGTACTCACAAACAGAAAAAGAAAAGTACCTAGCCACACTTGGGGGTTGACAGGTGTTTGATATCTGAGATGTGTTGCTTCATATAAAGTTCTTTTGTTCAAGTCATTAACTTTCATTGTGTAAAAGTGATTATGCTATCATGCCTTAATTGTGAGCTGCTGACTTCCCCCTTCCCCCTTAGTGGATGCCAATGTAGGCACAGCCCTCATCTGAATATGATCTCCAATGAGCACTAGCGTGTGTTTCAGCTGGGCGCTAGGCACGGAACACAAATGGAAAGGAGGCAACAGACTACATGCATTGAGGTGAGTCTTTATTGGATTCTTTATGAGTGGACATCAGGGTGGCTCGAAGTGGGTATTTATGAGATTGTCTCTTGCCTCCTGGGCCCGTCGCTCACTCTGCCTGGCCTCCAGTGCATGGGCTTCAACATCCAGTGCTGCTTGCTTACTTCCCTCCTCCACGTCCTCCTCATCAATGGAGGAGTATCATTCAGGCATCTCATCATCAAGCAAGGCCTCCCCACTCGCAGTGCTAGATTGTGCAGAGCACAGCAGACCACTTCGATACGCGAGACCCTCGCTGGGGCATCCTGCAGGGTTCCAACCGGATCGACCTAGGCAACGGAATGTCATCTTCAGCAGCCCAATTGCCTGCTTGATGGTCACGCGGATGGAGCCGTGGAAGTGCTCTACCTCTCCTCTGCTGCACTGCAACAGTTTTTCACAGGCAAGTAGCCAAGTCTTCAACAGGTAGCCTTGTCCCTGAAAATCCATCCCTGAAGGTGAGCAGGGGGCTGCCAGCTTTTAACGGTCGTGATCCTGAAGGCATGTGAGTGCCACCCACTGTCCACTAAATCACAAGCCCACCATTAAATTGACGTGAATTAAATGCAAATACATTCCAATTAACTGCTCAGTAATTTAGACCCCTAGGATCATAGAATAATTAAGGCACAGAAGGAGGCCATTTAGCCCATCGTGTCCATGCCGGCCAAAAAAACTAGCCAACCAATCTAATCCCACCTTCCAGCACCTGGTCTGTAGCCTTGCCAGATACAGCACTTCAGGTACATGTCCAGGTACCTTTTAAAAGAATTGAGGGGTTCTGTCTCCACCACCATTCCTGGCAGTGAATTCCAGACACCCACCACCCTCTGGGTGAAAACATTTTTCCTCATGTCCCCTCTAATCCTTCTACCAATCACCTTAAATCTGTGTCCCCTGGTAACTGACCTCCCCGCCAGGGGAAACTGGTCCTTCCTGTCCACTCTATCTAGGCCCCTCATAATTTTGTACACCTCAATTAAGTCTCCCCTCAGCCTCCTCAGTTCCAGGGAAAACAACTCTAGCCGATCCAATCTCTCCTCATAGCTGCAACTTTCAAGCCCTGGAAACATTCTTGTAAATCTCCTCTGTACTCTCTCCAGAGCAATTATGTTCTTTCTGTAATGTGGTGACCAGAACTGTACACAATACTCCAGCTGTGGCCTAACCAGCGTTTTTTACAGTTCCAGCATTACATCCCTGCTTTTGTATTCTATACCTCGGCCAATAGAGGGAAACAATCCACATGCCTTCTTCACCGCTCTATCTACCTGTCCTGCCACCTTCATGGACCTGTGGACATACACTCCAAGGTCTTTCACTTCTTCTACCCCTCTCAATATCCTCCCATTTATTGTGTATTCCCTCACTATATTTGTCCTCCCCAAATGCATTACCTCACACTTCTCTGGATTGAATTCCATTTGCCACTTTCCTGCCCACTCAACCAAACCATTGATATCATTCTGGAGTCTACAGCTATCCTCTTCACTATTAACTACAGGGCCAATTTTGCGTCATCAGCAAATTTCCCAATTATGCTTCCCACATTTAAGTCCAAATCATTAATAATTCACTAAAGAGTTAGAATTCAAGAAAGAGTTAGAATTCAAGGAAGAGTTAGATATAGTTCTTTGGGCGAAAGCGATACGGGGAGAAAGCGGGAACAGGGTACTGAGTTTGGATGATCAGCCATGATCGTATTGTATAGTGGTGCAGGCTCAAAGGGCCAAATGGCCTCCTATTTTTCTATGTTTCTATATACACAAACAGCAAGAGACCCAACACTGAGCCCTGTGGAACGCCACTAGAAACAGCAAAAACATCTGTCGACTACTACCCTTTGTTTCCTGTCCCTGAGCCAATTCTGGATCCAACCGGCCATATTCCCCTGTATTCCATATGATTTCATTTTACTGATCAGTCTGCCATGCGGGACCTTGTCAAATGCCTTACCAAAATCCATGTAGACCACATCCATTGCACTACCCTCATCAATCCTCCCTGTCACTTCCTCAAAAAACTCAATCAAGTTAGTAAGACATGACCTTTCCCTAACAAATGCTGACTATCCCTGATTAATCTGTGCCTTTCTAAGTGGCAGTTTATCCCGTGCCTCAGAATTGATTCTAACAATTTACCCTCCACTGAGGTCAGCCTATAATTATTTGGCCTATCCCTCACATCCTTGTTAAACAATGGTACAACTTTACAATTTTAAAATAGATTCCCATCGCATCAGGGCAGCAATGCCACCTTGGTGCTTTCCCGCTGCTGACTAAATCTGGAACCAACGTCACAAAGCCAGATTTTCGGAAGGACACTTCCAATGCGATTCTCTGTTCCCCCATGCCACCATTTTCGCTTCAAACAGCCGCACACAATTCTTCCCTATAGAGTGCAAAAGCAAGGAAGGTACAATGAACCTTTACAAAACACTGGTTTGGCCTCAGCAGGAGTATTGTGTCCAATTCTGGGTACCACACTTTAGGAAAGATATGAAGGCTTTAGAAAGAGTGCAGAAAAGATTGACAAAAATGGTTCCAGGGATGAGGAACTTCAGTTATGTGAATAGATTGGAGAAGTTGGAGCTGTTCTCCTGAGAGAAGAGATGGTGAGTTGATAGAGGTGTTCAAAATCATCAGGGGTCTAGACAGAATAGATGGAGATAAACTGTTCTCATTGGCAGAAGGGTCAAAAACTAGAGGACACCAATTTAAGATGATTGGCAAAAGAATCAAAAGCAAAAGGAGAAAAAAAACATTTTTACAGAGTGGTTATGATCTGGAATGCACTGCCGGAAAGGGTGGTGCAGGCAGATTTAATCGTGGCTTTCAAAAGGGAATTGAATAAGCACCTGGTGGGAAAAAATTTGCAAGGCTATGGGGAAAGGGAAGGGAAGTGGGACTAGCTGAAATGATCTTGCAGAAAAGTGGCACAGACTCAACCGGCCAAATGACCTCCTTCTGTGCTGTACCTATTCTATAAGTGATCCCTTTGCTAGTCTAGCTGAATTCACTGAGCAATGAATTCACAGCACCATGCACAGACAACAATAGTGCAGATGGCATGACGTCAGGTGCTACTGGGATTCAGTGGGACATTGGGTGGAAGCTCTGGAGTCTATGCCTTAAGCTGCAAAATCCTTATAAGCTTTAGTACCTAAAAATAAATTTGCATGGCACACATTCTGCCAGCTGTGAAGAAGACAACCTGACAAGAATAAGCGTATTTATCTTAATACCAGGATAATAGGTAACGAAGTGACCTATACGGTTCCTAATGTCAACAAGTAATTTTCCAGCTTGCTTACTGCTGATGCAATACCATAGAATAATCTGTCCTAATAGTGTAAGATTCTGCTTGAGCCTGATAATAGCAATGGGTATTAAGTTACAGGCCACCTTAGGGTCCCATTTACATATGGAATATAAAAAAATAATTGACCCAGAATTTGGTTATGATTTTGCATCATCATTGTTAATTAATCCCACAGTTATGATGCAATTTCTTTGACAAGGATTACTTTTTTTTATTCATTCATGGGATGTGGGCATCGCTGGCCAGGCCAGCATTTATTGCCCATCCCTAATTGCCCTTGAGAAGGTGGTGGTGAGCTGCCTTCTTGAACCACTGCAGTCCATGTGGGGTAGGTACACCCACAGTACTGTTAGGAAGGAAGTTCCAGGATTTTGACCCAGCGACAGTGAAGGAACGGCAATATAGTTCCAAGTCAGGATGGTGCGTGACTTGGAGGGGAACTTGCAGGTGGTGGTGTTCCCATGCATTTGCTGCCCTTGTCCTTCTAGTTGGTAGAGGTCACGGGTTTGGAAGGTACTGTCTAAGGAGCCTCGGTGCGTTGCTACAGTGCATCTTGGAGATGGTACACACTGCTGTCACTGTGCGTCGGTGGTGAAGAGAGTGAATGTTTGCATATGGGGTGCCAATCAAGCAGGCTGCTTTGTCCTGGATGGTGTGGAGCTTCTTGAGTGCTGTTGGAGCTGCACCCATCCAGGCAAGTGGAGAGTATTCCATCACACTCCTGGCTTGTGCTTTGTAGATGGTGGACAGGCTTTGGGGAGTCAGGAGGTGAGTTACTCGCCTCAGGATTCCTAGCCTCTGACCTGCTCTTGTAGCCACGGTATTTATATGGCCATTCCAGTTCAGTTTCTGGTCAATGGTAGCCCCTAGGATGTTGGTAGTGGGGGATTCAGCGATGGTAATGCCATTGAATGTCAAGGGGAGATGGTTCGATACTCTCTTGTTGGAGATGGTCATTGCCTGGAACTTGTGTGGCGTGAATGTTACTTGCCACTTATCAGCCCAAGCCTGGATATTGTCCAAGTCTTGCTGCATTTCTACATGGACTGCTTCAGTATCTGAGGAGTCATGAATGGTGCTGAACATTGTGCAATCATCAGCAAAGATTCCCACCTCTGACCTTATGATTGAAGAAAGGTCATTCTTGAAGCAGCTGAAGATGGTTGGGCCGAGGACACTACCCCGAGGAACTCCTGCAGTGATGTCCTAGAGCTCAGATGATTGACCTCCAACAACCACAACCATCTTCCTTTGCGCTAGGTATGACTCCAACCAGCGGAGGGTTTTCCCCGATTCCCATTGACCTCAGTTTTGCTAGGGCTCCTTGATGCCATACTCGGTCAAATGCTGCCTTGATGTCAAGGGCAGTCACTCTGACCTCACCTCTTGAGTTCAGCTCTGTTGTCCATGCTTGAACCAAGGCTGTAATGAGGTCAGGAGCTGAGTGGCCCTGGCGGAACCCAAACTGAACGTCACTGAGCAGGTTATTGCTAAGCAAGTGCTGCTTGACAGCACTGTTGATGACACATTTCATCACTTTACTGATGATTGAGAGTCGGCTGATGGTGCGGTAATTGGCCGGGTTGGATTTGTCCTGCTTTTTGTGTACAGGACATACCTGGGCAATTTTCCACATTGCAGGGTAGATGCCAGTGTTGTAGCTGTACTGGAACAGCTTGGCTAGAACAAAGAACAAAGAACAAAGAAAATTACAGCACAGGAACAGGCCCTTCGGCCCTCCAGGCCTGCGCCGATCCAGATCCTCTATCTAAACATGTCGCCTATTTTCTAAGGGTCTGTATCTCTTTTCTTCCTGCCCATTCATGTATCTGTCTAGATACATCTTAAAAGACGCCATCGTGCCCGCATCTACCACCTCCGCTGGCAACGCGTTCCAGGCACCCACCACCCTCTGCGTAAAGAACTTTCCACGCATATCCCCCCTAAACTTTTCCCCTTTCGCTTTGAACTCGTGTCCTCTAGTAATTGAATCCCCCACTCTGGGAAAAAAGCCTCTTGCTATCCACCCTGTCTATACCTCTCATTATTTTGTACACCTCAATCAGGTCCCCCCTCAACCTCCGTCTTCCTAATGAAAATAATCCTAATCTACTCAACCTCTCTTCATAGCTAGCGCCCTCCATACCAGGCAACATCCTGGTGAACCTCCTCTGCACCCTCTCCAAAGCATCCACATCCTTTTGGTAATGTGGCGACCAGAACTGCACGCAGTATTCCAAATGTGGCCGAACCAAAGTCCTATACAACTGTAACATGACCTGCCAACTCTTGTACTCAATACCCCGTCCGATGAAGGAAAGCATGCCGTATGCCTTCTTGACCACTCTATTTACCTGCGTTGCCACCTTCAGGGAACAGTGGACCTGAACACCCAAATCTCTCTGGACATCAATTTTCCCCAGGACTTTTCCATTTACTGTATAGTTCACTCTTGAATTGGATCTTCCAAAATGCATCACCTCGCATTTGCCCTGATTGAACTCCATCTGCCATTTCTCTGCCCAACTCTCCAATCTATCTATATTCTGCTGTATTCTCTGACAGTCCCCTTCACTATCTGCTACTCCACCAATCTTAGTGTCGTCTGCAAACTTGCTAATCAGTCCACCTATACTTTCCTCCAAATCATTAATGTATATCACAAACAACAGTGGTCCCAGCACGGATCCCTGTGGAACACCACTGGTCACACGTCTCCATTTTGAGAAACTCCCTTCTACTGCTACTCTCTGTCTCCTGTTGCCCAGCCAGTTCTTTATCCATCTGGCTAGTACACCTTGGACCCCATGCGCCTTCACTTTCTCCATCAGCCTGCCATGGGGAACCTTATCAAACGCCTTACTGAAGTCCATGTATATGACATCGACAGCCCTTCCCTCATCAATCAACTTTGTCACTTCCTCAAAGAATTCTATTAAGTTGGTAAGACATGACCTTCCCTGCACAAAACCATGTTGCCTATCACTGATAAGCCCATTTTCTTCCAAATGGGAATAGATCCTATCCCTCAGTATCTTCTCCAGCAGCTTCCCTACCACTGACATCAGGCTCACCGGTCTATAATTACCTGGATTATCCCTGCTACCCTTCTTAAAACAAGGGGACAACATTAGCAATTCTCCAGTCCTCCGGGACCTCACCCGTGTTTAAGGATGCTGCAAAGATATCTGTTAAGGCCCCAGCTATTTCCTCTCTCGCTTCCCTCAGTAACCTGGGATAGATCCCATCCGGACCTGGGGACTTGTCCACCTTAATGCCCTTTAGAATACCCAACACTTCCTCCCTCCTTATGCCGACTTGACCTAGAGTAATCAAACATCTGTTCCTAACCTCAACATCCGTCATGTCCCTCTCCTCGGTGAATACCGATGCAAAGTACTCGTTTAGAATCTCACCCATTTTCTCTGAGTCCAAGCATAACATTCCTCCTTTGTCCTTTAGTGGGCCAATCCTTTCTCTAGTTACCCTCTTTCTCCTTATATATGAATAAAAGGCTTTGGGATTTTCTTTAACCCTGTTTGCTAAAGATATTTCATGACCCCTTTTAGCCCTCTTAATTCCTCGTTTCAAATTGGTCCTACATTCCCGATATTCTTTCAAAGCTTCGTCTTTTTTCAGCCGCCTAGACCTTATGTATGCTTCCTTTTTCCTCTTAGCTAGTCTCACAATTTCACCTGTCATCCATGGTTCCCTAATCTTGCCATTTCTATCCCTCATTTTCACAGGAACATGTCTCTCCTGCACACTAATCAACCTCTCTTTAAAAGCCTCCCACATATCACATGTGGATTTACCTTCAAACAGCTGCTCCCAATCTACATTCCCCAGCTCCTGCCGAATTTTGGTATAGTTGGCCTTCCCCCAATTTAGCACTCTTCCTTTAGGACCACTCTCGTCTTTGTCCATGAGTATTTTAAAGCTTACGGAATTGTGATCACTATTCCCAAAGTAGTCCCCTACTGAAACTTCAAACACCTGGCCGGGCTCATTCTCCAACACCAGGTCCAGTATGGCCCCTTCCCGAGTTGGACTATTTACATACTGCTCTAGAAAACCCTCCTGGATGCTCCTTACAAATTCTGCTCCATCTGGACCTCTAACACTAAGTGAATCCCAGTCAATGTTGGGAAAATCAAAATCTCCTATCACCACCACCCTGTTGCTCCTACATCTTTCCATAATCTGTTTACATATTTGTACCTCTATCTCACGCTTGCTGTTGGGAGGCCTGTAGTACAGCCCCAACATTGTTACCGCACCCTTCCTATGTCTGAGTTCTGTCCATATTGCCTCACTGCTCGAGTCCTCCATAGTGCCCTCCTTCAGCACAGCTGTGATATCCTCTTTGACCAGTAATACAACTCCTCCACCCCTTTTACCTCCCTCTCTATCCCGCCTGAAGCATCGATATCCTGGGATATTTAGTTGCCAATCATGCCCTTCCCTCAACCAAGTCTCAGTAATAGCAATAACATCATACTCCCAGGTACTAATCCAAGCCCTAAGTTCATCTGCCTTACCTACTACACTTCTTGCATTAAAACAAATGCACCTCAGACCACCAGTCCCTTTAAATTCATCATCTGCTCCCTGCCTGCTCTTCCCCTTAGTCACACTGACTTCATTATCTAGTTCCTTACAGGCTTTTGTTACTACCTCCTTACTGTCAACTGACCTCCTCAATTGGTTCCCATCCCCCTGCCACATTAGTTTAAACCCTCCCCAACAGCGTTAGCGAAAGCACCCCCAAGGACATTGGTTCCAGTCCGGCCCAGGTGTAGACCGTCCAATTTGTAATAGTCCCACCTCCCCCAGAACCGGTCCCAATGTCCCAAAAATCTTAACCCCTCCTTCCTGCACCATCTCTCAAGCCACGCATTCATCCTGACTATTCTTTCATTTTTACTCTGACTATCACGTGGCACTGGTAGCAATCCTGAGATTACTACCTCTGAGGTCCTACTTTTTAACTTGGCTCCTAACTCCCTAAACTCTGCTTGTCGGACCTCATCCCGTTTTTTACCTATATCATTGGTGCCTATGTGCACAACGACAACTGGCTGTTCACCCTCCCCCTTTAGAATGTTCTGCAGCCGATCTGAGACATCCCGTGCACCTGGGAGGCAACATACCATTCGGGAGCCTCGTTTTCGACCACAGAACCGCCTATCTACTCCCCTTACAATCGAATCCCCTACGACTATAGCCCTTCCACTCTTTTTCCTGCCCTTCTGAACAGCAGAGCCAGCCACGGTGCCATGAACCTGGCTACTGCTGCCTTCCCCTGGTGAGCCATCTCCCTCAACAGTATCCAAAACAGTATACTTGTTTTGGAGGGAGATGACCGCAGGGGACTCCTGCACTGCCTTCCTGCTCTTTCTCTGCCTTTTGGTCACCCATTCCCTTTCTCCCTCAGCAATCCTAATCCGCGGTGTGACCAATTCACTAAACGTGCTATCCACGACCTCCTCAGCATCGCGCATGCTCCAAAGTGAGTCCATCCGCAGCTCGAGAGCCGTCATGCGGTCTAACAAGAGCTGCAGTTGGACACACTTCCTGCACGTGAAGGAGTCAGGGACATCAGCCATGTCCCTGAGCTCCCACATTGAGCAAGAGGAGCATGACACGGGTCTGAGATCTCCTGCCATTTTTAATCTTAAGCTTAACTTAGTTAAATGAAAAAGGAACGAAAAGTTTTTACCAATCACGATAAAACCAGAGAAGTAGAAAAAGCCTTACCTTATATACACCCCACCGAGTCCTTTTTTTGGTTAGAGGAGGAGGGCGGGTGGGAGACACTACAAGTGTGGTGTCTTGGGTTCAGAAACCGCCCAAATATATAGCGTTTTACTTACCCAGCAGCCCCCTGGCCTCCGCCGAAAACAAAAGGAAATTAAGTTTACTTTCAAACTGACCTTCCCAGCTGCTCACTCGCTCGCACTCTGCTCCCGAAAAAGCTGCTGCAATGAGCACAGGTCTTCAGTACTATTGCCGGAATATTGTCAGTGCCCATAACTTTTGCAGTATCCAGTGCCTTCAGTTGTTTCTTGATATCACGCGGAGTGAATCGAATTGGCTGAAGTCTGGCATCTGTGATGCTGGGGACTTCAGGAGGAGGCCGAGATGGATCATCAACTCGGAACTTCTGGCTGAAGACTGTTGCGAATGCTTCAGCCTTATCTTTCGCACTGATGTGCTGGGCTCCCCCATCATTGAGGATGGGGATATTTGTGGAGCCACCTCCTCCAGTTAGTTGTTTAATTGTCCACCACCATTCACGACTGGACGTGGCAGGACAGCAGAGCTTAGATCTGATCCGTTGGTTATGGGATCGCTTAGCTCTGTATATTGCATGCTGCTTACGCAGCATTCTGTATTGTCAAGATAGCTGCTCAATACTGAACACCTGCATCCCTGAAATAATGACAATACATCATTTAAATCTTGAGAGGGGGATAGATCCACGAAAATGTTTGTGAACCCTAAGCTTCCATGGCTATCCATGAAATGTATTCTCCTATTCACCATGCAATGGTTAAATCAGTTAATTTCAATGACAGTTGTACAATAAATTATTTTGCAGGTTGGAAGCTTCCCCTGATATTTGTACATTTACATGTAAACACTTATTTTAGAGCTGTTTGTCTTGACCCATTGTATGACTTGCAGTATTTACAATCACCTGAAGACAGTTGGAAGCAACATAAATGAACCCACACCATCTTATACTTCCATTATCAATTGCACTGGCTTCAATGTATATATATTCACTCGTTACGTTCTGATTTATGTTGCATATTCATGTATTACCCCCATGAAATACAGTAAAGCAACATTTAAGGCTTTTTGCTTAAATCTTGGAGAGATGTACATGCCACATCTTTTGGTATGTCAACGGCAGGTAAATATGAAGCAAGTAGAATGTTTATTTTCCCTCTGCTACTCTCATGCATCCATTGATTAAGTTTGGGCAGTGGACTACCTGTGGTACCTTGCCCAATTGGCCATTCTATGCAATAAGATCGGGAATGTTTGCCCATGGAGAGCATCACAGCTAAGGCTAACTTTGACCTCTCCTGGCATCAATGCAGGAATCACTGGATATGGATAAGGCATGAGAATCCTGGCTTGGAAATAGGTGGGGGGAAATCAGCTATGGTTCTACTGAGTTATAACACCTGTACAGTACAGGGACTGAAACTGGAAGCTTCCTCTCCATACAGCTCGCTGTTATTCTGGAAATTGCATTTGGTAACTGAGCAATCAATAAAGGCTAGGGCTGAGGAGTGCCCTAATGGAGGTTTTCAACATTATGAAGTAGTTTGATCAGGTAGACAAAGAGAAATACTTGTGGGACAATCCAAAACAGGGGTCGTAAATATAAGATAGTCACTAATAAATCAAGTAGATAATTCTGGAGATACCTTTTTCAGAGGGTGATTAGAATGTGGAACTTGCTACCACAGGAAGTAGTTGAAGTGAATAGCATAGAGGTATTTAAGAGGAAGCCAGATAAGGGGAAGACAGAAGGGAGAAAGTAATATAAGGTTATGCTGTTAGGGTTAGATGAAGTAGGATGGGAGGAGGCTTGTGTGGAACATAAACACTAGTAGAGATCTTTTGAGCCAAAGGGCCTGTTTCTACACTGTCATTTCTATGTAATTCTATGCAAGCATATTATAAATGTTTGTTGTGCTTATCAGTGATACAAGTGTGACAAATAAATTCCAGCTCTCTCTCATAAACCTTGTAGTTTGTTCTTTTAGACCAAGGTCATTGTTCTTCTGAACTTTTCTCTCTTGTTTCTCTTAAGTTCCGTTTATAATTTTACATGTTTTTCCTACTCCCAGTGTTGCAATCAAAGACTCCTCACCATAACCATTTTAAAAATTAATTCTCAGAATGTAAGAATTACTGTCAAGACCACATTTACGACCTGTCCCTGGTTGTGAAGTGATGGTAGCTGGCCTTCTCCTTGAATTCATAGTGATTGTTTGCACAACTGAATGATTTTCTGACCATGTTAGAGGACGTAAAGAATTGTGTGGGACTAGAGCCATATGTAGGCCAGACCTGGGAGAAGTGACAGGCTCCTTTCTGTGAAAGGCATCAGTGATGTAAAGTATGTAAAGTTCTTCATGGATACTCTGCTCCTAATACCATTTAATCCTTCAATTGGAATTCCAGGATTGTCGAGGTTGCAGAAGTCCCTGCTTTCTTGGCTGGCCAAGTGAGGCACAAGCCTGCAGGGCAGGACTAGTTCTTTCAGTTTTTCTCACCTCCACCTGTAATGCCAATCAGTGTTCCATCTTGGGGCCAGCTCCAAAACTAGTAAATCTTGATAACTGATAGTGGAAAACTTTAAATGAATCTTGGGGATTCTGTCCCACAGTGCCCTGAATGGGATTCCAACACTCCTGTTAGAGACTCCCATCCACTTTCTGTGATGCTTACTTATAAAAGTTTTGTTTTATGTTCAACCAACAAGCTTAAATCACAAACAACAGCTGGAATGTCTTTTTATAAAGGAACCATATGTAATCATTTTGCAATCTGCCACTCTACACCCAGACACACCTAATTGCTGTTTTTAAATTCCAAAACATCACCCTATCTTCCTGTTATCACATTTTCAGATACCTTTCATTATATACCTATCCAGAATGGAACGTGGACTAAGCTGGGATGAAGATGTGGAATCTGACCCAAATCTTGAAATGTCAGCTATAAACACAGGTAATCAAGCAGAACACACTGGTGTACCAACAGTTCAGGCCACAAAGTGATCAACAGGTGTTTTGAGGCCCAAGAGTTCCTTATGTAAACTGGGGTCATACGAACATATGAACATACGAATTAGGAGCAGGAACAGGCCACTCGGCCCCTTGAGTCTGCTCTGCCATTCAATAAGTTCATGGCTGAACTGATTTCTCCACATTACCACCTACCCCCGATAACCTTTCACCCCCTTGCTTATCAAGAATCTGTCCACCTCTGCCTTAAACATATTCAAAGACTCTGCTTCCACCGCCTTTTGAGGAAGAGAGTTCCAAAGACTCACAACTCTCTGAGAGAAAGAATTTCTCCTCATCTCTGTCTTAAATGGGCAACCCCTAATTTTTAAACAGTGACCCCTGGTTCTAAAGTCTCCCACAAGGGAAACATCCTTTCCACATCCACCCTGTCAAGACCCCTCAGGATCTCACATGTTTCAATGAAGTTGCCTCTTACTCTTCTAAATTCCAGTGGATACAAACCTACCCTGTCCAACCTTTCCTCACAATATAGCCCACCCATTCCAGGTATTAGTCTAGTAAACCTTCTCTGTACTGCTTCCAATGCATTTACATCTTTCCTTAAATAAGGAGACCAATACTGTACACAGTACTCCAGATGTGGTCTCACCAATGCCCTGTATAGCTGAAGCATAACCTCCCTACTTTTGTATTCAATTCCTCTCTCAATAAATAATAACATTCTATTAGCTTTCCTAATTACGTACTGTACCAGCATACTAACCTTTTGCGATTCATGCACTCGGACACCCAGATCCCTCTGCATCTCAGAGCTCCGCAATCTCTCACCATTTAGATAATATGCTTCTTTTTTATTCTTCCTGCCAAAATGGACAACTTCGCATTTTCCCACATTATACTCCATCTGCCTGATTTTTGTCCACTCACTGAACCTATCTATATCCCTTTGTAGCCTCCTTATGTCCTCTTCACAACCTACTTTCCTACCTATCTTTGTGTCATAAGCAAATTTAGCAACCATACCTTCAGTCTCTTCATCTAAGTCATTTATATAAATTGTAGAAAGTTGAGGCCCCAGCACAGATCTCTGTGGCACACCACTCGTTACATCTTGCCAACCAGAAAATTACCTATTTATGCCTACCCTGTTTCCTGTTAGCTAGCCAATCTTCTATCCATGCCAATATGTTCCCCATTACACCATGAGCTTTTTTTTTGTAATAACCTTTGATGTGGCACCTTATCGAATGCCTTCAGGAAATCTAAGTACAATACATCCATCGGTTCCCTTTCATCCACAGCACACGTAACTCCCTCAAAGAACTCCAATAAATTGGTTAAACATGATTTCCCTTTAACAAAACTATGTTGACTCTGCCTGATTACATTCAATTTTTCTAAGTGCCCTGCTATACTGTCTTTAATAATAGCTTCTAACATTGTCCCTAAGACAGATGTTAAGCTAACTGGCCTGTAGTTTCCTGCTTTCTGTCTGTCTCCCTTTTTGAATAAAGGAGTTACATTCGTTATTTTCCAGTCCAGCAGAACCTTCCCTGAATCTAGGGAATTTTGTAAAATTAAAACTAACGCATCAACTATCTCACTGGCCACTTCTTTTAAGACCCTAAGATGAAGTCCATCAGGACTCGGGGACATGTCAGCCCGCAGCTCCAACAATTTATTCAGTACCACTTCCCTGGTGATTGTAATTTTCTTGAGTTCCTCCCTCCCTTCCATTTCCTGACTTACAGTCAAGTGCTCCCCGGAGGAAGGGAGGTAAAAATCACAGACAAAACCATCCTTACACATTTCCTTTTGGTTAGTTTCAGAATAGCTACAGAGAGAGCTAAGAACAGTGTGTTGTATTTTGGGGATTTCTTTACTTTTTTTTACTCTAGCTACTTTTGACTTCCATATTTCAGGCTACCCAGGTAGGTGAGTCCTAGATCCCTAATGTTCCAAAGACTGTTTTCACTTTTCTGCATTCATAGTATGCCCAGGGTACAAACAAAGAACGAATCAGTTTATTGTTCATCGAGTACTCTCATATGATCTTTGTTATTAAATGAGTGTCAGGAATTCTACATGGACTAATCTAAAGAATGTGGGAATACACTAACACACTATAAACACAAAATATAAAGGTTATTATATGATATTAGTTCATAACCAAGGCCCTATTGCCAACCAGAAGTTTATCCTATTGTTAATAGAATAGTTTTTATTTGTTTTTCCCAGGATCTTAAAATCATGGCACTTCTCATCCCTCGAGTCTTTCCTATCAATCTACAGCAAATGTCCAAACTGTTTTATCTTTGTGGGCCACTTGATTATGTATAATCGAGCACTAAGTAGTTAAAATGATTTAAAATAATGTTAATTTACATCTAAGCTCTCAATACGAGCAAATTTTGGCCTTCAGATTTAGGAATTATCCACCCATCAGAAAGCAGCTTTGACTTCTGACCTTTTGCTCAGACATAGAGAGTAAGTGACAAACAAAATACAAGTGCAAAACGAGACTGAGTAACGGAGGCTTTGCAGACCTGGGTAGTCAGGACATGTAGTCTGCAGGCTGTAGTTTGGACACCCTGCATCCACAGGTTTTTAAAACTCAAACTTAAAACTTTGTTTCACCTACTTTCTACTTCTTGATCTCAGCTTCCCTTTTGCTCTATTCAAACCTTGGTGGTGTCCTGCATAAAGGATTTGACTCTTTATCTACATTAAAGAAAGATCAGTACAAATACACCAGAAGTTAAAACAAAATTAATGAACATATTTAGATAAGTATGAGGCAGAAATAGTAGAATATTTGATAGGGTGAGATGAAGTAAGGTGGTGGGAGGCATGTGTGGAGCATAAGCACCAGAATTCCTGGAGCCCTCTGCCTTAGTGGAATGGGTGGAAGTGGAGACAATGAATGACTTCAAAAGGAAATTGGATCGGCACTTGAGGGAAATAAACTTGCAGGGCTACAGTGGGGGAATTGGACTTATTGCATTGCTCTACAGAGAGCCAACATGTACTTGATGGGCTGAATGGGCTCCTTCTGTGCCGTAATGACTCTATGGTCAGAATTTTATGTGTTCAGCGAATCCCACTGCCGGGACCGAACGTGGATCCCGAGCTTATGCAGGCAGAAGGTGGGAACCCGGGGGCAATTTTACTGGCAGCAGTCAATTAAGAGGCCACTGCCAGAACCACCGCCCAATTAAGGCAGTGGCCCGCCTCTCAGAGCTTCCGGTCCAATCAGAGCGCCAGCAGCTTGGCAGCCGCGGCAGTGTCATTGATGGAGGTGGCCGCTGTTGAGGCTATAGGGAGAAAGAGCCTTGAAGGGCAGATAAGAATTTTTTTTTAATGTGCTGGGGAGCAGGCAGGCAGGCCCCGGTGATAGGAAGGGTGAACCCTCCAGCGGTGGTGTCGGAGCCGTAGGGGAGGCCAATGCTATCAGGGAGTTCCCTCCATGGGCCATTGTGTGGCCAGAAAGGAAGGCCCTCCCCCGGGAACCTGCTGGATGGCTGCCTCGATAAAGCTGGTGGTCTCCCCATGCAGCGGGGCCTGTCTGAACACCGGCAAAATGCTGGCTGTGGCAGAAAGTAGCTGTTAATTGGCCTATTAATTGAATTAATTGGCTGCCCACCTCTGGTCGGCGGGCAGCTGGGAATGTCCCGTGGAGGTGGGAAGACATCGAGCTTCCCTCCCGATGCCTTCCACCACCACTTTATGAGACCTCCTGCCTCCTAGCCGGTCTATGACAGTATGAACTGGCAGGGCCAAATGGACTTTCTGTGCTGTAAAATACTATGTAATTTTATGTTGAAGCTATATTATTTAGCTGATCTGTCATGTCACATGGATAAAAAGAACAACATTACACCAACAATTGTGTTTACAGGCCCAAAAGGAGTAATAAATGACTGGAGAAGGTTTAAGCTGGAGAGCAAGGACAATGAAACTGTTCCTTCAAACAAAAGGCAACTCCTTAGACAACTGTCATCACCATACCGATCTCTCAGTAAGGACAAAGACACACAAGAGAAATTCAGTCGTAAGGTAAGCTAAAACAAGCAAAACAACTGTTTGTACAGCAATGTACACAGTATTCAAAACAAAACAGATAAACTGGAGGCAATAATTTGTAGAGAGGATCTGAATGTAGTAGGGATGACTAAAACTTGGTTACACAGAGAACAGAATTGGCAACTAAATATTGCCGGATATGACATATTTAGGAAGGAAAGGGAAGGAGTGGAGGTGGAGAAGCTGTACTAGTTAAAGGTAACATAATGGAAGTTGAAATAAAGGATGTAACTAGCAGTAAGATAAATACAGAATCCATATCGTAGAATGATAGAATGGTTACAGCATTGAAGGAGGCCATTCAGCCCATCATGTCCATGCCAGCTCACTGGAAGAACAACTCATCTGGTCCCAATCCCCTGCAATTTCCCCGTAGCCCTACAAATTTTTTCGCCAAATTATTTTCCATTTCTTGTTTGAAAGCCATGATTGAATCTGCCTCCACTACCTCAGATGGTGCATTCCAGATACTAAACACATGTTGTATAAAAAATATTTTCCTTATGTTGCCATTACTTCTTTTGCCAGTCACCTTAAATTGGTGTCCTTTGGTTTTCAATCCTTCTGCCAAAGGTAACATTTTCTCTCTGTCTATTCTGTCAAGATCCCCTTATGATTTTAAACACCTCAATCAAATCTCCTCTTAATTTTCTCTTCTCTAAGGAGAACAGCCCCAGCTTCTCCAATCTATCACGTAACTGAAGTACCTCATCCCTGGAACCAATCTCCTGAATTTTCTTTGCACCCTTCACATCTTTCTGAAAGTGTGGTGCCCAGAATTGGACGCAATGGCCGTGATTTTTCCCTCGGTGGACAGGAGCCGTCCACCGACTGAAAATGGAAGGCGAACCCGCTTCCGCCTGGCCTGGGGATCCGACCTACATTTTGTGGTTCTCCAGCCTTTAATTGTTCTGAGGCGGGACTTCCACCTGCTTGAGGCAGCAAGTCCCGCCTAATAGAGCTGCTGGCCAATCAGCGGGCTGGCAACTCTTGGTCCTAGCATTGCCACCTGGAGTGGTGGCGACTACTGAGACTGCAGCACAGCTTCATGACGAAGATGTCAGGGAACCCCGGAACGAAGGTAGGTTTTAGTTGCCTTGCCGGGGGTGATCGGTCGGGCCCCAGAGAGGCAAGGATGATCGATTGGGGGAACAGGGGGGCATGTTGGGGGTGGTTGGGGAAGCTGGGGCGGCCCTCCATCAGACACAGGGTGCTCGATCATGAGGGTAACCCCCCAGGGTGTCAGTGAGCCATCTGCTTTTGTCAGGCTTCTCTCGGGCCTGGGCCTCCCGCTGGCCAACAGTAAAATCCCCATGGCGGTGGCCGTTAAGTGGCCACCTAAGATCCTTGATTGGCCTGGGGCTGGTGGGCCGCCTTTCGCTGCTACCGCCCTGCATAAAGTGGTGACAGAGGCGGGAGCAAGTCAGGAAGGACCCCCCGCTCCATTTTACCTCCCCCCCCACCCCACCACCACCTTCCTGCTCTTTGGGGAGGGGTGGGGGGTGTAAAATTCCAGCCAATTCTCCAGTTGAGGCTGAACCAGAGTTTTATACAGGTTCAGCATAACCTCCTTGTTTTTTTACTCTATGTCACTATTTCTAAAGCCGAGGATCCCATATGCTTTATTAACTGCTCTCTTAACCAGCCCTTCCACCTTCAATGATTTGTGCACATTTACCCCCAGGTCCCTCTGCTCCTGCACCCCCTTTAGAATTGTACCCTTTATTTTATATTGCCTCTCCTCAATTTGCCTATCAAATGAATCACTTCACAATTCTACAGTGGCGCAGTGGTTAGCACCGCAGCCTCACAGCTCCAGTGACCTGGGTTCGATTCTGGGTACTGCCTACGTGGAGTTTGCAAGTTCTCCCTGTGACCGTGTGGGTTTCTGCTAGGTGCTCTGGTTTCCACCCACAGCCAAAGACTTACAGGTTGATAGGTAAATTGGCCATTGTAAATTGCCCCTAGTGTAGGTAGGTGGTAGGGGAATTGAGGGGATGTGGTAGGAATATGGGATTAATGTAGGATTAGTATAAATGGGTGGCTGATGGTCAGCACAGACTCAGTGGGGCAAAGGGCCTGTTTCAGTGCTGTATCTCCAAATAAACAAATTTGCAATTCTCCAGTCCTCTGGCACCACACCTTTATCTAACGAGGATTGGAAGTTTATGGCCAGTGCCTCTGCAATTTCCACCCTTACTTCCCACAGTAACCTTGGATGCATCTCATCTGGCCCTGCTGACTTATTAACTTTTAAGTACAGCCAGCCTTTCTAATACCTCCTCTTTAGCAATTTTTTAAACCATTCAGTGTCTCAACGACTTGCTCTTTCACTATGACTTGGGCAGCATCTTCTTCCTTGGTAAAGACAGATGCAAAATACTCACTTAGTACCTTAGCCATGCACCCTGCCTTCATGCATAAATCCTCTTTTTTGGTCCCTAATCAGCCCCACTCCTCCTTTTACCACCCTTTTACAATTAAATGCCTATAGAAAACTTCTGTATTCCTTTTGTGTTAGCTGCCCGTCTCTTCTCATACTCTCTCTTTTCTTCACATTTCATTTTTCACTCCCCCTCTGAACTTTCTATATTCCGCCTGGTTCTCAATTGTATTATCCACCTGACATCTGTCATAACTTTTTCTACTTTATCTTAGTCTCTATCACTGTCATCATCCAGGAAGCTCTGGACTTGTTTTTCCTACCTCCCCACCTCATGGGAATGTTCCTCGATATGGATTGAGCTAAAAAGTAAGATGGGATCCATCAAACTAACAGGAATATACTATAGAAAACCAAATAGTGGAAGGGAATTGAAGAAAAAATATTTAGGCAAATCTATGAGGTGAGTAGCAGGCACAATCTTCCCAATCATGGGAGAATTTCAACTACCCCAAAATAAAGAAGGAAGAAATAGCAAAAAGAGAAAAGGAAATCTAGTTTTTACAGTGTAAACAGGACTCCTTTCTCACTCAGTACTTAAGAGACCCAATAAGAAAAGAATCACTGCAAGATCTTGTAATGGGTATTGAAACAGAACAGGTGGGAGACATAAAAGTAGGAGTGCATCTTAGTTATAGTGATCGCAACATAGTAAGGTTCATGATTAGGATTGAGAGTGACATAGTAGGATAAAGATTAATGTAATAGATTGGAAAATAACAATTTATGATGAAAAGAGATTGAAACCAAGCAAGATAAACTGAAAGAAAATCTTGAGAAACAGAGAATGGAGAACAGTGGGAAATCTTTAAAAGTTCAAGTGAAATGTATTCCATGAAAAGCCAAAAACAAGCAAGCTAATTAGGTGCACTTGGATGAATAAAGAACTAAAAAGAATATTGAAGCTAAAGAAAAAGGGCTATAAGAAGCACTTATACTAAAGGAGAGGACAAAAGGAAATATGAAAAACTTAGGGGAGAAGTTATAAAAAAATCAGGAAAGCAAAGAGAAATTACGAAATCAATATATCAAAGAATATAAGAAACTAGAGGAGCACATAACAGAAAAGGAGAATAGAATGATGTACTGAAAAGTGGAGAGACAGATAAAATGGGAGGAGACCTGTGTGGAATATAAACACCACCACTGACTCGTTGGGTCGAATTACCTGCTTTTGTGCTGTATATTCTAGGTAATAACCAATTTTATTTTTGAGTTATGGCAAGAGATCAGCAAATAAAATTGTACCAATGTAATAAAGCCAGACAAACAAGAGTAATTCATCTGTAGTGAAACTCATTCATTTTAAGCCAAAAATGCAACTTAATTTCATGCATCTCCTTCCTAAAGATAAACAGAGTGATCTGGAGTTTCCACTCAGTTGTGCACATTTTCTCAGTGCAATTCACCTGAAATTGTGTAACCAGCACAAAAGATCATGGAATTTTATGCTCAAATTATGTTTAGTGCAACAAGACTTTCCACAATCTTTTGCACTGGTTTTGTAAAGCATCGCGCTGGACACAGAACCTGCCCACAAAACTGTCCGTGCTCCCAGGATGAATTAATCATCATCGGGAGTTTCCGCTATTTGCTCTCATTTGAGGAGGTGCTAAAAATTAAGTTGGTTCTTTTGGGTGTAGGGAAACTAATAAGAACGTTCTAACAGTATTTGAATATGACTTTTTAAATTTAATAAGAAACTGACTGCTGTATCCTAATTGCCATATGGTTCTGCATATTTCTGTAAAATCATTGTCAGTGACTTAAAATTGGGTTACTCAATGGCAGTGGATTGACACTCTGGTTAAAAATGCTTATTTTTTTGTGATACACACATTTTCAGCTGTATTAATCAAACTACTCTCACCACTACAAGTTATCACTCTGAAATATATCAAGGAATTTTTTAAAGGAAAAATTCTTTTAAAAAAATTATGGTTTAAAACACTGCTCAATTGCGCTGGTTCCTGGCAGATTTGCATTTGTTGATATACAAATGAATTTGAGCAGACCCTCAAGAAAAAAAAGAATGCAGTTTTGCACCCATTTCACTGATTGGGCCCAAAATAGAAAACCTATCCCTGTGCTTCAATAGGTTTGTGACTCATCTCACTCTCTTATCAATCTCGACCTAATATTTCTCTCGTGCTCACACACTGTCAAAGAATAGCCTCAATTCTGAGCACTGGGAAACCTCTGAAAATGAAAGGTAATGCCCACATTGGCATTTCCTATCATGGCACTGCAATGATCTGCATCAATGCAAAAACAATTACAGCACTATAAGTAGGGGGAAAAAAACTATTACGGCTCAGCCAATAACTAACGAGAAAGAAATAATCATTATGTCCATGCCTACCATAAAAGCAGAAGTTGCACCTTTTTAAAGTGTGATTGACATGTTAGTGCTGCTCAATAATGCGCAGTGTTACTATATAAGTTTTCTTTTTGCACATTGTGCAAAGGGAAAATGCAGGAAATAACATGCAGCTCATTCTTTAATGGGGCAAGTCAAATATAAAATAGTTGAGATAGATCATTTTCCCACCATTTGTTCTTGAAGGAAAGAATGCTTTAGGTAATTCAGAATAAATGAATCAGAATTTGTGCTTGGTCTTCCCACGATAAATTAACATTCCAATTGCAAACCTGAAAACCATTTTTTTTTAAATCACAAAATACAGATGAGTGTGCAGGAATATGAAATGATCCAGGGCAAGGAAGATGAGGCCTGCCTTCGTAAGTACCGCAAACAGTGCATGCAGGAGATGCATCAGCAGCTGAGCTTCGGGCCGCATTTTGGAGTCGTCTATGATCTAGAGAATGGGGAGCAATTTTTGGAAGTGGTTGAGAAGGAATTGAACAAAACCACGGTGATGGTGAACATTTATGAGGATAGAGTGAAAGGCTGTGATTCTCTGATTAATTGCTTAACATGCCTTGCTTTGGAGTACCCCTTGGTCAAGTTCTGTAAAATAAAGGCCTCCAACACTGGGGCTAGTGACCGCTTCTCTGACCATGTTCTCCCAGCATTACTGGTGTACAAGGCAGGTGAGCTGATTGGCAACTTCATACACATCACTGAGCAACTTGGTGAAGAATTCTTTGCGGTGGATGTTGAATCCTTTTTAAACGAATATGGCCTTTTGCCAGAAAGGGCGTTCACCGCAATTGAAAATGCCAGTGATGGTAGCGATGTAGATATTGAATAAGTCCCAGTATGGTGAAACCCAACTCAGATCAGTCCCACTTTCATAGAGAAAAAAAATTAATCTTAAGCATGCTTTGATCTCAACTGATGGCATTCCAGGGTTTCAATATAGTGTAATGAGGACAATAAAACAACCATTTGCACACTGCCAATTTTTGCCTCTATATTGCACGTGTAGACTTCCATATCTGGATTTACAAACACGTGTAGTGCTAGTGGTGCTTACTGGTACTGCATGTACTTTTCCTTTATTAATTCCCATTGGAGATACAGCACTGAAACAGGCCCTTCGGCCCACCGAGTCTGTGCCGACCATCAACCACCCATTGATACTAATTCTACACTAATTCCATATTCCTACCACATCCCCACCTGTCCCTATATTTCCCTACCATCTACCTATACTAGGGGCAATTTATAATGGCCAATTAACCTATCAACCAGCAAGTCTTTTGGCTTGTGGGAGGAAACCGGAGCACCCGGAGGAAACCCACGCAGACACAGGGAGAACTTGCAAACTCCACACAGGCAGTACCCAGAATTGAACCCGGGTCGCTGGAGCTGTCAGGCTGCGGTGCTAACCACTGCGCCACTGTGCCGCCCAATGTCACCAATGTCCTCATAAAGGGAAGATGAGAATATTGTCAGTTGCACATCGAGTCTTTACTAAACATTCACAGTATACTGGTGAGAAGACACCGTAGTTCTGCTAATACTTAGATGTGTAATGACACTGAAGACTTTTTTCAGCCATCAAGAACATATATACCGGGCAAGGTAGATGGTCATAAGTAAACCTGGAATAATCTTTTAGCCCCACTTACACTGAGATTTCATTGTAAAACCTTTTTTTAAAAAGCCAGAAAGACTTGCAAAATGTAGTGCAGCAATTGCACCTTTGTCCAGGTAGTTATGACTCCAGAGGTAGTGACTTATGCCCTATTGCAACAGTATTCCTGTGGATTCTATTCTTAAATCAGTTTTACTGGACAAACAGATCAGCCCCAATGTAAAAATAGGTTTGACATCACATTACACTTGTACATTGTGACACAAGTTGTTTGTTCTATCCTCATTTTGCTTTTAAACACACTATGGGGTTTTGGTGGCCCACACTCCACTGTGTACTGCTCTGCAAAATTTATGCAGGACTTACTTATCTTGAATAGATAACTGTCACAAGTGCTACCAGCAAAGGTTCAGGGATCAGTGAATGTCAGACTACAAATATTATAGGAGTTTGATCTAAACTCCTGAGTCGCAAAACTTTGATACATAGCACCCATTTTTTCGAGACTGCAGGTGCTATTTCAGATCCAAAATGATATCCACACTGTGCCTGCACAATTCTGATGTGGGCCGCTATTTTGTTGAGCTCCTTGGTGCAGGTGCTGGGAGTATGTGTTGGAAGTATGTAGAGTAGGCAGATTGTGACATTAGTCAGTGTGTAATGCTGATGTGACTGGAGCCACTTTTGACCTAAGCACTCCAGCTAACACCCTCGCCTAACCTCAATTGTTCAGCAGCAGGAAAGATTCCCCACCAGAGCTATTTAAAGGAATCATCACCTACTTTCATGTTAGTTGCTGATTGATTTCTACTGGCTGTTGCTGAGTTTGTAAAAGTGTTTGGTGATTTTTACTGTAATTTAAAATTACTAAGGTCTGCAGGGCTCATCCAGATTGGTCCAGGCAGCAGAAGTGTCTGATGCCTTTATTCTGGGCCAGTCTGCTGTACAATCAGCATCTGAGCCACTATGAGAGACTAGAAGGTGGCTACTGGGCAACAAGGACTACCCAGCTCCTGATTCTGGTGTGTAACCCATGCACACATGGGCAACATCTATATAATGAGATCCATGCTGTCACACAAAATGTCATCGACTGGACCATTGGGGTGCTCAAACAACACTTCCGCTGCCTGGACCACACTGGATGAGCCTTGGAGTACTCACCAGAGCATGTATCACGATTCATCATAGTCTGCTGTATCCTGCATAACTTTGCTACCAGATATATGGTGAGCAGCTGAGAAGCTGAAGGAGGAGGAGAAAGAGAAGAGGCAACCAATACATCCCTTTCTGGTCAGGCTAACTGTGATTCCGGTGATCACAACACCAATTCCCCATTCAACAACAGTCTCACACATTACCATCCCTCTGATACTGACCATCACAGAGTGAAAAAAGAGTGCTCATAACCACAATGCTGAAACAAAAGACACCACAAAACAAGTACTCCAAATCAACTTTTATCAAACAAGCCATCCAATATTCTATACAAAAGTCAACTAATCACCCTTGTGCATCCCCTTAGTGCCCGCCTGCCATGTGCCTTTGCCTGTTCTAGTGCTCCTATGGGCCTGCGGCAGTGGTTGCAGTAAGACTGGTGGAAGCTTGCTGGCCTTCAGTGGCGGAGAATGGCACGGCCTTTCAGGACAACTTCGTGCAGCTCTAGCCTTAGAGGGCCCGGCTTTGGACCGCACCACCTCAGCACAGGCAGCAGCAGTTTGGGCTGGCTGGCAACAGCAAGGACACAGGCAGAGCAGCAGCGATAGGAGGATGAATGTGGTGATCCTGAGAGAGGTCAGCAGGTTCATGCTCCATGCAGTCACTGCCAGCCCCCTGAGGCAGTGCTTCAGCAATCCTAGTAATCTGTTGGAGGACAGATTGCTGGACTGCTGTGTCATACTGCAAGCCCCTTTGAGTACTGGTATCTACAGCCATGGTGGCAGCAGTCTGAGTCTATTTGGCAGAAAGCTGCACTTGCATGCCAACAAACTGAGTTTGCATAACTTCAGTCCAAACTTTCACTGCAGCACTCAAAACATTGCATGGTTCCTGCTTGTGCTGCAATGGAAGTCATCAGACGCGACATAATGGTTGGGTTTGCAAGTGTTCCCATGGAGTTGTCTACCATTTCCACACTGGAAAAGGTTGGACTCCAAGCTCTATGTAAGGTTGGTGCCAGACTCCTCCAAGCTCATTGACAGTGACCATAGGCTTTCTAGCAGGCCAATTTCTGTGTGCATGCCCATCAGCCTTTTTCTGTATACCACCCTATCAAAGTCCTCATCTGAGTCCTCTGCAGCAGAACTTGTATGCAACCTTGCCCTCTGACAAGCTGGTATCTGCACTATCCTTTCACCCCATCCTGGGTGTAGACAATTTGTGTACAAGGTTTCACCACATGCAGATCCCACCTCTAAGCCAGCCCCAGAGTCAGTATCTGAACTGTTGCTGCAAGTGTCAGTGCGAGTGATGGTGTTTCTTCATCCTCAGTCTCTTGTACCACTTCTTGCTCCTGCACCACTGCCTGGCCAGTTCTTGGGTATCTGAAAGGCATAAGGATAGGGTTGCAGTGCAAGAGGTGCATCCTTAAACGAGTTGCAGTTTGTAAATCAGAAGAGATTGTTTAACGAAAGGGAAGTGGGATGTGAGGAGGAGCATTAGAAATGAGCATACCATCATTTTCAATGATTTCATGTCCGCCACTGGCCACAGCGACAATCATGGCCACTCCAATGATGGCAAGCACCATGTCCTCCATGGGGGCAAGGGCATGCCAGTTAAATCCTGCTGCCTCTAGTTATGTGTCATCTTGTCCTGCGAGAGAGAGGGAAGTGTGTCAGTGAGTGTGGTGCAATCTGTTTGGGTGATGTGGCTGTCATGGTTGAAAAGCTGGCAGTGAGTGCAAGCTGTGAGTTGTGGGTGTGAGGCTTGCAGCAATGCTAAGTGTGTGAGGGTGTGGGGAAGCTATGAAGCGAGGTATGAGTTGTGGTTGACAGAGATTGCTGGTAGTTGAGTGATGTGGTGAATTGAGCAGTGGCTGAGGGTGGGTCTGCCTTAAGCGTATGGCATTTCAGGATGAATTCACTGATCTTGACCCCTCATGTGAGATCATTAAACTTCTTCCTGTATGACATCCAGGTCCTCAGGGCTACAATGCTTGCATTGACAGTGATGGCTATCTGGTCCCACTGCCTTCACAAAGTTTATCTTTTATGGATAGAGGACCACCAAGGCCTCTGGTGCTGTGTAGGAGAACCTTGGAGCGCACTCTCTCTGTCGCACTTTCTTGCAGGTCAGACACTCTTCCCCAGCCAGTTCCAGAACCTGCTGCAGCCAAAATGCACCTCCCCTTTAAGAGATGCAGGTTTGCTTTAAGTAGAACAAACTACCTTTAAGTGGTGTTAGCCTTGCATGGACTTGGACCCCCTACTAAGGGGTGCAGCCACTCAATAGTACATTTAGTGCTGGGCCGGATGCTACTATCATTTAATCCTGCAAGGTGATCCCCGCACTCGTTTTCAGGAGCTATCAAATTTTGCCTCTTTGGTTTCATCAATGATAATTTGGATGCAGCAAATGAGAAAGCTTTGCAATTTGGAATAAAGGTTTAAAGGCAGGAATTGCTGTTGAAAGGGCTTTACTGTATTGGTCACTATTACCTCAGTATAGTCTTTGCTCTGCTCTCCACACTTCCTAGCCCCACCACTTCCACCCTACCCCCATTCACAGATCACAGCTGTTAACAGTGTGACAAATAGTCCAGTTTTATTACACATTTTCCTTCTTTAATGTTTTTATAAAAAATATGTAAAACTGTATCTGAATGAATATCAATTGATTGTTTAAACTTTATTAATTACTTAGATATGGTTTAACTGAACATGGAATTTAGCATTAAAAAAATGTGTACTTGAAAGTTGAAATAAACCAAAATTGAGTAAAATAACCAGAAAATTTCACATGTAATCTGCAGATAATCTTAAATTAGCAGAACGTATTCTCTTAGACTCAGCAATGAAATCTACTCCCTAAAGATATCTATCATAAAATAATTAAATGTTTTTGTGTTGCATAAATATATGATTTCTACAAAACTAGTGCTGTTTGTAGGAAAAATGTTGTGAAGTTTCTTTTTTTGTACAATAAGTGTCTCTGAATATAAACAGTAATTTAATAAAGGTGAAACTTTCAGCAATATATGCCTGAGCTGCTTTTTTTTAAGAAAAAGTTATTTTTTTCTTCCAAGAAAATGTTGAAAATGAGAAAGAGGATAATGTGGCCTCATACCAGATTGCAGATTAGGAGAAGGTTAAGGAATTATCTGTCATACATATCTACAATCCACTGAATAGTAGTCCTGCGAGCACAGTGTCTTCATGTGCCAGAATTAAATGAGATTATTTGGGACTACAGTTCCCAGCACAGCAAGTTGCGCATGTCAAATGAGTAGGATCCTAACAAATTCACAGTCACATATCTAAATTGTAAATTTCATGGTGTCGCTACAAACCATGAAAATGATCTATTTCAAGCAAAAAAAGACAAAGGAAGTTTCCGGTTTCAGATGGCATTTATTATATATGCAAAAACTATTGTAAAAAGCTGACTATAAACAGGTCACAATCTTTACTCACTGAAGTCAGTGGTTGAATGTGAGCTTGGAGCAACCTGCAACTGTCTCTTTCTCCTGTCGTATTTTATTTGCACTTGGCAAGCAACTATCATTTTGCGCATTGCGTTGAATGAATACCCGCAGCTTTGGGTGATGAAGTTTTTCCAATGGTATGTTGGCGCTTGCAAAAGCATCCACAAGTTCCATCGTAACCAATTGGCAATTTTCTGAGCTCTCTGTCGACTTCTTAAAAAGAGATGAAACTGTTGCTTGTTTTTTGGCATGAGCGTTTTCCAGCAGTGCAGTGTTGGATGCTCTCTTTCTGCTGCGATGGCTTTCGGACTCGAAATGGCCCTGAACCGTTGCCTGCTGCATGTGATCCAATGAAACACTGCAGCCTTTACAAAACAGTACTCCACCATCGGCATGCAGAATTTGGCTTCCAAACTCTTTCACTCGATGTGCTGCAGTAATGGTTGTGGCTGCTTTTGATTTGCTCATTCTGCCATTCTCATTTGAGACTGCTAATCTAAAAACTGCACCGAATCCCTCCCTCGTCTACCAATCAGCGAGTTGATCCTTGTGTCAATCAGTAAAACTGCAATGTTTGCAAAATGCCCAGCAATCAGCAAGCTCAGCCTTGTGTCAATCAGTAAAATGTGCGAGGTTCGCAAAATGGTCGATTTCACAGATGACCTGAGATTTTACTGTCTGTGACACATTTTTCACAGCCGTGAATTTTGTAGGGCGCTACAAATGAGGTATCAAATGATGATGCTGGACTGAACCCCCTTAGAGGAAGAGAGAAAATCCACCCATAGCAATTATCCCACTTCCAAGTACCACAAGAACACAAGAAATAGGAGCAGAAGTAGACCATATGGCCCATCGAACCTGATCCGCCATTCAATATGATCATGGCTGATCTTGGGCTTCAATTCCACTTTCCTGCCTGCTCCTTATATCCCTTGATTCCCTGCGAGACCAAAAATCTATCTATCCCAGCCTTAAATGTACTCAATGATGAAGTATCTACAGCGTTCTGGGGTAGAGAATTCCAAAGATTCACAAACATTTGAGTGTTGTAATTTCTCCTCATCTCAGTCCTGAATGATTGGCCCCTTATCCTGAGACGGTGTCCCCGTGTTCTAGATTCCCTGACCAGTGGGAACAATCTCTCAGCTTCTACCCTATCAAGCCCTTTCAGAATCTTGTATGTCTCAAGTAGATCGCCTCTCATTCTTCTAAACTCCAGAGAATATAGGCCCAATTTACTCAGCCTCCCTTCATAGGACAACCCCCTCATCCCAGGGATCAAGTTAATAAATCTTCGCTGCACTGCTTCGAGTGCAAGTATATCCTTTCATAAATGTGGAGACCAAAATTGCACACAGTATTCCAGGTGCGGTCTCACCAAAGCCCTGTACAATTTTAGTAAGACTTCTTCATTCCTGTACTCCAATCCCCTTGCAATAAAGGCCAACATGTCATTTGCCTTCTGAATAGCCAACTGCACCTACATGTTAACTTTGTGCATTCCTTGTACGAGTACCCCCAATACTGATTCAGATCAACACAGAAACCTGGCAAAAATGATGTCCGCCTGTTGACATAGCAAGCAGAGAAAGCTCAATCGAGATGGGGCATCTAGTTTAGTCATGAAAAGAGATGAGGGAAACTGTGGCTCTTTTCATTGGAACAGAAAAAGAGGCACAGTGGCGAGCACCGCAGCCTCACAGCACCAGCGACCCGGGTTCAATTCTGGGTACTGCTTGTGTGGAGTTTGCAAGTTCCCTGTGTCTGCGTGGATTTCCTCCGACAAGCCAAAAGACTTGCAGGTTGATAGGTAAATTGGCCATTAGCAATTGCCCCTAGTATTGGTAGGTGGTAGGGAAATATAGGGACAGGTAGGGATGTGGTAGGAATATGGAATTAGTGTAGGATTAGTATAAATGGGTGATTGATGGTCGGCACAGACTCGGTGGGCCGAAGGGCCTGTTTCAGTGCTGTATCTCTAAACTAAACTAAACTAAATAGTATAAAAGGTGTTGATAATGTAAATAGGGACTCTTTCGGAGAGGTGGTGCAGACACTGTGGGCCGAATGGCCTCCTTCCGCGCTGTAACAATTCTGTGATTCTATTTCTATTGGCCTATGAGTAAATAACTAGAGGGCATAAATTTAAGACTTTTTATTATGCAGTCAAATTTCTGGATACTAATGACATCAAGGGATATAGGGATAGTGGGGAAAAATGGCGTAGAGGTAGATGATCAATCATGATCTGTTTGAATGGCAGAGCAGGCTCAATGGACCGAATGGCCTACTCCTGCTACTATTTCCTATGATCCTATGAGCACAGGTAAAATGGGTCAAATGGCCACCTTCTGAGCTGTAAAATGTTATGCTTCTATCAGTGAGGCGGGAAAGCTTCCAATTGGTTAAATATTTCCCACTCAGTTGAAGAATAACGATTGACTGGCATTTGAGTCAAGCTGGTGATGCTACCAATAAGAAATGAAATCAAGATGCCAAGAACCAATTAAAATAAACGTGATGATTTAGCCCTGGTGAAAAATAAAGGCACATTGTAAATATATTTGAAATATATTATTGGACAATGTAGTGCATTGTTCATTTGAGGCCACTGTACATTTTTGATGTACCATGTGCAGTGTGCCAGTAGGCAGAGCCAAAAATAAAGCTTCAGTTTTCAGTAGCAATTCAAAAGGTGATGCTGTGTGTTTTCTTCCAGAGAGCTACAAACAGATCTCTTACAATGGTGATGAGGACGGGATGTGCATTTACTTTATAGCCAGTTATATTTCGCTGTGCTTTCAGTCATGTTTCTGTGGCTGCAAACGAGACTCCAGGATGGTATGTTGCCTCCCTGGTGCTAGGGTCAAGGATGTCTCAGAGCAGTTACAGGACATTTTGAAGGGGGAGGGTGAATAGGCAGTGGTCTTGGTACACATGGTATAAACAACGTAGGTAAAAAAGGATGAGGTCCTAAAAGAAGAATAATAGGAGTTAAGAAGTAAGTTGAAAAGTAGGACCTCAAAGGTAGTGATCTCAGGATTACTACCAGTGCCACGTGCTAGTCAGAGTAGAAATAGCAAGATATATCGGATGAATACGTGACTGAAGAGATGGTGTGAGGGGGAGGGTTTTAGATTCCTGGGGCATTGGGACTGGTTCTGGGGGAGGTGGGACCAGTACAAACTGGACGGGTTACACATGGACAGGACCGGGACTGATGTCCTCGGGGGAGTATTTGCTAGAGTGGTTGGGGAGGGTTAAACTAAAATGGCAGGGGGATGGGAACCTTTGCAAGGAGTCAGAGTGGGGGGGGGGGGAAATCAAAGATAAGAACAAAAGACAGTAAGGGGAATAAGAAAAGTGATAGGCATAGAAATCAAAGGCCAGAATCAAACAGGGCCACAGTGAAAAATACTGGGAAGTGGACAAGTAATGTTAAAAAGACAAGCCTTAAGGCTTTGTGCCTTAATGTGTGGAGCATTCGCAACAAAGTGCATGAATTAATCGTGCAGGTAGATGTAAATGGGTATGATATAGTCGGGATTACGGAGACAAGGCTGCAGGGTGACCAGGGATGGGAAATGAACATCCAGGGGTATTCAGTATTTAGACAAAAAGCAAAAGGCGTTGGAGTTACATTGCTGGTTAAAGAGGAAATTAATGCAATAATGAGAAAGGATATTTGCTCTGACGATGTGGAATCTGTATGGGTAGAGCTGAGAAACACTAAGGGGCAAATACATTAGTGGGGTTGTATATAGATGCCCAAACAGTTGTGGTGATGTTAGGAATGGCATTAAACAGGAAATTAGAGATGCATGCGATAAAGGAACATCTGTAATTATGGGTGAATTTAATCTGCATATAGATTGGGCAAATCAAATTAGTCACAATACTGTAGAGGAGGAATTCATGGCGTGTATACGGGATGGTTTTCTGGACCAATACGTTGAAGCACCAACTAGAGAACAGGCCATCCTAGACTGGGTATTAGAATTAGAACATTACAGCGCAGTACAGGCCCTTCAGCCCTCGATGTTGCGCCGACCTGTGAAACCATCTGACCTACACTATTCCATTTTCATCCATATGTCTATCCAATGACCACTTAAATGCCCTTAAAGTTGGTGAGTCTACTACTGCTGCAGGCAGGGCGTTCCACACCCCTACTACTCTCTGAGTAAAGAAACTACCTCTAACATCTGTCCTATATCTATCACCCCTCAACTTAAAGCTATGTCCCCTCGTGTTTGCCATCACCATCCGAGGAAAAAGACTCTCACTATCCACCCTATCTAACCCTCTGATTATCTTATATGTCTCTATTAAGTCACCTCTCCTCCTCCTTCTCTCCAACGAAAACAACCTCAAGTCCCTCAGCCTTTCCTCGTAAGACCTTCCCTCCATACCAGGCAACATCCTAGTAAATCTCCTCTGCACCCTTTCCAAAGCTTCCACATCCTTCCTATAATGCGGTGACCAGAACTGCACGCAATACTCCAGGTGCGGCCTCACCAGAGTTTTGTCCAGCTGCAGCTTGACCTTGTGGCTCCGAAACTCGATCCCGCTACTAATAAAAGCTAACACACCATATGCCTTCTTAACAGCCCTATTAACCTGGGTAGCAACTTTCAGGGATTTATGTACCTGGACACCAAGATCTCTCTGTTCATCTACACTACCAAGAATCTTCCCATTAGCCCAGTACTGTGCATTCCTGTTACTCCTTCCAAAGTGAATCACCTCACACTTTTCCGCATTAAACTCCATTTGCCATTTCTCAGCCCAGCTCTGCAGCCTATCTATGTCCCTCTGTACCCTACAACATCCTTCGGCACTATCCACAACTCCACCGACCTTCGTGTCATCTGCAAATTTACTAACCCACCCTTCTACATCCTCTTCCAGGTCATTTATAAAAATGACAAACAGCAGTGGCCCCAAAACAGATCCTTGCGGTACACCACTAGTAACTAAACTCCAGGATGAACATTTGCCATCAACCACCACCCTCTGTCTTCTTTCAGCTAGCCAACTTCTGATCCAAAGCTCTAAATCACCTTCAACCCCATACTTCCGTATTTTCTGCAATAGCCTACTGTGGGGAACCTGATCAAACGCCTTACTGAAATCCATATACACCACATCCACTGCTTTACCCTCATCCACCTGTTTGGTCACCTTCTCGAAAAACTCAATAAGGTTTGTGAGGCACGACCTACCCTTCACAAAACCGTGCTGACTATCGCTAATGAACTTATTCTTTGTGTAATGAGAGAGGAATAATTGACAATCCAGTTGTGCGAGACCCTTTGGTGATGAGCGACCACAATATGATGAAGAATTCTTCATCAAGATGGAGAATAACGTAGTTGATTCTGAGACTAGAGTCCTGAATCTTAATAAAGAAAACTACAGAGGTATGAGGCGCGAGTTGGCTGATGGATTGGGAAACGTTACTTAAAGGGATGATGGTGGATAGGCAATGGCAAATATTCAAAGAGCGCATGGATGAACTGCAACAATCGTTTATTCCTGTCTGGTGCAAAAGTAAAACGGGAAAGGTAGCCAAGCCATGGCTTACAAGGGAAATTAGAGATAGCATTAGATCCAAGGAAGAGGTATACAAATTCGCCAGAAAAAAACAACAGACCTGAGGATTGGGAGCAGTTTAAAATTCAGTAAAGGAGGACCAAAGGATTGATTAAGAAGGGGAAAATAGAGTACGAGAGTAAGCTTGCGGGGAACATAAAAGCTGACTGTAAAAGTTTCAATAGGCATGTGAAGAGAAAAAGATTGGTGAAGAGAAATGTAGATCCCTTACAGTCGGAAACAGGGGAATTTATTATGGGGAACAAAGAAATGGCTGACCAACTAAATGCATACTTTGGTTCTGTCTTCAGAAAGGAGGACACAAATATCATACCAGAAATGTTGGGGAACACTGGGTTTAGTGAGATAGAACTACTGAAGGAAATCAGTATTAGTAGAGAAATGGTGTTGGGGAAATTGACAGGATTGAAGGCCGATAAATTCCCAGGGCCTGATAATCTACATCCCAGAGTACTTAAGGAAGTGGCCCTAGAAATAGTGGAAGCATTGGTGGTCATCTTCCAAGATTCTATAGACTCTGGAACAGTTCCTACAGATTGGAGTGCAGCTAATATAACCCCACTATTTAAAAAGGGAGGTAGAGAGAAAACAGGGAATTACAGACCAGTCAGCCTGACATTGGTAGTGGGGAAAATTCTAAAATCCATTATCAAAGACTTAATAGCAGAGCACTTAGAGAACAGTGGTAGAATTGGACAGAGTCAACATGGATTTACGAAAGGGAAATCATGCTTGACAAATCTACTAGAATTCTTCGAGGATGTAACTAGTAGAGTTGATATGGGGGAGCCAGCGGATGTGGTTTATTTGGACTTTCAGAAGGTTTTCGACAAAGGCGCACATAAGAGATTAGCGTGTAATATTAAAGCGAATGGGATTGGGGGTAGTGTATTGCGATGGATAGAAAATTGGTCGGCAGACAGGAAACAAAGAGTAGGAATAAACTGGTCTTTTTCCAAATGGCAGGCAGTGACTAGTGGGGCAATGCAGGGATTGGTGCTAGGACCCCAGCTATTCACAACATATATTAATGATTTAGATGAGGGAACTAAATGTAATATCTCCAAATTTGCAGATGACACAAAACTGGGTGGGAGGGTGAGTTGTGAGGAGGATGCAGAGAGGCTTCAGAGTGATTTGGACAAGTTGAGTGAGTGGGCTAATGCATGGCAGATGCAGTATAATGTGGATAAATGTGAGGTTATCCACTTTGGTAGCAAAAACAGGAAGGCAGATTATCTGAGCCGTTATAAACTGAGAGAGGGGAATATGCAACGAGACCTGGGTGTTCTCGTACACCAGTCGCTGAAGGTAAGCATGCAGGTGCAACAGGCGGTAAAAAAGGCAAATGGTATGTTGGCCTTCATAGTGAGAGGATTCGAGTACAGGAGCAGGGATGTCTTGCTGCAATCATGCAGGGCCTTGGTGAGGCCACACCTGGAATACTGTGTGCAGTTTTGGTCTCCTTATCTGAGGAAGGATGTTCTTGTTATAGAGGGAGTGCAGCGAAGATTTACCAGACTGATTCCTGGGATGGCGGAACTGACGTATGAGGAGAGATTGAGTCAGTTAGGATTATATTCGCTGGAGTTCAGAAGAGTGAGGGGGGAATCTCATAGAAACCTATAAAATTCTAACAGGACTCGACAGGGTAGATGCAGGAAGGATGTTCTCGATGGTGTTGGAGTCCAAAACCAGGGGTCATAGTCTAAGGAGAGGGGGTAAACCTTTCAGGACTGAGATAAGGAGAAATTACTTCACCGAAAGAGTGGTGAGCCTGTGGAATTTGCTACCACAGAAAGCAGTTGAGGCCAAAACATTGTATGTTTTCAAGAAGGAGTTAGACATAGCTCTTGGGGCAAAGGGGATCAAAGGATATGGCGGAAAAGCGGGAACAGGTTACTGAGTTGGATGATCAGCCATGATCATAATGAATGGCGGAGCAAGCTCGAAGGGCCAGATGGCCTACTCTTGCTCCTACTTTCTATGTCTTTGTGCAACTAACGCAAGACTGCCATTTTGTCTCATACACCAATGTTAAGGTAGATTGGTTGGCTTACACCTTAGAGAAGAACTTACTGCAGGATTGTAGCACCTCACAAAATGTGCATTTGCTTCTTCCACCTGCCAATATTACTTTTGAAGACATTTGTGTGATTGTGCCCGTGAAACGCTATCCTGAATCCTTGATCACACACTATCACTGCACTGATGATCAAGATGGCAACAGTTATGCCCAATCTATCACATTTTGATGTGCACTCTGAACCCTCATCTGTGCTTTGACATTGACAGAAGTAGCTGCGACGATTCAAGGGCACAACTGTAGGGTTTAGAATCATCAATAAGAGAAAAAAGGCCTTACTTCTCTACTAGGGAGGTGAAGAATTGGAAAATATTTTTGAGACATCTGGTCCTGTGCAAGATGACTATTACTCAGCAAAAAATGCACTATTAACTTATTTCATGCCCAACAAGAATGCAATACACAAAACAATTATTTTCTGATGAACCAAGTAAGAAGCAGATGAGGCAACTGATCAATATTGCACACAATTGAGACAACTGGCAATCAAATGCGACTCTGGTGATGTCAAACAGTAAATCAAAACACAAATTATTGAAGGTCGCCTCTTTAGTTAAATATGCAGAAAAGTACTTGAGAAAGATAGAAAGCTGACAGAACAGCTGGAGTTAGCAAGATCGCTATCCCTTTCCGAGTCCAGAGCTGCTGATGTTGAGGCTGCCACATTTCAAGCTCAACTTCTGTGATCAGTGTTCACCACTCATGTACCAGGTAATCTCCTACAAAGCAACGACAGCGATCTCGCCAGCCACTGCGCCACTGTGCCGCCTGTATTCTGTCATATCTGGAGAAAGTGACATGCTCATCCGTTTCCACACAACAACTGTTCTGCGCATGATTGCAGTCACGTATGTAGTTCCTACGCGTACCAACAATGTACTTGAACTGCATGCTGACCGCTTCACGGATATTGGCAAACTGCATGTAGATCTCAAGGTGTGTCCAGCTGTGCGTCAACATAGACAAATACTGTTCCATGTCAGAAAGACAGAAAAGGAACTTCAGCACCTGCTTAACCTCAACATCAGCATCATTGAGAATGTTAGGGATGAACCCACCCCTTGAGTCTCACGCATGCCAGTTGTCAAGAAACCCAAGAGCGAGAATAAGATCAGAAGTTGCATCGATATGCATTCGCCAAAGCAAGCAGTATGAGAAAGATATCTGACACCGACAATTGATGATATCGAGAAAGTGAATGGTGCCAAAAGTTTTTCTAAATTTGACCTCAATACAGGTAACCGTCAAATTAAGCTTGCAGAAGAATCAAGATATCTTACAGTGTTCTGCACTCACATCGGGCTTTTTCGATACAAAAGGCTCAATTTTGGAATCAACTCAGCAACTGAGATACTTCAGCAGATAATTCAGTCTGCACCGCAAGTACTTGAGGGCATGCTGAATATCAGCGATGACATCCTCAACTATGGTTGCACTGAAAGTGAACTTGAGACACTCTTACATGCATGCCTATGTCTTAGAGAATGCAGCCTCATCCTGAACAAAGAAAAGTGCCTGTTCAATGAAAGCAGAATTAATTTTTTGGTCATGTATTTAGTGCTGAATGAATATCATCTGATCCATGGAAAATCGAAGCCATTACAAATGCTGCAGATCTTACGAACATGCATAAAGTCCAGAGTCTGGACATACTGTAGTCACATGCTATAGTCATTTCATTCCTGACCTTCCTGCACAGTCTGTCCCCCTACATGATCTGACAAAAGAGACCACCAAGTGGGAGCGGATTATGTTATGACCAGGTGAGAAAGAGGTCTATGGTTCCCTTTCAGCCTTCACCTGGTCTTACTGTAACAGGGTTTAATTTTAAACACACCTTGCTTTAGCTCCCCCTTGGTGAATCCTTGTTCACCATTTTCCAAGGAACATACTTATCTCTTTCACTGTTACTGGATGGTGTCAAACAAAATTCCACACTTGCTAGTCTGAGACCTTGACGATTGCTATCAATCAGCAAAAAGCAGTTAATACATCTCAGGCTCCTGCAGTTCCTGAGCATGAAGGAGGGCTCAGCCTCACAGATTTCAGGCATTATTATGCAGATCAACTCGAGGGAATACTGGCTTGGAACTCAACCTGTCCTACAATCTTTGGCTGGGCATGGAGACCCTAAGCAATGTATACTTTGTAGACTACCAGAAAAGACGGATGGAGATTCAGGAACACATGATAATAATGGTAATGCCAAGTCATAGTTATATAGAGTCGTACAGCATAGAAACAGGCCCTTCGGCCCACCGTGTCCTTGCCAACCATAATGCCTATCTATACTAATCCCACCTGCCTGCATTAATTCCATATCCCTCTATGCCCTGCTCATTCAATTACCTGTCCAGATGCCTCTTAAATGTTGCTACTGTTCCTGCCTCCACCTTCTCCTCATAGTTCTCTTTACTGTCCAAACATGGATTGGCAAACCCAAGAGAGAAAAAATGGGGTTCTGATTGGTTTGTGCTTAAGGTCTTGCTAAAGGTCCTTGATTAAAAAAAAGTTTCCAAGCTTTGTTCAGCTGCAATCAAGTGTCTATAAAAAAAAGCTGCAATTCCCAGGAAATCCATCAGGACTTTTTGGTCCTTTCTCCAATCAAGTGTAATAGGTAACTCGCAAATATATTTATCAGAGAAGGATTCTGACTTGGCAGAAGAGGCATCACTAGACAAGGTCAATATCTCAACATGGGCCCGACCATTAACTGCCAGTATAAACTTCATCTCACCCAGGTCTACCTCTTCTGTCAACTCCAAATTAAACAGCTCCTCCAAGACACAACCCTACTATAAAAACTCCAATACAAGCTAAACCCTATGGAACGGTACCTCCACTCCCAATAAGTCCCTACAAACTCACCACCCTCTGTACCATAATTACTTCAACATTAAAGTTCGACAGAGAATAGTTCAAAAAGGGCTAAGGAGTGAGGCCTGTGCTGTCCAGGCCACGGAAGAATGGAGATAAGGATGGAAGCTGACATAACTACTATCTGCAACAAAATGTATAAGGACCAGCTCAGCATAAAAGCTTGAGCTTTCTGCAGCCCACATCTGGTTCACAAATTCCACCGCTTGCTGGGGGATGAAGCAGCAGCCAGAGGGGCACATTGTTGCGCACATTCTTGCCCCCTCTTTCTGCCTTTCTGAGCAGCAATCCACATGCACCAGAATGCATAAATCTAATGCCACTGTTACAATCATCTAGTTCATGGTTTATATTAATATTTTTAGAGGTAACTTTTAGTTTTGGGGAAATTACATATGTAAATGAAAGGTAATTGAATTCTGGAATTTAAAAATTGCAAGACCACCCAAGGTATTTACAATTCAAAGGTCTTTCCATGTTTATTTAGAGGTCAGAGTTAGAAGCATGACAACACTAAATAATGGGTGGTCTTTCTCATAGCATCTTAATGGAGCCAGAAGGTTTGCAGAGATTGTAGATGTCCCCATGTTTTCCATATTAAAGGTGCTGCATAAATGGGAGTGGTTAATGTAATCCTCAGGACTGTAACCAATACTCAGCATCATGTTCGAATCAAGTCCAATCATTAATTTGCCATTCCCCTCTCATCATCTCCAATTCCTCTTTTCAAGTCCCTCTCTTATTCCTTGTTCTGTGCTTCTTTCCATTGCGCCATCCCCTCTTTGCCCCACTTTATATATAATTGCTGAAAATGGCTCAGTGTCTTAAACATTACAATGCCTCCAGTGCATGTATCTGGCTTGTTTTCTGCTGCAGAGGCTGCTGGTACTGATGGTTTCTGCACAGCAGTAACATCAATGCTTCTCTTACGTTAGCTCCTTTGCTGGGTGCCAGACTAATTGATTGCTTAAAAGGCAAATTTACATAGATGTCCTCCAAGCTAGATATCATGGCACAATCATCTGAAAGTAGACTAATTTATGTTCTCAAGAAATGCTGGAACCACTCAGCAGGTCTGGCAGCATCTGTGGAAAGAGAAGCAGAGTTAACGTTTCGGGTCAGTGACCTGATATATTGGACCGTCTGTCAGTTGTAGAATCCATCTGATTTTCATCCCATTTCAGGTCCGAAACGTTAACTCTGCTTCTCTTTCCACAGATGCTGCCAGACCTGCTGAGTGGTTCCAGCATTTCTTGTTTTGATTTCAGATTTCCAGCATCCGCAGTATTTTGCTTTTAATTTATGTTCTCGCAGGTCCATTTCAGGATCATTGCATGGGGGCAATTTCCAACTTTCAATGGGATGAAAATCAGATGGATTCTACAACTGACAGAGACGGTCCAATATATCAGGTTACCACCAAGGTGGAAAAGTTGAAAATTACTCCACTGCTAGTTAAGACGTAGAACCATGCTTTGAGAGTTGGAGTTTCATAACTCTGTCCTAATCTGTGAAAAATGGGGATGAGTAACCCTTTATATCTGCAATATACATTTCTTGCCCGCGTCACTTAACTTCCTGTTATCATATTTTTGTTACACTGTTGGTGTCAATTTTTTCATTATTAATTCCTGTGCTCATATTTATAATGGAAACTGCCTCTGTAAACTTGTCACACTGACTGCGCAATCATGAAAAGTCTGGTGGAAATTTTTGCGTCCACTCAGTTGGATCTTGTTTTTCCAAACATGGAGAACAATGTTAAAGCTTTTTTTAAACCAGTTATGTTTTAAATTGTTTACTTTGAAACATTTATTTTCAAACTTTTATTCCCCATATATTGCACTTATATAAAGATTATGCTGTTTTGATGCCCCTCTTACTCCCACTCTCTTCAATTTCTCCATCCTCTTCCCTTTCCCCCTCTCTATTCTCACTATCTCTCCTTGTCCCTCCCTTTTTTCCCTTATACCCCGGTCTACCTTTCCCTTCGCACTTTCAGCATCACAATCACCCCTCAATCCAGGTCCAATTATCCCCCCAGCATCTTACCCCACTCTACCTGAATTGCGAATTCCACATGTGGAGCACCACAGGAAATACGTATGTATGTATCATGTATAGTTTTATCTTTCACTAGCTGTAAAGCTATAAATACACAATAAGCCCATATGCAAAGATAAATATCTGGGAGGAGCTTCTCTCATCAGCATCTTTATAATAAACCTTTATTGGAAAATTTGGCATAGCTTTCACAATTTTTCATTAATTTTAGAGAACACAATATAGCCTTTGGCTAAATAAAGTTTTTGAAATTTGTTCTCTAGCTTCTCTTCAAATAATTTAAAAATTGAATAGATACTGCTGGAAGCTAAAATAAAAGAAATTCTAGCAAATTAGCTAACTAAATGGTACTGATGCATCCTTGGAAATTGGTCACATGGTACATGCTCATGCATTCCTTTAACAGAAGCACAGCACTCGATAAAAATATGAAATCTAATCCAAGGCCTTTGGGGGAGACGGAGGTCGTCAACTAAAAAGAAATTCATCAAGGCATCAAAAGACAATTCAATGGATCAATTTAAAATCATGTCATAGTGAAATTTTAGACTCTGAAAATGTCAAGACACGCCTACCAAGGACCTCTGCTGCTTACCCTGCCAAAGTACGCAGGGTTGGGAAGAGGTCCATTCATTTAAATGGAAATGATAGGGTAGGTTATCTCCAGGGTGTCCTTATACCAAAGAGGAACTAGGATTCTTGAGTACTTTCATCTTCAGCACTTAAGAGCTTGTTTTGAAGGAAGCCTTTATTACCAAATTGGGCACAGCTGCTCACAATGGGCGGCACAGTGGCGCAGTGGTTAGCACCGCAGCCTCACAGCTCCAGCGACCCGAGTTCAATTCTGGGTACTGCCTGTGTGGAGTTTGCAAGTTCTCCCTGTGTCTGCGTGGGTTTTCTCCAGGTGCTCCGGTTTCCTTCCACATGCCAAAAGACTTGCAGGTTGATAGGTAAATTGGCCATTATAAATTGCCCCTAGTATAGGTAGGTGGTAGGGAAATGTAGGGACAGGTGGGGATGTGGCAGGAATATGGAATTAGCGTAGGATTAGTATAAATGGGTGGTTGATGGTCGGCACAGACTCGGTGGGCCGAAGGGCCTGTTTCAGTGCTGTATCTCTAAAACAAAACAAAGCAATTTTCTAACATAAATTTTACCTGAATAAAGTTTTGAAATGTGTTCCTCAGCTTTTCTTCAAATAATTTTGAAAAATAACCACACAAATTTTGCTAGAGATTGAGAGTATTCAATTCAATAGATACATTTAAGCATGATGTTGTGAAAAGTGTACATTTTTTACTTCAAACCTTATCTGGATATTAGAAATTTCAGTTACCCAGAAAATGTGGCTTTTTTAAAAACAAAGTGCTTTGACTGATTGGATTGGTTTATCAATGAATTACAATGGAAAAAAAATATTTTCTATTATGAAATGTTAACATGTGAAGATAGTTTCCTCATTATGTAAGCAAAGACAGGTTTCATTGCAATTATTGACATCAAAAGTGTTATGGGAAGTACAAACCATGTGCAAGATATTATGATACATAAATATAGGGTTGCAGGGGTAGAAGGAAAAAGAGTGCATGACTTCTTGTGATTGATCATATCCTTCGGTGTTTTATATCTCACTTAAGGATTTTGTTCATTGATGTAACAGCTGCACATAGCACTCAACAAGCTACAGGTCAGCCATAGGAGAGTTGCATGCAGTTCACAAGATACAAGTTGGGCTATGTTTCTAAGATCTAAGTAAGGCAGGAGAGGAAGGCGCAGGAATACGATAAGAGTACCGAGTTGGAGGATCAGCGATGATCATAACGAATGGCGGAGCAGGCTCGAAGGGCTGAAAGGCCTACTCCTGCTCCTATTTTATATGTTTCTATGGCCATCTCGGGCAACGTGCACCAACGTTTGATGGCTAAGTTAACATGGTATGCCGACAAACTGAAAAGTGAATTGTAAAAAGATCCCATTGGAACTGCCATGAAAAGTCCACCACCTAAAGTATGCATCAATGTTAGTACTCATCAAAGTATCTTGAAGCCAATTTTCTCCATTATATATTTAAGTGACATTTGTGAAGTGATCCATTATCTATGCAGGTTACATCACCCTATATGTTGTTGAAACATCTTACCGACAAAACAATGTCAAATTTGAATCAGGATACTGAATCCAACTATGTGTGGGATAAGAGGTGGAGAGTCATGCAGAAGATTTAGCATTATGTGGCAGCAAACTGGCCATATGACCCAAATTTGTGGTGAAATGGGTGATTAGCTAGAACTGTTGCCAAAAGAACTAGCCTTCGTCTGTCATGTATATTGGAACCTATATAGACATCAACACCTTATTTACCATCTATTAGTCTATAATAAAAACATACGAAATAGGAGCAGGAATAGGCCATACCTCAAGCCTGTTCTATTCTCTTTCAATAAGATCATGGCTGCAATTCTAACTATCTACATGGTTCAGTTGGTAACACTCTTGCCTCTGAGTCACAAGTTGTGAGGTCAAGTCTTACTTTAGGACATGAGCATGAAAATCAAGACTGACACTCCAGTGCAATACTGAGGGAGTGTTGCACTGTGGGAGATGCTGTCTTTCAGATGAGAGGTTAAACCGAAGTCCCATCTGCCCTCTCAGGTGAATGTAAAAAATCCTATAGCACTATTTCGAATAAGAGCAAGGATTTGTTTGAAGGTTTTCATAATGAGTGGTAATGTTGAGTAAGATGGTTTTTACACCATGTGAATTTGCTCTGAAAAGAGCAACTGTCTCCTTGAAAACTACAATGCATACTCAAGTCAGCGGATAAAGAAGTCCAACATAAGGCAGCCGAGAAGCTCCACTTCATCCTTTGTACCCACAAAGACACAAAACGATCTCACAACAAACCAGGAATTTACAACATATCACACAACTGCTGACTTGTCTACATCAGAGAAACAGCCCACAGCCTACACACTAGACTCAAGGAACGCCTGCTTCAAACAGTGAATGGGACAAGTCAGGTTTCGTCAACCACGCTTATCTCAATAACCAATGCAGCGAATGGTCCAATTCCAAACTCATCCCATCCATTATGCAATGATATACAAGACGCATCAGAGTTACTATGAAGATCTCTTAACACCGCACCGTCACCCAAGACAGTCACCTGCTCATGAGAGATACATAGCTACCCCTACTCAAGAAACACATTATCACCTGCTCTGCAGCCAACATACCCCGACAAAAACAACAGCATGGACTGACCCAATACAGAACACAATTAGCCAACTGATAGAAGCAAGAACAACATATAATGGCCCATCAGCAGTAAGATCCTGCCACATTCCATTCTTCACCACATATAAACCTACTGTTTCCGCCTATTCCAGTTATTCTTCCAGATGACAGGCAGAGTACACTGCCTGAAATATCGAGGCCTGCCAGTTATTTTAAGAAATTCTTTTTACAAGGAAACAACTGCTCTTTTCAGAGCAAATTCACATGGCGTAAAAGACCATAAAAATCATCTGACTCAATGTTAAGAGCAGAGATGTTATCCCCTGCGACCTGGTCAATATTTATCCCTCAATCAACATCTCAAAGTAGATTATCTGGTCATTATCCCATTGCTGTTTGTGGGAGCTTACTGTGCACAAATTGGTGGCCACCTTTCCTACACTACAACAATGACTAAACTTCAAAAGTATTTAATTGGTTGTAAAGTGCTTTGGGATGTCCTGGGTTGTGAAAGAGGCATATAAATGCAAGTTTTTAAAAAAAAGTCCCTTGATTCCCTTAAGTGCCCAAAAATCTAACGATCTCAGTCTTGAATATACTCATCGACTGAGCATCAACAGCCCTCTGAGGTAGAAAATTCCAAAGATTCACAACGCTTCGAATGAACAAAATTTCTCATCTCAGTTCTAAATGCTTACCCCTTATCCTAAATCTATGACCCCTACCTCTAGACTTCCAGTCAGGGGAAACAGCCTCTCAGCATCTACTCTGTCAAATCATTTCAGAATTTTATAAGTTTCAGAATTTTGTAAGTTTCAATGACCTATCATTCTACTAAACTCCAGAGAACATAGGTCAGCCCTCTCAACCCAGGAAATACTCTAGTGAAATAAAAAGAAGAAATGCTGGAAATACTCAGCAGGTCTGGCAGCATCTGCAGAGAGAGAAGCAGAGTTAACGTTTTGGGTCAGTGACCCTTCTTCGGAACTGGCAAATATTAGAAATGTCAAAGGTTATAAGCAAGTAAAGCGGCGGTGGGGCAAGAGATAACAAAGGAGAAGGTGTAGATTGGACAAGGCCACAGATTAGCTGACCCGAAGGTCATGGAGCAAAGGCAAACAATATGTTAATGGTGTGTTGAAAGACAAAGCATTTGTACAGATAGGGTGTTTGAGAGCAGGGGGGAGTGTTGAAATGGCAAGCAACCAGAAACTCAGGGTCCTGTTTTGTATGTATATTTTATTTCATCTTAGTTTGTTCAGTTTGCTTACCCACTGTTTTTTTTCATGTTTGTACTTGCTGCTGTTCAATCTTCAGTCCGTTAACACCCTATCTGTATTAATGCTTTGTCTTTCAACACACCATTAACATATTGTTTGCCTTTGCTCCATGACCTTCGGGTCAGCTAATCTGTGGCCTTGTCCAATCTACACCTTCTCCTTTGTTATCTCTTGCCCCATCCCCGCTTTACTTGCTTATAACCTTTGACATTTCTAATATTTGCCAGTTCCGAAGAAGGGTCACTGACCCGAAACGTTAACTCTGCTTCTCTCTCCACAGATGCTGCCAGACCTGCTGAGTATTTCCAGCATTTCTTGTTTTTATTTCAGATTTCCAGCATCTGCAGTATTTTGCTTTTATAATAATACTCTCGTGAACCTTCATTACAACGCCTCTAAGACAAGTACATCGTTCCTTACGTAAGGAGATCAAAACTATACACAGTACATCAGATTTGGTCTTACCAAAGCCCTACATAAGTGAAGTAAGAGTTCCTTCCTCCTATACTCCAAACCCTTTGTAATAAAGGCTAATTGCTTGCTGTACTTGCAATGTTAACTTTCTGTGATTTGTGCACAAGGACCCCACATCCCACTGCATACCAACATTTACTAGTATCTCAACTTTAAAAAAAATCCTTCTTTTTCATTCTTCCTGCCAAACTAGACAATTTCACACTGCCCCCCCCCCCCCCCCCAATTATACTTCATCTGCCACCTTCTTGCCCAATCACTTAATCAGACTACATCCCTTTGCAGTTTCTTTGCATCCTCCTCAGTTTAATTTCTCATCTAACTTTGTATTGTCAGCAAACTTGAATATATTACACTTGGTCTCCTTGGCTAAGTCACTGATATAGAATGTAAATAGCTGAGGCCCAAGCACTGATCTCTGTGGCACTCTACTAGTTACACCCTTTTAATAATCCATTCATAAATCTCCAGTATATGAAATATGCACCTTTACTTTGCTTAGGCATATCCAAACAACATCTGCTATTTCTCAACAGAAAGATATGTCCAGCAGATAACTGTCAGCTATGCAGATACGGAGTTCTATTTTTGGCACATAGAGATGATATCCATTTTGGGATCTCTCTTCTGCACCCAGTCTTAGTTCTGTACCCAACCTGGTTCAAGGACATCATCTTGGAAAACTGCCAATATTATCTACTTGCAGTTCCCAGTGAATGGAGAACACACGTTAACAATCCTTCCTCACTCTTCAGATGTATAGCCAAAGGGCAGTTGACTGCCTACAATATACCTATGATTCAAGAGCACAAACACAAAAAACAGAAGGACAAATGGAGGTCCAATCTGATTCTGCTCAGTTCCTGATCTGAATCATGTCAAGCAGGGTTGATCCTTTCCTCCTCCTACAGTCTCTCACTACAGCAGTTCCTTGTGCCTCTCGGCAGTCAACTTCAAATGACAACCTGGGTGCAGGCTGACTTACCTACCCTCCCTGGCACCAGAGGTGCCTTTACTATGGGATAATTTATAAAGAAATAAAACTTTAAAAAAGTACTTTTATCTGGTTCTGCTGGGAGGCCTTGCTAAAAATACCTCCACACGTGAAGCTATCCTCTTCAAAATCTGACTGGTTATTGACAGAGATAATTCTAATCTATACCCCATGTGCTTGAATTTGGATCCCAGGCAACCAAACCACCAATGCTTGTTGCATGCAAGAGTGTTTAATTTATTATTAAAAACAGCTTTGCTGTATTTACCATCTAAATTACTGTCCTTGTTGTACATTTATTCTGCAGACAAAATTCACTGCTAAAACAAGACCAGTGCCTTCTCAGGCCATTCCTGCTCTGTTATGGCTGGCACCTCTGTGCAGCAGTTTCATAAACTTGGCCATGTGCAAGGAATGGCTGCAGAAATCAGAAGGCCCATTAAAAAAAAAAAGTGCATGCACTTCCAGACATAGTGTATATGCATTTACAGTAATTGATAAAAAAAATCTTTCTATACTAATAATTTGTTCTGCTACGGAAAGCAGTAACTCACAATGGAATATAATTGCCAAAGTAGTAATTTGTCAAGTGTTAGCACGGTGTCAGCAAGCTATGCAGCTAGAGGAAGAGGCAAACCTGTTCTCACTTGATGCCTGTAAACTCACTTCAACTACCTGTGAACTCACACTTTGCACAGGAGTTCACTGAAGAGTGATCAGGAGCAGGAGTCCTTTTCTAATCTTTCCCTTGCCGAGCCCCATCAATGCTGCCCTGAATGAGGATTAACAACTGCAGCAGACCAGAGAACTTTTTTTTAAAAAAAGCTTCAGATTTTTTCAGTTAGTCACCATACAGCAGCCAAGTAAGGGAAATGAATTGGGTAGGTGTACAAGCCAGCTTTGTCTGGGAAAGGCAACAGAAAAATTGAGACAAATATTTTTTAGGCACATGGAATTTACAAGTAATATTCATATACCTGCTTAGTAACTGTCGAGTTGTGAGCAGCTCTGTTGAAGTGGGTCTCATGCAACTTGGAGCCAAAGTACACTGGCTGAACTTGGATTGCTTAAGGGACAAATCTAATGCCCTTTCGGAACACCTAATGGAGAAAAAGATTAGCCGAACATCTGTAAACGTAATATCCCCTAAGGTCGTTTCCGATTATCTCTGGTTGTGTATACACTACAGCCTCTCCCATCCAAAAAAGATGGAAGATCGTGGTCAAGCGAAGAGAGATACAAATGCTTGATTTATACTGTAATTATAATTCTCCAATGTAGCAGGTCCAAGAACAATATCAAAGTGGTCACAATTTTTATATATTCAGATTTATACCAACTATCACAGTCAATAATGATGAAAATCCTGTCCATTTCTTTGGTAATACTACGAGACTACAAACTGCACCAAATCTATTGCTTCTCTCTCTGTGTAATGCTTTTATTCAAAAGGAGCTGAGAATACAGTTTCAGTCAAAAAAGCATGGGAACTGGATCTTATATGTTCCTTGAAAAAGGAGTTGGATTGCTGTTAATCACTGTTCAAGGTGATCCCTGTAATAGAATAAAAGGAGGTGAGTTCAAAATTCTCCATACTTTTTGTAAAACTGCATAATGTTAATGGTTTTAATAAAACATTGCATGACCAGTTTCAGACTACAGCCCATCTGCTCCAGCCATGTAGGTCCACTCCCTAAAATTTCAGTTAGCTGTGTGCAAAGGAACCTGATAAGCTTTATGCCAAATGCTGCTCAGTGGTGCAAATTTGTGATGAGAGCCTGACAGATGCCCATTTTAACCATGTCTTAATCTTTCGCCTTACACTGAATTAACTGTCCTGACAAATGCCCTTTTTAAAGAAAGGTGCATGCAGACAGCAGGAAAGAACTATTTTCTAAATATTTTTTACAGGAGTTTAATTTACCACAAAATTAACACAAACTTGGCTCAGTATAGATAATGTCTTCACTTGAACTTGGCATGCGTTCATGCTGAAACTCAGTATCACACCACTGATATAATACTGTCATATCAATATATAAGGAAATTAGGAATTGGAAATTTATGTTAACGTGTTAAAACCAGCTGTTCTTTAGTTTGATGGCCAATTATGTGTCCAGAACAAAGACAAAGTACTTCATCTTTACTGTTCAGTTTCAGAAGGTATTTCAGCATAGTTTTGGTGACCTAAGCATAGGAAATCTTGGTAAAACAAATGAATGACTCAAACAGAAAGGTACGAAATAGCATTCTTATATAGTTTCAATCATAATAGTTAAGCTAGACTTACACCAATGAAGTTCCCAAAATAAATCACAGAGACTGCTACTGCGATAACTCCGACACTTGCTGCTGCTGCCACACCTAAGACACAAGGTACAAACAGATTTTACGAGGAGTATGTAGCAGATGGAGCATGTTGGTTTGCACCATAACCCTGAACAGCTATAATTACAACCATTCCCAGAATAATGGATCTTTGAACATAATAGGGGTGTAATTTAAATTGAGAGATTTAGATTAAACCATAGATCACACAACACACTGGGTGTGAACTTCATCTCCTACTTGAATCTTGCGCCTTCCTGGAGGTGCACACCTTGCCACCAGCCAATTCCGGCATGCGCTCGAGAAGAGCGCTGGCATGGGCATTATCTGCGTGTGCCAGAAGCAAGCGATGGGACGCTATCCTGACATCACACAGCCCTACCAGCTGACGTGATGCTGGACTTCCTAATTTGGACAAAATTCAGGCAACAAATTTGTGTAAAGTAGTGTTGAGCTGCAAGAGGGGCCGTGCACCAGCATTATTTAAAAGGCTTGCAGGGAAGGTAATTCTGAAGATCTTCTGTTATTGTCAAGTGCCTGGAAGTCCCGTGGAGTATTTCTGGAGGTGTTGTAGTGAATTCCTGGACTTGGAAGAGCATGTTGCTGCAGTCACACAAGGATGACAGTGGAGTGGGTGATTTGTCCACACAAAGGCTGCAACAGGTATGGGGACTGCAGTGCTTCTGGGTCTGCAGGGCAGCAGGGAGATGGAGCAGAGGCTACGGAGAGGGCAAGCTCAATGTGTTCTGTGGAAAGGGCAAGCTCAGGGTGATGCCCTCTGCAAAGTTGGAGCCAGACTCCTCCAGGTTCCTTGATAGTGACAGGATGCCATCTGGCAGGCCAGCCAATGCACCTAACATTTCGGTATGCAGCTCATCAGCAGTCTCTTTTATGTTGTCCCATCCAGGTCTTCTGCAGCAGAATTCATCTGCAACCTTGCCCTCCGGTGAGCTGATAAGTGAATCATCCTTTATTGCCCGTGTAGCTATAGCCCTCTCGTGCCCAGTGTTTCACCATGTGCATCCTCTACAGTAGCCTCCAAAGTACATGCAGCATAATGTATTTGAGCAGCTGGCTGCAAGTATCAGATCAAATGATGGGGCCGCTTCATTAGTACTGTGTTGTTGCTCTTTCTCTTCTTCTTGCTCCTTGGACTGTTGTAGCTGGGCAGACAGCAGTTCCTGGGTGTCTGAAAACAAAAATCTGAAGGGGATATCTGGTATGAGGGAAAGAGGGTGCAGTGACAAGCAAGAGGTCCATGGTCACATCATTAGCAGCATGCTCATCATACCTCAGGCTGAAGGTGAGCTGGCAGTTGAGGAGGGGCATAAGGCAGGAACATACCATCATCCTCAATATTCTCAACAATGCTGGCTGTCGAGATCACTGTCATTTTCAACTTCACAGTTTGCAGTACAGGGACGTATCAGGGAGGTCACTGAGGCTCCATATACAAAGAGAAACACTTCATATCTCCTTGCCAATTGACAAAGAAAAGCAAAATAAACGAACACAAGGTTTTGCCTGAATGGCAGGTTTCCTGATGGTACAAGGTGCTGATGACTGCACGCATTGTGCCTTGCATGCTCCCCATCAGAACCCTGCAATATTTGTCGATTGAAAGAGTTCCACTCCACAAATGTGCAACTAGCTTGTGACCACAGGTAACATGCCATGAAGGTCTGTGCCCAATATCCTGGCAGCGATGTTTTCATATATAACAACAAGAAATGCTGGAAATACTCCGCAGGTCTGGCAGCATCTGTGGAGAGAAAAGCAAAGTTAACATTTCAGGTCAGTGACCTTTCATCAGAGACATTTTGCTTTTATTTTAGCGATATTTTCATGCTGTGTCAGTCCTCTGAGACACTTTTATTCCAACAAGGTCTCTAAGTCAAAGGCTGGCCATTGGTCGATGAGGGTTATCCCCTCCTGACATGCCTCAGGTTAGGAACACACTCAGTGGTAACAGATCAGGCCTAAAATGGAATCCATGCTTCCAGAAGGAAAATCATTGAGAAGACAATCGGCATCCTTAAGCAACACTTCTGCTGCTTGGGACTATTCAGGAGGAGCTGTGCAGTACACTGCTGAGTGATATCCAAATTTATGTTTGTCTGCTGCATGCTCCAAAATGTTGCCATCATAAGAGACCAGCCCTTACCACTACTTGCACCCCAACAAATTGAGGAGGAGGCAGCGACCAAGAGAGCCCCTTTCTGCCCAAGTTCTGACTGAGGAGCAGTTGCGCTACCATAATGCCAGCTCCCCATTCACCAGCAGTCTAACATTTCTAACTTTTCTTCTTACAATCACCATCACAGTATCCTCCTTCACTCAACACACTGCTTTTTCCCCTTCAATTGGCTGCAAACATAAAAGCCAAAACCAAAAGCAAATCCAAAACCAAAATTTATCAAATCAATAAGCTCACATTTCACACAAAAACAAATCACCGTTATGTATTACCTATCTTTCAGGTTCCTGAGACATTTCCCCAGTGGCTGGACTTTGGGAGGTGGATGGCTGCTGAGCTTCAATTGAGGAGATTGCAGAGATGCTTTTGGAGAATGACCCTGGACAGCTCTGGGCCTAGAGGGGCTGGCTGCAGACTGCAATATCTCAGCCTGGACTCCAACAGTCTGGGCCAGCTAGCTGACAGGCAATAGCAACTGCACTAATGGAGTGGCAAGTGTGGAAGTAGCTGTGCTGTCATCCTGTAAGAGGATAGCAGGTTCCTCCTCCATGGAGCTAAGAAGACGCTTACGGTGGTACTGATTAAGATGACCAACCGTCCCATGTAAGAAGTGATGGGCTCTAAGCTCTGCAGAAAGTGGCAGGTAGACTCCTCCATGCTACATGACATCGTCCACGAGTTTTACAGGAGGCTTCTTAGTGTACCAAGCATTTCTTGGCGTAAGCCTATTAGCTTTCTTCAGTAGCCTGGTCCATTGAGGTCCACGTCAGAGTCCTTTTCAGCAGAACAAATATTAAGTCCTCACCTTCTGGTGAGCTAGCACCTGTTGCATCCTGTTCTCTTGCCCTGGCTCTTGTGCACTTGTGCTCAGTGACTCATCACATGCAGATCCCTCCTCTAACCTAGCCTATAAATTCTAGGTAGTGCGACGAGCAGAGCTGGTGGCTGGGAGAGCGAGATCAAATGACAGTGCATCTTCATTATCACTCATCATCTTTGTCCATTGGCTGAGGGACTTCCACGGCTAGTGAGCGGAAAAGAAAAAGGAATAAGTGTTAGGCTGTGGTGTAGGGAGAGTAGAGAGGAAGAAGAGTATGTGCTGAGAACATCTGCAGCTTGTCATGAAGATTGGGTGCAGAGGGAGCAATGAGGGGGAGGATTAGCTATGAAGCCCTACTCGGCTTGTCCATTAGTATTGCCAGCACCATCCCCTCAATGGCAGAAAGGGTATATAATCGCCTCCAGTGGCAGTTGCCCAGTATTACACACCACGTCCTTCTGCAAGAATAAGGAAGTGACTCAGTGAGAGTCTTGTGACAGGTATGGGTAATGTGGCTATGATCACTGAATGGCTGCCAGTACATATGTGTGTGTGTGACGTGAGTTGTGGCTGTGAAGATTGTAATAGTGTGGAGTATGTGAGTGTGGGGTGAAGGCTATCAACTGAAATGTGTTGTACTCGTTGTTGCAGATTCCAGATGGTGAGGAATGGTGTGAATTCAGCAGTCAGACTGTTCTTACCTTGACAATTCTTGTCAGATCATTAAACTTCTTCCAACACTGCAACCATGTCCGAGAAGCCATGCCCCTCGCAATCACCTTGTCTGCAACTTCCTCCCACTACCTGCCGTCAGATGCCTGGAATGTTCCTCCTCCTGCACTAAGGTCTCCAGTGCAGCACCTGAGAACATTACTGTCCACTCTTTTCCAGCTTCAGTCATTTTCACCTTGTAGACAATATCCACTTGATTTGCAGCCACAATGCATCGCCCCTTTTAGAGGTACCAGCTGCCTTTAAGTAGTATCTTGGACTCTCAATATCAGGCACCCACTTTATGTATGCAGGCAACACTGGCTGCATGCAAAATCGTGACATCAGCAGGCAGCATGGTTTTTATGAGCTGTCTCCATGGCAATTAACAGGCGCGGGTTAATCTCGGACCACAATCCCTGTGCCCGTACTCCTTAAATAGAGTCAAAAGGTGGTTAATATGATGATGTAAATTGTTTTTCCCATCTCTGGTCATGAGGGCTCAGCAGTGAGGCAACTGGCAAGCCTTCCTTTTGGGATATGAGATACAGAGAAACAGGCAGTTAGGTCCTTGAAATAAAAAGCTGCCAGAGCCCTTCAAATCCTTCCACTATCAAGTCCAGCAACAGAATAGATTCAACTAAACATTAGGATGAGCACAATCCTATCCCTCCTCATGTTCAATACTTCAGAAAGAGAGACTGTACACAAATAATTTAGCTTGAGATAGACAAATGGAAGACATAATTCCTTTGGATTAAGCCCCCTTCCATAGACTTATTTTGAATGTCAGGTGAGATGGTTATCACCATTTTTCTCCAGAAAACTGGAAGAAAACTCCATAAACACAAGAAATATTCTAGCAGGAACCTATGTTACCAAAGTTCAGCAAGACTGGAAATGCTAACCAGTTATATGTAACTTACCCTTGTATTTAAACCCAGTGTCTATGATTTCCTGCTCTTCTGCTTTGATTGATATTTCTTCTTCTTTAGACATAGAAAATAAAATTCTGATTAGCCAAAACTAACTTTATTCCCCGTACAACCATGTTTCAAACCTCGTAACTACACTTTTCTATAATTAATGAATGTCAGCTGAGTATTAAATACACAAGATGTTATTTAGATTAGATTAGAGATACAGCACTGAAACAGGCCCTTCGGCCTACCGAGTCTGTGCCGAACATCAACCACCCATTTATACTAATCCTACACTAATCCCATATTCCTACCAAACATCCCCACCTGTCCCTATATTTCCCTACCACCTACCTATACTAGTGACAATTTATAATGGCCAATTTACCTATCAACCTGCTTGTGGGAGGAAACCGGAGCACCCGGAGAAAACCCACGCAGACACAGGGAGAACTTGCAAACTCCACACAGGCAGTACCCGGAATTGAACCCGGGTCCCTGGAGCTGTGAGGCTGCGGTGCTAACCACTGCGCCACTGTGCCGCCCAAAGGATTCACAAAGGATTCAAGCTCGTTAACTCATGAAGAATAACAAAATGTTAAACTCTAGTAATACTTGGCCATGTGAGCCGCATGGATGATGGCAGGATCCCCAAAGACACATTGTACAGCGAGCTCGCCACTGGTGTCAGACCCACCGGCCGTCCATGTCTCCACTTTAAAGACGTCTGCAAACGCAACATGAAGTCCTGTGACATTGATCACAAGTCGTGGGAGTCAGTTGCCAGTGTTCGCCAGAGCTGGCGGGCAGCCATGAAGGCGGGGCTAAAGTGTGGCGAGTCGAAGAGACTTAGCAGTTGGCAGGTAAAAAGACAGAAGCGAAAGGGGAGAGCCAACTGTGTAACAGCCCCGACAAACAAATTTTTCTGCAGCACCTGTGGAAGAGCCTGTCACTCTAGAATTGGCCTTTATAGCCACTCCAGGCGCTGCTCCACACACCACTGACCACCTCCAGGCGCTTACCCATTGTCTCTCGAGATAAGGCGGCCAAAGAAAGTAACACTATATGATTTTTACAATGAAGAACTCTAAGACTGGTAACTAGTAAGCCAGAAAGCAAAATGAAAAGTGGGTAACATGAATTAACTCGAAACTGCTCCTGGCTGTGGAAAGGTTAGTTGCATTCTGATGCATGTGCAAACCCTTAATACCGTATGCAGTTGCTGCAATCTGTTGCATAAACTACAAAGGGGAAAAGAACATACTGGCGTCCTTGAAAAGGATTCCTACTACGCTATGTTAAATTGCAACAACTAGGACTATAATATTCTATATATACTATATTATAAGTCACATTGTATTGTGAAACCAGCTATACAGCTCGGTTGTAATTCTATTTCCACTGATATCACTGTTAATTGTATTATCCTAGTCTAAATAAAATTATAAAATAAAGCAGCTGTTAATAACGCATTACAATTGTGTCCTGTTCAGTTTTTCATATGCGTGGTGGGCTGAGACTTGAATGCTATTTCAACAATGTTGCACCTCTAATTCTGAATGGCATGTGGCAGCTTGTTTAATTGAATCAACTTATGTAGGACAACTCAAATATTTAGGTATTACATGCCTACAGCTTCAAACGTTGTGAACTGAAACAGAAGGAAATCAGAAGAAATAAACTTTTGCTTTTTTAGGTCAGGCAGAAAATCTAAATAAAATCAGATCATTCAGAGAGTTTACAAATGGATTTTTAAAAAAAATCGTTCATGGGGTGTGAGCATTGCTGGCAAGGTCAGCATTTGTTGCCCGCCCCTAATTGCCGTTTAGTTTAGGGATTTAAACTAATAAAGTGGGAGGAGGGGTCAGGTGAAGGGAGATTTGGAAATCTAAAAAAAGTTGAGGCAATGGAGCATGTAGCAATTTGGGTAAAGACAAGCAGAGTGGGACAGGAAGGGACAGAGATTTAACAGTAATAATGCATCAGTGAATAAGGTCCATGCAAAAAATAGCAGTAAAAAAAAAGGCTCTTTAACCGAATGAGAGAAGTGTTTGCAATAAGATACATGAACTAGTGGCACAAATAAACTAAATGGTATTGCCAAGTCAGAGTGCAAGGTTGGGAAATAAATATTCCAGGGTACACAACATTTTGAAAAGACAGAATGGAAAAGGAGGAGTAGCCCTCATAGTAAAGGATGACATAAGGACAGTAGTGAGAAAGAATGTTGGTTCAGAAGATCAGGAAACAGTATCAGTATAGGTGGAGATTAGGAATAAAAAGAGTCAGAAAAAGCTGGTGGGAGTAGTTTATAGGCCCCTTAGCAGTAGGTCTACTGTTGGACAGAGCATTAAGAAAGAAATAAGTGGAACTCGTAATAAAGGCACTGCAATAATTGTGGGAGATTGTAACCTTCATTTTGCCACGACAAATCCAACTGGCAAAGGTAGTTTGGAAGATGAGTTTGTAGAATGCTTTTGCAACAGTATCCTGGAACAATACTTTGTGGAACCAACTAGGGATAAAGCTTTTTTAGATCTGGTATTGTGCAACGAGGGAGGTTTAATTAGCAATCTCAGAGTAAAAGATCTTCTGGGAAAAAGTGATAATACAATTGAATTCCATATTAAGTTTGAAAGAGATACACTCCAGTCCCAAAGAATTTTGAACTGAAACAATGACAATTACATGGGTATGAGGAGACAGCTGGCTAAGGTTGATAGGGTAAATTGACTAAAAGATATGGCAGTGAATAAACAGTGGAAAACATTTTAAGAAACAACTTCAAATCTTCAACAAAAATACATTCCATTAAAAAACAAAACTCAGCAAGAAAGATTCATCCATGGCTTGGTGGGGAAATTAAGGATTGTGTTTGATTAAAAGAATGGGCTCATAATATTGAAAAGAATAGTAGTAAGCCTGAGGATTGGGAGTGCTTAAGAAATGAGCAAATGGCAACTAAAAAGTTGACAAAATGGGAAAAAAAACAGAATATGAGAGTATAACACAAAACAGAATGTAAGAGCTTTTACAAGAACAAAGAACAGGAACAGGCCATTCAGCTCTCCAAGCCTGCGCCGATCTTGATGCCTGCCTAAACTAAAACCTTCTGCACTTCCGGGGACCATATCCCTCTATTCCCATCCTATTCATGTACTTGTCAAGATGTCTCTTAAACGTCGCTATCGTACCTGCTTCCACCATCTCCCCCGGCAGCAAGTTCCAGGCACTCACCACCCTCTGTGTAAAGAACTTGCCTCGCACATCCCCTCTAAACTTTGCCCCTCTCACCTTAAACCTATTGTCCCCTAGTAACTGACTCTTCCACCCTGGGAAAAAGCTTCTGACTATCCACTCTGTCCATGCCCTCATAACTTTGTAAACCTCTATCATGTCGCCCCTCCACCTCCGTCGTTCCAGTGAAAACAATCCGAGTTTATCCAATCTCTCCTCATAGTTAATGCCCTCCAGACCAGGCAACATCCTGGTAAACCTCCTCTGTACCCTCTCCAAAGCCTCCAAGTCCTTCTGGTAGTGTGGCAACCAGAATTGTACGCAATATTCTAAGTGTGGCCTAACTAAAGTTCTGTACAGCTGCCAATTTTTATACTCTATGCCCCGACCGATGAAGGCAAGCATGCCGTATGCCTTCTTGACTACCTTATCCACCTGCGTTGCCACTTTCAGTGACCTGTGGACCTGTACGCCCAGATCTCTCTGCCTGTCAATACTCCTAAGGGTTCTGCCATTTACTGTATACTTCCCACCTGCATTAGACCTTCCAAAATGAATTACCTCACATTTGTCCGGATTAAACTCCATCTGCTATTTCTCTGCCCAAGTCTCCAACCGATCTATATCCTGCTGTATCCTCTGACAACCCTCATCACTATCCGCAACTCCACCGACCTTTGTGTCGCCCGCAAACTTACTAATCAGACACGCTACATTTTCCTCCAAATCATTTATATATACTACAAACAGCAAAGGTCCCAGCACTGAAATCTGCGGAACACCACTAGTCACATCCCTCCATTCAGAAAAGCACCCTTCCACTGCTACCCACTGTCTTCTATGACTGAGCCAGTTCTGTATCCATCTTGCCAGTTCACCTCTGATCCCGTGTGACTTCACCTTTTGTACCAGTCTGCCATGAGGGACAAGTATATAAAAATGAAGAGAGTAGCTAAAGTAAACATTGGCCCCTCAGAAGCAGAGACAGGAGAAATTATTGTGGGGAATGAGGAAAATGGCTGAGATTTTGACAAATATTTTGTGTCTGTGGTCGCTGTGCAAGACACAAATTATATACCAGAAATCGAAGGTAACTAAGAGGCTAATAAGAGTGAGAAACTTAACGTAACTAATATTAGCAGAGAAAAAGTATTAGAAAAACTTAAGGGACTAAAAGCTGACAAATCCCCAGGCCTGTACCCTAGAATTCTAAAACAGGTAGCTGCAGAAATAGTGGATGTACTCGTTATGGTTTTCCAAAATTGCCTAGATTCTAGAACGGTCCCAGCAGATTGTAAGTTAGCAAATGTAACAGCAGTCTTCAAGAAAGGAGGAGAGCAAAAACAGGGAACTACAGGCCAGTTAGCCTGACATCAGTCATCAGGAAAATGCTGGATTCTAGTGCTACAGAAGTCCTAACAGTGCACTTAGAAAATCATAGTACGATCAGACAAAATCAACATGGTTTTACAAAAGGAAAATAGTGTTTATCGAATTTATTAGAGTTTTTAAGGATGTAACTAGCATTGTAGATAAAGGGGAGCCAGTAGATGTGGTGTACTTGGATTTCCAAAGGCATTCGATAAGGCATTTTTTATTTGTTCGTGGGATGTGGGTGTGGCTGGCTAGGCCAACAATTTATCGCCCATCCCTAATTGCCCTTGAAAAGGTGGTGGTGAGCTGTCTTCTTGAACTGCTGCAGTCCTTGGAATGCAGGTACACCAACAGTGCTGTTCAGAAGGGAGTTCCAGGATTTAGATCCAGTGACAGTGAAGGAACGGCGATATAGTTCCAAATCAGGATGGTGATTGGAGGAGAACCTGCAGCCTGGTGGGGCTCCCATGCATCTGTTGCCCTTGTACTTCTAGGTGGTAGAGGGTCGTGTGTTTGGAAGGGGCTGTCGAACGAGCCTTGGTGAGTTGCTGCAGTGCATCTTGTAGATGGTACACACTTCTGCCACAGTGCATCAGTGGTGCAGGGAGTGAACATTGAAGATGGTGGATGGGGTGCCAATCAAGCGGGCTGCTTTGTCCTGGATGGTGTTGAGCTTCTTGAGTGTTGTTGGAGCTGCACCCTTCCGGGCAAGTAGAGAGTATTCCATCACACTCTCGACTTGTGCCTTGTAGAGGGGAAGACAGGAGGTGAGTTACTCGCCACAGAATTCCCAGCCTCTGATCTGCTCTTGTAGCCACACCATTTTTGTGGCTGGTCCAGTTCAGTTTCTGGTCAATGGTAACCCCAGGATGTTGATAGTGAAGGATTCAGCGATGCTAATGCCACTGAACATCAAGAGGAGATGGTTAGATTCTCTCTTGTGGAGATGGTCATTGCCTTGCACTTGTGTGGTGCAAATGTTACTTGCCCAAGCCTGGATGTTGTCCAGGCCTTGCTACATCTGGTCACGGGCTGCTTCAGTATCTGAGGAGTCGCGAATGGTGAACATTGTGCAATCCATCAGTGACCATCCCCACTTCTGACATTATGATGGAGGGAAGGTCATTGATAAAGCAGCTGAAGATGGTTGGGCCAAGGACACTACCCTGAGGAACTCCTGCAGTGATGTCCTGGGTGTGGGATGATTGATCTCCAACAACCACAACCATCTTCCTTTGCGCTAGGTATGACTCCAACCAGCGGAGAGTTTTCCCCAATTCCCATTGACTCCGGTTTTGCGAGAGCTGCTTGATGCCATATTCGGTCAAATGCTGCCTTGATGTCAACGGCAGCCACTCTCACCTCACCTATTGCGTTCAGCTCTTTCGTCCATGTTTGGAACGACGCTGTAATGATGTCAGGAGCTGAGTGGCTCTGGTGGAACCCAAACTGAGTGTCAGTGAGCAGGTTATTGATGAACAAATGCCACTTGATAGTACTGTTGACAACCCTTTTCCTCACTTTGCTGATGATTAAGAGCAGACTGATAGGGCAGTAATTGGCTGGGTTGGATTTAAGAACATATGAAATAGGAGCAGCAGTAGGCCATTCAGTCCCTCAAGCCTCCCTCGCCATGCAGTAAGATCATGGTTGATCTGTCCCAGGCCTCAACTCCTCTTTCGGGCCTGCTCTGCATACCCCTCGACTCCCTGAGATTTCAAAAATCTATCTACCTTCTCCTTAAATACATTTAGTGACCTAGCCTCCACAACTCTCTGAGGTAGAGAATTCCAGAGATTCACCACCCTCAGAGAAGAAATTCCTTTGCATCTCAGTTTTAAATGTGTGCTTCCTGTACTTTTTGTATACAGGACATAACTGGGCAGTTTTCCACATTGTCAGGTAGATGTCAGTGGTGGAACAGCTTGGCTAGGGGCGTGGCTAGTTCTGGAGCACAAGTCTTCAGTACTATTGCAGAATGTCGTCAGGGCCTATAGCCTTTGCAGTATCCAGTCCTTTCAGCCATTTCTTGATATCACACTGGAACGCCACATAAAAGGCTAATACACAAGATAAGAGTGCATAGAGTTGGGGGTAATACATTAGCATGGATAGGGGATTGGTTAACTGACAAAACCTAGAGTAGGAATAAATGGGACATTTTCAAGTTGGCGTGTTGTAATTAGTGGAATGCCACAATGATCAGTGGGGCCTCAGCTATTTACAATCTATATGAATAACTTAGACGAAAAGACCGAGAGTAATATATCTAAGTGTGCTGAGAATGCAAAGCGAGCTGGAAATGTAAGCTATGAGCAGGACACAATGAGGCTGCCAAGAGATATAGACCAGGGTTGACCAACCTTTTCGCCTGGGGGGGGTCCACATTACAATTTTTGTCTTACATTGGGGGGGGGGGGGTGAGACAATTCTGGAAAGATAAAGGTATTAAAATTTATTTTACTATTAATCAAAACAGCAACAAATGTACATTTTTGTGAAGAGGCCTTAAATGAGAAGATTAATTTATTGACTTACTTTCTCTTCACTATGTTGGACTTTGAGAAACCTGGCATTTTTTTGCATGCACAAGTAGTCAATGTTTGCCTACACACTTGTTGTAGCGATGTGGAGCATTCCAGATAGGTGTCACTCTGTCAGGAGTGATCTTGATCACTCTCTCTCCCTCTCTCTCTGCCCCCCCCTTCTCTCTCTGCCCATCTTTCTCTCTCTCCATACATCACTTGCTGTCCTCCTCTTTCTTTCTCTCTGTCCCCCTTTCTCTCTCCCCCCCACACTCTCTCTGTCTTGCTTTCTCTCTCTCTCTTGCTGACAGTTGCAGAGATGGGGAATGCTCAGCAGATAGTCAATCAGTGCTTTTTAAATTGCAAGTCTGTTTCACAGCTGACAGTTGCTGACAGCGGCAACAGCCATTTCCCAACTTCCGACAGATTTGGGGTTTTCCAGCGGGCTTTTAAAAAACCCCGAATCTGTTCGAAGTTGAGAAGTGGCCGTTCCCGATGTCAGAATTGGTCAGCTGTGAAACTGAGTTGAGATTTTTTTTTAAAAGCTGGTCTGCAAGAAAAAGGGAAATTTCTCATCTTGGACCTCTGGCATGTGTGAGGAATGGCCAGGGTACAGTTTACACCCGCGGGCCGGATGGAAACCTTTGGTGGGCCTGATCCTGGTCCATATGTTGGACAATCTTGATATAGACAGTTTAAGTGAGTGGGCAACAAGGTGGGGAAGTGCAAAGTAATTCACTTTGGTAGTAAGAACAGAAAAGCAGAACATTTTTAAAAAACTTTTAAATGGTGATGCTCAGAGAGATTTGGGTGTACTTGTACAAGGAACACAAAGTTAGCAATCAGGTACAGCAAGTAATTAGGAAGGCAAATGGCTTGTTGGCCTTTATTGCAAGGGGATTGGAGTTCAAGAATAAGAAGTCTTGCTACAATTGTACAGGGCTTTGGTGAGACTACACCTGGAGTACTGTGTGCAGTTTTGATCTCCATATTTAAGGAAGGATATACTTGCATTGGAGATGGTGCAGCAAAGGTTCGCTGGATTGGTTCCTAGGATGAAAGGCCGAGTAAACTGGGCCTATATTCACTGGAGTTTAGAAGAACGAGAGGTCATCTAATTGAAACATACAAGATTCTGAAGGGGATTGACAGGGTTGACTCCGAGAGGTTGTATCACCTAGCTGGGGAATCCAGAATACGGGAGTGGTCTCAGGATAAGGGGTCGATCATTTAGGACTGAGATGAGGAGAAACATCTTTACTCAAAAGGTTGTGAATCTTTGGAATTCTCAATCCCAGAACATTGTGGATGCTCCATCGTTGAATATAGTTAAGACTGAGATAGATTTTTGGTCTCTCACGGAATCAAGGAATATAGGGAGCAGGTGGGAAAGTGGAGTTGAGGCAAAAGATCGGCCATGATCATACTGAATGCCAGAGCAGGCTAGAGGGGCCGTACTCCTGCTCCTATTTCTTATGTTAAGTTTTTTTTTGGCATTTTAAAGCTTTTGTGCTTTTTCACCAATTTTGCCTACACCTCAAGTCCCACCCCGAGAACATAGTGTTGATCTTGCCATTTCCTGGATTATGATGTAACACTGAAACCAACTTGGCACATAGTGATGGCGTTGATAGTTTGCTTGTGCCAGTTGGTCAAACTGAAGTAGAATTTGTTCCTCTTCTTCAGGAATGATGAGGAGCCGCATACACTGGGTCAAAGTGGTTTGAGATAAATGTGGCAAAATTATATCACACTTAAATCTAAACTCCCTTCCTCACAGCACTGTGGGTGTACCTGCACCGGATGGACTGCAGCGGTTCAAGAAGATGGCTCACCACAACCTTCTCAAAGGCAATTAGGGATGGACAACAAATGCTGGCCTTACCAGTGATGTCCATATCCCATGAAAGAATGAAAAAAATGAAAGCTATCCGCATGATCCCATTCTGACAGCCAGTGCAGACGCAGCAGGCTGGATAACTTCCTGCTGTACTGTAAAATTCTTGCAATTCTAGGTTTACAATTGCCAGCCAGTATACTTGAATAATATGGGATAGTGTTATCACCTTGAATTTAAACACCATTATCTTTCAGCATAATGATCAGACTATGTTGAGCGGGAAAAAATAGTCTCATGATCCTCTATGAGTTGTATTGCAGCATTCATATGGAAGTTTTGATGCAACAATGAGGCACAGCTGAAGGTGTCTCCCTGACTCTGAAGCTGTGCTTTAAAACAATCTCAAGGCTCCCTTTCAGGCTTTGTGCAAGATTTCCTTTAAGAATTGAGAGTGTTGGCAATGTAGAAAATTAGTTCATCTCTGATATAAATATCTGACATGGGATCTGCAAGCCACCTTCTTAATAGGCATTGCAATGGCTTCCTCAGTGGAGAGTATAGCATCCTGGTATCATCAAGGAGTGACTGAGATAGCGAGCCAATCAAGGCAGTGCTGAAACACTGGACATTCCATTGTTGAAAGCATTTGTATGTGATGTGGTGCAAGTATGCTTTTCTGAGACTCACTTCCTTTTCTACTGGACTTTTTTCCAATGTTGAAAACATTGAGGGTAAAGTTCAACAACCCGCTGTATACTTCAACTGATTTTACCTTCTATTAACTTCAATAGGTGCAGCAAATGGCTGATGCGCTGCTGCCTGTATTCTGATCTGCCACAGTTGAACTTTATTGCCATTGTCTCAATATGAGAATTATATGCAGTGCTGATTAAAATGCTATTTGAAACTGTGCTTGGTGGCAGGATATTGAAATGCAAATCATACTGGCAAAGACCAAGTGATGTAAAGTTATAAAGCCTGGCAATGACATGGCTCATGACTCAACAGAAATCTCTCACATTTAAGTATATGAATGACATTTCTATCCAAGATATAAACAACAAAACCTAACTTTTAAAAGCCCAATATCATTCAACTTTGACAACATCATTGATCAAGGTGAACAAGCTTTAGGGACAACTTACAAAATCTGCAAGAAAATGTAACAAAATTTCAAGCTCCCAAACGTAATTAATGATGGGGAGAAAAATGAAATTGTAAGCAACCTGTAGGTGAACCATCAAATGGCTTTCCTTAATTAAAGGCACAGTATCAATTAAAAGATTTGTCATGTTCCAAGGTTGCAATGGCACAGTTTTCCTCCTTTGATATCAAATATGTAAATGTACTGAGATTAAGAATCATGGAATTAATTGTAAGTTACTGTTTATGATTTGGAGCTGTATTTTTTTGCCATTTTAACTGCACTCGTGTTCTACAATAATTTGAAATCAGTGGTGCTCATATTACAGTCTTTAGGTCATCTATGTTCCACTCCCCTTGATCAGAGGCCCCTGGAAAAGTTGCAAATTGTCTGTTCTTAGTCTATCTGGCCATAGAATTCAGCAAATCTCTTTGCCCTTTTCTGGCTTTCCAGAAAAGTAAAACAATGGAATCCTATTAGGAAACAGGGCTATCCTTGCAACCATACAGCAGGTGAAAGAGTGGTTTTAAATCTATAGACCTATTGAAACTGTAGTTTTATTTCCCTTCTTTCTTCTATGAGGAGATATCAGTTTCCAATTTGCAACGTACCACAGTGGTTTGATTAAAATCGGAAGTCCACCATGGGAGGAATCACATTACTCTGTGCTGCAGCACATTGGAGACTGGTTCTGAAGAGAAATGCTGCTTCACACTGTGACCCTTCCAAAAAGTCACTGATCAATACTGCCCATAAATGCAATAATACACCAGATGATGGAATGTTACCATAAGAAAGTAGACTTTGTTATATTCTAGGCCTGACTTATCAAATTACAAGAAAATACCAGCATTTGTTGCAATACACTACATTTAGTACCTTCAATGTGCAGTCTCAATTTTAACCACCTCAAAGTGGGCTACATTTTCCACCCATTGTCTAGGAATGCATAGAAAATCTAGACAAAAATCTCTAATTCTTCACACTGTTTAACTGTGTACGCATAAACTTCCATTTGTTGAACTACATTATCTCTAATTTTACCTTGGATTGTTTTGTTCCCCAACTCTTCTGTAGTTGTTGCATCCAGAGATAAAACAAAATAAAAATGAAACAAACTGTTAGACTAGTGGGTAGAAAAGAAAACAATATTATTTTTTTCATGAACAGCTACAAATTAAAATAAACATTAAAAATACTTTAAATACACCAGGTGAAACTTTCAACTTTGGTGAGGGTGTAAAACGGGTGATCTTGGATCCGTTGCCTGAATTTCCTTTTCCCAATGAGGTGTCTAATGGCCGACCAATCTGATATCACTCATTTTATGGTCTTGCTGAAGTTGAAATTCTGGTGAATACTTCTATACACAATGAAAGGCATGTTTATTTGGAGGGTTTCGTACATTTATAAAGGGTTTAATAAAAACATTTTCTCTTTTTGGCATTTAACTTCAAGGTCTTTTTATGTATTACAAGTAACTGTATAAAGAAAATACAATGGATATGAAGAACAGCTACTTGCTTTCTTTATAGCTCAGGCCATCTGCCAAAATTCTTTTCTCAAGCTCACCACTTAAGACAACTTCAACATTTTGATCAGTACCTCTTATGAACCGAACATTAACCTTAAGCGTGCACTAAATGGGATGTAATGCACCTATAGGCTAACAAACTGCCCTGTTACCACAGGGTTTATATCAGAAATACTATGGGATGCCCATTACACACACTTCTCAAATAGGCAGAAAAATGCTACAGACTAGACTGCAAATCAAATTGATTATGAGAAAGATATATGTATGGAAGGAAGTAAAATCAGCAGATAAAACAGCACCATGGTATTTAACTTGCACAGATACTTCAATAAACTGTTTTCTGAATTTAAAATAACAAAACATTTTGGGATTCAAGGTCTCTTTAATTAAAACTGAGTTGGTTGATGATTTTTATATTAGCACAACCCTTTGTACTTACCAAGTTCTGTCCAGCTATAGCAATCTGGAAATACAGCAGACCTAAATGAACTCAAGAACCTAGGTCTGTCGTATGTAAATAACTGGTGTAGATGGCTACTCATACCTCAGAAAAAAACATATTTTTTCTTCACTAAACAAGTTTATTTGAAGACTTTTCTCAACAGACAGGTACGCAATTCTTATGACGAATAATGTTTTTCAGGCAAGTAAAACACTCAAAAGGACTGCGGGTCAGCTAAAGGGCCAACAACGTAGTCCTAATTGTGTTGTAGCATTAATTCTCCTGATTTGTACTCATTTAGTACAAGATTGAAAGATGGGATTGAGGGGGTTATTGAGTTCATAATGGAAACATATTAACTTTTTAATAACTTGCAGTGGGGTGAATCTTCATTTCCATCATAACTACTCATATTATAATCAATACTAGCAAATCTTGTTGCATTCCTCCCAGTAACTCAGATTTATGCTGCAAAAATGGAGGGTTCTGTCTAGTGGAAGTGAAGGTGGAGATCTCCATTGAAAGAGACAGTGAGGTATTGTTTGACTGACTTTTGGAAAATAATTACCAAGAGTTTTTCTTATACATTGCAAGTAAATAAATAAGTTACCTTAATAGAAAAACAATCCTGTACATAACTTGGAAAACAGCCCTTTAGCTTTAGCATCTGTTTCGTGTCTGAATTTTAATGGTGGAGGCCAAGAAATAAATGAAATTTTATCTCAACTTCTTTACCAGATATCTCTGCAACAGCACTTAGTATCATTAAATGTTTGCTTAAATAAATATATTTAAATTCACAGAGCATTCTTCCAAACTTTAATAATGGTGCAATCGTTTTAAAATTTCAGGCCAAGGGGGTCGGCCACGTTGCCTGGAAATAAGTCTGTGTGAATAGTGATAGGAAAGACTTGATGGCACAGCCAAAGATTTCTTGCCTATGCAGCTTAAGTAAGAACAAACCAAAGAGAGAGTCTGGTCAGCACTTATCCGCTAAGTAACACTCTGTTAAAGTAACTGCAAAGAGGTGTGCTGTTAAGCAAAACCAAAGGACATTCAAAGCAATACTAAAGCCTTTTCAGAGCAATGTGGAGCTGCTACAAATTATTTATTATTTAGCATATGCAGACTCTATGTACAATTCCAGCTATCATAGAGCATAATCAATACCAGCATGCAATTAGTTGGTGGGCAGGACATGGGACATGGCTTGTATTTGTCCACAAGGATATTTGCTGTTGCCACAAAGGCCTCATAAGTGAAAATTTGAGGTATGCTATCCCTCCCCAGTTCAAAAGTGGTTGGGAGTCACTCAATCAGGATGTGGCTAGTTGAAATAAAAAGAGAAAGTGTTGGAAATACTCAGCAGGTCAGGCAGCATCTGTGGAGAGAGAAGCAGAGTTAACGTTTCAGGTCTGTGACCTTTCATTAGAACCGGCAAAGGTTAGAAAAGAATTAGGTTTTCATCAAGTGGGGGGGGAAGAGAACAAAAGGAAAGGTGTGTGATAGGACAGAGGGCAGGAGAGATGGGACAAAGGCAAAGGGAGTGCTAATGGTTGTTGTGAGAGACAAAGCATTAGTCCAGAGTGTTAATGGCAGAATAATGAACAGCTCTGTCCAAAAGCACAACATGAAAAACAAGTTTAAAGCAGGCATATGCTTAAAATGTAAAATAAAATAATAAAAAAAGGCCAGTCATGCTCTGAAATTGTTGAACTCAATGTTGAGTCCGGAAGGTGTAGAGTACTAATTGAAAGATGAGATGGCTGTTCCTCGAGCTTGTGTTGATGTTCACTGGAACACTGCAGCAGGCCAAGGACAGAAATGTGGGCATGAGAGCAGAGGGGTAAGTTGAAATGGCAAGCAGCCGGAAGCTCAGGGTCATGCTTGCAGACTAAGCGGAGGTGTTCCACAAAGCAGTCACCCAATCAGCATTTGGTCTCCCCATTATAGAGGCAACCGCATTGTGAGCACCGAATACAGTATACTAAATTGAAGGAAGTACAATTGATGCTTCACCTGGAAGGAGTATTTGGGGCCTTGAATGGTGAGGAGAGAGGAGGTAAAAGGGCAGGTATTACACCTCCTGTGATTGCATGGGAAGGTGCCATGGGAAGGTGATGAGGTGTCGGGGGTAATGGAGGAGTTTACCAAGGTGTTGTGGAGGGAATGATCCCTTCGGAATGCTGACAGGGGAGGATGGGGAATATATCTTTAGTGGTGGCATCACGCTGGAGGTGGCAGAAATGGCAGAGGATGATCCGTTGGATGTGGGGGCTGGTGGGGCGGAAAATGAGGACAAGGGGAACCCTGTCCTGGTTCTGGGAGGGAGGGGAAGGTGTGAGGGCAGAAGTGCAGCAAATGGGTCAGACGCAGCTGAAAGCCCTGTCAACCACAGTGGGGGAAATCCTCAGTTAAGGAAAAAGGAAGACACATCAGAAGCGCTGTTGTGGAATGTTGCATCATCAGAACAGATGCGTCAGAGGCGGAGAAACTGGGAGAATGGAATGGAGTCCTTACAAGAAGCAGGGTGTGAGGAAGTGTAGTCAAGGTAGCCGTGGGAGTCGGTGGGCTTATAATGAACATTAGTGGACAGCCTATTCCCAGAGATGAAGACAGAGAAGTCAGGGAAGGGAAGGGAAATGTCGGAGATAGACCATGTAAAGGTGACAGAAGGGTGGAAATTGGAAGTAAAGTTGAAGAAGTTTTCCAGTTTAGGGTGAGAGCAGGAAACGGCACCGATACAGTCATCAATGTACAGGGAGAGGAGTTGGGGAAGGGGGCCTGAGTTGAACTATTACAAGGAATGTTTGACATACCCCACAAAAAGACAGGCATAACTAGGACCTATGCGGGTACCCAAAGCAACATCTTTTATTTGACGGAAGTGAGTGGAGTTGAAGAAGTTTTTCAATGTGAAAACAAGTTCAGCCAGGTGGAAGAGGGTGGAGGTGTATGGGGACTGGTTGGGCCTCCGTTCAAGAAGGAAGAGGAGTGCCCTCAGACCATCCTGGTGGGGGATCAAGGTGCAGAGAGATTGAACGTCCATAGCGAAGAAGAGGTGGTTAGGGCCAGGAAACTGGAAATTGTCTAAATGACGTAGGGCATCAGAAGATTCATGGATGTAGGTGGGAAGAGACTGGAGGGCAGAAAAGATAGGGTCAAGATAGAAAGAAATAAGTTCAGTGGGGCAGGAACAGGTTGAAATGATGGGTCTACCAGGACAGCCCTGTTTGTTGATTTTGGGAAAGAGGGAGAAGTGGGATGTCTGGGGTTGTGGGTCTATGAGGTTGGAAGCTATACAGGGAAGATCTCCAGAGGAGATGAGGTCAGTGACAGTCCTGGAGACAGTGGCCTGAAGTTCGGTGGTAGGGTCATGGTCCAGGGGGAGGTAAGAAGAAGTGTTTGAGAGTTGACACTCAGCCTCTGCAAGGTAGAGGTCAGTATGCTAGACAACAACAGCACAATCACTGTCAGCAGGTTTGATCACAATATTGGTGTTATACCTGAGAGAACGAAGTGCAGCAAGTTCGGAGGGAGACAGGTTAGAGTGAGAGAGGGGAGCAGAGAAACTGAGACGGCTGATGGCACGCAGACAGTTCTCAATGAAAAGATCAAGAGTGGGTAACAGTCCAGAGCGAGGGGTCCAGGTGGAGGGAGAATACTGGAGGCCAGTGAAAAGGTCTGCTGGTCGGAGGGAGGATTCCTGGTCAAAGAAGTGAGCCCAGAGGCAAAGGTAACGGAAGAGTTCAACGTCATGCTGAGGGTCATTCACTTGCTTAAAACCTATTACATTTCTAACCTTTGCCAGTTCTGATGAAAGGTCACAGACCTGAAAACATTAGCTTTGCTTCTCTCTCCACAGATGTTGCCTGACCTGCTGAGTATTTCCAGCACTTTCTGCTTTTATTTCAGATTTCCAGCCTCTGCAGTATTTTGCTTTTATTTTTGTGGCTAGTTGAATCCTGGTGGACAGTCTGTGGGGGTGTAAATAATATAGCAATTTATAGATGCATCTGTTGTCTACTCTTCATGTCAGCAAGTTCATAAAGGAAAAATCAAAGAGATCAGTAAAGGTCGACCACATTGGGTCTCTCAAAGCGAGCTGTTCTATTGGTGGCATTGACAATGTTACTTCCTGATCACATGCCACAGACAGCCTGCTTTTTCTTAAAGGCAGACTGCCTCTTAGGGTAAGTTGGAAAAACGGTTTGCCCAAATGGAAAATTCTAAAAAATGAACACAAGGGCATGCAGAAGGATCCAGAATGATGTATGCAATGCTGCAGACATTAGTGCTGCAAGTGGGCAAAATGAGAGACGCCAGCTCCTGCAAGGAGCCAGGAAACTCTCAAGGATCACCCTCAGAAGGCAGTGGAAGCAGATGGTCAGGTAGGTCATCTTTGCAATAAAAACAAGAAATGCTGGAAATACTCAGCAGGTCTGGCAGCATCTGTGTAGAGAGAAGCAGAGTTAACGTTTCAGGTCAGTGACCCTTCTTCAGAACTAGCAAATATTAGAAATATGAAAGGTTATAAGCAAGTAAAGTGGGGGTGGGGCAGTCTGGACCCAAGGACCTGGCAGCAGTGCCACAAGAAGTTTCATGACCTCACATGAGCGGTCAAGGTCAGTGAATGCATCTTCATATGACTCCTTCACCAGCGTCTCAAGTTGCTCAATGCTCCACACCCCCTTACTCACCCAGCAGAACTCCCTGGCACTCAGGACTCACACTTAACATCCAGATAATCCATCTCACCCACCTACCAGTGCTGCCAGCCTCACAGCCACTTCTCACTGCCCACACATTCTTCCAGCTATTCAGGCACATCACTCAAACGCAGTGCGAAACAACCACTGACATTCTTCCCCCGCTCTTGTAGGACAAGGTGGCACACAACAGAAGGGAGCAGAACAGAACTGGCAGGGGACAAGGATGCCCACATCACCCGAGCCCTACGGAGGAGATGGTTCTCAGCATTATGCTGTTGGCTGCACTGGGGCCTGTAGCATCCGACATCACTGAGAACATTGAGGATAACAGCAACTATGCTCCTTCTCAACTCCCAGCACATCCTCAACCTGCTATCTGGCATGATGTGCAAGTTGCTGATGGTGTGACCATGGACCTCTTGGTTTCCACCCCAAATTTTCCCTTCTGAGTTCCTGTTTTCAGACACTTAAGAACTGCTGCCTGCCCAGCCACAGCAGCCCAAGAAGGAAGAGGGAGAACAACAGCTCACAACTAATGAAGAGGCCCTGTCACTTGATCTGACACTTGCAGACACCAGCAGAGATACTGGCACGGCTCATACCTTGGAGGTTAGTATAGAGTTGGGGTCAGCATGTGGTGAGTCACCTTGATTCGAGTGGGCTGCAGCCAGGCCAGGGATAAGGGATGTTTAATTTGCCAGCACTCAAGAGGCAGAGGCGGCAGACGGGTTCTGCTGCAGAGTAGACCTCGATGGGGCGGCATACAGGAGAACGATGAATGGGCATTCCCACCAACATGCTGGCTGCGTTGGCTGTTCTGCCAGACAGCCTGCTGTCGTTATTGAGGAGCGAAGAGGAGTCCACCTCCAAGTTGGCACAGAGCATGGCCGCTCTGCAGCCTCTTCTCCATCTCACTGTTGTGCTGCAGACCCAGAGGCACTGTCACCACTGCCCCCAAAAGGAATTGCAACCTTTATATGCAAATATCATTCCTGTGAGGATGCAATAAAACACTCTGGCAAATACACCAAAACAACTTCAAAAACACTCCACTGTACTTTGACACTTTCTGATGGAAAAAGTTCCATAAGTTCTAGTTACCTACAATCAGGGTGCCTGGCCCTCTAAATAACAGTACTGCAGGGCCCATCTTGTGGCTGAACATTCCTTTTTTTTTTCAAAAAAAAGTGGACAATGCAGGTGCTGCCACAACCCATATTGCCCAATTTTGGTATCCTGGCGTCACATCAGCTGGCTGGGCAGTGTGACTTCAGAATGGTGCCATTTTTGCATGTTTGAGCGCATGCAGGGATGCAGTTGTGCGCAGTTGATGGACACCGCACAAGCCATGCAGGTAGCAGCCCATGGTGCTGCCTGCACCCAAAGAATGGAGGCAAGTCTACTCTCATCCATTGGGCAGGATTTTCCCTGCGGGCTTCAGGATCCGCTGTTATGGTCAAATGGAGGTCAGAAGCCTGCACTGTGAGGGGAACAGTCACTCCTTATGATTTTCCCCGAACTGGCCAATTAGTGGCCAGCGGGTGGGCTAACCATCTGATTAAGGGCGGTGAACGGACTCTTGAAGCTGGAGGGACAATAGGAGGCCCTCCAACTTGGTAGAAGCAGCAGGATGCACTTATGAATAAGTGAGGGAGAGGGTAGGGTTGCCCCAAGACGGAGGGGCCCTCTCTCCAATTTTTTTTTCTATCTAAAATGGAAAAAAGGTCTTTGCGGCCAGGCCACCGTTGAGGTAGGGGGGCAACCCCTCCTTAGGGTGGCCTGCGGCTGCAGCTGAAACCAGGCAGGGCAGGGCCTCTAAGCCTACCTGGAGTGCTGGCCCTCTGGTCTGGCACCTGGAGGCTGAAAAATCCCAGTCGGCCTCCAACAAAAGGCCTCAAAAGACCTTTAACTGATTTAATCAGCTACCCGGTCTCCTGTCCTTCCCAACTCTGGGAAAATGACCAAGGGTGGGATGGAAATCCTGAACCTGTCGGCCTCCGTGCCCACCCCCATCGGGGGCTAAAGATTTTAGCCCATTATCTCTACAACTGAAGGGTTGGGGGGGGGGGGGGGGGATTGTGGAGAGAACAGTGTAATAAAAAAAATCCTTAACTATTTTTTGACAAAACTGCATATATAACATTTTATAGAAAGCAGCAGGCAAACCACCATGGAGCTGGAATGAAAGTAGTAAATCTTTAAAATGCAAAAGGAAGTATTATATGGGGTATATTCACTTTCTTTTATTTTTTTTTAGTATTGTACACAAACTGGGTATTGGTGGTCTTTCTTTAAATACAAGAGAACCTGCAGGTAAAATAAGAAGCCCTACTAAGTTCTGTGCCTTCCTCAAAGGAGTATCTCTCACATATGGAGAATTGTGAATTCAATATTTTGAAATGCTTGTTTGTCGTGTCAAAAAAATTAAACAAATAGGTAAGCCATGAACCAGAATCATAGGTGCTGTCTGGATTGTGTCCTGCTTAATGATCTGATAACAATCGCGAGCCATATAGCAAGGTCTTAGACTGGACAATGAACAATGTTTCCAACATCCATCATTTGACTTCTGAGAACCAAGCAGCACAGCAACAATAGACCTGAACAAATTTTTGCTCGTTAGTTTTACTTTGATCGGTGAATGTGACCTCATGGTATGGTAGTCTTACCTTTATTTATAAGTTTTCTGTTGTGGTAGCTATTCAATGTTCAAGGTTGTTGTTTTACGAACAAAGGAGTTGTAAGTTTAATGCTGTAATTGAGTGGAATCCGCTGCATCGGCCTTTATATTTTTAATAAACTTGATTCGTATGTTACACCTGCAGCTATATGGTTCCACAGTGTAATTATTCTCCCTTTATTTGAACATGCAAAATTACGAATTGAGAGCAGGAGGAAGCCCCTCAAACCTGCTCCACCATTCAATAAGTTCATGGCTGAACTGATTACTCCACATTCCCGCCTACCCTCGATAACCTTTCACCCCCTTGCTTATCAAGAATCTATCTACCTTTGGCTTAAAAATATTCAAAGACTCTGCTTCCTACATCTTTTGAGGGAGAGAGTTCCAAAGACTCACGACCATCTGTGAGAAAAAAAATTTCCTCACCTCTGTCCTAAATGGGAAACCTCTTATTTTTAAATCGTGACCCCTAGTTCTAAATTCTCCCACAAGAGGAAACATCCTTTCCATATACACCCTGTCAAAACCCCTCAGAACCTTATATCTTTTAATCAGGTCACCTCCTACTCTTCTAAACTCCAGTGGATACAAGCCTACAGACTAGGAGGGTATAGTGCAATCATGTCATTTCCTGTCAGCAAATGATAGTACAAAGGGTGCTCTTTTTACCTCTGGGCACTGCTGCTTTCCTTGTCTATATATCAAGACACTTCAGGAAGCGAGGACTTAATAATGAGAATTATCATTGGCACACAATACAATACATATATCACCCCAGGCCAAGTTCATAATAGTCCCATCAAGATAGAAAACCAGGAGTACAAATAGTCTTACTCACTACCTGTGCAATTCAGAATAATTCTCATAAAGGTTACAACATCATGACAGGACAAATTAGCTTCAAAACCAAAACTGTTTGAGTTAAACAATATATATTTCAGAACTAACTACATAAATAGCTATTGTGATGGCATCTGCAGTACAAGACCAGTGGCGGAACATCTGCAGACCGTCACCTGAACAGATGACTTGTTGAATGTACTCTGGATAGGTGCTCTGTCTTTGGGGGTCAAAGCTTGTATTTTTTTTCTGACACAGTCATTTACTAGAAAAAGAAACTGAAAGCTAAAACAAACAGTCCTATGATTAGGAGGTGTGACAAGAGACATGTGACTGGAGTTCAGTTTTCAGTCTAGAAGAATACTCTGTATTGTGTGGAAAAAAAGCCAGCTGTTATTTTAAAGAGACAAGGCTGCTGAATTGAAACAAGATGGAGCTGTTGGTTTTAAAAACGAAGACTTGATTCTGAGAGCAGACCCTCGACAAATACAAGTTGCTACAGCTGTTTTCGGTGACTTAAAGTGTTACTTAAGATGATACCATTGGAGCTACGCCAACAGGATTGTTGTGAATAATCACGGAAGTTCCAAAAGGGTGTGCAGTTTTGGTGGAGTTCAGGTTGCAGGGGAATTGCTATTGACTGGAAATTGGCGTTTGCATCTTGCAAGATAGGATCTGGAGATCAACTTGAACAGTTCAAAGACCTGAAGGACTTGGTGGCTGTAATTGGTGCTACCTTTGCTGAGAGGACTATCCAGAAGAATTATGAGAGTTATCTATGTTGCATCTGATAATTAATGCATAATCTTTAAGCTTTATATACTTATATATATGACTGTGATTAACTGTTAGTTCATGTTTATGTTTTGTTGGTTTGAGCATTAAAGTAAAATTTATAAAAGTGAAATCTAGTCCTTTTGGGCTTTTCTTGTGTTCTAAATTGGAGTTAGTCAGTGGATTGGATTCTTTAGGTTTGTGATCTCCATGGGGACCATAATACTATCAATTTACCAAAAGACATAAGTGCTTATGTCTATGGCTAGATTTCGGATGAGAAAAAAAATCAAAGAACCATAACTTGTGAAGTAGAAATCCAAAACCTGCATAATATATTAGACATCAAAGACAAGTGCTGATAAGGGAAGCCATTTGGTCTTCTAGCTTGTTCTTCGATAGAAATCTTGACATGCCTCTTCTTCCCAGAATACGATTTCAGGTATTCTGCAAGAAGAATTATTTTCTAACAACAGTACTGAACATGCCTTTCTTTAGTTTGTATCTTCATCTGCCTTTCTTACAGTCATTATTTAACTTATAATAGTGCTCCAGATCTTTTTTTTATTGCACTTAGTGATGCATCTTTATTTGCTCCCTTTCAAGACTACAAATTCCTTGTTTAACCTTTTATCATCATCTAACATACATCACTGCCATCACTACGACTTCCAATAGTATCCCCTTAGTTGACCAAGCTGTACCCTTCTGTTACCTCACACCCAGCAACTAAATATGGTTCTTGAATAACACAAGAATGAGAACCAGTGTCACTTGGAATGCAACAGATGTGCTCAATGCTTGTTAATATGTTATTGCAGTCTTGATGCATGTTTGAACATCACTGTACCATCACAACAATGCACTGTAATTCTTCTCAGAAAATTACCCGAAATTTTCTTGGCTTCATTTTTCACCTTATCCATGCTAATCTGGACAAATCACTATGAGGATAAGACATCTACAATAGCCTTTTAAAATCAATATCACAGGACGCTGACATGGAAAGATAAAGTTGCAATACTCCCATAAGAATCGCCGAACTCATGCACACACAAAGCTGAATTAATGCTAACTGATCAGTCTAGCTCCTGTCTGCACAGATTATCCTTTTATCAAGCTTTATAATATATAACTATCTCTGCAAACTTCTTAACCATTACTTAATTTCGTACTGCTCAAATAATACAATAAACAAGGTATCACTATCAACTAAGCCATTCAACTAGCTCAAAACATAAGCTTGAGTGGAGTTCTATTTCAGGACCTTAACAGATCTTTTTAATATGGATACATCCAACAATGTAATTGCAGGAACCTATATTGTTATAGACATAGTCCATCATATATCTCCATTTTAAAGGAATACAGTTCACTATATATTTGCATGGTAAAGTAGGATAAACAACTCACGCAACATGATTTCTTCTGTCCTATCCAACTGTGCTGGGTGTAGGTCATAATCCAACAGCTCCTTATAACGTTCTTCCAGTTCCTTACTTCCCTCATCTGAAAACCCGTAATCACAAAAAGCAACACCAGAAGGCAAGATTGAGGCGAACACCCTGTGTGGAGCTTTGTGGCTTGTAGAATCACCACCTGGTGAAGAATGGGACATAAAATTAACTTTTAAATGAGATAATTGCATTGTACTTTTACCACAGACAATACTTAAGGACTAATGAAGCAAAGTAAATATAAAATCTAACGGGTGCTGCAACAACACCAGTTCAGCAAGCATGTGAATTTCTCTGTTCCAAAATACACTATTAACAGTTCAATGACAAAGAGATATAGGTAGATGGAGGGGGGATGGTTAGATGGAGAGGGAGACAGAGAGACAAATTGATTGTATTCTCAGTACTTTTATGCAGAATCAATCAGCAAGTGCAAGAGAGCACATACTAGATTGAGCATGACTAGAAAGCGGCAGCAGGCAGCACACAAGGAGCATAAAGACACGGGAGCAATATACTGTATGAGTGAGAAAGAAAGGGAACAACCATGCACAAGAGACAGTCAGCATACATGACTGCAAAAGGGTGCAAGTGTGTGCATGCAAAAGCAAGAAAAGATCAACTCCATGCAGCAGACAGCACAGACAGTGCACAAAGATGCATAGACAAGAACAAGTGCAAAGGAATGAGCATAAACTCTGGGCAAAATTGAACAAGGGTGCACATGCAAGAGGAGAGACAGAACTCACATGTCAGAATGTTTAAGTGTATGCATGCAAGACACAATGGCCTAGATTTTCTGATATCGGCATAGTTTAGAGCCAAATGGTGATTGAACTTTAGAAAAACTTTAGGTAGAAGGGTGTGTTGGGTACCCAGTTCCAAGGTCAGCTCATTAGGGTAACTTCAGATGCAGATTAGATCAATGCAGGCAGAACAGCAGTAGTAAGAGTGGAAAATTGTAAGTTAAATTTAAAGGGATGGGGCCACAGAACCATGCAGCAAACAAAGATCATCATGTCTGTTCCAGCTCTTTGATAGAACAATTCAAAATGACTTACTCTCTTCCCCGAAGCACTGAATCATCCTTTGCGACAAGTAATGTCCCATCCACTCCCTGTAGCAAACTATTCTGTGCCCCAACAATTCTCCGTAAAAAGAAAATTCTCCTCTCTTCTCATAAGTACTTGCCAAGTTCCCATTTAAAGAACTGCAGTAACTAACTCCACACTCAATGCATGCCAAATCTCATCGGTTTGTTCTACAGGGTGATGATTCTCCTAGTATCTAACTCAACTCCTGTTTTTGTAGCCACGACCTTAAATCATACCATTTCTATGATTCTAAATAAGCTCGTTATCTCATCATTCTAAAATCTTAAGTCATAACCCCTTAAATCTATCTTTTCAAACCAAATAATCCAGTTCCTTGGGCTTTATCCTTATAACAAAGAGCTCTAAAATTTGGGGCAGGATTTTCAGTGGGAGTTGAGACTCTGACGTCAGAACCGTTTTGGGTCCCAATCCTGCATTGTGGGGGACAGGGGGGAGTAGTCACAGGCCATGATTTTTTTGGCCCAGATTGGCAGCTAATTGACTGGAGGGCAGCTTTGGCATTCAATTAGTGGTGATGGGACCGGGGTGAAGTGGGACTGTTAAAGAGTGGGCTTGATTTAAAGGTATGGAAGGCCAAAGTCAGCAGGAAGTGAGGCAGAGGCCTGGCACCCAAGTGAGGGGTCTTGTTCCCAGAAGATGGCAGGAGAAGGCCACCCAGCCAAACTAAGCAGGCTTGGCTGGAGGTGGGAGAATATGTCAGCAGCTGCAGTGCTGTCCGGAGGACCTGGATATAGTGCCACAAAAGGATTAATGACCTTCTCTGCTCTGGCAAGGTCAGTGCAACCCAACACTCGGGCAAGCCTCCAGGTATGCAACCATCAGCATACACAGGCTGAGCAGCTTGAGGGTGCATGATGCTCCTGAACATGGAAGAGCTGTGTATCCAGGAAAATTACTGATCTGTCAGCAAGGCTCCAAGTCCCAGAGCTGTTGAGGGCTAGGCAGCACTCATACATGCAGCTTCATATTTAAATGAGCCATTGGCATTGGTGAGAGAGGTTGGCATTGCCTTATCTCTCTCTCTTTTGTCCTTGCAGGATAAGAGGGTGCAGAATGCATGGGAGAGGACGTGCACAAGAGGAAGAGCGCTCCAGCTTGCCATCCTCACATCTATGAAGGCGTTGGCAATGAAAAATGGTGAGGTTGGTGCCGCATGATGAGGTTGGTGATGGAGAGATTGAGAATACCTGGAGGAGGGGGTGAAAGATATTGAATTCTGTAGGGCGATGAAGTGTACTCCTCCTGTCTGATAGCATGCCAAAGCATCAACTGCAGTGGTAAGCCTCAGCTCCAAAGGGGCATCTGTTGGCAGAGGCGAGTTCTCATGATCTCCTACTTGCGTCTCCTACAGGGCCAGTAGTGGAGGGTGACCATGCCAGTACAGCAGCATCATCACCGGGGACCTCTGATGAAACTGAACCAGCACAGCCAGCACAACATTAAAGCGCAGCATCCACCAGCGCAGATACACTCACATGGGTGGGTCCTTGTGTGCACTTAAAAAGGATGGCACTGTGTGAAGAGCACGGCACTAGTGAACAGAAGGAGATGAGAGAGGTAGAGGCAAATGTGGGCAGTCCCTCTCGGAAGATTGAGGACAGACACAGCCATGCTCAGCAGGGCACAGATGAAGGCCTTGGGAGTCACAAGCAAGACAGCTCTACATTGACCAGCAGCATGAGATGCGTGCTCACATGTCAGAGTCCCCTGAAGCAGTATGGAGTCATGGGCTCAGAATGGAAGAGGCCATTAAGCTCATGTGCACCACCATGGCTCAGGGCTGTGAACGCATGACCTCCTCCACTGACAGAGTGGCCAACCTCATGGGCAGTCATATCTGGCAGCACTCTCAGTGGATGCAGGAACAGTGGAACTGACATGCACAGAATGCATGCAATGCTCTGTGGCATTGATCGGTCGATGGTGCTGATGGCGCAAATAGGCATGCAGTGGATGCATTGTAGCTGCTGGTCCTCTCCAGAGAGCCATCCAAAGGCTGAGGCACTCATCAATGAGGTTGAGGGTGCCACCCTTCACGGTGTACCATCATCATCATTGACATCCATGGCCCCTCTGACTGAGGGGCCACCTATGCAGCAATGCCCCAAGACAGAGGCTGCCCCTGCATTGACGCTGGTGCGGCAGCCTCCGGAGGTGCCCACATTGGCACATTCATGACGAGGATAACTGCCATGTGCATCTCAGCCACAAGCAGATACACGCAAGCAGGTTGCCTCCACCTCAGACAAAGCGACAGGGGAGCACTGCGTAGAAGTGGCCAAGAGTGAAGGCCACCACGTTGGTCAGAGCACTGAGTGGTTCAATGGGGTATATTTCACTTGTGAATGTGTACTTTGTAATTTATTAACAACAATGGAAATGTTCAGCTATGATCCCAGATGTGTGAGCTTCCGTTCTTTAATGGCACGATTGCAAATGAGGGAAGAAGTGGTGAAGGGAAGTCGTGGTCTTTGAACAGGGACACTGAGACGGCTGGACAGATTTGCCGCATGCATTAGTAGTAGGAGTGGATCTATTCAAGATTGTGTTTTTAATGGATGTGTTCTCACTGGCAGATAAAAGTGAGTCCCAGAAAATGCAGTCCTGCTGGATAAGTTGCACTCAGGTGAAACGTGCCTAGACCAGACATGCCCTGGTGTTCATGCCATCCTGATAACACCTTTGATTCCTGATCTGGCCCCGGGTACGCCCCGCCACAGCATGGGCACCATTCTGCTCTGCATCCTCCTCTTCCTCCCCTGATGAACTCAGTCGATCTAGCAGTTGACTCTCTTCAAGGTTCACACCTCTCTGGAGGGCTATGCTCTGAAGAGTGCAGCAGACCACCACATTGTGCGAGACCCTTGCAGGAGTGTATGACAGGGCGCCACCCTACTGCTTCAGGTACCAGAACCGCATCTTCAGAAGCCCGATGACCTGCACAATGGTGGCCCTTGTGAGCAGAGATCTTCGGTTGTAATGCCTCTGTGCCTATGTCTCGGGGTCATGTAAAGGAGTGAGTAGCAATCTCTTTAAGGGACATCCCTTTTCCCTCGAAACTCCATCCATGGAGTTTCAGTGGTGGCACAAAGAGCTATGGCACTCTGGACTGCTGGAGGACGAAGGCATCATGGCAGCTGCTATGACGACCAGGTATGGTTGCTAAATTTGTTAATCACACAAAGATAGGTAGGAAAATAAGTTGTGAAGATCACATAAGGAGGCTGCAAAGGGATATAGATAGGTTAAGTGAGTGGGCAAAGATCTGGCAAATACAGCATAATGTGGGAAAATGGGAAATTGTCCATTTTGGCAGGAACAATAACAAAGAAGCATATTATCTAAATAGTGAGAGATTGCAGAGCTCTGAGATGCAGAGGGATCTGGGTGTCCTGGCGCATGAATCGCAAAAGGTTAATATGCATGTTCAGCAAGTAAGGAAAGCTAATAGAATGTTATCATTTATTGCGAGGGGAATTGAATACAAAAGTAATGAAGTTCTGCTTCAGTTATACAGGGCATTGGTGAGACCACATCCAGAGTAATGTGTACAGTATTGGTCTCCTGATTTAAGGAATGATGTAAATGCATTGGAATCAGTTCAGAGACGGTTTACTGGGCTAATACCTGGAATAGGCGGGTTGTGTAATGAGGAAAGGTCGGACAGGCTAGCCTTGTATCCGCTGGAGTTTAGAAGAGAAAGTGCCAACTTGATGAAACATGTAAGATTCTGAGGAGTCTTGACAGGGTGGATGTGGAAAGGATGTTTCCTCTGGTGGGTGAATCTAGAACTAGGGGGTCACTGTTTAGAAAATAAGGGGTCGCCCATTTAAGACAGAGATGAAGAAAAAAATTTTCCCTCAGAGGATCGTGAGTCTTTGGAACTCTCTTCGTCAAAAGGCAGCGGAAGGAGAATCTTTGAATATTTTTAAGGCAGACGTAGATAGCTTCGTGATAAGCAAGGGGCTGAAAGGTTATTGGGGGCAGGTGAGAATGTGGAGTTGAGATTACAATCAGATCAGCCATGATCTTATTGAATGTAGAGCAGGCTTGATGGGCAGAGTGGCCTACTCATGCTCCTAATTCGTATGTATGTACGTATGTAAGATAGCGAGCAGACACATGTATAAAGCTCTTGTAGTCGCACAGCTGAACGTTTAGGGAGTGAAAGCTCTTTTGTTGAATCTCACCGGCTGCTCACTCAGCCTTTATGGCCACATGGGTGCAATTGATGATGCCCTGAACCTCTGGCAATCCAGTGAATCCCACTGCCCTTTGTGCCTGCGAAGCCCCATCTGTCTGAAATTGCATGAACTACCCAACCCTCACAAATAGGGCATCAGTGGCCGCCGAGATAGTGGTGTACTGCTACTTGAGAGATGCCACCAAGGTCTGCTGCCGATCCTTGGAAAGAACCAGAGGCGAAGAAGTTCAAGGTCGCAATGACAATAACGGTTACTGGCAGAGCATTGCGTGCAGTGCTGAAAGGTCTGAGGTCTTTGCTCAATGAGGGCACAAATCTCAGTTACCATCTCCCAAGACAGGCACAGACGCAAAATCACAGAATTGTTACGGCACAGGAGGCCATTTGGCCCTACATGTCTGCGAAAGAGCAATTTACCAAATGCCACTCCCCCGCGTTCTCCCCATTGATTCTCTGACATGTCCAGGTAGCTTCTTCCAAGCAGTACTCGATGCTGAGGGTATGACCTTCATTGTCTTCTTATCTCTTGTTCCTCTCCTCTGTCCTCCTCATGCCCAAGACTATGCAGCTGGTTCTGAGGATGTTGTTCCTCATCGCTACTCATCCCTATCACTAAGTATATTAATTCCATGATTAGTTGTTGCTTTGCTTGTGGTGAGCTGCACTCACAATGCTTAATGGAACCCCCCCCCCCCCCACCCCCGACGGCCCCGTAATTCCGAGAGGCTCACAACCCCCTCCAGTGACCAAACGCACACAGCCCAGTTGCTCAGGTAACTCTGCTCACTTGATGGAACCTGTGTGCCAATGGATGAGTGCAACTCTCAGGTGTGGAATCTTTTATGGGCCCACCTAATTGAATGGCACAGCCATGACTGGCTCACTCCTGGGTTGCTGCCTTATTCCATTTGGCTGTTCCAGATCCATCGAACTCGTGCTTCCCCACAAAAATTCCAGACTGCCCTTGACAAGCTGACAACAAGCTCGTTAACAAGCTCAATTGTCCATTAATCTGAGTTGGGTGGGTTGCCAGGTCCTGTCTATTCCTCCTTAAGCAAGTCAGAATGGTGAGGGCAAACCAGCTTGACAGCCAGTGACGCTAAATTACGCGCCTGCTCATGTCTGTTCTCACCCCCGTTTCAGGGTGAAAATACAACCCTTGGTGCCATCCTAGTTTCCCTTTTCTGCACCCTCTTCAGAGCCTCAGGGTCCTTCATCAAGTGCAGGAACCAAAAACAGTACACGCACTTCAAGTGTGGATGTGCCAGAGTCTTCTATAGCCCAAGTATAGTGCACTTCAGCTTGTACACAATGGCTCTAGAAATATGTTTAAATTATTCTTACTTCCCCTAGAGCCACTTTGCACTGCTTCGGCACCGTTAACAAATGAACAGCTACTAACCTCAGGTCTCTTTCTTATCAGTTTCCTTTAAACAAATACTTCTGCAGAGTAAAGATATGCCTGGAGTTTCCCAACACCAACTGCTTGACAGTGTATTCATCCACATTAAATGGCACACAAAGGTCTGTTTACCTAAATTAATAAATTCGTCTGCAACATATTGTGTTGTTCTGTATTACTAATTCCTATGAACATTTTGTATTATCCATGAAATTAAGAATGATTCCATTTGACCCTCCTCTAGATCATAAATGAAAATGATGAACAGCAATGTTCCCAAATTAAATCCCTATCCTACTCGCAACTGTGTCCCAATCAGATTCAATCTCATTAATGACAATCCTCAGCTTATATGATTTCAATCAGGTACTTATATAATATAATAACTGTCCTGCAATCCCATCAGATGTCATTTGTTTTAATACCCAGCAATGCAACACTTTATTAAGAGCTTTTTGGAAGTTAAGTTTCAGAATATTAACCAGACAATTTTCATCCATTATTCTAGTCACTTCCTCAAAACACAATCAAGCTAGTGAAGTAGGACCTCTATTTCCTAGTTCTATATTGGCTATCTATCTTTTATCAGCCTATGGGACCTCTTACATTTTAAAATCTTCAATCATATTTCCATCTAAATCTTTATTTCTCTGAAATAAATAACCCTAATTATTCAAAATGATAATGACAGCTTCCCCAACACAAAACATCCAAATCATTCCCATAGTCCAATTTCTCATCACTTAAATAATAGGGCCAAATAAGCCACTCTCCAATCTATGGAAAACAGCCCATAATTGCCTATATGACCACCCCCATTTCCCTGCACACTCTGGGGTAAATGAAATTGAGTCCTGTAACATGATAAATTTTAAGCACCTTAATCTTAAAACCATTTTTGTGACTACTTCTAATGAAGAACTTTTCCTACACATTTTGAGTCAGTGGCACTATCTGCAGTCGTGAAAAACAATGCAACATAATGATTTCGTTCATCAACTGTGTCTGTATTCTCAAATCCTGAAAATTCCTCCTAATGACCAATGTGGTCAATTACTATTCACTAACATAACTGAAAAAAGCCTCACCATCACTATTGCAATTGCTGTCTGCCCTTTCTTCTGAAGGTTTAGCTTACAAATGTGCACTTTAGCAAGGAGCCTGCCCGTTGGCTGCACATATTGGGAAATCATGGATGCGCAGCTCATACTTTTCCCTTCGTTAAAATTCTAGGTTGGAAAATCATGCTCAACACACCTGTGATTTCCAATGTGTGTGGCTGGAAGACAAGGCTCTAACCCCCATCCTTCAGCACATTTATAAAGTTGGGTGGTTCATGTCACTGTACAACTCCTCACACTGGTTTTTGTTATCCTCAACTGCTTTTTATACTTGTCTGTATTTTCTTGACAATTAAACCTTTTATACAACTTGCCTTCATGTGAAAAACAATGTCCCATGATACCTCTGAGACGTGAAGAAAAAATCTATCCATAAGTATCCATAAGAGGAGAGCTGAAATGAGGTATAACAACAAAAGAGAAGGGATTGAGGTTTAAAGAAAAAAGAAAAAGGGAAATAGAAGTGGTGGGAGTAAAAGTTGGTGTCAAAACCGAAATGTACAAGCAAATGCACATGGGGAACTGCAGGTAACATAGGCATGGCAAAGGTTAGGATAGAGATACCTGGTAGTAAATGGAGAATAGAGGGGACACAATAGGTGGGAGTCCAATTTAGCCCTGCAAGTTTATTTCCATCAAGTGCACATCCAATTTTCTTTTGAAATCATTGATTGTTTCTGCTTCCACCACCCTCATGGGCAGCGAGTTCCAGGTCATTACCACTTGCTGTGTAAAAAGGATCTTCCTCACATTCCCCCCGCCTCTCGTCCAAAATCTTCAATCCTTGTCCTGTAGTCCTTGTACCATCAGTTAACAGGAACAGGGGAGGCAGTGGTGTAGTGGTAATGTCACTGGACAAATAATCCAGAGGACTAATGCTCTGGGGATATGGGTTTGAATTCCAACACGGCAGATGGTGAAATGTGAATTCAATTAATAAATGTGGAATTAAAAGTTAGTCATTGTCGATTGTTGTAAAAACCCATCTGGTTTCGCTAAGGCCCTTCCTTAAGGGAAGGAAATCTGCCATCCTTACCTGGTCTGGCCTACATATGACTCCAGACCCACAGCAATGTGGTTGACTCTTAAATGCCGTCTGAAATGGCCTAGCAAGCCATTGTTTCAAAACCACTACAAAAACTAAGGAAAGGAATGAAACCGGACAGACCACCCAGCATCAACCTAGGCGCTGGAAACAACAATGGCAAACCTGCAAAGTCCTCCTTCCAAACATCTGGGGGCTTGTGCCAAAATTGGGAGAGCTGTCCCACAGACTAGTCGAGCAACAGCCTGACATAGTTATACTCATGGAATCATACCTTACAACGTCCCAGACACCACCACGGGGCCCACGGTGCGGAGCTGCCACGGCGCCCCCCGCCGATGACGTGGAGGGGGCGGGCAAGCCGTCCCCGGCAACGGTGCCTGGCGCCAATGCGCAGGCACCATTTTTAAAGAATTACAGTCCTAAATGACCATTTAAATTTTTAAAGCAACATTACATTACAGATTAATAAAAATTAATAGAAATTTTTTCCCATCCCCTCTCACACCTTCCCTTACATTAAATTCATTGCCCGCTCACCACCAAAATACGAAATGATCTCCCACCCCACAAAGTTCTTAAACTTTAACCCTCAACCCCTTCCCACCATCCCCCAACCAATCCGAGCAGTTTGACCTCACTCACCCCGCCCTCGCACTAAGAAAAGTAACTCCTCCCCCCTCCCCACAGAACTTGCGCCTCGTTTCCCCGAACAGGGATTCTAAGGCGTGGCACTGTCGGCCACCCGAAAGAAGATTGGTGCAGCAAATAAGGAGGCGACGGGACCTTCATTAATTCAGGTAGGTAAATTCATTTAAATATGGAAATTGTGGTCCTGTCGTCGAGCGGAGGGGTGACTGCCACTGGGCCGCCGAGATCGGTGCAGGGCCTACTGGCATGGGGTCAGTAGCGGGCCTCCTCCGTCGCTATTTTCATTCCCCCACCACCACCAGTGTCAGAGAGCTTTTAAAATTCAGCCCAATATGTCCTGCCGCCTTCAAAGATCGATACACATGCACCCCCATGTCCCTCTGTTCCTGTACACTTTTTAGAACTATATCATTAAGTCTGTATTGCCTCACCCTATCCCTTCTGCCAAAATGCATCATCTCACACTTGTCTATATTAAATTCTATCTGCCACTTGTCTGTCCATTCTGCTAGCCTATATATGTCCTGTTGCAGGCGATTCAGATTTAAGGTATGGTTGGGGGGGGGGGGGGGGGGGGTCGGGGTGTGTGGCTGGTGCGGGTAGTTTCAACAAACCAATGTTTAGGTTCAGAGACAAGTGTAGAGGGCATGTGAGTCCAGAAGCTATTTGAAGGGTAGAGTACGTAACAACATAAACATAAAAAATAGCAGGAGTAGCCCATTCGGCCCCTCAAGCCCGCTCTGCCATTCCATACGATCATGGCTGATCTTCTACCTCAACTCCACTTTCCTGCCCACTCCCCATATCCCTTAATTCGCCGAGACACCAAAAATCTGTATATTTTAATCTTAAATATACTCAACGATGCAACATCCACAACCCCCTGGGTACAGGAGTCCTAAATGTTCGACCCTTATCCTGAGACTGTGCCCATGTTCCAGATTCCCCAGCCAGGGGAAACAACCTCTCAGCATCTACTCTATCAAGCCCCTTCAGAATTTTGTATGCTTCAATGAGATTACCTTTCATTCTTCTAAACTCCAGACAGCATGGACCCAATTTACTCAGCCTCTCATCACAGGACAACTCTCTCATCCCAGAAAACAATCTAGTGAACTAATTGGGGCTGGCGACAGGGCATGGTGGGGGCGTGCAGAGCGAGACAGGGGTGCATAGAGCTGGCGACCACCTGATGCAATGTTTGGCCTGTTATCAAAGTGCAGACTTGATTTTATTTCTTACTGCTTGCCTCTGTACAAGTTACAGATCTGTACTTCCACAATTGTATATCGGAGGAAACAACGCTAGAGGTATACCCATGAAAAATGAAAAGCCAAGAAGGTGTGGTGAATTGGTTGTGGGGTAGCAGAGGTGAACAGTGGCCTTGGTGATAAGTAATACACACCATGTCCAGTACAGCATCAGAGGAATAGAACGGAGTCAGCAACAGTGGAAAGCAGGCCAAGAGAGCAAAAGTCATTTAGCAGCAGTGGAGCACAATATGGAGCCTGAGCCAGCAGAAACAAATCAGAGCAAGCTCACTATAATGTGTAAAGTTCCACTCAGAGGAGCAGAAAATCGAGGATGAAATAGCAGACAAGATATTAGAATTGAGACAAGCCAGCAGAGAACACTGACTCCAAAAACAGCAGAAACAACGGTGAAGTTGGAGGTTACTATAATATCCGGAAGCAGTGGAGAAATGGGCTTCAGCCCACGAAAAGGCAATTTCTGGCCAGGACCAACATAACTATAAAATAAGGGTGAAAACCTGCAGTGCACTGAAGAGCAATCAGAATCTGAGCAGGTAAAAGTAGCAGGGCTGTAGGCTAAACAGTTACCTTAAAACTTGAAGCAACTGAATAGCAGATCAGAGTCACAGTGTTCGAGTCTTACAGTGCAGTCTAGTAGTCCAGTGGAGTAACACTGTCCTATTGGCAGAGAAACCCAGGAGTTGGGAAGCGCAAATTTGAGATTTTCATAACTCAGTGAAATCAAGGAACAAGCAGGGTTGGGAGATGAGCTATGTGCTCACTATAAATTTGCAGCCTAATATCATCTTATGGGCTAAAATGCACCCACTATTAGAGACAGAGGAACTTAAACAGTGAAACAACAACTTTTACATAGCGCCTTTAATGTAATAAAATATCCCAAAGAGCTATGCAGGAGCATTATACAGCAAAATCTGACACTGACCAAAATAAGGAGATATTAGGGCAGATGGCCAAATGCTTGGTCAAAGAGATAGGTTTTAAGAAGCTTCTTAAAGGAGAAAAGAGGTCGAGAGGCAGAGAGATTTAGAGAGTGAATTTTAGAACTTGGGCCTAGCCAGCTGGAGGCATGGTCACCAATGGCAAAGGATGGCAAGGACCACTCTCATGCTCTAACTGTTCCCAACTCCCTTCAGATTTAATCCCTTTGTGATAACTAAGTTTCCCTCTCATTTATAGAATTGCAATTACCTCCTCTTTTACAAATAAAGCTGTACACCCTCCTTTGTGATCCAACCTATCCTTACCTAAACTTTGAACTGCACTTCTAATCATTCACTATTATCCAGATTTCAGAGATACCAATTACTTCTAAATTTCTATGGAAGCCTATATCTGTAAATACTGGATTTTATTTCCAATACTTCTCACAATACATAAACTTGTTTCAAAGAAGTTCTGTATATACCTTATATGGTTTACTCTATATAAGTTATCTAGGTCCATGTAATTGAAATTCATTAGCTTGTTGCTAGCACCATCAGATGGCCTGTCTTCCCAGGCCGAGTATAACTACACAGCTTCTGAGCTACATTATTCTTGTTTTTGTCTGGTTAGCCAAGTGCCTGGCACATGCTTATCCCTATGTATAAGAGTTCCAACCACCTTGCTGAGAAATTCAAAAGCAAAATGCTGCAGATGCTGGAAATCTGAAATAACAACAGGAAATGCTAGAAGTGCTCAGCAAGTCAGGCAACATTTGCGGAGAGAGAAACGGAGTTAACATTTCAGGTTGATGACGTTCCATCATTTTCTCTCCACAGATGCTGCTAAATTTGCTGAGCATTTCTAGCATTTTCTTTTTTTATTGCTGAGAAATTCACAGTTAGAACTTTTGCTTGCCTGAAATATCTCTCCCAGTAAAAATACATGACACTTGGCTAAATTTAGAGACCATACAAGCAGCTTGGCAACAGTCAAGCTGTAGAGTCTTGTTGGAGCTTAATCAGTTGGAATAGCACAATTTACCACACAGCGATGTTAAGTTTCTAACTGTTTCTCAAGCTATGACCATCCCAACTGTTGGGACATTGGCTTGCAATTAATTATCTGGAGCTAGATGCAAAGCATGCCACCCCAATGTGACAGATTTACCCTCCAAGGCTCATTAATGAGTGAAGGTAGCTGATCAATTATCAACAGTGCCCTGGAATATTGCAGAGCTGCCTGGCTCAGGTCTACCATTGAGGGTTGACTCAGTTCCAATCTTTCATCTATTAAGCATGTTACCTTGCAGGGAACTTGCCTGAAAAGGGATCCTTTCTGCACTAAGCAGCAGAAGGATGGCAACAAGTTAATCATTGAACAACTGACAAGTATAACTTTGAGTCTACACTAGGAGGACAGCAAATACTGGGAAAGCAAGAGCAGCATAACTCATAACTCATAAAATGCAGTGTGTTGCGCTGTTAATTATGCTGCTCATGAGCAGTTCCTGATATCCCACTGTACAACATTAATGTTAAGCAGACATAATGCAATAGTAAAATCTTAACTGTCCATCAGACATCAAAACACCATTAATATTCCTAAATATTACTCTGGTCATTCAACACATATATATAAAAAAAGCTTAGAGTCTAATACAGACATTACTACACTAAAGAAGATGGGGAGAAACCAATGAGTTTTCAGTTCCTTACCAACATTTTTGTTCAGAATTTGATCCTCAAATACCATTTCGCAGCGGATAAACACAGTGTTCAGCACATCTCTTTTTAGCGACTGGGAAAATGAGTTTGTTTTGATTAGCTGTTACATTTTAATTGACATTATAGAAAATATACGATAATCTATTTTTCAACAAAGTAATAACATGATTAATAAAGTTCATCTGTTAGTCTGTGCTTACAAAAAAAATGGCAATCTGATCAAATGGCTAGCATCATACCACAATACAACCTTTATCTCAATCCTCTTTTTCTGAAGGCATCAGTTCTTAAGGACTGGGGATAAAATTACATAAAGTTAACTGGAAGTATGCTTAGAAAAATGAAGAAAGTAAAACATATGCAGCAAGTCTTACTGTTGACGCAAGTCTTGAAATTTATTTTACAATTAAGCATGAATAAATGTTTTGTTTGTGGTAACTTAACTGAGAATAGTTTCATGACTGGTAACTAGAGTAAAAAATCATGAGTGGACCTCATCAACTATTTAGAATCTACATTGTGGCGGGAGAGGAAATGTAGTCCATTGCTGATGTTGAAGTATGACTTAAAATGCTTGCAATTTTTATATGTGCTGATTAAATAATCATATTTACTTGCTGTATTTAACCCAGTGTGACAAAAGAACAGCACCATGACTTCAACAATGCATTGTTAAAGGCATTGAGACCAGAAATTCTTTTCACAGTTGGTTGGTACCTGCCCAAGTGTTTTTTTAAACTATCAAGGGCAAGCTGGACAAAAAGTTTTGAATATTACTTCAGATATTTTAAGCCAGAACTTTTGTGTCGGCAGATAGTATTATGTGAGACTTAGATCCCCATATCAATAAGTTGTGGCACTTCAGATGTTCACACAGACCATTTGGAAAATTTATCTGCAAGTCTGTCGCATTTATGTGTGGAATTCTTGCGCTAAGATACAGAGCAACACTATTGGTTGGTGGGCAATAACGTTGCAGTACACCTTGTGTGGGGCAATTCAGGCTTCTCTTATGAAGGCAAAAACCTGACATTATCCAGTTTGCATGGATAAGTTTTTTTATTCAAGAGCTCTAGAAAATATATTATGCAGCTATTCCAATCCACATCTGGGACGAAACTATGGATTCAGTAGAGTGCACTGTAAAACCTTAATGCAAACTTATGCTCTAAATAATTCATGTATTCGGATAGACAGATTATTTATTGATGGCAGACAACCATGTGTTGGATTTTACCCATAGAAATGGTAGACATCTGAAGCCCTGCTGAGGATTAGGTGCAGACTTCTTATGAGGTTTTGAGGATGCTAAATTTACCCAGGATTTGATCCAGTAGTTCCTACTTCTGTCAGTTTCAAAACCCTTTAATTTATTCCTCGCTTGAAAAAGATTCTTCAAAGGACATCTCTTAGCCATATAAGTCTTGCTTGAAAGTATATGCATACCTACTGATGGGGCAGCTGGTATCATCCCAGTGGCTGTCTTATTATGTTCAAGGACAATGTTCCCAATGTAAGTTTATGGATTTTATGGAATGGCTTGTGAACATCTGAATAAATGTTTCACTGAACATCTGAGAGGGAAAGAGGGGCTATTCTGAAATTTTTCTTTGTTTATGGGTTGTGGGCATTGCTGGCAATGCTAGCAAGGGTACCATTTATTGCTCATCCCTAATTTCCCTTGAGAAGATGGCAGTGAGCCTCCTTCTTGGATTGCTGCAGTCCGTGTGGTGTAGGGACATCCACACTGCCTTTAGGTTGGGAGTTCCAGCATCTTGGCTCAGTGACGATGAAGAAAAGGCAATGTATTGCTAAGTCAGGATGGTCTATGACTTCAAGGGGAACTTGCAGGTGGTGGTGTTCTCGTATGCCTGTTGCCCGTTCTTCTAGGTGGTAGCTGTCACAGGTTTGGAAGATAAAGGAGCCTTGGTGAGTTGCTGCAGTGCATCTGAAAGATGGTAAGCATTGCAGTCATGATATGCTGGTGGTAGAGGGTGTGAATATTTAAGGTGGTGGATAGGGTGCCAATCAACTGGACTGCTTTGGCCTGGACGGTGTTGAGATTCTGAAATGTTGTTGGAGCTGCACTTGTCCAGAAAGTGGAGAGTATTTCATCACATTCCTAAGATCACAAGAAATAGGAGCAGGAGTAGGCCATTCGTCCCCTCGAACCTGCTCCACCATTCAATAAGATCATGGCTGATCTGATTGTGGCTTTAACTCCATTTTCCTGCCTCCCTCCCCCATAACCCTAGAACTCCCTTGTAGATCAAAAAATCTGTCCAACTCAGCCTTCAATGTCTAAGCTTCCAATACTCTCTGGGGAGGAGAATTCAAAAGATTAACAACCGTCTGAGAGAAGTAATTCCTCCTCATCTCCATTTTAAAAGGGAGAAGCCCTTATTTTTAAATTATGCCTCCTAGTCCTAGATTCCACCATGAGGGGAAACATCCTCTCAGCATCTACCCTGTTAAACCCTCTCAGAATCTTATGTTTCAATAAGATCACCTCTCACTCTTCTAAACTCCAATGAGTTTAGAACCTGCTCAACCTTACCTCATTATTCAACCCCTTCATCCCAGGAATCAGCCGAGTGAACCTTCTCTGATCTACTTCGAATGCAAGTATATCCCTCCTTAAGTAAGGAGACCAAAACCATACACAATATTCTAGGTACAGTCTCAATGCCCTGTACAGTTGTAGCAAGACTTCCCTACTTTTATACTCCATCCGCCTTGCTCCTGACTTGTGCCTTGTAGGTGGTGGAAAAGCTTTGGTGTGACAGACCTTTTCAGTGTTGAATTCTCAAAAAGCCCATATTATAATATATATCTGCCTTTCCTTTAGGAAGTCTGGATGCAACAGTACTTATAATTCACTCTTGGTAAGCATATCAGGTTGCAGTAAAAATGTCAATGTAGCTGTAGATTACAAAAGGACTGATGTTTTTACCTAATGTGAAGTTAGCTTCAGCTTTGCCTCTTTCTATGCTGTAAAATCCAATTATTTATGTTTCATAAAACATAAAAGTGGAATTTATCAAGAGGCGATAGTGTTTATTCTGCAAGTGAGAGTTAAGAAAGCAGCGCCTAGGCAGAAAAGGCCTTCTTCAAAATTAGAACAAACAGAAACAAAAGGCTACCTCTGCTTCTCTTATATGGCAAAATGTTTACAAGCTTACATTTGCACCTTATACCAAAGAAAGTTGACAAATGAACAGAATACAAAAGTAAATGAAGACTCTTTGTGGTACAAAAATCACTTTCATCTTCCTGTTGGTACACCCATGCAAAGTGTAATATAATGAAGAAATAGATAAAAAATTTCAACCTCAAAACATCAGCCGAAATGTTCTCTGAAAATGCCCAATGTAAACCTTTTGTGCATCTGCATTTACTGAATACTTATACTGGTTGTAAAATTAATATACGTAAACTGCATATTTATATAACCCAAATCCAGGTGATTCTCTACAGGTGTAAAATTATGTTACACCATGAAAAAAAATTAAAAAGCACAGAACAGCTTGCCTATATTTCTACTTTACATTGTTGAGAATGTTTTAGTTGAGAGTGAAAAGCTCTTTTCAAAGAATACATATCATCATGCCCACAGATACCGCACCTGAATGGCATCTTTTACTTTTGATTTACTGCCCTGGAGATAAGCTCTGCAGCGTACAGTACCCTTCACAGCAACAGAGCTGGCGCAGTCTTCTATTAAAGCATCAACCTCATCATCAGAGATCGGAACCTTAAAACAAAAGGATTTTAAAAATTAAAAAAAACATTCATTTGTAAGTCACATACATAGTCCATTGTACAGTAATACATCAAAAATTGTTTTTAAAACAAAAACAAAACATGCCAGCAACACACAGGTCAGTCAGCACCTGTAGAATAAAAAAAAGAGACAAGGTTAACATTTTAGGCAGTGTTGTTCATCAAAATGTCGTGAAGAAGGACAATAGGGTAGTTAATGGTAGGTAGAACAGCCAGTCAATTGGATTGTATGGCCCGGCCACACATTCCTGTTGGCTGGAGGCCCATTCCATCTTGAGGGCTGAGCTTCATTACCATGCTACCCTGAGTAGGCTTCCTGCTGTATAAATATAAGTTGTTGTTATGCAATATTGGGCAGACTGGAAATCAACTTAGCTGTCAGGCAGGTAGGTACAGGGAGATGGGGAAGAACCACTACTGCGTGAGGCAAAGAATGTTCACCTGGAGCCCAAAGGGGCAGTCCTGTTCCTCTGTCCCACAAAAGTTGTTTTACACTTAGCTTTTTGGGGCATCTTCCCCTTCAGTGCCAAACTGTGCATCGCACATGCTCCACCCAGTTGTCCCTCGAAATTGCATTGTGGCCCTATTTAAATCATAGGACTCTGATTTGCACATCGTAATGAGGCTCCCATCTGATTAAGTTGGGCTCCTGTAAATATGGCAGCAAATCAGGAACAGGACAGCCATTTTAACTTCACTATCACTCCATTCCTCCATGTGGGCCAAGCTGTCTAATGTCTTTTTCTCTCCAAAGATGCTGACTGGCTTGCTGTGTGTTTTCAGTATTTTATTTTTTATTTTCAGATTTTCAGTATTTGCAGTTACTTTGCTTTTTATTATTAATTTTTTTTAGGATGGCAGGCTTTATTGGGGCTGAAATGAGTTGTGTCTTTTCACAATTATGTAGTATAATACATCAATCAACAGCACAAATCTTGCTTGCCATTTTCTCTATTATTTTCATTTTGTATCACATCCTACCAGTGTGTACAATTTACGAGAATTAATAAAAACTCTATTTACGTAGCACAGAACTTGTGAAATGTCTGGTAAAATACATTGAAAAATAAGAAATAAAATTAAAACAACACATATTGAAATGTTAAATATAATTGACAAAGAAAACACCCACACTTAATTAAATTTATAACTAGCTATATGGAAAAAAAGAATGAAACTTTGAAAAATTCGTAGTGAGAACTAACAGGAGCTGTCAGGAACTGGATTTCCACTGGTGATTTTTTCTTCTGTGGAAGTAATAAAAACAAACAAAAAAAGGGTCAGTATACGTTTAAAGGTTGACAAACTGCACATATTGAACGATATTCACCGAAATACATGAGCCACAGTAAATATTGCACAAGGAATCCTGTTTACTTCCTTTAGAAATAAAGTACTTTGATAACTTTAGGAGTGGTATGACCACAACAATTTGTATTAATATAGTGCCTTTAACGTAGTAATACCTCCCCAAGTTGGGGATGCTCAAGAGTCCAGAATTGGAGGAGTGCAGATATCTTGAAGGGTGGTAGGGCTGGAGCAGATTAGAGATAAGAAGGATAAGGCCATGGAGGAATTTGAAAACAAGGATGAGAAGTTTAAAATTAAGGCGTTGCTTAACTGAGAGCCCATGTAGGTCAGCAAGGACATGGGTAATGGGGGAACAGGACTTGTGTGAGTAAGGACATAGACAGCAAAGTTTTGGATGGCCTCAGTTTCCAAAAGTTGAATGTGGGATGTTGGCCAGCAGCGCATTGGAACAGTCGTGTCTGGAGGTAATTAAGGTATGGATAAGTGGTAGAGGTGCACTCAAGTGATGCTACGGAGGTGCAAACGGATGGGCTTAGTGATGCTGCGGATATATGGTCAGAAACCCATCTCGGGGTCAAATATGAGACCAAAATTTCAAACAGTCTGGTTCAGCCTCAAGGCAATTGCCAGGGACAGGGATACAGTTGGTGGCTTCGAAATTGAGTTTACGACGGGATTGAAAGCAATGGTTTCCGTCTTCCCAATATTTAATTGGGGAAATTTCTGCTGTTGGACAAGGTAGAGTTGGGTGTTGTTAGCATACCTGTGAAAACTGACGCTGTGATTTTGGATATTGTTGCCGTGTGGCAGCATGTAGATAAGAAACAGGAGGGGCCAAGGAGAGATCCTTGGGAGACGACAGAGGTACCAGTGCAGGAACGGAAAGAGAAACAATTGCAGTTGGTTTTCTGGCTATAACTGGATAGGTAAGAATGGAACCAGGTGAGTGCAGTCCCACCCAGCTAGATGACAGTGGAGAGGCTGTTATAAGTTATAAGTGCAAAAGGAATGAAAGAAAGAAAAAAAAAACACATTTTGTTCAGCAACTCTGGTATTATAAATCAGTTGGACAGATATTTCGATATTAAATGCTCTTTTAAAAGGAACAAATGCAAGATCATTATTGAGTTTCCTTACCGATCCTTCACCCATTACGTTCTCTGGTTCTTTATACTGTCCATTTATCAGGTAACTGCACTGCATAATTTGTTTTGCCCAGGAATTCAGACCTTTCTGGTGAGGGGGAATGGTGGAATAGAAGAGAACAAAAAATATAAAATAAAAATTACACGAACAGCAAATATAACTACAAAGTTTATCCTCTCTTTAGCTGATATCTTTTCCAAAGTGTTATTGGCATGCTTAACATAACATGGTTGAGCTATATTTGAAAGAAACCACAATTTCAATACTACTGCATTATAAGGCATATAATTACAATGACATGAAATTTTTGGAAGTCAAAATTCCACTGGTCTGGAGTTCAGAGACTTGCATCCTTGAATTCATATCATGTGGCTGTTGAATATCAGTATCTGCCAGCAGTGACAAAACATAGAAAACAACAGTAGATAACTGTACTATGACATGTTGCTGTAATTCAGTTTTAAATTTTCAACCATATCACTAAAAATGAATTAATTTCTGTACAAGTATCTGAACCATTTTTGTTCAGTATTACAGGAAAAAGATAAATCAAATACAAAAACTGATATATCAATTTAAAAAAATTATAGCAAAGAAAATACCAAATAATGAACAGAAACATCTGATAAAATAATCAGCTCCCAACTTCATTAGTAATTTCTTTAAAGTTTCTTTCTTTGATTACAGCTCTTGCTCTACAAATCTTAGGAGATTGCCAAGTGAGCACCATTTCAAACAAGGAAATCTGCTATAATAAAAACAGAAAATGATGGGAACACTCAGCAGGTCTGGCAGCATCTGTAGAGAGTGAGACAGAGTTAATGTTTCAGGTCCATGACCTGGAAGGTCACAGATCTGAAACGTTAACTCTGTTTCTCTCTCCACAGATGCTGGCAGGCCTGCTGAGTATTTCCAGCAATTTCTGTTTTTATATGAAGGAAATTTACTAAATTAGAACCCTCTCCAAGACATTTTGATGTCATCAATGTTGTGATGTCAGGAGGTTAATCACGTAAGCTTTTCTGTTTACTTACTGTACAACGGGATGCTCTGATCATAAGACACCAGTTTGGCATAGATAGGCCAGCAGAATAGGCAGAAAGGCGGCAGATGGAATTTAATACTGACAAGTGTGAGGTGATGCATTTTGGCAGAAGGAATAGCAGGCAGCATATATTTAATGGCACCATTCTAAACAGTGTGCAGGAACAGAGGGGCCTGGGGATGCATGTGCATAGATCTTTGATGGCAGCAGGACATATTGAGAGTGGTTAGTAAAGCATATGGGATCTTGGGCTTTATAAATAGAGGCATTGAGTACAAAAGCAGGGAGGTTATGCTGAAACTTTATAGAGCTCTGGTTAAGCCCAAGTGGAGTACTGTGTCCAGTTCTGGTCCCCACACTTTAAGAAAGATGTGTGGGTCCTTGAGAGGGTGCAGAGGAGATTTACTAGATTGGTTCCTGGGATGGTGGATTTTAGTTACAAGGTTAGGTTGGAAAAGCTGGGTTTGTTCTTAGAACAAAGAAGATTGAGGGGAGATTTAATAGAATAGTTAATGGCAGGCTTAGATAAGTTAGACAAGGAAAAACTGTTCCCATTAACAAATGGTACAAGGACTAGGGGAAACAGATTGAAAGTTTTGGGGAAAAGATGCAGGGGGAATATGAGGAAGCATTTTTCTTACGCAGTGGGTAGTAACGACCTGGAACTCACTGCCCACAAGGGTGGTGGAAGCGGAGATGATCAATGACTTCAAGAGAAAGTTGGATGGCCACCTCATAGAAATAGACTTGCAGGGCTATGGGGATTGAGCCGGGATGTGGGACTGACTGCAAAGCTTCGTGAAGAGCTGGCATGAACTCGATGGGCCGAATAGCCTTTTTCTGTGCCGTTAATGTCTCTATGATGCTATATCAAAGATTTTTACTTCTCACCTCCATGTTAACCACCTTTCTTGCCTATGCCAATTTGTCAAGCTTTCACTATACTCTGCAATCTCCCCCTTTCTGACTCTTAGCAATCACAATCATCCTCCTTTACCTCATTTAATGAATGTGAAACGTATCTGAATGTAAAATAAATCAATGTTGCAACCTTTTTTTTAACCATCTTCATCTACTTTGGCAGGAGGTTTTCCTGCATTTTTTGGAACCTGCCTTCTGGCTTCTTGATTTTTTTTCTCACAAGTTGACTATTTGATTTCTCAGCACTTATTCTCTCCAATCTGTCTCCCTCTAAACGTCTACTTCGATTTGACCACACCATTACTGAAACACTCCTGCATACCTTTGTCACCCCTAGGCTTGACTCCTAACTGGACCCCTTATCTCCAACTACACAAACTCCAACTAAGCTCCATCTTATCTCATATTAAGTCACATTCAAACTTCACTGGCTGTCTCTCCATCAAACCAATGATTTCAGTCATAGCCGCCAACAAAATACATGGCACTGTGCTCTTCCTCTGTTCAGTTAATATCCACCTGCCCATGATTCCTCTCTCCCAGAATGACAGAATTTCTTCCCCATCTCATAAGCCTATGCATAGAAACATAGAAAATAGGAGCAGGAGTAGGTCATTCGGCCCTTCGAGCCTGCTCCACCATTCATTATGATCATGGCTGATCATCGAACTCAGTAACCTGTTCCTGTTTTCGCCCCATACCCTTTGATCCCTTTAGACCCAAGAGCTATATCTAACTCCTTCTTGAAAACATACAATGTTTTGGCCTCAACTGCTTTCTGTGGTAGCAAATTCCACAGGCTCACCACTCTCTGGGTGAAGAAATTTCTCCTCATCTCAGTCCTGAAAGGTTTACCCCATCTCTTTAGACTATGACCCATGGTTCTGGACTCCCCCACCATTGGGAACATCCTTCCTGCATCTACCCTGTCAAGTCCTGTTAGAATTTTATAGGTTTCTATGAGATCCCTCCTCACTCTTCTGAACGCCAGCAAATATAATCCTAACCGACTCAATCTCTCCTCATATGTCAGTCCCGCCATCCCAGGAATCAGTCTGTTAAACCTTCGTTGCACTCCCTCTATAGCAAGAACATCCTTCCTCAGATAAGGAGAACAAAACTGCACACAATATTCCAGGTGTGGCCTCACCACGGCCCTGTATAAATGCAGCAAGCCATCCCTGCTTCTGTACTCGAATCCTCTCGCTATGATGGCCAACATACCATTTGCCTTTTTTACCGCCAGTTGCACCTGCATGTGACTGTTGTACGAGAACACCCAGGTCTCGCTGCATATTCCCCTCTCTCAGTTTATAGCCATTCAGATAATAATCTGCCTTCCTGTTTTTGCTGCCAAAGTGGATAACCTCACATTTATCCACATTATACTGCATCTGCCATGCATTAGCCCACTCACTCAACTTGTCCAAATCACCCTGAGGCCTCTCTACATCCTCCTCACAACTCACCCTCCCACCCAGTTTTGTGTCATCTGCAAATTTGGAGATATTACATTTAGTTCCCTCATCTAAATCATTAATATATATTGTGAATAGATGGGGTCCTAGCACTGATCCCTGCGGTACCCCACTAGTCACTGTCTGCCATTCGGAAAAAGACCCATTTATCCCTACTCTTTGTTTCCTGTCCGCCAATCATTTTTCCATTCATCACAATACACTATCCGCAATCCCAGGCGCTTTAATTTTACACGCTAATCTCTTATGTGGGACTTTGTCAAAAGCCTTCTGAAAGCCCAAATAAACCACGTCCACTGGCTCGCCCTCATCAATTCTACTAGCTATACCCTTGAAGAATTCTAGTAGATTTGTCAAGCATGATTTCCCTTTCCTAAGTCCATGCTGACTCTGCCTGATTCTACCACTGTTCTCTAAGTGCTCTGCTATAAAATCTTTGATAATGGACTCTAGAATTTTCCCCACTACCGACCTCAGGCTGACTGGTCTATAATTCCCTGCTTTCTCTCTACCTCTTTTTAAATAGTGGGGTTACATTAGCTACCCTCCAATCTGTAGGAATTGTTCCAGAGTCTACAGAATCTTGGAAGACGACTACCAATGCATCCACTATTTCTAGGGCCACTTCCTTAAGTACTCTGGGATGCATACCATCAGGCCCTGGGGACTTATCGCCCCATCAATCTCCCCAACACCATTTTTCTACTGATACTGATTTCCTTCAGTTCCTCTCTCTCACTAAGCCCTGTGTTCCCCAACATTTCTGGTATGATATTTGTGTCCTCCTTTGTGAGGACAGAACCAAAGCATGCCTTTAGTTGGTCAACAATTTCTTTGTTCCCCATAATAAATTCCCCTGTTTTTGACTGTAAGGGACCTACATTTGTCTTCACCAATCTTTTTCTCTTCACATACCTTATAGAAACCTTTACAGTCAGTTTTTATGTTCCCTGCAAGCTTGCTCTCGTACTCTATTTTCCCCTTCTTAACCAATCTCTTGGTCCTCCTTTGCTGAATTTTAAACTGCTCCCAATCCTCAGGTCTGTTGTTTTTCCTGTCAAATTTATATGCCTCTTTCTTGGATCTAATGCTATCTCTAATTTCCCTTGTAAGCCATGGTTTGGCTACCTTTCCCATTTTACTTTTGCGCCAGACAGGGATAAACAATAGTTACAGTTCATCCATGCACTCTTTAAATGTTTGCGATTGCCTATCCACCGTCATCCCTTTAAGTAACATTTCCCAATCCATCATGGCCATGGCCAACGTTTCCCATGTCCGACTGTTAGATATCTTCTATTTTTGCTACATGCACAGAACCAAATGCACCTGCTACTTCTCTGTTTCCTATCCAGAGGTACTGCTATCTTCACAGCCTTCTTGTTCACTCTTCCATTACCCTACCAGCTGTTCTTGCACCTCGAACCTCAGAACATGGAATGGGCCTGCACTGTTCTCCACTTCCTTAAATAGATGTCCTTGGTCATAAAGTAAAATCCATGTACCTCCACCAACGTAGTATATTGTATTCACTGCTTTCTTTATACTGACAATATGTTTAGGGCGGCACAGTGGCGCAGTGGTTAGCATCGCAGCCTCACAGCTCCAGCGACCCGGGTTCAATTCTGGGTACTGCCTGTGTGGAGTTTGCAAGTTCTCCCTGTGTCTGCGTGGGTTTCCTCCGGGTGCTCCGGTTTCCTCCCACATGCCAAAAGACTTGCAGGTTGATAGGTTAATTAGCCATTATAAATTGCCCCTAGTATAGGTAGGTGGTAGGGAAATATAGGGACAGGTGGGGATGTGGTAGGAATATGGGATTAGTGTAGGATTAGTATAAATGGGTGATTGATGGTCGGCACAGACTCGGTGGGCCGAAGGGCCTGTTTCAGTGCTGTATCTCTAAACTAAACTAAACAATATTAAATGGAGCTTAGGTGATGTCTTTGCCAAACATTGCTGTATTTTTCACCCTTCACCACAATTTACCCATCTTTAGCTTCCTACACTGTTCAACCAAGCTCAACACAAATTTCAGGAACAGTAGGGGAATCCAGAACAACAGAAGAATATAAAACTCATATATACTGTAAAAATGAAAAGTAATTTAAAACAAGAAATGTAACTCATACCAATGAACTCTTGTCAAACTGATCTTCCGCAGATACTGGGAGAGGGATAGTAACATCCACGGTGATGGTGGCTTCAACGACTTGCCAAGCAGCTGTCAGGCTGCTGGATTTACAGTCTAACGTTTTAATAGGAGTCTTGAAAATACAGGAAATTAAGATCTGTTAGCAGATAGTATATTTTCTTACTGGATTATATGAATAATTGGCTTATGTAGTACTATTCTGCAGTTAATAATGTCTTGTATATTTCTATTTAATACTCCAAAATTACTTTCTGTGCATCCATCAATTATTACTTTGCTGTGATACATTTACTATTGGTTGTTTTCCCTCTTGTATTATCTCAAAAAATATTTGAAGCCCTGCAACTGTCTTATAAATGCATTTTAAGATTTTTAAAGAAAAAAAGAACCTGCATTTACACAACAGATTTCACATGTTCAGGACATCCCCAGAGGCAGCTCACAGCCAATTAATTATTTCTGATGAGCAGTCACTGTCAGTATATAGGCAAACATAGGAGACATTTTTCATTTGGGAAGGTCCCACGAACAGCAAATGAGATGAATGACTGGTTAATTTGTGTTTTTGGTGGTGTTAACCTGATGGAGGCATGGCGGCCAAGACATTGGAAGAACTCCCTGTTTTTCAAACAAGGCCACAGAATCTTTTGCATCAACATATACAGCCTTGGTTTAACCTCTCATCTGAAAGACAGCGCACCTCCAATAATGTTGTGATTCTTCAGTATTCAAATCCAGATGCAGTACTTAAACCTACAACCTTTTGACTCAGAGGCAAAAGTGCCAGAACAGAGCCAATCTGGCATTAAAGATCTTAATTTCTGTTCATCATTTGACCTTTATTGTAAAAGGAAGAGCTGGAAAGACCAGAATTGGTGAGATTACAAATTGTAACTTCTAGCAGTATAACTGAAATAGAGCTGAACACCAACAAGCATATCATGAAACTGTTAAACAAGTGCACATGAACTATAATTTGTTACTTTCCACTCAACAAATGTTTTCACCGTGTGTCATTATTTCTTGAACTTTCCACTGCTGCGCAGCTTAACTTTGCTGCAAATGTGCCGGAAACCCTGTCAACTCATGCAAACAGTGCAGTATTCACAGCGAAACAGTGACAGAAAGTCCAAGGAAATTCAGGGCCCGTGGAGCAAAATAAACTTACTTAACCTTTTTCTTTCTTCACCATTCAATGGATGGGGACATACACTGAACAAAGATGAGGCTGTTTGAGTAGGCATGTCCCAAAAGTTGGGAAAGAGGGACAACATCCCTTTAAGGCATTTCTGATATCCACTACCGTGAAACATTGTGCTTGTGAATACCCTATATAATGGGTATGCAACAAGGTAGATGACTTAAAGGCCCAAATAGAGGTAAATGGGTATGATCGAATTGCCATAACAGAAACCTGGCTACAGGGTGACCAAGACTGGGAACTGAATATTCAAGGATATTCGACATTTAGAAAGGACAGGCAAAAAGGAAAAGGAGATGGTGTTGTGCTGATAATAAGGGATGGGATCAGTTCATTCGTAAGGGAGGGTCTCAGGTCGGAAGAACAAAATGTGGAATCTGTTCGCGTGGAGCGACGAAACAACAAGGCCCAGCAAACATTGGTAGGAGTTGCTTATTGGCCACCAAACAGTAGTGGTAGTGTGGGGCATGGCATTAATCAGGAGATTAGAGAAGCATGTAGCATGGGTAATACAGTAATCATGGGTGAATTCAATCTGCATATAGACTGGGTAAGCCTGATGAGCACTAATGCTGTGGAGGACGAGTTTCTGGAGTGTGTTAGGGATGGTTTTCGAGAGCAGTATGTTGAGGAACCGACTGGAGAACATGTTATTTTAGATCTAATATTATGTAATGAGCAAGGGCTAATTAATAATCTTGTTGTAAAAGAACCTTTAGGGATGAGTGACCATAATAGGATAGAACATTATGTTTGAAAGTGAGGTAGGTCAATCTGAAGCCAGGGTGTTAAATTTGAACAAAGGAAATTATGAAGGTATGAGGGGCAAATTGGCTGAGCTGGATTGGGAAAATACATTAAAAGGTATGACAGTACATCGGCAATCGATAGTCTTCAAAGAAATATTACATAGTTTACATCAGCTATACATTCCTTCAAGGCATAAAAACCCCAATAGCAAAGGCAGTCAACCGCAGATAACAAAGGAAGTTAAGGATTGTATAAGATTAAAAGAAAAGACCTATAAAGTTGCCAGAAATAGTAGTAAAACTGAGGATTGGGAAGATTTTAGAATATAGCAAAGGAGGACGAAGAAATTGATAAAGAAAGGAAGAATAGAATATGAATGTAAGCTAGCAAAAATATAAAAATGGACTGTAAAAGCTCCTATACTTACGCAAAAAGGAAATGTTTGGCTAAGACAAATGTGGGTCCATTACAGGCAGAGTCAGGAGAATTTATAATGGGAAATAGAGAAATGGCATTGAAGCTAAATGAGTACTTTGTGTCTGTCTTCACTGAGGAAGATACAAGAAATCTCCCAGAATTAGAGATCCAAGGGATTAGGGGGAAATGAGGAATTGAAGGAAATTAGTATTAGTAAGAAGGTTGTATTGGAGAAATTAATGGGGCTGAAGGTCCCTGATATTCTACATCCCAGAGTGTTGAAAGAGGTAGCTATGGAGATAGTGGATGCACTGATCATCTTCCAAAATTCTATAGATTCTGGAGCGGTTCCTGCAGACTGGAAGGTCGCAAATGTCACCCCACTATTTAAGAAGGAAGGGAGAGAGAAAACAGGAAATTACAGACCTGTTGGCCTCACATCAGTCATTGGGAAAACACTTGACTCTATTCTAAAGGATGTGATAAATGGACACTTGGATTATAATGATCTGATTGGGCCTAGTCAAGATGGATTTATGACTGGGAAATCATTTTGACGAACCTGATGGGAGTTTTTTGAGGATGTTTCCTACAGAATTAATAAAGAGTCAGTGGACGTGGTATGCTTGGATTTTCAAAAGGCCTTTGATAAAGTCCCCCACAGGAGGTCGGTTAGCAAAATTAAAGCACATGGGATAGGAGGTAATATACTGGCATGGATTAAGGATTGGTTAACAGGCAGAAAAGAGAGTAGGAATAAATGGGTCATTCTCGCGTTGGAAGGCTGTGACTAGTGGGGTACCGCAGGGGTCAGTGCTTGGGCTCCAGCTGTTCACAATATATATCAATGATTTGGATGTGGGAACCAAATGTAGTATTCTCAAGTTCGCAAATGACACAAAATTAGGTGGGAATGTGTGTTGTGAGGAAGATGCAAAGTGGCTTTAATGGGATTTAGAAAGACTTAATGAGTGGGCAAGAACATGGCAGATGGAATATAATGTGGAAAAATGTGAGGTTATCCACTTTGGTAGGAGAAATAGATGTGCAGAGTATTTCTTAAATGGTAAGAGATTAGAAAGTGTAGATGTACAAAGGGACCTGGGTGTCCTTGTCAATAAGTCACTGAAAGCTCACATGCAGGTGCAGCAAGCAATTAGGAAGGCTAATGGTATGTTAACCTTTATCGCAAGAGGATTTGAGTACAGGAGTAGTGAAGTCTTGCTTCAATTGTATCGAACCTTGGTTAGACCGCACCTGGAGTACTGTGTGCAGTTTTGGTCCCCTTACCTTGGGAAGGATATTATTGTCGTAGAGGGAGTGCAACGAAGGTTCACTAGACTTGATCCTGGGATGGCGGGACTGAGAGAGATTGGAGAAGCTGGGTCTGTATTCTCTAGAGTTGCGAAGAATGAGAGGTGATCTAATTGAAACCTACAAAATACTTAAAGAGGTAGACAAGGTAGATGCAGGTAAGATCTTTCCCCTTGTTGGGGGGTCTAGAACCAGGGGACACAATTTCAAAATAAGGAGGAAGCCACTTAGGACAGAGAGTAGGAGAAATTTCTTTACTCAGAGGGTTGTGAATTTTTGGAATTCTCTACCCCAGAGGGCTGTGGAAGCTCAGTCCTTGAATATGTTTAAAGCAGAAATTGACAGATTTCTAAATACAAATGGCATAGGGGATATGAGGATAGTGTGTGAAAGGCATTGAAGTGGATGATCAGCCATGATCGTATTGAATGGCAGAGCAGGCTCCACATGCTGAAAGGCCTACTCCTGCTCCTATGTTCCTATCACTCAGAGCTGACCCCAAAAAGAACACAGAACAATAGCACATTCCAAACATTCTTGACCAACTAAGTCTTCAAAGTCACCTTGTGATTTCTGCACTAATGGGCATCAGTATTCTGTTCTGGCTGAGGAGCCAACTTCTGGGTCTATCCTGTTAGTTGCGATACTGGCCCCCTGTTGTGATGTTCTTTCAGAGATGTACTAATTAGCTCTGCTAGAGAGCATGAAAATGGACCAGACCAAACCATGCCTTCAAAGTATATGTCCACTCCCCAACCCCCAAATATGTCACAACACATGAACTGGACTCATATGCCAAGTAATGTCCATATCAGCCTGCTGCACTCTGAAATTATTTTAGCCTGTCAGCATCCCAGCCCAGAAAAAAACAAAGGAATTAACTTACATTTATAGAATGCCTTGTCACATCTGTACAGTACCTCAAAGCACTTCACAACAAATTACATTTTCAAAAGCAGTGAATGATAGCAAGGACCCACAAACAGCAAATAATTAATATGATTTTTGGTAGCGTTGGTTGAGGGAAAGCTCCCTACTATTCTTTGAATAGCAGCATGGAATCTTTTACATAAACAAACAGGCAGAGAAGGCCCCAGTTTAATACATTATCTGAAAATCAATGCAGCCTTAGTCTGTTGATGGTTGAAACAAGCCCAGTGGATTTGATGATAAGCTATTCACGTTTGCAACTGACTATAATGGAAATTGTTTGTTGTGGGAGATAACCAAAGTAGGGTTTGTATCTTGAGCTACAGTCTTGCTATGAAGTAACTGCATTGAGTAATCCACAGCTAAATCAACAACTTGCATATAGTGCCTACAATGTAGCAGAACAAAGTTGGCAATGAGACCGGTACTGGTATAAGAGATGGCCAAAGGTGGGTTCAGAAAGGCTCGTTTTAAGGAGGATTTAGAAGTTGAGGTGTGACTGACTTTGAAATGTATCCAGGAGTCAGAAGGATATGGGAGTTCACTAAATAAGGTTTGCAGACTGTGACGAACTGATGAATCAAAACTTCAACTCAAGACTTTGCTGCTCAGCTGGTGCAATCCCATATCCCTCAGCAGCTGTACTGGTAATGGTAACTGGAAGGAATAAAAACGAGAGGTAGAGAGATCAGAGAAAGAGTTATTTAGTAATAAGCAAAAATAAAGATCCTCAACGCCTCTGGCCAGTTTAGGTTCAGCCTCCACAAGGAAAGCACATCACAATGTCTTGGGTTTGAAGGGCGATGTCTCATCCCAGTACTATACACAGCTGAGAGATTAAGAAAGAGCTAAAAGCTTCATGGTTGGTGGGAATGGGCAACGTCACTGGGTAAAGGTCTGTCAGCACCTGTGAGTGGAGAGTTGTTTTGAAGATGGCTCAGTGTTAAGTGAAACTGAGATCACAGAAAATGTGATATTTTAAAATCTCATAATATTGTTTGGTGTCAATTACTAACAAAATATCACAAGGGCAAAAAATAGATCAATAAATCAGTAAAAAGAAAGGAAATGAAAGGACTTGCATTTCTATAGCACCTTTCATGTGCTCAAGATATTCCAAACAGTTTTACATTCAATGAAGTACCTTTGAAGTGTAGTCACTATTGTACGGAAACACGACAGCCAATTTGTGCACAGCAAGGATCCACAAACATCAATGAGATAATAACCAGATAATCTGTTTTAGTAATGGGATAAATATCAGAAAGGACACCAGAACTTCTCTGCTCTTCTTTGAATAGTGTCATAGAATCTTTTACACCCACTTATGAGGGAAGACAGGTCTTCAGTTTAACATCTCATCCAAAAGTTGGCACCTTTGACAGTGCAGCACGCACTCAGTATTATACTCAAGTGCCAACTTAGACTATGTTCTCAAGTCACTGAACTGGTGCTTAAAGCTACACCTTCAGACTGAGAGGCCAGAGTATAAAAACTGAGTCAAGGCTGAACTACTGTTGAATAAGAATGGAAACAGTCAAATGAACAAAGGAATGTGTAATTCAAAAGTTTACAAAATATTAAATGATGTGCAACTGGAACAATGTTCATTTCGCTAGTAAAAAATTAGCTCGTTTTCTTTGAGCATGGCATTTGCATTGCAAGACAATATTAAGAACATGGGTGCCCTGGAGATTAAAAACATTTTCAAAGCATACAGTCCCTAGTAGTTTCATATTTTCTAATGCATTTATTTTGGCAAAGCTGGCAGTTGATGCCAGGAACAAAAAGGAATAAGATATATATAAATATATTTAAAAAATGGATGAACATGTGATTTAAACAAAATATACCAAGGATGCCAGTAAATCATAAAAAATTAACCAGTCATTCATATGTACATCATGTCATGTGTCAGGCATTCAACTGTTTTTTGTAATTCAGCAAATCTTAATGCTTATCCTCCATCTATTCTCATTAGTGGCAGTTAGTACAATTTTGAGAACGTTTTAGGTTTCTTTTTGTAAAAATTAAAATGGTAAGGTAGATAATAGTGGTGTAGTTCCAACAATTTCTTGCGTTGATAGAATGATGCAGCACAGAAAAGCATTCAGCCCATCGTACCTGCTCTTTGATAGTAACTATCCAACTGGTCCCACTCCCCTGCACTTTCCCCATAGCCTTGCAAATTCCATCCGCACCACCCCCACACCCCCCTCAAGTGTTTATTCAATTCACTTTAGAAAATTACCATTGAATCTGCTTTCAGATAGTATGTTCTAGATCACAACAACTCATTGTCAAAAAATGTTTCCTCGTGTTGCCTCTGGTTCCTTTGCCAATCACAATCTGGGTCCTCTGGTTACTCATCTTTCGGCCACTGGAAACAATTTCTCCTTATACAAAGCCTTGGTTAGACCACAACTGGAGTACTGTGAACAGTTCTGGGCACCACCCCTTAGGAAGGATATATGACCTTGGAGGGAGTGCAGCATAGATTTACGAGAATAACACCTGGACACAAGCTGTTAAGCAACGAGAAATCAAGGTTGTATTCCCTGGAATTTAGAACTTTAAGGGGTGATTTGATCGAGGTTTCAAGACATTAAGGGGAACAGATAGGGTAGATAGGGAGAACCTATTTCTGCTAGTAGGGGAGTCTAAGACTAAGTGGCATAGTCTAAAAATTAGAATCAGAACTTTCAGGAGCGAAATTAGGAAACATTGTGCACAAAGAGGGTGGCAGATGTTTGGAATTAATTGTTAATTTTAAAACGGAGATTGATAGATTGTTGTTAGCCAAAGGTATTAAGAGATATTGGGCAAGGTGTGTATATGGAGTTAGGTCGCAGATCAGCCATGATCTCACTGAATAGTGGAACAGACTCAAGGGCCTAAATAGCCTATTCCTCTTCCTATGTTCCTTAATTACTCCAGCGAGGTGATTTTGAACACCTCGATCAAATGTCCTCTTAACCTTCCCTGCTCTAAGGCCAACAACCCCAGCTTTTCCAGTCTCTCCACATAACTGAAGTCCTTCATTCCTGGTACCATTCTAGTCATTCTCTTCTGCACTCTCTCTAAGGCCTTGACATCCTTCCTAAAGTGCAGTGCCAAAAATTGAACACATTACTGAAGCTGAAGTCTAACCAGTGTTTTATCAATATTTGGCATAGCTTCTTTACTTTTGTACGCTAAGCTTCTACTACTAAAGGCAAGGGTCCAATGTGCTTTTTTAAACACGTTCTCAGCTTGTCTGGCTACCTTCAAAGATTTGTACAAACATCCCCGAGTGCCTTTGTTCTCACAACCCCTTTATAATTGTATCAATTAGTTTATGTTGCCTCTCTTCATTCTTTTTACCAAAATGTAACATTTCACACTTCGCTCTCTTAAATTTCATCTGCCACGTTTGGCCATTTCACCAGTCTATCCATACCCTCCTGAAGTCTGTTACTACCCTCAATGTTTCCTGCATTTCTGAATTTTGTATCTGGGGAACACCACTGCACACTTCCCTCTATTCCATAAAAGTAACCATTCACCACCATTCTCGGTTTTCTGTCCCTTAGCCAATTTCGTACCATACTGCCACTGTCCCTTTAATCACATGCGCTTCAATTTTGATAACAAGTCTATTCCATGGTACATTGTCAAACGCCTTTTGAAAGTCCATTTACACAATATCAACCGCAATATCCTCATCAAACCTTGCTTCCAGTTCATCAAATAACCCAATCAAGTTATTCAAACGTGATTTGCCTTTACCAAATCCATGCTGGCTTTTAAAAAAAATTAATTTTCCAAATGGCAATGAATTTTTTTTACAGGGTTATTGTCTCCAAAAGTTTCCTCACCACCAACTTTAAGATGACTAGTGAGTTTATCCCTCCTTATTTTAAAAATTGGGGTGTAACATTTACAATCCTTTAGTCCTCTGGCACCACCTCCATATCTAAGATGGACTGGAAGATTGGGGCCACAGCCTCTGCAATTTCAACTCTTTCTTCCTTCAGTAACCTAGGATCCCATCTGGACCGGGTGACTTTTTTACTTTGAGGACTGCTAACCTTTTAAGCATCTTCTCTTTATTTATATCCTACGCAATATTGCTCTGGCATCCTCCTTTATTGCTACATTGGGATCATCCTCTTTGTTAGTGAAAACAGATGCAAAGTACTCATATAACACTTCAGCCATGCTCTCTGCCTCCACAAGAATATCTCCTTTTTGGTTCCTAATCCAGTCCACCCTTCATTTGACTACCCTTTTACTATTTATATGTTTGTAAAAGGCTGTTGAGTTCCCTATCAAGTCATATACTCTGCTCTGCAGCTCTTATCAAAGTCACAAATGACATCCGATGTGACTGTGATAAAGGTTAACTTTCCCTCCTCAGCCTTCTCGACCTGTCTGCAGCCTTTGACAACGTTGACCACACCATCCTCCTCCAACACCTCTCCACTGTCATCCAGCTGGGTGGGACTGCTCACGCCTGGTTCCATTCTGTATAATCGTGCACTTGCAATGGTTTCTCTTCCTGCTCCCGCAACATTACCTCTGGTGTCCCCCAAAGATCCATTTTTGGCTCTCTCCTATTTGTCGTCTACATGCTGCCCCTAGACGACATCATCCGAAAGCATGCATGCTGATGAAACCCTACTTTATCTCAGCATCACTTCTCTCGACTCCTCCAATGTTGCTAAATTAACTGATTGCTTATCCGACATCCACTACAGGATGAGCAGAAATTTCCTCCAATTAAATATTGGGAAGACTGAAGCTATTGTTTTCGGTCCCCACTCTAAACTCTATTCCCTAGCTACCGACTCCATTCCTCTCCCTGGCAACAGTCACGACTAAGTCAGTCTCCTCACAACCTTGGTGTCACATGTGACCCCAAGATGAGATTCTGACCTCATATTCATGCCAGCACTAAGACTGCCTATTTCTACCTCCCTAACATCGTCCCTGCCTCAGCTTATCTGCTGCTGAAAACCTCATTCATGCCTTTGTTACCTCTAGACTTGACTATTCCAACATACTCCTGGCTGGACTCGCACATCCTCCCTCTGTAAACTTGAGGTCATCCAAAACTCTGCTCCCCGTTTCTTAACTTACACAAAGTCCTGTTCACCTATCACCCCTGAGCTTGCTGACCTACATTGGCACCCAGTCAAGATTTTAAAATTCTCATCCTTGTTTTCAAATCCCTCCATGGGCTCGCCCCTCCCTATCGCTGTAATCTCCTCCAGACCCACAACCCTCCAAGATAATGTGCTCCTCTAACTCTGGCGTATCTCAGATTTTAATCACTCCACCATTGGTGGCTGTGCCTTCAGTTGTCAAAGCCCCAAGTTTGGAATACCCTCCCTTCACCTCTCCACCTCGCTTTGAAGCCAAACTTACCTCTTTGACCAAAATTTTGGTCATTTGACCTAACATTTCCTTTTGTGGTTCGGTGCCATTCTTTGCTTTAAAATGCTCCTGTAAAGTGCCTTGGGACGTTTCCTTACACTAAAAACACTATATAAGCTGTTGTTGCCTCTCATTCCCTTTTTTAGATCTCCTCTGTACTTTCTATATTCAGCTTCGTTCTCTCCTGTATTATGTACCTTACATTTGTCATAAGCTCCCCTTTTCTTTCTTAATTTCTTTATCTTTTGTCACCCAGGGAAATCTAGCTTTGGATGCCCTTCCTTTCCCTCTCATGGAAATGTGTCTAGTCTGTCTCTGATCCATCTCCTCTTTGAAGACCCCTCGAATTGTTCAATTACTGTTTGGCCTACCTTTTTTTTAAATTCCAATTTCAAATTCCTCCAGTTAATTATTTTTAGTCTTGATTGTCCTTTTCCATAACCATTCTAAATCTGGTGGCATTACGATCATTGTTGCCCAAATGTTCCAACACTGAAACACGCTTCACTTTCCCCACTTAATTTCCCAGAGCTAGATCCAGCATTGCTTCCTTCTTTGTTGGACTGGAAACAAATTGATCAAAAATATTCTCTTGCATACATTTCAGGAATTCCTTCCCTATTTCGCCTTTTACATTGTTACTATCGCAGTCCAAATTAGGATAATTGAAGTGCCCCATCATCAGTACTCTTGCATCTTTCCGTAATTTACATGCAAATTTGCTCCTCTATCTCCTTCTAACTATTTGGTGGCCTATGGTGTACTAGCTCCTCTAATGTTCCTTAATTCTAACCAAATATATTTGAGCTTTGACCCTCTTACTTACATGAATCCTCTCCAGTGCTACAATTCCGTGTCAGTGCGCCATTTTCCCACACCTTCTTGACCAGTCTGGACATAGCAGCTGACGCCTTTCCCATGCGCTTGTTGAATTCTGCATCAAGAGACAGGTTACTGGTGATAGTTGAGCCTAGGTAGGTGAACTCTTGAACCACTTCCAGAGCGTGGTCGCCGATATTGATGGATGGAGCATTTCTGATGTCCTGTTCCATGATGTTCGTTTTCTTGAGGCTGATGGTTAGGCCAAATTCGTTGCAGGCTGCCGCAATCCTGTCGAAGAGTCTCTGCAGACACTCTTCTGCGTGGGATGTTAATGCAGCATCGTCAGCAAAGAGGAGTTCCCTGATGAGGACCTTCCGTACGTTGGTCTTCTCTCTAAGACGGGCAAGGTAGAACAACCTGCCATCTGATCGCGTGTGGAGGAAAATTCCTTCTTTTGAAGACTTGAACTCATATGAGAGCAGCAGTGAGAAGAAGATCCCAAACAGTGTAGGTGCGAGAACACAGCCCTATTTCACGCCACTCAGGATAGGAAAGGGGTCTGACGAGGTACTGCTATGCTGAATTGTGCCTTTAATATTGTCATGGAATGAGGTGATGATACTTAGTACCTTTGGTGGACATCCGATCTTTGCTAGTAGTCTGAAGAGACCACTTCAGATCTCACCGTCTGGTGAGATCTATGAAAGCAAATATGTCCAGACTGGCCAAGAGGATGTGGGAAAATGGCGCACTGACACAGAACACAAAAGTCTGAGTGTATCAAGCCTGTGTTCTCAGTACCTTGCTCTATGACAACGAGGCCTGGACAACGTATGTCAGCCAAGAACGACGTCTCAACTCATTCTATCTGCGCTGCCTCCGGAGAATCCTTGGCATCAGATGGCAGGACCGTATCTCCAGCGCCAAAGTCCTCGAGGCGGCCAACATCCCCAGCATATACACCCTACTGAGCCAGCGGCGCTCGAGATGGCTTAGCCACGTGAGCCGCATGGAAGATGGCAGGATCCCCAAGGACGCATTGTACAGCGAGCTCGTCACTGGTATCAGACCCACCGGCCGTCCATGTCTCCGCTTTAAAGACGTCTGCAAATGCGACACGAAGTCCTGTGACACTGACCACAAGTCGTGGGAGTCAGTTGCCAGTGATCGCCAGAGCTGGCGGACAACCATAAAGGCAGGGCTAAAGAGTGGCGAGTCGAAGAGACTTAGCAGTTGGCAGGAAAAAAGACAGAAGCGCAAGGAGAGAGCCAACTGTGTAACAGCCCCGAAAACCAATTTTATCTGCAGCGCCTGTGGAAGAGTCTGTCACTCTCGAATTGGCCTTTATAGCCACTCCAGGCGCTGCTTCACAAACCACTGACCACCTCTAGGCGCTTACTCATTGTCTCTTGAGACAAGGAGGCCAAAGAAGAAGAACAACAACAAAGAATAAAGAACAGTACAGCACAGGAACAAGCCATTCGGCCCTCCAAGCCTGCGCCGATCTTGATGCCTGCCTAAACTAAAAGCTTCTGCCCTTCCGGGGTCCGTATCCCTCTATTCCCATCCTATTCATGTATTTGTCAAGATGCCTCTCCTGGCAGCAAGTTCCAGGCACTCACCACCCTCTGTGTAAAGAACTTGCCTCGCACATCCCCTCTAAACTTTGCCCCTCGCACCTTAAACCTATGTCCCCTAGTAACTGACTCTTCCACCCTGGGAAAAAGCTTCTGACTATCCAATCTGTCCATGCCACTCATAACTTTGTAAACCTCTATCATGTCGCCCCTCCACCTCCGTCATTCCAGTGAAAACAATCCGAGTTTATTCAGCCTCTCCTCATAGCTAATGCCCTCCAGACCAGGCAACATCCTGGTAAACCTCTTCTGTACCCTCTCCAAAGCCTCCACATCCTTCTGGTAGTGTGGCGACCAGAATTGCACGCAATATCCTAAGTGTGGCCTAACTAAGGTTCTGTACAGCTGCAACATGACTTGCCAATTTTTATAGTCTATGCCCCGACCGATGAAGGCAAGCATGCCCTATGCCTTCTTGACTACCTTATCCACCTGTGTTGCCACTTTCAGTGACCTGTATGCCCAGATCTCTCTGCCTGTCAATACTCCTAAGAGTTCTGCCATTTACTGTATACCTCCCTCCTGTATTAGATCTTCCAAAATGCATTACCTCACATTTGTCTGGATTAAACTCCATCTGCCATTTCTCCGCCCAAGTCTCCAACTGATCTATATCCTGCTGTATCCTCTGACAATCCTCATCACTATCCGCAACTCCACCAACCTTTGTGTCGTCCGCAAACTTACTAATCAGACACGCTACATTTTCCATTTATATATACTACAAACAGCAAAGGTCCCAGCACTGATCTCTGCAGAACACCACTAGTCACATCCCTCCATTCAGAAAAGCACCCTTCCACTGCTACCCTCTGTCTTCTATGACAGAGCCAGTTCTGCATCCATCTTGCCAGCTCACCTCTGATCCCGTGTGACTTCACCTTTCGTACCAGTCTGCCATGAGGGACCTTGTCAAAGGCTTTACTGAAGTCCATATAGATAACATCCACTGCCCTTCCTTCATCAATCATCTTCGTCACTTCCTCAAAAAACTCAATCAAGTTAATGAGACATGACCTCCCTTTCATAAAACCATGCTGTCTCTCGCTAATAAGTTCATTTGTTTCCAAATGGGAGTAAATCCTGTCCCGACGAATCCTCTCTAATAAGTTCCCTACCACTGACGTAAGGCTCACCGGCCTATAATTTCCTGGATTATCCTTGCTACCCTTCTTAAACAAAGGAACAACATTGGCTATTCTCCAGTCCTCTGGGACCTAACCTGTAGCCAATGAGGATACAAAGATTTCTATCAAGGCCTCAGCAATTTCCTCCCTTGCCTCCCTCAGTATTCTGGGGTAGATCCCATCAGGCCCTGGGGCCTTATCTACCTTAATGCTTTGCAACACCTCCTCCTTTTTGATAGCGACATGACCCAGACTATCTACACTCCCTTCCCTAGACTCATCATCCACCAAGTCCTTCTCTTTGGTGAATACTGATGCAAAGTTCTCATTTAGTACCTCGCCCATTTCCTCTGGCTGCAGGCATAGATTCCTTCCTCTGTCCTTGAGTGGGCCAACCCTTCCCCTGGCTACCCTCTTGCTCTTTATATATGTATAAAAAGCCTTGGGATTCTCCTTAATCCTTTTTGCCAATGACTTTTCATGACCCCTTTTAGCCCTATTGACTCCTTGCTTAAGTTCCTTCCTACTTTCTTTATATTCCTCAAGGGCTTCGTCTGTTCCCAGCCTTCTAGACTTTACGAATGCTTCCTTTTTCTTTTTGACTAGGCTCACAATATCCCTCACAAGGTTCCCGAAACTCGCCAAACTTATCCTTCTTCCTCACAGGAACATGCCGGTCCTGGATTCTAATCAACTGATGTTTGAAGGACTTCCACATGTCAGATGTTGATTTACCCTCAAAAAGTCACCCCCAATCTAAATTCTTCAGTTCCTGCCTAATATTGTTATAATTAGCCTTCCCCCAATTTAGCACATTCACTCGAGGACTACTCTTATCCTTATCCATAAGTACCTTAAAACTTATAGAATTATGGTCACTGTTCCCGAAATGCTCCCCTACTGAGACTTCAACCACCTGGCCGGGCTCATTCCCCAATACCAGGTCCAGAAGTGCTACAATAGTTTCTTTGATCAATACTGCCACCTATCACAGTCCCCCCTCCCCTTTTGTCTTTTCTTATCTTACCTGAATACCTTGTAGCCAGGAATATGAAGTCCCTAATCCTCCCCTTCTTTGAGTCAGGTCTCTGTTATTGCCTCAATATCTTAAATAGCACTGAAGCTCCCCAAACTCAATTGCTGCATGTCACATCTTCATCAGAGAATTTCAGTCAATTTGCCTGACCCGAATTCTAAGTCAGATACCAAAGATGAACAAAAAGTGTTCCAATCATCGCTTGAAGATTCTATCGGTATAGTACATTAAAAAAATGTAGATTCAGTTTCAGGTTAAGAAATGCCAAATGTAGGACTATTAAGGCATGTAAGTTCACACTGCAACTACACATTGCACTTAGTGTCCCATATCTGACCTGTTTTTAAATACTGCGGCCCTGATGTTATTCAACAAGTTTTGTGCCTCCATTCCACAAACCAGAGCTACGATAAAAATCTTTATTAGTTAATCCACAAATAAGCTATGTAACAATACAAGACATTACAGGGGCAATTTTGAAAGCTCAAATGTCAGTGCAGAGCTTGTGCTCACATCTGCCAAGTTTCCACACTGACTGCAAAGACTCCCTGTTACCCCCTATATTTCGAATACTACATATCCACATCAGATAGAAATTTTAAATTTAAGAAAACTTAAAGCTACAATACATTCCTGATAATTCAAATAAAAGCAAAATACTGCGGATGCTGGAAATCTGAAATAAAAACAAGAAATGCTGGAACCACTCAGCAGGTCTGGCAGCATCTGTGGAAAGAGAAGCAGAGTTAACGTTTCGGGTCAGTGACCCTTCATCGGAACCTGATAATTCAAAGTTGTTTTTGCACAAAAAATAATTTAAAACCAGCAACAGAAATAACACGACAAAGTGGTAATTTGGTGCTAAAAATGGAAATATCACACAATATGAATTGGATGACTTCAAATTGAGTAGACTGCATCACACTTTTCCTACCTGTGGATTGTGAAGATCATAAGCGCGTACCTTCATTCTGTACATAAAGAGCTCAGGAAAAGTTCAGGTTCATTTTTCAAATTGAGCAGATTCCTCTTAAATTGTATGAATTATTTGTTACGGAGATTTAAAAAGCTGTAATTTCTTCTACTGGTTGCCGTTTCACTTTAATTTGATACATGTAGACTTTTTTTGGTTTTTGGATGATCTCTTCCACCGAGGTGAAGCACACAGCTAAACCACAGGGTGCAACATGAATGGAGGTCCTTGTGAACAAAAAGGGAAGTCAGGATTTTGGTATGAATGGGAATTTACTGCAGAAGGGGAAGGTGGTGCTCCTTTTTCCTTTTAGTACTTGTAGTATTTGTGTAAGCTTGAGACAGCAAGTATTTAAAGTTTTGTTCAGCACTTTAGCACTGAGACCAAATTGGCTATGTCTATTTGCAACACAAGTTGGCTGGACCAGATATCTGATTGGTCCTCTTGGAGGACAAGACACACAACAGCTTGTCTCGAATGGTAATTTGATCCTATCTGCTGTAGAGTAATTCAATGTTCTCTGCACTGTATAATTTGATTCAGTCATTGCTAGATAGGCCACAGAGTTCAGACTATGGCACAGTGCTAACGCTACTGCTTTCAGAGAACACTCATACTCCTGGATTAGCAGCATACACAGCACTTACACGACTGAGTTCAGAGAATACACAGCATTCACCCTGCCGAGTTCAGAGAATGCACAGTGCTCCCACGACTGATTTCAGAGAAATCACACTGCCGAGTTCAGAGAACATACAGGGCTCGTACTACTGAATTCCAAAAACGCACAACACTCACTGCCGAATTCAGAGAATGCACGGCACTCACATGACTGAGTTCAGGAAGCACACAGCACTTACATTACTGAGTTCAGATAGGAAGGGTGAGGTCATGGGGGTTTTGACATGAGAATGAGAATTTTTAAAATCAAGGTTTTGGTGAACCATGAGTCAATGTAAGTCAGCGAGCACAAGGGCAATGGGTAAAAGGGATTCGCTACGAATTAGGATATGTGCATATATGTGATATGTTAGGATTTGGATGAGTTCAAGTTCACTGAAGATGGAAGATGGGAGGCTGGCCAGGATAACACTGGAAAAGTTGAGTCTGGTAAACATCACATAAAGGCAATGTCACGCATGTTGGTAGGACCAACACAAAATAGACTCACATTTTATAAAGTTTATTTATTCTTGCTCAGGATGCAGGCAAAACTAGCATTTACTGCCCATCCCTAGTTACCCTTAAGAAGGTGGTAGTAAGGTGCCTTCTTGAACCGCTGCAAACTGTACAGTGAATGTGTTTCCAGAGATCTAAGGTAGGGTGTTCCAGGATTTTGATCCAACCATGATGAAGGAATGGTGATATATGCCCAAGTCAGGATGGCGTGACCTGGAGGAAACTCAGAGGTGGTGGTGTTCCATGTAGAGGTTGCGGGTGTGGAAAGTGCTGTTGAAGAAGCCTTGGCGAGTTGCTGTATCTTGTAGATATTGTGCACTGCAGCCAAGCTGTGCCGGTAGTGGAGGGAGTGAATGTTTAAGATGATGGATAAGGTGCAAATGAAGCAGGATGCTTTGTTCTGGATGATGTCAACTTTCTTGAGTATCAGAGCAGCACTCATCCAAGCAAGTATCACACTCCTGATTTGTGCCTTGTAGGTGGTAGAAAGGCTTTGGGGAGTCAGAAGGTGAGTCAATTGTCACAGAAAACCCATTCTCTGACCTGTTCTTGTAGCCATACATTTACGTACCTGTTCCAGTTAAATTTCTGGTCAATGGTAATCCCGCCAGGATGTTGACAGTGGGGGATTTGGCAATGGTAATGCTGTTGAATGTCAAGAAGAGTAGTTTAGACACTAGTACTCCTCCATGTTGAACAGCACTTGGAGGAAGCACTGAGGGTGGCAAGGGCACAGAATGTACTCTGGGTGGGGGACTTCAATGTCCATCACCAAAAGTGGCTCGGTAGCACCACTACTGACCGAGCTGGCCGAGTCCTAAAGGACATATCGGCTAGACTGGGTATGTGGCAGGTGGTGAGGGAACCAACAAGAGGGGAAAACATACTTGACCTCGTCCTCACCAGTCTGCCTACGGCAGATGCATCTGTCCACTACTGTATTGGTAAGAGTGACCACCGCACAGTCGTTGTAGAGACGAAGTCCCGCCTTCACATTGAGGATACTCTCCTTCGTGTTGCGTGGCAGTACCACCATGCTAAATGGGATAGATTTTGAACAGATCTAGCAATGCAAAACTGGGCATCCATGAGGTGCTGTGGGCTATCAACAGCAGCAGAATTGTACTCAACCACAATCTGTGTAACCTCATGGCCCGGCATATCCCCCACTCTACCATTACCATCAAGCCAGGAGACCAACCCTGGTTCAATGAAGAGTGCAGGAGGGCATGCCAGCAGTAGCACCAGGCATACCTCAAAATGAGGTGTCAACCTGGTGAAGCTACAACACAGGACTATCTGCATGCCAAACTGCGTAAGCAGCATGTGATAGACAGAGCTAAGCAATCCCATAACCAACGGATCAGATCTAAGCTCTGCAGTCTTGCCACATCCAGCCGTGAATGGTGGTGGACAATTAAACAACTAACTGGAGGAGGTGGCTCCACAAATATCCCCATCCTCAATGATGGGGGAGCCCAGCACATCAGTGCGAAAGATAAGGCGGAAGCATTTGCAACAGTCTTCAGCCAGAAGTGCCGAGTTGATGATCCATCTCGGCCTCCTCCTTAAGTCCCCAGCATCACAGATGTCAGACTTCAGCCAATTCGATTCACTCCGCGTGATATCAAGAAACGACTGAAGGCACTGGATACTGCAAAGGCTATGGGCCCTGACAATATTCCGGCAATAGTACAGAAGACCTGTGCTCCAGAACCTGCCGCACCCCTAGCCAAGCTGTTCCAGTACAGCTACAACACTGGCATCTACCCTGTAATGTGGAAAATTGCTCAGATATGTCGTCTACACAAAAAGCAGGACAAGCCCAACCCGGCCAATTACCGCCCGATCAGCCTACTCTCAATCATCAGTAAAGTGATGGAAGGTGTCATCGACAGTGCCATCAAGCGGCACTTGCTTAGCAATAACCTGCTCAGTGACGCTCAGTTTGGGTTGGGCCAGGGCCACTCAGCTCCTGACCTCATTACAGCCTTGGTTCAAACATGGACAAAAGAGCTGAACTCAAGAGGTGAGGTCAGAGTGACTGCTCTTGACATCAAGGCAGCATTTGACAGAGCCCTAGCAAAACTGAGGTCAATGGGAATTGGGGGCAAAACCCTCCGTTGGTTGGAGTCATACCTAGCGCAAAGGAAGATGGTTGTGGTTGTTGGAGGTCAATCATCTGAGCTCCAGGACATCACTGCAGGAGTTCCTCAGGGTAGTGTCCTCGGCCCAACCATCTTCAGCTGCTTCATCAATGACCTTCCTTCAATCATAAGGTCAGAGGTGGGGATGTTTGCTGATGATTGCACAATGTTCAGCACCATTCGTGACTCCTCAGATACTGAAGCAGTCCGTGTGGAAATGCAGCAAGACCTGGATAATATCCAGGCTTGGGCTGATAAGTGGCAAGTAACATTCCCGCCAGGCAATGACCATCTCCCCTTGACATTCAATGGCATTACCATCGCTGAATCCCCCACTATCAACATCCTAGGGGCTACCATTGACCAGAAACTGAACTGGAATGGCCATATAAATACCGTGACTACAAGAGCAGGTCAGAGGCTAGGAATCCTGCAGCGGGTAACTCACCTCCTGACTCCCCAAAACCTGTCCACCATCTACAAGGCACAAATCAAGAGTGTGATGGAATACTCTCCACTTGCCTGGATGGGTGCAGCTCCAACAACACTCAAGAAGCTCGACACCACCCAGGACAAAGCGGCCTGCTTGATTGGCACCCATCCACAAACATTCACTCCCTCCACCACCGACACACAGTGGCAGCAGTGTGTACCATCTACAAGATGCACTGCCGCAATGCACCAAGGCTCCTTAGACAGCACCTTCCAAACCCACAATCTCTACCAACTAGAAGGACAAGGGCAGCAAATGCAAAGGAACACCATCACCTGCAAGTTCCCCTCCAAGTCACCATCCTGACTTGGAACTATATCGCCGTTCCTTCACTGTCGCTGGGTCAAAATCCTTCAACTGTTTCACTAAAGACTTTCCCTCTATTATAAGGTCAGAAGTGCAGATGTTTGCTGATGATTGCAGTGTCCTGTTCCATTCACAACTCCTCCAATCATGAAGCAGTCTGTGCCCACATGCAGCAAGACCTGGATAACGTTTGCACCATACAAGTGACAGGCAGTGACCAGCTTCAGCCAGAGAGTCTAACAACCTGCCCTTGACATTCAACAACATTACCATTGCTGAATCCACCGTCAACATCCTGGGGATCATCACTGACCAGAAACTTAATAGAATCAGTATGAAACATAAGTACTGCTACTACGAGAGCAGGTCAGAGGCTGGGCATTCTACAGTGAGTGACTCACATCCCAGCTCCCCAAAACTGACACCCAAGAAGCTCAACAGCATACAGGCCAAAGCAACCTGCTTGATTGGCAGTCCATTTACCACCTCCACCACCGGGCACCATAGCTCCAGTGTCTATTACCTACAAGATGCACAGTCACAACCCGCCAAGGCTCCTTCGACAAAACATTCCAAACCCACAAGCTCTGCCACCGCAAAGGACAAAGGCAGAAGGCGCATGGAAACACTACCACCTGCAAGTTCCCCTCCAAATCACACAACACCCGGACTTGCAATAATATTGCCTTTCCTTCATCATCACTGGGTAAAAATTCTGGAACTTCCTACCTAACAGCGTTGTGGGTTTACCTACACCACAAAGACTGCAGCGGTTCAAGAAGGCAACTCACCACCACCTTCTCAAGGGCAATTAGGAATGAGTAATAAATGCTGGCCTTACCAGTGACACCCACATCCCATGAACAAGTTAAAAAAAAACTGCCAGATTAGATTCGTCCTACCTTTTTGTCGACAAGACATAACTGGGTAATTTCTCAGGTAGACACCAATAGTTGTACTGGAACAGCTAGGTTAGATGTGTGATCAGGTCTGGAGCACAGCTGGTTGTTGTTGTATTCGGCGTGCTCAGCCATTTCTTAATGGCATGTGGAGTGAATCAAATTAGCTGAAAATGCGCATCTGTGATGGCGTGGACCTCAAAAGGAGGCAGAGATTGGTGATCCACCACCTTGGTAGTTCTAGCTGACGATGGTTGTGAATGTTTCAGCCTTGCCTTTTGCCTGCTCTCCCCTCCCATCCCTATCACCTCTCCCCCAGTTCATCTGCCCTCCCCCTCACCGCTCTCCTCTCTCCCTGCTTTATTGTCAAGTAGCAAGCTGATAGAAAACAGCTAGCAACAGGGAGAAAATGTGCTTCAGGCTCCGACTAGATGCATGTGCTGCTGCAACATCAAGTATGACAGAGTTCACCTCTCAGACTCCAAGCCAGCAGTCACAGCAGTGCAAAATAGTAAGCAAAAAATACTTAAAACACATGAAAAATTAATTACCTATAAATAAATATAGACTAAGATTAGTTAAGGACTAAAGATAAAGAAGTAGGATAATTAAACTAGGTTTCAAAATGCATGAAATTTTTCTGTAGCACTCACTGAACTTGGGTAAACAACCCCCAAACAAAGTGAATCACAGACAGCAGGTTACTGATTGGTTGGTGAGTCATACATTTCTTTGCCCTCTAGGCGAGGGGAGTGGTGTAAATTATAAACTAGGAATCTATAACTAATACTTCACTAAATAAATAATTTAAATTAGTCAAATTAATTAGTTTATTGTTTAGATTTTTTAAACTAAGTGAATTAATTACATAAAACTTTAATTAATTAGATAATTAAAACAAGGTTTGATAAAGATGACAGTGCAAGAGGTGTGCTGCATCTGCAGCATGTGGGTGTTTGTGGAGAGTAGCATGATCTCTGGCAACCACAACTGAAGTAACTGCAATTTGAGGAACTTTGGCTCAGAATTGTTCCTCCTTCAATGAACAGTGATCATAATATGACAGAATTTCATATCAAGTGTGAGAGTGATGTGGTTAAATCTGAAACTAGGCTCTTTAAACAACTCCAATTACGGAGGTATGAGGGTCAAGTTGGTTAAAGTAGATTGGGAATTTGGGGTGGTCAATAAATACTGGCTCTGTCAGCAAAGCTCCTATCCCATGAATGAATAAAAACAATTTAAAAATATGACAGTAACAAAGCAATGACAAACATTTAAAGAAGTAATTCATTTTTATCAATGAATATACATGTCTTTGAGGAATAAAAACTGAAATGGAAAAGTGGTACGATCATGGCTAATTAGATATGCTAAGAAGTTAGATTAAAAGAAAAGGCTGACAATGTTGCCAAAAAGAGTAGTAAGCCGGAGAATTGGGAGATTTTTAAAAATCATCAAAAAGCCAACCAAAAAAGTGATGAAAAGGGAGAATAAAGGGGTAATAATAGTAGGGGATTTCAACTTCCCCAATAGTAACTGGGATAGTCTTAGTGCAAAAGGCTTAAAGGGAGCAGAATTCTTAAAGTGCATTCAGGAGAGCTTTTTGAGGCAGCATGTAGAAAGTCCTACAAGAGAAGGGGCAGTACTGGACCTAATCTTAGGGAATGAAGCCGGACAAGTGGTAGAAGTGTCAGTGGGGGAGCATTTTGGGGATAGTGACCATAACTCTAAGATTTAAGGTAGTTATGGAAAAGGACAAAGATGGACCAGAAATAAAGGTACTGAATTGGGGGAAGGTCGATTTCAATATGATAAAACAGGATCTGTTTAATTGGTTTATTGTTTAGATTTGTGGGGATAGAGGAGAGCGGTGAGGGGGAGGGCAGATCAACTGGGGGAGAGGTGATAGGGGCGGGAGGGGAGAGAAGACAAAAGGCCAAAGTGAACTGGGAGCAGCTCCTTGTAGAAAGGTCAACATCAGACCAGTGGGAGTCATTCAAAAAGGAAATAGTGAGAGTTCAGGGCAAACATGTTCCCGTAAAGGTGAATGGTAGGACCAACAAGGCCAAGAAACCCTGGATGTCAAGGGATATAGAGGATTGGATAAGGGAAAAAAAGGCTTATGGCAGATTCAGAGGGCTGAAAACAGCAGAGGGCCTAGAGGAGTATAGAAAGTTTACAGGGGTACTTAAAAAAGTAATGAGGAGAGCGAAGTGGGGGGCATGAAAAAACACTGGCGGCCAAGATAAAGGAAAATCCCAAGGCATTTTATAAGTATATTAAGGGCAAGAGGATAACCAGGGAAGGGCCCATTTGGGACCAAGGTGGCAATCTGTGTGTGGAGCCGGAGGACGTAGGTAAGGTTTTAAATGATTACTTTTCATCTGCATTCACTATGGAGAGGGATGATGTCGGTGTAGAGATCAGGGAGGCGGATTGTGACATACTTGAACAAATTAGCATTGAAAGGGAGGAGGTTTTAGCGGGCATAAAAGTGGATAAATCCCCAGGCCCAGATCAGATGTATCCCAGGCAAGAGAGGAGAATGCAGGGGTTGTGACACAAATTTTCAAATCCTTTCTGGCTACAGGAGAGGTGCCAGAGGACTGGAGGACAGCGAATGTGGTACCATTATTCAAGAAGGGTAGTAGGGATAAACCAGGTAATTACAGGCCAGTGAGTTAAGGTGGTTAGGAAAGCATATGGGATAATTGCCTTTATTAGCTAAGGCATAGAATATACGAGCAGGGAGGTTATGATGGAGCTGTATAAAATGCTAGTTAGGCCACAGCTGGAGTGCTGTGTACAGTTCTGGTCGCCAGACTATAGGAAGGACGTGATTGCACTGGAGAGGGTGCAGAGGGGATTCACCAGGATATTGCCTGGGCTGGAGCATTTCATGTATGAAGGGAGACTGGGTAGGCTAGGGTTGTTTTCCTTAGAGCAGTGAAGGCTGAGGGGGGACCCGATTGAGGTATACAAAATTATGAGGGGCATAGATAGGGTAGATAGGAAGAAACTATTTCCCTTAGCAGAGGTGTCAATAACCAGGGGGCATAGAGTTAAGGAAATGGGCAGGAGGTTTAGAGGGGATTTGAGGAAGCACTTTTCACCCAGAGGGTGGTTGGAATCTGGAACAAACTGCCTGAAGGGGTGGCAGAGGTAGGAACCCTCACAACATTTAAGAAGTAATTAGATGAGCACTTGAAACACCATCGCATACAAGGCTATGGGCCAAGTGCTGGAAAATGGAATTAGAATAGATAGGTGCTCGATGGCCGGCATGGACACGATGGGCTGAAGGGCTTATTTCTGTGCCGTATAACTTTATGTCTCTAAACAAAGTGATTCCTGACAACGCAGTGGCCTGACATCATCAGAGTGCGCCAAGCTGTGCACACGCACAACTACATCTTGCCAGAACTTAGTGGCGCATGCGTGGGATGACGTCATCACGCAGCGTTAACGTCACTGCATATCTGCGCCAGGTCTATGTTCGCGCATGCCCAATAAAGCATCATCAGGTACGCAGCCCCTCACTCGGCTGGAGGAAGAGGCTGAATGGGAAACTGTGATGCTGGAGCTCGATCCCCTCGCTCCAGGCCTCGACGCTTCCTCCCCTCAGCCACGCGCTCCAGATCTCGTTGCTCCCCTGGCTGATTGTTCCTCATTTCGCGCCACCCCGCTTTCCGGCTGCTCAATCCCTGCCTCCTCCTCCAGCTGCTAGCTCTAGGCCGCGCCATTTCCCTCCTCTTAGCCACTCGCCCCTACGTCGATCTGTCACCCCTTGCTTCTTCAGGCGGTGCCTGGAGGCTGATGAAACGCGGAAGCGAGTGGCCGAGAGGAGCGAAGCAGCACGGCCCAGAGCTCACGGCTGGTGGGGGAGCAAGCTCCGGAGAGCGTGGTGACGCGAGTGGGAACAATTGGCCAGGGAAATGGGGGGGAGCAGCGAGGCCTGGAGCAAGCCGGGGGGAGCGGGAGGATGGTTGGGAAGCGGCCAGTGAGGAGGAGGGGGAGAAAGCAAGTTGCCAAGTTGGGGGAGCAGCCAGTGGGGCAGAAGCTAGTAGCTGCATTCGGGTAAGATCAGTCCTGGTCAGTCATATAAACGAATCAGAATAACAAACTGGCAGCACATTTTATACTCTGCCCGATTTTCTTTTCCATCTATCGGGGTGCCAATTCACTATCTTCCAATGGAAATTCAATCATAAAATTCCTTTTGTATTTAATAGGATTACTGGAATATTAAATGCATTTGAGGATTACAGCTGGTATCCTATAACTACATAGTAGCATATGACTGGGCTTCCACCCATCTTAATGTAAGGTTAGTTTGCTGGAACGATCTAGGCACAAGCATTTCCAGTGATAAATTGAGCAGCGCCATCTTTAATAAAAGCAAAATACTGCGGATGCTGGAAATCTGAAACAAAAACAAGAAATGCTGGAATCACTCAGCAGGTCTGGCAGCATCTCTTTCCACAGATGCTGCCAGACCTGCTGAGTGATTCCAGCGCCATCTTTAATCCTGGCAGCTGCCTGAACGTCGCAGACACTGACATTCCAGTTGAGAGCCTGCATTTGCGCATGTGCAAGCACTGCGCCACCTAGTGGTTGTATTGTCAGCAAAAGCAGCTGTCTCTAAAACAGAATGAGAGTAAACCGCAAAAAATCTTAATACATTCTTTAAGAGTTTTTAACAAGTATGTAAAAAGGAAGAGATTAGTGAAAGTAAACATAGGTCCCTTAGAGGTAGAGACAGGATAAAGTATAATAGAGAATTTAAAAAATGGCAGAGATGTTAAACATTTTGTTTCTGTCTTCACAGTAGAATACACAAAGAACAAATTTGAAATTGTGGGCAACCAAGGACCTAACAAGAGTGAGAAACGTAAAATGATCAATATTAGTAAAGAAACAGTACTCCAGAAAAGAATCGGACTAAAAGCTGATAAATCCTGTACCTAATAGCCTACATTCTAAGGTTTCAAAAGAGGTTGTTGCAGAGATAGTGGATGCATTGGTTTTGATCTTCCAGAATTCCCTAAATTCTAGAACACTCTGCATGGATCGGAAGGTAGCGAATGTAACTTCACTGTTCTAGAAAAGGAAAGAAAACAGGGAACTATAGGCCAGTTAGCATGACATCAGTAGTAGGAAAATGCTAGAAGCTATTATTAAAGACATAGTAACAGGACACTTGGAAAATTCACAATATAATTAGGCAGAGACAACACAGTTTTATGACAAATCTATTAAGGGTTTTTTGAGGGTGTAACGAGTAAGGTAGATAAGAGGGAACCCGTGGATGTAGTATATTTGGATTTTTAGAAGGCATTCGATTAGGTGCCATACAAGAGGCTGTAACACATTAGAGCTCATGAGATTGGGGGTAATAAGTTAGCATAGACTTGAGGATTGGTGACGGACAGAAAAATTTGCGAAGGTCTGCCTCCCCTCCTCTCTTTGCTGCATTCAAGAGAGTTTCTCTCCTCCCCACCTCAATGAGACTTCTGTTCCATTCTCTCTTGCCACCCAAATCAACCACTATCACTTTTCCCAATCAGCAGGACTTCTCTTTCTTCCCTGGATATGCTCTCATTCCTTAACAGAGCATGTTAAAGAGATGCCAAATGCTGAAAAATGAAGCTGGACACAGACCCTTTTCTTCTAGTTGGTTTATTCACAGAATGCAGCATTGAGTATCTCTGCCTCCTGCTTTCCACCCGTGTCCCAGCAGGCTCTCTTTATATCCACTTTAAGTCCTTAATTAAACAATGCCCTTCTTCTGTGTATCTTTAACAACATAATTAACCTACCATTAACAGAGCACCTCTTTTCCCTCATGCTTTCCTTGAGGAAGCTGTCTTCTATCACTCCGAAGGATCTCTGCCAACCTCCCTTTCTTCCTGCCCCCACAAGGGCGGGGGTTCTCTCGATTGTATTTTTTCTTGTCGCTTTATAAGAAAAAAATGCTGACACTTAAACGTGATTTTATTTTGGCCTCAGTTGACACAGGGACTCCTGCAAATGGCAGAAACCTGTGGAAGGAAACTCATGTTCCCCCTTCCTGAAAATTAAAAAATGGGAAGCACCTGAGAAATAAGTTTGCTCAGTATGATTTTACTTATGTTTTGACAGTTGTACACTTTATTATATAAAATGCTATGCCCCTGTTTAACCGTTAAAGGATACTTCTTTGAATCAGCATAAACTTGGAGAACAACTCGCTCAGGTGGTTCCTCCTCTGTAAAACTCCAGAGTCTTTCCTTTGCGACAGCAGCCTCGACAGCAGTTGCCAACTGTGACAGAAAAGTTAGAAACAATTGCAATACTTAGCTAAAATGAACATGCACCTTTTAAATACTCAGTTTATAACTGATCATTGGAGGCCATCAACCAAGAGGCACGGATTTGTGGAACATTAGTAGTATTGCTGATATCAACATACAAAATGTTGGGAAGAAAACAACCACCTAATTACAACGTGAAACTGACTGCGTCTTAAATTGTCTTCCATGGTTACCCACCTAACTACAGAAACTGCATTTTAAAATAATTCATTGGCTTTGAAGCACTTTAGGATATTCTGTCAGACAATGTAAATGTTAGTTCTTTCTTTCAACAAGGAATAATATAGCAGGTTGCATGATTGTGGTATGCTACAGTATCAACCTGAATATCGGTAAAAGATTGCTGCATGGTAATACATCTGCATGGGATATAAAACAATGTTTTATGGAGGTCAACTCCATAGATCATATTTATCAGATTATTACACAATATTCTGCTTATGTCACAGGTTGCTATGTTTTAGCTTTCACACCCAGTATTTACCATATAATATTTTTTTCTGGATGAAAAACATAGCTGAAAAATTTCCTATGAAAGATGGAACCTTGATGTTTTTAATTTGTAAAATTGCAACAAATATTAATAAATAAAATCTGAAACCTATTACTCCATATTGTTCAGTGGAGCTCCACTTCAATTGCTAAACCATACATTTTTATATAGCATTTCTCATTTAAAAGAACGAGGTAAGCTATTATGTAGGAAGTGAATCAAGTTACGACATTTAAACTGAAAGAGTGCAGTGCTTTCTAGGTTGACTGTAAGGTGAGTTGATAGAGAAGACTGAATTCATCAATAGTGTCCAAGAGGCAGAAAGGTCTTAAAGGATGTCATTTTTGACTTGGACTAGAATGGTCTTGGAAGGTAGATACATTGATAGATATCAACATACAGAAAACAGAAGAGGAACTCTTGGAATCAAAACAAAATACTACTGTTGAAAACTGGGGAAAGAATTTTGAATCACTGGGATGTAAAGCCTCCAGAATAATGGGTAGACAGTGGCACAGCGGGTAATGTCACTGAGCTAGTAATCCAGAGGCCCAGGCTAATGGCCTGGGGACACAGGTTCAAATCCCACCATTTAAATTCAATTAATTAATAAACAATCTGAAATTGAAAGCTTATCTCATTAATGGTGCCATGAAACTATCACTCACTGTTGTAAAAACCCATCTGGTTCACGAATGTCCTTTAGGGAAGGAAATCTGCCATCCTTACCTGGTCTGGCCTACATGTGATTCCAGATCCACAGCAATGTGGTTGACTTTTAACTGCCCTCTCAAATGGCCTAGCAAACCACTCAATTGTCAAAGACAATTAGGGATGGGCAACAAATGCTGGTCTTACCAGCAACACCCAACCCCCATGAAAGATTTTTTTTTTTAAATTCCATTTAAAAGTCACCAATATTGATTTTAAGCTGCTGAAACATAAAGTTCTCCATGTACCACAAATTATAACCTTAGAATGCTAATCACACTGGGGAAGATTTACCTGCCTAGATACTTAGAAGTGCTTTGGAGTGCATATAGAAGGGTCATCTAACTTTCATAATCTTCTCTTCAATCACCCTGCACAGTGCTATCATAAAAGGGTAAAAGGTCATTCAACCATCAACTTTTCCCCTCTAGCAGTAAACTAGCAAGAGACATTAAAACAGATTGTAAAAGCTTCTATAGGTAAACAAAAAGGAAACAAGGGTCCGTTATAGGCAGAGACAGGAGAAATTAAATTGGGAAATAAGGAAATGGTAAAGACATTAAACAAATACTTTTACTTTGTATCTGGCTTCAGAGTAGAAGACAAAAAAAAATTCCGAAATAGTTTCGTACCAAGGGATCTAGTGAGAATGAATAACTTAAAAGAAATTAGTATTAGTAAAGAGAAAGTACTGGGGAAATCAATGGGACTAGAACATGGCAAATCCCCTGTCCCTGATGGCCTAATCCTAGGGTTTTAAAAGAAGTGGCTACAAAGATAGTGACGCTTAAGTTTTAATTTCCCTTAAATTCCCTAATTTTAGAATGGTCCCTGCTGATTGTTAGACAGCAAACATCACCCTTTTATTCAAGAAAGGAGGGAAACAGGAAACAGTTAGCCTGACATTAGTAGGAAAATTGCTATATTATTATATTGGTATCAGAGCAGTTAGAAACTCATATGGTTGGGCAGAGTTAACATAGATTTATGAAAGGGAAATCGTGTTTGACAAATCTGTTACGAGTTTTTTTTTGAGGTTGTAACTAGCAGGGTAGATAAAGGGGAGCCAGTAGATGAAGTGCATTTGGATTTTCAAGAAGCATTCAATAAAGTGCCACATTAGAGGATATTGCATAAAATTAGGGCTCATGGAATTGGGGGTAATATATTAGCATGCATTGAGGATTGGTAAATATTCAGAAAATGGACAGGAGAATGAATGGGTCATTTTCAGGTTAGCAGGAAGTAACTAGTTGGGTACCACAAGCATCAGTACTGTGGGCCTCAGCTATATACAATCTATATCAATGACTTAGATGAGAGGTCTGAGTGTTATGTATCCAAGTTTGCTGATGATATGAAGCTAGGTAGGAAAGTAAGCTGTGAGGTGGAGGCAAAGAAACTGCAAAAGGATATCGATAGGTTAAATGAGTTGGCAAGAACATGGCAGATGGAATATAACATACAGAAATATGAAGTTATCCACGTTGGTAGGAAAAACAGAAAAGCAGAGTACTTTTTTTAGAAGATGAGAGACTTGGAAATGTTGGTATTCAGAGGATGTTTTTGTACACGAATCACAAAAAGTTGACATATAGGTACAGTAAGCAATCTGGAAAGCAAATGGTATCTTAGCCATTATTACTAAGGGACTGGAGTGCATTTTACATCATAAGAAATGTCATCATTGTTGTGTGAAGAGAACACAGTTTAATTTTATCAGTAAGCTTTTGGCATGGTTGTGAGATATTAGACGGGTAGCTAAAAGATAATCATAGTGCTCAACAGACTTAAGTCACTACAGTAGATACAATAAAGTTGAAATAGCACAGCCACTGCTGAAAGCTAACTTTTCCAAGTACAGAAAAGCAAGTGTTCTGAACATTAATCTGATGATTTGTTCAAGTAGGCAGAGAATGGCAACATCATGAAAGAAACTTTGGGTACAAAACAAATGACCTATCCCATAATCTTTCATATTCTTTGTTACGACTGAGGCGGGAGGAGTGCACTGTTAATTCAGTCCCACTTCTCCACAGGTCACAACATATTCTTTAAATTTTTCCACTTGTTGAAGCAGTCAATCAGATACACTATATTTCCCCAGAATAGAACACACTAACCAGGTTTCTTTACTAAACAAAATTAACAGTTTATTATAAAATAAGTCTTAACTAGTAAAGAAATAAAACAATATCACATAAATCAAAGTTTTTAAAAAGTCCCCTTTACCTTCGTCCCTTCACACTCATACACACACATACACATATATATATTCTGGTTAATCGAAAAAGCAAAAAAAAAGATTTTTAGATCAGAGCCCTAGTACAGACAAAAAAAACACACTCAGGCACATCAGTTGCCCACCCCTGAAAAAATAGCAGATGAAGCACGCTGTACCAAATTGGCACACAGTCCTACCTCCGAGCACACACAGGTAGGATTGTTAGAATCTTCCAGAATTAGCTCTCTTCAGGCAGCATTGTAAAGTAATTTAGCAGGCCTTCTTGAAATACAGGAAACAATATGAACTGACACACTGAACTTCACACAGTCTTTTAGGGAACTGGGAGAAAACAAGCTGGGTTGTAGTCTTTTGTTCTTCTTTGGAAAGCGCCTCTTTTTTCTGCCCTTTTTTCACGCTTTAGCAGCACCTGATTTTTTAAAAACATTCAGCAAGAATCTGGTCTCTTCCTCCAGAAGGTAAAACACATACGCAAACTGAGTAACAACCGGAAAGCTTGACAGTTTTCTGCCCAGCCAGATTTTCTGTTGCCACTGGGCTTGTCCAATCAAAGAGGTGCTTGTCAATTTCTGCCCTTGTTGCCAGGGCTTCTGTTCTAAGCCATGTGCCGAGCCATGTGACAAACAGCAACACTGTTGCCAATCCAGCTCCCTCAGTCCCCTTGATTTTAAAAAACTGATCCAACATTTATTTAGCTTAACTATAAATTCCTCTTCAAAAAAAATATTTTTAACAAAAGAGTCACTTTTATAAAACCTCTACCCTTTTTAAAATGTGTTTCATTACAAAGTGTTGGAAAAACAGAAACCACATTTTCCCACTCATACTAATTCACCCTCTTTATTCGAATAACTTGAGCAAAGTTAGATTACCAATAAAGCATCCGCAATAACATTATTTTTACCCGCAATGTGGATAATCTTTAAATGATACGGTTGTAACAGTAAACTCCATCGGAATAGTCTTGCATTCTGATTTTTAAATTTTTCCACTAAGGTTAGGGGGTTATGATCGGTATACAGAAATGTCTCTCTGTAGTCGTGGCAGACATAGACTTCAAAATGTTTAAAAGCCAACAATAGACCTAAGGCTTCTTTTTCCACTGTGGAATATCTCTTTTGATGTCAATTTAGTTTTTTGGAAACAAAGTGACTCCTAACAACGCAGTGGCCCGCTGATGTCATCAGAGCACTCCAAGCGCAAACGGTCCACTGCTCTCAGTGAGATGCTGCGCAAGCGCAATCTACATCTCGTCAGGACTAATTGGCGCACGCGCGGGGAAATGTCATCGCGTAACGCCAATGTCATCAAGCAGCTGAATGAGGCACTTTGAGGCTAGAGCTCGATCCCCGCTACTCGCTCCCGCTCCCCCAACTCAGCTACTCTCTCCCGCCCCACTGGCCGCACCCCCTATTCGCCTACAGGTCTCCACGTTTTCTCTCCTTCCCCCCTCCTCCCCACTGGCCGCTTCCCCCCCTTAGCCGCTTGCTCCAAATCTCTCCACTGCTCCCCCCCACTCCCCTCAGCCGAATGTTCTCCACTCCTCGTTACCCCACCCCCGCCACCCCACTCTCCGGCGGCCCGCTCCCCACCCCCCTCCAGCCGCTAGCTCTAGGTCGCGCCGCTTCCCTTCTCACGACCACTCGCTCCTATGTTGCCCCGTCACTCCTCGCGGCCTGCCTTGCTTCTTCGGGTGGTGGAGAACGATCGAACGTGGGAGCGAGTGGCTGAGAGGAGAGGAGTGCCGCGACCTAGAGCTAACAGCTGGAGGGGGAGGGGAGGGGGGAAGCGAGGAGCAGGAAACAATTGGCAGAGGAAAGTGGAAGGGGGGAGCAGTGGCGAGGTCTGGTGTGAGCAGCTGAGGGAGGGGGGGAAATGACGAGGCTATAGCGAGTGCTTAAGGGAAGGCAGCGGGGAGCCAGCCGTGAGAAGACGTGCGCAGGAGGGACTGAAAGAGGGTATTTTTGAGTTGGTTGTTTTTCTGTGATAAATTGAGCAGTGCCATCTTTAATCCTGGCAGTTGCCTAAACGCCGAAGTGACATTTCAGGGGAAGAGGCTGTATTTGCGCATGTGCTAGGACTGCGCCACCTGGTGGTTGCATTGTCAACAAACGCAGCCTTTTGGAAAAGTATCTCACTGGCCTTTCTATTCCCGTTTCATCATCTTGTAACAGGCTGCACCGACCCCCAGGTTACTCGCATCAACTGCTACCTTGAAGCGCTTAGTGAAATTTGGAGCAGCCAACACTGGCTCATTAATCAAAATTGCTTTCAGCCTTTCAAAGGATGCTTGTGACTCTCCTGACCACACTACCTCGGTTAACATTTTCTGTAGTAAATCAGCTACAGTACTGAAATTTGGTACAAACTTTCAGTAGAAACCATACATCTGCAAAAACCTCATGATTTCTTGTTTAGTCTTAGGGGTAGGGAACTCCACCAATGCTTGTACTTTCATAATTCTTGCTAACACTTGCCCTTACATGCTCGAGGTAAGTCAGTCTTGCTTTTGCAAATTCGCTTTTGGCAAGGTTTATTACTAAATTAGCCGATTGTAAATTTTTTAACAGAGTTTCTAGTTGCTCCAAGTGGTCCTTTCAAGTGTCACTACAGGCCAGCACGATATCAAGGTAAACTGAAATAAAAGCAAAATACTGCGGATGCTGGAAATCTGAAATAAAAACAAGAAATGCTGGTAATACTCAGCAGGTCTGGCAGCATCTGTGGAGAGAGAAGCAGAGTTAACATTTCAGGTCAGTGACCCTTCTTCGGAACTGACAAATATTAGAAATGTCAAAGCTTATAAGCAAGTGGGGGTGGGGCAAGAGATAACAAAGGAGAAGGTGTAGATTGGACAAGGCCACAGATTAGCTGACCAAAAGGTCATGGAGCAAAGGCAAACAATATGTTAATGGTGTGTTGAAAGACAAAGCATTAGTACAGATAGGGTGTTAACGGACTGAAGATTGAACAGCAGCAAGTACAAACATGAAAAAAAAAGTGGGTAAGCAAACTGAACAAACTAAGATGAAATGAAATAAACATACAAAAAAAATTTTTTTTAATTTAAAAAAGAAAAAAATAACTAAAAATATAAGTAAAATGAGGGGCCCGTCATGCTCTGAAATTATTGAACTCAATGTTCAGTCCGGCAGGCTGTAGTGTGCCTAATTGGTAAATGAGATGCTGTTCCTCGAGCTTGCGTTGATGTTCACTGGAACACTGCAGCAAGCCCAGGACAGAGATGTGAGCATGAGAGCAGGGGGGGGGGGGGGGGGGGGTGCGGACTGAGCGGAGGTGTTCCGCAAAGCGGTCACCCAGTCTGCGTTTGGTCTCCCCAATGTAGAGACGACCATATTGTGAGCAGCAAATACAGTATACTACATTGAAAGAAGTACAAGTAAATCGCTGCTTCACCTGAAAGGAGTGTTTGGGGCCTGGGATAGTGAGGAGAGAGGAGGTAAATGGGCAGGTATTACACCTCCTGTGATTGCAGGGGAAGGTGCCATGGGAAGGGGACGAGGTGGTGGGGGTAATGGAGGAGTGGACCAGGGTGTCGCGGAGGGATAGATCCCTTCGGAATGCTGACAGGGGAAGGGAGGGGAAGATGTGTTTGGTAGTGGCATCACGCTGGAGGTGGCGGAAATGGCGGAGGATGACCCTTTGGATATGGAGGCTGATGGGCTGGAAAGTGAGGACAAGGGGTACCCTGTCACAGTTCTGGAAGGGAGGGGAAGGGGTGAGGGTAGAGGTGCGGGAACTGGGCCAGACACGGTTGAGGGACCTGTAAACAACAGTGGGGGGGAACATTTGGTTGAGGAAAAAGGAAGACATATCAGAAGAGCTGTCATGGAAGGTAGCATCATCAGAGCAGATGCGTCGGAGACGGAGAAACTCGGAGAATGGAATGGAGTCCTTACAGGAGGCAGGGTGTGAAGAAGTGTAGTCGAGGTAGCTGTGGGAGTCGGTGAGCTTATAATGGATATTAGTAGACAACCTATCCCCAGAGATGGAGACACAGAAGTCGAGGAAGGGAAGGGAAGTGTCAGAGATGGACCATGTAAAGGTGAGAGAAGGGTGGTAATTGGAAGCAAAGTTGATAAAGTTTTCCAGTTCGGGGCGGGAGCAGGAAATGGCACAGATACAGGTAAACTGCACAGTTAGGAACACTGGCTACCACTTGGTTCATTAGTCTCTGAAATGATGCTGGGGCATTTTTTAGCCCGAATGGCATCACTGGGCATTGGAAAAGACCATCCGGTGACAAAAGCCGATATTTCTTTAGCTTGGGGTATTAAAGGAATTTGCCAGTATCCCTTTAACAAGTCTATTTTTGTAAGAAACTTGGCACTGCCCACTCTGTCAATACAGTCTTCCAAGCGAGGGATTGGGTAGGAGTCTGCTTTTGTTACTGCATTAACTTTTCTATAGTATATACAACGTCTAGTTGAACTGTCAGGTTTAGGCTTTAATACCACTGGTGAACTCCAGCTGCTTTGACTGGGTTCTATTAGGTGGTTCTCCAGCATGTATTGGATTTCTGTTTTTACTTGGGCCTGCTTCTCTGGACTTAAACGATAAGGATGTTGTTTTATAAGAACGGATTCCCCTACATCTACATCAAGTGTGACTAAGGATGTACATCCTGGCTTATCCCTACAGACTCTTTTAAAAGCTGTGAGTAGCCTTGTTAGGTCGTCTCATTGGTTTGCAGCTAAATATGCAAGCATAATGCCCAATCTCCCTCGCAATTCAGTATTCGCTAACCGGATAGCAGGAGGTTCAATTTGAGAATTGTCTCAGCCTCCTTCTACCTCATCCTCACTATCCCTTTCATCCTTCACTGCCCCTACTACTTGACATACCTGTGCTTACTTGTCCTCTTCCCAGCGATAACATTGTTTTATCATATTGATATGACAGAGCCGATTCTTTTTCCGGTGAGCTGGGGTATGAATCAAATAATTTATTTCATCAGTTCTCTTGACCACTTTATATGGACCACTGAACCGTGCTTTGGTCTTCTGGATCCACACAAGTCCCACTGGAGGAATCCCATGCGTTAACCTTAATAGTTCCCAGCAATACTTTGGCGGTACCACTCTCTGACGAACAACCGTCCAGTCTTCATCCGCAGGTGCGTGTGGAGGTTTCCACTTTCTCATCAGAACCCAATTTTCAATATAACAGTCTTCTGGAACTCCTTTTGCCTCAGCTTCTGTTTGAGCTGATTGTGCCATCTTTTTCAACTCTGGATTAGCTTGCTAAGCTGTGATCAGAGAAGATTTGTTAATATTTCATTTAGATTATCCAAATACCCAAAGAAAGTTTCAGATATTCGGCTATCTGACTGTGGTGCCAATTTTACCTCCGACAATGGAACTTGTTTAGCCATCGCCCGGGTTACTACACAAGCAGGAAAAATTCCTGGAACCTTTTCCTGCAACTGTTCTGTCTCTTTAACTTCACTTGGTTTTTCCGTGACTACTGAAGAAGCTACTACTTTTGCTCCGGTCAAATCATTCCCAGGAGTAGATCAACTCTGTCTACTGGCAATCTATGGACAACTCCTAGTTACCGTTCCAGACATTAGGCCACACTCTAGGTGCACCTGATACAAAGGTACGGGTATACACTCCCCGCCAATACTATTCACTAAAACTTTAGCGTTCAGTGCGCTCTCTGATGCCACGGTTATGCCTTTCCCTAGCAGAAGAGTTTGTGTGGTTCCTGTATCCCTAAGTATAACTATAGGTTTACCTTCCTCACTTGAGGGATAAGGAGCTACTTTTCCTATCGACAAGAATTCCCTATAACTCTCAAGTATCTTATTCACAAGGCGTACACTCAGTGTTCTTTGTGCTTGGCCTTACAGCTGCACTCAGAGCCACAGCCTGATCTGCTGTACTTTTGATCAGGGCCCCTTTCACTGCATTGGCTTTGTGCACTCCAATAGGTCCCATGGGTTTACCTTGCAACTTCCAGCATTCTGCTCGAAGATGTCCCACCTTGTGACAATGGCAACATTTAGGCTTGTGAACCTCACTTCCACCCTCAGCACCTCCCTTTCTGGCCTGAGGAGATGATCCTGGGGCATTTCATCGCTGCCCCCGGCTACTTGCCTTCCTTTCACCCTCCCACCTTCTATCCTTCTCGGGTTTGTGGGGGTGGCGGACAAAGGTATTGGGCTTATACACAAGTTCATAACCATCAGCAAATGGCCATTGAAACCTTCTGGTTCTCTACACGGGTTCTTACTAGTGGAGGGAGTGAATTTTTAAATTCTTCCAGGAGAATCAGTTCTCTAAGGTTCTCCTATGTGGCTTCCATCTTTAGTGCCCCTACCTGAGGATCAAAATTAATTTGCTTTACCCTCTCAAAATCTATATAAGTCTGCCCAGATAATCGTCGGAGGTTCCACAATTTCTGTCGGTAAGCTTCAGGGACACACCGAGAATAGCCTTTTTTGCCAGTTCATAATCTGCAGAAGCCTTCTCAGAAAGCATGGCATAAACTTCATGAGCTCTGCTTTGCACAAGCAGTGTCCAGCTTTCCTTTGGCCATTTCATTTGTTTGGCTATCTTTTCATAACAATGAAAAGTGCTCAATGTCCCTTTCCTCAAACTTACTGACAGCTTGTATAAATTTAAACATCTTTTCGCTGGGTCCTGGGCTGGACTCAGATTCCTTCTGACCAGAATTTTCATTGGAGTCAAGACCACCCTTTTGTCTTAGTTCCAGCTTTCTAATCTGGTATTCTCTTTATCTTTCCTCAAGTTCAAGTTTTTTCAATTCTATTTCTTTTTCTTTGTCAAGTTCAAGCTGCCTCAACTGTAACAGAATTTTAACTAATTCAACTGCACTATCCCTGTTTTGCTTTTTTCCTGTTCTTCCAATTTCAAATGGTGTGCTATTACTTCAATTATGTCTGGTTTCTTTGTGCCTGATTTTAACTCTAACACCAATAGTTCTGCAAACTCCTTTAGCTTAACCTTGGTTAAGTATCTCAAATCCCTGAGGGATACATTCTCCTTCCCCAGAAAAGTTGCAGCTACTGTTAAAGACATGTTGGTGGTGTAAACTTTATTACACAAGAAACCCAGTTCTTTTTATTTTTCATTTTTCAATTATTATTACCCTAGTTACAATTGTATGTCGTCAGTGTTGGGTTTATCCCAGAAAAAGAGAGCCCCCAATTAAATATGTTATGACCAAGGCGGGAGGAATGCACCGTTAATTCAGTCCCACTTCTCCACAGGTCACAACATATTCTTTAAATTTTTCCACTAGTTGCAAGTCAATCAGATACACTGTATTTCCCCAGAATAACCAGGTTTCTTTACTGAACAACAAAATTAACAGTTTATTATAAAACAAGTCTTAACTAGTATTGAAGTAAAACAATATCACATAGATTGAATGTTAAAATCCTGTATTAAATTTTTAAAAAGTCCCCTTTACCTTAGTCCCTTCACACTCACACACACACACACATATTCCAGTTAACCGAAGAAGTAAAAAAAAGGGTTTTTAGATTAGTGCTCTATTACAGACAAAAAAAGACACTTGGGCACATTACTTGCACACCCTGAAAAAAATAGATGAGACACACTGTACTAAACTGGCACACAGTCCAACCTCCGAGCACACACAGGTAGGATCGTTAGAATCTTCCAGAATTAGCTCTCTTCAGGCGGCATTGAAAAGTAATTTAGCAGGCCTTCTTGAAATATAGGAAACAAGACTAATTGACACACTGAACCTCACAGAGTCTTTTAGGGAATTGCGAGAAAATGAGCTGGGTTGTAATCTTCTGATCTTCCTTGGAAAGCACTCCTTTATCTGTCCTTTTTTCACACTTCAGCAGCACTTGATTTTTTAAAAAACATTCAGCAAGAATCTGGTCTCTTCCTCCAGAAGGTAAAACACATAGGCACACTGACTAACAACCAGAAATCTTGACAGTTTTCTGCCCAGCCAGATGTTCTGTTGCCACTGGGCTTGTCCGCTCAAAGGAGTGCTTGTCAATTTCTCCGTTGCCAGGCTTCTGCTCTCAGCCTATTCTGAGCCATGTGACAAACAGCAACATTGTTGCCAATCTGGCTCCCTCAGTCCCCTTGATTTTATAAAACTGATCCAACATTTATTTAGCTTAGCTATAAATTCCTTTTTTTAAATATATTTTGAACAAAACAGTCACTTTCATAACATTTCAGAGAGGAACATTTGGCTAGCATCTTCACCCAAATGCCACATTCACTAGCTCAAAAACTTTCTTTTATGAACACGATCAGCAAACTTATATAAAATTCTTCAGTTTAATAGCCAATGTCAATATCTTGTGAAAGATTAAGTTGGTCTATTCACTACAGTGTCAGCATTTATGCTGTCTCAGAAACTGCTGATAGGTAGTGGATTTCTCGATTTATTTGTCAAAATAGCATCAAGAGACATTGAAGAGTTGCTGATGATCTGTCTGCCTACACTAGGAGGCAACTACAAGGATGATCAAGGATTTGAAAATTATACAAGATATTGACAAAGTGTGACATGATCTAGTTTGTAAGTGTTAACTCTAGAATGAACCCTTGCTGTCAACTGCACCTGCAGTTTATTCGGAGAAAATCAAGAAAACCTTCTTACAGAATGCAGCAGATGAAATTCATTGCAAGATATCTCCTTCAGCTGAGAAAAACTTGATTATGAGTGCAAAGAAATTAAACCTGTTTTTACAAAAGAAAATTTCAGCTCTTTGGACAGCTCATCACTTGCAGATGTTTAGCCTCAAATTGAAATCGTACGTAATGCAATTGCAAAACAGCAGGTGGATGTAGATTCTTATCAACAGAGGAGAAAAATTCTGCTAGATTCCACTGAGGCAGGTAACACTGCTGTCAGTGAACTTTTATACTGTCTTTGAATAGTATGGTATCTGTTGCGACATCAAGACTGCTTTAGAAAGTGGCCTAATGTAAGAAACAACTAAATTTGCTGGAGAAAAAATGAATAATAGGAATTGCGAGATGAAAAAAGACCAAGATCCATCTAGTCAGCCTTCTACGAGCCCAATAGTCACATGATACAATTATAATGGAGTAGTTCACTAATCATAGCAATCAATCACTATCAGTAGACTATAACAAATCCAAACATGAGACATGGAAAATCTCAGTGGTGGAGATCTTTGGGAACTATAGGTCCAAACTCACCAGTTTCTCCCAAGCATGCTACACTTACCACACGATTCAAATTACCCATATATTGTATACATTATTTTTGTTCAAAGAGAAGTGTGACTGGGTATTTATGCCAATAGTTTTGATAATAACAAGAACTGTCTTCTATCTATTGGCTATTTATCTACATTATTTTAATTTAAATGTAATGAAAATGATATGCTAACCTAAAACCTTTTCTATAAGGCAGTGGGCTACAAGTTCAACTTTATCCAGTCACAGGTCCAAGATTATACATGGTTCAAAAAAAGAGTTAGTGCAAGATTCTAACGAAAAACTTGTCTTACAAATTAATACTTTATTAACATAAAATTAGCATATTTAGTCTCCTTTACCTTATATTAATAGATCAATCGTAGTAAACATGCAAGTCCCATACATCCACATTAATTACATGCAGCCAGCTGGTGGATGGAACCTTGGTATTTTATGTTACATCAGTATACCCACACTTTTTATGAACTATGGTGATCATCTTTGTCACCTGACTCTTCTTTGTCTTCTCCACTCTGCAACCTTTCTACTTTTCTGTGATTTACGACACATTCCTTAGCTCCTAGCAGTATTCAGCTGCTTTCCTTCAGTAATTTTCTCATCATTCCTGAACTAACTTGCCTACTGTTAATTATGTTATTTATTAGCTTCACAAACAGAGGTATAAACATCAAACTCTATTCTATCAGTGATTCTTGCTTAACCTATATTGAAGTTAAAAACAGAGAGTGCCCTGTTCTTCCTCCTTATCTCTTTATATTCCAACTATCTGATTCCCTGAGTTATCCAATTGTTGCCTTGACGACCTGTCTGCAGTAAATGTGAGTTTCTGACCCAGGTGAAGTCGACTTTCTCATAACTGTTTTATGTCAATGTATATTAGCTATTTTATGATCTATCCATAAAACCTACAGTAGTCGTATGTCAGCACACAAAAATCAAAAACTCCTCAGAAGGACTAAATCTTGGTAATTCTTTCTGAACGTAATCCATCTCTGTGGTATACAGAAACATAGAAAATAGAAGGAGGAGTAGGTCATTCGGCCCTTCAAGCCTGCTCCGCCATTCATTATGATCATGGCTGATCATCCAATTCAGTAACCTGTTCCCGCTTTCTCCCCACATCCTTTGATCCCTTTCACCCCAAGAGCTATATCTAACTCCTTCTTGAAAACATACAATGTTTTGGCCTCAACTGCTTTCTGTGGTAGCGGGTTCCACAGGCTCACCACTGTCTGGGTGAAGTAATTTCTCCCCGTCTCAGTCCTGAAAGGTTTACCCCGTATCCTTAGACTATGACCCCTGGTTCTGGACTCCCCCACCAACGGGAACATCCTTCCTGCACTTACCCTGTCAAGTCCTTTCAGAATTTTATAGGTTTCTATGAGATCCCCCCTCACTCTTCTGAACTCCAGCTAATATAATCCTAACCTATTCAATCTCTCCTCATACGTCAGTCCCGCCATCCCAGGAATCAGTCTGGTAAATCTTTGCTGCACTCCCTCTATAGCAAGAACATCCTTCCTCAGATAAGGAGACCAAAACTGCACACAATATTCCAGGTGTGGCCTCACCAAGGCCCTGTATAGATGCAGCAAGACATCCCTGCTTCTGTACTCGAATCCTCTCGCTATGAAGGTCAACATACCATTTGCCTTTTTTACTGCCTGTTGTACCTGCATGCTTACCTTCAGCGACTTGTGTACGAGAACACCCAGATCTCGTTGCATATTACCCTCTCTGTTCATAGCCGTTCAGATAATAATCTGCCTTCCTGTTTTTGCTACCAAAGTGGATAATCTCACATTGATCCACATTATACTGCATCTGCTATGCATTAGCCCACTCACTCAACTTGTCCAAATCACCCTGAAGTTTTGTGTCATCTGCAAATTTGGAGATATTACATTTAGTTCCCTCATCTAAATCATTCATATATATTGTGAATAGCTGGGGTCCTAGCACCGATCCCTGCGGTTCCCCACTAGTCACTGCCTGCCATTCGGAAAAAGACCCGTTTATTCCTACTCTTTGTTTCCTGTCCGCCAACCAATTTTTTATCCATCGCAATACACCACTCCCAATCCCATGCGCTTTAATTTTACATGCTAATCTCTTATGTGGGACTTTGTCAAGTCTTCTGAAAGTCCAAATAAACCACATCCACTGGCTGTCCCTCATCAACTCTACTAGTTACATCCTCGAAGAATTCTAGTAGATTTGTTAAGCATGATTTCCCTTTCGTAAATCCATGCTGACTCTGTCTGATTCTACCACTGTTCTCCAAGTGCTCTGCTATAAAATCTTTGATAAGGGACTCTAGAATTTACCCCACTACCGACGTCAGGCTGACTGGTCTACAATTCCCTGTTTTCTCTCCACTTCCCTTTTTAAATAGTGGGGTTACATTAGCTGCACTCCAATCTGTAGGAACTGTTTCAGAGTCTACAGAATCTTGGAAGATGACCAGCAATGCATCCACTATTTCTAGGGCCACTTCCTTAAGTACTCTGGGATGCATACCATCAGGCCGTGGGGATTTATCGGCCTGCAATCCCATCAATTTCCCCAACACCATTTCTCTACTAATACTGATTTCCTTCAGTTCCTCTCTCTCTCTAAACCCTGTGTTCCCCATTATTCCTGGTATGATATTTGTGTCCTCCTTTGTGAAGGCAAAACCAAAGTATGCATTTAGTTGGTCAGCCATTTCTTTGTTTCCCATAATAAACTTCCCTGTTTCTGACTGTAAGGGACCTACATTTGGCTTCACCAATCTTTTTCTCTTCACACATCTACAGAAACTTTTACAGTCAGTTTTTATGTTCCCCGCAAGCTTACTCCCGTACTCTATTTTCCCCTTCTTAATCTATCTCTTGGTCCTCCTTTGCTGAATTTTAAACTGCTCCTAATCCTCAGGTCTGTTGATTTTTCTGGCAAATTTATATGTCTCTTCCTTGGATCTAATGCTGTCTCTAATTTCCCTTGTAAGCCATGGTTTGGCTACCTTTCCCATTTTACTTTTGCGCCAGAAAGGAATAAACAATTGTTGCAATTCATCCATGCGCTCTTTGAATGTTTGCGATTGCCTATCCACCGTCATATAGAAGATATCAAAAAGAAGAATTTTTATAACAATATTTCCCTTCACAAGCTAAACTGTTTTTATATATCCAGGCAATACTGCAGTTGGGATCATTGTCATTGACACTTGTTCCCCTCGATCTACATTCCATACATAATATACAAAACACATATGAGGATCTAAAGATAGCAAAACAAAATGGCTACAGGCCTTGTACTCACTCTCCGAAAAATATCCTGAGCTTCCTCCTTCGACATTTTTGGAGGTCTGATAAGAAACACTCCAAGTACTAATATCCCTCCTGGCAACATTCTGGAAACCTGGTACACATGGGAAATAGTTGAATAATGTATATATTGACTCATTCTATATTAAGCACCTTTATCATTAAATCAAAGTATATAAATAAAAACAAAAGACAAAATCCTGAATACAATGAAGGTATCATGTCTTAAATTAAGGCAGAATAAAATGTATTTTTTGAGTGAACTGAAAAATGGTCAGTAGTCTAGAGAACCTTGTTAAAATTATTAAAATATAGCAGTCCTCCTATTTAGTGGAGAAGAAAAAAAGAGTGGCAGAAGAGGAGAAACGGAGTAGAAAAAAGTCAAGGGAGATGAACAGTAGAGAAATGGAAGCCAATGAATAGAGAAAAAGAGAATCATCAATAAGATATGAGGGACAAGTAAGAAAGTGACCATATTATCCAAATTACAGTATGCAACACCACAGACAATTAACTAGTTTCTAAAATTTGGTACTTGGGGTACATATTTGATTGAAAATCCATAAGTTTTTTGCAGTACCTAGTACTTCTGTGGGTGGTGTATCAACGTCAAAGGTGTCACTTTTTTCTGCCACAACCTGTGTTACACATGATAGCCGCTTTATTTTTAAAGTAAGAAGATATCATCTTTTGGCAATCTGGTCACCTAGATACCACTAATAGTTAAAATAGAGTCTGAAAAATGTTTCACTATTAATTTTATTCTTCAGCTTCTAATGTTCATAAATTGAGGAAAAAGTTACATTCAAAATGATGTAATTAAATTTAGCCATTGATTTTTCTTTTAATGCCTTAAACCTTTCATTTGAAGGCCTCAGCCTCTCCCAAAAGACTAGGCTTGCAAATGTTATTTTTGACCAAAGCTGTAACTGACCTGTATTTGGATTATGCAGTACCTAATTTCCCAAGATACATCACTACACGACCGTCAGCTGTACTGATGCAAGAGTACAGCACAGGGTTGTCCAACACAGGGCCCGCAGGCCAGGATCTGGCCCGCGAAAGGTTTCCATCCAGCCCGCGGTGGTATTTCAGAGATGAGAAAATGTCTTCCTCTTTCAGCCCAGCTTGTTAAAACATCGTGCTGTCAGTTTCACAGCTGAAAGGTGTTGACATCAGAACAGCGGTTTAGGAATGTCAGACAAATTCAGGGTTTTCCGGCGGGCTTTTATAAAAAAGTTGGAACCCACGACAAAACCCCGAAACTGTCCACAGTTCAGAAACCGCTGATTTTTAAAAACCTGATCAAGCAGTCACACTTCCTGCAACTGTCGGGGGCGGGGGTGAGGGAGGGGGAGGCAGAAGAGACGGGGCGGTGGGACAGAGGGGGTGCGGGGGCGGGGCAGGACGGGGGCAGAGGGGGGGGTGGACAGCGGGGGGGGGGGAGCGAACAGCGGGGGGGGTGCGGACAGCAGGGGGGTAGGGTGGGGGCGGACGGGGGGGGGGGGCGGACGTGGGGGGGAGGGGCGGACAGAGGGAGGGGCGGACAGAGAAAGAGAGACAGGGACAGAGAGAGCGCCCTTGGGAACAGAGAGAGAGAAACTGGTCGGGGACAGAGAGAAAGTGGGGGAGGGGATTGAGAGAGAGGGAGGGGACAGAGAATGGGGGGACACAAAGAGTGAGGATGATATGTGGGGGTACAACATAGGGTGCGGAAACAGGGAGGGGGAAAGGCGGGGAAACAGAGGGAGGGGGAAGGAGAGAAGGAAAGAGAGAGAGAGAGGAATGTGATCAAGATCATGGCTGACAGCTGAACATCTTTCCGGAATATTCCACATTACTGCAACTAGTAATGTAACTGTAACTGTGGTGGAAAACATTGACTACTCGAGCAAGCAAAAAATGCCAGGTATCTCACTAAATCAGTGTCCAAAATAGTGATGAGAATCTAAGTCAATAAATTAATCTTCTCATTTAAAGCTTCTTCACAAATTGCACATTTGTTGTTGTTTTGATTAATAGTAAGATAAACTTTTAATGCCTTTATCTTTCCGAAATTGTCACACCGACACCCTATATAAATCAAAAATTGTAATGTAGTCCCCCAAGCATAAAGGTTGGACAACCCTAGTGCAGCAGTTTCCATTCAAATATTTCTTAAAAATGACGTGAAGAAAACTAGAGAACAAATTTTAAAATACTTGTTCAAGTAAAATTTACAATTTAAAAAAAAAGCAGAGACTATGTGCCTGTGAGTGACACAAACAACCAATTATACACCTAGCATTGCTTGTGTTGTACCCCACACATTTCAGGAAGTGCATTAAGATCAGAGCTTGGAATTCACTGCAATGGTGATGATTGCCATAAGTTAGATCAATATGCTCTCTGATCTTCCAGTAGCAAATTTATGGCAAAATTTGCTGGAGAACTGATTAGAATATGTCGTAGCAAGCACAACAATGAATCAGAAGTGGCACAGCCAACGGTTAGTAATTGAATCATGGTTGGAAGTTTTAATAGCATGGGTATTTAAGAACTTTAAGTCAACATGAAAATGATCTTGGATTTTTCTTTGCCCAAAATCCAGCAGCAAAAGGCTTGAAAGAAATTCGCCAGATATCTGCTCCTGACTTAAAAAAGACAGGAGCCTTATTAGTTACCATACTGATTAAATGTGAACTGTTTATACCTTTAGCGAAGAGCGAAAGTATAATTTCTGTTTGAATTCAGACATGTAATTAGGAACCATACAAAAGTAGCAACTTAGGCAAAATATTCTAACCCTTCTTCCTTTTTGTGCTAAAAGCAATCTGCAGCCATTTAGTCCTGGCTTGCTGATGTTTTTTTGTGAATCCTAGACTGAAAAATTAATTGCTATTCCTATAGTGTTTAGTCCTACTAGTGAAATAACAGGTTGGAATAGTTGTAAAGTATCCCTATCATTTGTTAAAACCTGCAAAACTGATATCCCTTTAGGAACACAGGAACAGGAGTAGGACATTCAGTCTCTCTAGCATGCATGACCTTGAATTACATCATGGCTAATCTCTAAATCTTTAAATCCATGAAGCTGATTTTTATTAAATCAAACAATGAATTTAAATACAGGCAAAATTAATTAAGAATGAGTAAACAAGTCTTAGAGGTTAGGCTTTATTTTTACATTTACAATTACACCTTCCACAGTGTTGCTATATTTTTACGTTCTTATATTATTTAAATAAAAACATAATATGTCTGATTGTAAAAAGGGTCATCGGTGAGCATAGTACTGATTCGTATTTTTTAAAAGGAAAACTAATTGATTCATTCAGTTGATTTCAGAAGAAGTTATTTGTAATTAAAGATCAAACTCACAGTGGAATGAAAATAAGAGAGATGAAATAGCAATTGATGATTAAATTATAAAGCCACCAGAACTATTCTTCGAACATCTAAGAGGCAGTGGTAATCACAGTGGTGTTAATTCTGAAAACTAGCAAATACCACTGATTTTAAAGGGAAGCAAAGCTGTAAACATTTGCTGTTCAACCATTTTGGCAAGGTAATCAGCAGAATGGCACATAATTCCCTGGAAATTATGGCATTGTTTAATAATGGAGTGAATTACATACACCATAATTTCCTGGGAATTTTGCGCCATAAAATTTCTTGGGAATTTTGTACCATAAAACAACATAAATATGCAATTGCAATGGCACATGTCTCAGGATTTCAAAATTTCAGAGTTCAGCCTTAAATCCCATCCACCAACCTGCCATCAACTAACATGCAAGCATTTTTGGCCTCCAAACTCTCCTCCCACGACTGAGAGATTGTAGCCCCACTCCCTAACAATGAACAAGATTTTGCTCCCCATCCCATCAATGAGCAAGATTTCTTCCACTGGCTGTTAACTGTTAATTCCATTCCAACCCAATCTCCCAGTAGTTGCGGTGGCCCCTTACAGGCTACCTCTACCCCACTTTACTTCCACTTTTATAGTAACCACACCTCCTCACCTAACTGCATTTTCCATCCACATCACCCTCTCAAACTCGCTGATTTTCTCCTTCCACAATTTCTCAATCCGCAACCCCCACTAAATCCGTCTCAACACTCCCTTCTTTTCCCTCTCCACTCCTCCTCCCTTTCCCCGACACCTCATATCTCTGTTCTACTCCGCAGTTTCATCTCATCTTACGTCTCATCCGACGCATTAACAAAAAACTTTTTTTCTTCCTTTCAGGTGTTAAGGAACGCAAGCTCCAGCAGCTGATGGGGACGAATGCCCCTCCAGATCCTCCTTCCGCTTCACTTCCCTCTGACCCCACCCCTTCTGATCTGACCCCTTGCCGTGTATTCACTATACCCTCTGACCTCCCCCTCTCTGATGCTGAGCGTTCTGTACTCAGCAAAGGACTCAGTTTTATCCCCTTACGCCCCCACCTCAATGAATTTCGCGCTCGGCATGACGTTGAGCTCTTCTTCCATCGCCTCCGCCTCCGGGCTCACTTCTTTGACCAGGAGTCCTCCCCCCGACCAGCAGACCCATTCACCCGCCTCCAGTATTCTCCCTCTACCTGGACCCCTCACCCTGGCCTCTGACCCGCTCTTGATCTCTTCATTGAAAACTGTCGGCGAGACATTGGTCGTCTCAATTTCTCTGCCCCCCTCACTCACTCTAACCTGTCCCCCTCTGAACTTGAGGCACTCCGTTCTCTCAGGTCTAACCCCGACATGGTCATCAAACCTGCAGACAAGGGTGGTGCTGTTGTTGTATGGCGTACCGACCTCTACCTTGCAGAAGCTCAACGCCAACTCACAGACACCTCTTCCTACCTCCCTCTGGACCATGACCCCACCACCGAACATCAAGCCACCGTCCAAAGGACTGTCACTGACCTCATCTCCTCTGGAGATCTTCCCTCTACAGCTTCCAACCTCATAGTCCCGCAACCCCGGACAGCCCGCTTCTATCTCCTTCCCAAAATCCACAAACGGGACTGTCCCGGCAGACCCATTGTGTCAGCCTGCTCCTGCCCAACTGAACTTATTTCTTCCTATCTAGACGCTATCTTTTCTCCGCTGGTCCAGTCTCTTCCCACCTACATCCGTGACTCTTCTGACGCCCTACGTCATTTTGACAATTTCCAGTTTCCTGGTCCCAACCGCCTCCTCTTCACTATGGACGTCCAATCGCTCTACACCTCCATCCCCCACCAGGATGGTTTGAGGGCTCTCCGCTTCTTCCTGGAACAGAGGCCCAACCAGTCCCCATCCACCACCACCCTCCTCCGCCTGGCTGAACTTGTTCTCACATTGAACAACTTCTCCTTCAACTCCATGCACTTCCTTCAAGTAAAAGGTGTCGCTATGGGTACCCGCATGGGTCCTAGTTATGCCTGTCTTTTTGTGGGATATGTCGAGCATTCTTTGTTCCAGTCCTACTCAGGCCCCCTCCCCCAACTCTTTTTCCGGTACATTGATGACTGTATCGGTGCCGTTTCCTGCTCCCGCCCCGAACTCGAAAACTTTATCAACTTTGCTTCCAATTTCCACCCTTCTCTCACCTTTACATGGTCCATCTCTGACACTTCCCTTCCTCGACTTCTCTGTCTCCATCTCTGGGGATAGGTTGTCTACCAATATCCATTATAAGCCCACTGACTCCCACAGCTACCTCGACTACACTTCTTCACACCCTACCTCCTGTAAGGACTCCATTCCATTCTCCCAGTTTCTCCGTCTCCGACGCATCTGCTCTGATGATGCTACCTTCCATGACGGTGCTTCTGATATGACCTCCTTTTTCCTCAACCGAGGATTTCCCCCCACTGTGGTTGACAGGGCCCTCAACCGTGTCCGACCCATTCCCCGCACCTCTACCCTCACCCCTTCCCCTCCCTCCCAGAACCGTGACAGGGTTCCCCTTGTCCTCACTTTTCATCCCACCAGCCTCCATATCCAAAGGATCATCCTCCGCCATTTTCGCCACCTCCAGCGTGATGCCACTACCAGTCGCATCTTCCCCTCCCTTCCCCTGTCAGCATTCCGAAGGGATCGTTCCCTCCGCGACACCCTGGTCCACTCCTCCATTACCCCCACCACCTCGTCCCCGTCCCAGGGCACCTTCCCTTGCAATCGCAGGAGGTGTAATACCTGCCCATTTACCTCCTCTCTCCTCACTATCCCAGGCCCCAAACACTCCTTTCAGGTGAAGCAGCGATTTACTTGTACTTCTTTCAATGTAGTATACTGTATTCGCTGCTCACAGTGTGGTCTCCTCTACATTGGGGAGACCAAGCGCAGACTGGGTGACCGCTTTGCGGAACATCTCCGCTCAGTCCGCAAGCAGGACCCTGAGCTTCCGGTTGCTTGCCATTTCAACACTCCCCCCTGCTCTCATGCTCACATCTCTGTCCTGGGATTGCTGCAGTGTTCCAGTGAACATCAACGCAAGCTCGAGGAACAGCATCTCATCTACCGATTAGGCACACTACAGCCTGCCGGACTGAACATTGAGTTCAATAATTTCAGAGCATGACAGCCCCCCACTTTACTTTCATTTTTAGTCATTTTTAGTTATTTTTTCTTCCTTTTTTTTGCATTCCTTTTTACATTTTTTGCATTTATTTCATTTCATCTTAGTTTGTTCAGTTTGCTTACCCACTGTTTTTTTCAGGTTGTTTTTCTTCAGGTTTGCACTTGCTGATGTTCTATATTCAGTATATTCACACCTAATCTGTACTAATGCTTTGTCTTTCAAAACACCATTAACATATTGTTTGCCTTTGCTCTGTGACCTTTTGGTCAGCTATGTGGCCTGGTCCAATCTGCACCTTCTCCTTTGTTATCTCTTGCCCAACCCCCACCTCACTTGTTTATAATCTGTGACTTTTCTAATATTTGTCAGTTCCGAAGAAGGGTCACTGACCCGAAACGTTAACTCTGCTTCTCTTTCCACAGATGCTGCCAGACCTGCTGAGTGAATCCAGCATTTCTTGTTTTTGTTTACCTCATATCTCTCCCTCTCCTAACTGCCCCACCCAACCCCTTTCCTCACAATGGATCTATTATCCCCTCAGTCTCTAACTTAGCTTGGCTTAAAAAATTAAAATTGGTCTTTACTACCCACATGTAACACCTGTGGATATCAAATAGCACCTCCAGCTCATTCCGAGCTAGTGCTAATCCCTACTCGTTTTTATCTCCAGTCACTGGAGACCACACATAGCCCACTGTCAGTGTACCTTCAGAAATAGACTGCTGCTCTCCACCTGCTTTGTCATTACCTGTCCGAAATGAAGCAGTGATATTTCTCCTCCCTTCCTGCTGATTTGTCATTCTAGTCCACAACCTATTCTGGAACTATTCAATATTGATATTATTGCTGAGGAAAATAGGATTCCCTAACAGTCATGCCAACTCTAAGGGACAACGGAGCTGCTATTTGAACACAAGGTGCAGTCACCTGTTTAATTTGGGAGAGACAAATCGAGGAAATACAGTTTTCAACATCTCCTCCACACTTAAGATGAAAATTTTCTTTAGTTTGGCCATCTACCTTCAATGGGTACATCTTACATACTTACTGCACATGTTATGTTGATATTCCATTGCATTTTAAACATACCTCCCAATGAGGTACTTTTTCAAATCCCTCTCACACCTGGTGTCTCCCTGGCCTCCTACCACCAAACCGCACCCCCCACCCCACTCCACCACCACCCCTCTTTCCTTGTCCTCCTCTCTCTCCATTCCCTCACCCTCTCCTTTTCTCCCCCAATCCAATTATCACTCCATCTCCTAACCCTCCTTCATCTGAAGACAGCACTTAGTCCTGACTAAACATGTATAACGTTACAGGAAAACAACTGGTTTAAATATAAACCCAAGGACATTTTAATCCCTGTAAATAACAGAAATTATTTTAATGCAGCGCTGACCTGCCGTGCATGCTCAGACACCCAGTCAATGTCATTTGCATTCATTTCATCTGGATTTTCAGGTGGAAGATCAGCCTGATCTTTAAGTGGTGTTCGAGCAGCAAATATTATATAGGTTTTCAATGGTGTAATCTGAAAAAATGATAGAATGTTTGGTCACACAAATACAGAATGGACAAAACTACAATATAAAAAGGAATTTGAAATCTCACTACACATATCAGGACTCTATATTTTTCACTGCTCACTTGAGTGGCGCATGGGCTTATCACCACATGAGATTTAAATCTGGTCACCGCTTACAATTAGTCATTAATTTCGGAACGAAGGCACATAAAATTCTGAAAAATCCTTTTTTATTAAGCATGACTAGAAAGTGGTTTCCTCCCGCAGCAAAAAAATCCAACGCCCTTGAGCTCTCACTAGAAATGCACTTTGTGTCAATAGGGTCAATGGGTCAACACATGGGGCACAGTTCTTACTTTCACATTTTTGCGCTAAGGCAAGCGATCATGAATATTACTTCAAAAGTTTTCACAGTATTATAGAACACTCAACAGAATATAATTGTCAAGTAAAGTTATGGTTTCTTTTGAAAGCTTTTTGAAAGGGAGGTCGTGTCTTACTAATTTGATTGAGTTTTTTGAGGAAGTGACGAAGATGATTGATGAAGGAAGGGCAGTGGATGTTATCTACATGGACTTCAGTAAAGCCTTTGACAAGGTCCCTCATGGCAGACTGGTACAAAAGGTGAAGTCACACGGGATCAGAGGTGAGCTGGCAAGATGCATGCAGAACTGGCTCGGTCATAGAGGACAGAGGGTATCAGTGGAAGGGTGTTTTTCTGAATGGAGAGATGTGACTAGTGGTGTTCCACAGGGATCAGTGCTGGGACCTTTGCTCTTTGTAGTATATATAAATGATTTGGAGGAAAATGTAGCTGGTCTGATTAGTAAGTTTGCGGACGACACAAAGGTTGGTGGAGTTGCGGATAATGATGAGGATTGTCAGAGGATACAGCAGGATATAGATCGGTTGGAGACTTGGGTGGAGAAATGGCAGATGGAGTTTAATCCGGACAAATGTGAGGTAATGCATTTTGGAAGGTCTAATGCAGGTGGGAGGTATACAGTAAATGGCAGAACCCTTAGGAGTATTGACAGGCAGAGAGATCTGGGCGTACAGGTCCACAGGTCACTGAAAGTGACAACGCAGGTGGATAAGGTAGTCAAGAAGGCATACGGCATGCTTGCCTTCATCGGTCGGGGCATAGAGTATAAAAATTGGCAAGTCATGTTGCAGCTGTACAGAACCTTAGTTAGGCCACACTTAGAATATTGCGTGCAATTCTGGTCGCCGCACTACCAGAAGGACGTGGAGGCTTTGGAGAGGGTACAGAGGATGTTTACAAGGATGTTGCCTGGTCTGGAGGGCATTAGCTATGAGGAGAGGTTGGAAAAACGCGGATTGTTTTCACTGGAACGACGGAGGTGGAGAGGCGACATGATAGAGGTTTACAAAGTTATGAGCGGCATGGACAGAGTGGATAGTCAGAAGCTTTTTCCCAGGGTGGAAGAGTCAGTTATTAGGGGACATAGGTTTAAGGTGAGAGGGGCAAAGTTTAGAGGGGATGTGCGAGGCAAGTTTTTTTACACAGAGGGTGGTGAGTGCCTGGAACTTGCTGCCAGGGGAGGTGGTGGAAGCAGATACGATAGCGACGTTTAAGAGGCATCTTGACAAATACATGAATAGGATGGGAATAGAGGGATACGGTCCCCGGAAGTGCAGAAGGTTTTAGTTTAGGCAGGCATCAAGATCGGCGCAGGGTTGGAGGGCCGAATGGCCTGTTCAACGCCCTGCACTGCTGTACTGCTCTTTGTTCTTTGAAATATTTCCAATAAAAGGATTCATGGTAATTTTTCCAATTCTGTCTCCATTTCTTCTTGAATAAGATTGAATATGTTTCAGTTTTGTCATTCTGGAAGGGCTTATGCAAAAGCCTATGATGTTTTCGAACAGCTTGATCATCCCAAAATTATTAGGTTAAAACTGTATGTTTAAGAATTTGTGTTCAATCACACTATTTGAAAAAGAATCGGGCACCAGAAAGCTGCAAGACACTGCTGCCATAGCCCAGTTGTTCTGTAAAATTTTTAAAATTCATTTATGGGGATATGGGTGTTGCTGGCCAGGACAGCATTTATTGCCCATCCCTAATTGCCTTTCAGAAGGTGGTGGTGAGATGCCTTCTGGAACTGTTGCAGTCCATGTGGGGTAAGTACATCCACAGTGCTGTTAGGAAGGGAGTTCCAGGATTTTGACCCAGCGACAGTGAAGGAATGGCGATATAGTTCCAAGTCAAGATGGTGTGTGAGTTGGAGGAGAACCTTCAGGTGGTGGTATTCCCATGCATCTGATGCCCTTGTCCTTCTAGGTGGCAGAGGTCACGGGTTTGGAAGGTGCTGTCTAAGGAGCCTTGGTGCGTTGCGGCAGTGCATCTTGTAGATGGTACACACTGCTGCCACTGTGCGTCGGTGGTCAGTTTGGTGATGGGGTTGCTTTGTCCTGGATCGTGTCGAGCTTCTTGAGTGTTGTTGGAGATGCACCCATCCAGGCAAGTGGAGAGTGTTCCATCACACTCCTGACTTGTGCCTTGTAGATGGGAGTCAGGAGGTGAGTCACTCACTGCAAGATTCCTAGCCTCTGACCTTTTCTTGTCGCCACAGTATTTATATGGTTATTCCAATTCAGTTTCTGGTCAGTGGTAACTCCCAGGATGTTGACAGTAATAAATTCAGCAATCGTAATGCCATTGAATGTCAAGGGGAGATGGTTAGATTCTCTCTTGTTGGAGATGGTCATTGCCTGGCACTTGAGTGGCATGAATGTTACTTGCCACTTATCAGCCCAAGCCTGGATATTGTCCAGGTCTTGCTGCATTTTTACACGGACTGCTTCAGTATCTGAGGCATCACGAATGGTGCTGAACGTTGTACAATCATCAGCAAACATCCCCACTTCTGACCTTATGATTGAAGGAAGATCATTGATGAAGCAGCTGAAGATGGTTGGACCTAGGACACTACCCTGAGGAACTCCTGCAGTGATGTCCTGGAGCTCAGATGATTGACCTCCAACAACCACAACCATCTTCCTTTGTGCTAGATACAACTCCAACCAGTGGAAAGCTTTCCTCCTGATTCCCATTGACTCCAGTTATGCTCGAGCTTCTTGATGCCATACTCAGTCAAATGCTGCCTTGATGTCAAAGGCAGTCACTCACCTCACCTCTTGAGTTCAACTCTTTTGTCCATGTTTGAACCAAGACTGTAATGAGGTCAGGAGCTGAGTGGCCCAGGCAGAACCCAAAGTGAGCGTCATTAAGCAGGTTATTGTGAATCAAGTGCCGCTTGATAGCACTGTCGATGACACCTTCGTCTGATAGGTAAATTGGCCATTATAAATTGTCACTAGTATAGGTAGGTGGTAGGGAAATATAGGGACAGGTGGGGATGTTTGGGAGGAATATGGGATTAGTGTAGGATTAGTATAAATGGGTGGTTGATGATCGGCACAGACTCGGTGGGCCGAAGGGCCTGTTTCAGTGCTGTATCTCTAATCTAATCACTTTACTGATGATCGAGAGTATACTGATGGGGCTGTAATTGGTCGGGTTGGATTTGTCCTGCTTTTTGTGTACAGGACATACCTGGGCAATTCTCCACATTGCCGGGTAGATGCCAGTGTTGTAGCTGTACTGGAACAACTTGATTTGGGGTACAGCAAGTTCTGGAGCACAGGTCTTCAGTACTATTGTCAGAATGTTGTCAGGGCCCATAGCCTTTGCAGTATCCAGTGCCTTCAGTCGTTTCTTGATATCACGCGGAGTGAATCGAATTGGCTGAAGACTTGCATCTGTGACATTAGGGACTTTAGGGGGAGGCCAAAATGGATCATCCACTCGGCACTTCCAGCTGAAGATTTTTGCAAATGCTTCAGCTTTATTTTTTGCACTGATGTGTTGGGCTCCCCCATCATTGAGGATGGAAATATTTGTGGAACCAGCACCTCCTGTTGTTTAATTGTCGACCACTATTCACGACTGAATGTGGCAGGACTGCAGAGCTTAGATCTGATCCGTTGGTTGTGGATTTCTTAGCTCTATCTATCACATGCTGCTTACGCTGTTTGGCATGCAAGTAGTCCTGGGTTGTAGTTTCACCAGGTTGACACCTCATTTTGAGGTATGCCTAGTGTTGCTCATGGCATGCCTTCCTGCGCTCTTGATTGAACCAGGGTTGATCCCCTGGCTTGATGGTAATGGTAGGGTGGGGGATATGCTGGGCCATGAGGTTACAGATTGTGGTTGAGTACAATTCTACTGCTGCTCATGTCCCACAGAGCCTCATGGATGCCCAGTTTTGCATTGCTAGATCTGTTCAAAATCTATCCCATTTAGCACGGTGGTAGTGCCACACAACACTATGGAGGGTATCCTCAATGTGAAGATGGGACTTTGTCTCCATGAGGACTCTGCGGTGGTCACTCCTACCAATACTGTCATGGACAGATGCATCTGTGGCTGTCAGATCAGTGAGGAAGAGGTCAAGTATATTTTTCCCTCTTGTTGGTTCCCTCACCACCTGCCGCAGACCCAGTCTAGCAGCTATGACCTTTAGGACTCGGCCAGCTTGGTCAGTAATGGTGCTACCGAACTACTCTTGATGATGGACATTGAAGTCCCCCACCCAGAGTAAATTCTGCGCACATGGAGGAGTACTGATTCATCAGCTGAGGGGGCGTTAGGTGGTAATCAGCAGGAGATTTCCTTGCCCATGTTTGACTTGATGCCATGAGACTTCATGGGGTCCGGAGTCGATGTTGAGGACTCCCAGGGCAACTCCCTCCCGACTGTATACCACTGTGCTGCCACCTCTGCTGGGTCTGTCCTGCTGGTGGGACAGGACATACCTGGGGCTGGTGATGGCGGTGTCTGGGACATTTCTGTAAGGTATAATTCCGTGAGTATGACTATGTCAGACTGTTGCTTGCCTAGTCTGTGGGACAGATCTCCCAACTTTGGCACAAGCCCCCAGCTGTTAGTAAGGAGGACTTTGCAGTGTTAACAGGGCTGGGTTTGCCATTGTCGTTTCCAGTGCTGAGGTTGATGACGGGTGGTCCGTCCGATTTCATTCCTTATCGACTTTGTAGCAGTTAGATACAACTGAGTGGCTTGCTAGGCCATTTCGAAGGGCATGTAAGAGTTAAGCACATTGCTGTGGGTCTGGAGTCACTGGCCAGACCAGGCAAGGGCAGCATATTTCCTTTCCTAAAGGACATCAGTGAACCAGATGGGTTTTTACGACTATTGACAATGGTTTTGTGGCCATCATGAGAATAGCTTTTTTTTAAATTCCAGATTTATTAACTGAATTCAAATTCCACCTTCTGCCATGGTGGGATTCAAACCCAGGTTCCCAGAGCAATACCCTGGGTCTCTGGGTTACTAGACCAGTGACGGAGACGTGTGACCAGTGGTGTTCCACAGGGATCCGTGCTGGGACCACTGTTGTTTGTGATATACATAAATGATTTGGAGGAAAGTATAGGTGGTCTGATTAGCAAGTTTGCAGACGACACTAAGATTGGTGGAGTAGCAGATAGTGAAGGGGACTGTCAGAGAATACAGCAGAATATAGATAGATTGGAGAGTTGGGCAGAGAAATGGCAGATGGAGTTCAATCAGGGCAAATGCGAGGTGATGCATTTTGGAAGATCCAATTCAAGAGTGAACTATACAGTAAATGGAAAAGTCCTGGGGAAAATTGATGTACAGAGAGATTTGGGTGTTCAGGTCCATTGTTCCCTGAAGGTGGCAACGCAGGTCAATAGAGTGGTCAAGAAGGCATACGGCATGCTTTCCTTCATCGGACGGGGTATTGAGTACAAGGGTTGGCAGGTCATGTTACAGTTGTATAAGACTTTGGTTCGGCCACATTTGGAATACTGCGTGCAGTTCTGATCGCCACATTACCAAAAGGATGTAGATGCTTTGGAGAGGGTGCAGAGGAGGTTCACCAGGATGTTGCCTGGTATGGAGGGCGCTAGCTATGAAGAGAGGTTGAGTAGATTAGGATTATTTTCATTAGAAAGACGGAGGTTGAGGGGGGACCTGATTGAGGTGAACAAAATCATGAGAGGTATAGACAGGGTGGATAGCAAGATGCTTTTTCCCCAGAGTGGGGGATTCAATTACTAGGGGACACGAGTTCAAAGTGAGAGGGGAAAAGTTTAGGGGGGATATGCGTGGAAAGTTCTTTACGCAGAGGGTGGTGGGTGCCTGGAACGCGTTGCCAGCGGATTTGGCAGACGCGGGCATGATAGCGTCTTTTAAGATGTATCTAGACAGATACATGAATGGGCAGGAAGCAAAGAGATACAGACCCTTAGAAAATAGGCGACATGTTTAGATAGAGGATCTGGATCGGCGCAGGCTTGGAGGGCCGAAGGGCCTGTTCCTGTGCTGTAATTTTCTTTGTTCTTTAACACCAGTACGCCACTCAGATACCGTACTGTTTAAGTATAAATATTTTAAAAAACAAAAATGCCAATCTAAAAAGCCTAAACGTTACTTTCCTTTACTCAAGCATTGACATTTGCAATACATATGAACAGAGACTGAGCACAAACTCATGCAAATGCATTTATAATACAACTAGTAAAGCATCTCTCTGAAGGACAGAGGGACTTTTGACTGGTATCCATGACAATACTGTTTATACAGACCCAGTATTTTCAACCATTAAGGAATACTAAACACTCACAATGATATATTTAAATAGTTTATCTTGTTTAGACAATAAATGAAAGCTCATTCTTCCTTCTTTCAATAAATTCTAGATTTAAAACCAGTTAATCATCTTCAACACGTCAACAGAATATGGTAAGTTTGCTTACCTGCCCTAACAAAACACCGGTTGTCCCATATCGCTCTTCTGCCTTCAGTTTTTTAAGATACTTCTCACTGTATTCCCCAATGACGTAAGATCTTCCCATGATGAAATGTCACTGGTGAACTGGTCCAAATCACACACAAAGAAAGGAGTCTTCACTCTTACTTTTAGATAAACAAGTATATATTTAGAGTATTATACTGAAAACTGTAGAAAATTAAGTAATCAAGCTTTAGAGGACTGCAACTAAAATTTTCATTTCATGAAATATCAAAACAGATATAGAATTAGGGAAGGCTAATAACTGTTACTTGTATGTTGATCACTTGTAGAAGTTAGCAACTGATTTTCAATAACAATTTTAAACAGTCAGATTTGCAATGCAGTTTTATTTCATCCAATCTCAGGTAATTATTTTGCATGATGGAATTGGATATATACAGTCTCACAGGCAGACTTTGAATAGGAAGAACTGAAAATGCACCAAAAGGAAATCAGTTTGAAGTAGCTACTAATTAAAAAAAATTGTTGTGGTCAAGTTTCTGCTAATTATATCAACTCAATCCAGCAGGAATCTGCCTAAACAGCGCAACATATCAGGGAATTTTAAACATGAGTGAGTTTCATCCAAAACCACTTAGGCTCCTTCGTGGTGTGATCTTTTACGCTGGTTCAAGATTACATTTGCCTGAATAAGGCCCCAGCCAGAAAACTGGCCACATCCTCTGGTTGAAATTGCAAGATTCTACTGATTCGGAAAGGGTCTTCAAATTGCAATAAAAAGATTCTGATGAAAGGTTATTTACCTGAAATGTTAACTTTGTTTCTCTCTCCACAGACACAAGCTGACCTGCTGAGTATTTTCAGCATTTTCTGTTTTTATTTCAGATTCCCAGCATCTGCAGTATTTTCTATTAGTTTTCAAATTGCAATCATTTTCTTAGATGCACAGGTACTAGTAGGCATGGTCTACAAGTTTTTTCATAACAAAATCTTTGACTTTACTAAGAAACTGACTTGTAAACATGAGTGAAACTAGTAAATTGTTCAGTATCATTTTTTAAGTAATTTTTTGTGACTTAACGGCCACTTAAGGGCCCTCGCCCGCCTTCACGGGTATTTTACCCGTGGCAAATGGGTGTGCTGGGGACATGAAAGGCCGTCCAGTGATAGCTGCCAGCCTTTCTGCACCCCAGGGGGAGGCATGGCAATCAGGCACAGGGTGCCCGATTGAGGGCCGCCCCCGCCTCCCAACCCACCCCTGGAACCCAAGACACCACCCCCCCCCCCCCCCCCTCCTCCCAAAACGACCACTCCAGACTCATCAAGGACTGATCCCTCTGGTGAGGCATGCCCCTACTTACATTCCCTCCAGGGTTCCCGGTGTCAGCGGGGCTGCAGTCCCAGCAGTGGCCACCGTTCCCGGTGGCGCTGCTGGGACCGAGCTGCCGGCCCGCTGATTAGCCAGCAGCTCACTGAGGCAGGACCTCCTCCCTCAAGTGTGTGGAGGTCCTGCCTCGGGACAATTAAAGCCTGGGGACCTGTAAAATGCTGGATGGATCCCCGGGCTAGGTGGAAGCGAGTTTGCCACCGACTTTCATGTCGGTGGCGAATTCCCATCCGCCTAAGGTAAAATCCAGCCCGAAAGAACAATTCTGTTGGGACGGGCTCCACTTTAACCGGGCAGGGACCAGTGTCTGGAGATTCATATATCTACAGATAGGTCTTCAAATTAAAAAAAGGGAGATTTCTAGTGAGGAGTAATATACAAATCTAAAGAGAAAAGTCTAGGCCACAGAGGAGTGTAGCAATTTGAGTAAATATAAGCAGTGTGACAGGAAGGAACAAAAGTTTAATGGCAATAATGCATCAGTGAATAAGGTCAAATCAGGAAAGATGGTAAGAAGTTAAATTAAAGGTTCTTTATCTGAAAGCACAAAGCATTCATAACAAGACAGATGCATTAATGGCATAAATAGAGATAAATGGTTTTGATCTAATAGCTATTACAGAGATGTAGTTGCATGGTCACTAAGGATGGGAATGCAACATTCTAGGGTACTTGATGTTTTGAAAAGACAGGCATAACATAAAAAAGATGGAAGGTTAGTTTGGAGCAAGAGCTCGTGGGATGCATTCGAGCCAGTTTCCTGGAATACATTGTGGAACCAAACAGGGAAGAGGCTATTTTAGATCTTCTTTTGTGTAATGAGACAGGGTTAATTAGTAGCGTCATAGTAAGGGATTCTCTTGGAAACAGCAATCATAATATAACAAATTTCAGTTTGAGTTTGAGAATGATGTATCAAGTCCAAAACTAGGTAATTGAACTTAAATAAAGTCAATTACATAAGTATGAGGGGTGAATTGACTAAGGTAGATTGGGAAATTAGATTGAAAGGTACAAAGGCAAACACTTAAAGAAATATTTCATAATTCTCAACGAATCTACATTCCATTGAGAAATAAAAACTCCATGGGAAAAGAGATCTATTTGTGGCTATCTTAAGAGGTTAAGGACAGTATTTGATTAAAAGAAGAGACTTAGAATATTGCCAAGAGTAATAATAAACCTGAGGATTAGGACAGTTTTGATAGCAGCAGAGGATGACCAAAACACAGATATAGAGAGAGAAAACAGAATTTGAGAAAAACTAGCCAGAAATACAAAAGCAGATTATTAGAGCATCTGCAAGTAGATAAAAAGGAAGACAGTAGCAAAAGCAAATGTGAATCCTTAAGGGCTGTGACAGGAGAAATTATGATGAGAATAAGGAAATCACAGTAGAACACACCAAAACATACCAGAAATAGTGGGCAACCAAAGGTCTGTGAAAGTGAGGAACTTAAAATAATTAATATACGTAAAGAAAAAGTACTGGAAAAATTAATGGGATTGAAAGCCGACAAATCCCCTGGACCTGACGGCTTACATCCTAGGGCTCTAAAAGAGGTGGCTGCAGAGACAGTGAATACACTGATTGTGATCTTCCAACATTTCCTAGATTCTGGAATGGTTCCAGTGAATTGCAAAGTAGCAAATGTAACACCACTATTCAAGAAAGGAGGGAGAGAGAAAACAGGGAACGACAGGCCAGTCAGCTTGACATCAGATGTCGCGAAACATCAATAAGGAAATGGTAGTGGGACAGTTAGAAATTCATATGACTGGGCAGAGTCAACATGGTTTTATGAAAGGGAAATCATGTTTGACCAGCCTATTAGAGTTTTTTGAAGATGAAACTTGCAGACCAGGTAAAGGGGAACCGATGGACTTAATATATTTGGATTTTAAAAGACATTTGATAAGGTGCCACGCGAAAGGTTGCTGCACAAGATAAGGGCTCATGGGGTCGGGGTGATATATTAGCATGGATAGAGAATTGATTAAAAGGACAGAAAACAGAGTAATTTTCAGGTTGGCAGGCTGTTACAAGTGGGGTGCTGCTAGGATGAGTGCTGGGGTCTCAGCTATTCACAATCTTTATTAATGATTTAGATGAAGGCATTGAGTTTAATGTATCCAAGTTTGCTGATGATACAAAGGGAAAGCAAGCTGTGAGGAGGACACAAGGAGTCTTCAAGGGGATTAAAATAGGTTAAGTGAGTGGGCAAGAAGGTGACAGATGGAGTATAATGTGGGGGAATGTGAGGTTATTCACTTTGGGAGGAAGAATAGAAAAACTGTTGGTTTTCAGAGGGATTTGGATGCCTTTGTACAAGAAATACAAAGTTAACATGCAATTAGGAAAGCAATTGGTGTGTTGGCCTTTACTGCAAGCGGGTTGGAGTACAAGAGTAAGGAAGTCTTGTTGAAATGCTACAGGGCTTTGGTGAAACCACACCTGGAGTAATGTGTGCAGTTTTGGTCTCTATACCTAAGGAAGGATGTATTTCAATTGGAGGAGGTGCAACGAAGGTTCGGTAGATTGATCCTAGGATGAGAGGGTTGTCCTAAGAGGAGATTGCTTAGAATGGGCCTAGAATTCTCTGGAGCTTAGAAGAACGAGAAGTGATCTCATTGAAACATATCAGATTTTGAGAGGGTATGATAGGCTAGATGCTGACAGGTTGTTTCCCCTGGCTGGAGAGTCTAGAACTAGGGAGTACAGCCTCAGAATAAGGGGATGGCCATTTTGGACTGAGATGTGGAGAAATTTCTTCTCCCAGAGGATACTGAATCTTTGGAATTCAATACCCCAGAGGGCTGTGGCTGCTCAGTTTGTGAATATTGTCAAGGCTGAGATCAACAGATTTTTTGGGGTGAGAAATTGCCTCGCATAGTGCCACTAGCAGTGCCAGCCACATCCTGAACAGCACTGTGCCAGGATGAGATGGCACATAGTTGTAACTCCGTGTGCACCAGAAGGTTTTGATTTGGCACTATCCTGATGCAACACAGCCCAATGGCTGATGCGATGTCAGGGTCCCAAATATGGACAACAAAGGTCCTGGCAGTGCCTGTATTATTTACTCAAGATAAAGCAAGGGTGAAGCTGCAAGATAGTCCTGTAGTATTGTTATTTAAAGGGCCAGGCACCCTGATTGCAGGCAAGTTACATTTTTGGAATTCTTTCTATTGCAAACTGTCTGGAAGTACACAATGTTTTTGGAGGTGTTTCGGTGAATTCCTGATTTGCCAGAGTGTTGCTGCAATGTAACATGGGGAGGCCAGAACAGTGGGTGACCTATGCACACAAATGCTGCAATGGATAGGTCGGGGGCGTGTTGTAAGAAGTTGGCAGTGCTTCTAGGTCTGCAATACGACAGAGAGATGGAGCAGAGGCTGCGGAGAGGACAAGCTCTGCGCCAATCTGTCTGCCAAGTAGGTCGGACTCCTCCATACAGTGACAGGAGACTGTCTGGCAGGCCAGTCAATGCACCCAGCACTTCAGACTGCAGGCCCATTCAGCACTCTCCTGTATGCTGCCCCCAACGAGGTCGTCAGCTGAGTCCTGTGTCAATACTCACCTGCCACCTTGCCCTCCAGTGAGATGGCAAATGAACCATCCTGTACCCCAGTGCGGCTGCAGGCCACTCATAACTGGAGGACTCACTGTGTGCTCTCCTAACTCTATACTAGCCTCCAAGGTACGTGCATTGCTGGTATCTGAGCTGGTAGCTACGAGTGTCAAATCAAGTGACAGGGCCTCTTTGTTAATGCTGTGCTGTTACTCTTTCTTCCTCTGGGCAGATGGCAGTTCTTGGGTATCTAAAAGCAGGACTTCAGAAGGGGAAGGTTGGTGTAAGAGAAGGGGGTTGAGGTGGGAAGCAGGAGGTCCATGGTCTCACCATCATCAGCTTGCTCATCATACCAGATGGCAGAATGAAGCTTAAATGGAAGTTGAGAAGGGGCATGCCATCATCCTCAATATTCCCATGGGCCCTGTCACAGCCAGTCACATCATGCAGAGAACCATTTTCTTCGTAGGACTTATGAGATGCAGGCGTCCTTATCCCCCACTAATTCTGCTCTGCTCCCTTCTATTGTGTGCAACTTTGTTCTGCAAGAGAGACAGCAGAATGTCATTAGTTCTGTAGAGCTGTGTTTAGGTGATGTGCCCCCCATAGCTGAATAACAGGAGGCAGCGAGAGGTGGGTGTGAGGCTGGCAGCATTGGTAAGTGTGTGAGCGTGAAATTAATTTTATCTGGCTGTTAAGTGCCAATCAAGTGCCAGAAAGTCCTGCTGGGTGAGTAATGGGATGTGCTGCACTGAGCAGCATAACAGGCTGGTGCTGTCATGGGTAGACAATGTCATGCATAGATGCCTTCAATGACCTTGATCATTCACAAAGTCATTAGACTTTTTGTGGCACGGCTGCTAGGTCCTCAGCTCTAGACTCTGACAGCTGACCTTACTGGCCACCTGGTCCCACTCACTTACAAAAGTGGTCCTTGAAGGTCTCCTGGCCCGCAGACCTGTGGCATCCCTCCTCCTACCCACCTCCACCATTAATCTCCAGCACCGTATCTGTCACTATGGTTTCCCTTTGTCTGCCCTGTTTACTTCGCAATAGTTTACACTGCAGTGATCTTTTTGTGTGGCTGCCCTTGAACAAACAGCCTGCCTGCCTTTAACAGGAGCAGGCTACCTATATCATGTGGTCGGCAAACAACACTGCCTGGCCCTCTTGCTGTGTACACATGCTGCAGGCAGCGTTCAGGAGTAGAAGGCACCACACGAGCTGCTCGGGCCAATGCTACAATCATTTAGATGAGGTTTCTGTGTTGCCTACCTTGATCTGAATGGGTGCAGGCAAATCATGAATCGCAACCCCTGCATACAAATAACGGAGCTAATCAATTTCGAGCCCTTGGTCTCTAAGGGAATCAAAGAATATGGGACTCGGGTGGGTTAGTGGAGTTGAGGTCAAGGATCAGCCTTGACCCACTCCTATTTCGTATGCTCTTAACCAATGCATTTTAGGTGCAATTTCTCAATTGTGCCCAAAGAGGAAACTCTACCCTATTATTTTTAAATTGCCATAATGTTGTGGGTGGCTTTGTAGACCGCAGATAGGTGCATTGGAAAGTCAGCACACTGCACCACAGAGCAGTATGATACAGCTTCTTGCATATTATTCTCCTGTCACCTTTTCACCCATATCAAGCTGGATAAGTACTGAAGAGGCAAGTGTTTCTCCCTGGGGAAGGAGCGAAAAGGTTCATGGACGAATCAATGACCTAAGTTACTCCAATCTACTCAACAAGCAATCTGACAGTGGAGTAGATGATTATACGGAAACACATCTACACTCTCAGCTAGGGAAGGTACAGAAGAACCAATTGAGGGAAATGGGAAGAAAAATTTAATTTAAAAAGGGAAAATCTTATTCTTACTACAACAAAAATTCCTTTAAACTTTTTTAAAAATTGATTAACAATGAGATTCTTCTCAAAGTAAGAGCCCATGTGATCCAAGGCTAAGTGGTAAGTTGGATCCAAAATTGGCTCAGAGGCAGGAAGCAAAGGGTAATCGTTGGCAGGTGATTTTGTGACTGGAAGGCTGTTTCTAGTGGGGTTCTACAGGCTCACTACTAGATCACTTGCTTTTCATAGTATATATCAATGATTTTAACTGAGATGTAGGGGCTTGATTAAGAAGTTTGCAGGCAATACAAAAATTGTTTGTGTGGTTGATGGTGAAGAAGAAAGCTGTAGATTGCAGCAAGATATCAATGGACTGGTCATGTGGGCAGAAAAGTGTCAAATGGAATTCAATCTGGTGAAGTGTGTAATGTGATGCATTTGGGGAGGGCAAACAAGAAAAGCGAACAATAGTTGAAAGATACTGAGAAGCATAAAGGAATAGAGGGACCTTTGAGTGCATGCTCACAGATCCTTGAAGGCAACAGTAGATAAAGTGGTTAAGGTGACATACAGCATACATTCCATTATTAGCCGAGGCACAGGATATAGGAGCAGGGAGGTTATGCTAAAACTGTACAAAACACTAGTTACGCCACAGTTAGAGTACTGACTACAGTCTGGTCACTGCATTACAAGGAGGAAGAGATCGCAATAGAGAGGGTACAGTGGAGATTTACGAGGACATTGTACAAGGAATGTTTGGATAGGCTGGAATTGTTTTCTTTGTAATAGAGGAGGCTGAGGGGAGTTGTAATTGAGCTGTATAAAATTATGAGGGACAAGGGTAGAGTGGATAGGAAGGACCTATTTCCTTTAGCAGCGAGGTCAATAACCAGGAGGCATAGATTTAAAGAAATTGACAGACAGATTACAGGGGAGCTCAGGAGAAAATTTTTCACCCGGGATGGTGGAGGTTTGGAACACACTGCCAAAAAGGATGGAAGAGGCAGAAACCTTCATCGCATTTAAAAAATACTTGGATATGCATATGAAGTGACGTAACCTATAAAGTTATGGGCCAAAAGCTAAAAAGTAGGATTAGGCTGGATAGCGCTTTTACAGCTGGCACAGACATGATGGGTGGAATGGCCTCCTTCTGTGCCATAAAGTTGTATTTTATAGCAGTTCTCATTAGAAAAGGATTTTCAAGTTTCAATAAAATGCATTTTTATATAAGCTACAGTAACAAGAAACACAATACAGAATAGAATATTCGATTTAAGGTAAGTTCTTTGTAACATATACTGACACAAAGTACTTTTGGGAGGGTAACAGTATCATAATGGGCTGGGAAAAAAATCAGTACTTATTATATAACGCTATTACATCATATCTACTTTGCCACAATGCAGTTACCTATTCGCATCCTAAATATTAGCTTCATGTGATTTCTCTTTCCACCACTGTAAATAAGACAGCAACAAAATCATATGAAAAGTCAAAGCAAATTTAGAAAAGGCCTAGAAAAAACATTTATACAGCCTGTTCGCACAGAAAACATCCGAAGGCACTTTACAGACAAGAAAAGAATGCCAACCAGTAATAGAAGAGTTAGGAGTGGTAAGCGAAAGTATGATCATAAAGATAGGTTTTAAGGAGGATTTTAAAGATGGAGTGAATTAGCAAGGTCATGGCATTTAGGAAGAAAAGAACAGTAGCAGTTACATTCTGAATGGAAGCAGACTCTGGTGGGGAAGAGCAGAGAAATTTGGGGTGCAGGCTCACATGACTATAAAGGTTGATAAAGCTGTAAAAAAACAACTTATGAAATTCTAGGTTTTATTATATGTAGAATATAAAAGCCAAGATAAGCTGAATATAACCTCAGAGTACTGTGTGTAGTTATGTGCTCTGCACTATAGGAAAGATATTGAGGTTTCAGAAAGTGCACAACGCAAATTCACTAGGATGCTGCCTGGTATGAGGAAATACGAATGCGAGGAAAGACGATAAAAATTGATCTTTTTGTTAGAACAGCGCAGGTTATGGGGCGATATGATTGAAGTGTTTCAAATTATGAAAGAATGGTAAAAGCAGACTTTTTCTAGCACTCAAGGGGTCAAGAATGAGGGGCTATAGATAAAAGATTAAATGCAAGAGATTTAGAACAGAAAGCAAGAGAAACTTCTATACAGTTATGAAACTGTGCAATTCACTTCCAGGGTTAGTGACAGAGGCACAAACTTTGTCAACATTCATGATTAGATTGAATAGGTGGATGAAGGAAATTGGGATGAAGGGATAGGATGGGTAAATGTAATTACATTTACTTATTTTCTTGTGTAAAGAGTTAACAGTGACTTGGATTGATTGATTAGCTCAGTTGATAGCAATCTTGTCTGGCACAGAACCTTTTATTTAAAATTCATTCTTGGGATGGAGGTGTCCTTGCCAGGCCTGTATTTATTGCCCAGCCCTAGGTGCACCTCAGAATATGACAGTAGGTCGCCTTCTTGAACTGTTGCAGTCCATATGTTAATAGTAGGTGGTAAGTTCCAGGATTTTGACCCAACAACAGTTGAAGGAACAATGCAATATGTCCAAGTCAAAATGCTGAGTGATTTGGAGGGGAAATTGGAGGTGACAATGTTCCCATGCACCTGTTCCCCTTGTTCTACTAGGTGGCAGTGGTCATGGGTGTGGAAGATGTTGCCAAAAAAAGCCTTGGTGAGTTTCTGCAGTGCATCCTGTAGATAGTGTACACAGCTGCCAGGGTATGCCAGTGGTGGAGTGAATGGACAATTAGGCTAGTGGATGAGGTGCCTGGTGGACTGATTTGCCCTGGATCATACCAAGCTTCTTGATGTTGTTGTAGTTGCAACTATCCAAACAAGAGAAGAGTATTCCATCACAGTCCCAACTAGTGCCCTGCATATGGAGAAAAAGCTTTAGGGAGTCAGGACCTGAGTTACTTGCTGCATAATACCAAGCCTCTGACCGGCTCCAGCAGCCAGAACACTTACATAGACGGTCCAGTTGAGATTTTGGTCAACGGTGATCACCCCCCACACCACCCCCCCCAGGATGTCTATGGTGGGACACAAAATGATGGTGATTTCATTGAATATCAAGGCAAGGTGGTAAGGCTCTCTTTTGCCGGAGATGGTTATTTCCTGACTGTTAAGCGGCAAGCAACATCCATGCCATGTATCAGCCCAAGCCCGAATGTTGTCACAGTCTTGTTACATGTGGGCATGGGCTGCTTCATTATCCGAGGAGTTGCAAAAGGAGCTGAACACTGTGCAATCCTCAGCGAATTTCCCCACTTCTGACCTTATGATGGAGGGAAGGCCATTGATGAAGCAACTGAGGAAGTTGTGCCTAGCATATTGACCTGAGGAATTCCTGCAGCAATGTCCTGTGGTTGAGGTGACTGGTCTCCAACAACCATAACCTTTGTGCCAGGTACCTGAGGAATTCCTGCAGCTATATCCTGCGGTTGAGGTGACTGGCTTCCAACAACTATAACCTATGTGCCAGGTATGACTCTAGCCAGTGAACAATTTTCCCACTGATCCCCAATTTCAATTTTATTAGGACTGCTTGGAGCCACTTTCATTTGAATGCTATCTTAATGTCAAAGGCAGTCACCCTCAGCTCACCTCTGGACTTCAGCTCTTTTGTCCATGTTTGGACCAAGGGTGCAATTGGAGCTGGAGCTGAGTGGTCCTGGCAGAACCTGCTCAGATTTAAAGAGTAGGGCTGGAAAGGGGAGTAGGTGTGACTTTCAAGAGATAAGCAATTTAACAGTGCATCTGCTCATATGAAGGATAAACTACTATGATCACAGCTTCCTATTAGCAGCCCGGAGACTTCCCTTTTGAGCACTGCAATTAATGCAGATGAGAAGGAATAAAAAATTGTGCATTTTGTTATGTAACAAGACAGCCCTGATTTTCAGATAATGAAAAGAGAAACGGTAACATAGTGTATTCTGATTATTTGGTGTTTTGTTTTGACCTAAAGCTACAGAAGAAAAAGTATAAATACAAAGTCAACTTGCACCATAGATGATGGCACAATGATTATTGATGCTATGCAATTTAGGTTTAGTCGATTAAAAGTGTTAGAGCTAGGGTTTGAAACCACAATTGACACTGCACGATTTAGATTTAGCGGTTTGGGATCAGCAGTTCGAGTTAGGGCTAGAAAACTGCCACTGACAAAGCAGTGTTACTAGACACATCCATAACTTTTGAAAAAATATATAAACATAGAATAGTATTTTCTAAATGTATATGCCTTCAATTCCAATCATTGTAGGTCAAAGTAAATTGGTGTAGCTCTGATTTTAAGTATTTAGAAATAGGACATATCTAGTGACATGGTGCAAATTGGTCGTGTGGTGTCAATAGTCATTGCGACGTCGATGGAAGCAATATGGCCGTGCTGTCAATAGTCACTCAGATAAAAATATGGCTTACCTCACTCATATTTGCAGCATCACAAAAGATGCGCTGTCTGAAATTTGACATTTCTTATGCTACAAACGCAGTTCCCTAGCCACCAACTCCATCCCTCTGTCTGAAGCTGAAACAGAACATTCACTACCTTCGAGTCCTCTTTAACACTGAAACCACATATCCACATCATCACTAAGAGTGCCGATTACCACTTCCGTAACAGTGCCCGTTCTCTGATCATGCCTCAGCTTATCTGCTGCTGAAACCCTCATCTGTGTCTCTGTTACTTCTAGACTTGACTAGTCCAATGCTCTCCAGGTCAACCTCACATCTTCCACTCTTCATGAACCTAAACTCATTCAAAACTCTGCTGCCCATATCCTAATTCGCACCAAGTCTTGTCACCCATCATCCTAGTGCTCACTGATCTACATTGGCTTCCATTCTGGCAATATATCGATTTTAAAATTCTTATCCTTGTTTTCAAATCCCTCCATGGCCTCGTCCCTCCCCCAACCATTGTAACTACCTCCAAACCTGCCACCCTCCGAGATCTCTACATTCCGCCAATTCTGGACTCTTGCATATTTTGAATCTAATTGTTCCACCATTGGTGACCATGCCTTCAGCTGCCAAGGCCCTGAGCTCTGGAATTCCTTCCCAAAACTTCTCCTTCTCTCTATCTCTCTCTCCTCTTTAAAGTCGCTCTTTAAAACCTACCTCTTTGGCCAAGCTTTTGTTCATCTGTCCTAGTATCTCATGTAGCTGTGTCAAATTTCATTTGGTAATGCTCCTGCGAAGCACCTTGGGACCTTTTATTGCATTAAAGGCAATATGTATATATATGTATGTGTTGTTGTTGTTAGGAGGAGGCAATGTAGTCAGTATTAGCCACCTTTGCTTATCTGGCAACATAAATTAGGTGTGAATTAAGTGATCCAACACACAGAAGTGCAGAAATAGCATTAACAGAAAAAAATTATCTTTAAAAGTTTGTTTCAAACTAGTATGTTTGAAAGGCAACTATTTTGTCTTTATTCTGATGAAAGGTCACAGACCTGAAACGTTAACTCTGTTTCTCTCTCCACAGATGCTGCCAGATCGGCTGAGTGTTTCCAGCATTTTCTGTTTTTATTTCAGATTTCCAGCATCTGCATTATTTTGCTTTTATTTTATCTTTATTGTTGTGTTGAAAGTTTTTATGAAACAAAGATATTGTTTGATTAGCTTGTGGTTTCTCTCTCAATTACGGGCCCACAATTCCTGCCTGGTATTTTAAAAATAATTTTTTACATGTTTTTCCTAAGAGTTTAGTTTTCGCTGTTCTGGTTTGCTGGCAGCTGTTGGCAATAGAGAGCGATATCAATGTCATTGCATTTCATGCTGTTTACACTGTAGGATTAAAGGGGGAAGTATAATTGACATAATGCCACACAATCCTACATGTTATAAAGAGAGTTAAATACTTTTACACTTACCGGTATTTACTCAAGTCACCCTTTGTTAACCAGTTGTATGCTTTAGAACTGCTAGCTGCAGCTACTTTGGAACAGATATTCTATGTAGAACTCCCTTCCTGTGACAACATAAAGTTTGACTCCAGTGACATCATGAATGAGAAAAAGCTGCCCATAATTCAATATCCCCCAAAGGAGTTAAACTTCACAATATTAAAGGAGTGAAATTCTACAAAAAAAAATCTCTGTTTTGAGAGACTCTAGCAGCAGAAGGTTTACAGATATCAATCGCCTTTTACAACATCTATGATTCTAGGGCAAAAGTAGACTGCACTTTCTTCTTAATTATTTCACTAGCATTTTGGGTTTATTGAGAACAAATCTGCAGTTATACATATGCTTCAGTGAAGTCTATAAAACATTGTACAGTTTGATTACTATTGTTAACCAAAACACTATTTCCAAATAATAGGCACAATGGAGGCCATAAATATAAAGAGAAGAATAAATTTATATCAGATACCTGAAAGAAATGAAGGAAATGTCTGGAAATAATATGCCAGGCAGGGTACTAGAGCTACAATCTTCAGGGAAGTTCAAAGCACATCTTGATCCTAGTTTGGCACAACTAGAAGCTTAGAGAGATGAGCTTTCCTCATCCTTGACTTTTACATTTTTGTCACGACTACACGGAAGATTCACAAAAATCATATTTATGAGTTATCCCAGCATAGGAACTTACAAATAGATCCCCAAAATCAATATAAGAATGACAAATGTTAACTAAACTGAGAATAATGTGGATTGCAGACACTTATGTTTATAGAAATGCTGGGATGAGATATCTACCTTTGTACACCTCCTTTGGTATGGTTTACAGTGCTTGATATACTGAACATAAGAGACTCCACAAGCTCCCCAAAATACACATTCTGTTTTGGTAGGAATGGGAATTCTAGAAAAAAAAACAAAGATTGGAAAAGCAGATTGCAAGATGAATAGGTACCAATTCTCCAGAAAAAGAGTAGCAAGGGAAGAACCACCAGGATTGAAATTAATCAAACTGGTAGTTTTACCAGAAACCAGATGTTTTCATTAAATTATGAACAGGAGGAATTTCACCTCCAAGATATTTTGGTAAGTAAAGTTTATCAGAGACTTGACAATACTTTCATTGATTTCCAAACATTATGGCCTAAGAGACAGGGCAGATGGCCTCCAGTATACAATTTGGGAATGGGAAAATATTGAGACTTTGCAGTAAAGATAAATTGATCTTAAGATAAAGGGGATAGTGATGTTAAAATATTTTGATTATTGCAAATGCAAACAGTGAATTAATGCACAGAGGATCACATTTTGCAATGACAATTTTTGGTCAGCTCACCACTCAAATTGAGAATTCATCCATCATTTCCTGGCAACACAACACTTCAGCATTAAACATGGGACAGATCTGAAGTCTGCAGGTATCCCAATATGTGAATCAGCCTTTAGCAAAGCTTTAAAAAACTTATATGGAAACTTACATGCATTTAAGGAGAAGATTGTCAAAGCACTGTACAACATTTTAAACAAAAAGATTTTTAATGGGCACAACATTGGACTGACCTGGAAACTAACATGGAGCTGCCCAAATTCTGGAAGACATGATACTGGTCAAGTATGCAACATAGGTGGCCAAGAGTACATTTTTGCAGATCAGTACAGAAACAGGAGAACCCAAAACTACTGTCAACAAGCAGAAAATTCTAAATTAAAAACTATGATAATTATCTACTTTTGTCCTCTGCCACCCTCCCACAAGCTTCCCTTTCACTGCCCATATAAAAACAATTTTATGCGCTTATACTTTCAATTAAGACAGACTTGCATTTACATAGCACCTTTCACAACCATCAGACATCTCAACATGCTTTACAGCCAATGACGTTCTTTTGAAGTGTAGTCACTGTTGTAATGTAGGAAATGCGGCAGCCAATTTGCACACAACATGCTCCTACAAACAGCAATGTAATTATGACCGGAGAATCTGTTTTTGTGATGTTGATTGAGGGATAAATGTTGGCCAGGACACCGGGGATAGCTCCCCTGCACTTTTTTTGAAATAGTACCATGGGATCTTTTACTTCCACCTGACAGGGCAGAGGGGAGCTCGGCTAAACATCTCATCTGAAAGATGGCACCTCCGGCAATGCAACACTCCCTCAATACTGCACTGGAGTGTTAACCTTCAGGGAATAATTGCATCAAAATAGGGCCAACCATAGATTATGGAATAGAATAATGACAACAGTTGGAGTATTTACAAGACAACCTGATACTGCAAAGTTTAAAATTGTAACAAGAACCCCCACTGCCCCGCCCTCTAATCGAGACAAGGGGGAGGGGCTACTGTCACCTTATGAGGTCAGAGGGAAGTGTGACGGCACCGCGTTTATTGTGACCTCACAGTGAAGACGTCATTTCAGGTTGCGTCACCAAACGACAGCTTCCAAATGATAATAGGTCAGCAAAGTAATAACAGCAAAATAATCAAATAATAATAAGGCGGCAGGCGCCTGGATCAGAATGCCTCCCATCCTATTGTTCCCAGTTGACTGATATTGTCTCGGGTTTCCAGCCGGGTAAAAACAATGTTTTGCTCAGGTTGAGTGTGCGGAACAACTGGTAAATATGATGTGTCAGAAACAGGATTCTCGCAGCTCGCTCTCTCGAACTGACTGTCCATCTATTCTTTGAGTAAGTTTACTGAAGCCCAGCCACTGTGCTGTTATACATATCGGTATGTACCTCTTCTCTTACCTCTCGCTTTCTGTCCCCTTCACTTTTTCTCCAGTAAAAATCTTTTTTTCGATCAGATTTCGCCGCTGCGGCTCTCGGCCAATCAGAGCCGATGGCCCACACTGATGACGTGTGGCTCACTAACCGCCGGAAGCGCAGCGCACGCGGTCAGGTCGGAAAACTGTGGTTCACGGTTGGGCGCGCGCTGAAGAGCAAACAGCGCCCCCCTCAGGATGGAGGTCGTACAGGGAGCAATACAACAGCGCAGTGTAATTCCCAGTTTATTTCAGTTACAGCACAGGGAAATGCGAATGGATTCAAACATTGATTAACAGGATACTTTTAAAAATGGCTTTGTGTATTTTTTTTGCCAACTTCAGTGTAAGGTCCAGAGGCTTGAGCACATAATCCGGATTAGTACTTTGTGCAGCACTGCTTTTCAGGTGAGACAGAGAACTGTGCTACCATCTGCCTTCTCAAACTCAGGTGGACCTAAAATATCCCATGACACTTTTTGCAGAAGGACAGGGGTACTGTCTTGGGCAACATTTGTCACTCAACCAGCACCACCAGAAGTAGATTATCCAGTGATTATTTCATTTCCCTAAATTACAACAATGGCTATACTTCAGAAGTACTTAATTGGCTGTGAATCAGTTTGGGATGTCAAGAAGATATGAAAGGTGCTATATTTAGCCAATATTTAGCCCTCAATGAACATCACAAAAAACGATTATCCGGTAATTATCACATTGCTGTTTGTGGTAGCTTGTGTGCAAATTAGATGCAGCATTTCCTACATTACAACAGTGTCATGCTAGGTCACCGCATGCCAAGAATGAGGCACATTAATTTTGTCATGAACATTGATTTTAAGCTGTTACTGGAGTGAGGGAAGGATTTGTTCAACAGATCAGCCGTGGCTGGAAAAGTCATTTGCAGATTAAAAGATGGTATTTGGAAGAACAAAGCAGCCATTCCCTGACATTCAACCCGCAATGGACTTTTGATCACCAGACGTTGAAGGTGGGGGAGCTCACATTCCAGGTTGACTGTTAAGATGGCCGAAGACACGAACGGACATGGCCAAACCAGCTAGTCACATGACTAACCTGCTGGGCAACCTGAGTTTTTTGAATTTGTACGAACAGTTTGAGGAGAAAGCTGTTTGTTCCTGAACTGAGATCTCTTTCCTGTCCGCTCCCATCTCTTTCTCACAAGCCTCCGAATCCACTGATGATACATGAACTGCAAGAGTGAACAAGGTTTAACAAGAATACTGGGCCGCAACGAAAAGCAAGATCTACCTACAACCAAGGACTGTACAGTGAGCTCGAAGAACCATAACAACAACTCTTCAATATTGCCTTAAACCTTAAAATAAAAGCAAAATATTGCAGATGCTGGAAATCTGAAATAAAAACAAGAAATGCTGGAAATACTCAGCAGGTCTGGCAGCATCTGTGGAGAGAGAAACAGAGTTAATGTTTCAGGTCAGTGACCCTTCTTCAGAACTAGCAAATATTAGAAATGTAAAAGGTTATAAGCAAGTAAAGCGGGGGTGGGGCAAGAGATAACAAAAGAGAAGGTAGAAATAGGACAAGATCACAGAATAGCTGACCAGAAGGTTGTGGAGCAAAGGCAAACAATATGTTAATGGTGTGTTTAAAGACAAAGCATTAGTACAGATAGGGTGTTAACGGACAGAAAATTGAACAGCCGCAAGTACAAACATGAAAAAAACAGTGAGTAAGCAAACTGAACAAACTAAGATGAAATAAAATAAACACAGAAAAAAAATGTTAAAAAGGAAAAAAAAAACTAAAAATAAAAGTAAAATGGGGAACCCGTCATGCTCTGAAGTTATTGAACTCAATGTTCAGTCTGGCAGGTGTTTTGCCTCAAACCTTTCCAGTTTATTTTTCTTCTCTTTTCTGTATCTATCTGCATGTGTGTATTGCATATGCATGCTAGCGTGGGGCACGTCATGTATCCGTAGGCATAAATTTCAACTTTTCTTCTTTAAACCTAAGAAAACCTGTTTATGCTGGTTTCTTTGCCTTATAATCGGAAAGCAGTGAACAAGGATTCACTGAAGGCGAGCTAAAAACACAGTGTGTTTAAAATTAAACCATGTTACGGTAAGACCAGGTGAAAGCTGAAAGGGAACCCTAGACCTCTTTCTCACCTGGACATAACAGAAATTCGGGTGCTACCATCCTGGATTTTACCCACAGACAAACAAGAGAAATTGGAAGTGGGAAGCCAAATTGAAAGTGGGTTCCCAATCAAAAAAGAGCAAGATTTCAATATAGGTTTTCTTGTGGTTGTGTGTGCTTGAAGACTAACAATAACTAAATGGGCGGCGCAGTGGTTAGCACCGCAGCCTCACAGCTCCAGCAACCCGGGATCAATTCTGGGTACTGCCTGTGTGGAGTTTGCAAGTTCTCCCTGTGTCTGCGTGGGTTTCCTCCGGGTGCTCCGGTTTCCTCCCACAGCCAAAAGACTTGCTGGTTGATAGGTAAATTGGCCATTATAAATTGCCCCTAGTATAGGTAGGTGGTAGGGAAATATAGGGACAGGTGAGGATGTGGTAGGAATATGGGATTAGTGTAGGATTAGTATAAATGGGTGGTTAATGGTCGGCACAGACTCGGTGGGCCGAAGGGCCTGTTTCAGTGCTGTATCTCTAAATCTAAAAAAAAATCTAACATGTCTGCAATTGAAGCTAGTAGCTCTCCAAGCCAGGGTGAAGTAATTTGGGATAAGTTAAAAGCACTGTCTATGGAGGAGTTGAGAAAAATGGCTGAGCAGTGTGGGATCACTACATGGCAAGGCTAGGAGGTCTGAATTCCGAAGGCTAGTGGTCAACCATTTTTCCCTTGAATCTGAAGAAGCAGAAACAGTGTTATAATCAGACTCCGACAGGGTATTGTTCGCAAAGATACAATTGGAGCAGAAGAATCTTGAATTTGAGGAGAGGGAGAGAGAAAGAATATTCTGGAAAGAATGTGAAGAAAGAAAGTTGAAGCGGCTTGAGTTAACCAGGGGGCGACAGAGTAACCCCAGTGAATGCATAGCCAATCTGGAGGAGCGGAATTCATGACTGGGTACAAAATAGTTAAAACTAGATCAATTAATTCCAAAATTCAATAAGGAGGATGTAGAAGATTTTTTTTTCCTTTGAGAAACTGGCAAGGCAGCTAAAATGGCCAGCTGAGACCTGGCCTATTTTACTACAAAGCAAGCTAACCGGAAAAGGTTTATTCCCTGTTGCCAGATGAGAGTTCATCAAATTATGAACTGACCAAAAATGCTATCCTCCGGGCAGATGAATTAGTACCTAAAGCCTGTTGCCAAAAGTTTAGAACCCTCAAAAGCAAGCTAATCAAACTTATCTGGACTTTGAAAGAAGTAAGCAGCTGGCTTTTGACCAGTGGCTGAGAGCTCTTAAAGCACAGCTCAGCTATGAGAACCTCAGAGAAGTAATTCTGTTAGAGGAATTTAAACACCCTCTCCCACACTCCATAAAGACCATTGTAGAGGAGCAGCGGGTTCAGAGAGCCCGGCAAGCGGCCATCCTGACCGATGAGTTTGCTTTAATTTATAAGTCGGTTTTCCAGCAGAGAACCTTTCCTAATCACCCCCACAAATCCGAAAAGGACAAAGTGAGGGAGATGCTCACTTGCTGGCTCTGTTGGGTAGGAACTATAAATAATCAGCATCCTCCAAACACCACTGCAGTTGATGTGAACATTGCACCATTCAGATGTGCTGATGTGATGAAGAGACGGTAATGCCAATCCCAAAGTTTTCTGTTTATTTGACTGTGGCTATTCTGTGAACAAACTGCCTTTTAGTTGAACAAATTAGCTTGTAGTATGGTTCACCATGCTAGGTGTGGAGCCAGAATTGTCATCTGTGTTACCGGCAGCAATGGGCAGTTCAGATTGTGTCTTTCTGCTGCAGAACCCGTCACAATTTCCAGCATGCATTCTGGAACACTTTCCTTAGCCTCTCTGCCTTGCTACATTTCGCTACTCCTGCAAAGGCCTCCAGAAATCCTGCCTCTTTGATTTCAATTTCAATCACTTCCCCATTACTCATCCCTTCTTTTCTTGGTTCCAGTTATTTTCACCTTGAATTATTTAAAGGCATTATACTAAAAGGATAAAGTATAAATTGTTATAAAAGAAAAGGGCTTCTAATTAAATTCTGAGAGATTATGCACGGGCTGAATTATTGAGCATCTTTCATATCCTTAAAGAGAATCAATCCTGGTTTGTGGTGCTGTTGTACTACCAACACACTGCCAGATGCAGATACCCTAAACACAGATTAGTTCAAGGTGGATGCATTTCAACAACAACTTTCATTTATATGACACCTTTAGATTAGACTCCCATTAATATAGCACTTTTCATAACCACCAGATATATCAAAGCGCTTTACAGCCAACAAAGTATTTTTGAAGTGCAGTCACTGTTATAATGTAGGAAACATGGCAGCCAATTTTCAAACAGCAAACTCCCACAAACAGCAATGTGATAATGATGAGATAATCTTTTTTTGTGATGTTAATTGAGACCAGGACACTGGGGATAACTCCCCTGCTCTTCTCTGAAATAGTGCTATGGGATCTTTTACATCTACCTGAACAGGCAAATGTGGCCTCATTTTAACGTCTTATCTGAAAGATAGTACCTTCGACAGTGTAGAACTCCATTAGTACTGCATTGGAGCGTCAGCCTTGATTTTCGTGATCAAGCACTGGAGTGGGACTTGATCCCAGAACCATGTAAATTAGAGGCAAGAGTGCAACCGACTGAGCTGACACTTAAAGATACCACAGGAGCATTATCAAACAAAATTTGACGCCAGACCACATGAGACATTCAGCAAATGGCCAAAAGCTTGGTCAAAGAGTCAAAGGGTTTTAAGGAGCATCTTAAAGGAGGAGAGAGAGGTCAAGCAACAGAGAGACTTAGGGAGGGAATTCCAGAGCTTAGGGCCAAGGCAGCTGAAAGTAGGGCTGCCAATGGTGGAGTGATTAAAATCAGGGATGCAGAAAACTCCAGAATTGGAGAAGCACAGAGATCTTGGAAGGTTGTAAGGCTGGAGGAGGTTACAAAGATAGATTTGAAAACAAAAATGATGACAATTTTAAAATTGACGCATTGCCAGACTGAAAGCCATTTTAAGCCAGGACAGTGCTGGAATAGTCAAGTCTAGGTAACAAAGGCATGGACGAGGATTTCAGCAGCAGATGAGCTGAAGCAGTGCGGAGTTGGGTAATGTTAGAGAGGTGGAAGTAAGTGATCTTGGTGATGGAGGGGATGCCGTTGACAGCTGGTCTTGGGTCAAATATGACACTAAGGTTGTGAATGGCCTGGTTTAGCCTCACAATTGTCAGAGAGAGGGATGGAGTTGGTGGCTGGGGGACAGAGTTTGTGGCAGGGACTGAAAACAATGGTTTCTTTCTGTCCTATGTTCAGTTGGAAGAAATTGCTGCTTATCTAGTACTGAATGACAAATCAGAGACAGTGTAGGGGTCAGGAGAGGCGGTGGTGAGAATGGGCCAAATGTCATCAGCATAAATGTGGAACCTGATGATGTATTTTCAGATTAAGTTGTCAAGGGGCAGCTTGTAGATGAGAAATAGGAGGGGGCCAAGGATAGACCCTTGAACTCCAGAGGTAACAGTGTGGGAGGAAGGTGAGAAGATGTTACAGTTGATTTTCTGCCTATGACTGGATAGATAATAGAAACAGGCGAGTACAGTCCCACCCAACTGTACGCCAAAGGCAAGAGAGATTGGAAGAGGATGGTATGGTTAACCATGTTAAAGACTGCAGGCAGGTCAAGAAGGACGATGAGGGATAGTTTACTCTGGTCACATTACATGATGTCATGTAACTTTGATAAGGGTCATTTCAGTACTGTGGCAGGGTGGAAACCTGATTGGAGTGATTTAAACATGGAATTGCAGGAAAGATGGGCATGGATTTGGGAGGCAACAGCATGTTCATGGACTTGAGAGGAAAGGGAAGTTTGAAATGTGACAGGTGTTTCTGTGGCCGCAGACGTGAATCCAGGATGGTATGTTGCCTCCCTGATGCCAGGGTCACGGATGTCACAGCATGGATGCAGAGCTCTCTGAAGGGGCAGGAGAAGTCATGGTCAACATTGGTCGGAAGAGGGATGTGGTCCTGCGGTCAGAAATTAGGGAGCTAGGTAGAAAATTAGCAAGCAGGACCTCAAAAGGTGTAATCTCCGCATTACTCCCAGTGCCATGCGCAAGTGAGTATAGAAATAGGAGGATAAAGCAAATGAATGCATGGGTGGAAAGTTGGTGCGGGGGAAGGGCTTTAGATTCTTGGGACATTGGGATCGGCTGTGGGGAAGATGGGACCTGTACAGGCTGGACGGGTTGCACCTAAATAGAGCCAGGTCTGAGTTTCTTGCAGGGTGATTTGCTAGTGCTATTGAGGGTTTAAACTAACTTGTCCAGGGTGTGGGAACCAGGAGGAAATATCAGAGAGGAATACCAAGAGGCACAGAATACTGAGAGAGATAGATAGCATTAGAGTTGGGAATAGTAAGTTATTAGGTGGGGTCAGAGGAAGGGAAAAAGTATTAAAGTCTAAATCAGGGTTAATGTGCATATATGTGAATGCACAGAGTGTGGTTAATAAGATTGGTGAGGTACAGGCACGGATTGCCATGTGGAAATATAATGTTGTGGCTGTAGCAGAGAGGGGCAGGACTGGGTGTTAAATATTCCTGGATACAAGTTGTTCAGGAAAGATAGGAAAGAGAAAAAAGGGTGGGGGGGGGGCAGTATTGATTAAGGAGAGCATTGCAGTGCTGGAGAAAAAGGATGTCCAGGACAGAATCAATTTGGCTAGAGCTAAGTAATAAAAAAGGTGCAGTTACATTGCTTGGTGTTGTCTATAGGCCACCAACTAGGGGGAAGGACGTGGAGGAATAAATTTGCAAGGAAATTACAGAGAGGTTGTGATGCAACCCCACATGCCAAATGGAAAATATTAATTTTGTCATGTGGAACTTTGGCTGAGACTTTTACTGAAATTGTTATAAATAACTTATTAAAAAAAATGAACAGAGCAGCTAAGATGGCCACTCACAATTTGCATATGAGAAGCTAAAGGCCGGCTGGAGACAGAGGTGATTACCCAGTCCAGCCAGAACAATGGGGGTACTTTCTGATTAAATTACCTGGAATGGTTTTGTCAATGTTGATCGTCAAAAGCCATCGACACCCATTGACTTTGAAAGAGCCAAACCCCCCACCCCAACCCACCACCAAGTATGTCTGAACAGCCTTGAATTTCAAAGATCATTCCAGAAGATGCTGATTCAAAAACAGAGGTGGTCACATCACATGACTGCCTGTGTAACTCTGGGAGTTTGTGAATTGTGCCTCAGAAGGACACTGTAACTGTAAGCCAGCAAGAGTGCTGCAATCTCTCTCTCCCTCTCTCCAGCAAAGATGCAGAGAAGCCTCAGCTGCAAATCTACAGCCTAGCACAGCTAACAACTAAGGGGACACAGATAAAGCCCCTCTTCCGCCTTCCAGAACCAGAGAAGCAAGCCCGATATTGTGCACTTGGCCCAGCGAGGACTTCAGGACTACAGCTTCAACTATGGACTCTGGGACTAAACTTCAGTACTTAAATTCCATTTTTATTAAGGACTCTACTCCAATCTCCCAACTTTGTGTGTATGTGTATGCCTCCCGTGTGAATGTGAGCGTGGATGCGTTGCGTATTTTAGTAATTTTAACTGGTTGAGAGTGATAAGGTTAATAAACTTACATCTTTCTTGTTTAAATTCAAGAAAACCTGTCTGATTGGTTCATTTACAATTATATTTATGGAACAGGAGCAAATGCTCACTGAGGTGGTAAGCTAAATCATGGTGTTAAAAGAATAAACCCTGTTACGATCAAACCAGAGAAGGGCGAAAGGGGAGCCTGAGACCCCTTCCTCACTGTGGTTGTAACAGAGGTGCAAAAATTAGAGTAATATAAAAGCAAAATACTGCAGATGCTGGAAATCTGAAATAAAAACAAGAAATGCTGGAAATACTCAGCAGGTCTGGCAGCATATGTGGAGAGAGAAGCAGAGTTAACATTTCAGGTCAGTGACCCTTCATTAGAACTGGCAAATGTTAGAAATGTAACAAGTTTTAAGCAAATAAAGCGGGGGTGGGGCAAGAGATAACAAAAGGCAAGGTGTTGATAGGACAGACGGTCACAGAAAACAACTGACCAGAAGGTCATGGAGCAAAGGCAAACAGTATGTTAATGATGTGCTGAAAGACAAAGCATTTGTGCAGAGAGGGTGTTAATTGACAGAAAATTGAACAGCCCTGGCCCAAAGCACAAACATGAAAAAAAACTGTGGGTAGGCACATGGTAAAAAATGAATGATGAAACAAACTAAAATAAAATAAACAAATAAAAAATGATAAATAATAAAAAAAAACTAAAAATAAAAAGGGGGGCCCATCATGCTCTGAAATTGTTGAACTCAATGTTCAGTCCGGCAGGCTGTAGCGCGCCTAATCGGTAAATGAGATGCTGTTCCTCGAGCTTGCTTTGATGTTCACTGGAACACTGCAGCAAGCCCAGGACAGATATGTGGACATGAGAGTAGTGGGGGGTGGTGGAGTTGGGTGTTGAAATGGCAAGCAACCGGAAGCTCGGAGTCATGTTTTCGGAATCCGCTCAGCCAAGTGGATCAAGTATAAGTAGGAGATCATTTGGGGGACAGTGATCATTGTATCATAAGGTTTAGGCTGATTATAGAAAAGGACAAAGAACAATCCAGAGTAAGAATAATTAAATGAGGGAAAGCCAACTTCAGTGGGGAAACAACGGAGCTGAGGTGAATAAATTGGAGTCAAAGGTTAGCAGGAAAAACTGTAGCTGAACATTGGGCTACCTTCAAAGAAGAGATAGTTCGGGCACAGTCAATGTATGTTCCCCCGAAGGGGAAAGGTAGGGTAAACAAATCCAGAGCTCCCTGGATGACAAAAGAGGTGGAGATTAAGATAAAGAAGAAAAAGTATGCTCATGACAGATGCCAGATAGAAAATACTATTGAGAACCAGGCTAAATATAGAAGGTCCAGAGGGGAAGTGAAAAAGCAAATAAGAGAAGCAAAGAGAGAGCATGAAAAGAGACTGGCAGGTTAAAAGTAAAGGGAATCCCAAAGTTTTCTATTGACATGTAAATGGTAAAAGGAGGAGTGGGGCCGATTAGGGACCAAAAAGGGGATTTATGCATGGAGGCAGAGGGCATAGCTGAGGTATTAAATGAATACTTTGCACTTGTCTTTACCAAGGAAGAAGATGCAACTCAGGCAATGGTGAAAGAGGAGGTAATTCAGATACTAGAGGGGTTTAAAGTTGATAAGGAGGACGTATTAGATAAGCTGTCAGTACTTAAAGTGGATAAAGCACCAGGACCGGATGAGATGCATCTAAGAATACTGAAGGAAGTGAGGGTGGACATCGCGGAGCACTGGCCATAATTTTTCAGTCTTCCTTAGACTGGAGAATTGCAAACGTTAGACCCTTGTTCAATAAAGGTGTAAAGATAAGCCCAGCAACTACAGGCCAGTCAGTTTAACTTCTAGAAAGAATAATTCAGGACAAAATTAATAGTAACATGGACAAATGCAGATTACTTAAAGAAAACCAGCATGGATTTCTTAAGGGAAAATCATGTTTAACTCACTTGCTGGAGTTTTTTGAGGAGGTAACACAGAGGGCTGATGAGGGCACTGCAGTTGATGTGGTGTGCATGGACTTTCAAAAGGCGGTTGATACAGTGCCACACAACAGACTTGTGAGCAGAGTCATAGCTCATGGAATAAAAGGGACGATAGCAACATGGATGTGGAATTGGCAGAGTGACAGGAAACAAAGAGTAGTGGTTAATAGATGTTTTTCAGGCTGGAGGAAGGTTTGTAGTGGAGTTCCCCAGGGATCAGTGTTGGGACCCTTGCTTTACCTGATATATAATAATGACCTGGACCTTGGTGTACAGGGCACAATTTCAAAGTTTGCGGATGATATAAAATTTGGAAGTATTGTGAACTGTGAGGAGGATAGTGTAGAACTTCAAAAAAACATAGACAAGTTGGTGGAATGGGCAGACAGGTGGCAGATGAAGTTCAATGTAGAGAAATGTGAAGTGATTCATTTTGGTAGAAAGAACATGGAGAAACAATATAAAAGGAAGGAATTTCTGTTACGACCGGGTGAGAAAGGGGTCTCAGGCTCCCATCTTGGCCCTTTCCTGGTTTGACCATGACGGGGCTTATCTTTTAAAACACAGGGATTTTAGCTTATCACCTCTGTCAGCCTTTGCTCACTGCACTCTAATTGTATTTGCAAATGAACCAATCAGACAGGTTTTATTAGGTTTAAACAAGAAAGATTTAAGTTTATTAGCCTTATCACTCTAACTCGGTTAAAATTACTAAAATATGCGATACAACCATGCTTGCATGCATACGAGAGACACACACACAAATCAATACAGAGGGACGAAAGAGTTGGGGGCGGGGTGTTGAAGTAGAGTTTGTAATAAATGGAATTCAGTTACTGGGTGGTAATGTCCTTGATACAATGTCCTCAATTGAAGTTAAGGCCCTGACGTCCTCACTGGGCCTCAGTACACAATTTCAAGCTTGCGCCTCTGGTACCAGAAGGCCGAAGAGAGGCTTTATCTGTAGTCTTGAAGCATAGAAGCCGCCACTGTGGTTTTCCTGGGACTTCACTAGAGAAAGAAGAGAGAGAGAGAGAGAGTGATCTTCTCCTTGGTTTTTCAAAATTTCAGTCTGTTTCCTTTCTGTGAGGCACAATTCAAAAAGCCCCAGTCTTACCAGTAGGTAGGTCATGTAACCATCTCTTTGTTTGAAACTGCAACTTCTGGGAGGGTTGTTGGATTTCAGAGCCTCCCAGACATACTCGGGGGTGGGGGGCGGGTGGAGTTTTGTCTCTTACAAAGTCAAAAGCTGTCGGTGTCTTTTGATCATCACTGTTATCCAGACCAATCTTGTTAATTGAATCAAGGAGCACCCCCGCTGTCTCTCCATTCATATCTCTCAGAATGCAAATGTGCAACCATGTTTACAGCCACTCAGTTCTGTGTTTTTTTTTAAAGTTCTTTGCAATGCCCAGTAAAAAATTTTCAAGTAGTGTCCATATGAGCAAATTAATGTTTCCATTTGGCAGGTGTGATTTCCATCACAAAGCATACAATTCTAAAGGGGGTGCAGGACCAGAGGGACCTGGGGGTATATGTGCATCAGTCATTGAAGCTGGCAGGACAGGTTGAGAGAGCAGTTAATAAAGCCTACAGTATCCTGGACTTTATTAATAGGGGCATAGAGTACAAGAGCAAGGAAGTTATGTTGAGTTGATATAAGACACTAGTTCGGACTCAGCTGGAGTATTACATCCAGTTCTGGGCGCTGCACTTTCGGGAAGGTGTGGAGGCATTGTTTTCCTTGGAGAAGAGAAGACTGAGAGGTGATTTGATAGAGGTATTCAAAATCATGTGGGGTTTGGATGGAGTAGATAGGGAGAAACTCGTGAAAGGATCATGAACGAGAGGGCACAGATTTAAAGTATTTGGTAAGAGAAGCAAAAGTGACATGAAGAAAAACTTTTTCACATAGCGAGTGGTTAAGGTCTGGAATGCACTGCATGAGAGTGTGGTGGTGGCAGGTTCAACTGAAGCATTCAAAAGGGAATTAGACTGTTATATGAGAAGGGTGAATGTGCAGGGTTACGAGGAGAAGGCAGGGAATGGCACGAAGTGAATTGCTCTTTTGGAGAGCCGGTGCAGACACGATGGGCCAAATGGCCTCCTTCTGCACTGTAATAATTCTGTGGTTTTGTGATTTTAGTAGTTTGCAAGTATAAAATAGTCAAGGGTGATTTTTTACAGAAGAGGGATGATGTCGGCAGTTTTGAAGAGAGAGGGATGGTACTTGAGAGAGAACTATTAGTAATGTCAGCAGACAGGGGGGGCCAGGAAGGGAAGTTGGGTGGTCTGTAGTTTGGTGGGAATAGGGTCAAGGGAGCAGGGGTGGGTCCAGTGAACAAGGTGAGCTTGGAGAAGGCATAAGGGAAGATGGGAGAAAAACTAAAGAAAGATGCGAGTTCAGTGCTAGGGCAGGGGAAAAACCTTAGAGGAAGTTTGGCCCGTTGGGGAAGGGAGAGAAGCAGCAGAGGCAGCTGAATGGATTTTCTCATTCTTAGTGACAAAGAATGTGACATGAGCTCCTTGCACTTGTTGGAGGTGAGAGTGGAGGAGGCAGGAGAGAGCATTTTAAGAAAGCAGTTCGTAGTGGAGGAGAAGTTGGTGGTTACCTTTGCATTCCAGAATGATCATGGATTGAACCATTTTGGCAGAGGACCAATAACGCTTTGTGTGTTCCAGCAAAATATGGTGATGAATGACTAAACCAGTTGTCCACATAATCATTCAAGGCTGCATTGCTTGGACTTAAGGGAGTGGAGATGACAGAGGTGTTGCCACCTAGAGCAGTTCAAGCTACGGATTTTGAAGCTTGAGCGGTGGCTACATCACTATGGAGCATCCGCAAGGCTGAGAACTTCATGGATAGCATGTTTCTTGAGGTGGTCAACCTGCAGCTTAAAAATGTGCAGGCAGAGAAGGAATGGGTGACCACGAGAAGGATGAGGAGGACTAGGCAAGCAGGGCAGGGATCCCATGAGTGCATCTTTCTCTCCAACCAGTATTCAGTTTTGAATACTGATGGGCATGCTGGTCTGGGAGTTCAGGCAGAGCCAATTCCACAGCACCATATGTGGCTGAGCTGCACAGGGCAAGAGGATGAGGTGCAGAAGAGCAATAGTGAGAGGGGATTCGATAGTGAGGGGAACAGACAGGTGTTTCTGTGGCCGCAGACTGGACTCCAGGATGGTATGTTGCTTCCCTGGTACCCGGATCAAGGCCATCACTGAGCAGCTGCAGGACTTTCTGAGGGGGGAGGGTGAACAGCCAGACATTGTGGTTCGTATCAGCACCAATGAAATAGGCAAAAAGAGAGATGAGGTCCTGAAGGCAGAGCTCAGGGAGCTAAGAGAGAGACTGAAAAGCAGGACCTCAAATGTAGTAATCTCCAGATTGTAACAAGGGTAATACAGTAATCATGGGGGATTTCAATCTACATATAGACTGTGTAAATTTTACTTGTGCTAATGTTGTGGAGGACGAATTCTTGGAATGTATGTGAGATGGTTTTCTAGAGCAGTACGTTGAGGAACTAACTAGCGAACGGGCTATTTTATATCTAGTATTTTATTTATTTATTTAGAGATACAGCGCTGAAACAGGCCCTTCGGCCCACCGAGTCTGTGCCGACCAACAACCACCCATTTATACTAACCCTACAGTAATCCCATATTCCCTACCACCTACCTACACTAGGGGCAATTTACAATGGCCAATTTACCTATCACCTGCAAGTCTTTGGCTGTGGGAGGAAACCGGAGCACCCGGCGAAAACCCACGCGGTCACAGGGAGAACTTGCAAACTCCGCACAGGCAGTACCCAGAATTGAACCCGGGTCCCTGGAGCTGTGCGGCTGCGGTGCTAACCTCTACGCCACTGTGCAATGAAAAGGGGATAATTAATAATCTTGTTGTAAAGGAGCCTTGAGGAAAGAGTGACCATAATACGGCAGAATTTTACATTAAGTTTGAAAGTGATGTAGTTCAATCAGAAACTAGGGTCTTCAGTCTAAGGAAACGAAACTATGAAGGTATGAGGGGAAAATAGGCTATGGTGGATTGGGAAACTACATTAAAAGGTATGATGGTAGACAGGCAATGGCTAATATTTAAAGAACTAATACATAGTTTACAACAAAAATACATTCCTTTAATGCACAAAACCTAGCAAGGGAAGTGTTCCAACTGTGGCTAACAAAAGAAATCAAGGATTGTAATACAGCAAAGGAAGAGGCATATAAAGTTGCCCCAAAAAAATGGTAAATCTGAGGATTGGAAGCATTTCAGAATTCTGCAAAGGAGGACCAAGAAAAAGATTAAGAAAGGGAAAATAGAATGAGAGTAAACTAGTAAGAAACATAAAAACGGACTGTAAAAGCTGCTATAGGTATGTAAAAAGGAAAAGATTAGCAAAAACAAATGTGGGTCCATCTCAAGTGGAGTCAGGAGAACTTATAGTGGGAATAAGGAAATGGCAGAGAAACTAAACAAATACTTTGTGTCTGTCTTCACGGAGGAAAATACTAAAATCCTGCCAGAAATAATGCTGAATCAAGGAACTAGTATAAATGAGGAACTGCAAGGTATTAATATTAGTAAAAAAAAAGTACTAGAGAAATTAATGGGGCTTAAAGTAGATCAAGCCCCTGGACCTGATGATCTACATCCCAGAGTGTTGGAAGAGGTTGTTGTAGAGATAGTAGATGCATTGATGTTCATCTTCCGAAATTCTATAAACACTGGAATAATTCCTGCAGATTGGAAGGTAGCAAATGTATCCCCACAATTTAAGAAAGCAGGGAGAGAGAAAACAGGGAGCTACAGACTTATTAGCCTACATCAGTAGGAGGGAGAATGCTTGAATCTATAATAAAGGATGTGATAACAGACACTTAGAAAATAAAGGTAGGATTGGGCAGAGTCAACATGGATTTATGAAAGGGTAATCATGTTTAGCAAACCTGTTGGAGTTTTTTTGAGGATGTAATTAGCAGAATTGCTAAGGGGGAACCGGTCGATGTGGTATATTTAGATTTTTGGAAAGCTTTTGATCAAGTCCCACACAAGAAGTTAGTAAACAACATTACAGCACATGGGATTGGGGGGGGGTGTGGAATATAGTGGCATGGATTGAGAACTGGTTAACAGACAGAAAACAAGAGAGTAGGAATAAATGGGTCATTTTTGGATTGGCAGGCTGTGAGTAGTCAGGTACCGCAAGGATCAGTGCTTGGGCCCCAGCTGTTCACAATCTATATCAATGATTTGGATGTGAGGATTGAATGTGATATTTCCAAGTTTGCAGATGACACAAAATTAGGTGAAAGTGTGAGTTGTGAGGAGGATGCCAAGAGGCTTCTAGGGGATTTGGAGAGGCTATGCAAGTGGGCAAAATTTTGGCAGTTGGAATACCATGTGGAGAAATGTGAGTTTATCCACTTTGGTAGGAAAAACAGAAATGCAGAGTATTTCTTAAATGGTGAGAGGCTGGGAAATGTTGAATTTCATAGGGACTTGGGTATCCTTGTTCATGCATCACTGAAAGCTAACATGCAGGTACTGCAAGCAATTAAGAATGCAAATGGTATGTTGGCCTTCATTACAAGAGGATTTGAGCATAGGAGTAAAGATGGCTTACTGCAATTTATAGAGTCTTGGTGAGACTACATCTGGAGTATTGTGTGCAGTTTTGATCTCCTTACCGAAGGAAAGATATCTTCTTCTTTGGCCTCCTTGTCTCGAGAGACAATGGGTAAGCGCCTGGAGGTGGTCAGTGGTTTGTGGAGTAGCGCCTGGAGTGGCTATAAAAGCCAATTCTAGAGTGATAGACTCTTCCACAGGTGCTGCAGATAAAATTGGTTGTCAGGGCTGTTACACAGTTGGCTCTCTCCTTAAGCTTCTGTCTTTTTTCCTGCCAACTGCTAAGTCTCTTCAACTCGCCATGCTTTAGCCCCGCCTTTATGGTTGCCCGCCAGCTCTGGCGATCGCTGGCAACTGACTCCCATGACTTGTGATCAATGTCACAGGACTTCATGTCGCGTTTGCAGACGTCTTTAAAGCGGAGCCAAGGACGGCCGGTGGGTCTGGTACCTGTGACGAGCTCGCTGTACAATGTGTCCTTGGGGATCCTGCCATCTTCCATGCGGCTCACATGGCCAAGCCATCTCAGGCGCCGCTGGCTTAGTAGGGTGTATATGCTGGGGATGTTGGCTGCCTCGAGGACTTCTGTGTTGGAGATACGGTCCTGCCACCTGATGCCAAGGATTCTCCGGAGGCAGCGAAGATGGAATGAATTGAGACGTCGCTCTTGGCTGACGTACGTTGTCCAGGCCTCGCTGGCGTAGAGCAAGGTACTGAGGACACAGGCTTGATACACTTGGACTTTTGTGTTCTGTGTCAGTGCGCCATTTTCCCACACTCTCTTGGCCAGTCTGGACATAGCAGAGGAAGCCTTTCCCATGCGCTTGTTTAATTCTGCATCGAGAGACAGGTTACTGGTGATAGTTGAGCCTAGGTAGGTGAACTCTTGAACCACTTCCAGAGTGTGGTCGCCGATATTGATAGATGGGGCATTTCTGACGTCCTGTCCCATGATGTTCGTTTTCTTGAGGCTGATGGTTTGGCCAAATTCATTGCAGGCAGCCGCAAACCTGTCGATGAGTCTCTGCAGACACTCTTCAGTGTGAGATGTTAATGCAGCATCGTCAGCAAAGAGGAGTTCCCTGATCAAGACTTTTCGTACTTTGGTCTTTGCTTTTAGACGGGCAAGGTTGAACAACCTGCCACCTGATCTTGAGTGGAGGAAAATTCCTTCTTCTGAGGACTTGAATGCATATGAGAGCAGCAGGGAGAAGAAGATCCCAAACAGTGTAGGTGCGAGAACACAGCCCTGTTTCACGCCACTCAGGATTGGAAAGGGGTCTGATGAGGCGCGGCTGTGCTGAATTGTGCCTTTCATATTGTCATGGAATGAGATGATGATACTTAGTAGCTTTGGTGGGCATCCAATCTTTTCTAGTGGTCTGAAGAGACCACTTCTGCTGACAAGGTCAAAGGCTTTGGTGAGATCAATGAAAGCAACGTAGAGGGGCATCTGTTGTTCACGGCATTTCTCCTGTAGCTGGCGAAGGGAGAACAGCATGTCAATGGTGGATCTCTCTGCTCGAAAGCCACACTGTGCCTCAGGATAGACACGCTCAGCCAGCTTCTGGAGCCTGTTTAAAGCGACACGAGCGAAGACCTTCCCCACTATGCTGAGCAGGGAGATTCCACGGTAGTTGTTGCAGTCACTGCGGTCACCCTTGTTCTTATAGAGGATGATGATATTGGCATCGTGCACATCCTGTGATACTGCTCCCTCATCCCAGCACAGGCAAAGCAGTTCGTGCAGAGCTGAAAGTATAGCAGGCTTGGCACTCTTGATGATTTCAGGGGTAATGCCGTCCTTCCCAGGGGCTTTTCCGCTGGCGAGAGAATCAATGGCATCACTGAGTTCCGATTTTGTTGGCTGTACGTCCAGCTCATTCGTGACTGGCAGAGACAGGGTTGCATTGAGGGCGGTCTCAGTGACAACATTTTCCCTGGAGTACAGTTCCAGGTAGTGTTCCACCCAGCAGTCCATTTGTTTGCGTTGGTCAGTGATTGTGTCCCATGATTTAGATTTGAGGGGGGCAATCTTCTTGACGGTTGGCCCAAAAGCTCTCTTAATGCCATCATACATCCCTCTGATATTTCCTGTGTCAGAGGCCAGCTGAATATGACTGCATAGGTGTTGCCAGTAGTCATTTGCGCAGCACCTGGCTGTCCTTTGTGCAGCGCTTCTGGCAGCTTTAAGTGCTACGGATGTTAACTCGCTGGGGGCTTTCTTGTAGTTCAGCAGTGCAATGCGCTTAGCGGCTATGACAGGTTCCAGCTCTTCAATGTGAGATTGAAACCAGTCTGCATTCCCCTTCACACATAGGTGGTCATTGCTGAGTCATAGATGGCGTCTCTGATGTGGGCCCACTTGGTCCCTGCATCCCCTGTGGGAGTGTTTTGGAGGGCTTTTTCAAGTGAATTTAGAAACTTGCGTAACAGCTGTGGATGAGAAATTCTGCTAGTGTTGATGCGCGGGCGGCCCTTCTGCTTGGAGTGATGCAGCTTCTTTGGTTTGAGTCTAACCTTGCTGCACACCAGGGAGTGGTCGGTGTCGCAGTCCACACTGTGGAAGCTGCGTGTGATTTGAACACTGTTTAAAGAGGCTCGCCTTGTAACGATGAGGTCCAGCTGGTGCCAACGATGTGATCTTGGGTGCCTCCAAGAAACCTGGTGACAGGGTTTAGTGTGAAAGAATGAGTTGGTGATGCAGAGGTTGTGATAGGTATACAACTCAAGCAGTCTCTGTCCATTCTCATTCATCCTTCCAATGCCAAAGCGCCCAAGGCAGGAAGGCCATGAGTCATGGTCAGCCCCAACCCTGGCATTAAAGTCCCCCAGCAGGAATAGGTGTTCGGTGTTGGGGATGCTACTAATGATGTTATGGAGTTCCTCATAGAACTGGTCTTTAGCTTCAGGTGGGGAGCAGAGTGTTGGAGCATAGATGCTGAGTAGGTGTACTGGACCAGAGGCGGTGAACAGTCGGATGGACAGTATGCGTTCCGAGCCTTTTGAGGGTGGCTCTAACATGCTGAGCAAAGAGGTTCTGATGGCGAAGCCCACTCCATGCTTTCTTGGTTCTTCAGGATCCCTACCCTGCCAGAAGAAGGTGTAGTCTTGCTCTCTTAGAGATCCGCTTGCAGGGAGGCGTGTCTCCTGAAGTGCTGCAATGTCCACATTGAGTCTACTGAGCTTGTTGTTGATGATGGCGGTCTTCCGAGAATCGTTGATTTGTGTAAAGTCATCCGACAGGCCAGGACACATAGTTCTGACGTTCCAGCTTGCAAAACGAAGGACTGGTACCTTCTTTCCTTTTTTTGTCGTGCTGTTTGGTGCGGTGTTACAGTCCACTTGTCAGACAATGACCCTGAGCTCCAAGCACCCATTGAAGCAGGTGGACTGTGGCGGGCCAGAACCTTACTGACAGGGGGCTGCCCAGTTTGAGGCGGGCGGTAGCTGTCCAGTGAGATGCGATGACCTCTCCCACCGACAAAGGCAACCCGTGGCGCCCAATCTCTACACCAATTGAGCTGGACTTATAACCCGTAACTGCTGCCTTCCGTGTTGATTTGGTCGCTGTGAGGCGACTATGGAGTGACCTCTCCATGGCGCATGCCATAGAAGGAGTGCAATGAAGATTCACCAAACTAATTCCTGGGATGGAAGGATTATCCTCTGAGGAAAGATTAAATAGACTGGGCCTTTATTCTCTGAAGTTTAGAAGAATGAGAAGTGATCTCATTCAAACATACAAAATTCTAACAGGGTGCGACAGGATTGATGCACCCTGGGAAGGATGTTTCCCCTGGTTCAGGAGTCCAGAACCAGTAAACAAAATTAGATCACATGGAATTGGGGGGGGGGGGGGTGGATATACTGGCATGGATTGAGAACAGGTTAACGGACAGAAAACAAGAGAGTAAATGGGTCATTTTTGGATTGGCAGGCTGTGACTAGCGGGATACCGCAAGGATCAGTGCTTGGGCCCCAGGTGTTCACAATATATATCAATGATTTGGATGTCATAGAGCCATAGAGTTGTACAGCACAGAAACAGGCCCTTCGGCCCAACTTGTCTGTGCCGGCCATCAAGCACCTAACTATTCTAATCCCATTTTCCAGCACTTGGCCCGTAGCCTTGTATGCCCTGGCGTTTCAAGTGCTCATCTAAATACTTTTTAAATGTTGTGAGGGTTCCTGCCTCGACCACCTCCTCAGGCAGTGAGTTCCAGATTCCAACCACCCTCTTGGTGAAAAAATGTTTCCTCAAATCCCCTCTGAACCTCCTGCCCCTTACCTTAAATCTATGCCCCCTGGTTATTGACCCCTCTGCTAAGGGAAAAAGTTTCTTCCTATCTAACCTATCGATGCCCCTCATAATTTTGTATACCTCAATCATATCTCCCCTCAGCCTTCTCTGCTCTAAGGAAAACAACCCCTTCCTTTTCAGTCTCTTTTCATAGCTGAAATGCTCCAGCCCAGGCAACATCTTGGTGAATCTCCTCTGCACCCTCTCCAGTGCAATCACATCCTTCCTATAGTGTGGTGCCCAGAACTATACACAGTACTCCAGCTGTGGCCTAGCTAGCATTTTATACAGCTCCATCATAACCTCCCTGCTCTTATTAGAACATTACAGCGCAGTACAGGCCCTTCGGCCCTCGATGTTGCGCCAACCTGTGAAACCATCTGACCTACACTATTCCATTTTCATCCATATGTCTATCCAATGACCACTTAAATGCCCTTAAAGTTGGCAAGTCTACTACTGTTGCAGGCAGGGCGTTCCACGCCCCTACTACTCTCTGAGTAAAGAAACTACCTCTAACATCTGTCCTATATCTATCACCCCTCAACTTAAAGCTATGCCCCCTCGTGTTTGCCATCACCATTCGAGGAAAAAGACTCTCACTAACCACCCTATCTAACCCTCTGATTATCTTATATGTCTCTATTAAGTCACCTCTCCTCCTCCTTCTCTCCAACGAAAACAACCTCAAGTCCCTCAGCCTTTCCTCGTAAGACCTTCCCTCCATACCAGGCAACATCCTAGTAAATCTCCTCTGCACCCTTTCCAAAGCTTCCACATCCTTCCTATAATGCGGTGACCAGAACTGCACGCAATACTCCAGGTGCGGCCTCACCAGAGTTTTGTACAGCTGCAGCATGACCTCGTGGCTCCGAAACTCGATCCCCCTACTAATAAAAGCTAACACACCATATGCCTTCTTAACAGCCCTATTAACCTGGGTAGCAACTTTCAGGGATTTATGTACCTGGACACCAAGATCTCTCTGTTCATCTACACTACCAAGAATCTTCCCATTAGCCCAGTACTCTGCATTCCTGTTACTCCTTCCAAAGTGAATCACCTCACACTTTTCCGCATTAAACTCCATTTGCCATCTGTCAGCCCAGCTCTGCAGCCTATCTATGTCCCTCTGTACCCTACAACATCCTTCGGCACTATCCACAACTCCACCGACCTTCGTGTCATCCGCAAATTTACTAAGCCACCCTCATCCAGGTCATTTATAAAAATGACAAACAGCAGTGGCCCCAAAACAGATCCTTGCGGTACACCACTAGTAACTAAACTCCAGGATGAACATTTGCCATCAACCACCACCCTCTGTCTTCTAATATCTTCTTATATCCTATGCCTCGGCTAATAAAGGCAAGTATCCCATATGCTTTCCTAACCACCTTATCTACCTGTGCTGCTGTCTTCAGTGATCTATGGACAAGTACACCATGGTCCCTCTGACCCTCTGTACTTCCTAGGGTCCTACCATCCATTGTATATTCCCTTGCCTTGTTAGTCCTCCCAAAATGCATCACCTCACACTTCTCAGGATTAAATTCCATTTGCCACAGCTCCGCCCATCTTACCAGCCCATCTATATCGTCCTGTAATCTAAGGCTTTCCTCCTCACTATTTACGACACCACCAATTTTTGTGTCATCTGCGAACTTACTGATCATACCTCCTATATTCATGTCTAAATCATTAATGTACACTACAAACAGCAAGGGTCCCAGCACCAATCTCTGCGGTACACCACTGGTCACAGGCTTCCACTCGCAAAAACAACCCTCGACCATTACCCTCTGCCTCCTGCCACTCAACCAATTTTGGATCCAATTTGCCAAATTGCCCTGGATCCCATGGGATCTTAACCAGTCTCCCATGCGGGACCTTATCAAAAGCCTTACTGAAGCCCATATAGACTACATCAACTGCTTTACCCTCATCTACACATTTCGTCACCCCCTCAAAAAATTCAATCAAGTTAGTCAGACACGATCTTCCCCTGACAAAGCAATGCTGACTATCCCTGATTAATCCCTGCCTCTCCAAGTGGAGATTAATCCTGTCCCTCAGAACTTTTTCCAATATTTTCCATACCACTGATGTTAGACGCACCGGCCTGGTCTATCCCTGCTACCCTTCTTAAATAATGGTACCACATTCGCTGTCCTCCAGTCCTCTGGTACCTCTCCAGTGGCCAGAGAGGATTTGAAAATTTGTGTCAGAGGCCCTACAATCTCCTCTCTTGCCTCACATAACAGCCTGGGATACATCTCATCTGGGCCTAGGGATTTATCCACTTTTAAGCCCACTAAAACAGCTAATACTTCCTCCCTTTCAATGCTAATAGGTTCAAGTATATCACAATCCCCCTCCCTGATCCCTACACCTACATCATCCTTCTCCATAGTGAACACAGATGAAAAGTAATCATTTAAAACCTTACCTATGTCCTCCGGCTCCACACACAGATTGCCATTTTGGTCCCTAATGGGCCCCACCCTGGTTATCCTCTTACCCTTCATATACTTATAAAATACCTAAGGATTTTCCTTTATCTTGCCCGCCAGTGTTTTTTCATGATGTGTGGATTGAATGTAATATTTCCAGGGGAAACAGTCTCAGAATAAGGGGCAGGCCATTTAGGACTGAGATGAGGAGGAATTTCTTCACTCAGAGGATGGTGAATCTTTGGAATTCTCTGTGCCAGTGGGCTGTGGAAGCTCAGTCGTTGAGCACGTTCAAGAATGAGATTGATTGATTTTTACATATTGAAAACATCAAGGGTTACAGAGATAGTGCAGGAAAATGGTGTTGAAGTAGATCAGCCATGACCTCACTGAATGGCGGAGTGCAAGGGGTGAATGGCCTACACCTGCTCCTATTTCTTGCATTCTTATATACTCCTAGTGCCATGTTCTAGTGAGTACAGAAATGGGAAGGTAGAGTTGATGAATATCTGGCTAGAGAGATGGTGCAGGAGGGAGGGCTTACATGGTTTTCAAATAAGGTAGAGAAGGGATAAAAAAAAGGACTAGAAGTTAGAGAAAAAAGGGAAGCTTATGACAGATACCGAGGGCTCAATAGTGCAGAAAACGTAGAGGAGCATAAAAAGTTCAGGGGTGAAATTAAAAAGGAAATTAGGAAAGCAAAGAGGGGGCATGAAAAAATATTGACAAGTAAAATCAAGGAAAACCCAAAGATTTTTTTACAAATCCATAAAGAGCAAGAGGATAACTAAAGAAAAAGTAGGGCCTATTGGGGACCATAAGGGTAACCTGTGTGTGGAGGCAGAGGACGTTGGTATGGTTCTCAAAGAATACTTTGTTTCTGTTTTTACAAAAGAAAGTGACGATACAAACATTGTCATCAAGGAGGAGGAATGTGAAATATTAGATGAAATTAATAGAGTGAGAGGAAGCATGAAGAGATTTGAAATCTTTGAAAGTGGATAAATCCCCAGGCTCAGATGAAATGTATCCTCGGTGGTTAAGGGAAGCAAGAGAAGAAATAATGGAGGCTCTGACCATCATTTTCCAATCTTCTCTGCCTGCGCATTGTTCCAGAGGATTGGAGGACAGTTAACGTTGAACCATTGTTTAAGATGGTAGCAAAGGATAGACTGAGTAATTACTGGCCAATCAGCCTAACCTCGATGGTGGGAAAATTATTGGAAAAATTCTGAGGGACAGGATAAAACTTCATTTAGAAAAAAAAGATTAATCAAAGACAGCATGAATTTGTTAAGGGAAGGTCATGTCTGATGAGCATGATTGAATTTTTTGAGGAGGTAACAAGGAGGGTCGATGAGGGTAATGCATTTGACATGGTCTGTATGGATTTTAGCAAGGCTTTTGATAAGGTTTCACGTGACAGACTGGTCACAAAAGTAAAAGCCCGTGGAAATCAAGACAAAGTGGCTAGTTGGATCCAAAAATAGTTCAGAGGCAGGAAGCAAAGGGTATTGGTCGATGGGCGTTTTTCTGACTGGAAGGCTGTTTTCAGTGGGGTTCTGCAGGACTCAGTACCAGAGCTGGCGGGCAGCCATAAAGACAGGGCTAAATTGTGGCGAGTCGAAGAGACTTAGTAGTTGGCAGGAAAAAAGACAGAGGCGCAAGGGGAGAGCCAACTGTGCAACAGCCCCAACAAACAAATTTCTCTGCAGCACCTGTGGAAGAGCCTGTCACTCCAGAATTGGCCTTTATAGCCACTCCAGGCGCTGCTTCACAAACCACTGACCACCTCCAGGCGCGTATCCATTGTCTCTCGAGATAAGGAGGCCCAAAAGAAAGAAGTACTAGATCCCTTGCTTTTTGTGGTATATATCAATGATTTGTACTTGAATGTGGGGGAATGATTAAGAAGTTTGCAGACAATACAAAAATTGGCTGTGTAGTTGATAATGAAGAAGAAAGCTGTAGACTGCAAGAAGATACCAATGGACAAGTCAGGTGGGCATAACAGTGGCAAATCATGTTCAATCCAGAGAAGTGTGAGGTAATGCATTTCAGGAAGGCTAACAAGGAAAGGGAATACACAATAAATGGTAGGATTCTGAAGTTTAGAGGAACAGAGGGACCTTGGAGTGCAGGTCCACAGATCCCTGAAGGCAGCAGGACAGGTAGATAAGGTGGTTAAGAAGGCATACGGGATACATGAGTTAGGCCACAACCAGAGTACTGCATGTAGTTACAGTTGCACTATAGGAAAGATGTGATTGCACTAGAAAGGGTACAGAGGAGAATTACAAGGATGTTGCCTAGACTGGAGAATTTTAGTTATGAGGAAAGATTGGATAGGCTAGGATTGTTTTCTTTGGAATAGAAGAGGCTGAGGGGCGGCCTAATTGAAGTGTATAAAATTATAAGGAATCTAGATAGAGTTGATAGGAAGACGCTACTCCCCTTGGTTGAGGGGTCCATAACCAGGGGGAATAGAATTAGGGTAGGAGGTTTAGAGGGGATGCGAGGGGATGTTTTTTTCACCCAGAGGGTGTTGGGGATCTGGAACACACCCTCATAACATTTAAGAAGTACTTGGAAATGCATTTGGAAGTGCCGTAACCTACAAAGCTATGGACCAAGAGCTGGAAAGTGAAATTAAGCTGGATGGCTACTTGTCGGCCTGCATGGACACGATGGGCTGAATGGCTTCCTTCCGTGCTTTAAATTTTCTATGATTCTGTAACAGGTAAAATGGCCAAGGTGAAAGAGTAATGATTTTAATGGGAATTAGGACAGAAATGTCATGGTGAGTGATACATAGCACTTCATTTGGTATGTTTTCCGGTATTTTGGAATCTAAAAAGGAACTTCCTCAATTTTATTGCTGAGGTTATTTTTGGGAATTAATTCTTTTTCTTTATATTTTAGAACTTTCGTTATCAGGTAATTTATTACTGGGGAGAGCTTAAAGAAAGAAATTATCACATAGTAAATAAGGCTTCCACTCAATTTTATTAACCATTCCTCATTGAGCGCTAGGCAACAGATTTAGAACTGTAATAGTGCTTCAAATGCAGCCCCTACAACTGGTGGTGCATTTCCAGGAATGCAAGGGCAGGGGAAATTACAGAAAAAATTGGAACACTTCTATATTTCAGAACTTATAGATTTTTAATCTATAGAAAGGCAAAAAGGCAAAGGCATTATGAGTCTTTGGAATTCTCTTCCTCAAAAGTTGGTGGAAGCAGAGTCTTTGAATATTTTTAAGGCAGAGGTAGATAGATTCGTGATAAGCAAGGGGGTGAAGGGTTATCGGGGGTAGGTGGAAATGTGGAGTAATCAGTTCAGCCATGAACGTATTGAATGGCAGAGCAGGTTCGATGGGCCGAGTGGCCTACTCCTGCTCCTAATTCGTATGTTCGTATGTAAAACATTAGGATTTTCAACAGACCGATTATTTAAAGGTTCTCAAAAGCAGCGCTCCTATCCTTCCTGCTTCCCAACATTCTGCTCCCAGCTTCTCCCCCTCAAACAGCATTCTCAGTTTCTCTCGCCTCAAGCACTTCTCCCAGATTTACCACCTTAACTCAGTGCTATGATCAGCTTCTTTCTTCTCCAAATGCTATTCCTGGCTTCTTACCTCTTTATCCTTCTAAATAAGGCTGCTGCCTTCTATCCTGCTCCCCTTCAACACTTAATTTCTTTCAACATTTTGTTTTCATTGCATAGAATTCTACAGCACAGAAATAGGTCATTTGGCCCTCCTGGTCTGTGCTGGTGTTTATGCCCCACACGAGCACATTACTGTTGGTGCAATACTGATATTTTCCAGGGTTTGTTGAATAAATGTCAAATTATTCTCTGATCTCTATGCAACTGGACTAAGTTTCAAACTATAATCCTTAGTTGCACATTAATTGTTTAATTATATGGTGGTGGGCATTAACTAGGGATTCACTTGTGCTCCTAGAAAGAGGAACAGACTGAAACTTTTTTTGTTTGGTGGCATATGCCGGTGATGTGTATCTCTATGAACAAAAGCTTGTAGAAGTATGTAAAGATCGACTCCAGTTCTATCCTTCACGGCTTGGCTATCTGTAATATAACATCCTTCACTTAATTAGGTTTCCATGTATCTGCAGTTATTGCAGGCATAGGATAGTCTCTGCCTCATTTTATCATGTCTGGTCTTTTTTTTCCTGACACTTGTCACCTTTTTCAGGTCTTCCTTGGCTTTCCTACCTAACAAATTTAGGAACCACTTTTGCAAATCTTTTTAGTATAGATTTATACATCACAGCAGAGGCATTGGGGTTGAGAGTATTTTGCTGGCTGTTATGAATGCTGGACCTTATAACATGATTATGTTTTTAAAATTGTGATTTTTAAAAGTTCATGATGGAGTCTGGAAGGCCAGGTGTCCTCAGATCGACTCTGCGAAAGGTTACCAGGACAACACACACAGATCAGAGACTTTCTTCTGAAAAACAGAGACCACAGGGCTAACACCTCAAAATCAATGGGCTTCACCCTCCCAGACTTTCGGGTCATAAAGCAAGGAGTCAGTAATTCAGAAGATGTAAATATACCAGGCAGCTGTTAGCACCTGGGAAGAATGGAAAGGCCTATGTGGCTTTGTGAAACCAGACTTCTGGACTCTGCATTTTTGGAACAATACAATAAGGTATTGACTTCTGAGACCAGACTTCCTGAAGGCAAATGGACTGTTAGAAAAGAAACCTACGGTTGTGGTCTCAAGGCACGCTGGCAGAATGTAATTCAGCAGTTGCAGCCTCAGGCTGTAAGATTAGAAACCAGCGGTTGCGGCCTTGAGAGAGAAAGAGAGAGGAGACACCTGCTCTCAGAAACCTGTTACAGTAAAAGGCTGTGAAGACTTGAATTTGGTTTGAAAGTGGAAGTTTGCAGAGAAGTAGAAGACCAGCAGGATCACCAGGAAGTGCCTTATTCACGGATGTCCAGATCGGAAGTTCTCAGAGAAGTGATCAAAGAGGAGTTTGGGACTTGTAACCGCAAAGGATTTCATCATCAAAAAGGACTGTGTGACTGTCATGCTAGGGCCCCACCTGCCAAGAATGAGGCACATCAATTTTGTCATGAACATTGATTTTTAACTGTTGTTGGAGCGAGGAAATGACTTGTTAAGCAGATCAGCTGTGGCTGGAAAAAACATTTACTTATTAACAGACATCAAAGGTGAGGAAGCACATTCCAGGGCCTGATAAGGAGGATACAATCCACAAGGGCCAGGACTAGTTTGATGAGCTGGTCACATGACTAATTGGCTGTTCCAGCATTTTCTTTTGAACTAGCCACAGAGAGTTTGAACTCAGAATGACTGTTTGCTCCTGGACTGAGAAGATCTCTCCTGTCTGCTCCTATCTCTTTCTCACAAGCCTCTGAATCCACTGAAGACACATGAACCCCAAGAGAAAAAAGTCTTCTACAGTGAGCAAGGTTTAAGAAGAATACTGGGCCCCAACGAAAAGCAAGAATTACCTGCAATCAAGGACTCCACAGTGAGCTCGAAGAACAGTAACAAAATCTCTTCAGATATTGCCTCAAACTTTTCCACGTTATTTTTCTTCTGCTCTTTTCTGTCTCTATTTGCATGTGTGTATCGTGTATGTATGCTAGCGTGGGAGCGTTATGTATTCGTAGGCGTCAACCGAATTAGAGTTTAAATTTAGTCAATCTAAACTTTTCTTCTTTAAACCTAAGAAATACTGTTTCTGTTGGTTTCTTTGCCTTATAATTGGAAACTAGTGAACAAGGATTCGCCAAAGGGGAGCTAAAAGCAGTGTGTTTAAAATTAAACTCTGTTACAGTAAGACCAGGTGAACGCCGAGAGGGACCCCGAGACACCTTTCTCACCTGGTCGTAAGTGCGTTGTGAAGTTTAAGTATTTTTAAAATAAGTAAAGAAAATAGCTTTGTAATTTGTGATATCAGCCACTTAATGTATTATTCAGCTAATTGGGGATTTATTTTAGTTTAATTGTTATAATGTGTTAAAATGTGAAATCTTGTGTAATTGTTTAAATTGGTCTTGGTGTTCATATCTCATATTTTCACATTAATGGTCTCACTGAGGTCGTAACACTGTCAGATTTGTGCTTTTTCCATGTATCATTTGTTTTCTTTTATGGGGGCATCTTGCTCAGTGGAGTCTGCTCGTCCACTGCAGCAATTGACTTTTAAAGTTGCTCCTCTGAACTCATGCCCTGCAGAACTTACCTATTCACATACAGGTGTTGAAGTCCACATCTCCCAGATATCCAAAGTTGTAGGTGAGATTTTCTCCAGCATCCCTTTTGAGATCTGCTTCCGCTAAAGACATTTGGAATATTCCCAGCAAATCTTAAAAGAGTGTTGGAATTCGTCGGCAGTGCTATAAAGCGGCACTTGCTCAGCAATAACCCGTTCACTGACACTCAGTTTGGGTTCCGCCAGGGCAGCTTCTGACCTCATTACAGCCTTGGTGCAAACATGCGCAAAAGCGCTGAACTCCAGAGGCGAGGTGAGAGTGACTGCCCTTGACATCAAGGCAGCATTTGACCAAGTATGGTATCAAGGAGCCCTAGCAAAACTGGTCAATAAGAATCAGGGGGAAACTCTCCGCTAGTTGGAGTCATAGCTAGTACAAAGAAAGATGGTTGTGGTTGTTGGAGGTCAATTATCTCAGTCCAAGGACATCACTGCAGGAGTCCCTCAGGGTAATGTCCTAGGTCCAACCATCTTCAGCTTGACCATCTCCCTTTGATGTTCAATGGCATTACCATCACTGAATCCCTCACTATCAACATCCTGGGGGTTACCATTGACCAGAAACTGAACATAAATGCTGTGGCTTCGAAGGAAATTAGAGGCTGGGAATTCTGCAGTGAGTAACTCACCTGTCCATATCTACAAGGCACAAGTTAGGAGTGTGATGGAATACTCTCCACTTGCCTGGATTGGTGCAGCTCCAACAACACTCAAGAAGCCTGACACCATCCAGGATAAAGCAACTCGCTTGATTGGCACCCCATCCACCACTTTCAACATTCACTCCCTTCGCTACCGATGCACCGTGGCAGCAACTCACCAAGGCTCCTTCAACAGCACCTTCCAAACCCGTGACCTCTACCACCTAGAAGGACAAGGGCAGCAGATTCATGGGAACATCACCACCTGCGAGTTCTCCTCTAAGTCACAAACCATTCTGACTTGGAATTATATTGCCGTTCCTTCACTGTCGTGGGGTCAAAATCCTGGAACTCCCTTCCTTACAGCACTATGGGTGCACCCGTAGTCCAAGGACCGCAGCAGTTGAGGAAGGCAGCTCGCCACTACCATCTCAAAGGCAATAGGGGTGGGCAATAAATTGCTGGCCTAGCCAGCGACATCCACATCCCACGAACGAATAAAAAAAAAAATCACCTGATAGATTTTGTGAACACTTTACATGTGGGGTGAATATCCGATCAGGTGATCCAAGAAGTATAAACAGGTGTACATGTAATGGCCTCAAGCTGCAGGTAAACCTTGTATGATACATTTCATGTTTTTTGCACATGTATTTAAGTTGGGCATCTCATTTGTATCAGCTAAAACTGGAAAGGTCTGGATCATTATTTTCCTTTGGAAGTAGCTTTTGTCAAAATATGGCTATTTGCTATATCAGAAATAGGAAAGAGTTTGAACTCGCAACTTTTAGACTAGGAATCCTCCATCATTAGAAAGGAGTACAAGTGGTGCAACAAGACATTTATCTGACGATAATCTCAAAGTAAAGCACACCTAACACAATTCATTTCAGCCCAACACTGCTCCTTTCACTGTATACATTTTTAAAAGTGGTGTGTTTAGAACAGGGTTGCCAAAGTTTCCATATTACAATTTTGTCTTACATAGGGGACAAGTGAGACAATTTCAGAAAGATAATGGCATTAAAAATTACTATTAATCAAAACAAATGTGCATTTTTGTGAAGAAGTTTTAAATGAGATGATTAATTTATCAACTTATTTTCTTGTCATTGTTGGACACTGATTTAGTGAGATACCTGCCATTTGTTTGCTTGCACAAGTAATCAATGTTTGCCTGCGCACTTCTTGTAGCAATGTGGAGTATTCCGAATAGATGTCCATCTGTCAGGAGTGATCTCTCTCTCCATATCCCCCCCACTTCTGTTCCCCTGTGTGTGTATCTCTCTCTCTTGCAGAGAGCGGAGATGCTCAGCTGAGAAGCTTTGTGGTTGGTCAGTTTTTTTAAAAATCGCAAATCAGTTTCATAACTGAACATTACTGACATTGGAAACAGCAGTTTCTGAACTTGGGACAGATTTTGGAGTTTTCCGGCAGGCTACGATGTTTTTAAAAAGCCTGCCGGAAAACCCCAAATCTGACCGAAGTTGGGAAACCGCTGTTCCCGCTCCCAGCACCTGTCGGCTGTGAAACTGACTTGATATTTTTTTTTTAAAAGCCGGTCTGGAAGACGACAACAATGGGAAATTTCTCATCCCTGAAATATGTTTGGTGGACTGGATCCTGGCCTGCAGGCTGTATGTTGGACAACCCTGGTTTAGAACCTAGCAGCTGTTGTATATCATGACTAAAGGAGGGCTAAAATCTCAATAGAGAGATTGCTGAAATGTTCAAGAGTAGTTTGGGGCAGATTTGTCTTGAGTTTCTCTTTCACAAAGAGAAGCATCTAGCTTCCACTCAGCGCCTTCTCCAAAGGCACATTCTGTGTGGGACTGAAGGGGCAGAACTATATCCTATAATTCCATAGCACGGAAAGTTAGCACACCAACATCTTTTGGGAGGGGAAAGGAAAGATTGCTTTAGATACACAGGAAAATGACAGGGAAAAGACAAACTGATCCTTCTCGTCTAGTCCGTAGAGTCATGGTGCAAATCAGCATAGTGATCCCCAACCACCACCAGCCATGTAATCTTTTGGGAGTGACAAAAAACAAGCATCCTAAATAGCTTCTCACCAAGGACTGCCCATTAGAAGTCGTTCACTCAACTTTACTGATTTCAGTATAGAGGGGTTTAATGCTGCTCCTGTTTTTATCGAATCTCTAAATGATGTTTTCTAGCAAATCCTCCACTTAGAAACCAGAGGATTAGGTACTTGTTTAAATAAGTAACAACTGTAATAAGACAATAATACAAATAAATATTAGCTTGGTTGCGTCTATTTTGAGTTTTCATTTATTAATTCAATAGGGTCATACAATGCAAAACAAATACAATACATATAGTAATGTGGAACCTCTGCCAAATCTATTTCAAATTCACATTTGCTCATAGGCCACAGTAATGGCAATATAAATAGAGACAAGCTTAAAGCACGTGGAACAAACAGAACAAAAGAAGTGCAACAACCTGCAATTAATACAATTCAAGTTTAGAGCCAAGTATGTGGTTCTGCATTTTGTTACCATTTCTATGAATAATAGAATAAACAGCCTGGAATACTGTATTCACTACAGTAAATAGCTTTAAAGATAAAATTGCTAATGTAAAAATTGTTGAGATAGGAAGCATTTTATTAGATTAACACAAGACCCTATAACTTAAATAGCAGACTTATTAGCTATTAGTGTTCACTTAAAGACAACTGTTTGTAAATCAGAGCCTCTATTCCAGTTAATCTTCAGACCCATCAGCTATCCAAAAAGATAGACAGAAACTATATTTATACATTAGAATAAAATACAACGAATATTTTTCATTGCCAGGGCATTGGTCATTACATAAATACACAAAATAAAACAGTCTGAACCTGTATAGTTCACAAGTTAGCTACGACACCATGCAACACTGACAAGGATCCACAATACATTACAGATTCCATTTTTTACAAGGAATGTTACAAAAGCAATAATAAATATTTCTTGCTGAGCTCATCTGCTTCCGAATGGATAGAGGTAAGGATCATCTGGACGGTAACCATAGGCAGTGACTGGGCGCCCAGGAAAGTTGACTGGCTGACCAAATCCATCAATTGCCATACTGAAATCAGGAAAGTAGTTAAAAAATTAGTAAGTCAAAAGATAAGGTGTAAAAGCACATATCTGCATAGCAGATCAGATTCAGCACTAGATTTTTCATGTATTTTGCAAGTAATTGATACAAAATGTTCATTTAAAAAAATTTAGCTGGGAAAATGATTTAGATTTGACAAAGCATGCAAAATAAAAAGACTTGCATTTGCAGCCTATGTCATTTTTGTAATGTCATCACTTCAGTTATAACAAATTTCTTTGAAACAAAGTGACTGTCTCATTCCATCAAATACAGTCACTTTGGACACAGCAAGATTCCACAAAGCAATGAGATGAATAGTCATTTAATCCATTTTAATGGCGTTGAGTAAAGAAAAAATATTGACCAAGACATTGGAAGAACTTCCTGGCTCTTCTTTGACTATTGTCATTTAACTTGAACTACTGAAACATGAAGACAGGACCTAGGATTAGTATCTCATTCATCTATGACAATGCACCACTCTTCAAAAAATAAATTCAATCCAGGTATACCAATGTAGGTCCTGGGTGGGACTACTAACTATGCCAAGCTGACGGTGGCCAGATTAAATACATTCCAGAGGTCAAGTCTGCCACTCAAATTAGTGGATATGTAGACATCTAACTTTAGACAGATCACATAAACAGTTTCATGATCATTGAACCAACCTTATAGCTAAGCTCTGGAGGATTGATTATTTTAAATAATTGAAGCCTTTTCGTCTTAAAAATTCTACAGTGCTTAAAGCATCCAGTAAAAGTGTGTAGACTAGACAGTTAAAATAGTGAACACACTACAATTACAGGAAATGTGATGTGCCATGTTAATTAGCCTCATTCCAGTATATACACTACATATCAGAGTATAAAGTTTACAGTAAAAAGGTCCCCTTTTCAAGTCCTGCATTTAAAAAAAAGCTTTAATATATATAAACCTGCTCACTTGATCTGTGCATACTTTTCATGCTGTTAATCACTAATTGCATGCTACTTCCCAGTTTTACAACAGCATTCTTCTCTGGACTTGGGGTCCAATCCAGCACAGCTTGATTAAAGTCTCCGTCTTTGATGGCTTATTTAAAAAAGGCCATAAATTAACTGAATTTGGGAAACCTCCATTTATTTCAGACAAATCCATACTTAAATAAAAGGACCATTGCTGAAAATTAGAAGTGAGCATATGACGTGTAAACACTGTAAACTTTACACTGGTAAAGCAAGGCATAATGGCACAGGAGGCGGCCTTTCGGCCCATCGAGTTCATGCCAGCTCTCTGCAGAGCAATCCAATCAGCTCCATTCCTCTATCCCTATAGCCCTGTAAATTTATTTCCCTCAAGTGCCCATCCAATATCCTTTTGAAATCATTCATTGTCTCTACTTCCACCACCCTCACAGGCAGCAAGTCATTACCACTCACTGTGTAAAAAAGTTCTTCCTCACATCTCATGCCAGAACCTTAAATCTTTGTCTAATCCTTGTACCATAGCTAATGGGAATAGCATTTTTTGTCTACCGTAACCTAATCTGTCAGAATCTTGTACACCTCTATTAAATCTCCCCTCAATCTCCTTTGCTTCAAGGAGAACAACCCCAGCTTCTCCAACCGAACACTGTAGCTAAAAATCCCTTATTCTTGGAACCATTCTGATAAATTGCCTCTGCACCCTCTTAAGGACTCTCACATCCTTCCTAAAGCATGGTGACCAGAATTAGACGCAATTCTCTAGTTATTTCCTAACCAGACCTTTATACGGTGTCATATGCACAAGAAGTGCGATGATACAAAAATTGTTCCACCTCCTGGGCCATTGTACGATCATCATGGGGGAAGAGACCAAAGCGTCTACTACCTGGAGGTGAGATGTAACACAGCTTTAAATTAAAAAGCAGCCTAGAGAGGGAGAGACACCCCAGAAAGCAGCATCCAAGAAGCTTGATTCCAGCAAACTAGAAGGCACACGCCCCGCTGAAGAATCTACATCTACACTTATACAGCAGTGAATTATAAGTGATCCACCGATTTTAATTGAATTTTCAACCAAGAGAGAAACCTACAAGCACCTCAGGCCTGCAGCTAACGAGAACTTGATTTCCAAGATAATTCAACAGGTTACTGTGACCTCCTCCCACTGAAACCTACCCCCCCCACACTTAGAATCGCTTGTCCCTTTCTTCCTCACTATCTGTCTCTTTTGTGTGTGTGCGCACATGCATGTGTGCACGTGAGTGGATGCAGTTGTGACAATTTTAGATTTAGCATAATGATCAATAAATAATTGCTTTCCTGTTTTAAGAAATCCTGTTGCTGTCTGTTTATTTGACAAATAAAACACCAAGGGTTTAAACCCTAATAATAAAACATACTTGCTGCGGTCAGGTGGGAGTTGAACAGTGGGAACCACCCAAACCTCACATGGCAGTGACAATAGGTTCAGCATAACCTCCCTGCTTTTGTACCCAATACCTCTATTAATGAAGCCCAAGATCCCATATGCTTTGCTATATATGTCCTGCCACCATTCAAGATCTATACACATGAATCCCCAGGTCCCTCTGTCCCTGTACACTCTTTAGTACTCTACCATTTTGTCTATATTGCCTCTCCCTATCCCTTTTGCCAAAATGCATCATCTCACATTTCTCTATATTAAATTCTATCTACCACTTGTCTGCCCATTCTGTGAGCATATCCATGTTCTATTTATTTTTTTCATTTAGAGATACAGCACTGAAACAGGCCCTTCAGCCCACTGAGTCTGTGCCAACCAACAACCACCCATTTATACTAACCCTGCAGTAATCCCATATTCCCTACCACCTACCTACACTAGGGGCAATTTACAATGGCCAATTTACCTATCAACCTGCAAGTCTTTGGCTGTGGGAGGAAACCGGAGCACCCAGCGAAAACCCACGCGGTCACAGGGAGAACTTGCAAACTCCACACAGGCAGTACCCAGAATTGAACCCGGGTCCTTGGAGCTGTGAGGCTGTGGTGCTAATTGCGGTGCAATTAATTGGTATCACCCTCACTATCTGCCACACTTCCAAGTTTGGTAGCATCAGCAAATTTTGAAGTGTACTCTGTATCTAAAATTCAAGTCATTTATGTAGATCAATAAAAGCAGTGGTCCTCGCACTGAACCTTGGGGAACACCGTTGTCTATCATCCTCCAGTCTGAAAAACAGCCATTTACTAGGACTCGCTCTTTTCTATTCTTAAACCGATTTTTTTATCCAAGCTGACACTGACCCTCCTATTTCATGAGCCTCAATTTTGGTAACCAGCCTTTTATGTGGTACTTTGTCAAAGGCTTTCAGAAAATCCATATAGATATAATCCATTGCTTTCCCTTCATCAACCTTCTCTGCTACTTCATCAAAAAATTCAATTAAGATTAGTTAAGCACGATCTGCCTTTTACAAATCTGTGCTGGCTCTCCCTAATTAACTCAAAACCTCTCCAAGTGCCTGTTTATTTCTTTCCCTGAGCATTGTTTCTGAAACCTTACCCACAGTTAGTAGGAATGCCCTTATACCCTTTCTTGAATAAGGGTGTCACATTCGGCACTTTCCAATCCTCTGGCACCTCTCCTGTATCTATGGAAGATTATGGCAAGGCCTTCCGCTATCTCCACTCCCACTTCCTTTCGCAACCTGGGATGCAAGACATCCAGACCAGGTGACTTATCCACTCTAAGCATAGCCAGCCTTTCCAGTACATCTTGCCTATCAATTTTCACCTCATCTATTACCTTTGCCATCTCCGCTTCTACTGATATTTTGTCAGCATCCTCTTCCTCAGTAAACACAGATACCAAGTATTCATTAGGTATTCTAGCCTTCCCCTGCGCCTCTTTGTCCATAATGGAATTCAACTCAGAAGTGTGAGGTGATGCATTTGGGGAGGTCAAACAAGGCAAAGGAATACACAATGGGAGAATACTGACAGGTATCGAGGAAGTGAGGGACCTTGGAGTGAATGTCCACAGATCCCTGAAGGTAGCAGGACAGGTTAATAAGATGGTTAAGAAAGCATATTGAATCCTTTCCTTTATTAGCCAAAGTATAGAATACAAGAATAAGGAGGTTTTGTTGGAACTGTATAAATCATTGGTTAGTCCACAACTTGATAACTGTGTGCAGTTCCAGTCACCTCACTACAGAAAAGATGTCATTGCACTAGAGAGGGTACAGAGTAGATTTATGAGGATGTTGCCAGGACTGGAAAAATGCAGCCACAAGGAAAGATTGGATAGGTTGGGGGGTTGCTCTCCTTGGAACAGAGGAGTCTGAGGTGAGAATTGATTGCAATGTACAAAATTGTGAGGGGCCTGAATGGAGTGGATGGGAAGGACCTATTTACCTTAGCAGAGAGGTCAGTGACTAGGGGGCATAAATTTAAAGTGATTGGTAGAAAGATTACAGGGGAGATGAGGAAATATTTTTCACCCAGAGGGTAGTAGGGAACTCAATGCCTGAAAGGGTAGTAGAGGCAGAAACCCTCAACTCATTTAAAAGGTGTCTGGATATACACCTCAAGTGCCATAACCTGCAGGGCTATGGGCCAAATGCTGGAAGGTGGGATTAGGCCGGGTGGCTCGTTTTTTGGCCGGCGCAGACACGATGGGCCAAGTGGCTTCTTTCTATGCTGTAAACTTTCTATGATGCTATGATTCTAATAGGCCCCACCCCACCTCTTACAACCTGCTTACTATTTAAATGCTGGTAGAAGATTTTTGGGTTCCCTTTTAAGCTAAATGCCATTTTATTCTCACATTCTCTCTTTACCAGTCTTATTTTCCTCTTCACTTCCCCTCTCAACTTACTGTATTTGGCCTTCATCATATTCTCTCTCTCACTTGTCATCCAAAGAATCCTGGTTTTGGTTCCCTTACCTTTTGCCCTTGTTGGAATGTACCTAACCTGTACCTGAAACAGCTCCTCTTTAAACCCATTGCTCCTTTACAGCTTTTCCTGTCAATCTTTGGTTCCATTTTACCCTGGCAAATTCCCTCTCATCTCATTGAAGTTAGCCCTCTTTCACATTTGGAAGTTCTATTTTAGACTGCTCCTTGTTCTTTTCTACTGCTAATCTAAACCTGATGATACAATGATTACTTTTAACCAAGTGTTTCTCCATAGATACTTGGTCCACTTGGCCCGAGAACAAAGGAACATAGGAGTATGAGGCAGCCATTCAGCCCATCAAGCCTGCTCCACCATTCAATATGATCATGGCTGATCATCCACTTCAATGCCTTTTTCCCACACTATCCCCATATCCTTTCATGTCACTGATATATAGAAATCTGTCAATCACTACTTTAAACATACTCAATGACTGAGCTTCCACAGCCCTCGGAGGTAGAGAATTCCGAAGATTTACAACCCTTTGAGTAAAGAAATTTCTCCTCATCTCTGTCCTAAGTGGCTTCCCCCTTATTTTGAAATTGTGTCACCTGGTTCTAGACTCCCCAACCAGGGGAAACATCTTACCTGCATCTACACTGTACCCCTTTAAGTATTTTGTAGGTTTCAATGAGATCACCTCTCATTCTTCGAAACTTGAGAATACAGGCCCAGTTTCCCCAATCTCTCTTCATAGGACAGTCCCACCATCCCGGGAATAGGTCTGGTGAACCTCCGTTGCACTCCCTCTACGGCAATAATATCTTTCCTAAGGTAAGGGGGCCAAAACTGCACACAGTACTCCAGGTGCGGTCTAACCAAGGTTCTATACAACTGAAGCAAGACTTCACTACTCTTGTATTCAAATCCTTTAGCGATAAAGGTTAACATATTAGCCTTCTTAATTGCTTGCTGCACCTGCATGTTAGCTTTCAGTGATTTATCGACAAGGACACCCAGGTCCCTTTGTACATCTACACTTTCTAATCTCTTACCATTTAAGAAATACTCTGCACATCTATTCCTCCTACCAAAATGGATAACCTCACATTTTTCCACATTATATTCGATCTGCCATGTTCTTGCCCATTCACTAAGTCTGTCCAAATCCCCTTGAAGCCGCTTTGCATCTTCCTCACAACACACATTCCCACCTAGTTTTGTGTCATTCGTGAACTTGGAAATATTACATTTGGTCCCCACATCCAAATCATTGATATATATTGTGAACAGCAGGGGCCCAAGTACTGATCCTTCTGGTACCCGATTAGTCAAGCCTGCCAACGTGAGAACGACCCGTTTATTCCTGCTCTCTGTTTTTTGCCTGTTAACTAATCCTTAATCCATGCCAGTATATTACCTCCTATCCCATGTGCTTTAATTTTGCTGACAAACCTCCTGTGGGGGACTTTATCAAAAGCCTTCTGAACATACTGGTCAAGGAAGTTCTCCTGAACCCATTTCAGAAATTCCGCCCCCTCCTTTCCCTTTACGCTAACATTATCCCAATCAATATTTGGGTAATCTAAGTTCCCAAACATCACCACTCTATAGTCTTGCAAATCTGTGATTTCTTTTCTGATATGCTTCTCTATTTCTCTCTGACTATTTGGAGTCATATTACCCCCAGTAGTGAGATCATCCCCTTTTTGCTTCTCAACTCTAAATGGATGTTGGCTTTACCCCCTCAAGGACATCCTCTCTTTGCAACACTACAATCAATTTCTTCCCTAATCAGTACTGCCACCCCACCTCCCTTTTCTCCTTCCCCTTCTTTTCTGAACACTTTGTATCACTGAATATTAAGCACCCAGTCCTCACCATTTTTAAATCACGTTTCTTTTATTGCTGCTGCATCGTATTCCCATACAGCTATTTGTGCTTGTAGCTCACCAATCTTATTCACCACACTTTGTGGGTTTACATACATGCAGTGTAAACCTGTCTTTGTATTCCTTGTGATCCTTCTTAGTCTGCTCCTATCTAATATGGTTATACTTCCTCCTCTAGTACTATCCAACACATACACACTTCTTTATGCACATTATTTCTCTTTTCTACTTCTATATGCTGGTGCCCATCCCCCTGCCAATTTAGTTTAAACTCTCCCCAACCACACCAGTGAACCTCCCCTTGAAAACGCTGATCCCAGTCCTGTTGAGGTGCAACCCGTCCCTTTTGAATAGGTGCCCCCTGCCCCAGAACTGGTCCCAACAACCCAAGAATCTGAAGTGCTCCATCCTGCACTGTGCCTCAAGCCATGCATTGATCCTCCCTATCTGCCTATTTCTACTCTCGCTAGCAGATGGCACTGGGAGTAATCTAGAGATTACAACCTTTCAGGTCCTACTTTTTAAACTTCCTCCCTAGCTCTTGAAAATCTGACGGTAGGACCCCAATACCTGCTCTCTCTATGTCGTTGGTACTGACGTACATAGCAACTCCTGGCTCACTCATTTCCCCCTGCAGAATATTATGCACCCTCTTTGTGATGTCCTTTACCCTGGCACCAGAGAGGCAACACTCTATGCGAGACCCATGATGACAGGTATAGAAATGCCTGTTGTCCCCTGAACTATGGAATCTTCTATAATAACTGCATTGCTACTCTTTTCTGTTCCCTCCTGTGCAGTCCCTTGCCCATTGTTGCCATGGTCTGGAGTGCATTCCTTCAAGGTGTCATCACTCCCAGCAGTCTGCAAAGCTGAGTACCAGTTTGAGAGTGGCACACACCCCTAAGAGTCCTGCACTTCCTACTGTTCTGGATGGCCACCCATCTACTATTCTGAACTCTCGCTGTCTGTGGGGTGACCACCTCCTGGAACGTACACTCCAGGGAACTCTCCTACTCCCTGCTGCTCTGCAGTGACTGCAGTTGCCCTCAAGCTCGGAAATCCTGAGCTCGAGCTCAAGCAGCTGGAGACACTTCCTACACATGTGGTCCCCCAAGACACATGAAATGTCCTGAAGTTCCCACATGGTGCAGGAATTGCAAGCAACAGAACAACCCAAGGTTTCAACTCGAGAAGGCAGCATGCCAATAGCTGAAGGTTGACGCCCAAAGACAAATCCGGACGATAAAGGACATGTGATGGGAAGATAAAGCCCGAGAGATCCAACAGTACGCTGATCATCATTACATGCAAAGCTTTTTTTAAAGTCACCAGGGCAATCTATGTACTAAGATCAAGTGAATAAAACCCTCTTCATTCACAGGATGGCTTTTCTCTTCTTAAAGATGAAAACGTCATCCGTAAATGCTGGAAAGAACATTTTGAACAAATTCTCAACCATGATTCCACAGTGGCAGCTGATACTCTCCAGGCTATCCCTCAGTGCCCTGTGGTAGAATCCATGGGTGAACCAACATCGATGGGAGAGCTGCAACAAGCAATGAAAACAGATGAAAAAACAATAAAGCCTGCGGCCCTGACGGTATTCCAGCTGAGGTCTTCAAAGCCAACAGACTTTTGCTCGCACCCAGAAGCCATGCATGCATCCTACCAATTTGGGAGGAAAATGAACTCCCCAACTTCAGAAATGTGACAATTGTACCCATCTTCAAGAAGGGAGATAAATCATGTTGTGGAAACTATCGCGGTATTTCCCCCTTGTCCATAGCAAGGAAAATTGTGACACGCATTCTCCTGAATTACCTACTTTTTGTGGCTGAGGAAATCTTCCCAGAGACACAGTGTGGCTCTAGGCCTTCCAGAGGAACCTCTGACATGGTCTTTGTTGCCAGACAAATCCAAGAAAATGTTGAGAACCTCATCAGGAACTCTTCATTGCATTTATCGACCTGACCAAAGCATTTGACTCGGTAAATTGTAAGGCTCTGTGGATTGTGCTCCAATGATTTGGATGTCCAAGAAACTTCAGCACAATCCTGAAATTGCTTCATGATGACATGACTGCAACTATCTTGAGTGGGAGATCTGAAACAGACGTCTTCAAAATCCAGACTGATGTCAAACAAGGCTGTGTGATAGCCTCAATACTATTCACAATCTACCTGGGGTTGGCTATTCACCTCATCAAAGATCAACTGCCCTCTGACATCAGCATTAAGTACCATCTAAATGGAAAGCTCTTTAACCTCAGTCACCTCTGTGCGATGGTAATGCTGTTGAATGTCAAGGGGAGATGGTTAGATTCTCTCTTGTTGGAGATGGTCATTGCCTGGCACTTGTGTGGTGCGAATGTTAGTTGCCACTTATCAGCCCAAGCCTGGATATTGTCCAGGTCTTGCTGCATTTCTACACAGACTGCTTCAGTATCTGAGGAATCGCAAATGGTGCTGAACATTGTGCAATCATCAGCAAACATCCTCACTTCTGACATTATGATTGAAGGAAGGTCACTGATGAAGCAGCTGAAGATGGTTGGGCCTAGGACACTACCCTGAGGAACTCCTGCAGTGATGTCCTGGAGCTCAGATGATTGACCTCCAACAACCACAACCACCTGCTTTTGAGAGAATGCTTTACTTCTTTAAAATTATAGTACCTGGAGGACTGGGAAAGGTTACACCCTGTTTGAACAAAATCCACTAATCTGAAAACAGCTATTCCAGTCATCTAGGCTAAGAGACTTTTTACAGCATGAAGGTGCTGAAGTCGGCTTTGTGTACAAGCACAAAAAAGGGTAACCAGTAGGAGCATCTTGGACATCACTGGCTTAGAGTACTCAGGACAGATCTATTTATTGTTTTCCTTTCTAGTGGTTTGAAAGAACTGATGGCGGCACCATAGCGCAGTGATTAGCACCACAGCCTCACAGCTCCAGCGACCCGGGTTCAGTTCTGGGTACTGCCTGTGCAGAGTTTGCAAGTTCTCCCTGTGACCGCGTGGGTTTCCGCTGGCTGCTCCAGTTTCCTCCCACAGCCAAAGACTTGCAGGTTGATAGGTAAATTGGCCATTGTAAATTGCCCCTAGTATAGGCAAGTGGTAGGAGAATTTAGGGAAGGTGGGGATGTGGTAGGGAATATGGGATTAATGTAGGATTAGCATAAATGGGTGGTTGATGGTCGGCACTGACTCGGTGGTTTCAGTGCTGTATGACTCTGTGGCTTGCTGTGCTACTTCAGACGGCAGCTGAGAATCAAATATGCAGAACTGAAACCACAGTATCAGACAGACTGTGTATGTAAATCCTGTTTTGTTTGTCGACGTATTTTATTGTCTGATGCAAAGTCAAAATACCTCAAGGTTAGACATATTATCCATATTCAAGCTGGTTGATGGTTTGGATGTACTGAACTAGAAATCAAGACCGATGTCTTGTTCCGTGTATGAGGGAGGTTCACTTGCAAAATATTCGACATATGTGTGAGCTTTTCCCACTAAGTAGTGGTTTAGACAGTACTGACTTGATAACGGAAGGGATTCTGGTCCTTTGGCAACAGCCTGATGGAGTCCTTGTCTGCTGTGTGCCAAAGCTTCTCACAAGGTGGCAAGAAACCACTGAGACTTCAAAGCAAGATCAGTAGTGTCAGAGAGCTGAGAATTCAAAGTAAATATGTGTCAAAGCTATAGACAACAATACAATGGCCCCAGATCTGTGCCAGTATTCTCAAGGCTGTGGTGAAGTAATATCTTTAAATCGGCTGAACAAAATAATGACTGGAGAAGGCTTCAATCTATCCCTTTCTTAATCTGAGTTTGTTTGGCATAAAAGTAGAGATGAGGTATAAAAAAGGCATGACACCTAAGCCAAGCTATGCACCCAGAGTCAATAAATTCAAAAGAAGAGGGAACATTTAGGTAACACTGGTAAAGGAGGAATGAATGACCCATCAGGTCAGCTCCCAACACAGTGGATCTGTTCAATCCAAGGTCATGAGTTCCATTTTCCAAGTTAATGTTGTATTACTGTCAGCCATTCCTTGTATAACCAGAGTCAACTTCATAAAGTTCATCTTGAATTGCCACAAAGTAATGTACATTTATCTCTCTCTCCATAATTGGTGGTCCCTGCAGGTTGAACTTACGATAAGGAACAGATATAAGTATTCTTCTATCTTACAGATGGCTACAACTGAGTGGCTTGCGAGGCCATTTCAGAAGACAGTTAAAAGTCAACCATGTTACTGTGGGTCTAGAGTCACACGTAGGCCAGACCTGGTAGGAATGGCAGATTTTCTTCGCTGAAGGACACCAATGAACCAAATGCATTTTTAACGACAATCAGTGGTTTCATGATCATCCTTACTGAGACTCGCTTTTTAGTCCAGATTTATTAATTAATTGAATTTAAATTCCCCCAGCTGCCTTGGTGGGATTTGAACCCTTATCTCCAAAGCATTAGACCAGGCATCTAGATTACTGGTCCAGTAACATTACCATTATTCTACCATCCCGCCAAATGGATAAAATCATGGACAAGCAACATCTAAATGGGAATATGCTGTACTCGACTGTGACTCTAAAAATTGAACTTGACATACTTTCAAAGAAATCACTGAATTAATGTGGAAAAATAGCCATCATTTCGAGCTACTGGCCCGGCAGGTGTCTTGGACACACTGCTTGAATGAGCTTGAGCAAAGTTAACAATTTAATGGATTCCTTTACAAATTCAATTTAACTGCTTGGAGACCTAGAATTGGACATGATGCTACTTTTTACAATGAAAAATGAAGGATGTCCCTTTCCTGATGTTGCTGGACTCAATGAGAGTTGGTGACAGAAGGTTGTCTATCAACCAGCTAAGTTTTCATGTGTGAGCAGCTGTGCGACACTTCAAAATCAAGGTGTTTTGTTTGGGACCTCTCA